>NC_065877.1:5000000-6250000 GCF_933775445.1 Argentina anserina | reverse complement strand
ATAAGAAAGACCGGAAATGAGACATGAAGAAGGCTAATAGCACCCGATATAACATATATATATATATATACGTTAAAAAAAAGAACGTTAATCAAAAATTACTTTTGAAGGTGTGGAGAAGACGAGAGTAACTTCTCTGGAGCAAAGACTTTGCTTGTTAAGTTCGTGTTGCTTCCGTGAATATGCTGGATGAGAAATTTCGAATGTTTTGATGCGGGGTCTTGCGGGGCAAAAAAATGATTTTGCGGGGTGAATGCGGAGGAGACCTTGCGGAGCTGCGGGGCTGCATACAGGGGCTGCGGGGGTCGACAGGGGCTGCAGGGGGTCTACAGGGGCTGCGGGGAGCGGCAGGGGCTGTTGCCGACGAGGACTGCCGACGGGAAGATTGCCGGAGGCCGAAGACAAGGGCGGCCCGGGGGGGTGGGGAAATAGGATTTCTAGGGCTCTAAAAGTTTATAGTTTTAGAGCAAAGTGCTGATAACGTGATGCAAGATGAAATAATTGTATATTTATTGAATGATATGTGGGCCTATATTTAGGTATTACAAAACCACAATCCCGTAGGATTTAGAGTCGTAATATATTACATAGATGTTAATCTATCTCTAACAGGAAACCTAACAAGGCTAAGATACACAAAATGGTAGAATAGTAATTCTCCCGGAACACTTATCCTTATTTCATTTGCTCTTCACAATAATTACCCAAACCTCGCTCCCAAATTATGAGTCTCAACATATAGCATACCCTCATTTGGTACTTTTAGAATTAAAATTACAATTTTATTGAACTAAATTTACAACATTGAGAACAAAGTTACAACATGTGTTTTTTATATTTACAAATAATTAAACGAATTTATCACATTGTCATCTATTTATTTATAATCTTGTAAAATATTATGAGTGGAGTATTTACAACTAATAAAACTAGAATTACCGAAAACATCACCCTATTTACCACAATAACAATACATTTATTTTGATATTAGTAAATAGGTGTATCACATACATAGAGATAATTAGGGAAATTCCCTTGAAGAAGACCAAAAACAAACAGAAAATATTTTCAACTAATTTCCTGTAAGAAATTAAAGAATGAAAAGATAATGAAAGTAACTGTAACAAAAAAAGAAAGATAATGAAAGTAACGAGTATTTGAAGTTAAAAGCTACTAAGCTAGTACTGATCTAATATATTGCACAGATTCCGGCAAGTGTCGGTCTTATCTACAACTATCAACTCCTCTAACCAACGCTGCTCTGTGTTCTTGAAACCTATTTATCTTTTTAATTATTTCATTGAAGTGATTGACACCAGTTGTTTAATTACGTCGACGATTAATATATCTGTATATAGATGTGCTTTATAATGTAGTGATGAACATTTAATTACAACTAACAACTAACAACTAACAACTAACAACTACGTGCCTAATAGGCTAATATCATCTTTGTTGACAAAATCTGCCTAATATCATCGATGATGATAATACTGCAAAAAAGCCTAATTACTTTGTCTTTCTATTGTTTAATCTGGCCTGAGAAGTCTAGCGATCACACATGCACAGGAAAAACTGTCCTGTGAAGTGTGAACGTAAGAAAGAAGAAAGAAACACATACGAATGAACGCAAGTACTGTTATTGACTGAAAGGTCCTAGATTTAATATAGCGTCTACTTAATTATCGATCAGATTAAATTAAGTTCAATAGTAGATGGTCTCGGATTTACAGAAACATTAAACAAAGCGGAATTCTTGACGTCTGATGATAGCTAACACAAGCTCTTAAGTCTGGGTCTCTCTGATATGACTCGTATACCAAACGTACAGGCGGGCTGCCGGATGAGGGAAAATTATACTAGCAAAAAGAAACGTGTATAATACTAACATCGATACTTCGATAGTACTAACTCATCTTAAAATACCCTAAGTCCTAACGCATCTTTAAACGATATAATACGATTTTAGTCATTCATTTAATCTAACTTTTGTATGACACTAACATCGATAGTACTAACTCATCTTAAAATACCCTAACATATATATATATATATTTTTTGAAAAAGCAAATTGTAGTACCAAAATAATATAACAATTACACTAAGACTGTTAGTCATAGGATTATCACAAACGCGATAGACATAAGCCAAAAAGGCCCAATCTCAAACCAAAAGAAGTCTGATTCTAGAACTATCCGATAACCTACTTGTCGTCAATCTCAAGAAGAGAACCGCTCCAATAGCATCACATACCAAAATTTTCGGCATATTTGCAGAGACAAACCTCCCCAATACATCGACACCAAGAAAGAACTGCCATTTAAATAATATTTGGATATGAAATGCACCATAAACATGTGCACTCAACGACACGAGCAAAACCTATCTAAAACCAAACCCACAATCGAGAGCAGGGACGACAGAACTTGACAAAAACCTAAAAAAAATAAAAAACCAGACCTAGGCCTAATACCTAAGCCCACCACACAACTCCAGTTGACCCAACCCAGGCCCACCACAATAGATCTCCGGCGCTCAACCACCCAAAAATTTGCCACTGAATCGCCGCCACCGCCTTCACCTACAGAGACGGCAACCCAACACCAACGTCGACTACCACCATTGAACCACCATCCAAACCCACCCCCACCAGCACTGCATGCCGTGAATCAAAACCATACAACGAAAACTCGCCAAGATCCGATCTAGGCAAGGATAGAAACCCAGCCATACCATTAGCGCCTCTGGTCCCCTTCACGCACCTCAATCGGCACCAGCACCACTCCTCGACGAGACCAACTCGGCAACTCAAAAGCGGTAGCAACATCGTCGTTGGACTTCAATCCTTGCAACCCAAACTGAAACCAACAATCTGAGAAAACAAATTTTGGGAGCAACCAACCACCGTCGATCCACCACCCTCAACCACCTTGCCCAGCCACTGATTGACCCAGGCACAACTCCCGTCCGGTAGCAACGTCAATAGACGCACCGCCAGACGAAACAAAACTTTTGTAAAAAAACCCTAAATAGATCCGATATCTGGACGGAACAAAACTTCCGCAACTAGCTTTGCTATTTGATACTTGTTCCCCTAACGCATCTTTAAATACATTTACTTGTGGAATAAGTTGTGAACATCAAGATCTAATGTTTTGGAGCCGTGCTATAGAAAACCATGACGTGCTCCTTCGTCGAAATTCAACAAACAATCATATGCAAAGAATACTAACGAGTAACTAACTACCTAACAACTAACATTAGAGAACACTGGCTGAACATATTAATAAAAGGATAAAATACAGTCACTCCTCACAGTTTTACAAACTCGACAGTTTACTTCTTCAAGTTTCAATTTCAACTGATCATTCTTTATACTTTTTAAATTCAAGCAATCTGGTCATTTCGTCATATTTCCATCCAATTTGGGTGTTAAGTCCATCCAATTTATATTTGCCCAAAAAACAACTTAACACTCAAATTGGATGGAAAAATGACAGAATGACGAGATTGCTCGAAATTGGAAAGTATAAGGAGTGATCAATTAAAATTGAAACTTGAATGAGTAAACTGTCAAATTTGTGATAGTTTGAGGAGTGACTAGTATTTTGTTTTTAATAAAACATCCATATTTGGTATTTGAAGAAGAAGTTGATGAGTGCAAAATATTCACCACGTACTGATTCTCCTAAACACGGAGAACATTGCTTCATGGTAGTTGTGGTTCAAGAAGCCAAATGCTAGGTTCTTTATCATCTTCTTCAAAGGGCACCAAACATTACAACAATGTATTTACTAAGGGTTGTGCTATTAACACTATTTTTACTATTAACACACACTTACTCACATGATTTTTTGTTAAAGATGATGTCATCAATACCATTTTATGTAGAATTTGGTGCGTTAATAACTTCGTGTCATGAACGAACCCTTATATTCTTTTATATAGAAAAATGAACGAAAAAAACTAATAACAATTATAATACAACAATAATAATAGGGCATCCTAAAGAGTGAATACAAAAATTTTAGCTGTTTGAAGCTTATTTCCAAGTTCCAACTACTGCATTGCTCCCTACTTATGCAAACCCTAGCCCATCAAATCACAGTAATCACTCACTCGTACCAAAAATGTGAAGGAAAAAACTTACGTACAACCTAATATGTACATGTGCGTCCGAATTTTTACACTTTGAGAATACGAATACATGATTTTAACCATTCAAAAGCTTAGTTTATTACTACAAATCATATCTATAAAAGATTAACATAAACAAAAATTATTTTCTTTGTCGATTGCATCAAACAAATGAATGGTTATGGTGAAAGTCAGTAGTCTCATGATCAACCATCAATTTATTTGATGCAATCGACTATGAAGACGATTTTTGTTTACATTAATTTTTTGCAAACATGATCTTTATCAGTTTAGTTAACTTTTGAATGGTTTAAATTTTTTATTCACATTGCGAAAAATAGACAAATAAGACTATAAGAGATAGTTCAGACGCGCACGTACATATTAGGTTTTATGCAAGTTTTTTTTTTCCAAATGTGAATATAATTTGAATCATTAATTAGATTACTGTAAATTTAGACTCAACAAACCACCTTCATCCGAATGGAAATGATACCATACTGGATAGTCATAAACACGTCCATAACTAAGTAATCTAGTTTATATAATCACTTCCGGATTTAAAGGTTCCAACATATAATATAGAGAAAGAAAAAAAAACAATTAATTGTGCAATCAATGGGACAGTAGTACTGGAAGAAGGTTGCTCATCTTCCACTGCCCTCGATTTAGTGCAAAAGTGATGCGAAGAGATCACAACAACAAACAACACCAGATTAGCAGCACTTAATGTTGCCAAGGTCCAGTAGTAATTGTCCAAACGACTCGTGTTTACAGTGTTTCCGAACCAACCAGTCCCTCCATTTGCAGCAGTTACGTCCCTTACTGTCACAGGGTTGTAGTCTAGTATTAAACTTTTCGCCCTATGATGGCGTTAGATAGCCTCCCCTACCTAACCAGCCTCTTTACATTCACACACTCGTGTAGAGTTGCACAGCGGATCTATTTCTTAGGAGCTACAATGGGACATTCAACATGCACACTCAAACATTCAACACACACACTCACAAGACACTCGTGTTTACGGGGACCCTTCCCCAACCTTTAACTTTATTAAAGGAATACAAGAGTACAAGAGACTTTCAGCCTTAGCAATCGAACATGCTCGATCTGCCTAGTTCTCCCTATGCCTATGATGCACTACTCTCGTATGTCTTGCTGTTTTACAAAAACACAAATACTCTCTAACCTCTCCAATGACAACCCCATTGGCTTAGGTATTGTTGCACTGCAATTGTGCATGGCGGTTGACACCCCCAACCGCCCTAGGGTTATGTGGCAGCCTGCATGCTTGCCAAGCAAGCCTTGTAACTTCCATGCCATCCCACTACCTTGCAAGTAACTGCTGGTCCTATCTTCAAGCATTGGTAACCACCTCACAGGAATAACTGCCCACCAAGCATGGATAACTTCCCACTACTCAGTAACTGCCTTGTCATGCTTGGTAACTGCTCCCCACTTGCTAGTAACCGCCCATTAGTTGATAATGCTTGGTAACTGCCGTGTATGCTTGATAACTGCCCTTCCACTTGCTCAGTGGGTAGTAACCGCCCACTAACTGGATAGTGCTTGGTAACTGGCGTGCAGGTGTCATGCATGCCCCTGCATGCCAACTGTCGCAGCCTATGCTATCGACTTGCATGCACGCTGCGCGCGCGCATGCCTGCTTGTTTGCTGCCTATGCTTGTCTGCCACTATTTCCCCTGCGCGCCGCCACCCTGCTGTCCGCGCCTTGCCATGCATTGCCTACTCTCAATGCTGGTCTTGGTTGTCAGTCCTAGCGAGGCTAATATCCCCGCGCTAGTCCTGCTAGTGAGGCTAATCTGCCTGCACGTATGCTAGTGAGGCTAATCTGCCTGCACTTATGCTGGTGAGGCTAATACTCCCGCACTGGTATCTGCTAACGAGGCTAATATGCCTGCACTGTCATCTGGTGAGGCTAATATCCCTGCCACTGATCTGCTAGCGAGGCTAACGTCCCTGCTACTGATCTTGTTAGCTAGCGAGGCTAATGTCTCCGCATGCCAGTGTGCTAGCGAGGCTAATATCCAGCCACTGGCTTGCCTTGCTTAACCATGCACATGCTTAGACTTCACATGTGTGTGCCTTGCCCAGGCATGGCCCAAGGCTCATGCCGTGCCCAGGCATACTCGGCACTAAGGGGCTAACAAACCTCCCCCACCAGAGCTGGACGACGCCCTCGTCGTCGATGGGTTTTTGAGGTAGTCTTGAATCTGCTTTTCAAACTGCCATAGGGTAACATCCCTCTCCCAAGTTGCATCTGCCGTGCTACTTCCTTTCCATTGTACTAAGAAGTCGGTTCGACGATTCTTCTTACTTTGCCCCAAGGTCCGGTGATCAAGTATCTTCTCCAATTGCTTGTCGAATTGCTTTCGAATAACAGGAGGTGCTCTCTTCACTTGTTGACGTCCCATATCAACTAAATCTTTGTGAAAAGGCTTTAGATAACTTACATGGAATTTAGGATGAACTTTCAATCGTTCGGGTAGCTTCAGCTTGTAAGCTACCTTTCCAACCCGCTTCGCCACTTCAAATGGACCATCGTACTTAGGAATTAAGCCTCGGTGCACAGCCTTGGAATTTATCTTTTTCCAAATATGTGGTGTCAATTTCAATAACACCATGTCACCAACGTTGAACTCGAGTGACCTCCTGCTTGCATCCGCACTTTTCTTCATGCGTCTTTGAGCTTTTGCCAAGCTATCTCGGGCTTGCTCAATCAGTTCCTGCTTTTCCCAAGCAAACTTATATGCAGCAGGGCATTGACCTCCTGCCTTCTGCCTAGCCACTTCAACGGGTGTTTGGGGTTGCTGCCCCAATGCTATTTCTGCCGGACTCATACCAGTCGACGAAGACCTGTGCAGATTGTAACTGAACTGGGCTGCATCCATGAGACTGAGCCAATTCTGCTGACTTGCTGTAACATAATGCCGCAAATACTCTTCAAGTAAGGCATTAATCCTCTCCGTTTGGCCATCCGTTTGAGGATGATTGGCTGTTGAGAACTTCAACTCCGTACCAATCATGTTGAACAACGAAGTCCAAAATCTACCAGTAAATCTAGTGTCGCGATCACTGATTATGTCTTCGGGTATCCCAAAATACTTCACCACGTGCTTAAAGAAAAGCTCCGCTGCCGTGTCCGCTGGGCATGCTTGTGGTGTTGGTATGAAAATAGCATACTTGGAAAATCGGTCTACAACGACCATGATGGAAGACATTCCATCTACATTTGGCAAACCGCCAATGAAATCCATGGAAGCAGATTGCCATGGTCTTTCAGGAATAGGCAGGGGTTGCAGCAGTCCCGCAGCCTTTTTCTTCTCCGACTTGTCCTGTTGGCATACAACACAAGTTTTGACATACAGCTCCACATCTTGATCCATCTTAGGCCAATAGTATGACCTAGTGAGTAGTGCTAGCATGCGTTCTACTCCGGGATGTCCAGCCCACAGTGGATCATGAGTACCTTTCATCAACTCATTTCTAAGTCCCCCTCCGATGGGAACATATAGTCTGCCGCCCTTTGCATAAAGCAAATCTTCACTGAGCCAATACCTTCGCACCAAACCGTCTTTCACATCTTGCTGCAATTTGGTGTAGGACTTATCAACCTTGGCTTGCTCTTTGACTCGTTCCAGAAAATCTGAGTGTACCGTTGTAAGGGCTGCAACAAATGCTTGCACCTCCTTCCGGCTGAGAGCGTCGGCTACGTCATTCTGCCTCCCTGGCTTGTGTACCCATTCAAAGTCAAATTCCGCTAGGAACTCTTGCCATCTTGCTTGCTTCGGAGTCAATTTCTTTTGAGTCTTGAAGTAAGTATTAGCCACGTTGTCGGTAAACACCGTGAACTTCGTTCCCAACAAATAATGTCTCCAAACATCTAAGCAATGAATAACAGCAACCATCTCCTTTTCATGGGTTGAATAACGCTGCTCCACATCCTTCAACTTTCGGCTTTCAAATGCCAATGGATGACCTTCTTGTACAAGCACGCCTCCAATTGCTCGGTCCGAGGCATCCGTGTGTACTTCAAAAGGTTTCTCAAAATCTGGAAGACTGAGCACGGGTGCCGTAGTGACTGCTTCCTTCAATTTTTCAAAAGCATTCCGACACTCCTCCGTCCATGCCCATTTCTGGTCCTTCTTTAGCAGATCCGTCAAGGGACTTACCTTCTTTGAGTAATTCTTGATGAACCTACGGTAGTAGTTTGCTAAACCAAGAAATGAACGCAGATCATGCACCTTGGTAGGGGCTGGCCAATCTATTATGGCCTTGGTCTTCCTTTCATCCATTCGAATGTGACCTTTGCTCACCCAATGTCCCAAAAACATAACTTCTTGGCGACAAAACTCACACTTTTCTTTCTTAACAAAGAGCTGGTGTTCTCTAAGCCGAGAGAACACTTGTCTAAGGTGATCAAGGTGATCATCCAAAGACTCGCTGTAGATCACAATATCATCGAGGTACACTACAACAAAGCGATCGAGGAACTCGTATAGCGTGTCATTCATGAGATTGCAGAATGTAGCAGGTGCGTTGGTGAGGCCAAAAGGCATCACTAAGAACTCATATGACCCATATCTAGTCACACACGCCGTCTTTGCTTCATCTCCTTCTGCAATTCTGACTTGCCAATATCCTGCTCGCAGATCCAGTTTTGTGAAGTAGGATGCTTTGCTTAATCGATCGAACAAATCTGCCGCATTTGGAATCGGATACTTGTTCTTGATTGTCACCTTGTTGAGTGCGCGATAGTCCACGCACATGCGCAAAGATCCGTCTTGCTTCTTTTGGAACAAAACTGGGGCTCCATAAGGCGCTTTCGATGGTTGCACATAACCAGCGTCCAGCAACTCATCTAATTGCTTCCGCAATTCCGCCAACTCCGATGGTGCCATTCTGTAGGGGGCCTGTGCAGGGGTCCTTGCACCAGGCTCCAACTCGATCTTATGATCAACAAGACGGGGAGGAAGTGTCTTGGGCAGCTCCTTGGGCATCACGTCCTTGAACTCTTCCAAAACTTCCCTAACTTCCTCGGGAACCTCGACAAACTGCTCCGGCTTGATTTCGATCAAGGCTGCAATGAGAGTTTGTTCCCCTTTTTTCAATCCCGCCTTCAATTGTTGGGCCGACATTACTTTCTTCTTTTGTTTGCTGTCCAGCAAGCGACCGGCAAACGATGCTTTAACAAAGCATGGGGCTCTTTCATCATGTATGAAGAACCCACTTAAGTAGGGGGCCACCGCTACTTTAGCCTTCACGAAGAAGTCTATCCCAAGGATCAAATCAAAGTCGTCTAGAGGGACTATCATCAGGCCACACTCGTCCTCCCAATCACCAACTTCCAAAGTCACCCTTGCGGTACCTTGAACTGGTTTGGCATCCGAGTTCACTGCCTTTAGCTTGCAAGAATTCTGCTCTACTTTCAGACACAACCTACTTGCCTCTCTTACAGCGACAAAGTTGTTTGATGCTCCCGTGTCCAACATAGCAAGTGTCTCCGTGCCATTCACTCTAACCATTGTATACATGAGTCCTTTTGGTGGACCTTCCTTCTCGGTTGTCATGGCATTGAGAAGTTGTAATGGTGATAAGAGTGTGGTAGTATCCCCATTCTTCACTGCTTTCCGCAATCAAGGCATTGAGTTTCTCTCGCTTCGGGCAATCCTTTGCACGATGTGGACCTCCGCATAGGAAGCAACCAGCAGTAGATCTCCTATCTCTATCATAGGACTGGTTCGAATTCTTTTTGCTACTCCCGGCACCTTTCTTCTTACTATCAAACTTCTTTCCCGGTCTGGAAGTGGTTTCTTTGCCCTTCTTGCTTTCGGAAATCTTCTTTGAGTTTGTAGAAGAAACATGTCCGTACTTGAAGTCAACTAAGCCATCCGCTGCTGCCATGGCTCCTTGTAAATCCTTTACACCTTGCCTCCGCAGTTCAGCCTGCGCCCAGGGTTGTAATCCGGACATGAAGTTGAATAGCTTATCCTCTTCTGACATATTTGAAATGTCCAACATCAAGGAACTGAAATCCTTGACATATTCTCGTATGGTGTTTGTGTGTTTCAGCTTCTTGAGTGAGTCCCTTGCAACCCAAGCGGCGTTGCAAGGTAGGAACTGACCCTTCAATTCCCTTTTTAGCGTATCCCACTCGTCGATCTTTGGTCTGCCCACATTTGCATCATCTTGTACACGAGTCCGCCACCATAACTTAGCATCTCCGGCAAGATACATGCTTGTAATGGATACCTGCTCCTGGATGGGGATATGAGCAGCAGTGAAGTACTGCTCCATGTCCCAAAGGAAATTCTCCAATTCTTTGGCATTGCGCACACCATTGAAAGGCTTCGGTTCCGGCACTTTAACTTTCGATGTAGAAGAACTTTCATTGTTGAGGGCCTTCTTGAGAACATTGATCTCGTTCTCTAACTCTTCAGTGTCCTTCACTTCTACGGTCAAGTGGGCAACTTCTTCCATGATAGAAGACAGTTTGCCATTTACCTCCGTCACGAACCGCTTGAACTCCGCATCCGTCTCGAGCATGGTCTGCTCCATTTGTGCACACTGCACTGACAAGGAAACTGCTCCCTCTGTCCGTGGGTCACCAACAAAATCTTCGAGTCGCGCTACGCGTTCCGACAATGTTCCTTTGTTTGTAGGCATGATTGAAGTAACGAGCTCAAGTAATTAAACTTGCGCTCTGATACCAAATTGTCACAGGGTTGTAGTCTAGTATTAAACTTTTCGCCCTATGATGGCGTTAGATAGCCTCCCCTACCTAACCAGCCTCTTTACATTCACACACTCGTGTAGAGTTGCACAGCAGATCTATTTCTTATGAGCTACAATGAGACATTCAACATGCACACTCAAACATTCAACACACACACTCACAAGACACTCGTGTTTACGGGGACCCTTCCCCAACCTTTAACTTTATTAAAGGAATACAAGAGTACAAGAGACTTTCAGCCTTAGCAATCGAACATGCTCGATCTGCCTAGTTCTCCCTATGCCTATGATGCACTACTCTCGTATGTCTTGCTGTTTTACAAAAACACCAATACTCTCTAACCTCTCCAATGACAACCCCATTGGCTTAGGTATTGTTGCACTGCAATTGTGCATGGCGGTTGACACCCCCAACCGCCCTAGGGTTATGTGGCAGCCTGCATGCTTGCCAAGCAAGCCTTGTAACTTCCATGCCATCCCACTACCTTGCAAGTAACTACTGGTCCTATCTTCAAGCATTGGTAACCACCTCACAGGAATAACTGCCCACCAAGCATGGATAACTTCCCACTACTCAGTAACTACCTTGTCATGCTTGGTAACTGCTCCCCACTTGCTAGTAACCGCCCATTAGTTGATAATGCTTGGTAACTGCCGTGTATGCTTGATAACTGCCCTTCCACTTGCTCAGTGGGTAGTAACCGCCCACTAACTGGATAGTGCTTGGTAACTGCCGTGCATGTGTCATGCATGCCCCTGCATGCCAACTGTCGCAGCCTCTGCTATCGACTTGCATGCACGCTGCGCGCGCGCATGCCTGCTTGTTTACTGCCTATGCTTGTCTGCCACTGTTTCCCCTGCGCGCCGCCACCCTGCTGTCCGCGCCTTGCCATGCATTGCCTACTCTCAATGCTGGTCTTGGTTGTCAGTCCTAGCGAGGCTAATATCCCCACGCTGGTCCTGCTAGTGAGGCTAATCTGCCTGCACTTACGCTGGTGAGGCTAATACTCCCGCACTGGTATCTGCTAACGAGGCTAATATGCCTGTACTGTCTTCTGGTGAGGCTAATATCCCTGCCACTGATCTGCTAGCGAGGCTAACGTCCCTGCTACTGATCTTGTTAGCTAGCGAGGCTAATGTCTCCGCCTGCCAGTGTGCTAGCGAGGCTAATATCCAGCCACTGACTTGCCTTGCTTAACCATGCACATGCTTAGACTTCACATGTGCGTGCCTTGCCCAGGCATGGCCCAAGGCTCATGCCGTGCCCAGGCATACTCGGCACTAAGGGGCTAACACTTACCATATATACCAACAACAAACCGAATATAATTCCGACTCCACTAAGAGCCTGAGCTAAGAATTTCATGTACTTATGATTTGATTCTCTTGTTGTCTCGTCCTCGTCACTGGATTCCAGGGCCAACTCATTAATGAAGAAAACAACAATGCTCTTCTCTGAAATCGCTTCAGACAACTGTTCGAACTGGGAAAAAGATCTACTCAGGGAACAATAAGCAAGTCCTGGTTTTGAACCCTAGATGGTTCTAACCTTCGTTCTCTGTTGTTGCTTGGCGTGCCAGTACCTTTAAGTTAGGTATAACTCTTGTTTGTTGATGATGATTGCGCTCACGTACTGTCTTCTTCTCGAACGATTGTTCTGTAGTTACTGATAAACCGCTGAAGTTCGAATGACCTATACACAACCGGAGTTGCTAGGTACCTTTCACTCCACCTCAAGTAGATGGTCGATCTTACTTTAGACCGCTTGGGGAAAAGCAGAGCTTATAATATGTCGTTGATAGCGGGACTCTCCTGCTGTAGGGAATTGCTGACTAGTGCAGACTTTTGTGTTTGCTAGAAGCTAAGCTAGCGACTCGATGAACTTGACTCTAGTTGCCGAAGTTAATCGGACTTGTTCCTACATGCAGCGCGAGGCGTACATCTGGGTAGCTCCGCTCCGATGGGAGACTTGGTTGCCGAAGCTAATCGGATTTTTACTCCGTGGGGAGATTTGACTATGCGGTTGCGCGATAGTTTGTTTGACGTTGTGTGTCTATTATTTTGCACATTCGACCTCTTTATATAGAGAACACATATTGTTCTTTCTTGCGGATCAAATCTTAAGAACCTCTTAGTTGATTTGGATTCACCTTCCTTATTCAACTCAGATTTTATACAGCATCAGTCCCGAAATCTATTCCAATAAGGAACATAATCTTGCTCTTCGATAGATTTTCCCCAAATAACCGGTCCACGAGCCTAAAGAATCTAAATAATACCGGAGTATTATTTTAGGCCTAAACAACAACCCGAGGAGAAGAAACTGCGGAAGCAACCAGAACATGGTTATGGGAATGATTGCTTTGGGTTCATCAGTCACACCCTGCCTTGTAACCAAGCCTAATCTCCTGGTCTCCACTCTTGCAGCTGTGATACAACTCAGAATTGCAAATACCATCGAGAATGCAATCCCCAATTTTGGAAGACTACAATTTAATGGCCCTTCCTTGTGAGAATTTTGGAATAGTGGAAGGATTATTATTGGAACCCACAAGCTTCCAACATAGATTCATGTCCTCGGCTTGTTCGATAAAGAAAGTGTTTCCACGAGAAGATACAACACATAGTAAGATGAAGCTCAGCGATACCGGAATCAAGAATAGGAACTTCTGAAATCTATTTTCCTAAAAACAGAGGCACGAGGGCTCCTTCTGCTCTAAATTGAGGTTGATATGACTTACGAATACTTAACGCGCTGGCCACGATGAATATGGCTGGGAACCCAAACTTCCATGACCAACGGTTTATATATCCAATTGCCGCCAGTGAAACTAAAGGCACCAAAACTATTAGCACGAGTAACATAGCAACAACATTACTGTCGGAGCCTGCCGGTCTGTTCCCCTCACCGCCATCTGATTCCGGCGTTGTGGTCAACGAATCATCGGCTTCTGATGGTGAGTACATGATCTCAATGAGAAATGACGTCAATCCATATGTCGTTAATCCTCTGGTTACGTGACAAGAAACTGCAACAGCATAGAATCTTTTGTACTTGGCCAATGCATTCTGGTTCATCCCTGCCGCAAGTGCCTGTTGCCCAAGAAAGAACGGGTGGGGATGACAATGTCAAAAGCACAAAGCCCTGCGTTCATATTGGATTTTATTCATTTTACCAATGTATAAATGAAGATTTTCATTAATTTTCACAAAAAAAAAATTACATCTCGTATTATGTGTGTGAATAGCAACATATTAAATCTTGATTGCAATTTCTTGAATCGGATTGACATCAGTATGCTAATAGTTCCGAACCACATGCATAGACAAAATTTTATCGGTCAATCATTTTCAAACCTATTTATCGGACCAATGGAAAACCCTTTTTCACTTAGAGTGTGTTTGAGTAAGGGACTATGAGGTTCTAAAGAATTTGTAAGTGAAGGGATTTGGAAGTGAAGGGTTTTGAAGGTGATGAGATTTTAAATGACCATGTTACATAAATCATCAAACATCTCATTTCGGCATTTCGATAACCAAGTTATAGAAATCATCAAATCTCATTTCGGCATTTTCATAACCAAGTTACAGAAGTAGCTCCAATGTTCAAATAATCAAGTTACAAAAGTCATCAATAATGTCATTTTGGTCATGCGTACTGCATAAAGCCTACACCTGTTATTCAAACTAATAGCTTTCCCAAATCAATCAACACTTTATTAGAAGAGGCATTAAGATTACATACACAGTTACAGTCATATTAGAGGTTGTATCATTCTGACATTTTAACAAACAGATTATGTGCATTGCTTATTTACACAATCTAAATGTGCACACACATTCAAACTTTGAAACTGAAGTCAGCAATAATTTGCACACACATGTTCTTCCTATGCATACAAAATCCTCAGCATTCAGCAACCCAATAACAAGTTAAGATTCTAAGTAGTCTAACAAAACCCAGTAACATATTTATCAAAACAAATAAAACCCATATCTAATTATTCAAAAATAAAAATAAAAACCCAGAGAAAGGAAGAAGACCTGGCATTGTATCGTCCAATTCATAAACTGGGGAGGCCTCTCCACAAGTAAAGCATAGAAACATATCAAATATTCTCATCGTATTTGAACAAAATAACCAACATCAAGATTTACCATACTCTGTTTTCGTTTCCCATTACAAACCCATAACCCAGAACAAGTTTTGTATCCCATTACAAAACCCATAACCAAGAACAAGTTTCATATCACTTTCATTAATTCGATAAGCAGAAGCATATGTTTAAGAAATTAAACTATCTCAAGGATAATAAACAAGTTATACACATAAAATAGATCGCCCAAATTGGAGATCTAAACACGCAAATTCTAACCATGGAACCTTATATTGCAAAGAGAATCACAAGCCCAAGGTGTGGAATAAACCTGGGAATCAACGATTAAAAGAGTTGAATTCGCGAGAAATCGAATTCGGTCTCCGTGGCTTTTGGAATTTTAAAATGACGCCAAGATAGGTGGAACTTAAAAAGAGAATTGTTCTTAGTTGAAATCCCTAAAAAATATCCTCTTTCAAGTTCCGGGTCATTCATATCCCTCCCGTATTTTTTGCCAAACAAGGGACATGTGATAAAGGATTATAAAAGTTCCTTATAAAAGTCCTCTCCCTCCTTAAAGTTCCTTACCCAAACACACCCTTAGGGATCTTATAAGTAACAAATTAAAGTAAAATTTCTAATATGTATCAGTAACCGTAATCTGCGACAGATCGAAGCAACTTACAGCACTGAACTTCAAGCTTAGCGGCATCATGCCCTGAATACAGGTTGATTAAAACAGCACGCTCGTGATATTGAGCCCCATACACCCGTTAGATATGTAGCAACTACCGAAATGATATATGTGGTAAGCAAATTCGGTAGATCCTGAGCTGCAAGGGCAGAAAAGAAATTAAGGAAATGTAAACAAGAAAAAAAAAGGTAATGAAGAGATGTTAATAGTTCGTGGACTAGTGACTCTCAAAGATTATGCGGGTCTGCAGCTTACGACCATCTATCAGATGAGAAATAACCGATGTTGTAGACATTTGTAGGTACAGTCAAGCACACTTTCTGAGAGCTCGGTTAGATGGGAGAGAGAAGATAGAGGAACTAAAACCTGATAAAACATCAATAAAATTAAGATCTCTTATCCCCTTTCAAAAATTAAGATATCTCATCAAAATCACGTTCATATATATAATGCTAGCTGGTTGGCCTAGCCTTTTTTTTTTTTCTTAAAAGACAACGTACAACATAATGAACATATGGCTGTAGCAATTGGCAACTAGTTTTATCAAAAACATCTCAGCCTTATTTTATGAGATTCTTATCGAATAACTTTCCGTAAAGAAAACACCATATAATGTTACTTGATCTAACTTGACATGTTCTAGTCAAATTTTTAATGCGCACGCGCATGTCAAAGCGGTCATTACATATCCACCAGCTATCACTTTTCGTGATAGACAAAGATTCATAGTGAAAAACACTGAAGTGATACATATGATAGACCACTTATCTAAAAACCGAAGCCCAATGCAAGAAAAAACAAAAGCTAACCCCAAACCAAGCAGGGAAAAATGCTAACCAAACAAACAACTAATACAACCAAAACAAAAAAAAATAGAAAAGACTCATCCACAACCCATACATAGTGATTAAGCGGATGAAAACCCCAAAAGAAATTTAAACTTTCTCCTTGCCCTTAGAGCTAGGGCTTGGAGTCATTACTAATACCTGAAAACTCAACTCTAAAGGCATTGGTTTCTTCTTATCTGTTTTAAGCTTCTTATTTTGACTACCAGGAGGGCACCCCAACTTAAGCAGTCCCTGGGATTTTCACACACTCCCCCACAGATGGAGAAGTCGGCCTCGCTCTTTTCAGACTCGGGGGGGGGGGGGGGGGGTGTCACCACCCCTCCAAATGACTTCAAGAGCCTAGTGAAAGACTCAATTGTAGAAGCTTCAGACCCAGTTATAAAATCCGGCCCATTACAACTTGGTTTCACAAGCGGCCCAATTGCCACAAGACCAACAACATGGATTGGCACAGAAGCTGCCATGAGCCCAATAGCCTTCCCTTCCGCTCCAGGCCCAATAAAAGCCTTAGTCAAAACCGGCCAGCCTTGACCCGCATTTAACATAGTCAACCCTAACTTTGAACTAGGGTTTCCCGCTTGAAATTTTGGAGAATAATCCAAGTCCAGACCGGCGTCACCGATTGCACAAGACCTCCTACCTTCGCTTCCACCCTTGAAACCTCTACAACCTTCAAAGTCTCCACCTTCACTGTCGGGTTCTCCTTCAAAAACTCTACCTCTACTGCCGTCGAACTCCCAGCCACCTCCACCACACACATGGCTTGATCACAAACCCCTCTACCATGTCCAAATAATCCACACTCCCGGCATAACCCTTTGCATTTTTCATACAAAAACTCCAGATCTTTTGTGACCACTGATGCAAAATTGAAAGATTGCCAAAACAGGGTCCAACGACGAACATCATGCACCAATGGGAATTCCTTGAACATGAGCCTATCGCTTTAGAGCTGTGTGATCTAGCTTCACAAATCGACTGAGCACGTTTCCGATACGGGCCAAAGATCATTCATTTCGCATGCCCAGCCTCAGCCCAAAAACAGCAACCCACACCTTAAGGAAATTCATAGAGATATCCTTCATATCTCGAACTCCATAGTAATCTTCCAACAAAAGCATGTCATTGTTGAAAAACCATGGCACATCTTGAAGCACCCTCTTCTTCTGTTCTGGATCTTTGAATTGGAACACACACACGCCCCTCTTCTCCTCATGAATCACCACCCTCTCCTTCAAACGCCACACATTTGATATAGCCACCGCCAGTGAAGGAACCGCCACTGGTTTATTGTTTAGGAAACGACCGCACAAGAAGAGCCCGATATCTATGAGATCCGCGCCGTCATTGAAAGTCACCACTGCTTCCTCCCCTAAGGTAGGTTGTGCCATTGGTATTCCACCAAAGTGCTTGAACAGATTGACGGCTACATGTTCTAGTCAATTAAGTTAGCAGCTTTTATAAGATATCACTCATTTCCTTAATTAATCTCGCCATATGAAATGAAATTACTTAGCCATCATGAAGCAAGATCTAAACTGATGAAACAAGATATAATTAAACTGAAACCTCAAGCAAAAAGAAAGACTTGGATGGTCGGGGTCCAAATCGAGACTTAATTTACACTTTCATCGTCAGTCATCACTCTACACGTACATATATAGTCACATTACTCACATACATGTCTACCTATCATAATAAAGTTGTTTGCGATTTACATCAAAAGCTAAGCGACAATAGATAGATCAACCTAAACTCTTAAAAATCCACAAACCATGTCATTTCTTCATGTGAGGTACCGGTATATATTCTTAACAACATGTAGTAATTAGCAAATAGACTTTTTTTTTTATAAAGCTGTGATTCACCTAGCATTACTTTTTTCTATATGTGTTTTGTTGTTCTTTATATAGAATACACAACTCAACTGATGTCACGAGTCTTTTGCCAACTAAACTCCCAACCTCTCTCTTACGAATTAGATAGTATGTTGTTAGACAATATAGTACAAGTATTTTCTATAAAGAAATCCGCACTTTCTATACACTTGTAGGAAATTAGATTATTTTAGACATTTGACCTTTATCAGAGGTAATTTCCAGCACCATTCACTTTCAATTAATTACATGCATGAACCAAATGTTTCAATCTAGGTTTTAAAGAGGCAGACGTTGCATATACTTCCGATCCAGAGTTAATTAAAGAAAAGAAACAGAGCTAAAGATCAATTTAGGATGCATGGTGCTCACCATTTATCATTTTATATCCTTATTATGCATTCTGAATTTGTTATTCCAAGTGAATATCCTACCACTCTTAAATTAAAAGTGATCGAGATAGTAAAAATTAAAATTGTGATCGAGTCACTTCGGAGTTTTAATCCAGCTGCTAAAATTGTGAGTCACTTGATTAAACTCCTCAGCTACTAATTAAAAAGTAAAAACTGATAAAACTGAATTTGTTCTCCAAAATAGCCAAGTGTCTGGTTGCTAAAGATTATAATATGACTTGTTATACGTAGCCGTTATTCATCTGTTATAACCTTTTTTTTTTCAATCCATTGTTTCAATCCATCTGTTAATGAATTACATACTATGAAAAAAAAAGATCATCTCTGGGAGTTGTAACTCTAGAACTCCAGATACAAGTAAAGTTTATTTCATAATACCTCCAATTACAATCCGTTCTGCGATATCTTAATCGAGTCATAATTAAGTAAAAACTGGTGAGTCCCAGGCTTATTTATTACATGCCAAACTAAAATTGATCAATGATCATCAGTAACCAACATTTCAAGAAGCTAGATAATTAGCAAAGGAATGAAAAGGAAAGGTAATTAGAGAATAGTCCTTAATTTGGAACATATACTGATATACATATACGTACGTCAACTTCGGACAACCTCCAGCTTCAATTCAATCTGCCAAGCCATTTAAACTCAATTACTCCGGGGATTCGAGCAATACCCGCAAATACATATCACAGAGGCAAAGAGACTGCAAATAAGGTACCGGCGTACACACTAGAAGTTAGATTATAACTCTGTATATTGATAATGCATGCATGTTTCATGATGCATCGTGTTAATGATTAAAAAGTGTTAAATGTTTAAACAGAAATTTAAAAGGGACACTTTGTGCAAACTCACCAGACATAAGCACAAACCAAGAGAATTTGCAGGAAGGTACTCAACATCTCTAATCGATCTCTTTTTTTTTTCTCGAGCACTACTGGAAGTTCAATGCAAATATACAATACTTTGCTGGCCGAGTTGTACAATATGGCTTAGTACTCTTTGTTATATTTATAGCTAGATCTACATACAAGTTTGAGCTAGACGGAACGGTAGTTGGCTAGGCTTTTAGTTCAAAAATATTATACAAAGACCAAAGGGCGGGGACACCTTGGCCCTTACATGTGAAGTTCCAGAGGGAATATGTACAAAATGATAAAGTCATAGATGATTTCGACATATTTATAACACGGATTATGGGAAAAAATTATCCACATTACGAATTGTGGATAGTGACAAGATTGAATACTTCATTAGTTAGCTAGCTTAGTGAGCTATACGACCAAATATTTTTAGGTTAAGCAGGAGTTGAAACTCCAATTAATTAGTGTTGGTCTTTGATGTAAATTATAGATTAGTTATGTCTCTGATTTTCTTCTTAACTTTCTACTTTAATATATAATATATGCATGTCTCACTACTAGAAATAAGGGCTATATGGACATTTAGTTTAGAGACATTTGAACTAGTGTCCTTAAATCTTTTCATTCGGGGACATATATTAGCATTTGTGCCAAATATTTAGTAGGCACAAATCATGTGTCCCTATTTTAGCAAAAAATACACTTATGTGTCCCAAAATTCTTATACTTGTATATATGGACACTTATGTGTTCCTCTTTTGTATAATTTTTGTTTGATAATATACATGTATATACCCATAGTAGAATACTTATTGTATGTTTATCAACTTCAGATATTAGTAGCCGTTGGATGAGACCTTAATTGATCCAACGCCCAATAGTTATAATAGTTATAATGCCTATTTCTCTCGACCTAGATAGATCTAGGTTTTCTCTGTCCTCTCTCTATCTCTCTTGCTCTCTCCCGACTTGAGAGTTGAGATCTATGCCAGATTTATTTCTTCTTTAGCACTCATTCTAAATTGACCGTTGATCTCTCTCCTCTCTACTATATTCTATTGTCCTCTTGCCGATTCAGATGCACAACACCATCTTTTTCAGTGTAGATGTGAATGGCCTCATATTATCTTCTCCCAATCCCAGCCCATGTGACGATCCCAATTTCAAAACTTAATCAAGGATGATACAATGGTTTTGTTTTTCAATTTCATATGTATATTCATTGGATTTGATTGCCTCTAATGTTATGTATTCCCCTCAATTGATGTTAATTTTGTGGGTTGGATCTTTTAGGTTGAGCTATATGCTTCAACATTCGCTTCTTTACTGGGAATTAGATCTTCAAAAGTTAGTGGCATCACCGACGTCATTGGAGTGAAGCCAAACGAAGACTGAAGGTAGCTCTTGAAATTCAAAATTTTACGAGTCTTATGCATTAGACATTTACACTTGATCGATTGTGATGATGTATAATAAATTGTCATGTAGACAATTGTAGAGAAATGTGTTCCTGTTATAATATAGCTTTGGAATTGTAGGGACTCCCTACTAGGGAGATTGACTTTGTTAAGGAAACACACTAGTTGGAATGGAACCAAAGGCTCTTTTGCAAAGGGAAAGGGAGAGAATGCACTTAGATAATATTAGAACCACCTTCAATTACAAGGTGTAAACCTTTTTTTTATTAGGAACAATGAAGAACTATAGGTGAAATATTGACTTGGATAACATTTCCATTATATTAAAGATTCTAGTTATATTATTTCCATAACATTGAATCATTATTTAAGGCTTCTCATATTTTATTCTTGTAATTGAAGTTTTGCTGGTTATATAACTATTTTTGGTTGTTTTAGATATGACGAAGCTGTATGTTGTTGATAATGAGAGTAGTTCCATCAAGGCACTTGTTCTATAAACAGGAGGATCAAGATTGCTAGCTGGTGGTGACCAGTTTTGTTTAGACAATTTGATTAAGGTGATTTGAATAACTTATCTAATATGAACATCATAATGATGATTCTTATATGTAGTTTGGGGACCAAGATAGAATAGATTCTAAAGTACTTCAACATCCACTAAGTGTCTTGTGTACAAAAGGTGGTCAACTATATGTAGCAGCTCTCCCTCAGCTTCTATAGGAACAATTAATTGTAAGGTATTTCTCATCTTTCTCTACAAACCAATTGGCTCTGCCAAAAAAAATTTAATTCTCGTAGTCTTTATTTGTACCACTATAGATTATGAAGCTTGTTACTTCAATACCTTTAAGCTAACATTGCAATTCATAGATAAATTCGGTAAGGTTACATCCTTCGAAATTTGTTAAAATGATTGTTGCTGCCATTACCTACCATTTCTTTCATGTTAAGTGTTCTACATCAGCTTTTGCTAAGTCAATGTAACTTTTTTTAGCCTTTGAATGCAATTAATGAAGAAAACCTCATATTAGAAACGCTATGATTTTATTCACCGTTTATTTAACATGTCATACTTATGGAAAAAAAATTTCAATTGAACCGCTTTAATTAAGCATGTACGTTTGTGAGCTTACTAATTTGAGTGCCCAATGATTTTGCTTCAGACAATTGATTCAGGAAATGGCTTTGCGTTATAACTTCACCTTAACATGGTATAGATATGGTCTGTTCTGCTCAAAGTTTAAGATCACTGAGGTGGGTTATTACATTATTATATTGATAGTAACATATTTATGTGACTTTTATTGTGTTAATTATTCCTTTTACTTAGCTATTTTGTTATGTTTTTATATTTTTACTTAACATTATTTGTTTTTAGGTACTTGGAAGTGGAATAAAGAATAAGAGAGAAGAAAGAGATGGAAATCTAATTCATAACTCAAATATCTTGACAAGAAGAGAAAAAATGTGAAATTCCGGTAATTTTCTGAGCACCACCAAAAGTGGTGGTGCCATGCATTTTTGGGCTAATTTTATGGAGTAAGGAATGAGCAACACATTGTTTTATCACATCTAGATCTCATCTTTTTAGTTGAGATTTAACCACACCATTTTTCTCTCTTTCTCACAAAATCATGGCTCCTCATTGTCTAAAAATCCACACCTATATTATGCAAAAATCTAATTTGATTTTGGGTGTAATCATCACCTCTAGTTCCATCATTACCTAGCAATCATCCACTTCCTCCATGATCACCCACTTCTTTCCATGATCACTCATTTCCTCCTTTTTCACCCACTTCCTTCCATGATCACTCACCACACTCATTACATCATTATTTCTCACTTTTTCTACTTTTTCCACCACCATTCTCCTCTATAAAAACTTTCATCACGACCATCTCCATACACACCATTTTTCCACAACCAACCAAGAGAAAGAGAGAGAGGGGGGGAAGAAAAAATAGAGAGAAGATAAGAGAAATGGGAGAAGACGGATATGGAGAGCCGAAGCGAAGTCACCTTCAATCTCCTCAAGCTACAACTCACATATCCTCAAGGTGCTAAAATCTCATCAAGCCTCCACAAGAAAAAGGAAGTTCGGTCTCTTCTCCTTTAATTCATCTCTCATGTATTCTTTGATGCTTTTATTCAAGATTATGTGTAACTAAATTCCTTGATAGTTAGGGGCTAATCAAAGCTCTAGATATGTCTTCGATTTCAAACTCTAATTGATTTATATAATTTTAGATGAGAATTTCTTCACTGATTGTTCATTGATAATTCTATTGCACGTCTCATTAGGTCGATACTTTGATGCATGTTTTAGAGTTTTATTATCTTGAATATGTATATGACTGACATATCGTTGCTTATTCTATGAGAGATAACAAGTTATTTGTAGGTATTTGTGTGAAGTGATTCCTTAGTAATCTAAGACTACCAAAATTGACCTTAGATTCTTTGTTGTTACTCAAACGTTCTTAGAACTTCATGATTTTAATTATTTTGGTCTAGATTTCGATATTTCATAGATAAATTAATTGAGAATATAGTTAAGTCGATATCGACAGTTCGCTTAACATGACAAGTAAGAGAACGTAATACGGTTAATGACCTAACGACATTGGCTTAACTATGAGTGCATTCATCTATAATTATTGACATTGTTTTAGGGTGATTGAAGCATATCTAGTGGTGGAGAGAAGTTCCTAGCTATTGTTTTTCTCATATCTACATCCATATTTACTTTTTAATATTATGTTTTAGCAGTACTTCTGTCTTATTTATTTTTGTTCACCAATCAAACCAATTCTGAATACCCTCCAAATTTGTGTGGTAGTCTGTCACTGTGTCTGGTTAGTGTTTATTTAATTTCGTAATTTTTGGTTGAGTCTAGATTAGCTAATTAATTAGGTTTCCACGCCTAGGTCGAGTCTGTCAGATTTCTGGTTTACGCATCTGTTTGTGTTTTTAAGTCTTAGTTTCACCAATCTTCTATGGGTAATGACCCATATTTTCCATTTATTACATTGATATAATTGATTTGATAATAGGGTATTTTTGTAGGTGCTTTTGCGCCTATCATATATTCTATTTTTGATATTGTAATTTAATGTTATTATAGGTATGTATCTACCACCTGACTCATAGACGTATGTTTGATAAGTCTGCAGATTAAGTGTGAGATTAAACTCGTTGAAGTTATGAAAAAAATGGCAAGTGCTCATGTGGTAATCTTTGTTGTTGTCTTTATCATTTAATAATATGTGGCTTTACTTATGTTCTTGCTTTCAATATTTTGTTTCAGTCTCAGTCTCAGTGCTTCTGTGGATATGAATATTCTTGCTAAACGTAAACCATACAACGGGTTAGGGTGCCCCCATCATTTCATAAACCAATATGTAAGTCATACTGTTCGTTTTTTAAGTTTGGTGATTTTTGTTTATGAAGTTTAGAAGCATTTCTCAAAGCATTGTATTAATTATTGTAATTTCCTCGTTCTATTTTTTTTTGTATATATCAATAAGCTTATCAAGAATGTTTGGCTGTTCTAGGAGAGGTGAAGTACCACTGGAGCAGATTCTAGTATGGGAGCAAATACTTCTGGAGTGGGAGCAGTAGAGGTATGACTTCTGGAGTGGGAGCAGTAGAGGTATGGGGCGAGTAATTCTGAAGTGGTTAGATTCAAGTATCAAAGTTTAGTTAGATTAGTTTCAAGAACATAGGCTTGTGTACAATTGAGGTGGTTAATTGTATAGTTGTTTTGAGAATGTAAATATTGTGTTTTAGATTTTGTTGATGTCTTGGTGAATATCTGGTTTCAATGGAAAATATATACAGTAATGAATTTTTGTGATTAATATTTACAATAGTATATATATTGTTATGATATATATATATATATGTAATTTTGACGGGCAATTACTCCACACTATAGGGACCAGGATCAAAAGGTAGTAAAAATTAAGTGAATAGGCACATATAAGTGTCCCAAATTGGTGTAGTGTATATACACATTACCATTTGTAATCTAGTTTGTGGTTTGAGATACTATGTGACCTACTTATATTTGGGGCATATAAATTATATGCCCAAGTTAATAATAGGAACACTAGCAAAAGGTACATATGTGTTAAATGTCTCTGTAGCTCAATAGAGACATATATGTGTCCCTATAGGTATCAAATGGGACATTTGTTAGTTGTCCCCTCAGACCATATTTCTTGTAGTGTCTTTCTCCAACTCCATCACATTAAGTTTACGGGTTAATTAGTTTTTGGATTCTGCTGAAAGTAAAACTTTGCATGACGGTATTCTCCATCTCTCAATTCACTCCAATCAGCCGGTTTTTATTGAAGGAGACTCCAAATTGTTAATCTATGTCCTCTCTGGTTGCTCGCGTTGACCTTGGATAAATAGATAGATCAAGCTCTGGATATTCGCTTCTGTGTGTACGTTACACTACCCATGCTTCAAATTTATGACTGAAGATTTAGCTCATTCGGGTTACTGTGTTCCTAATTTTACGTACGTATCAGTCTTCTCAGCTACCTCCCTCTCTCAGCCTTTTAGACCTTACCGGTTTGATCAACATGGAGGGGGATGTAGACGAGGGTTTTGGTTGTAATTCTGTGTTTGCGATCCTAATCGGAAAAAGAGGCTTGAAACACTTGTAAAATCCTCATTCACATTCTTATTGATCAAGTGATCGATTTGGTCAATGCTTTGAGGCTTTGTCATGTAATGAAGAAACATAACCTAATGGCCTTCGCCGGCTTGCATTTATATGAAAGACTTTATGTTAATCATTTCCACCTAATGCAGAAGTGGGTGTTTGAAAAATCAACGTAAAGGATATATAATATAGACTTCATTCGTATTGCAACTATGAGTTGCTTCCACATTGCGCAAGTTTTAATTTTTTTCATTATCCACAATTGGCGCCTTTTTTTTTCGACTATTGTTGCATTAGCCATTAGTGTATAAGCGTTTACCAAAGTCATTATATATGGGATGAATGGGTTGACGTATAGCCCCTGATGTAAGCGTTTCTAGATGGATTTTATAATGCGAATACGTACAAGTAGATGAGAACAACCTTTGAGCTTGCCATTAGACCTAATATTCATTCGAGTATAAATATATGGAGGAGCGTTGGACTTTGCATCCATTGTTCCATTAGACACATAAGTTGCATAGATTTTCTGTGAAATAAAAGGAGAGAGATGTGTTGTTGGATCATCGAGTTTGTCCTAGGTTCTGTATGGGCCCTTATTGTTACCTGGTGAGTTTGGTAAAACATATTTTGATGATATGATCAGATACAAACGCAGTATTTATTTTAAAACTGATTCGATCTGATGGTAACTTGTGTTATATTCCAAATTCAACACATGTAATTCTGGTTTTCTTTTTCTTTCTGCAGTGTTACTGTTCTGACTTGTTGCTGCTGCTGCGGCTGCTGCGGCGTCTTAGGTGACGTCGAGAGTATGAATCAAAGGTTGTTGCGCAGTTGAGACTGGAGAGTACTTGGCTATTTTGCTCTATATATATATATATATATGTAGCGAAATTGGAACATATCTTGTTTTTGTGTAATTACCTTCATGTCTGAACGTGAATTTCCAATTGTCATATGTAATAATAAACTACGACTACTATGCCCTTAATTATGTTTTTTTTTTGAAAGGGTCCTGAGGTTGTACTACGTACGAACTCTTTTCTAAATCCCATTTTTAAATAAATAATGGGATTAATGGAAGCAGTACGATCAATGAAAAATAAATAATAATTTCTTTGTTTGTTCTGGCGTAAAACATATGTATATATATATATATATATATATATATATATATATATATATATATAACCACGCACTGCTAATGCTAGTTGTTATATATTGATATATTAAACGAGAAATTATTATATATACCTGTCACATATCCCACGTAGCGTACTTCCTTCATGTTATTGGTTCATTTTTACTGTGATTGTTTCTGATTAGTTCTTATACATAAATAAACTTTTGTCATTTTCACCATGTGCATGTTAATTATACCATGGCGTATTATGATTGACTGGGTACACAACATGCTAGTGTCACGTGGTGTGACGGGTACACATAATAATTACTCTATTAAACCAGTAAAAGGAAAAAGGTCTTACAAGTTCCAAATCTGGGGCATTTTGGTCCACGCAAAAAAATAGTGTGTAAAATATGCATGCAGCAACAGAAGTGCAGCCATGGGAGCTTGAGGTTGTTGAAGAAATCTAGGGTCAACTTTGCTGCCTTGGTCTAGCACTCATAGTGGTCTCTCGATCAGTCTCTGCGAGTTTTAATGCCAAATCCAGTGTTCATCTACAATATATTAATGTTTAAAGTCGTAATTAGTTGCAGAGCATGCATTAATTAAGTATCTAGTATGATTGCGAGGTTTAACTTCATGGTGAATATAGTTGAGCTAGCTAGTTGAGACTACTCGATCTCCTTCTGCATTGAACAAAACTATAGTCTACCTTTGTACGCTACAATTACTTGATTTATCGGCACACTGATATACCAGATAATTTCTCTGTTATTGGTGGCCGGTACATTACAGTTGACCAGAAAGAAGTTATGAAACAACCGGGATAACAAGAGCCAACATTCTAGGCTGGCCCTGGGGCAAGGCGAAGCAGGTCTGCGCCTGAGGCCTCTAAAAATAAGGCCCTCCAATTTCGAAGGGACAGAGATCGGTTCAAATCTCAAATGTTATGACCGGGTTATGTAGAGCTCGTCGAGGAGGAGAGAATGGCGGTGGTGGCAATCCCTGAAGTGGCCGGATTGCGGAAGCGCAACCGGTCAAAGGTCGCAGTCTCTAGGTTTATCTGTTTCAAAAAGTGACGGAGAGAGAAGAAGAAAGAAAAAAGAGATGGAAAAAAAATGTGAGAGAAGTTTGTGTGTGGGAGAGCTCACTCTACGCTCTCTTTTTACTTTAAATTCAACGACGGAGATCAAATGATGGAGATTAAGGGCTGAGATTTAAAAATGTAAAAAGTGTAATATTTGAAAATGCGACTTAAGCAATCATAAACTTCGTAAATACATAGAAAAATAACCGAGCGTTGGAAAAATATTCTGTGAATACCTCCACGCTCGTGACGACACCTATTTTAACACAAAAACGATAAACAAAAAATTTGACATCTCAAAAAAAAATGTCGGTTAATGTGACAACAATGCCGAAAAGAAAAAAAATTTACAGGGGCTCACACTCTACCCCCTTAAAGAAATTTTGTTCTCGAAATTAACTGAGTGTCATAAGAAGTGCGGATATGCCTCCCGCATAAGTGACCTCATTATAGTTATGTCATCTCCACTGCACATTCACCACGGGCACCTCGTGATTCCATAGTTTCAAATGTATGACTAAAAAAGACAAATAAGAGGACTGCAGTTTAAAGACCTCTAATTTTTTTTTTGCCTTGAGGTATTTTTGACACAGCCGGCCCTGCGGACATTGACTTATGAGGAGAGATCTGTGAGATCTAATGCATTGACAGCATCAACACTAACGATTTTTGCTCCAGCATTGACACTACACTGACTATAGTATAGCTTTGAGTTTTTCATCGGTGCTTATAATAAAGTGAAAAACTATATTAAACTTTCTTAATCAATCTATACATATTGATGTGCTATATATATAATGAGAAAGCATCACCCACTATCCCACTATCCCATAATCCACTATCTCACAACCCCCTCCGTGATTCACGCCAACACTCCCCCTCAAGTTGGCGCATACATATCAACCATGCCCAACTTGCTAAGTGAATCATAAAAGACCTTTTTAGACACTCCCTTTGTGAGCATATCGGCAAGTTGCTATTCTGTAGGAACAAAAGGAAAACTGATGATTTTTGCGTCTAGTTTCTCCTTTATAAAATGACAATCAACTTCCACATGTTTTGTACGATCATGTTGCACAGGATTCTGGGAGATATCAATAGCTGCCTTATTGTCACAGTACAGCTGCATAGTACATTGAGGGTTAATACCTAAATCTTGTAGCAGACTTCTAAGCCATAACAATTCGCACACTCCCTGAGCCATACCTCTGTATTCTGCTTCAGCACTAGATCGAGCTACCACATTTTGTTTCTTACTCCTCCATGTAACAAGATTACCTCCAACAAAGGTAAAATACCCTGATGTGGATCTCCGATCTGTAATATTTCTAGCCCAGTCTGCATCTGTGAAGCCACAAATCTCAAGGATATTGTTGTGATTAGAAAACATTACTCCTCTCCCTGGAGCTGACTTCAAGTATCTCAAAATCCTCACAACAGCATCCATGTGATCCACACTTGGATTATGCATAAACTGACTCACCACACTTACTGCATACGCAACATCTGGCCTGGTATGTGACAAATAAATCAGGCGTCCAACTAGCCTTTGATAGCGAGTTTTGTCAGTGGGCACTTGATCTGGGTACTCTGCTAACCGATGGTTCTGCTCAATAGGAGTATCAATTGGAGTGCAATCTAACATACCTGTCTCCGTTAGTAGATCAAGGACGTACTTTCTCTGACACATATAGATACCATCACTTCCTCGGGCTACCTCAATGCCCAAGAAGTACTTGAGTGTACCTAGGTCCTTCATCTCAAACTCTGTGGCTAGCTGCTTTTGTAATCTGTCTACTTCAATAGTATCATTACCAGTAACTACCATATCGTCAACATATATGATTAGGGCTGTTACCTTCCCTTGTTGGTGTTTAAGAAATAATGTGTGGTCTGAATTACTCTGCATATAGCCAATTTTCCTCATGAATTGTGAGAATCTTCCAAACCAAGCACGAGGTGACTGTTTAAGACCATACAAAGATTTTCTCAATCTGCATACGGAGTTATTTGGAGAAGCGGCCGCATACCCCGGCGGGAGATCCATGTACACTTCCTCTGTAAGTTCTCCATGAAGGAATGCATTCTTAACATCAAACTGTCTAAGTGGCCAGTTTAAGCAAGCAGCACAAGAGAGCAATACCCGAATAGTGTTTATCTTTGCAACAGGTGCAAATGTCTCATCATAGTCTATGCCATATGTCTGGGTGAACCCTTTTGCTACTAGGCGTGCTTTATACCGGCTCACTGTCCCATCTGGATTATGCTTCACTGTAAACACCCAACGACATCCCACAGTCTTATTGCCGTGTGGTGGAGATACAAGATCCAAAGTATTGTTTTTTTGTAATGCTTTCATCTCTTCTTCCATTGCTTTCCTCCATTTTGGATCTCTTAATGCATCCTGCACTTTGTTAGGTACTGATACAGTAGATATTTGATTCACAAATGATTCATATGACTTAGACAATCTTTTGGTAGACATAAAATTTGCCACATGATACTTAGTTTTAGCCTGAAGGGTAGGTTCATACTTTTTTGTTGGCTGACCCCGAGTAGACCTATTTGGCAAGACATATTGTCTACTATTAGCCTCATTAGTATTAGTCCAAATAGAATGACTAACCTCAAATGAGTGATCTTCCGTACCAGGAGAGCATTGGTCAGGTGTAGAAACATGAGGGGTAGTTGTGTTGTCATCTGCTGGTACCTGAATTTCTGGAGTGACTTCACTGCCGGAATCATCCGGTGGTGCATGTGTAGCTGACACATTGGTAATCTCAATAGAACCTGTCACCATATCTACTGGCTCACTTATCTCCCCCTCTCCATGATACAACTCTTCAAAATATGAATTCTCCCCCTGAAGAACAATATCAGAAGAGGAAAAATAGCTCATGTCCTCAAAGAACGTAACATCCATAGTGACATAGTACTTCCTGGTAGGCGGATGATAGCACCGGTACCCTTTCTGATGTCCACCATACCCAACAAACACACATTTAACGGCTCGGGCATCTAACTTAGATCTCTGGTGTTTTGGAAGATGGACAAAAACAACACAACCGAAAACACGAGCAGGAAGATTATGAAAAGAGGGTAAGGAGACATGAGATGCAAGCACCTCATATGGAACTTTTCCCTGAAGGACACGAGAGGGAAGACGATTAATGAGGTGGGCGGAAGTTATGACAGCATCACCCCAAAGGTATTTGGGCATATGGGCACTAAAAAGAATACACCGAGCCATGTCAAGTAAGTGACGATTTTTCCTTTCAGAAACTCCATTTTGCTCAGGTGTATAAGGACACGTTGTTTGATGAACAATTCCGTGTGTGTTAAGAAACTCCTGAAAGACATGATTCACATATTCCCCCCCCATTATCAGAACGAAGAACTCTAATGGTGGCATTATATTGTGTTTGGACAGTGGTATAGAAGGCTTGAAAAGCGGGAAAAACCTCATCTTTAGTTTTGAGGAGAACAATCCATGAAAGACGGGTGCAATCATCAATAAATGACACATAATAACGCATCCCTGACACAGTAGATTCTTTGGAGGGTCCCCAAACATCAGAATGAATTAATTCAAAAGGAATACGATGGTTATTAGAAGTACTAGGGGAATAAGTAGATCGATGACTCTTACTCAAAACACATGTCTCACAACGTAAAAGTGACTCATCAACGCTAATGAACAAAGTAGGCATATATTTTTTCATAACACTAAAAGATGGATGCCCTAAACGACGATGCCATAACCAAACTTCACTTAACTTGTCAGAAGTGGAGATTAAGGCGGTCCGAGACTGGGCCCCTGGTTTCTCCCCCGCATATGTCTGATCCAGATGAAACAACCGGCCCCTCAGATACCCCCGACCAATTAACTCCCCGGTGAGAAGATCCTGGAATATCACATACATGGGAAAAAATGTCACAGAGCATTTAGCATCAGCGTTCAATTGGGGAACAAATATCAAATGATGAGATAAAGCAGGTACATAGAGCACATTGTGAAGCTCTATGGTAGGGGTAATACGAACGGACCCTTTCCCTAATACGGGAAATGCCTCACCATTAGCATTAGTAACATAGGGTACGGGTGGAGGAGACAATACGGTAAAATAAGATTTGTCATAAGTCATATGATCAGATGCACCCGAATCAATAATCCATGTATAGCACTCAACAAAGTTAGAAATATTGAAAGCCATACCAATTTTGTGACGACCAACTACGGATGCGGTAGGTATTGTTACCAAAAAAAAACTGATAGAAACTTGTTTGGGGTGTAAGTGCACCGTCGGTGAACTAGCACCGGCCACAAGACTATCAAATCTGGTCCGGGTCGGGTCGGGTGCTACTGGTCCGGGTCGGGTCGGGTGCTACTGGTCCGGGTCGGGTCGGGTGCTGCTGGTCCGGGTCGGATGGTGCTGGAAAGGACCCGAAGGAACGAGAAAAAGCAGCGCCCAGGAGAATCAACTTTTGATGACTGAGTTGAAGGATCAATATCACCGGTAATTACAGAATCATGCCTGCAATTACAAGAACATCTTCGATTCTCCTTTATTAAGGCTCGTCTTGCAAAATCAACACTATAGAGATGTCGACGACGATGATGCGAAGCTGTCGACACCGAGGGGTGACGTTGGGGAGCGACCGACGACGGAGAGAGCGAGCTCCACCACTGCAGATCAAGGTGGTCCGGGTTGTTTGGTGCGGTTTGGTGCGGCGGCAGCTGAGGGTTTTGGTGGAGAAGTCGCCGGTTTCGCAGGAGAAGTCGCCGGTTTCGCAGGAGAATTCGCCGGAGGTGAACGTGGCTGAGGTAGGCGCGGGACTTGTTCCGGCCGGTCTGGTTGGTGTAGAGCTGGACGGTCTCCAGGAGGGGGCTGCCACGTGCCGTACCAGATTGTGTGGATGGTTAACCAGCGGCGGTGAGGACCGGGACCAGATTGAGGGAGGTGCGGGACTTGACTTGGAGTTGCAGCAGGGGAACACGAGGCGACGGCGGAAGTTCACGGGAGGGAAATAAAGCTCCTATGAGAGTAGACTTCCCACTGCATGTACGACCCACGATACCAATCTTGTGTCCTCCTTCAAAAAATGCAACTGATTCCTCCAAGAACAAGTGATGTATCTGGCATGTATCTTATCAATAACAGAAGGTACCGAACCCAGAAAAAACAAAAATCCCAGAAAAACAGAGCAAGCTCTGATACCAAGTGAAAAACTATATTAAACTTTCTTAATCAATCTATACATATTGATGTGCTATATATATAATGAGAAAGCATCACCCACTATCCCACTATCCCACAATCCACTATCTCACAACCCCCTCCGTGATTCACGGAGCATGATTCACGCCAACAAATAATAACATATATACTCTCTCTAAAAGAAATTGGATGAACGAGTCCTAGCTTGCCTTCAAGCTGTCTTGAACTCGATTTCTGAATGAGTCATTGCATGTCTCTTGAAGGTGGACTATATATAAATGTAGAGAGGAGCTAGGACAGGAGGGCATGAGTCTATATATATATTTGTGCATGTAACATTGTAGCATCAAAATTTCCGTAGAGACATAATTTGTAATCTACCGAAAGAGAGAGATCGGATCAAGATGTGCGACGACTGTGTCATGGATAATTGTATCGTCAGTGTCTTGTGCGGCTGTATCATAGAAATGTCGCTCGTGCGATAGGGGGACTCGTTGCGAAATGGTGAGTTTGATTTAAGCACTTTCATCATTTGGACAAGTTAATTGATGATACAAATAATACGCACAAAAGTGAAGAAAAACATGTTATTTTTAAAAACAAAATAGAAAATTACTTAGAACACATTTGAATAAACTAAAAACTCATTTTTTTATATATCTTATATAAATTAGAACATATGCTGAAGCTCAAATAATAAGTAAAATAAAACTGATTAATTAATAAATAAAAAATATCCAAAATACCTTTATTTTCGTGAAAATTATTAAATGTCACTCATATATCTAACAAATTTCTCTCTCCTCATTTTTTAGTTTTTTCCGGCAAATTTAAGTTTTCCGGCCAAACCACGGACAATTTGGAGGTGAGCCAATATATAAAGTTGTTCTTTATGTCATGTGCTTTCATTTAAGTACCATATTCCATATGTTTTGAGAAATTTTGAAATTTTGAATTTTACTCACTAAAAACCACAGTAGCAGTTAGTTTCTCAGTCGACAGTAACAGCTAGACTTATAGTCGACAGTAGTAGGTACATTCCAAGTCGACAATAACAGTTAGATTCATAGTCGACAGTAGCATGTACCTTCCAAGTCGACAGTAGCAGTTAGATTTATAGTCGACAGTAGCATGTACATTTCAAATTGACAGTAGCAGGTGTCTTCCAAGTCGACAGTAGCAGCTAGTTTTTAACTCGACAGTATCAGTTAGTTTTTATAGTCGACAGTAGCAGATAACATCTCTATTAATAGTAGCAAACACTATGGGTCAAAGAGGGGTTAACAAGTAAAATATTTTATGACATGTGACAACTTACAATCATTTAGTCCTTATTTGTAAATTGTGGTTTTTATTTGTTTTATCAAATTAAGTAGTGAGTTATTTGTAAACTAAATTCTTGTATGATACCTTTGAGTAGCCTGCTAAAAACAAAATCATAACTAACTATGGGTTGTGTATTTGTGCACTGTAGTTGCGGTTGCCTCATCAGTGATAGACCATATACGTACCTTGAGGGTTGCCAGCATTGCAGCCTGAGGCGGACACCGACCTCCGGCACGGCGGGTCTTCTGCTGCTTTAATTTTAGAACCATAAGTAGTAGTTTGACTAGTTTCTAACATCTTTTATACTATCATTTTAATGAACAACGAAATCTACGAATTAATTGAGTGTCTATTGGCTAATGCATGCTGGCCTTCTCATCTTGCATCAGTTTAACCCAATGCAACTACTCCCAAAGTCACAAAATCATACAATCATAAATCGTGTATTGCAGCAGTACGTTGTAGATTTCCAGTTTTCCACCATATACAATTATAAATCATACAAAATTATCATTCTAAAAAAAACATACAAAAATTATATAAAGTAGTATAGTCCCTCCATTAAAAAATTTCAACGACAGAGAGATAGATGGGGAGAGAAATTAAGTAAGACCTACTGTACAACTCCATTGGAGATCCGTGGCGTATGAGATATGACGTATAACCTCGATGACGGCCATATTGTATGTGAGATATTGAATATGGTATATAATATATAGAGTAGTTGAATCCTTCATTATTCCTCTCCCACAATTGCTATGTCATCTAACATTGACTGGCGACACAAATGATTCCCCCCCCCCCCCCCCAGATAATTTTGGCAGAACTTAGTATGCTGTAATTCACAAAATAAGGTGTCTTCTATGAATAAATATTACTATCATTTGAATATTTTACTAATATTTGTGTAAATTAAGTGTGATGAGATTATTGTTTATAAACCAATCCCAAAAATATGATGGTTCACGCCTTCAGGCAGTTCATCCGTGAATTATGGAAAAACTTTTTGGTTAATGATCAAATGATTTAACATGGACGTTGATACTTGAGAATGAAGAGACAATGTGGCTCTTCAAAATTTTATTTTAAAGGGTCAAGTTTAAATATTACATGAAGAAAAAGTGGTTGCTACTTTTCAGGATCTATGTTAGGATTTGCTTCTGTTGAATAAATCAATATTTGTTAGGGAAGTAGATAGTGGTTTGAATATTTCCTCTAGCACTTTACCATATTTTAGATCATATCATAGGTGGGCTGCAATTTTATCTTTCAAGTTAGTTTGTAAGGCTTATAAAGCCAAGTTTCTGTTTTATTCAATATAAGTCATTTCCCCAGTTTTTTGTGTTCTTGGTTTCTTGATTCCTAACAAAGTTTAAATATTACATTAGAAGGAGGACAATTGGACAACATGTTAATTAAAAGGAACTTCAACTGTGTAATGCAAGTAGTTATAGCTAGCATTCTCTTTAAAATTTAATCAAGGTCGTCGTGAATGCATGTGATTATCTAGGTAAGATATGCCCAGTCCAGGTTGGCTTGGCTTGTTTATCTACAATTGACTCGAATTATAATTTCTCAAGTCAATGAACGTCCTATATCATATTGAAACTTGTTGGCCATAAGTTTTCCTCCAAGACTTGAAAAAACAGTGCAGTGTTTGTTAATTTCTCCTCTAGAACTAACCTTCTTCTCTTTCTTTAAGTGGTCAGCTAGAAATGCCTGAAGCCAGAAGTTCATGTGCCTGTAGCGGCTGTGGTTCGCTGTTCTTCTCACTCCTGTGCATCTTCCTCATCTGGGTTATTGTCCTTCCCCGAAACCCTAAAATCACAATCACTGATGCCCATCTCACGCAGTTCAGTTTCACCAACATCACCACCAACAGCACCCTCCACTACAACCTTGCCTTCAACCTCACCATCAGAAACCCCAACAAAAGGCTTGGCATCAGCTACCGGCGCATCCGAGTCATCGGTAACTACCAAAAGAAGCGGTTTGCCCTAGTGACTCTGCCTAACACGACAGTACCGTTTTACCAAGGCCACAAGAACACCACCTTTCTGCGTGACATAACTGTTCGAGGGCAGCAGGTGTTGAAGTTTGGTGAAAAGGAGATTTCTGAGTTTAACAAGGAGACTGCTGCCGGAATTTACACTATCGATACAGTGCTTGCTCTTCGGGTGAAACTCAGGTTGGGCACGATCAAGTTTCACAACTATGGCCCAGAAAATATCCACTGCAAGCTGAAACTTCCTTTGAGAACTACAAATAGTACTCTTAATCAAACTTCCAGCGGCAATATCACTCTTACAAAGTGCGGGGATGTCTCTGCGGTTGCTGGTTTCTTCTTGTCATGGTTTTCATGAATGTTATGAATTTCATCTTGTAATTCCATTTGTCAATTTTTTTTATAGATGTGTCGTATAGTAAACTGATTCTTCGATCTGTAATCCAAAAAATAATAAAGGATGCTAGTGGTGCTTGATTGACTCGTAATTGAGGCATAGTAGCATGTCTTTTGTGCAACTATATATCTATATGCATAATCTAGAGGAACTTGACGAGGTTTCGTCGGAGGGGCTTGCAATGTTTGCCTGACCTCAACTATTAGAACTTCGAAGAGCCAAAGGCTGTAGATACTGCAGCCAAGGTCCAGCAGTACTCTTAACAGCAGAACAAAAGTTTTTTTTTTTTTAACAAAAGCATTGCAGTTCAATTATCAGAAAGAAACCACTTGTTTGATCATGCTATCTTTATGATATACTCATCGCAAATGAAAGTGATAATCTACATCAACAGTTGAATGCAACGCGCAGAGGTTTGATAATTAGATGATGCTTCAAGGTCCTACCGCATCTGCACTATTACTATCCAGTAACTCCGCTTTATGGTACATGGAAGTTCGTAGCTACTTGGCTTGCCTCCTCTTTTACTAAACATTCCTGTTCTTAATAAGTCATTCGTGGACCAATCATATTGCTACTTATTGAGGTTCAGAGCCGATTGTGAAAATGGCAGATAAGGCTGATATCCGATTCTCCAAGGCGAAACGTGTGTGAGCAGGCATACAAATGGGGATAGTTGTATCGAAATGTTTCACACCAGGCTTATTGAACACATGGCCAGAGTATCCACAAAGAAGCAATAACATGTGATACCTGTGCAGCTATCTTCCTTGATCTTGTTTCCCCAGACATGAGATGGAGATGTCGCAGTTCCTGAACTCGGCGGACAAGAGAACAGACTTCCAGCAGAAAACAAAAATTACCAGATAATGGGACGATGCTAGGAATGACGTGCATGATGACCTTGGTCTTTCCACTTCAGTGACTGCAAAGGTCCCACTGATCCCATATTTTGTGTAAAGATTGGCAACAAAATCGTAGCTCTGTACCACACCTGGATTTCAAGAGGAGAAGTTTGATCCTTACACAAAAGATTTGGGATGATATGTGTCTTAGAATTTTTTTTAAATGAGTTGAAACGTGACGCAATAGATCCGAGGATCCAGAAAACATCAACAGGGTACTAATCATCTATACTAATAATACTATCACCACATTTGTTGGGGCACCCAAAATACAAACACCCCTAGGCAGGTCGGCCATGGCTCTCTGCTATTTGTGGCTTCAACTAGATAGAGCCATACCTGTTCAAGTTGCCTAAAAAACGCCTACTTTCACCTTGAGCTTCCAAATCTCATTTATGCATCAGATAATCAGATAATCCTATTACAGCAGATCTGATCCCATGTCAAATAGGATTTTCTGTTTCAGTTCAAGCATCCTCGCAGAAAATACAGGTGCCTCTAGCTTTACAAAGTACTGCTAGTATTTCTATTGAAAAACACCTTCCTACCTGCATTCCAAAAGTCTTAGTCCTTTGCAGTGAGAAACCACCAAGGCAAATCCTTTCAATTTTTGGACTACAGATAATTAAACGTATACAAAAACTTGATAACTGACCAGTGGATCCAACACTAACCAAAATATTTGAGACAGAAACTCATTTCTTTCTGTTTACTTGCGACAACATTGATGAGATAGCTGCTAGCAAGATATGTGCACCATGAAATAAGAGGAACTAGGGAAATATGTTATCTTTCAATTTTGGGTAATTATTGGTAACAAAATGTTACACTATGCTTGAAAACAAGAAAATAATATATATAGGGTTGATAATGAGTGTGGTGCTAGGCAAGTATTTCTGGCCATCCAGATAGCACATCATGCAAGAAATTAACTACTTCCGAACCACAAAATGCCTATGCTCTACAAATTCACCACTCGTTTTCATTGTCCTAATCAAAAGTCACACGGCATTAAGGTTTCAATATCAACCAAGGCACTACAAAGTAAATGGCATGGGAAAAGCGTGATTGCATTGATGCAAAATGATTGTACTTACCAACAGTTAGCAGCCTGCAATTGTTCCAAAATGGTTTTACTGCCTCCTCACTTCTGCATAATTAAGTTGTAAGCAGTGAGATAAGTGTAATGGTAATACTAACAAGCACACAAAACAGAGAATCTTTACTTATCAAAACCATGGAAATCAAAGTGCTTAGTGCTTACACAACAAAATTCAAGCCATCCAGAGTATCAGCTAATTGAAAGGGAAGTAAATTGCTCATAGTTAACACTCTGAAATTAATTTGCCAACTTGCTTTCAAGGCATTTCCTCTTTTGGCATGAATAAAGGAAAATGTGACTTGGATCAGTTACAATTGAGCCATACTGAAGGTAAATGAGATATCTAAACCTCACACATGTGTCAACAACTGCTCACAAATTCAAATATGGTACAGTAACACATGGACATTACAGAGCCTAGTTCTGCTTCACAAAACCGAAACTGCACCAGAAGAATGAGAGCTCTCCCAAACCTCAATGCCTTCAACATCTTCTCTAACAACAAACAGCCTATTCCCACCGCCTTCGATTCTCTTTATAATCCCTCTCTGAGCATCCTCCTCTTTATCCACAAAATTCCTCCTATACAATCCCTCACAAACCTCACTCTCTCTATCCACCCTGTTTTCGGCTTTCGGAAGCCTAGACCAAACCTCCAATTCACCATCTCTCCCCACAAAGGTTTGGTTTCCATAACAATGAACCACACTACTACTGCTATTCACACACCCTTTAGTCCTCATGCTTGGGTTCTTATCTTGTAAATAGACCCACGGATCATCCCCTAAATTACGCAGGTCTGCCATTGCCAAATCTCCAGACTTGGAACACACCTTGAACAATGTCGACTCCTCAATGTTCGCGTCGGCATCCGCGAACGAGTCCCCGAACCTACTGCTCCGGCCCGAGCCTGGCTCGTTCGTCTCCCAAACCACCTCCTTCGACCTCGGGTCCCACATTCTGATATAACCTGAATACCCAAACGCGCCGGAAGTGACGGAGCTGCCAACAATCAAGCCCATCTCCGGCAGCCACTTCAGCTTTCCGACAGCCAAATTCTTCGCCGAGTTTCCGGATTGCCGGCTCAGTTCGCCGACGATCTTGAGCGTTGACTTGTCGATCACTAAGATGCAGTTCTCTCTGTGCGGGCAGTCGAAGCCGGCGAAGACTGAGCTCGGCGAGTTTGCAACCGCCGTGACTCGGGCCTTGAAGATTCTCGGGTCGGTCGGGTCTGTCCAGTGGATCGACCCCATGTTTCGGACGCCGGAGAAGTCGTAGAAGTGGAGTCCGGGATCGGTTTCGGATCCTACGGCGGCGATTTCGGGATAGACTCGGCAAATCGAGTTGATGTCCTCCAAATGAGTCCGGATCGTTCCGGCGTGGCTCAGATTCCAATCGTAGCTGGATATTTGACCGCCGTGCGCGATCCAAACGGAGCCGTCGGTGCCGGCTGTGATCGCCGAGGGGAGGCCGTCGGAGGCGGGCTGTACTGTCGTGACAATCGAGGCGTCGATTCCGGACAGCGGCGGCGGCAGCATCGCCGACTTGAGCAGCGACTCGATGCCGTAGTAGAGAGCTTCATCGGCGAGCTCTTGCTTGGCGAATCGGCGAGCTCTTGCTTACCAGAAAAAAACACTTAGGCTAGGAAAAGGAAAAATCTTCGTCACCTAAGACTTTGTTAGACGACACAATAATTCTCGCCTCTTAAGAAATAATTTTCGTCGCCTGGATAGGTGATTAAACGACGCAAAATAGCTTTCGTCATCTAAGTAGTTAGTTCGGCGACGACAGAGCATTTTCTCCCCTAAATAGTCTGTTAGGCGACGAGAGAGGATTTTCTCGTTTAAGAATATGCTTTTTACACGACAAACAAATTTTTTTGTCGTGTGCTTACGGCTTAAACGACGAATATGCTTTTGTCTCCTAAGGTATTTCTTAGGGGACGAATGAAAAGTCTTAAGGGAGGAAAATGTTCCTAACCTAAGTCTTCAATAATGACTATAAGTGCAGGTTCTGTTTCCAGATCGTGAAAAAAAAGGAATGAACATGATAATTTTCTCCCACACAAATTTCCGGCGATTTTCAGTGTTAGATGTTCAATTCTTCAAATCGGGTTTATCCTCAGCTTAGTCTATCATTACCCATCGGATTCTAACTTGGTATCTTCTCTTTCTCATTCTTTCTTACCATATCATCCATTTTTCTAATTAGTACTATTCCTTGAACAATACCAGGCATATATTGATTGCATTTTTGTGTGATTATGTTATTTGTGTGTATTAATTATACATACTCATTCTTGATTGTTGTGAAGTTATATTGATTTGTGTAGAATTTTTTAAATTTATGTTATTTAATTATGAATTAAGTTAAATTAGTTAATATAAAGAATTGTTTTTGTATTATGAAATTTATGTTATTTAATTTATGATTTGTTATATATATATATATATACTACTCCTTAGAAATCTCGTTTAAGAATCATATATAATTTTTGAATTGTCCTATTTCAAGAGCACAAGACTTTGATTCACATTTCGTATAATTCTTGAGTATTCGATTTTGATCGTGCATGGGTATATATATTTTGATAGGGTCTCCCAATACTGTACCTTATGTGCATCTAGCTAGGTATAGATATTTGTGCACTTGGAAACTATAGGGAGATGCTGTCAAAATTTTCCGAGGACTAAAATCGAATATTTAAAAATTATACGAAATATGAAAAAATGTGTTGTGCTCTTGACTAGGATTAGGACCCTAACTGGAGGCATAAGGTGATGAACAAGATCAAAGAAAATACAATATTTTGTATTTGTGACACTTGATTTGTGATTATTTGTTGTATCTCTCATATGTAATTAACAGGATATGGACAAAGACAAGAGTTGGATACATTTACCAAAGGAGAGCATTGAGTACCAACAAGGAGTCCTTGATTTTCTACAGTTTGTACATGAACATGGTGATGGAAAGAAACAACATAGGTGTCCGTGCTTAAAATGTCTCAATACCAAGTGGAAGACTATAAAAAAAATGTATGACCACCTAAGTAACAATGGTATAATGCGTAGTTATACAACATGGAGTAAGCACGGCGAAGTAGCTGATCATGAACCTACTTATGACAGAACATCTGGTGGTAGTTTCGAGCCTGATCATTTGAACCCAGCTATAAACATTCTACATGACAGTTTTCCTACATTTGCTCCAACGCATGAGGAAGATGCAATTTATGATACAACTACTGACACAGTTCATGTGCTTCCGTACACCAACACTCATGATTATGATAAGTATACTAGACTGCTTGCACGAGTTCAGATTCCACTATATGATGGTAGTCCTCAGACTGTTTTGGGGACCATTTTGTCACAAATGCAGCTTAAAGTGAAGAACAGGTGGTCAAATGAGGCTTTTGACAATATGTTGAAGAATGTTAAGAATATGCTTCCTCAACCAAACAATCTCCCTGATAGTTATTACAAGGTGCACAAGATTTTGGGTGACCTTGGCCTAGGCTATGATAAAATACATGCGTGCAAGAATGATTGTGTTCTGTTTTACAAAACGAGAGCAGAGCTTGATGAATGTCCAATATGCTTCGAGTCGAGGTGGAAGGAAGGTACAGTTAAGGAAAACAGTGTTCCAGTAAAGGTGCTTCGTCATTTCCCTTTGATTCCGAGGCTAAAGCGTTTGTATATGTCTAGACACACTTCAAGTGAAATGAGATGGCATGGGGAAAGAAGGGTAGATGATGATACTTTGAGACACCCTGCAGATGGCGAGGCTTGGAAAACCTTTGATAGATCATTCCCTGATTTTGCAGCAGATGTTCGAAATGTAAGACTCGGGCTTGCAACAGACGGATTCAATCCCTTTGGAAGTATGAGTTTGGCTCATAGTACATGGCCTGTTATTCTTGTGCCGTACAACCTGCCTCCTTGGATGTGTATGAAGAAGGAATTTAGTATGATGTCTTTGTTAATTCCTGGTCCTAAGTCTCCTGGAAAGTGTTTAGATGTGTATATGGAACCATTGATCGATGAGTTGTTAAAATTATGGGAAAATGGAGTCCTTACTTTTGACAGGCACAGTGGAAGTTCATTCATTATGAGAGCAGCGGTTATGTGGACTATAAGTGATTTTCCTGGTTATGGGATGTTGTCGTCTCAAGCTGTGCATGGGTACAAAGCATGTCCGGTCTGCTTGAATGAAGTTCATTCTGATTGGCATGCTGGGAAGGTGTGTTACTTGGGTCACCGAAGATGGCTTCCAATTGACCACTCGTGGCGGCAGGATGCAGAAGGATTTGATGGCACAGTCGAGTTTCGTACTAAACCCCGAGTGTGGTCTGGTGATGAAATTTTGGAGATGCTGAACTCATTTGATTTTGGAGTGTTGAGTGGTGATCCTGCTATAACGGGAACAACTCGCCCAGATGATATGATGTGTTTTACACACAAAAGTAGATTCTATGATTTACCTTATTGGTCGAAATCAGTATTGAGACACGCCCTAGATGTCATGCACATAGAGGGGAATGTAGCTAATATCATTATGGGAACAACTCTTAGTCTTAAATACGGTAATAAGGATACTGTGAAAGCGCGCGAGGATCTAAAGAAGCTACGAATACGAGAACATTTGTGGCCAATAAAGAAGGGGTCAGTGACGAAATTACCTCTTGCTCCTTACACTGTGCATCCAACTTTGAAGAGACATGTATTCACCTGGTTTAAAGGAGTAAAGTATCCTCATGGGTATGCAGGTAATATATCTCGGTGCATTAGAGAGCGAGAAAATAAGTTTTGCGGATTGAAGACTCATGACTGTCATGTTTTGTTGCAACGACTTCTTCCAGTTATAATTCGACCCTATTTGCATCCAGATGTGGTGGAACCTATAATAGCACTCTGTCGGTTCTTTCAAAAGCTATGCGCTAAAGAGCTCAAGAAGTCAGAAGTTCTTATATTGAAAGAAGACATTGTGTACATCTTGTGCAAATTGGAGCGGGTTTTTCCGCCCGCTTTCTTTGTCATTATGATCCACCTGATGGTCCATCTTCCTGAACAAATCTTGCTTTCTGGTCCAGTACACTGCACCTGGATGTACCCCCAAGAAAGGTGCAAATCTTTACATCATTTTTTATGCCCTTAATTACACTTCACAACAACACTATATATACTAATTGTGTAATTTCAGACAACTGGGGCAGTACAAAAGATTATGTAAAAGCAAGAGTAACCCAGAAGGATCAATAGCGGAGTCATACATTGCAGATGAATGTGTGATCTATTGCAACTTATATCTCCAAAATAGTGATGGGGCGGAATCTTCAACCATGGCTAGTACCAGACAACACTTCAATCTTTCAGTTGTTTCAGGAGAGGTACGACACTTTGGTACTTTACCAAATTTTGAGAGATTAAGTGATCCTGAGCTAGCTGAAGCTCATTGGTGTGTACTACAACACTGCAAAGAAGCTCAGTATTTCCTTGATGAGCATTTGAAGCTCATTAAAGCCAATCCAAGAGATCGGAGGCCTAACGTGACACATAAAAGAAAGTTTCCTGATTACTTTCTAACATGGGTACGTTTATTCACAAGCTTGCAAAATAATTGTCCATTTTAATAATTTCACTTATAATGTATTTATTACACCATTTTGTAGATGAGAAGCCTAAGACAACAGAATAGTGAATGGTGCACACCCGAATTGTACCATTTGGCATGCAAGCCAAAACACCACAGTGTACATGCGGGATGTTTTGTCAACGGCGTGAAGTTTGTAACACTTCAACGAGATATAAACCACAAAACCCAAAACTATGGGGTCATGGTACATGGGGACAACTTTCCCTACTACGGAGTGCTACTTGCCGTTGTCGAGTTAATGTATGGAAATATGAGCGTTGTACTGTTCAAGTGTAAATGGTTCAATACTAATCCGAATGTGCCGAGGAGTACGAAGATGGATTATGGTATGTTATCAGTGAATACAGAGACAAGCTGGTACGACACTGAGCCGTTTATTCTCGCCACCATGGCAAAACAAGTGTTCTATCTTGATGATCCTAAAGCTGGCCCTCCTTGGAAAGTAGTTAACTTTATGTCACATAGGAATATATGGAGTGAGACCACACTTTCTGGCGGTGAAGAACTTGATGATGAAGAGGACAACGATGAAGTTCATGAACCATATCAAGAGCCTTCCCCATCTCAAATATGTGGTTTAGATGATATTCGCATCAACAACCACTTACACTTCGTGCAAGGAGATCAATTCATCACAATCCCAAACGAATCTACATCTCAAAATAGGCAGGGAGACCATGGTGCCATTGATGAAGGAAATTATGCTTCAGAAGACGACATCTTTAATGAATCGTACACAACGGAATCAGAGGCAAATGATACAGAAGATGAGGATTGGAATGAAGACAATTAATTAACGACTTTAGTTTCTTTTTTCAATATTAATTAAGTGTAATAATATTTAAAACCCTTAATATTATATATGAATGTTTTAGTATACACTAGAGTGATGATTAAAACTAATGCAACAAAACTTACTAATCCATTAGAATCAATTAACGGCAGTCGACTCGAATCCACAAGACTAAGGTTTCTCATACAACCATAAGATCAGAGGTGACTTAAATACTAAAATGAAACCCTAGGGTGCTAATATAAGCCTAATCAAACCCATGGGTTAAAATAAAATAAAATCCAAACAAAAACAAAATCCAAAATAATTTCGAAAAACACTAAAAGCTGATTTTGAGGGCCTAAACGACCTCCGATGCCCGAAAAAGCACACATGTCGTGGCGAAGCTACGAGTTTGATTTCTGGCGCCGTTCCCTTTCCGAAAAGGTATAATTCACCCTATTCTGAGCTCGTCACCTATACATGAACAGTACCGGCAAACTTAGCCGACGAACAATTACATTTTCGTAAGCTATGTGGCCAAAATATTTGGCGGTTTAATTTCCCCCATTTTTTTTGGGACGAAAATTTATACTTGGCTAGATAGATCAAAACCCCTAATATATCACACTTTCATCCTCACTTCGACTCTTTCTCTCTCTCATTCTCAAAATCCCCAAAACCTTATCGCAACACATCATTTCAGAACCCAGCAACTAAATCGATCACCTCCATCGACAAGCTAATGAAGGTCGATCCTGTCACCTCCAACCCAAATCTTTGAATCGAAACCTGCACCCAATCTTTGAATCAAATCGATTTCAAGGAGAGTCTACCAGAGAAGGTAAAATCTTATAATCGATTTCTTATTTCTTATCAGGGAGAGTCTATCATTGGGTTGTTGTTCTTTCTTCCATATATTCTTTGACTGAATCGAATCAGAATGAACTACAAAACTACTTAAGCTTTGAATTTGAAATCTGGGTTTCCCAAATTGAAATGGGTTCTTCTTTTTTTCTATATGAGGGTTGTGATATTGCTTTATTGATTGTTTCAGAATTGAAACATTAGAGGGAGTTGAAGTTTCGATTGTTATTATTAAATGAACAGCTGGTTTGATGTGGGAAATGTGTGTTTATGTATTAATTAATGTTATCCTTGGCAAGAACTGAACTGAATTGTTATGTTTTTTTTTCATACTCATTCCAGCAGTTGTATATATGCTTGTTTCTTTACTTTCCTGTGGGATGACTGTTTTTTTGTTTGTGATTGTGATTATGTGATTGGAAGTACAGGAATTATGCCGCAAACGAATGGGAAGAGAAAACAACAACAAGAGGCATTTGAGCGCTTCTTCAAGATGGCCAGCTCAGTAAAGGGCCCTGAACAGCCAATAAGGACACCACCAGCCCCTGGTTCAAGACCACCTATCCCTCCCCCGCTCCCTATTGACAGTTCAGACCCTGGTGCATCAGATTCAGATCCTGAAAGTAATGACGAAGGCACCTACAGTATTCGACGCTTACCTCGTCCTCGTGAAGATGGAGGTAATATGCGTTTAAGTGTATATAAAATCCTTTTAAGCCTATTTTTATGAATTCCCTTTAAGTATACCATGCGATTAATTGTTGCTTTTTTTTTTGTGGCAGCACCACCCCCAAAACGCATTCGGGGGTTGGTGAAAGGATTAAAAGCCTATGACCATTGGAGAGTGCATGGTGAGAAGGTTAAAATTATCTTCGACAGCGAGTTTTTGCACGGACCAAACACTAGAGGTAAAAATAGCTGGCTTACTCATGATGTAGGCCACATTGTGAGAGACATTATTTCCATGACAAAACCTTCTTGGTGGGAGCATGAGGATGAAGAGAGGGAGAAGCTGCTAGATGAACTCAAGGTTAGCTAAAACCAAGTCTTCAATGTGTTTTGTATCAAACAAACTGTTTTTGTCTTAAAACTCAAGAAACTGTTTTTGTCTTAAGTATTTGTATCAAACAAATTAATATACCATGAATTGGGCTGAAATATTTATATATGACTTGCAGTTATATTATGACATTGATTGGAATGATAAGAAGATGGTCAAGTGGATCCACGACCATGCTGCCTCAATCTATTGTAAATGGAAGAGCTGGATCAAAACAAACCGCAATAAGGAAACTCCTGATGTAATACCAAAAGAGTTTAAACATAGAAAGGAGGAGTGGAAGTGGATGTTAGGACACTTTGAATCTCCTGAGTTCAAGGTATATTAATTTCCTTGCTTTGCTAATTTATTTTCATGATCAACTAGTGAAGGTTACAATTGTTGTCATTATAACAAATTTGCTATTTCATGATCAAGTTTGGGACTGTTTGTTCTTATTTTTGCTACTGACATAGGCTACTGTTAGTTCTTATATTTGCTGCTGTTACTATAACAAATTTGATGCTACTGCTACTGTGACAAATTTGGGATTGTTAGTTCTTATATTTGCACTGACATTTGCTACTGTTAGTTCTTATATTTGTTGTTGTTACTGTAATAAATTTGATGCTGGTACTGTAACAAATTTGGGACTGTTAGTTCTTATATTTGCTATTGTCATATGCAGAAGCGATCGGAAGCCAACACCAAGAACCGGGGTGAGAAGAAATTGCACCACACAACAGGCCCGACACCTTTTATCTATGGGGCGCTTGAGTTGAAGAAAAAGGGGGAACCGATGGCCCTACTTAAGAATTACGAGCTTGTGTATCCTGCTGATCACCCGGAAGCAATTAAAAATATAGTAAGTTGGCACTTGTTTGTTGAAATATGTGAATAATTATATGCATTTGCTTGTTCATATGAATGTATTCAGTTTTTGTAATTTAATTAGGTCTCACATCAAGAAAATATCACTGTGATTTGGAAAAATAAAGAGTAAACTAGGTTTGGCATTGGTAGCTTTAATATGAAATAAGATAGAAGGGTGCATATGTTAGAATCAGTTTAGCTAACTTGAGTATACATGGAAAACATGGTAGCTGATTAATTAGGTATGCCTTTGTGATTGACTCTAAAGCAGGAAGTGACCAAATGGGTTAGGATATCCAACTATCCAACAAAGTCATTCTGTAATCTATATCAAAAGAAACAAAAAGATTCTTTAGCATGCATTTGTGTTTTACATGGAGGTTTAATCATGATTAAGATCAGGGGTATAGCTTAGCTCTTATTGAGCTCAACAACATTACATTTATCATTTGTGTTGTCTACCTTCCTTGGTGATTGGGTAAAAAAAAAAGAATCATGTTGACATAGGTACAAATATGTGTGCTTTAATCATCTACTGTATGTGTGTGCAACAATCAACTAGTTGATGAATGTGATTATATATGTGTGTACCAATATATGCATTTTTCAAATTAAATGCAGCAAAAGATCAGACAGGAGGTTGATAGGGTGACAGCCAAAGTGAGGGATGAGTTTGAGGTTCCCGATGACCAAATTGTACACTATTTTGATGAGCCGACACAAGTTGAAGTTTTTATAAATGCATTAGGACCACGAAACAAAAATGAGGTTCGGGGTGTGGGAAGAGCAACTTTTGGTGTCACCTCTCAATCATCAAATTCTTCCACTGCATGTGGTCAATCCTCAACATCGACAAATGCGATTGTTCAAGAGGCTTTAAGTAGGGCTGCACGTTTGGAAGAGGAAGGCCGAGAGACCAAAGAGCGACTCACACGAGCCGAGCAAGAGGCCCGAGAAGCCAAGGAAGACGCCCAAAAGGCTAAGGAGAAGAATCTAGAGGCCATGGAGCGTATCAAGCGTTTGGAGGAGATGTGGACTGCAAGCAATCCATCTCAACCAATTACAAACTCCCTCAGTGGTGGTGGTAGCTAACTAGTGTCATAGACTCTATCCTTGGCATTTTTGTTAATAGTTGATTAGGGAAGCTGCATCTGCATCATAACAGTGAAGAGTATGTGTTTTCATTCATACATTGTAATCAAATGTCAGCAGATTCCTTCCTTTTGTATATGACCTAGGATAAAACTTGTTAACTACTTATATATTACCTACTTTGTATGAACAAATATATTTATAAATTAAATATTAAGTAATTTGTTGTGCTCTTTATTTATACATTAAATTTAGTAATTAAACAATTTATATGATAAATGAGGTTTTTAATAGTTTCGTCGCCTAAGCAAACAAGCTTACCTCACGAAAAGCAAAATTCCGTCGTCTCAAAAATAGTCTCTTAAAATTTTACATCACGAACAATTTCGTCGACTTAAATTCAAAATGACCACTATATTCGTCACCTAAGTGTAGATCTTCTCGTCATAATAGATCTTAGAAGACAAACTTATTCGTCAAGTAGATATAAACAGGACGAAAGAGTTGTCGTCGGCTAATTTTCTACTTAGACGACGAATTTGATACAGTGCCTCGTCTAAGACGTTACACGACCCACCTAAAGCGACGATTCTAAGGCGAGGAAACTTTCGTCCCCTAAGTTCTTTTGTCAGGCCTATGTGTGCTTAGGTGACGAAATAATTTCCTCCCTTAAGTCATTTATTCTGGTAGTGACGTCCTATATCATATTGAAACTTGTTGGCCATAAGTTTTCCTCCAAGACTTGAAAAAACAGTGCAGTGTTTGTTAATTTCTCCTCTAGAACTAACCTTCTTCTCTTTCTTTAAGTGGTCAGCTAGAAATGCCTGAAGCCAGAAGTTCATGTGCCTGTAGCGGCTGTGGTTCGCTGTTCTTCTCACTCCTGTGCATCTTCCTCATCTGGGTTATTGTCCTTCCCCGAAACCCTAAAATCACAATCACTGATGCCCATCTCACGCAGTTCAGTTTCACCAACATCACCACCAACAGCACCCTCCACTACAACCTTGCCTTCAACCTCACCATCAGAAACCCCAACAAAAGGCTTGGCATCAGCTACCGGCGCATCCGAGTCATCGGTAACTACCAAAAGAAGCGGTTTGCCCTAGTGACTCTGCCTAACACGACAGTACCGTTTTACCAAGGCCACAAGAACACCACCTTTCTGCGTGACATAACTGTTCGAGGGCAGCAGGTGTTGAAGTTTGGTGAAAAGGAGATTTCTGAGTTTAACAAGGAGACTGCTGCCGGAATTTACACTATCGATACAGTGCTTGCTCTTCGGGTGAAACTCAGGTTGGGCACGATCAAGTTTCACAACTATGGCCCAGAAAATATCCACTGCAAGCTGAAACTTCCTTTGAGAACTACAAATAGTACTCTTAATCAAACTTCCAGCGGCAATATCACTCTTACAAAGTGCGGGGATGTCTCTGCGGTTGCTGGTTTCTTCTTGTCATGGTTTTCATGAATGTTATGAATTTCATCTTGTAATTCCATTTGTCAATTTTTTTTATAGATGTGTCGTATAGTAAACTGATTCTTCGATCTGTAATCCAAAAAATAATAAAGGATGCTAGTGGTGCTTGATTGACTCGTAATTGAGGCATAGTAGCATGTCTTTTGTGCAACTATATATCTATATGCATAATCTAGAGGAACTTGACGAGGTTTCGTCGGAGGGGCTTGCAATGTTTGCCTGACCTCAACTATTAGAACTTCGAAGAGCCAAAGGCTGTAGATACTGCAGCCAAGGTCCAGCAGTACTCTTAACAGCAGAACAAAAGTTTTTTTTTTTTTAACAAAAGCATTGCAGTTCAATTATCAGAAAGAAACCACTTGTTTGATCATGCTATCTTTATGATATACTCATCGCAAATGAAAGTGATAATCTACATCAACAGTTGAATGCAACGCGCAGAGGTTTGATAATTAGATGATGCTTCAAGGTCCTACCGCATCTGCACTATTACTATCCAGTAACTCCGCTTTATGGTACATGGAAGTTCGTAGCTACTTGGCTTGCCTCCTCTTTTACTAAACATTCCTGTTCTTAATAAGTCATTCGTGGACCAATCATATTGCTACTTATTGAGGTTCAGAGCCGATTGTGAAAATGGCAGATAAGGCTGATATCCGATTCTCCAAGGCGAAACGTGTGTGAGCAGGCATACAAATGGGGATAGTTGTATCGAAATGTTTCACACCAGGCTTATTGAACACATGGCCAGAGTATCCACAAAGAAGCAATAACATGTGATACCTGTGCAGCTATCTTCCTTGATCTTGTTTCCCCAGACATGAGATGGAGATGTCGCAGTTCCTGAACTCGGCGGACAAGAGAACAGACTTCCAGCAGAAAACAAAAATTACCAGATAATGGGACGATGCTAGGAATGACGTGCATGATGACCTTGGTCTTTCCACTTCAGTGACTGCAAAGGTCCCACTGATCCCATATTTTGTGTAAAGATTGGCAACAAAATCGTAGCTCTGTACCACACCTGGATTTCAAGAGGAGAAGTTTGATCCTTACACAAAAGATTTGGGATGATATGTGTCTTAGAATTTTTTTTAAATGAGTTGAAACGTGACGCAATAGATCCGAGGATCCAGAAAACATCAACAGGGTACTAATCATCTATACTAATAATACTATCACCACATTTGTTGGGGCACCCAAAATACAAACACCCCTAGGCAGGTCGGCCATGGCTCTCTGCTATTTGTGGCTTCAACTAGATAGAGCCATACCTGTTCAAGTTGCCTAAAAAACGCCTACTTTCACCTTGAGCTTCCAAATCTCATTTATGCATCAGATAATCAGATAATCCTATTACAGCAGATCTGATCCCATGTCAAATAGGATTTTCTGTTTCAGTTCAAGCATCCTCGCAGAAAATACAGGTGCCTCTAGCTTTACAAAGTACTGCTAGTATTTCTATTGAAAAACACCTTCCTACCTGCATTCCAAAAGTCTTAGTCCTTTGCAGTGAGAAACCACCAAGGCAAATCCTTTCAATTTTTGGACTACAGATAATTAAACGTATACAAAAACTTGATAACTGACCAGTGGATCCAACACTAACCAAAATATTTGAGACAGAAACTCATTTCTTTCTGTTTACTTGCGACAACATTGATGAGATAGCTGCTAGCAAGATATGTGCACCATGAAATAAGAGGAACTAGGGAAATATGTTATCTTTCAATTTTGGGTAATTATTGGTAACAAAATGTTACACTATGCTTGAAAACAAGAAAATAATATATATAGGGTTGATAATGAGTGTGGTGCTAGGCAAGTATTTCTGGCCATCCAGATAGCACATCATGCAAGAAATTAACTACTTCCGAACCACAAAATGCCTATGCTCTACAAATTCACCACTCGTTTTCATTGTCCTAATCAAAAGTCACACGGCATTAAGGTTTCAATATCAACCAAGGCACTACAAAGTAAATGGCATGGGAAAAGCGTGATTGCATTGATGCAAAATGATTGTACTTACCAACAGTTAGCAGCCTGCAATTGTTCCAAAATGGTTTTACTGCCTCCTCACTTCTGCATAATTAAGTTGTAAGCAGTGAGATAAGTGTAATGGTAATACTAACAAGCACACAAAACAGAGAATCTTTACTTATCAAAACCATGGAAATCAAAGTGCTTAGTGCTTACACAACAAAATTCAAGCCATCCAGAGTATCAGCTAATTGAAAGGGAAGTAAATTGCTCATAGTTAACACTCTGAAATTAATTTGCCAACTTGCTTTCAAGGCATTTCCTCTTTTGGCATGAATAAAGGAAAATGTGACTTGGATCAGTTACAATTGAGCCATACTGAAGGTAAATGAGATATCTAAACCTCACACATGTGTCAACAACTGCTCACAAATTCAAATATGGTACAGTAACACATGGACATTACAGAGCCTAGTTCTGCTTCACAAAACCGAAACTGCACCAGAAGAATGAGAGCTCTCCCAAACCTCAATGCCTTCAACATCTTCTCTAACAACAAACAGCCTATTCCCACCGCCTTCGATTCTCTTTATAATCCCTCTCTGAGCATCCTCCTCTTTATCCACAAAATTCCTCCTATACAATCCCTCACAAACCTCACTCTCTCTATCCACCCTGTTTTCGGCTTTCGGAAGCCTAGACCAAACCTCCAATTCACCATCTCTCCCCACAAAGGTTTGGTTTCCATAACAATGAACCACACTACTACTGCTATTCACACACCCTTTAGTCCTCATGCTTGGGTTCTTATCTTGTAAATAGACCCACGGATCATCCCCTAAATTACGCAGGTCTGCCATTGCCAAATCTCCAGACTTGGAACACACCTTGAACAATGTCGACTCCTCAATGTTCGCGTCGGCATCCGCGAACGAGTCCCCGAACCTACTGCTCCGGCCCGAGCCTGGCTCGTTCGTCTCCCAAACCACCTCCTTCGACCTCGGGTCCCACATTCTGATATAACCTGAATACCCAAACGCGCCGGAAGTGACGGAGCTGCCAACAATCAAGCCCATCTCCGGCAGCCACTTCAGCTTTCCGACAGCCAAATTCTTCGCCGAGTTTCCGGATTGCCGGCTCAGTTCGCCGACGATCTTGAGCGTTGACTTGTCGATCACTAAGATGCAGTTCTCTCTGTGCGGGCAGTCGAAGCCGGCGAAGACTGAGCTCGGCGAGTTTGCAACCGCCGTGACTCGGGCCTTGAAGATTCTCGGGTCGGTCGGGTCTGTCCAGTGGATCGACCCCATGTTTCGGACGCCGGAGAAGTCGTAGAAGTGGAGTCCGGGATCGGTTTCGGATCCTACGGCGGCGATTTCGGGATAGACTCGGCAAATCGAGTTGATGTCCTCCAAATGAGTCCGGATCGTTCCGGCGTGGCTCAGATTCCAATCGTAGCTGGATATTTGACCGCCGTGCGCGATCCAAACGGAGCCGTCGGTGCCGGCTGTGATCGCCGAGGGGAGGCCGTCGGAGGCGGGCTGTACTGTCGTGACAATCGAGGCGTCGATTCCGGACAGCGGCGGCGGCAGCATCGCCGACTTGAGCAGCGACTCGATGCCGTAGTAGAGAGCTTCATCGGCGAGCTCTTGCTTGGCGAATCGACGAGCGGTGGAAGGGAGGCCGTCGGAGCGGAGGAGAGAGAGCATGACGGAGAAAATCTCCGGGTCGCGGTCTATGAAGACAGGGTCCGGGTCGTCTGAGGTCCGGGTCGCGAGGGCGGCTAGGAGAGAGTCGGGGCCGCCGGCCTGGATTGTGGATAAGGTGGTTTCGAAGAGCTTTCCTCCGACGTTGAGCTTGATGCGGTCGTCGGTGCGAAGCACGGCGGCGGCGTGGAGGTTACCGTTTTCCATAAGTCGCCGTAAAATTGGAGATTGGTTGAAGCGGTGTTCAACTCAAAGCTTCTAGTTGTTTAGCTGATAAAAGCTGTGAGGTTATGTTACAATAATACCCTTGAATTGCAAAACAAAATTCAAAGATTGCTCTTCTTGGTCATTTACGTGCAAGAGATGATAATCACAGCGCGCGTGCACGCGTTGGGCCACTGACAGCAATTTAACAGACAAGACGATTTGTAGAATGGACTGGCCCGTGTATGAAGCTACGAGCCCAAAAGGATTGGGAGATGGAGAAATTGCACACATTTTTAACACAGTATACATATACGAGTCACAAGTTAAGAACATTTTCGAAATTGTAAACATATAAAATATAAAAGGTATGACAACAATTTATATAACTAGCTAGTCTCGATATCATCACCTGTTGTAAGGTATTCTCCCGATTTGACTCATTTGAGAGTCGGTGACAATCAATCTTCTCGCTTTCTCATCTATGGGTGTATTTACCCGAATTTGTCTCAATTGTCAGACTTCTTGCCTATTTTTTCATCTTTGCCCCTTTCCTCCTCTCTTCTCAATCTTTCCTAAGGGCTCCTCTATGATCAGCCTAGACGTAAATGTCCATCATCAATTCACCTCGTCTCCCTCCTCCTCATATCTACACCCTTTACGAATTATCTCTGCCTTTGCCATACACGAATCGCAGTGCAAAAATTGCGCTATGGCGGTGATCTTAAATCATGGCACTATCACGGTATCACCTCTATTATTTTTCTTGGTTGTTGTCGTAGTTGTAGTTGACGGTTCCAGCAGTGTCTCTGTAAATCATTGTAAAAGGAAATAAGAGAAGTAGCTTAGTGTATTTGGACTATTTGTTAAGTCCTAAAACATTGTACAAAATACGTAAAGGAATAAGTAATTAAGTACGAGACTCCGAGTACATCAAACCTATCAATAAATTAATGAATAATTAACTACACCACTAATTTGAGCTTCTTCAATATGTTGCTTGAACGAATGCCATAAGTTTCCAGTTCTAGCTCCATTGTCACACATGAATCACTATATATAGAGAGAGGATTAATTATGAGTATATACTCTTGGACACAAGGGGCCATTATGGCATTATACTGAGGTGAACAGAATACACGTACGGGACGTCGAGAGATTAATTGAGCATTGATAAACTTCGTGACCTACACAGTTATTTCTTTGCAGGCTCTTGGCGAATACCATCAATCGGCGACCTTCACATAGATCTGTACATAGTACATGAAACATAACGCACACAACATCAGTTGCATTAGTGTTACACTACATGGGCTGTAGCCCATAGTGTTTTTGTATCATTTCTAATTAATTAGGCTTATTAATCCTTAATCTTACACACTTGTGAGTATCTAGCCCAGCCAAGTTAAACAGTACTCTTATCAATAAAAAAATTAAGAAATAATTCAATACGAATATTACTATTCATATATTCTGCAACTAATAACTAAATCTCATTAAGGATCGATTAATTAATAATAAAACGTTCTAATTTTGCTTCTTTTTATCCCTAAGAGTAACCTGCTACCTACTTTGAAAATACAACACATAAGTTGAACTCAATTCAGTGTTAATCTTATCTTACACAATTAAAATTCCTCCATTATATATTTTGAATCAGTTGATATTGGATATAAAATCTTATTTATTATTTATATATTTCTTGAAATTTTGTTTAAAACAAGTTAGCTTAATCTATTTTGAATTCCTGGCTTCATCCCTGATCAGTTGCCACCTATAACTCCTTCCAGCAGAAACCCTAATGAACACAGTATTGGCATACAAAGAGATCTAATAAGAACAACAAGTCGGGACTGATGGCTGAACATAATTATTGCTTAGCACATATAAACAGAACCAGCAGGAACTGATGCCATCGATCCGGAACTCGCGCACCGCCACTGGTTCGTCTTCTTCGATCAGCTGCAGCTGCAGCTGCTGATCCTCCTGGATCGTCATGAAGAGCTGCACACCTCTCTGGGTAAACAGAACGTACGTACGTACAGTTGATTTGTAGTTTGGAACCTAGCCTGGTCGTTCGATCGACTAGTTGAATGTAGATGTACTGCCGGTCCCTTGCTCATAAATTTCACGACGTAGGTATACATATTCTTAAATACGACCGGTGAGCAATCAATTAATTAAGGTCCTCATTATTCCGTTATGCTATAGTTCAGAAACTCCGGTACTGCTAGATCAGACTGATTAGTCATTGCCGGTGTTTAGGGTAGTATCCTACATCGGAAATGCATGCAACACCAGGCATGCTCAATCGTTCTCCTTCAGCTTTCTAATCATCATCAATCATCAAGCTACATAGATTCTTTTATTTGGTTAGCCTCTTCAACTGCTCATTTCTCTACTGCTTCTGCGATGGACCAATTTCGAACTCACCATCCTACTGTTGATTGGGCTAAGCTTGTTTGGTTTAACAATAATATTCCTAGAGCTAGTTTTATCCTTTGGTTGGCTGTTCATGATGAGCTTGCAACGCTTGACATAATTGTTGCTTATTCTCCTCTAATCAATCCTTTATGTCCTCTTTGTGGTTTGTTTCCTGAGACTATTAGTCATCTCTTCTTTATGTGCTCTCTCTTCCTGCCTATTTGAAAAGAGGTTCTTGGGCAGTGGCGGAGGGAGAAACAAAAATGAGAGGGGGTAAAATTTTTGAATCAATCACACAAAAATGTCTTAATGAATGAATATATGCATGCACCATCTCAGATTCAGACATTGAACCAATCTTTTAATTAATTTTAACCTCCAAATGAGGTTAATACACAAATTGGAGGAGTCTTAACTTCATAAAAGGTAACACACAAGAGCTAAGACTCTAAAAAAGCTGCAAAACTATTACCCAGCAACAAAAGCGAGAAGCAATAAGTATAAACATCTCTTGGATCTCTCGAGCTCACTAAATATTGCATTCTCTCTTGTAGAGTTGCTATGTCACAGAGCATTGCCTGAATCCTTCCCCAAGGGATCCGAAGTTGATCGTATCTCATCCTTAGTTTGTTAAAGTTATTTTTTGTGATGTTTCAACCAAGTCTTTTGTAGTTGTGCTGGAGGCAGTAGATCAACAATGTGGTATATATGCATACACACAATCTGTCTAGGTCTCCTCCTAAATCTCCAATCCAAGACCACAAAAATAGAAGAACATAGCGGGAAGTATTACTCTAGCAAAGAATGTAACGACCCTAAAATTTCGAGCTTAAAAACTCAAAATTTCAAAATCGTTAAACACCAAACAATCTTAACGAATCGAAATCATTTAAAATGCCACAGCGGATCATCTCTGAGTTCAAAATACAACTCAGTCAAACCGATTATTACAACCCAAATTATAATTCAATATTATAACAATGGAATTGCGTAATCCTCACAACAAACTCACAAGATAGTCACACAAAATCCTCACACCAGCTGGAGATAAATAACTTCAAGTCCACTGAGCGGTACGTCAATTCCCACTAATCCACACCTGCAGAGTTATCCACCACACCATCGAATTGGTGCACCGGGATTGTAAACACAAACCCGGTAAGCTTTACAGCTCGTATGAGTAAAATGAAAATATATAACTCGCATATCAATATATACGAAAATCCAGAAATCAAACAAATATAAATGCACTCATGAGTCAATGGACGGCCCATCTGGTTGTCCCAAAGAAATATGAAAAGAAGCGCTCATGAGAAATTAAGTAACCCTTCTGGTTACCCAAATGCATTTATAATACGGGTACCAAGAACGCTGGTACACATCTGTTACCCCTCTCGTAATACACCGCCGATATTGGATAGCCACCCGCTACGCAACATCCAAAACAATCTGAGTACCCATGAGCAGATAACCACCTGTTACCTCACATGCAGTACTAAGGCAGATAGACTAGAGCTCTAACTGTATCGTAACTTTCGCCCGGCCAAAGGCTAGGTTTCGATTTGCCAAACACGTACAATAATCCCACATCATATTGTACCAAAAATCAGGTCCGAAGACAATTCACATTTTAACAATCTCAATGTTAAAAATCACGTACAATAATCTCACATCATATTGTACAATTCAAATCACATGCTCACTATAATCACAATAAAAATCATAACAGTATATTATATTGCAAACTATATATATTCGTACTTATTTACCATTTATACAATACATATATAGTCCACTATATCTTATACATGTCATATTTCACCACACATGCTCAATACACAAACTTCCGTCATCGAAATGACCATTTCTAATGAATTAATAACAGTATATAATTTAATGAATTATATATATATGTATTTATTACCATTATACAACATATATGTAATCCACCAAATTGTATACATGTTGTAATTCATTATTAAATACTCTTGCGAAAATCTTGAATCACCGCGAGGGTAGATTCGTAAATATGTGAGATTTTACTCACCTTCTTTCCTGCGTGCAACTTCCACGACCCTGAAAGTAATTTCCTCACTCGTTTCGTCAGTCACCTAATAGCACGATAAATGCTTAGAAAATGATACTTAAAATATCAGGTGACGAGTTCAGCACAGCTAAATGTTGTTCATAAAACATTGTTCTCGGAACACTGTTTTATGTTTACTAATCACTGTTTTTACGAAACCACTGTTCACAGTTACTGTTTTACCAAAATACTGTTCAAAGTTACTGTTTTACCATGACACTGTTCACATTTACTGTTACAGATCACTATTCACAGTTACTGTTACATATCACTATTCATGCGGAGTTACTATTTACAGTTACTATTCATTTCAGCGTTACTGTTCACCGACCGCCACCAATCATCACCAAATTTTACCACCACAACCTAAACAACATTTCCAACAACTTCCTAGTTGACACCAAGGTCTAAATCCGAGTCTAAACAGTCCAAACAACAAAGAACATGAAATCGGCACTATTCACAAACCCTAGAAATTGAAATTTTGATTCGGGTACTTACACTTCGATTTGGCTCGATTCCTTTTGTGGGAATGTTGCTGGGACTGAGACAAGCAAAACCCCCCAAGAATTTTGAGCCATGGTGGCCGGAGGAGGCGGCGCCGCCACAGCAGTAACTTCTGGCGGTTGCTACACCGTGTGTGGTTGTCGCCGGAGTGCAAGGCGTAGCCCAAAAGATGGAGCTCGTCGAGCCCGTCAGTTTGATAGGTGGCACGACACGAGGCTACGTCGGATGGTGGAGAAATCGGCCGGAGAAGGTTTTTGGGTCGGGTGAACAGTACCCCGATCTGATTTTTAGAAAAAATCTGATTTTCTGATTTTTAATCTCCTCTCCTTCCTTTTATACTATTTCCAAAATCGGAAACGAACTTCCGACGTTAATAACTTTTGCATCCGACGTCCGATTCGAACGCATGATGTGTCCACGAATTCGTATCGATGAGCTCTACGACTTTCGTGAAGGAAGTTTTCGCAACCGAGCGACGGAATAAAAGTCGATCTATACGTTGCGGTAACGTTACATTTTCTAATTAAACGATCCGAAAACGTTTCCGTTTTCGTTTCGAAATGTCGCAAACCTCCAATTGTCGTCTTGAATTAATTTCACAAGTTTAACACTTTGAAAATACTCGACATTTAGTTTCTAAAAATTCGGGTTATTACAAAGAAAACTATAAAACCATAACTAAGAAAATGATACATGAATATGACCATGCATATTAGCAGTTAATTTCTTTCGCATGGTAAAATTAATATTTGAGTGGGGGCACAAATGACTCTAATGTGAAGAAAATCAAAACGGGCCCAATTGATCATATGCTGCCTCCGCCAGTTATCTTGGGTTTTGTGGGGTGCCTTGGTTAAATCCTCCTTGGCCTCTGTTTGTTAGATGGGCATCTTCTCGGTGGGGAGGTAAGTCTTTCTCGTCTACCTTCAAGAAGCTTGGTCTTTCGGCAACTATTTTACTATTTATCTCATTTGGAAAGAGAGGAATGGTCGCATTTTTCGGGATGAAAGATGTCTTCCCTCTGTGGTCCTCAAAAATATTATCTCATTGATTAGATGCAGGCTCATGTCCATCAAGTTCAAGCCATCCAACACTAATAGAATTATTGCAAAAAAGTGGAACTTAGCTATTACTTAGCCCTTGTGTCTGGCTTTTCTTCTTGTTGATTTGCTTTGCTTTCCTATTCGGTAGGTTTGCCTGTTGTCTCTTTGGTTTTTTCTTTGCCTTTGGCTGTGGTTGTACTGGGCATTGCCCTCCCTTTTTTATTTAACTTACACATTTTATTACCAAAAAACAATTGAGGGCACATGTAAGGAAAGACTACCTGATCAACCACCTCAATCCAGTTCATTACAGTTCACTATCACAGCATGTATATCATATATATGGGAGTAAATGAGTAGCAACTAGCAAAGTCGATCGATTAACTAATTAGGGAAGCCGTGTCTCTGATCGAGTCTCTTATTCCATCGTTATTTGTTCTATTTGGAGGATGAGTATTCAAGTTGTAACCCAACACAGTGGCTAGCCTAACCAGTGCATGTGAAATTTAAGAGTAGCATTGTGATATGTGGTGGAAAGGTCCCAGCTTGCCAGGATCGAATTATTAATAGAAGCACTACATACTACTATGGAATTAACATAACCCGTGCTATCACACAGCTAGTCAATACAAAGCCTGTATGAAGATAATGCAAACATATAATTAAGTTCAAGGGACAAAATTGATCTAACTGGAGAAATATAGGAGACGCTAGCTCATGCTGTCATACAACCATATTACGACCTAATACAGTTTCGGTACATTTTTATATATATGGTCCCTTACTGCCTTATATACATGAGGTCATGTCACATCCATGGCTATGACTCAATGACTCTTAAAGGACCACATCCAAAATCCCCATAACTTCACAGCCTATCTAATTTAGCTTGATCGGGAGACCCTCCAAAAATACAGTGTGTGGACTTTGGTTGGGGGCCTTGGGGGCTTAAGACATGTTCATGCTCCATTTATGATAATTAATTGTTGGTTGAATATTTGAGTTGATAGATCTATGTACCTGCATTTGGCCCTTTACATTGTGGGAAACCATGGATTATTGAAAAAGAAAGTGCATAAAAATTAAGAAAAACACAGAGAATCGCTACATTATAGGAGAGATGTAGAATGACATATATAAGCTAGAGCGTACGATATAATCCTAACATCGATTACGTGGTTACGACGCATTTTATTAATTCAGACTTCTGTTGGATTACCTTAATTGATAATTAAATCATAAATCATAACCGTAGCTAATTAGTAAGTAATTTTACTCAAATCACTCAATGTTCTGTACTGCATGTCTGCATGCATGCATGTCAAATTTATAAGGTGTATTTAAAAAAGAGAAATTATAGTGAAAGAAATGCCTAAACAAATGCACTTTTTTTTTTAGAAATAATGTCAAAAAAATAAATACACTTCTTGGACGATCAAATAATGGCAGACAGACTATTGCCGGAATATATCTATGTATCTATCAAACAGTGGACGGTCAAATACAATTCCAGGATGATCAAACAGTTGACGCAGGATGTATCTATCAAACAGTTGACGCAGATATATATAGATACCCTTCATACATGACATTTAATCATATAAGGTTACAAATGTACAGTCCATAATATTGCCGAGTGATTTGTGATATCGATCTCCCACGAGAAAGAAATTTCCAATTGGTACAGATAAATGTCAGGAATAATATCTATATATATTTAGGGTTATAACTAATTGGTGCGGCTATTGCCACCCCATATTCTCTCTTCAACTTAAGTTTACGTGTATCTTTTTCTATTTTTAAATTACTTTATTCATTTAATTATAATACTTAAATTGTACATTTTCAATAACTCAACATAATTTCTTCAATTTTAAGTTTGTTTTGTTCAACCTACATTCTCTTTTTACATTACACAATTTTTTTCAATTCTAAACTTACTTTGTTCATATTTATTTTAACAATTTTTATTACATAGTTCTCTATTTTATACGTATATCAATAATATAATTTAGTTAAGGTTAAAAATATCAATTAAAAAACAAATTTGATCACATTGAAGTTCAAATTTTAACATAAAAACCAAGAATATGCTCTTCAATATACTATAAGTGTAAGGATTTCGATCTTTTCCATTAGTTTCATTTTTAACTATTTAATAGATGTGTGTTTTGTGAAATAAATAAAAATGAATTACAAATTTAATAATTTATTATCTATTATAGTAATTTTACATCAGAATATTACAGTATTTTAATAAATTAATAAATTGTGGGATGAACAAAGTGAATTGTGAGGTGTCAATAGCGCACCCTAACTAATTTGTCTTTTTCCTTTAAATTGAGCTTGGATCATAATTGATGAGACAACATTAATCCCTTTACATGCCATATTTATACCAGTCACCTAATATAGGCACGGGCTTGGCCACCCAATCGACCCACCACAAGAACAGTAAATCAATGGATGTCATGTAGCCGCACATTTGACATAGCTATATCTCAAGCAATAATATATATATATATATAGGCAGGTTCTGAAGCGGAGTCCGCACATTCAAAAAGTGCAGATTTATTCAGCTTTTTAACCCCCATAATTTGTTAAATCACGTTCTCTCCCACTCCTGGAAGAGTTTGAATACCCTTAACATCACAAATCATCTTAGAATGACCTTTGATTCCTCAAATTATCATTTTCTCCACCATCGCAGCTCATACTTATCATCAATTTCGGTAGTAATATTCCGGAAAATGCAATCAGATGTTGTGTGTGTGTATATATATTCGAAAGTGACGGAAGAATATATATCATGTAATTTACAAGTACAAATGTTTCATCTATTTGTCATTCATGTTGAAATACAAATTAAAAAGTGAACTCGGACAAGCCGGAAGAGATCAGATCGAGATGGTTGCAACGAACTATATGGGAATACAGAAGCTAATGTGTACATTAGGAGTAATTTCTCTTATAATAACTGTAATAATCAATCAGTTTCATTATTATGAGAAAAGTTTAGAAGATACTGGAAAACAATAGGTAGATTAAATTTGATGATTAATATCATCATCGGGGGTAACTCAAGCTCTCCTTAGCTAGGGCTATTCCTTTTCCTTCTCCTTTTTGATTGAATTAACCCTACCATCTGTTCCGGCAATCGCTGAATACTTATCCTTCCTAGTCAAATTTGTGCACTCAAACCCCAAAGTTCCGGCCAATACCCTCTGAATGTAATTCGCCACTTCATACGGCGATTTCCCACCTTTGCAAGTGAGTTCCATCGGTAGCTGATTTAAAAACGTGATCTCATATGTTGGCATTGGATTCATGAACACAAAATAAGGATCCATCCATTTGTGTCCACGGACTGTTGTCCCGTAATATACACTTTGCTTAGTGTTAATTGCGATAGGAACAATCCTATCAGTAAGCTCAGCAAAGAGTGCACTGAACCTCAGCAGAAATGGCTCTCTGCAAGTAGTTCCTTCAGGGCAAATCACAAGGTCACCTTCCTCGAGCAAAGCCTTAATGTTCTCGGCGTCTTTCTCTCTTTCCCTCGTCAATGCCACCGCCTTGATCGGAGAAATTAGTTCGGAAAATTTGCTAATGCTGTATGTCACACAACTAATTTTTCTTCCTAGTGCCACTGCTGTCACAACAGGGTCTAAAACTGTACGATGGTTGCAGATAAATAGAACCCCAGGGTGGCCCTTTCTAGGTGGCGGTGGAGGGTTGCCCTTAACGGTCAGCTTGATCCCCAGAAGCTTATAGTTGTATCTAGCAATTCTCTCAGGCAATACAATGTTGGTGTATACTCTTAATATGGACAGAATTATACCAATTGGCATCCATAAAAAGGTCAGCAAGGCAACCAAAGGAGTAGGTCTTTGTACCAAACGACCTTCTTGAAATATAACCGGGCTCAAAAGCTTGTTTCTTGGCAAAGGCTCACATTTTGTCCTTGGAACCATGTACCCTTCCTGCAAAGTAAGTCAAATGTCAAATTTAGTGGGATTTTTTTCTTCTTCAGAAAAAAAAAAGTGGGATTGCAGGGAAACAATATTGTAACAGTGTCTAGTAATATATTCTCCTCGGGCCTTGCTTTATATAGAAATGCACCACAATTGTGTTTAAACCTAACAATACTATTTCTATAAAGAAAGAAGCTCCTGGACTCAAGCTACCAAACACAATCACGTTAGGAACCGAATTATTTTTTTCATTATTAATATTTTTTTGCAGCAGAAATTTGGTGGTATATGAGAAGAAAAATCATATCAAAAGAAACAGGAAAACAAAAACAGTCCACCATATATAGCACGAAGACATGCAGAATACGAGGGTCACAAGGAAGGTGCTTGAAAAGTAAATGAGGAAATGGTATAGCCATCTACGGCTCTCATACGAGTCATATGACTCATATCTCTATCCAAGGTACAAAATTATGAGAAAATGGATTAAATAGAGAGAGTGGGTTGATCATGAAGATCATATTGTGTCAGTTGTCACACAATGTCAAATAAATGTGCTTGAAGTACTCTACTAACTAAGAACTTTAAGATCTCAAAATTTTTGGAGATGATATATAAGAAAGTTGAATAGAATTGCATTGTAAAACTTCAAAACGCCTAGGCATATGCTTTTTGGGTAAAAGTTTATCATTAATATTACTTGTAGCACAACCGACCATATTGTTGTCATGAAGGCGCTCACCAACTCGTATAAACCTAGTTAAATGGCATTTACTTTTCCTGCAAATTGGACAAGTTATATCTAGCTCACAATGCAAGAACAATGTTCGAACTTGAATGCTTCATATTGAAAAAGATAGAAGAACTAATCAAAAACAAATACAGAGGTAGAATACCGTCGTAATCACTGAACCTATTTACCAAATCCAGATATGAATATAAGCTTCTACCAATGCCGGCTCATTATTATGACAAACAAATCCGGTAGAATTACCAGAGGGGGAATCAAGAATGAGAATTAACTAGCATTACCTTGCAAATGGACATGAAGTCATGGTCAGTTTCTCTATCTCCGAGACCCACATCCGGTAAGTCCTCGCCGAACTCCTTGATAATGGCATCTCTTTTGTGTTCACTGACAAGAACACCTGGTTTTTGGACAAAACCAGTAGCCCTCCCGGACCTGGTCACTTCCAACTCTGTCCCGAGAACCTTATCGGCACCAAGAAAGTTCTTGACGAAAGGCTCCACAAGAACTCTGGGGTTGGCTGTAATGATGTATCGCTTGCCGAACGAGTTGAACACTTTCCAAGTCTGCGGGTGAACGTCTTCTGCGTAAAACTTGGGCAAGACGGACCTGGCAACCATCTCAATGTCCCTCAGCCTTAGACCGGCGAAAGAAATGAAGATGAAGGTGTTGATCGCTACGGACTCCGATATGAACAGGTAGATGAAATACACGAATGGTACGGATACTAGTAGTACTAGTGCTCTTAGAAGACTACCGGCTTCAAGAGCAACGAGCATGAAATAAGGGAAAGCGCTTCGGGACACGAGGAGGGTACCGTCGAGGTCTGCAGCCACCGTCTGGTTTGATCGTCCCTCCGTGCTGCATCTCGAAATCGGCTCGAAACGACACCGTGCCCCCATGGCCACCGGAGACTCCGGAGAGAAAGAAAGGGAGGGAGAGTGATGGAGAAATAACGGTGTGTGGTTGAATGTTTTGTCACAGAACTTGTGTGGGGGTGAGAGCTGTTGATAGTAAGCAAAGCTCTCTTTATGTTATGAGAAGGGAGTAGGAGATGGGGGGTTTTTAAAGGAGGGGGAAAGATGAGCTTGCATGTTGTTCCAAGTTGTAAGTTTCTAATGCAATGATAATATTATGGTTTAATTGGGAAATGCTGCATATTGACTCTATGTCTGAAACTTCTTGGTCGTTTTTCTTATGAGATGGTTCATCTGTAGGAGTGCCTAGTTTTACCTAATCGATAAAATATGCTACTACATATATACAACCCGAGTCACGAATCATCCAAGTGATTAAGGTAACTCACGTTAGTGTTTCTTAGTTGAATTGTTATTTTTGTTTAACTTGCTCTCAAATATAGACGCAGGTTCAAGCTTCTGCCTTTCCTACTTGGAAGTTTACAGGGGGTTTGGTACCTTTCATCGACAATTGTATGGCAAACATTGGTCTAGAAAAGTTTACACGACAGCTTGGTACTAATGAAAAATTATATCGATCACTTCTCATTCACATTATCATTTTACAAATCATATCTTACATTATCACCTCCAAGTCAATTACTTTTTAATCGAATGGCAGTCGCACCACATACTCTTCTTTCAGTTTTGTTTTAGTTATTTGAGTACTTTAATTTCATCGTGAATAACATATTTTGTCTTTCATAAGAATGTCTAATAAAAAATAAATTTAAGACGGTGCATTGTAAATTGGATTGTGAATTTCATTCTACATAAATTAGATTTTTACAATATTATTAATTTTTTGAAACACAAATGACATATCGTTGACTATCAGTTATTTAAATAATAGACATATGTTATAGACTGAGTTTGAGTTTTGACTCAAACCTTTTGTATGTTGCACGACAACAAGGAAGAGTATATAATGAATATTCATGCTTTTATTTTATAAAAATCTCGTGGATATCGTTAAAAAAAAAGACATCGTTGACGTTGCCAACTATGTGATAATTTATGATTTTCTCCAATAAAAAGATGAATAGTCATTCTTTTGTGTTATAGGTAATCAGTAATTTTCGAACCTATGGTACACGAGATACAAGCCAGTCGTTATAACAATGGATGCGTTTTTGTCCGAATGTAACATTGTGTTTAGAGTTACGGGGATTAACTGTGAGCTAGAGATAATCTTTTTCTGGCAGTTGCTGGGAGTAGTTGGAAGTCGATGCCAAGACTAGAAATAACATTCAATTAGCCCACAATTTTAGTTTTTAGGCGCCGACCTCCTCCCTCATTAATAAACCTTTATTTGGCTATAAGTTGGGGTTTTTGTATCTGATCAAGTAAAAGCCAGCTAAAGCTATATGTTCTATGCCTTTAAACGAGTTCGTACCAACTTTAACAGCAACACTTACTACTGCTATACTTGAACCACGTATTTCCAATTGTGCATTAGAGAGTAAATTGGAAAACAAAATACCAAATTTTGCTATACCATAGGTTAATTCAACTTCTGCACATTCCGCTCCTTTTTTCGTGAATAAATGCCGGCATCCTAATCCTCAATGGTCCACCAATTTAGGCACGAAGATGAAGTTCTTGTAAATTCAATATATAGCATATGAGTGAATTTTTTTCCTCAGTTAAAAAAACTCATGTTACCTCATTGGTAAGAAGGCATGAAAACCCGTAATTTTAAACTGAGAAGTTCTGATCTCGTCCCGAAATTTACCGGGATGAGACTGACTTATCATCTAGAAACTCTCTCTCTCTCCCTCTCTCCCTCTCCCTCCAAAATCCTTTATAGGCATGGTTGTTCCCTAAATCGTCATGATAAAATGGTCATGAAGCATGCAGGTCCGAGTGGCGGCTATGTTGCCCACTATGTGTTGGATAGTTTTCAAGGACTTTGAATAAGTTAGTTTCATCTAACATGTTGCAGTTCTAAGATCAAGTGCTCATATGATTTGATTTTTACGTAGTCTGTACGTGAGAGTAGATTGTGTTTACGTACGTTGTGACCGATTTTGTGATTAGTGCGCAAGGGCTTACATTATAATAGTCATTGGAGGAGTATGTACATACATACGGAGAATGTGGACTAATAATCCAGAACTTTTATTACATGCAAGTTATGAAATATATTATAGATGAATGAAATGAAACTAGACACTGAAATTCTTCTACTGCATAAGCTTATCGATGTGGTAGATACCAACTTAAACTAACCCTCTTTTCCCCTCACTCAATCAATCGATCTATGGGATCGATATATCTCTCTCTCTTTTCTTCAAGTAACAGATAGCTTGAAAGCTTCATGCCCACATAATTGATACAGTTGCGGAATTTGTTGTTGGGATCAGCTAGGAAGCCTTTTCTTTGGCTATCGACACTTCAATATTAATTATAAGCCGCTGGTATAGCCAACGACTTGTATCAGTTGTATGGCTGTATGGAAACGTGCGACTAATTGCGTAAAAAATTACATATCTTTGCAGGATCTTTCCATGCCTTAAACTAGATTAATTCGAAGTAGTTTTCGGGATGATAGAACATACAGAGCACTGAAATACGTTGCATTAATTTGTTAATACAGTTATATATTAACAAATTAACGGTTGAGAATACATAATAAATATTGGGTCATTAACGTAAGCGTCTCTTAACCAAGGCAACTAAATGGCCTTGAACTAAGGAAGACCTTCATCTCGAAATGTCACATACATATGTGATGTCAGCCTACTCACTTATATAAATAGTTTTTGATGCAAAGAAAAATTTCCAGGTCCGGAATTTCAATATCGCTAGAAATTGTAGTAGTTTATTAACATAAATTAATTTTGAAATAGCACTAAATAGATATATTTATTTACTAATGATTCTTGACTTCTATAAGATGCTAGTTATTTGACTTGACATTTAGCCAGTTTTTTACAAACTTTTATCTTCCAACAGAATAGCTAAATAATACTTAAGAAAAGGTGTAATGTTCCAATTATTACTTAATTTATTTTTAGCTAAATACGTTCGTTGGTTAGGATGCCCTTTTATACCGCTCTAAATTTTATAAATAGAAATACAAAAACTCCGGATTCACAAAAATTTGCTGGAACATGTGGACACTTGCTTTTAACTCTTAAAACTTTTGGTCCTCCACAGCACGTTTCAGATTACTGCCTATCTAGCAAACGTAATAAAATAATCCTTTCACTAAGAACCATAACCAAGTTTTCTAAGGTGGTTGTGCTGGTAGCTAGCTATTAACTTCCCTAGTTGTCTCGACGCTACGCGGTTCTCATCAATAAATTGATGGAAATGCCCAGTTCGGGTTTAAAATGCTCGAAAAGGAAGGTGTATGGAGAAGAGCAAATCCTCCTTAATATTTCATTTCATTCACCACAAGACAAAGGCAAGAGATACATGCTTTGTCGGTCCTAATTTTCTTTCTTTGGGGCTTATAATTATAGGAGAAAGTTGTGTATGTTGTTTACCAATTTTCTTTTTGGGATTAAGCGAAGTTGTTTTAATAAAAGTTGTGGTCGTAGTTGGTCAACACGAAAGAGAATCAAACTTATTTCCAACCCTTGTGAGTCAAGTAAATGTTGTTTAGCTTGTGTCATGCATTGCTTTCGGTTATCTTGGATCACAAGATAGCCCTGATTACAAGAGAATGGGATAATCAAAGATTGCTTAGATTGAAAGTAATCGTGATTATAATCTCTAACTACTTTGAGAAGTCAGATACTCTAGGTTTTCGTAGTTCATTCGACTTTCATCAAACTGAAGTTGAAATTTGACAATTAAAGAGAATATACTCAGACTACTCTCGTGTGCTTGTTCATGATATGAGGTTTGCGGTCATTTTGCATATAATTGCTGAATATGAATGGTGGGTGAAGAACCAATGCAAGTAAAAGAAAACTAGCTTGGGTGTTTATTTACCTTTAAAGTCGGAAGATGAATGAACAATTATGTTAAAATGAAGATTACGTCAATACGTTGGTGTATACCTGCTCAGGATCAAGAAATATTTGAAGATGTAAATTGTAGTATCCACATTATCGATATATTAATGTAAGAATTCATTTATTGACCCAAAACAAATGTAAGAATTCATCCAAATAACTGATATGAATCTCTATCAATTTTTTTTACCATAAGTGATTCAATATTTAGGTATACTATTCAAGATCATCTCTAAAAAGTTTTATCTAATTCGACAATGGTTTGAGATTTTAAAATTGAGATTTACACAAACGTTTCATGTTGAACAGTTTTAATTCATTCATTGATTTAATCTAATTTCAATACCTTAACAATGTCCGAATTAGATGAAATTTTGTAGAGATGATCTTGAATAACATATCTAAATATTGAATTGCTTATGGTGGAAAAACTTTGACTGAAAAGTGTGCCAAAATTGAAATTTCACTCTTTAATTTCAGAGTTAAACTTCACTCTGAATATAGACTATATATATGTGTTCTTGCTACAACAAGCATTGAGTTGAAGGTTTTCTAAAAAAAAAAAACATTGAGTTGAAGGAACTATAGAAGAGAACGAAAATACAAAGCTTGGAGATTTTGCAAAATGGTAATCTCAGTTAATGCAGCAGGTGAGTACTTTAGATTAATAATTGATTATGTGTTTTCGTTTTATGAATAATATTCAGTACCGTAACAATAAACCCATTATACACATCGATCTCATCCTTACCGGTACAATGGTCCATGCTTTGATTAATTGCATACATAGGCTTGTATAATTTGATGTATAGTGATTGGAGAACAAATATATCAGAAGTAGCAGGTTAATTAAAGGACCTAACCTAGCTAAAAAGGTGGTGCCCTTAATAGTGTTGCGCGGAGCAAATGATCATTCGAATTAGTTTTATGGGTCGATAAAGACGTGATAATTGGATGGTCACATCTTCACGACATTGTTGCTTTAAAGTTAATGTCATCATAATAGTGACACTAAGACCACATGCGCTTGCCCTAGCCGCGCGCATCTAATTCCTCAATCAATTTAATTGCCGATTTCATATGAATATGAAATTTCGACGTTAACAGGTTCACTAAATATATCTCTGGGACTAAGAAAGTTTGAGGACAACCTTCTCTAGCCTTCTAATTTTCATTTTTGGCAAACGATAACCGCTTTTATAGGTTGTTATAACTATCTCACTTGCAATGCTTGCAAATATTGTTATATAATGTGAAATACAACCAATATAAGGGTGAAATTCAACTTAATTACGTACAAATATATCATCAAAGAGTCGCTCACCGTTTAGAATTAAACAAATAAAATGAATCGCAACAACAGGTTCGGAAAAATATGTTGTAGTTAAATATTTTGTAGAATAATAACCCAACTATTTTCTTTTACTTAACTACACGAAAATGTTGAGATCCAAGACTAAAATTACATACACATTCAATAGTAAAACAACACAATGAAAATATGTTCATCATTCGAACATGTATTAGTTTACAGTCAATAAGGCCGGACATCTTTAAAGAGAACAAACATAATTAAGGATATTCCCACAAACCTAACCGTTTGGAGCTAGGCCTTACGTAAAGGGGCCAACTCACAATGAATCGACAATGAACACAATGCTAGACGCCCAATGATTCGACTAACAACGAAAAAAGGAGCTCTTAATGAGAAAGCAAAACGTACAAATAGATAAGAACTCCATCGATATCTCCGACAGATGAAATCTTTGAGAGATTGTGCATTAAGTTAATCTCACCCACTCCTAATCAATTTTCTTCTAACAAGTACGCCAAATCAGAATTAGGTTATGATGTTTATCTGTTGCTGCTGTTTGCCTGTTTGATAGCTCCTCAACGTTACCACGTACGCATCTATAAGATGCATGCATGAATTATGTTGTTCCTAATTTGGTGACAAAACTCGATTGAGACCAAAGAAGATTCGGCATCCATGTATCAGTATCACGTACGTACTCTCGATCAAAATATCAAATTGAGCAAGTGATCAGTTTCGATCAGATTTCAAAGAGCCTGCTTGATGGGTTTGTTATAACTGATTCAGCTACTTGTTAGATTAAATAGGTGGTTTCCCTCTAATACATTCAGTTTCGACAATCAGTATCATTATCAAAAATTGTTGCATCTGCTTATTTTGTATCTGAGTACTTCGTCTTCTACTTTCTTCATAATGTTAGGTCTCACTTTTTGCCGTTGTCGCCTAAAATGTGCCAATGCTATGTAGTCTTACTCATTCGGTCATGCTATTCGATCAGTATCCACAGCGTCTGAAAATCATCGTAATATTTAGTTCTTTACGTACAACCAAGGTTCAAAATATCGGTACCGGGAGATATATCGTTTTTTCGAAAAATGAGGATATCGGATATATCGGGGATATTGGAAAAAAAATATCGTTCTTTTTCTGAAATTATTTATTTATTTATTATTGAATTACATACAAACAAATACAATTATTAATTTTATCTAGTACCAGAAAGAGGTTCTAGGGTTTGAAAAAATGCACGTTGGTCAACAAAACTACAATATTATGTCTAAGACTTACGAGCCATATAGTACGAATTGTAATGATTAACATGATAGTCATATATATCTTTTGAGCTACCAATAGTTTTTCCGAGAATGAGATAGTAAGGATGAACCCAACTCGATAATTGATCATAAACGTCTCCAAACTGACCATAATTGTAAATATGATGACCATATTGATAGTTGACTTCATGTGATTCGTTTGACATCTCACTGTGCTTTGTGCCTAAACTGATAGAATCAAAACTTAAGGCAACTGAACTAACATCACATGAAATACTTTGATCATCAATGGCTTCTCTTGTCCTCCTCCTACTCCTATTTTGTTGTTGCGCACCATGACCGCCTACTCTAGATCCATGATTCTCATCTTGGGTAGCATGATCAAAATTACTTTCACAAATAAACTGCTCAAATTCTCCACCTAAGATTGTCCATATTAAAACATTATATCTCCACCACCTTGTCGACTTTCACCACTACCATCACCATTACCACCACCACCACCACCACCACCACCACCATCATCATCACTATCTGAACTATCTGAAGTTGCTACACCGCCCCACACACTAGCATTATCATAATCATTTTCCGGGTCTTCAACTTCATCAGATAATACCTTGTTTATCAATTCCAAAATTAGTTATATTTTCTACGACATGTGGAGGAGGGTTGTCATTTTCATCATCGAGGTGTGTAGGCATAATCCAATCATGAAGAGGATTAATGTCATTCTGAAGTCGTTCACTAGCAACATGAAGTAGATCGATATAGTTGTTTTCATTGATCACATTATCATTTCCTCGTTTATCACGTAGTCGTAACTTCATGTTGTAGTAGCAGTATACGAGTTTTTCCAACTTCATGTGACTACGTTGTGACCCTTTATTTTAGATTCATTCAAGATCAAGAATAGCACTAGTCACTGATATGGCTTGACTTTTAAGAGTTAAGACTTGAACTTTAACTCTTTATCTCGATATCTTTTACGAAAAATTAAAAATTAGCCGATTGGTTGACTACTCTTCTAGTCTTATTTTTTATATCCCTCGAGGCTCGATGTGATTAATTAATCAAAAACTCCAGGTCAATAAGAGTCTGAGATATCCTCAAGTTGAGTTAAAAAAAATTAAGTGAAAATTTTCAGATATTTCTCTAAAATATCGAAGATATATCGGATATATCGTAAATATCTGAGATATTTTATGTTACCGGAGAAATATCGCTAATACGGAAAAAAATAAGATATTTACTTTTAAGATATATCGTTTTTTTAAAAGAGATATCGAATGACATATCGGAAATATCAGAAAGATTTTATGCATACAATAATGTTGGGAGCACCACGACTACATCGACCATTGGCGGGTACCCTGCTTGAGTCTCTTTTGACTCTGTTTTCTGATCTCTTATCTGAAGCAATAAAAAAAAGTGCGGTGATTAATAGTGTTGGTCGCCAATACAGTTTTTATAAAATTAATAGTTTTCATTACATTAGTTTCAAATCGCTGAAAGAGTAGGAAAAGTTTGGGAATAATACAGGAAGTTAGGCCCACTCATAATATATATACATGAAGTTTAAAAACATAAGCTTTCGTACATCAAATTACAACCTCAGCCTAATATATGTACACGACATTAATAACAGCGTTAACTCTAATGCCATTATTTATGAGTTAAAGGGTAATTTTGTACTTTTCTGCTCTTAACAGCCTCTATGATGGACTGTAAAGACTCACTCAACACAGACCCAACTCCTTTCCCTCCCTCCTATATAGCCACCACCACAACTCCACTATCTTTCAAATTTAAACTCCATCTCACCACAAAATCTCCTCTCTCTGTCTCTCTCTCATGGTATTGGGCACGTAGTTGAACTTGGCCGTAATAATGAACACCGACCGACGCACTCTAGGTTAAATTTACCTGCCGCAACACTGCTAACTACAACACCTCAGATGATTTTGGGTGATCTTACATTAGATTGTTAATTCTTGATCTCTTTCAGAAAACAAAATAAAACAAAAAATCTCTTGATCTAGAACTTGCCTACCCCCGCCCACATCAAATTTCCAAGTTTCATTGTTTCCATGGTCAATGAAATCCCATGTACGTCTTCCACTTCTAAACCCCAGAACTATTTGTTCGAGCTGGGAAAATGGATCCTCCTCAGAGAACAATCAACAAGCCCCGGTGTCGAACCCTAGACGGTTCAACCCTTCGTTCTCTGTTGTTGCTGGCGTGCCAGTACCTTTGAGTTAGGTACAACTCTTGCTTTGTTTGATGATGATTGCGCTCCACGTACTGTCTTCTTCTTAAACGATTGCTCCGCAGTTGCTGATAAACCGCTGAAGTTCGAATGACCTATACACAACCGGAGTTGCTAGGTACCTTTCACTCCACCTCAAGTAGATGGCCGATCTTACTTTTGACCGCTTGGGGAAAAATATAGCTTATATTGTGTCGTTAATAGCAGGACTCTCTCGCAAATGGGATTTGCTGACTAGTGTAGACTTTGTGTTTGCTAGAAGCTAGGCTAGCGACTCGATGGACGTGACTTGAATTGCCGAAGTTAATCGGACTTGTTGCTACATGCAGAGCGCGGCGTGCATCTGGGTAGCTCCACTCCGATGGGAGACTTGGTTGCCGAAGCGAATCGGACTTTTACTCCGTGGGGAGATTTTGACTATGCGGTTGCGCGATAGTTTGTTTGACGTTGCGTATGTTATTCTGTGCATTCAACCCCCTTATATAGAGAACACAACTTGTTCTTTCTTTTAAATCAAGTCTTGAGAACCTCCTAGTTGATTTAGATTTACCTTCCTTAATCAACTCAGATTCTATACGGCGATAGTCCCCTAAATCTATTCCAATACGGCATGTAATCTCGCTTTATGATATACTTTTCCCAAATAACCGGTCCACGAGCCTAAATAGTCTAGGTAATACCGGAGTATTATTTTAGGCCCAAACATTGCCCCCCAGGCCTTGAAATTGAAGACCCCGCGAAATTGAAGAAGGCTAGAAGAAAACCCCAAACGGTTATCTTTTAAAATAATCTGAAACGCTTTACGTTCCCCCGTCACCAACTGACGCGCGCTTTCACCTCAGACCACTACATCTTTTCGAGCTGAAGTACGCGAGAAACACTTACTGTTTCGGAAACTCAAACCCGTTCCAATCGAGCAAACACGACTCTTCCCCGAACCCGTCAGTTTCGATTTCAGAAACCCCTTCAGTTCCTATATAAATCGCGCTCACGAACCCAACAAATCCATCCAACCCGATTGCTCTATCATCAGAAAATTCAGAAAGCCCTCTTTTGAAATTTTTCATCTCTAACAACAATGGCACCAAAACCCAACCAACGTGATGCCCAGGCAGGTGCAAGACCTCTTCGCGATTATCCAAACAACGAACCCACCAATCGCACCACCATCGGAGTGATCGACGACAGCACCGTGTTCTTGGGCCCTTCTCTTGCCGGAATCCCAGAGCGTATCAACACCGACTACCACCACCTCTCGCAAACTCCTCTGCTTGCCTTTAGGAACACCCCGACCACCTTCACGGGATGGCAAGTGCACAGTGACCACGATACCCCTGTCGGAGCATGGCCCATTGTTTCCGAAGCCATGCAACTATGGTATAAAGGTCGCCGCTTGATCGATCGCGACATCTGGAAAGCTGCAGGAATCTTGGAAAGTATCGACCTCTCCTTCAAACTGACTCAGGATGGAGGCAACAGATGCGCCATCATGACTGCTGCTTGCTTCTGGAACTCCGTAAGTAATACCTTCGACTTTCAATTTGGTCAAATGGATATATCTTTGCTAGACATATATGCTATCGTAGGTTTACCAGTTAGTACCAGGCCCTATAAAGATCAGGATTATTTTGATGCTGAGTGCCCGGCCACCGCCACTCGCGATGTTGGTATCTATCAATCGTATGGCTCCTGGGTTTCCAGTTTTGATCGCAACCATACTGCCAATGCTGAAATCGCCTTTTTGGAATTTTGGCTGACAAAGTTCATGTTCTGCTCCAACTCTAAGAAGATGACTGGGCACCACCTGCAGCTTGCGACCCTTCTCTACAATGGCCACACTGTGGGTCTAGCGCAAATAGTTCTGGCAGAACTATACCGTATGCTGCGCGCGCTCACTATGGAACCCCTCAATTATCATAAGCTTTCAGGGCCTATGTGGATTCTAGACATCTGGCTCCAGGTTTACTTTGTGCAACTGCGAAATGAAAACGCAAGGGACTTCCGTCTAACAGAAGTATTAGGAAAAACATTTGTTGGTTTGGAGCCCAACTTTTCTCTTCGCTACGCAGCTTGTTTCGAGTACTTCTACACCCTGGATGCCTCAGTTCTTGACTCCACACAGCTGCTTCTAGACCGCACTAACCCTGATGTCATCCGAGGCGGCTTCCTAACCCTCCAACGCTATGATGGAGAGAGTCGGAATTTGTTTGAATAGGTTGTATCTATGGCGGACTTACCGCGACATCCATGCAATGGAGTAGAACTCTATGCCCCCCATCTATTCGCGATGCAGTTAGGCATGATTCAAATGGTTCCATTCCCTCCCATTGAGAGTCTGAACCTGTTTTCCTCATGGCGACGCCCCCTGGTCCCCGTTACTGACACTAATCCTGGGCACCAGCCCCCGTCTCAGTTGCAACCTACTCCCCTTCTTGTGATAGCAAGTGGGAGTATCATTTGCTGCTTTCGCGTCGACAAAGCCTATCCTCAATGGTGGGCGAAGATCAACTCTGGCCAGTGGGAACAACGCTCGAGAGTCATCTTTCAATACATCTTCTCGACGGGGCTCAGAAGATACTTGCAGGAGGATCCTGAGGTTCCTGGTGATGAGGATCTGCTGCGGACAGTTATTCCAAATGCTGTCAGAATCGTTCCTTCAGAGGTAAACTCCTAACGCCTCTTCAAACTCCTAAAGTTCTTATTCCAACACTGACGAAAAACCACTAACTGGTTCATGTTGCAGGTTTTTGAGAATACAGCTGGTGCTTCCTCCTCCCAAGGCCGTAAGCGAGGAAGAACAGCCCCTAGCCCTGATAACGACGAGGATGATCATGACGCCATAGACTTCAATCCTGTAAGTCCTCACTCCTATTTTATTTTCTTAAAAGGTGCTAAATTTTCGCCGCTAACCAACATCTGTGACCCTCAGCTGACTCAGCGGAGAAGAATAGCTGCCTCTAGCCCCTCTGCCCCGCTCGCGATTGCTGCAATACCGCGGGCAGCAACCAACCAGGTCATCCTTGAGCCAGTGACTGGGACCAGCAACCCAGAGACAACAAGTGAGGTAAAAGGAACACCTTATTTGTTCCAACTAGCGATACATTCATGAACCACTTTGACTGATTCTTATCTGACTTGTAGGTTCACGAGAACTCAACTTCACCACCTCTGTCCACCACTCAAGCTGCCGCAACCGCGATGGAAGACGTTTATGTAAGTAGTTAAACACACTGTTGCTCCCAAAGCAACACTTTGTTATTTGCTAGGATGTAGTTCATTTATCTTATATTGTTCGTTTGTGGATCAATGATATCCTTCCTAGTCTCTAACACAAGTTCATGTTGACGCTCAGTCGCCTACCACAGAAGTCGCGATTGCTATCCAACAAGTTGTGGTCGTGTACCAAGAACCCATTCAAGCCACTCCCCCTTTCATGGTGGCGAGCACTCAGACCTTGGAGCCGCAAATATCAATCAACCCCACAGCAGCGATCTCGCACTCCTCTTCAACTCAAATTATGGAGAATGAGGTAGGAGATGAAGAAGGTGTGACTATCTCTCACCCAGAAGATAAAGATGTGGATCGTCCCTTCGCGAATGCGGCCCCAGCAAGCCTTGATGTTGCACCACAACCCTTTTCGGGCAACAATGCTCCCTCTTATCAATCTGATGGGGTAAAACCCTTAATCACTTCCTGGTTTATATGTTTCTGCTCCCCTTTGTAAACACTTAACTATCTTATTAATTGTTCTTTACTCTCTGTAGGTTGTGGCAATCGCGACTACTTCCAACCTGCCAATTGCACCAACTGTTGGAACCTCTAGATCCACACCTGCTGTTGATCCATCAGGGAATCATCCTAGTCCTTCTCTGGAAGATCTTCTAAATGATATGCTGGTTCCGGCTAGCCCCTTAATGTCCCTAGAGTCTCAAGAGCTTGTCCAGGCCCGGGCGCAACTTGCGGAACTATCCTCTGAAGATCTAACTGATCTAGCTCGTCTGGTTAAGGTGAAAGACGCCCTTCGCTACCTTAAACTACACTCACCTGATCCCAGCCTAGTCGCGAATGTTGAACAGGCACTGAGCACCATTCTATGCCTCATTGAAGAATGCCACACCTTGAGGAACCAGTCTCAGAGTCTGTCGCAACACAACGCTGATGCCAGACACTTTATTACGCAAAGCCCTGCTCAACTTAAGACCAAGCTTCATCACGCCAAGACCAGCCGTTCGCAACAAATCAGTGTATTGCGGCAACAGATTGCGGAGCTTGAAGCTGAGCAAGGTAGAGAGCTCAAGGCTGTGGAGGAAGAAATAAGAAGTATTGTACCCCAGATACTGGAGCGAAAAAGGCAACTGGCGGTTTCTGAGGCTGAAGAGAGGAGGCTCAACAACCTGATATGCGACAAAGCTAACGATACTGGAAAGCTCCTCTTAGATATTCGCCTTGTTAGACATAGAATGTAACTTGAACATCAAAGTATTTTAGTAGTAAGACTTGCAACTTATCTCTGTCTGCTCCCCCTACTCGAATCTCCTTGACTCGTCAAAAACCCAACTAAAGGCCCACGGCCAGAGCCCAACTCAACTCGTCACCGTGCAAGTTTGCATGCAAACCCTCGTAAACAGGAGCAATCAATACTGGGAAACACACAAACCGTTTCAGGTTGACCATTATTGCTGCAATAAATCCCGGGTGTGATCTCCAAATCCGTATCTCTAATCTCAACCCTTGAATCTAAGTTTCTTCTGCTATAAAACGAAACCATGAGGAAAGAACACACAACGCTCTCTTCTGCAGCCTCCAACCATGTCTATTCCATTTCTTCCTTCGAAACCCCTTAGGTTTCTTAAATGTTATCCCCCAGATTTGCAATCTCAGTAGCAATTTGTGAGAGTCTTATTCTACCCTCAAATGTGAGGTGAGAGTCTTATTCCACCCTCACATCCCCCTTCTTTGTAGTTCAACACTAGGGATCTGCCCTGCATTAAAGGTTGTTCCTAGTGAAGGATTACAAGTGAGAGAGGAAAATGCAGCCCTTCCTGCGGCATATTCATCATTGTTTAGTCGCCGAGCATCGGGAAGCAGGCTGCCAAATCCAGGACCAGAGCCAATAGGTACATCATGCTCGTTACGTACCTCTTTTGATACGCGACGCGAGCTGTTGTACCTCCTATGTGTAATATCCTCAAATCTCCCTTCTTTGAAGGAACATCAGGAGAAGTGTACAAATCAAGGCTCTAGATCCCTCATGCTACCACCAGCTTTCCAATTAGAACCTATGTTTGGCCTTCAACTGGTGCAGCTTAATCTCGAGTTTCTCGCGATGGTAGGATGAACAGGAGGAATCGCGAAGACCTTTCCACCTAGCATAGATGGTATCAGAGCATGTTAAGGCTCACCTGTAATAGTATAGATCTCGTACGAAGTTCCTGGCCACAAAGCCATATGAATAGAACACAATTTGTTTCATAAAAACACTTGTACTGTTTTATTGTTGCGTAACAAAAGTTACAACCAATTCTGGACAACCAATATTGGTCCAACGTGTTACAAAAAATGCCGGAGCATGATTAAGAAACTCATAAAGTTTCAGAAACTCGGTAGTTTCGAAAAAAAAAATTCTGATTTTCGCGACCGGTAGGAAAAATGTTCGCGACCGTCAGTAACGTTCGCGAATCTACAAAAATTTCTGAGTTCGCGATCGCACTGAGTATCCATGGTGTTGCCCCCTATTTACTTGGTTGAAAGAATGGAACTCAAGGAAACACTAGGTCCGAATACCAGCTATGTTGCTTGCACCGCTGCCGGTGGATATTCATACTCCCAAACACTAGGAAAGTACTTCTTAAGATGGCGACCATTCATGCGATTTCTGTGGGCATTCCCATCGATATCGCGAAGGTCGTAGGCGCCTTTGCCCAGTACGCGATCAATCACAAAAAGACCTTCCCATTTAGCAAACCATTTACCACGACCATCAACTCACTCACCACACGGCAAACAAGCTTTGCAAACTAAGTCTCCAACTCCAAAGCAGCGTCCTCTCGTGCGTTTGTCATATAGCCGTGCTATCTTTTTCTTTTCTGCAATAAGGCTGTTGAGAGCTTCCATCCGGCGAGAATCCAAGTCCTCATGATCTTGATACATAGCTTGAACATAGTCCTCACCAATCAACTGGTGCTGCTCGCGAACCCTCAGCGACTGAACGTTAAGTTCCATAGGAAGTACAACATCATGTCCATACATCAACGCATAATGTGTAGTACCAGTTGGCGTACGTTTGGAAGTTCTATAAGCCCACAATATGTGATCCAACTCTGAATGCCAAGATCGCGGATTTGCATCTAACATTCGTTTGAGTATAGACATAACGACGCGGTTGCTAGCTTCTGCCTGGCCATTCACTTGAGCATAATAAGGACTGGAATGCAAAAACTTGATCCCATAGCCAGCTAAGAATTTCTGAGTCCTTTCAGCCATGAAACCTGCCCCCTGTCTGCCACCAAACATTCTGGAATGCCATACCTAGTGATAATATATTTAAAGATAAAATTAGTGATCACCTCCGAAGAAGTCGTCCTGACTGGTATAGCCTCGACCCACTTAGTGAAGAAGTCTGTAGCCAGTAGAATGTGCTTGTGTTGTAAAGAAGAATTGGGATGAATCTCCCCAATAAAGTCTAAAGCCCATCCGTGACCTGGCCAAGGTTTAATTATTGGTTGCAGGGGAACGTCAGGCACATGCTGGACTGGTCCATGCATTTGACATTCAATGCACCCATGCGCGAAGCTGATGCAATCCTTAAGCATGGTAGGCCAATAAAAACCATATCGGCGAATGAGCCACCGCATCTTTGGATCAGCTTGGTGAGAACCACAATTGCCACAATGAACCTCGCGTAAGCACCTCTTAGCCTCAGCTCCATAGATGCATCGCAGGTACAAGCCATCTTCTGTCCTGCGCAATAGCTCACCGCCTCGAAGGACATAGTTAGTAGCAAAATATCTAACCCTCTTGTCCACCGGTGCGGAAGGATCAGTGAGGTACTGGATAATTGGTTGCCGCCAATCTACATCAATGGGATCAATAACCGTTACCAATCATTCATTGTTAACCTCTTTCCTTGCCATAAAGGAAGGTAATATGCGTCTCTGAACCTTCAAAATCCTCTCGCGAACGCCATCTGCCAAACGAATGCCCGTAGCCAGCTGTGCTAATTCATTGGCAGCGAAATTTCATTCTCGAGGAATATAATCAAGCACCACGTCTGCAAATTGCTCTAACAATTCTGATGCTCGCTCCCAAAAAGGAAGTAATGTAAAATTGTTGCACTTATAGACACCCTTGAGCTGGTTAATAACTAGGAGTGAATCACCTAATATCTCTACCTCGGTGACCTCCAGATCTAGCAACAGCTCCAAGCCAATGATGATGGCCTCATATTCTGCCTGATTGTTAGTGCACTTCCATTCTAACTGAAAAGAGTAACAATGTCTTACTCTGGAAGGATTAACCAATGCAACACCCGCTCCTGAAAAATGATCAGTGCTGCTACCATCAAAATATAGAACCCAAGGCTGAGTATGAACAAAGGAAACAAAAAGTGGAACAAAAAGTTGAACACTGCCTGTCCTGTGAGCACCTTTAAAGGTGTATACTGTAAAGAAAACTCTGATAACGCCAAGATCCACTTGCCAATCCGACCCCTAAGCATAGGTCTAGTAAGCATATACTTCACTAAATCCGTTTGTGCCACCACCATTGTAGTGAAGGACAACATGTAATGGCGGAGCTCAGTACCAGTAAAGTACAAAGCTAAGCACAACCTCTCAATTGGCGAGTATCTAGTTTCAGTGTCTAATAAGGTTCGGCTCAGGTAATAAACCGCATGCTCAATCTTCTTGCCCCCCTCTCCATCACCATCTTGTGCTAAGAGTCTTGCAATTGAGTAAGGGGATGCTGAGATGTATAGCTTCAATGGTACTCCAGGCCGTGGGGGTCGAAGAACAGGTGGATGAGTAAGGTATTCTTTGATTTTATCAAAAGCTACCTGTTACGCAGGTCCCATTGAAACTCCTGATCCTTCTTAAGCTTCAGCAAAGGGGAGAAGACTGCGGTTTTGCCAACGGAATTAGAAATGAGGCGTCGAATGAAGTTTATTTTCCCAAGCAAACTCTGAAGTTCCTTCTTGTTCCTTGGTGCCGGCATTTCTAGAACGCTTTTGCCTTATCCTCCGCGACCTCAATACCTCTTTCATGCACGATGAAACCCAAAAAGTCTCCTGCTCGAACCCCAAAAATGCATTTAGCCGGGTTCATCCTGAGCTTGTGCTTTCTCATCCTGGTGAACACTGTTCGCAAATTCTCGATGTGATCTTCTTTCTTCTTAGACTTGACCACCACGTCATCAATATATACTTCGAGAATGTCTCCCAACACATCGTGGAAAATCAGGTTCATTGCTCGCTGGTATGTAGCCCCCGCGTTGGTCAAACCAAATGGCATATTGTTATATTCAAACACTCCTAGGGCTGGGCACGGGCCTGGCCCGGGTGTTTTTTTAGGGCCCGACCCGGTTGTAGTATGATGGGCCGAGTTTTGTTCATAAAAAATCAGGGCCCGGGTAAAACCCGGCCCGGGTCAGTTAATTGCAGGGCCCGGATAAAACCCGGACCGATATCATCCGGGCCGAGCCCGCCCGGGTTTCCGGGCCTAACTCTGTTTTTGGCTGGTTGGCGGCGAATCGTCAGTGCAAGGCGACGACAATGGGAATCATGGGATTGGAATTAGTTAAGTTTAGGGTTATGTGGTTATGTTCTAGTGTCATTGTATCTATTCTATAAGTTTAGGATTACTTACGAAAGCCAATTACATAATAACATCTAATTTCCCAGGTTTCCGGGTTTTTTTGTTTAAAAATTTGAAGGCCTGGGACCGGCTCGGACATAACAAAGCCCGGCCCGTTTATCACTTGACAACATATGAGCCCGGAAAAAAGCCCGGCCCGCCCGGACAGGCCCGTCGGTCCGGTCCGGGTTTTTTTCTTCTTCGGGCTTTCTGCCCAGCCCTAAACACTCCAGTGAACCCTGGACATCGAAATGATGTTTTGTGTCTATCCGGTTCATAAACAGGAATCTAGTGGTAACCAGCTGTGCCGTCCATAAAAGATAGTAGTTCATGTCCTGCGACCGCATCGACCAACATATCTGCCACGGGCGTGGGATAGACATCTTTCGATGTCGCGGCATTCAGATTTCTGTAGTCTACACACACGCGAATCTTGCCATTTTTCTTCCGAACCGGTACTATGTTCGATAACCACTGGGAATATTTAGCTGGTTGGATAATACCGGCTTGGAACATGTTTTGAACCTCTTTCTTGACTGCTGCTGCTGTGTTTGCACTCATTCGTCGTGGACTTTGTTGTACAGGCTTGTACCCTTCCATGATGGGCAAGCGATGGCAAACCAGATCTGCTGACAAGCCCGGCATGTCCTCAAATTCTCAGCAAAGCAATCGCGGAACTCCTGCAACAACTCCACAAAACGTTGTCTCAGTTCCTCATCCAAGTGTTTACTTATTCCAACCTCCATAGGCTCCTCTGTGGTCCCCAAATTGATCTTCTCCACGGGATCCTTTACTTTAGGTGGAGTGTTATCTAAAGCTGCTGGTGCTGGTTGAATGAACTCCTCTTCTGCTTGAACCTCAGTCAAATCGTCCTCAATGCACTCAACGAGTGCCACTGCCCCCTATGCCTCCTATTCCTCTCTGTAAATAGATAAACGTTGGAAAAAGGACACATAGGCCTGCTCTCATTCCTTGGGCAGTGATGTACTCATGGATGATTACTGTTTGTTTTCACGATGAAGCTATGTCTATTTATGTTTGTTTTAACCTGTACTAAACCCCATCGTGTCAATTCTGTAGAAGTCACCCCAACTGGACGACCCTTAGTATCAATCCCGGCAACTCCCAAAGGCCTCATATCACCATAATAATACTCTGTATCCAAAATACAGGAAGCGACTGAGTATGGTCGATCATCTGCTCTCACTAGCTCTGTCTAATCAGTTGCGGGATCCCACATCAACATTTCCTGGTGTAGAGTAGAAGGGATTCAGTAAGCTCGATGTATCCAATCCCTACCCAGTATGATGCTGTATGGAGCAGTGCAATCCGTAACGAAGAACGTCTGAAACAGCTCAGAAGGTCCTATTTTGACTTTGAGGATCAGAACTCCAAAGGTCTTAGTTAAGTTGCCAGCAAAACTCCTGACCTTGAGATTACTACTGAGAACCTTTTCCTTCGCAATACCAAGTGATTCGACTGTCTTCACCGTGATAATGCTAACTGCTGCACCGCCGTCAACGAGGATTTTGTTCACTCTCTTACCCTCCATCTCAGCTGATATGTATAAAGGTTTAATGTGTTGAGTCATGGTCGCCGTAGGCTTTGTGAACACCATGAAGAATCTTTGGAGCTCTGTCATCGTGTGAGACGTATCAGCTCCTTCTTTCCTCGTGTCTTTCTCAACAGTTGGCCCCTCTATAGATGACAACTCTGCGACTGTACCCACCTCCTGGGCAGGCGTCTCATCTCCAATGAATATATGAGATGGCATTGGCCATGGAATAGCATACTTCGAGGACAAAGTGAACCCTATGTTGCAACTAGGAACAACGTCTAACCTCGGCTTTCCTCCCTCAAAGCTATCTCCATGACAGAGATTAAACATGTTGCAGTCTGGGGTAGCGGTCGTTACTTCATTATAACCTTCCTCCAGCTCATCCTCTGGACCAGAAAACTCTAACCCTTGTCCATTACCGCCTGACTCTTCCATATTGTCATCCGATAGGGACCCAGTTGGCGTTCGCGAGGGGAACTTGCTCCTAAGATACTCCGTTAGCGATTGCTCATGATGAGCCTTAGGAGGAATAACTACTGCCGCAGCCTCAACTTCCTCAGGAACCACAAGTGTTGGCTCTTTCGCTGTTGGAACCACTAGTGCTGGTTCTTTGATCTTCAGTTTCCATTCGAACTGTGACTTGGTTCCCTCTGGAGTTGGCTCCTGGTGGCTTGGCTTACTTACAGACCTTTTAGGGATTCATTGAGATTGCCCAGGTCGAGCAACACTACCCCGCTGTTGTTTTTGCTGAATAGAAACACCCTGTGTGTGTTGTTTGTTTGTTGCTATGCTGTCAGTGGACGCGTAAGACAACCTATCATGGATTGAAACTCTTTGTCTAGGAGCAGTTTCCATTAGTCGCTCAATTCGATTGTGAACGCTTTCCCTGGGGTATGGCTCCCTCCTGTGGCGATCATTCCGGCGAATGTGTACATATGGCTTGAAACTAAGTTTTTCAACTATCTCTCGCAACAGCCAAGGTGGCTGTTCTAGCTGATCGCGAGAGATTTCACCTCTGTTATACGCCTCTAACATTCGCTTAGCCCTGCCCCACCGTTTCTGAACATTCCTCTTCTGAGTTTTCGTAGCTTTCATAGCTCTGCCGTGCTCCTGAACGTACCAGACATCGGGTTTTAGTGACCTCGACGCATGCGATATGTATGGACGTTGTAGTGCCTCGCGCGAAGCCTGAACTTCTGGCACACTCGTCCCGATTCGCTGCCCTCCAAGAATGTTCACGACCCCGCCAAGACCTGAGTGAGGCCTTTTCAACACTTGAGCATAAGTGTCTGTATGAACTCTAGCTTTCTTGGAATTCTTTCTCTCAGAAAGATTTGTCGGCGAGCGAGGCCTCCGATGCCTTCGCGACTCCTCGCATCTGTCAGCATTATCACAATTTATGGAACACTCTTTCTTGCATCGATTGCAAAGAACATAAGTTCTTGCCTTTGCGACATTATGTTCCTTGTCCTGAACAACGCTTCGTTGTTTACCCGGGTAAGATTGCTTGGCTCTCGCAACCTCCTTCGCCACGGGCACTCCTTTCGTTGTTGCCTCCAAACCCAGATCGGGATCTGAAGCAAAGGACAACACTCCCTCATCTAATCACTGCTGTACCTGGTCCTTGAGTTGTATGCAAAGACGAGTATCATGAGTCCAAATGTTATGAAACTTACAATACCGTTTACCTTAACTTCTTCCACGGTCGGGAACTCAGTCCATGGTACAATGGTTTCACCCTCAGCAATAAGCTTGTCCAAGATCTCATGAGCCAATGACGCATCATAAATGTACTCAACAAACTTGGAAGGGTAATGAGTCTTCAACGGTGTTATCAATGGCGTAACCTCCACCATTGACACTGTAGGGAAAGGATCAACATCGACCCAAGCTGCAGCTCTTTCAGTGTCTACCCCAAGCATTCCTTTGTTAATCCAGGTCTGCAACTGATCCTTGAGCTTAACACAATCAGCTGTGTGGTGATTGAACAAGTTGTGAAACTTGCAGTACTTCTTCCCTTCAATCTGCGCTGCGGTAGGCATTGTAGTGTCATGCTTCACTCTTCCACTCGCGAACAACTCATCCAGAATCTCTGGAGCCTTGTGAGCGTTGTAGGTATACGAATCATACTCGAGTTTGGTGAATACTGCTGTAGAAATCCTGACATGGTCCCTGGACATCTTCAAAGCCTTAGACTTTAATGCCTGTCTTCCAGCTATCTCCACATCAGCTACTTCATCATCTACTTCCTCGACCCACTGCTCTTCGTATGGATACGGAGTGTAGAAAGAATCTACGTGCGAGTAGATAGTAGAAACCCTCTTAGTTCCGGATGGAACTGCATAGCGTGGGTTTCAACGTTCCAGGGTGATAGGACACGGGTGAACCTTTCGAAACTGTAGCACTGTCCTCCATTTCCCTGAGGAACACTTGGTAGGAGCCTACCTTGTTCATTAAATCTGCCATACTAGAAAAGTAGGCATCATGATGTTTGGCCCACTGACGGGTCTCCAAACCCTTTATGGCGATGCGAATAGCATCATGTTCCGCGAGCGGTGTTCTGCACTTTGCTTGCTGAACCTTGAACCTCTTCAGGAACTCCACTGCCGATTCCATTGGCTGCTGATACATGGAAGTCAGAGATGACAAATCCACTTCAGGCTCAACACTTCCAAAAGTCGTTTTAAACATCGTCTCGAGTATGGACCAATCTGAAATGGACCTTGGTGCCAACTTGGAAAACCAAGACAGCGCTGGTCCTGACAACGATGAACCAAAAGCCTTCATCTTGAAGACTAGATCAGATGCATATGGCCCACAATCACTGTGAAAATGTGATATATGCTCAGCAGCATTCTCGGAACCCTCTCCTGAGAAAGTCTGGAACTTGATTGGACGATAACCCGAAGGCCAAGGACATGCTGACACCCACTCCGGGAATGGACTTGTATACGATATGTTCGCAGCAGCATGACCATGAATGGTCCTCACACTTTCCTGGATCATCTTCTGAACATGCTCCTTCGTAAGGCTCCGACCTTCTTCTACTTCCTGCTCAGATTCTCCTCGATGTTCCTCTCGCCGCTCGTGACAGAACTGATGTTGACGCTCTTGTCTTCCGCTTGGTTGAAGTAGTGCCAATGTTTTCTGTAAAATTTCAACCTCGGGAGTGTTCGACCGTTTGGAACCTCCAAGCGTGAACTTTCCCTTCTTAGCCTTCACCTTCTTCCTCCTTGCAAGTTTGACAAGCTCAGCATCTGTTTTGTCAGCCTCATCACCTCTGGCCTCGTCCTCTTCAGCCCCGCGGTTAGTACCGGCTATATCTTTCTTGTTGGACCTAGCCTTTTTGGTGGTATTAGGCTTGTCGTGGTTCTGGCTCTCGTAAAGCCCGGTGACAGTCCGTTGGATTCCCAACGCCTCTTCGATTTGCCTGAATCGCTCGAGCTGGGAAAACGGATCTTCCTCAGAGAACAATCAGCAAGCCCCGGTATCGAACCCTAGACGGTTTGACCCTTCGTTCTCTGTTGTTAATGGCGTGCCAGTACCTTTGAGTTAGGTACAACTCTTGCTTTGTTTGATGATGATTGCGCTCCACGTACTGTCTTCTTCTCAAACGATTGCTCCGATGTTGCTGATAAACCGCTGAAGTTCGAATGACCTATACACAACCGGAGTTGCTAGGTACCTTTCACTCCACCTCAAGTAGATGGCCGATCTTACTTTTGACCGCTTGGGGAAAAGCAGAGCTTATACTTTGTCATTAATAGCAGGACTCTCTCGCGAATGGGATTTGCTGACTAGTGCAGACTTTGTGTTTGCTAGAAGCTAGGCTAGCGACTCGATGGACGTGACTCGAATTGCCGAAGTTAATCGGACTTGTTGCTACATGCAGAGCGCGGCGTGCATCTGGGTAGCTCCGCTCCGATGGGAGACTTGGTTGCCGAAGCGAATCGGACTTTTACTCCGTGGGGAGATTTTGACTATGCGGTTGCGCGATAGTTTGTTTGACGTTGCGTATGTTATTCTGTGCATTCAACCCCCTTATATAGAGAACACAACTTGTTCTTTCTTTTAAATCAAGTCTTGAGAACCTCCTAGTTGATTTAGATTTACCTTCCTTAATCAACTCAGATTCTATACGGCGATAGTCCCCTAAATCTATTCCAATACGGCATGTAATCTCGCTTTATGATATACTTTTCCCAAATAACCGGTCCACGAGCCTAAATAGTCTAGGTAATACCAGAGTATTATTTTAGGCCCAAACACCATTATCACCATCACCATAAGAACATAATCAAGTTACAATTCTTTTCACCAATTTCATACAAAGTTGCAATCTTCTTCACCATAAAGCCATCAGTTGAGATTATACTTAATTGAGGCATACCCAATCACTACCACGACCAGTAATCTTGTTGTGCTCAGGCTATCTCCAACTCACTCAAGTTAAGGGCTAAAAAACTCTTATTTACCACTTCCATCTCCAACCCTCTTAAGTTAAGAGCTAAAATGCATTAGGTGAGGGATAGTATTTAACAATGTTTTTTAGCCCTTTGAGTGAGTTTATATTCTCTTTTATTTATTCAATAGGTCCCCACATTTTATCAACTACAATTAATTTTAATATTTTTATGAATACATTAATTTTAATTTTGATGATTAATATAATTAATTTCAATTTTGCTAATTAGTACAATTCATTTTAATTTTGATGATTAATATAATTAATTTTAATTTTGATGATCAAAATTAGCTCTACTTAAATAAATTAAAAAATAGTCTATATATATAAATATATGACAACACACTTAATTGATTTATCGCTTTATAGTTACTTTAAAGTTATTAGACAGATGAATTTACAATGTGATTGTTTTATTTATTTACTTATTTTTGTTAAATATATACTATCACGTCAAATGCGGTCGAATGAGATATCTTTTAAATTTTGAAAGTGAAAGGATTTAATAATTTTAATTAAAATGTCAGAACTAACTTATTAATTATAAAAACAATCTTAATTACAATAAATTAAAATAAGAATCTAATATAACGTTATAACACTTAAAAATATAATAACATATTCAAACTCTTAAAATATAATTTAAGGCTAAATCTTAGCCTTAACGAGTTTGAGGGAGTTAATGTCACACGATGAATAGTTTCATTTAAGGTTAAAATTTTTTTAGACTTTTGAGTTGGAGATGGTCTCACAACCTAAATATATATTTTTTTCAGATCTCACCATAAATTGAAATTGAATTATATAATCATGTAGTTTTTGAGTGGTATAGATCGATTCTTACCTAAATTATCAGCCACAACAAACAAGCCCGAGATACCCAATCAAGCCAAGCTTTTATCTTCGGAAAAAAAATTCAAAAAAGATCAGCTTCTGGGAAAAGCTTCGATGGAGCCTGGAGGTGAAGTGAGAGAGAGAGAGAGAGAGAGAGAGAAAAGGGGGTAGGCCTGACTAAGGTGCATGCGCCATATGAAAGACATTTACCCTTACAAAAATAACAGAAAACGTGAATGGTAACGGAGTTATTGACTACGTGTACGGATAGTCCTTAGATTTTGTTAATTCATGTACTTATATCATGATAGATTTGGAATTTAAATAACTTAAATTATGAGTGGGAATGTACTTATATCATGATAGATTTGGAATTTAAATAACTTAAATTATGAGTGGGAAACATTTCACTGTTGTTAAAAAATTTCCATATACAAAACTACTACATGATCAATTAATTGCTTGATTCCGCGAGAACACAGAAGAGCAAGATTTCCTATAGCAACTAGTATTATACATACCTAAAGTCCTAAACGGCGCTAAACCCATCTCGAAAGCACTCTTCACCACAACCTTGGATTGAGACATGATCACCACGTACACTACACGTCTACACAGTAAGCGTAAGCTTGCTGGTTAGCAAGAGATCGATAAGAGTTGTTGAGTTTCAATATCAAGTTCAAATGGGATTGATATTCTAAAGCAAAACGTATCGAACACAGGGAGTTGAATTTGATTAGCTTGGATCAACTTGAACTCGTCACCATAAGAGAGTCTAGTTCCAATTGTATGTTAACAGCTGTAGAGGCTTAAACTTATCAAAATTATTCAAATTAATCAGGTAATTGTTCTAGTAAGTAGGGGGACTTTTAAACACCGAAAAACCGAAAACCGACCAAAACCGTACCGAACAGACACCGAGAAACTGAAACCGAACAAAACTGATCTATTGGTTTCCGTTTTAACATCAAACTGAATAGTTCGGTTTCGGTTTGCGGTTTCGTCCGTGTAAAAAACCGATCTAACTGAACCAAATCGACATATATGTATTTAATTATTAATATTTAATATAGTAATAAGTGTACGTTATGTTTTTATTGATTAAGAGTTACATACAATATACATGATTTTACATGATTACGGCCTCAAAATGTCTAACTTAATTGTTCATAGTTTTTAACTCATTAAATATTACGTTTTGGTTAATATTCTATCGTAATTTTGTTGATTTTATTTGTTGTTTCTAACTTATCGCAATCTAGTTTACTTATTTACTAATTTGAAGTACTGAACTTGTAGCTTACTACTTTACTTTGATTTTAACTTTTGTTTTTAGTCAAGTGTGAAAAGTTATTATAAATGGTAGGTTATATAACCGAAACCGAACCGAATTGTAGGTTAACCGAAATCGTGGTTAATAGATATTTTTTCTGGTTTTGGTTTTAAAATATACAAAACCAAGGAATCGGTTTCAATTTTCAGTTAGTGCTCTTAAACCGAACCAATAGAACCGAGTCCACCCCTACTAGTAAGCTCTCTAACATGATGAGAATATACATACTCCAAGTTATAAGATAAGAGTCATTCCATTAATTATACTTGTTGAACTTCAATCTATTTAACAATCTCTCACTTGGACTAAGTAATATTGTCTAAATTTCATCTACCGATTATGTAAAGGCAAGTATCAACAACTGAAATGAGCATATGAAGTATAAATTTTTTTGGCTTACGTACTCAATTCGGTCAATCCATTCAGTAAATTGTGCGCGCAGAACCCCTAGAACCATGCAAGATTTTAAACAACAAGCATGATTAAGAATCACCAGAAGAAATCACAGGCTCACAGAGGTGAGGTCTAGATTGTTTCGTGCAACCAGCTTAATTAGCAAAGTCACGCATTAGTGCATTACAGTTGATCTTCAACTTAGGCAGAAGGCTGGAGCTGCAATCTTCTTTCTGCACCTGAGAAGCACTCTATTGAAGACTGCAACGACTATTGGGCTGCATGGGCTGATGTGCAGTCTGTCTGTGCAGCTGAATTTTGGGCCAGGCACTTATCATCACTGTAATCTTAAACATCAGTAACACTGGCATAGTCGCAAAAGTTCAGGCGCCTTTAGAGATATTGCAACCTACATCATACATAGAAAGTCGACTTCAACATACTTATTTAATTTGTACGTTTGCTTTTAATACCAAACGATAAAGCTCATCGCCTCATCCAGTCATCCCAATAAATACAAGTCGACAGAGAACCCAAAATAACAACAAAACTGTTCCAAAGCAGCCCAAAAATATCAATCAAAAGTTCAAAACTGTTTCAAATGAGCCCAAAATCGAACTTGGCAAATATGGAGGGAAATTTTCTTCCGCCTTTTTCTATATATATAATGAATTAGTTTGATTCATAACTTATTAGCCTCTTATTGATTCACTACAAACAAAGGATGAGTGACCCGAGTACGCGAAAAGATGTTGAGATGTGGTTGGATTCTCCACTATACAGTTTTCTCTTGTTGACCCCCTCTGCTTGGAATCTTTTTTGTGTTCTAAGGTGACTCCCCTGTGTGTTTCTAGATGTCTGCCACAATCAAGACTGCATTAGAAATTGAAAGGAGGCAAATGATAGTGGGAAGACAAAGAAAAACAACTTCGGTTGGAGGCGCGAGCACTTTCAATCTTCATTTCATTTCTCTAAATTGCAAAACCCGCCATGTTCCCGTAATGTTGTTAGCCAACGCAAATCGATCTATGCTTGTTAGTTCTTTACGATATTTTTTCCGGTGATATCTCTTTAAGCTGTTTATTCGAAATAGACCAATCATTCAATAGTTGTGTTGCTTGTAGCGTAGTCTATTCATTGAGGGCTAAATCTTAGTTATATACTCGTCGCGACAGTTTCACTGATCACTAATTAATCTTTGTATATGTTTGTCAGGTTGCAACCTAATGTTCAAAATTAGTTACAATTTGGCTTCTATATATGGAATTGATTGGATCACTAGGCTAAAATCTAAGACCTTTTTACATCATAATATTTGTTACCTGATCAATTAATTTGTACCAATGTTATCTCTAAACACGTTTTATATTTCAATAATTAACTTTAATAAAGAAGATATCTCATGGTCAAAACTTATAAGATGATGTGACATACTACTCTAGATCAAAATATATATCAAGTTTGTATATATATATATATATATATAAGATATGTAAAACCTTAAAAATGTGAGAAAATTCTTGCACGATTGAGCTGAAAGCAAAGAGAAAGTGAAAAGTTGAGAGAACTAGAAAGAGTTTCTCGCGTGTAAAGAGCATTAAAAAGTGTTCAAAACTTCCTTTCCGTTCCGCTTTTGAAACCAATTGTCCAAATGCATAAGCCATAAGAACTTTCAACCTTAGCCATGTACATCAAACCAGTAACACACTGCAATAAATTTAGAAAAGAATTAGCATAGTGGAAAAGAAGTCATCGACCCGAGGCTTCGTACGTGGTTCATCTACGAAGCTTCGTACGTGGTTCATCTACAACTTTTGCGTCAAATGTTTGCACGTGGGAGACATTCTGATTTCTGAGTGCTTAATCTTTTACAGCAACTTCTTCAGTGAAAGATCTACTCATGTTTTCATGGTATCTTCGCGCGAGTCAAAAAAGATGATTACAAATTGGACGGTTTCTATTACTAGAATGGACTACTCGTTTTTGTTTTGGTTCGTTGTACGTTGTTTCGATTAATTTACAAACCAAGAGCTTAATCTGAATCAGGTATCTGCTGCTTAATCAAGGTTTTGATTAGCCAAAGTGAAACTTAACTTGTAGGTCATTTCTACAAATTAAGGGGCCAACAAGAATTAAGGTATCTTGATTACAACTTTTTTCAAGTATTAGGGAACATGAACTGTGTATCGACTATCGAGTTTTTGAAATCAAGAATACGTGAAATTAGATCGTCTTTGGCATAGGAAAATTTCATTGGTCTACTAAATCAATTACGAATATCTTTTTAAGAAGTAATACAAAATATTAGACGATCAAGCGAGATCAGTAAATCATTATTAGGTTGAAGTTAGAACTTAGAACTATCACACTTTTTTAATTAAATATCATAGACAAGAATCATTAAACTCCGAAGCGAATTATTGACATTGCATGTAGTGGCGGATATAGGAATTAAATTTTCTCTAGGCTAAATAACTCCTTTATAAGAATTTTTTTTCATCTGTATTGTTTTTGGTGTTTCCTTCATTGTTTATCTTGATTAAAATAATATTTAAACTCAATTTGTTAAGAGGGGAAAAAATGGGGAAAATAGAAAAATAAAGAGACAACCGAAGAAAATGTTAAAACAGGAGAAATTTGTACGTAAGACTCGAACCACGTATGTGAGGAGCTAAGTTTTTAGAATAAATCCAACTGAATTGCCAGACTTATCAACGATGTGTGTACAAATCAGGGGTGGATCCAGCCGAGGTGAAAATGAAGTCCATAAAAAAAACCCAATCTTCTATTAAAAAAAATTAAAACATCAGCACGGGTCTCTTTCTGTCTCTCACACTTTCGCGTCTTCTTCTTTTAATCTCTGAAGATTTTCTCGTCTGCTTATGCTGATATGCTCTTCAGCCTCTTCTTCTAATCATCTTCTCGAGTTCTCGTTCAAGCCTGCATGTCACCACTCACCACTCGTCATTGCCCGTTGCTATTCTCCATTTCCCCGCGCGCGCCGCTAAAGCTCTGGACCAGTCCACAGGTTTAGCTATTTTCCTCTAATCTCTTTTAAAATTGAATCAAATTTTAGCTTATGGAATGATTGATTTGATTTGGAATGATTTGGGATTTTTGAGTATATGGGTTTGTTGGTTAAAGTATTAATATGAAATGATTGGGAATCGAAATTGGGTGTTAGTATGTACTGTCTGTTACAGAATGGTTGATGACTATGATCAGAGATTGAGTATTTTATTTGCCTATTTGGAAATTAGAATCAAAGTAGTGAAGTTTATTAATTAACATCAGGCGAGATAGATACATAATGAAAGATAAAACAGAGGTGTGTAGAAATTAATTTGAAACTGATTCATTCTGATGACAAATATCAACATACCTAATATAATATAAGGAGAGAAAAAAAATTCGCTTCTCGCAAATAAAAGTAATTTACGCTTTGCATAAAGCTAGCTCTAGTGGCATTTCAATCCTAAATCCGCCACTGGTACAAATAAAATATATTAGTACCAACCCTCTCTCGGCTGCAGGCCAAGTTGCCTACTGAACAAGTCTTCCACTGTTTGCATGCAAGTATGCTTTCATTTCTGGAATGGATATTCGATCTCTCCACAGCTCCACTTACTAGTCTTGTACTCTCTCAACCCTAAATACAAGGTCATGTGAGGTTCATCTGACTAGAATGAGGTGGCAACACATGAGAGGAGCAAGAGGGTAAGGAGCTGAGGTGGACGAGGGTCTGAGTTGTCTATTGTCTTAGTAGAGGGAGCACGTGAGCTGCACGAGGGTCCCCTTCGAATGTCTCTTTCCTTCTCGTCCAAGAATTCAACCCTAGCATGCATCATCCCACTGTAATACATTTCAGTCCCAGAATTGCCCCATTTGCTTCTCTTACCGGAGTTACAGAAATCAGAGTCAGGGGTGAAAGAGTAAGCTCGCCTCAGTTGATTTATATTGCTTATTGCTTGGTTTATACATACATTGATTAATCCTATATATAGCTTAACTAACAATCAATTACTCCCGTGATTCATGTCAACACTCCCCCTCAAGTTGGTGCATACATATCAACCATGCCCAACTTGTTAAGTGAATCATAAAATGCCTTTTTAGACACTCATTTTGTGAGCATATCAGCAATTTGCTCTTGTGTAGGAACAAAACAAAAACTAATGATCTTCGCGTCTAGCTTCTCTTTTATAAAGTGACGATCAACCTCCATATGTTTTGTACGATCATGTTGCACAGGATTATGTGAAATATCAATAGCTGCCTTGTTCTTATAGTACAGCTGCATAACACATTTAGACTTAATACTCAAATCTTGTAGCAAATTTCTAAGCCATAACAATTCACACACTTCCTGAGTCATACCTCTGTATTCTGCTTCAGCACTAGATCGAGCTACCACCTTTTGTTTCTTACTCTTCCATGTAACAAGATTACCCCCAACAAAGGTAAAGTACCCTGATGTGGATCTTCGATCAGTAATATTTCCAGCCCAGTCTGCATCTGTGAAGCCACAAATTTCAAAGCCATTATTGTGATTAGAGAACATTACTCCTCTCCCTGTAGCTCACTTCAAGTACCTCAAAATCCTTACAAAAGCATCCATATGGTCCTCATTGGGATTATGCATGAACTGACTCACTACACTTACTGCATACGCAACATCTGGTATGGTATGTGATAGATAAATCAGGCGTCCAACTAGCCTCTGATAACGAGGTTTTTCAGTAGGGACTTAATCTGGATACTCTGCTAACCGATGATTCTGCTCAATAGGAGTATCAATAGGAGTGCAGTCCAACATTCATGTCTTTGTTAGTATATCAAGGATGTACTTCATCTCACACAGATAGATACCATCACTTCCCCAAGCTATTTCAATGCCTAAGAAGTACTTGAGTGTACCTAGGACCTTCATCTCAAACTCTGTGACAAGCTATTTCTATAATCTATCCACCTCAACAGTATCATTCTCAGTAACGACCATATCATCAACATATATAATTAGGGCTGTTACCTTCCCTTGTTGATGTTTGAGAAATAACGCGTGGTCTGAATTACTCTGTCTGTAGCAAATTTTCCTCACGAATTGTGAGAATCTTTCAAACCAAGCACGAGGTAACTATTTAAGACCATACGAAGACTTTCTCAATCTGCATACAGAGTTACTTCGAGAAGCGGCCACATATCCAGGCGGAAGATCCATGCATACTTCCTTTGTTAGTTCTCCATGAAGGAATGCATTCTTAACATTAAACTGCCTAAGTGGCCAGTTCAAGTTAGCAGCAAAAGAGAGCAATACCCGGATAGTGTTTATCTTTGCAACAAGTGCAAATGTCTCATCATAGTTTATGCCATATGTCTGGGTGAACTCCTTCGCTACTAGGCATGCTTTATACCGGCTCACTGACCTATCTGGATTATGCCTCACTGTAAACACCCAACGACATCCTACTACCTTTTTGCAATGTGGTGAAGATACAAGCTCCTAAGTATTGTTCTTTTGTAATGCTTCCATCTCTTCCTCCATTGCTTTCCTCCATTTTAGATCTCTCAATGCGTCCTGCACTTTGTTAGGTACTGAAACAGTAGATATTTGATTCACAAATGACTCATATGACTTACATAATCTTTTGGTAGATATAAAATTTGCCACATGATACTTAGCTTTAGCCTGAAGGGTAGGTTCATATTTTTTTGTTGGTTGACCCCGAGTAGACCTATTTGGCAAGACATATTGTCTACTATTAGCCCCAATAGAATGACTAACCTCATATGAGTGATCTTTTGTACCAGGAGAGCATTGGTCAGGGGTATAAACGACTGTACGGGAGACATGAGGGGCAGTTGTGTTGTCAGCTTCTCGTACCTGAATCTCTGGAGTTACGACATCCGGTGGTGCCTGTGTAGGTGACACATTGGTAATCTCAACGGAACCTGTCACCATATCGACGGGCTTACTTGTCTCCCCCTCTCCATGATACAATTGTTCAAAATATAAAATCTCCCCCTGAAAAGCAGTATCAGAAGAGGAAAAATAACTCATGTCCTCAAAAAAGGTAACATCCATATTGACATAGTACTTCCGGGTAGGGGGATGATAGCACCGGTACCCTTTCTGATGTCCTCTGTACCCAACAAACACACATTTAACTGCCCAGGCATCTAACTTAAATCGCTAATGTTGTGGAAGATGAACAAAAGCAACACAACTGAAAACACGGACAGGAAGATTATGAAAAGATGGTAATGAGACATGAGATGCAAGCACTTCATATGGAACTTTCCCTTGAAGGACACGAGATGAAAGACGATTAATGAGGTGGGCGGAAGTAATGACAGCATCACCCCAAAGGTATTTAGGCATATTGTCACTAAAAAGAATACACCGAGCCATATCAAGTAAATGACGATTTTTTTTCAGAAACCCCATTTTGCTCAGGTGTGTAGGGACACGTTGTTTGATGAAAAATTCCATGTGTGTTAAAGAACTCCTGAAAGACATGATACACATATTCCCCCCCCCCCAATTATCAGAATGAATAACTCGAATGGTGGCATTATATTGTGTTTGGACAGAGGTATGGAAGGCACGAAAGGCTGGAAAAACCTCATCTTTATTTTTAAGAAGAACAATCCATGAAAGACGTGTGCAATCATCAATAAATGAAACAAAATATCGCATTCCTGACACAATAGACTCTTTAGAGGGTCACCAAACATCAAAATGAATTAATTCAAAAAGAAGAATGCTTTTAGTAGAAGTATTAGGGGAATAAGTAGATCGATGACTCTTGCGCAAAACACATGTCTCACAACATAAAAAGACTCGTCCACACTAATAAACAAAGTAGGCATGGATTTTTTCAGAACACTAAAAGATGGATGCCTTAAGCGACGATGCCATAACCAAACTTCACTTAGCTTGTCAGAAGTTGAGAGTAAAGCGGTCTGAGACTGTCCCCTTGGTTTTTTCCCGGCGTATGTCAGATCCAGATGAAACAACCGGCCCCTTAGAGACCTCCGACCAATTACCCTTCCGGTTAGAAGATCCTGAAATATCACATACATAGGAAAAAAAGGTCATAGAACACTAAGCGTCAACGTTCAATTGGGGAACATATATCAAATGATGAGATAAAGCAAGTACATAGAGCACATTGTGAAGCTCTATGGTGGGATTAATACGAACGGACTTTTTCCCTAACACGGGGAATGCCTCACCGTTAGCATTAGTAACAGAGGGTACAGGTAGAGAGGAAAATACGGTAAAATAAGATTTGTCATAAGTCATATGATCAGATGCACCAGAATCAATAATCCATGTATCAAAACTAACAGAGTGAGAAATATTGAAAGCCATACCAATTTCACCACGGCCAACGATGGAGGCTGTAGTTGCTCATCCAGCAGTATGATGATCATGCCCAACCACACCATAGATATCGGGTTCTGGAACTAATTAAAGAGCTGCTTTTTCCTAGGGACGATAATTAGGCCTCTTAGGCCTACGGTGTGGATATAATTTCCAACATGTCGCACGAGCATGGTTAGTATCATGGCAATAAGAGCAAGGAGGACAGGGCTGATTCCTAAAGCCTGGTGGTGGTCCTTGTCAATGAAGTGGAGCTGAAGTTGCTTGCGGAATAGATGGTACCAGAGATCTAGCATGAACAGTAAGACTGGAAACGACAGCCGGTGCCTGAAGAATACTCTTCTGCTGAGACTCATCCTTTCGGATATTGGTGAAAGTGGTGAGTAGGCTAGGTGGTTCGGTCATTCAGAGCAATTCCCCTTTCGCACTGGTATGCTTTGTGATAGGAGCACTTTGTGTGACGTTTTTAACATGTTTTTATCTCAATTTGTACTTTGCTTAGCCCTTATTGTTGTACTATTGAGTCATTGAGTCGTAGTAAGAGTCTTAAGCGGTATTGGATGCATTTTTGTGCTTACATGAGTTAAAACGCATAATTGGTTTAGAGTCCTAGTTTGACTAGGAATCCTTGTTAGGTTTTGAAACTAATTATCTCTTACTTATGATTTTCTTTTCTTATTTTCAGATTGGATTGAAGAGATAATTAAAGAAAAAAAGATGGAGCCAAGTCATGCAACAATTAAATAGAAGATGATCATTAAAGGCATAAAACATGGCATGTTTTAGGGATTAAAGCATAACATGTTTTAGGGATTAAAGCATGACATGTTTTAGGGATTAAAGCATGACATGTTTTAGGGAATAAAACTTTCCATGTTTTAGGGAATAAAACTTTCCATATTTTAGGGATTAAAGTATGGCATGTTTATAGGAAGAAAGAAGCAATTTCAAACCCTCCATCTTTCCTCTATATATACATGGCTTCACCTCTCAAATATGATCACTTCTCATTTGCATTCAAGAGCCAAACATCTACCAAAATACTACCTCAAACATCCTTTACCAAAACAGCAAGCCATTCTCCCCATATACAAATTCCATCTCCACCGAAATCACCATTGAAGACACACCTCCAAGGTTCCTACAACGTGTGATTTTCGCAACTCTTCTCCACGGGTTTGTTCGTTTTTGATTTTTTACAATACTTTGTCTATGATGATTGTAGTATGATGTTTGTGTGGGATTATTGTTTTGTATTAAGAATCGAAATTTTCAGATTGTTTTATTGGATTTTTGGTTCTTTGCCAAATTAATGGTTTCCTATAATTAATGAGTTTGTATTTCTATTGTTGTGTTCTAATCATCTTTCTCATACTTTTAGATAATTTTCAGATATGTGCATATGAATTTAGTGCTTGGATGTAGTCCCTAAGATTGTGTTTGAGTGCTAGATTCATCAACCATATTGACACAAATCGAATCATGCCCTAAGTAGGTTCGGTTTGTGTTGATTAAAAGTGGTAAAAATTCTGGAAATTTGCATGTAAAACCATGGTGGGTGACGCCATACATGAAACATGTCTCCAACAAAGATTTGGTGCTTAAATGTAATTGAATTTAATTTATACTCTAAGTGTTATTGAATTCGATTGCATGCAAATTTAGATTAGGCCCTAAGTCAATCTAAATGTTAATTGAAATCTTGCATGATTAGATGATCCCCTAAGGCTCTAATTGTATTGGTGTCTAAAAAGTATGTAATTGGTCGAATTAGAATGCATGATAGGTTCGAACTTGTAATTATGTGGTGTAATGGTAAATTTGGTTTAAGTTTGTTAAAAAGAAGTCGATCATGTAAATAGTAATTTAGGTTTTATTTTAGTAGTTAATAATCAATCTCAAACCCCCTATTATTTGTTAACACTAAAAGTTTAGAGTTCCCTTCAATTCCCCGGAAAGAACGATCCCTGCTTATTCTATACTAACGATGATGTTTTACAGGGTTTATTATAGACGTTTTAACAAAACGCTCTATCATTTTGGCGTCGTTGCCGGGGAATTAAGAAAATCTCAATTCTTTTAAGTGTTAATTTTGTACTATATTGTATATTTGTAAAAATAAATTCATGTGAATAGTACGGTGAACAGTAACATTCAGTAAAAACAATTATAAGTTTTTTTTACATCTAAAAAAAAGAAGTAAATCTGTAAAAAAATTTTACTTTTTTTTGTAAAGTGTAAAAATGTAAAAATACTTATAAATTGTAAAAATAAAAAGTAAAAAAAACTTTATCTTTGTAAAAATAAATTTTGTGTACAGTAAATAGTAAATTGAAAAAAAATAAAAATTAAATGTTTGTGAACAGTAATAGGTAACAGTAAAATACGCACATTAAAAAATTAAACTTTTTTTAAATATATTTTTTGTGATAAATGTTTTAATTTTGTTGTAGTATGCATATAGGATACTTGTTACACTTAGATAATTTTTAAGGAAACTAAATGTTTATTTATGCTTAGTTTATTGTAAGTTATAAAGTGAACGGAATAGGTAAAGTCCATTTTGTTAATATTAGCCTTAACCCTCCATTTGTACCTTGTTAAGGTCACTTGGAGTTGAGGGCGGCTTTTATTAACATTTTGCGAGCAGTCTAACACACAAATTTATTCTGAGCTGAGTAAGGGGCATGCTATTTTCATTACCCTGGTTCAAGGTTTACAAAATTGGATCTCAGAGGCTCATAGACTGACATACATCTCGGTGATGGAGTCGATAGTGGAAACATCCTTTCGAGGGTGTAGCCTCCGTGGTGTCCAACAAATGAGTCCTGCCTTGCGACTATCTCTGAATCTAGCTATCCAGCCTTCTGAAACAAAAGAATGAGTTTGTGTCTAGATAACATACTTAGGCCGCATGTCCACCTCGCTTTATAATTTAGAAAATAACTTTGTATAAATAGATGTATATAGTTTCAAAAGAAAATGATATTCTAACTTTTAAGGTATATCGGATAAAGCAAGACCCTTACCTGGGGCTGTTTCAGTCCGTTGCACAGTTAGCTTCTCTGCTCCACGTACCTTAAATGTTAGGATTGTGTGTGAATAAAATCAATTAGACTTAGTAATATTTTATGTAGATTTCGCAACATTAAAAATAAAAGAAATTTAAAAAATAAAATAAAAAAGAATTAAGAATAAAAGAAAAAAATAATAATAACAAAAAAATGATTAGAGGAAAGAAGTTCCAAGTGGACCAGAAAGTTCTGTTATTCCATTTGAGGCTTATGTTGTTTCCAGTGAAACTTCGTTTGCGTTGGGTTGGCCCATTTGTTGTTACTAACGTGTTTGCTCATGGTGCAGTTGAGATTCAAAATGATAAAACAGGGAAGACATTCAAGGTGAATGGGCATCGACTTAAGCCCTACTATGAGCCATTTGAGGAGCACACGCATGAGGAGACAATTGTGAGAGATGCGCCTAACGAAGAATGAACATGAGAGAGTCTAGGCTGAGAGACTATAAAACTCAAGCGCTGCATGGGAGGCAACCCATTTCAACCGTATCTGTGGAGGAGTCGTCTACGGGAGTTTGAATTTTCTAATCCCTTCACTCTTATGGTTGACTTGTATATGTGTTGATATGTGATCTTATTCTATGCTTGTGAATTACATTCTTACTATTGAGCTTACATTGAGGACAATGTAATTTTCTAAGTGTGGGGTAAGGTTGCAAGTTCATTGATTATTTGTGTCATGATAAAAAAAATTCCAAAAAAAAAATATTGCTTTATTGAGTCTTAGGATGCCCCTAAAGTCTAGGATGATTATGTCTCTAAAATACATAGATGATGGTTTTGCATTTCATACAAATTGAATTGTAAGTTTCATTGATGATGTGGATTTGGTATGAACATATGAGATTTGGATTGATTGATTATGACATACATGTTTTGGTCAGTTTAAAGTCCATAACAACCTGTGAGTTTTTGAGCCTATATGTACTTTTTTTTTTCATGAGATGTAATTTGAAATCTCGTGATTATTCATGAACCTCACTATTCTTTGCATATTCAATAACTATGTATCATACCTTTTAATGGACTCTAGAATTTACTAGAACTCACTTTTGTGATTGTTGAAACATTTAAGTCATAAAATGCTCTGATTTTGAAAATGATTTATGGATCATTTCTAGGAATACCACCACTTTAGCCAAACAACCATGTATCCCTATATGTGCCCTGTTTGGGACCCCTTAGTTGAACCACATTTGAGCCTACATTGAGCCTTTTATTCATCACCTATGTTATCTCCATGCTTAGTATAGTTACCTCTACATTGTCCTATAGATTTGGCAGAATTCTTATTGAGATGATGTTGTGATGATACATGAAATAAGTGTGGGGTGGAAGAAATTTAAAAAAAGAAAAAAAATCAACAAGCTTTTAAGCAAGCATTGCCGAAAGAAAAAAAAACAAGAAAAAGAAAAAAAAAGAATGATGAACTCGGCAAGAAAAGAAAAAATGTTATGTTGTCTTTCATTTGTGATTTGGAGTTGAGTTGTAATTGAAGGTCTAAAAATTTTTACTTGACATTTGTCCATGTTCACTTTGTGGTTAGAATTATGATTGTGCCCAACTTGTTATATTCAGCCCCTGATGGTGTGTGGTGTTATAAGGATGATGTTTACTCTGCTGAGTCTATAGGATTACCTATGTGATTCCTTGATATTCCATGCCTTTAGCTACGCCTAAACATTTACCTTATCTAATGATCCTAATGATTCTTAAAATGAGCAAATCTTGGTTTGTGGAGATGATCACAAGAGTTGAGCATATGGTTTTGGTCTATTTGTGCACTTAGTTGTTAAATGAGGTTTTCCTATGTTATTCACAAAGTGCTTTCATTTGTTGAAATATGCAAGTTATTTGATGCCTTAATATCATTTCTCTTGTATATACTTATCTGTGAATGATAACCATGAATCTGAGTGAAAAGAAGGAGTATGCCTTGTGAGGAGGATTGGATTGACTAAACATGTTAAATGCTTATTGTCTCGTATCTGCCTTATTCATACTATGAAGCATGTTTATGAAACTTAGAATTTATGTGCTTACATTCAAATGCTTAAACTTGAAAACTATGTGTTTTGAGATTCTGAGACAATCATTTAGGGGCAATAGTGTCTCATTTAGTTTTATCTTACTAAGGGACTAACAAAAGCCAAGTGTAGGGTAGTTGATAGGAGCACTTTGTGTGACGTTTTTAACATGTTTTTACCTCAATTTGTACTTTGCTTAGCCCTTATTGTTGTACTATTGAGTCATTGAGTCGTAGTAAGAGTCTTGAGCGGTATTGGATGCATTTTTGTGCTTACATGAGTTAAAACGCATAATTGGTTTAGAGTCCTAGTTTGACTAGGAATCCTTGTTAGGTTTTGAAACTAATTATATCTTACTTATAATTTTCTTTTCTTATTTTCAGATTGGATTGAAGAGATAATTAAAGAAAAAAAGATGGAGCCAAGTCATGCAACAATTAAATAGAAGATGATCATTAAAGGCATACAACATGGCATGTTTTAGGGAATAAAACATGACATGTTTTAGGGATTAAAGCATGACATGTTTTAGGGAATAAAACTTTCCATGTTTTAGGGAATAAAACTTTCCATGTTTTAGGGATTAAAGCATGGCATGTTTATAGGAAGAAAAAAGCAATTTCAAACCCTCCATCTTTCCTCTATATATACATGGCTTCACCTCTCAAATATGATCACTTCTCATTTGCATTCAAGAGCCAAACCTCTACCAAAATACTACCTCAAACATCCTTTACCAAAACAGCAAGCCATTCTCCCCATATACAAATTCCATCTCCACCGAAATCACCATTGAAGACACACCTCCAAGGTTCCTACAACGTGTGATTTTCGCAACTCTTCTCCACGGGTTTGTTCGTTTTTGATTTTTTACAATACTTTGTCTATGAAGATTGTAGTATGATGTTTGTGTGGGATTATTGTTTTGTATTAAGAATCGAAATTTTCAGATTGTTTTATTGGATTTTTGGTTCTTTGCCAAATTAATGGTTTCCTATAATTAATGAGTTTGTATTTCTATTGTTGTGTTCTAATCATCTTTCTCATACTTTTAGATAATTTTCAGATATGTGCATATGAATTTAGTGCTTGGATGTAGTCCCTAAGATTGTGTTTGAGTGCTAGATTCATCAACCATATTGACACAAATCGAATCATGCCCTAAGTAGGTTCGGTTTGTGTTGATTAAAAGTGGTAAAAATTCTGGAAATTTGCATGTAAAACCATGGTGGGTGACACCATACATGAAACATGTCTCCAACAAAGATTTGGTGCTTAAATGTAATTGAATTTAATTTATACTCTAAGTGTTATTGAATTCGATTGCATGCAAATTTAGATTAGGCCCTAAGTCAATCTAAATGTTAATTGAAATCTTGCATGATTAGATGATCCCCTAAGGCTCTAATTGTATTGGTGTCTAAAAAGTATGTAATTGGTCGAATTAGAATGCATGATAGGTTCGAACTTGTAATTATGTGGTGTGATGGTAAATTTGGTTTAAGTTTGTTAAAGAGAATTCGATCATGTAAATAGTAATTTATGTTTTATTTTAGTAGTTAATAATCAATCTCAAACCCCCTATTATTTGTTAACACTAAAAGTTTAGAGTTCCCTTCAATTCCCCGGAAAGAACGATCCCTGCTTATTCTATACTAACGATGATGTTTTACAGGGTTTATTATAGACGTTTTAATAAAACGCTCTATCACTTTGCATCAAGACCTTTCAAGAAATGGTGAACTCGTTCAAACTCCTTCTCCTTTTGGTACCAAACAATATCCTCTTGATTTTTGATCATGTAAGGACGTTTCACATCAATCTCAGCCCAAATATTTTTTAGTTTGGTGAAATAGTGCGTCACCGTTTGCCCATCCTGGTGTATTGCCAAAGCTGTGCACATTAATTCATGAACCTATATGAAATTAGAGTCATTAGTATATAAGCTGACCAGTGTCTCTCATATTGCATGCGCAGTGGCACATGCCTCCACCAGATCAACTTTCCCATCATTCATAGCTTTCCACAAGACGGACATGACAAGATTATCGCCATCGTCCCATTTATTGTAGGGAACAATATCCTCAGGACTAGGAGCCTTAGTGACGCCGGTCACATGCCCCATCTTGTGCATGCCTCGACGATGAGCAACCATAAGTTGTTTCCATTTACGGAAATTGCTCCCGTTGAGTTTGGCGCCCCCAAATGAACCACTGTCAGATCCTTTGACAGATACTTCGAATGTCAGAACATCAAGGAGTTGAGAACCCTCCATTTTGTGTCCAGAACCCATTGAAAAATAAAAAATATAAAAAATCAAGGATTAGGCAGTAAAAAAGCACAAAAATGGAGAAGAATATGTCTCCAGTGCACTTGCACTGACGGTGAGTATGCACTGACAGGAAAAGGTTGTTGAATCTGGCCGGACCGGGTCGGGTCGCGCCGAATCTGGCTGGGCCGGGTCGAAGTTGGGCCAGGCCGGGTCGGGGTGAAATGAAACTGGGTCGGGCGGTGCGGAGAGAGGCCGACTCGAGACGAAAAAGAACGGCGGCCAGAGAGCAGCAACTTCGGGTCAAGGAGCAGTGACTGAGGAGCGGACGGCGACGTCGGGGGGTGGGCAGCAGCAGAGGGACGGCGACTTCAGGTCGAGCGGCGTCGTAGAGCAGCAGCGCCGGAGGGGCGGTCGGCGACGTCAGGGGGGGCGGGAGGATGGACGACGACGTCGAGGAGCGCCGGAGCCAGACGAGAGGAGGCAGCGGTGAGCACGAGGGCGGTGACCGACCGGAAAAAAGAAGAAAAAACCCAGAAAACAGAGCAAGAAGAAGAAGATTGGCTCTAATGCCAAGTTGAATTATATTGCGTATTGCTTGGTTTATACATGCACTGATTGATCATATATATAGCCTAATTAATAATCAATTACTCTTGTGATTCACGCTAATAACCTCTTTATGGAGACCAGGAATAAGTAATAGGGTGAGGGTTGCTATCCATATTATCCCTTCCCAGCTAAGCACAGGGCCAGAGCCATTTACGTGAAGGTCTCAATCAAGTTCGAGAGTGGTATGTAAGCATTCAAATCACTATGTACATTATAATTTTGATATCTTAGAGGACTCCAATGAATATATGAATGCCTATACTTCAGATTAAGGGTCCCCCGCAAGCACCCAAATGACCCAATTGTGCCCTAGCTTCTTCCATATATTCATCAGATCCCGTGCTTCAATAATCAGTACTGACAATGTTAGTCTATATATGCTCAGAATCCAAATCGTATTTTTCTGGAAAGATAATGAGAGGGAGACACAAACTGAGGACTGATGAATGAGCTAGATTCTCAGAGCCACATAATTATTCAAAGTGTAAATAGTGCACTCTGTAGCTGTAGCTAGGCTTTGGTCATGCTCCACCCATGACTGGACATGCAAGTTGGTTTTTTTGAAGGAGATGAAGTGAGATTGAGAGACACTGAAAAGATTGATGGGAAGTAACAACTGGTGCACGCTGAGATCCCATATCGAATAGCAAGTTCATATGAGCTACAGATCTATTCCTCTCACCACCACCATTAGTTTTCTTGATTCGTATCAGAGAAATTTAAAGAGAGAAACGATGTGCATGTGCCATCTTCTAAGCTGGCCATGGACACACCTCAAACTCTCAAAAACATTTTGCAAAAACATTGTATTTATTAACATATAGTTGATCGTTGATCTTGTAAGTTCCAATCGTACCTGCCAACGAGTTGGGGGAGATTTTTTTTTTTCACATGAAATTAAAAATCTTAACAACAAGGCATCTCCTTTTTATTCGGAAAATAAATACTACAACAATAACACCATTTTCCTACCATGGATTTCCGACTAATGTCTTTTTTGATCGGTAATAATCGTATTTCCGACCATATACACTTCTCCGTCGGAAATATAATTTTTGGTCGGATTTTATATCCGAAGAGCTGGCAATTCGTTGGAAATGCTGTCGGAAATAAATAAATATGACAAAGATTTTGTTTGGTCAGAAAGTTGTCGGAAAAAAAAGTCATTTTCGATAATATTTTATTTGGTCAGAAAGTCGTCAGAAAAAAAAAATTCTGATTAGCCTTTGCTTAGTCGGATAGTCGTCGAAAAACTGCGTATTTATTTCTTATGTGAATTATTACTTTTTAAATGATTAGAATTTTGGGACGAATTTTCTTTCCGACGAGCTGCTAATCCATTAGAAATGTGGTTGGAAATAAAAACAAATTGGTGGCAAAAGTTCCCTCCAATTTTCTTTCGACCAGGTTTTTGTTTCGTCCGAAAATTGTTGGAATTTTCGATGATATTTTGGTCGGAAAGTCGTCAAAAAAAAAGAAGCATTTCTGATTAGCTTCTGGTTGGCCAGATAGTCATCGAAAACATTGAAGAGTGTATAATGGTATTTTACATATAATTCTTGTCGATTGACCAAACTTGTATATAGTCATACATTGACCATTATTAATTAAAATTTTTCTATTAATAAAGTCAGAAAAAAAAGTTAAATGGTTAAATTTTTAAACTATCAAAATTCTCTACAATTTATTAATCTCCCTATCTCCTAAATCTATTTGAATATAGTTAGAATGATAAAGATTGTAATTTAATAGAGCGGTTTGCGCAGATGAAAAGAAGAGGGAGAGAAAACAAAAAAGAGGCGCAGAGTAGTCACACAACTGCTAGTGCACGATCTCAATACTCTCTCACTCTTCTTCCAATTTACAGTTCCTAGGAGGATAAAAAACACGGGGAGAAAGAAACAGACTAGAGTCAAATCAAATCAAAAAAGGAGAAAATTGATATCATATCGGCTGAGGTAATTCAGACTTCTATCACCGGTGATCTTGTAATTTTGTTCTCCCATCCCGGCCATCCGTCTTCAACCAAAGCCTTCTGGAGAAAGACTGAGGTATGACTTGATAACTGTAATAATCACCCTTGATAATTGATTTGAAGTACGTAAGGTATGCTCACAGTTCTGGGTTATAGCCTCCAGAGAGGAAAACGTGAAGCAGTTTCAATAGCTTGGAGAAACTCGGCATTGTTGCTAAGCAAGTCCAGGTTTGAATTTTGGCACTGACCCATTTAGCTTTTGGTGTTCAATTTCAATTCTAAACAGTTTTGGTTATTTGTTGTTGTTGTAATCTACGTACTTGAATGAGGAATTGATATTTCAGTGGGCATGTTTAGGAGTTACTATTAGGAATCATATTCTTCTCCTGCAAGTGTTCTCTAATATATACAGGGCCGGCCCTGATGCATTTGAGGCCCGATACGAAGAAAAAAAATGGGCCCTTACCAAAAAAAATTTTGGGGTTTGGAACATAGATTGTAAATTGAAGGCTGTAGAAAAAAAAACTGATCAGCAGGGGTCAATTGGAGAACACGATTGTGTGGTGTGGTTTTACTTTTTAATTATATTAAATTTATTATCAATAAACAAACAGGAAAAAAAATATTCGAATTTTGGGCCCTAGGCCCAGTGCAGTAGCGCTGGCTTGCCCTCCCTCATGGCCGGCCCTGAATATATATATTAGGATAATTATGGATTGTTTAACAGGGAATATGCATATGCATCTCTAATTGGAATGGAATTTCGCATCATGCTTCATTCCTTTTACTTTTTAGGAGTTTAACGTAATGAATAGTAAGTGGCAATCCCATAAATTTTGAACTATTTAGTTCAATAGTGTAGTTTTGAAAATTGAGTCTTCCAATTCGCTCGTTTACTGTGTTCACTGATTCCTTCTATAGATTGGTTAGTAATACAATCAGCAAATTGTTTTGTGATCTTTGCAGCCATAATACATCAGTGACCTTTACTTTTAGTAAAGAAGAAGTCCTCACAAAATGTGAGCATGGGGGTGAGTAAATTTGATTCACTCTGTGTTTGTTTCGCCAATGTTCTTCAATGTTTTTTTTTTCACTCTTTTAGGAACCATGTGCCCTTGGGACTGTAGGAACAGTAGTAGACAGAAGACTACCTACGAGTTTGGTCAATGTTTTCACTCTTCAATGTAATGGTTAATCTACGACTATCTACAAGATTGAGTAATATGTATTCCTTTGTATAATCATTGGTTTACTGTAATATGTGTACAAAGCTATATATACATAATACTTGAACAAGCTATTCCCACATGCACTAGCAATTAGGTTTGCTTCTGGATTTGTAGGCTGCTTATTGTTTGTATTTATTATCATGGGTTTATGTGTTGCAGGCTGCTACTCCAAGTTCACCATCAAATGCAGCAATTATTTCACCTACTAATGGAGATTTTAAAGCAAATACATCTTGATTCGTAGTCGGTAGCTGCCGGTTATAAAGACTTGGAAGACACCTTATCTATCTACGTATCACCTATCTATCTATATGAGGCAATATATAGCCTCTAAGTAACTAAAATCTGTCTTTGGTCTTGTTTTAGTCATTTGTGTTCACTATTTTCTATTGTTATGGATGTTAAGGAATAAGGAGGATATCTTGTATTATTTATACTAGTAAAGATGTTATGGATAATTTGTTATGAATGCAATTTCAATTCTCTAAATTTGCATTGTGCATTTGTTTTTTTCTTTGTGTTTGAAATGAAGTGATAAAAATATAATAATGTTGTAGGGAAAATAGAATGATATATTCATCTCATTGATAATCCCCTGTATATAGGGGTCAAGATTACAATATAAGTAAATGGTAATTACAATGGTAATTAAAGCTACATAATGGTGATTGATCTGTTACATCCGTTGACCATAAACATCATTAACTCATTCCTTTATTTGCTTTAACGAAGACACACTAATGGTGTTTTTCCTTCAACACTCCCCTTTGTGCCGAGTTTAAAGATACAATGGTGCATAAAGTGTTGCCTCATTAAAAACCTTACCAAGTAACAAAACCCAATGGAAGAAAATAAAACCTTGGTCGAAGGGAAAAAGAGCACAATGCACCTATGACATTTGAGATTAAAATATATGTGTTAGACTCCCCCTGATGTGTGCACCTTCCCATGATCTTTACATTAATCATGAGAGCTTGGATAAATTTTGCATATTTAATTATGTGTTTTATTTGGTGCGTATATCTTTACGACAAAAATGCAACAACGTGGATAATATTCATTCTCATCATGTCGTTTTCTCTTTTCTTTATAGGGACTATAAACCTAAACCTTTAGATATTGTTGTTGCGTGGGCGCTAAGCTATACAACGAATGAGAAGTCAAGTCAAGTATATTATGTTAAGTGCAATAATGCGTCTTTGCACTTGTATAGGGAATCTCATTTCCCAACACTTATTCATCATCTTTCAATTAGACGAAAACAGATCTATTTTTAAGACTTCGACTGATCATGGGAGCTATGGAAGCCTCACTTTTAACCTTTATAGTGGTTAAAAGCCGATTGATGGTTTAATCATCAATATTACAGTCCTCAAGATCCATTTTGAGACTGTATCTTCCCAATGATCTTTTTCATTCTTGATTTAGGATTTGTAATGATGACATCTTTTTAGTTCATCAAAAGACTTTACAAATCCATATCGAATACGCAATGACATAACACATCTTATCCCTATTTATAATCAAATATTTTACTTCGTGAACGTTTCAATTCCTTTTGTAACACTACGTGATCTAGAACCATTTCTTGGGTGGATAAAGTATGTTCTATGACTTTCATGTATATCTATTAATTTCGATCCCCATAGAGATACCTTATTTTACCATAAGCTGCATTTGTCAATTTTTCAGAAACTATCAAACTGATAAGGTAGTTGAGTGCAATGACATCTATTACGAGAATATCTCTTTATGGTCAATTACAAAAGAATATTTCCTCGTAGTCGATTCCAGCGCGTTTGTGAGAGACCTTGCGCCATAAGGTGAGTCTATACTCTTAATTCTCATACACATCCTAACAAAGATATATGATAAGGTTTACACTTGCGGTGTCGGCTTCACCTGCCCAAATATCTATCTCTTTGTTAGTGAACTTTAGTTCATGCTGGATCGCTTCTTTCCATTGGGCCAAAATTACTACGTTGTTATTTCTCAACGAAGTATGGTTCGATATGAAGACTCAATATCCTACATCCTTATGTGGTTTGTATCTGGTAGAGATCTCTACATATTCAAGGAGTTGTTCTAACATCTGAGGCATCCCTCAGTGATAACCAAAATCCAAGAATTCTCATGATGCGGATTTGAGATTATGGATCAGTGGATCTAATTGTGCCAAACTCGCTTTCTTCCTTTAATCGAGTATATGTCAAACATAAGGTGGTATTCCCCTCTTCCTTGGAGAGCCAGGGCCTATGACACCATTTATGCCACTTTATGGTGTCAACATGCCATCATTTATGGTGGCAACGCAATGCCCTATTCCTTTTGGGCGGCGTCATGTCCTCTTCTTAGGACATTGAACCTTGCAAGCCTATTTGCAGCTAATATTTGTGATCTCATCACTTTGTGCAATAGTGGGGATCAAGATGAGACACAGTGGGGACAAATCACGACAATTCTTGTCGTTCCACTTGAACATTCTTTGTTTATCTCCCCCTAACGATGGAAAGATTGTCTTATCAAAGTGATATTGCACATATCTAGCGAAAAAAGAGATCGCTTGTCAAAGTTGCAATATAGCGGACTATCTGGATGCTCGTCTCCAGTGAGAATATTTATTCATATTAGTTAGCTTCACCATTATGCGATGTGGCATCGCAATTTAGCACGTAGGTTAATCTAGTTGAGCTCAAGGATTCTAGATCTGTGTCAATCCTGGCGAGTTCAAGTATTTCGATCCTTCGATGTTATCGATTGTAATTCCTTTGACAATGATTAAGGTGATAGCCAAGAACTAGTGAGTAATAAGTTGTTATGCAAAAATTATATTACCCTAAATGGAAAGATTGGTGCGTATTACCATTTACCAATATCAAGACTAGTACTTTAGTCATTTTCCGTGTGACCAAGTGGGTTTGTAACTAGCATAAGTAACATTAGTTTTAGTAGTGAATGGTGTGATGACACGTGACCAGCGTGTCGACACATCAACCAACACCATAAATTACTTAAAGTGTCTGCAAGTTGGTTGAATTAATCCACATAATTTTTGTTTGATTTAATCCATGAACACAGTGACAATACATGTCCTTTGTATAAGATGATTTCAATCCAAATTTCTTTAAGAGATCGATAAGATTTGAATGATTAGTTTTACATGTGTAATCATAATGAATATAAGAAGCATAATATGATGTTAGTGCATATACGTGTGCATCAAACATTTCACGATTCAGCCTCAAGGGGCTATGAAATATGGGGATGAAATAATTTATTTAATTTCTCCATAAAATTATATTTCAAGGATTTTTACAGTTCTTTGTTTCGTTTTTTTTTTTACTTTTATTTATCCAAAATATGAGTGTCTGTATATAATTCTTTAAATATACAGATACACATATATGTCAAAGCTCAAATATGTCAAGATCCCGAAATTCATTTTCTTTTGATGTTGTGGGATTTAATTTAGCAATTTTATATATACTTTCTAAATGGACATATAAACTTTTGTAATACGCGGTTACATCCGCAATCATTAAAGATTATGCAAAGGATGTCAATCGTAATCCCACTTATTCTTTTCAGATGGAAAGTCGTTGACATAAATATTTAAAACATATGAGGGTTCGATTGTCTCTTGTTGACCCTTGTTACATAAAATGTCAATAAAGTATATAGGTAAGACATGAAAATGGAATATAAACCCAAATTATTTAGAGTAATTTGATAGAATCGTAAAACGATATCTACATCTCATAATGCATGTAAATTTTGAATCCCGAAAGATTATATATTAGCGATCATTATTAATATTATTATTTATATCCACGGATATATTATGATTATTCTTCGGTACTACTATTGTGGGGATCGCATGATGCATTTCTTTGCATTCAGTTATTTATGTCATACTCATATTTTTTGAAGTTGCTTTACTTTATGCGGTACTTCGCAAAGTCAAATATTAAAAATCGAACCCTAAAATCGAACCACGTATATCTCGATTAATATTCGAATATTCTCAATTCATTGAGAAAATTCATAACCTTGGTTGTATGTCAACGATTGCATCAAGGTCTTGTCCAATCTAAAGGTACTTCAATACCGAAAGTTTAGGCATATATAATAGTCATTACAATTATATATTGGAAAATTAGTGACAGACTGTAATCGAAGTCTGAAACATTTTGAATTGACATAGATTTGTATCGCTCTTAAAATTGAGGAGCTTTCTCCTCGTAGTTTGATATTAAATATACTTTTTCAAATTGTCATACTCTCATTATCTATACTCATTTTGTAAGAGGGCATTCCATTGCTCATATCATATCCCCTATGCATTTTTCAAACGGTACATTGTTATCAATTGCCATTGATCGGTTTGTATGAACTTACATGTTCATAATATTTGCCCTTTGCTTTACGGTTATTTCTTCATTATTATCCATAGTTCGTTCTGAGAATTTTTTTTTCTAAAAGACATTTCTTTGTCTTGAGAGACATTTCTTTGTCATTCAAGATTTTAAATATGTTTCCAAGTTACGTGCAGGGAAACATGTTTGCATAATTTGATCATGGTTGAGCCTTGGTTGACTTGTAGGGAATGTCGGTACTCAAATTCTTTAGAGTCCAATATATGTTGTGTTGGTTTAACAAACTGTAAATAAAGTACGAGACTTATTAGTTTCACAGTCTAAAAGTCTAAATGGACTTACACAAAAATTAAACATACCAAAATACATTATGGCCACTTTGGAGCTTTATGTAGTTGCTTTATCATAGTAAAGATATACAATTTAATTAATTTACAAGAAATACAAATTGGATTGCAAGACCAATAATTGAAATGGTCGTATTTTTCGATGCTTCATCAAAATTCTTTATCACAAGAATATGTTTGTCCTCTCTTTGTTTTTGAATTATAAAATTATCATGAAATTTCGTTATCATGACAATGCTCATTTCATATGCTAAACATAGCATATGCAACAAATAGAGCATATCATTTAACATGGTTAAGTAATTTACAAAACTTAGGCAATTATCGTATTCTTGATACATGCCAATGACCATGTATAAATATATAATGCTTAAAAATTTAAATCATAGCATCATGATTTAATGACATGCTAAGTAATTAAATTTTGATAAAAAAACATAGCATATAACATGAATAATATTTAGAGAGTACTTGCTCACATAACATATATAATTTCATTTATATGAATGAAATGTAATAAAACCAACAATACTAATTTAGATCTTACTTGTCAGTTTGCCAAATAAACTGCATATTTAAGCGATTATTGATCTCATGATTCCATGTTGCTCGTCACATAGTAATAAATAAATCACATGCAAAAAAAACAACAATACTTATATGATTAGTCACTTTAATTATATGTAATGAAATTGCATTTGATTTTAATTTACCTTATTCAATAAAGGTAATAAATAATATATAGAAAGTAAAGTGGATTGCACATTTACCATTTACATAGTAGTTGTTAAATTGAGATCAGTAACAGTGAATAGTAAATATAATTCATTGAGCGACAAAAGTAACAAAATAATTACCTTTGACTGTTTACCATAAGAGGTAATTAATTTTTTTTAATAACCAGAGGTAAAAACCTCTTTTTTCATGGGCCGGGTAGGGTTGACGGATCCGATTTAGGAGTCGTCGGGTTTAGGTCTGTAATCGCAGATCTAAGTAAAGCGTCGTTGGATTTGTAAATTTGCCAAATAACTACTTGTAACTGTGATTGCTTTTCACGTTCAATTGAATCATCGCATTTCTCGCATTAATCGTCGTAGTGTAAGTGATATGTTACATACAAAACAATTAGAATTATATGATTAGGTCACATTTAATCATATAACGAATACTAATTTACTAATTCACCACAGATAGTAGTAAATAGTCAAATAGTAAATTAAATGATTAGGTCACATTTAATCATAATTTCCATTTAAATTAAATGAATAGAAAACATGATTCACTAAGTGTAACAATTTAAATTACCTTGTCAATTATACCAGAAAGAGATAAACATACTTCTTTATGTTCTTGGGTCGGATTCGGGGCGAACAGTGGATCAGGTCGGGTCAAGTTCATCGATCTGCAAAAACTATGCTGCAGCGGCGTTCAGTCGATGGATGGGAGCGGCGGTGGAAGGATGCCGATGGTGAGTACAAAGAAGGAGGTGGGTGCCCAGATAAGAAATTTGGGTGCTTTTCTGCCTTCTTCTACAAAAATTCTTTTCGACAGAAGCTATGGTTTCTAGGTTTTCTTGTTATTTTCTTTGGCTAAAACTCAAATCCAAAGCAAACGTGCTGATGACGTGTTGTAAGGAAAATAGAATGATATATTCATCTCATTGATAATCCCCTTTATATAGGGGTCAAGATTACAATAGAAGTAAATAGTAATTACAATGGTAATTAAGGCTACATAATGGTCATTGATCTGTTACATCCGTTGATCATAAACGTCATTAACTCATTCCTTTATTTTCTTTAACGAATGCACACTAATGATGTTTTTCCTTCAACAAATAATTATAATTAGAAATAAAAAAATCCCACAGATTATTCGAGTTCCAACAACGTTGGTCGACAAAACACCGGGTTGGAACTAAATGGTCAGAAATAAATATACCGACAAAGGTATGGTTGGAAATACTTCGTTGGAAATAATATTATTCCCAACCATTTTCTGACGAGGGTTTTTTGGTCGGAAAGAGTGACATATGACGGAGTTTCCGACGGTAACTTTGGTCGTAAATGGCTATTATTTCTGACCAAAATGGTCAGAAAAAATCATTTGTGACCGGGGTAGTACCGACCGAGCCCAACCAAATTTATTTGCCGGAAAGAATATTAATGACTAAATGAGGGTTTTTTCGACCATTTCCAGAGTCAGAAATTATGTTTTGTGTTGTAGTGAAAACAAGTAGTATTTCCGAGCTAGAACAAACATTGATGTTGGCCATAATGCATTAAAGGATTCCCTATAATTCATAAACTCATGCATGTTAGTCTCATGACTCTCATCATTAAGGTTTAATATATAGACTATGTAGTTCTTATAAATAATTAGTGTAATTAGCTAATCATGTTAAAGATCAATTTGTTAATCACAAAATTATTAGCAATTAAGAACCCAATCTGACTGTAAACATACCCATGATCCTAGTGTGCAAATTGTATAATCTCCTAACGGTTTTTCTGTTAGTCTGACATAGCAGGTTTCGATCATGAGTAATCTGCGTCTTAATCAGCTGTCAGATCTGTTCTAATTAAAATAGGTATCCCCAACATGTGGAGTTTAGATTGTAAAAGAAAAAGGGTTATCAGCTTGGAGTTTAGATTATGAATTAAGCTGAGGAAATCAAATTCAAAAGCAAGTGGAGCTAGTCCCACATGGTCTCAGAACAAGAAACACAGAACCCTCTGGAAAACTATCTCTGGCCACATGCCAAATATCTCAGTCTCTCTCACTTAATATGATGTGTGAATTAAGAAGGAAACACTGGAAGCTAAACCAGTTCTGGTAGCCTCTTTTTCGGCGTGGAACGAGGGCCAAACGCAACTTAAGCTCCTCTCACCCTCATCTCGACCGATCCCTCTCACACACGAATTGCATATATAAATTAATTCATGTGCTCTAGCTTAGCTCTAATACAATGTCACACTCTCCGACACCCTTCACTCACATGCCTGTGTTCGCATAAAGTTCAGCAATGCCAGAATCCACAATACCAAACGCCTTTGTTATCACCTTCGGGCTCTCGATATATTTCATGTCTGCAAGCAGCGTGCTTCTTCTTGCTAGCTTAGCCCTCCTAGTAGTCAAATGCAGCGTCGCACACACACACTTTAATCGATCAGTTTATGGTATCAAAACTAGGAGTTCTAAATTTTAGAATAGAAATACAAAATAGTAAAAAGAAGACGTCTTCCATGCAAGAAGCACAAAAGCTAGTTTAACGGATAGGGTAACTACTAAGTACTAACTAACTTCATCTTCAGATAATAAAGATGAAGATCTTGTTTTCTGATTCTTTGTGCTGTTGTACAGTTTCTTACTTAATTTCATATGTTCGTCGGCATTAACGATCCGATCAACTTCGAGTGCAAAGTCCTCTATAAATATATATACTTGCTTAAACTCCTCAAATGCTGTAATGCGATATATATATATATATAGTCCCTATTCAGAGTGAAGGTTCACTCTGAAGTTTCAGAGTGAAGTTCCAATTTTGGCACACTTTTCGGTCAAATTTTTTTCAGTATAAGCGATTCAATATTTAGGTATGCTATTCAAGATCATCTCTACAAAATTTCATCTAATTCGGACATCGTTAAGGTATTGAAATTAGATTAAATCAATGAATGAATTAAAACTGTTCAACGTGAACCGTTCGTGTAAATCTCAATTTTAAAAGCTCAAATCATTGTCAAATTGGATGAAACTTTATAGAGATGATCTTGAATAGCATACCTAAATATTGAATCGCTTATACTGAAAAAATTTGACCGAAAAGTGTGCCAAAATTGAAACTTCACTCTGAAATTTCAGAATGAACCTTCACTCTGGATAAGGACTATATATATATATATATATATCTATGTTATAACACTACAACTCAACCGATCACCTTATATTCTTATAAGGTCACCTAATTAAGGATAAAAAAAATACACATATACATTGGTCCGCATTTCTCGTACAATATGTTGCTTGTATATATTTTTTTTACCATAACACTCGACTCTAAATTCATGATCAATGAGGAGCCGTATACGTCCGCATTGAATTTTGGAAGGACCTACTTTCAAAGTCGGAGAACTTCAGGGGTACCACAATTTTTGAGCTGCAAAATCGATCAACTCCGAAATAATCGAGGATCTGTCGCAATTCGTGCCTTGATAGCTAGCTTTAGTCATCAAAGTTTCGGTATTACGTAGAATTTGGTGGTTCAGATGGCTTTAAATATGTAGGATTCCAAATCCAGCATCATCTCCGCGTTTAGCAGTTATTAGAAGAAGACCGGTGGCCCACCGACATAGGCACCGTGGTTTCAGAGCTTCAAATCAAGTGGGATATATGATCATGTGGAAGCAATAGTTCCTGGTTTGAATAGCAGCACCATGTATAATTATATGACTACTGACTCTAGACTCGATCAGCAGAATGGCTCAAAGCCTCAGTGTCTCCCATCTCTCGATCAGTCTCTCACCAGTCACCACAATATGCGTTATATTCACCACAAGGTCCTCGTAGGCTTCTTGGTGGCATAGTCTCTTGTTAATTAGGGTTACTCATGGACCCCAAATTAATAAAGTGTTTGCTTAACAGTGCCTTCTCAGCTATAGCCAATCAATGGTTGTTTTTCATGCTTGACATAATTGGGTGAGCTAGATAGAATATGCATGATCATATGAGCCTCACACATATAGACATATGTACTACATGTGTTGCATGTAACATATATATACATATATTACATATATATATATATGTATGATAACATGAAACTTGTTAATCACTTCGTACTACAAGAAACTAAAAAGAAAAGCAAGGATTTAGCGTGATTGATTAGTCGTGGGAACTGGGAACTGGGAACTCTAGATTATGCTTCTAGTGGGGAAAGCCGGAAAGGATACTGTCGTAGAGTACTTTCAACACCACAATAAAGAATACTTCTGTTTTTCTACAATTCCAGCTGCTAAATTGCACAGATAGGTTTACTCTTCTTCGTAAAGTACACATTACATCAAATCCATATATGACCAAAATGGAAATGTATAATCAAATGCATCCCAAGGTTGACAAGATTAATTAGTGAGTACTACACTACTACATGTGTTGCATGTAACATATATTAATAGCAAATCTAGAAGACCGTGACTTTCAAGGAACAAAATTAAACGAAATATACCTACAATATTGTAGCACAGTTTATAAATAAATTAGCTAGTGGACTTACAATGCATAAAGATAAGAGCTTAGAATGCAAGCATAAGAAGGGTGATGAACTTACAATATCGAAATTCAAGAGATAAGGGAGAAAGTCAAATGTTATTATGGTTTTACTCGAAGTCCTAAATACTAACATGAAACTGCTATCTATTTATTTAATTTAGTTGTGTAATTTAATCAATTAGTAATGTAGTTGCTTCGTAGTGATGAAATTTTGTCGACAATTTTGGCATACAAAAACACGTACAATGTTGACAGAATTGACGCCAGTCACGCCACCCCACCACCCACAGCTTCGGCAACATGCTAAGAAGTGTTTTATTTCAACACAATAAGCATTTTACTCCCTAAGATGCTCTAAACGGATTAAATCACGTACCTAACATAATTATATCATCAAATGTACGTACTATACAAATCAAAAAGTTAAATATATTAATCTTTCGTCTAAACTGATTTAAAGCAAGTGACAATTCTCTACACCATGATGTTACGAGGAGACATCAAAGATTCATGAACATAGAGTTTGTTTTCCATAGGACCATAGATGATGATGAAGTTGTAGTATTAGTTTGTCAGAACATTTGCTATAATTTTATTGATTTATATGAATCACGCAGTCCTCCCAAAGAAGCTCTCAACAGATGAAATAATTCACAAGTATATCACGTACTTGTCCCCATTATATATATGCTCCTTGTTGACACAAGGACAATGCAAAACATCTGTCATTATTAAGAAAATAAATAAATCATTTTCTCTGTTCTAGGTAGTCTTTCCGGGGCAGCAGGCGTTAGGAGAGAAATCATGTCCTAGGGTTCTTCCTTCCCCACCATGAAATCCAAAGAAAAAAATATTCTAAAAGACGGTTCGGAAGAAAAGAAAAGCAAAAAGCTTTATAAAGAAGATAGAAGCAGCCCCGATGCCGCTACACGTTGATCTCATCCTAAAGAGACTTGACGAATTGTTCTATTAAACCTTAGGTAATATCTTTTTGAATATATGGAAACCCACAAGCTTCACCTTTTTCATCCCACTTAACCTAGGCACTATGTCGAGTGTGCTCTTTCTAATCAATCTCTTCTTTGTTTCTGTATTCATAATTTGTTCATATATATCATCATGATCGATCTCCAAAGGTTCTTCTTGTAGTTTCATTAATAACATGAAATCAAAGTGATTCCCAATGCATGCATGTTCAAATCGTCATGCTGATATATGCACACGCATACGACCGGGAATCAAACGAGTATGTTTCTGTGGAGAATTTTGATAAGGATTGCTTTAGTGGCAGGCATATTACATGCTTGCAATGAAAATTTTGGACCCCATGGCATTGTGACAGAAATAGATTGAAGTTGCCCTATTGGAATTTTGGGAATGGTTGCATCAACTAATTAAGCCGACTCAAGAAAATTGACAATGAAAAGGAAGTCAATCTAGCTTCGGAACTGCTTACATGTAACAATAAACATAACAATAAGGATTACTATGTTGCTTAAATAATAACCAGAAGACGCACTTTACATCATATGTTGAGCTCTACTAAGTTTGTTGATCGGAAATAAACTACCAAGCACAATAAATCTTTAGCTTGAAGGTGTTTCTTTTCTCTTCCTCAACATATCACAATGAAACTTTATATTTTACGGAGAGTTGTTACCATGATCTGATGATCAAGGATATGTTCAATTTATACCGAATGTAAATATATAATTAATGAGAAGTTTTAAATACACACCCATACACACTTAATACACATCTCAATTATTCAATAATTAAAATTAGATTATGCATGTATGTTAAATGACCAAAATAGTACATGTAATAATTAAGAAAAAAAATTAAATTATCAAAATTGGAGAATTTATTTTCAAAAATAATTAAAATACGAAAATTTACAAGGAAATTAAATTAGCATATATTTTGATGGAAAATTAAGCGGGAAATTCAAGCAATCAATTCATTTATTAATCTTCACCCGAAAAAAATATTATTTCTATTTTTACAAACAAGGTAATCAATGAAAAAAATTATGATTTTCATTTCATGAAATTTCATCTTCTAATATTCTTAAAAACGAAATTATGCTCAACTTCTTCAGTTTTTCTTATACATATATTCTTCATTTTGTTTATTATTTTCATGTTTAAAGAATTTGAAACGAACTATTGCGATCTATATTGATCCGTAAGAAGTAAGAACAAACAAGAAACGACATGAACATTTATAAGATGTCAATATATATATATATATATATACTAACATATACACCAAAAAGTAGTTTTATATAGCCAAATAATGAAGTATTTTGTGATTTTTTATTTAAGGGTATTTTAGGTACTTTATGCAGTGTATTTAGTAAACATATTGGAATTATAATTTAAGTAAGTGGTGTATTAAGTATGGGTGTGTATTTAAAATTTCTCATAATTAATTAGCATTATTTCTTACTATATTTTTTTTCTACTATAGTTTAGAGAGTAAATAGGGCCGCAATCATTTTCTTAGTAAAGGTCAAAGCACGGGCAAACAATCTGTATCTAGTGTAATGATGCAATCAAGTAAGTAAGAACGCATGTTTCACGCCCAGGAAAAGAAGTTCCATTTGTGAAATATTATGCAGCAAATAAGCAATAACGTCAATTTTTTTTTTTAATTTTGATACTTTATTATAAGCATGCGAAATATAATTAGCTTAAATTAATTAATTGCATGCATAACCCATGCGCGTAGAAACCGCCGTATTTACATTTCACAAATAAGACTACAAGACTGAGCAAGTTGCCAATTTCTTCATGGTCATACGAATCATATATTAATAGTATGACCTATATGCGAAATTATGTGATCATTGTTCTTAAACCTTACATTTTGTCTGTATTATCAATAGTTTTACAGCAGGTAGTGACGAATAATATGATCAAGAAGATTCCGTCACCTTTAATAATAAAAGAAAATGAGTCCATTTCACATGGATTGAGTATCAAGCATTTCTTTTTCGGCTGTCCTCAATCATTTCACATGTTTAAGAAAAACACATAACACCCAAGATATATGACTCGTAAATCTTTGATTCAAAAAGAATTATTGATTATACCTAGCCTATGGCTAGAGCGAATTTACTTCAAGCTAACATATCTCCCATGTTCTTGGCCTAGACCATATATACTATTCCCTCATTGACCAGATAAAGCAGTTCAAATATTGATGTTTTTTTTATCAAAGATTAATTCATTTATTTAAGAAAAATTACAACGAGCTCGAGATCATAATCCATCAGAAATGAGATTAGTCCACCAGATTTCGGAAAACCTGTAAAGATAACAGTCATATAACATGCCTAGACTCTGAAACAGAAACAGAACATGACATAACAATGACAATAAGACTAAACTAACAACAGCAGGTTGGATCTGAGCATGGTCGATTATGAAGGGGAAGGCGAAACCCATAACCTTTTTCTGCCAGAACCTCTGACAACTCAAACCGATGAAGCTAGCCCAGCCAAGGAGGCCCAGAACAAACACAAGTGACAAAAAACGAGAGGCACATGCCCAAGACGACAGCCACCACGCCGAACAAGTCGTAGTCGAAGAGCGGTTACACCACCTTGCCAAACGCCGAGCAGAGCAAAACCTCAACTAAAAGGCCATGAACCAACCACCAAATCTCCGGCAGCCAAAAAGAGTGAAGGCGGAATCAAGAAACCTCCGAGCAAGGTAGGAAAAGGAGACGAACTCCAAGCAAACCACACGCAGTGGAGGAAGCTGCGACTTCTGGCGATCGAAGAGGGAGAGCCACCAAGACATTGAAACGACCTAGCAAGCACCAAACAGACCGACAAAAGCACAGGAGAACTTTCTTAAAACCAAGGAAAATATGGAAGAAGCCACAACCCCTGAACACAAGATTGAGGATAAAACAAACCCAATCAAGGATTCATATCCGAACCCAAGCCAAGTCTACAACATAAGACTGAATCCAATCGAGCGGCAGAGAACCTCGCCGTCGAATGCCACTGAAAGCTGAAGAAGAGCTAAACCAGATCCAAACCATAATTGGTTGTGGCAATTCAAGCAAACCGCAAAGCAAAGTAACTGACCTCTCCCAGACCGACATACAACGACAAAGCCGCCAACAATCGGTTGGGAGAGTGGGAGGATCCGTTGGTTGTGTTTTGTCGGTGAGGGAGGGTAGAGAGAAAACCCAGAGGAAAGAGAAAGAAAGAGCCAAATATTTATGTTTTTTTATCAAATGCCAAATATTGATGTTGATAAACTAAATTTTGACCAAAAGGCACTTCATTAATAATTTTAAAAAAGAAAGCATTCATGAGTCGGAAATTGAGGGCATTCTATTATTTCGAATTAGATTATCAGATAATCTGGTTTACATGATTTCACATGAACCCTATGCCTCATCATTTATCCAGTGGATCCGAAAAACCCGCGGAGTTTCGCAAACTCGACGGGCTTTTACCTGGCCCGGCACGCGAGAAAGCCCGCTTCTGTGGGTAGAGGGTTGTGCTTAAATTAGAGGTGTGAAACCCGGCTCGGCTCATGGGTCCGGCCCGCCAAAATCTCGTAAGGCCCGGCCCGTAAAAGACCGTCAAATAATAAAATATTATACATACATATTTTATTAGGTTTAGAATAAAACTATCGCATTATGAAGCAACTATATAAAGGAAACTTCTCGGGATCGATCGACACCAGTCGATATGATCGGTATATAGATTTAGTGACCTTGTAAAAATTTCATCCAATTCGAATCTCGTTTTACCGTCGAAATTTCCGGTAAACCGAAAACAACACTAATATGTCATAAGGGAAGACCCATTACCAAAATACGAACACTGAAAGTCGTTTGCATATCTGAAATCACCTAATGTTTGTCATTAATTGTGTGTGGTCGCACCAAGGAAACCCATTTGGCAAAACCCCGGTAAATGTGGATTTTCAAATGTCAAAACGTCTTTTTTTGTTAACCGTAGATACGGACGGTCAAGCAATATCTAAAACAGACGAAATTTTACACGTTCTCTAAATATATATACTGATCTCACCTGCTGGTGTCGATCGATCCTAAGAAGTTTCCTTCATATAGTTGCTTCATAATGCGATAGTTTTATTCTAAACCTAATAAAATATGTATGTATAATAACCTTTATATTAGTTGTTTCATAATGTAATAGTTTTATTATAAACATAATATAAAGGTTATAATACATTATTGGACACTTCGGCGATCGACAACTTCAATTCGAAATATGGTCGATCGACACTAGTAGATGTGATCAGTATATATATTTAGTGATCATTTTAAAATTTCATCCAATTCGGACCTTGTTTGACTGTCAGAATTTTCGGCAAATTGAAAACACCACTAATATGCCCTAAGGGAGGACCTATTACAAATATGCGAACGCCGACCGCTGTTTGCATATCTGAAATCACCTAATTTTTGTTACCTATCGTGCGCAGTTGCAATGAAAAAATCTATTTGGCAAAGCCCCTGTCAATGTGGTTTCAATATGTTAAAAACGCCCATTTTTTAGTTGATTGTTGGTACGAACAGTCAAATCATGTCCAAAACTGACGAAATTTTTACGGGTTCTCTAAATATATATACCGATCACATCTACTAATGTCGATCGACCATATTTGGAATTGGAGTTGTCGATCGCCGAAGTGTCCACTAATGTATTATAACCTTTATATTAGGTTTATAATAAAATTATCACATTATGAAGCGACTATATGAAGGAAACTTCTCGAAATTGATCGACACCATCCGATGTGATCAGTATATATATTTAATGATCATTTTAAAATTTCATCCAATTCGGACCTCGTTTGACCGTCTGAATTTCTGGTAAACAAAAAACAACACTAATATACCCTAAGGGGGGACCAATTACCAAGTTGCGAATGCGGAAAGCTGTTTACATATTGGAAATCACCTAATTTTTGTCACCGATCGTGCGTTGTCACAACGAGAAAACCCATTTGACAAAGCCCCAATCATTGGGGTTTTGTTATGTGAAAACGCGTTCTTTTTTTGTTGACCGAAAATTCTGACGGTCAAACGAGGTCCGAAATGTATGAAATTTACACATGGTCCTTAAATATATATATCGATCACATCTATTGGTGTCGATCGACAATATTTCGAAACTAGCATTTATTTGTGATTTTTTAAAAGATTTTTTTCTAATAATTTTTTTATTATTTCAAATTCTTAAGTTAGAATATTATATTTTTTCTAATACAAACCCACAAGACCCGGCCCGCGAAATCCCGCAATGTCCGTTTTAAGTGGACGGATTTGGATCTTCGTATTTGTGAAAATATCTAATCCAGCCAGCCACTTATTTAAATTTATTAAGGTCCGACCCGTTGATGGACCCTAATGAGCTCAGTACAACGATGTTGAAGGTCAGAGCGGATTGGAATTTGAATATATGACTCAATGAATATGTAACCTAGATTAAGACGACTGAGATTTTAAGGGTGGGAAAAAGGGGTGGTGATCCTGAATTTGGGAATTTTGGTTGGTAGAAATTTATGGGGTTGATGGGAATTGGGTATGAGATTAGGACTAATGTATATATATGTGTGTGTGTGTTTATATGATGTGAGGAGGGACCAAAAGACTAGACAGTTTGGTACGAAATAATATATGGTGGCCTAATTCCTCATGAGGAGTCTGTTTCTTTAAAGGGGTCCATGACTACTCCATAGTCCATAGCCATATGACATTAGAGCATATATAGCAACGGTTCCACTCTTATCTGAATTCGCTTTATCCGTGTGGTCATTTATCATCAATTATTAAAGAAAGATATTATTCTTCTTAAAATTTTGGATCCTAAACCACATTGCCTAGCTACTTCATAAACCTATTTAATTCGAGTACTTTGCCTAATTAATGAAATGTGGAGGAATTGTTCATCAGAAAGAGCTAATAAGTGACGAGCATTCGATCAAGTCGATCAGGGAAATTGACTTATAAGGAGCATTCAGGACTTGGAGCTCTAAATCCACAACTCTAAAGATCTTACACTATTTAGGTGAACTTACATAGATCGAATCTCACTAGAAAAAAAAATACATAAGGGTTCTAAATATGCGTGAGTCTTATGACCAAGCTTTGGGGTGAAGGGGCAGAGGGGGATTCCTATATGACCTTCCATAAAAGATTAAGGGCAAAAGGATAAGTGGGAAGCATTGAGTGCCCCTTTAATCGACCAACTTAGATAAAGGAATTCTCCATCTTCGGCAAAATGTTTTGACCCCCACCCCCACCCGAATCCTAAATCCCTCTACTTTTCCTATATTTTTAAGATTCCATAAGAAAGAAAAGCCATTCTCATACAGATTAAGTACTAGTCCAAAGCTATCTCCACTAGCTGGTCTGATCATTGCATTATCAACTCACTTAACGCCGCAGGAAAGAAAATTACATTGTTAATTCGAATGAAAGTATGAGCTGTAACAATATTAAACAAGCTTTGCAGCAGAATAACTATAGCTAGGAACTTACGGAAAGCTAGCTAGAAGTACGTACTAATTATCACTAAACTTGCAAATCGAAGCTCCGCAAGCTAATGTGCAAAATTGACTTCCAAGTCCTGAAAATTCCAAACCAACGTATTATGATAAGTAATTACTATATACTAGAAACGCTCATCAATTGACTAATATTGTTGTGAAGAAATAGGTTTTTCATAGGTGTGCAGTGTGCTTAGTCTCCTAGAAGTAGAACTATTACTTAATTAGTCTTTATTCTAAGTATTTCTCTAAGTTGAATAGGATCTCACATCTGAAAGATGTGTTCAAATGTGGATATAACATCTTGTATTCTCTTATTTAAATGAGCACATATTCTATCAATAAAGATACATATTGAGATTTCTCCTAAAGGCCATATGAGCACGTTTCTTCAGAACCAATATAATGTTGAACAAACTAAATCGACTGCTAGGGTTATGAAAACTAAGTTATTGAATTGATATTACTATGGTTGATCTTCTCCAATTCAATGAATCAAATTACAAAACTTCCATAGTCGTGTAGCTAGATACATAATACATGTTAGTCTGCTCAATCTTAAGTAAGTCGAGGATCAAAAATTCGATTAATATGTTTACTAGCTAGCCGTATATATACATGTCCGATAGTCTGCTCAATCCTAAGTAGGGGGCCAAATTAAATTCTACACAGATTATCATAAATCAAGTTCATAATCAAGCTATCATGATGGGAAAACCAAATTGTAAAACGTAGCAGAAAAGCATCGGAGTATTAAGGACATGCATGCATGGAGCTAGCCCCTCCTCGATCATATTCAACAGTTGAACGCATCAACAGTTAACCATTTACCCTTGAATGGTTTCTGTAGCTGCATTGCATGCAGCTTAGCTGGAATCTAATATTAGTATACTACAAGTCATCTCTGAGAGCACCAAAATCCGTTGTGCAGTGGACTTCTGGTTTCACAGTAACAGAAACCCTAAAAAAACTGGGTTTTAAGCCTTCAAGAATGAGAAGATGCTGATCGGGGAACGGGATCCGGGATTTGCGGGTCCCATGTGAGGGGTAACAACGGAGCTTGATAATTTTTCGGGCAAAGTGGACTTAGTGTTCACTAATCATTACTTCACCCACTAAACTAATCCCGATTTGTTAAAATAATGGAAATTCTATCTCGGGTTTGGTTTTGTTGGTGGAAATGAGGGTATTAATGAAAAAATGGAAAATGGTATGACTTGGGCCTCGACGGCGGGCCAAGAGTTTGAACCGTGACCCGCACCCACCCGACAAATCCCCGTTCAAACGGGCCAACGTGGGGGTTCTGTACGGAATATAAGTTACAACTTTTTTTCTTCCATTTTACATGGATTATGAGATTTAACTAAATAGGGTGGTGCATTTGGGGCTCCACCGCCTCCACCTCTGCTTATTTTGTTGCGGTCGCCACCGGGAGTGTTTTCCACAAAATCTTTTCGTTTTGCTTTTGACTTGCAAATCAATGTAATTAAGAATGCTAGGCCAAGCCGAAACTAAGTGTTTAGATATTTAAGTATGATTACTTAAGCATGAAACGTGCAAAGACTTGTATTTAACTTTTTTTGTAAACTTGGGGAGGGATTATTGAAAATGTTGGGAACCATGTTGAGGTGTATTCCGAGCTAGTATAAGATTGAGTTATTTAGTTTCTTCAACTTTACTTTTTATTTGAGAATTTCAATCTAGATAATTGATCTTGAAGCTTAAACTACAAAACATTGCATATATAACATGATGCAAAAAAATGTTGAAAATGTTGGGAACCATGTTGAGGTGTATTTTGAGCTAGTATAAGATTGAGTTATTTAGTTTCTTCAACTTACTTTTTATTTGAAAATTTCAATCTAGATAATTTATCTTGAAGCTTAAACTCTAAAACATTCCATGTATAACATGATGCAGAAAAATGAAGAAGCAAGTTTGTACAATTAAGGGCTATATATCACCTCTCTCTTTTTTGGACAGGGCTATATATCATATGAACCAAAATATTATGTCCAATATGGATAATTTTTCAACCATTTATATGAAAGAAAACTATACAGAGTAGAAGCTCCTCTAGCACAACCAGCGTTCTTTTAAAACAATGACAGAAAAAGATTCTGGTGCTAGACTCTACCCAGCATGATTCCGATCTCTTCATTGTTTTATTCCGCTCATTTTGAAACTTCTATCACATTAATGATTAATTATATCACATAATATGTCAAATAATTTGCCAAAAAACTAGTTTTAGCCATCTAGTGTTGGCAGAAGAACCGGGCGATTCTCAAACAAGGAATAAAGCTTCCTCAAATAGAAGCAAATTCCATACACGAGTATCGTCCAATATCATTACATATAAACCACACCACCATTTTCATCATGAAACCAAAATAAAGTTGAATTATCAATAACCAGATGGTGATGATGTGTGCGATACAGTGGCCGCCGGAGCCGTCCGATAAAAAAGAACTGTGTTTTGTTCTATCATGAGCCGGCGGGAAGTGGAGTTGAGGTTCATGCGCGCGTGTTTTCTTTTAAAGCGTGTGGGAACTCGACACATCATGGCTCGAGCCGAGCCAAATTGGCAGTAAGTGCGGCTGCGTCGGAGCAGACTTCGTTAAAAAAGAAGCATAGATGGGCCTCCGGTTTTACACCCAGTTAAATCAATAGGAAAAAGAAGGGAATTTTTATGGGTTTTTTTTTTTAAGAAACAACAAATTGTCATATAAAAGAAAATGTAATGTACCCTAAAAAAAGGTAATGTACGAAATAACATAAACAAATTCTCAATTCAATTTTTGAAGCAACAATAATTAAGAGTTTGTGAAATTAAAAACTCCTAACAAACTAGATAACTAGAACTAGAAATTCACATCTCAAAGCTAAATCTATGCAGTCAACCAACTTATTCTTGAGAATACGAAAGGAACCTCAAGTGGACAGAGAATCTCCCCCATAAGTAACTTTTGAAACCACCACATCCTCATTAGCCTCCAAAGATACCGGTCCAATATGCTTAGCCGCATGTGGACCACTAGGCCCAACTTCACCCATCTTCAACATCCTCTTAGGCCCAAAGTTCCTCTTGCGGGCCCAATGAGGCCCAAATTTAGCTAGCTCGACCTTTCTCCGCCTTGCCTTCCTCAGCACAGGATTACCATGCCCAATCAATTCAACCTTGGGCCTGTTTTTTCGACTCGGAGACTAGCCCAACTTCTTCCTCTTTGGTGGGCTCACAGTGAGCAGCCCATCTTGATGGGGGAGGTGAAGATCTGCCGGAAAATGCAAAACCAATGGCAGCTCCGTCTCCGTGCTCGGTGCCACAGAGCCACCCTTCCTTCTCACCACCACCAGGTCCATCTCAACTCTTCTCTTACTGCCACAAAGCCTTGTTGGCGGTGCATAAAGGGCTAGGATTTCCTTCTGCATTGGTGAAGGGATCTCCACAGCTTGAGGTATCACCGATGGCGCACCACCGGATCAGTTTTCCCAAACTTGGCGACAAGCTCCGCCATTGTAACTCCAGGGATGGAGAATGTCAGCGTTGGGGGAGCATAGGTACCAGAAGAGCGAGCAACATACCCAAAATCAGCATCCAAGCCTAACCTGACTCGGGAAGGATTAGGGTTAGGTTTCATAAACAATGTCGTGCTCACCACCGATGATACACTCGCCGAACCACGCGTTGCCACACCTGCTTACCACCGGTCTTGGATCCCACAGGATTGACACTGAAAACTCGAGGTTTCGACGTTTCTGGTGAACCTCGACAACCAATTGCTTCATGCTCAGGCATGCCATAGATCTTGCAGAAACCCATCGCCTAATTGTACCTGTATGTAAGCATGGCCGGAATATGAGCCGTGCCAAACTCATACAATATATGAGGATAAGCCTGCTTGATCGGATCCGACATAAAATGTGTGATGCGAACCCTAACTCGGCGCCCTCGATTCCCCTCCTTCCCAAAAACCTTCTCCACCACTCCCAGCGATTCACCTATTAGTTCAAGTGCCTCAAGAGTCATCAATGCCGAAGGCAACCCAAACACCTCCATCGTAACCGAGAAACTCAAGATAGGCACCGCTGCCGAATCACAAAGTCCATCAAAAGCGGTGCCGACGAACAACACCTATTATAGTACCAAGGTCCATTCTCAACAATGCAGTCACTCTCGACCTCCTCTGTGAATTTCATCACATATTGATCACCTTGCGCATGCATCTGAAGACGATGTTTGTATCTCGAGACGGATGTCAAAGCGCCAATCTTTCGGAGCCGCTTTCTTCTTCACAACAAGCAGACGTCCCACAACAAAAGTTGCCGTGAAATCATTGCGTCACGCTCCTTTGCTCCATGTTATTATTTTGTTTGTTATGAATTTATTTAGGGGTTATCTTTACCTATACTCATAAACTCTTCAATGAAGATTGAGATTGGTTTTTGGGGTGCTTTTCTGTTGAAGAGACCTGTAAATTTAAGACTAGAGAACCCAGAGTTTAATTGATGACGAGATTATTCGGGTAACTGAATTCATGGAATTATATTTGATAATTGGGGCCATCATTATACAATATTTGTACAATAAATATGAGAAATCTAAACAAATTAAGTCTCCCGAATTAAATCTCGAAGCCGTTTAAATTCATCACAAGTTCGTTTCATGTAACGTGGAGTTTTGAAAAATTAATTCCACCATTTCTCTGTTTGGTACACTAGAGAAAATGAACACATTTCTTGTATTAGGAAAAATACGGAGAAAAGTAGATCCTCTGACTCTCAATTTTAATCTTATGTATTCATTTTGAGAAACAAAATTGACGCAGGTCATGTAATTAGTAAGAACTCATTTTCGCATTGACGATGTTTTGCGTACGTCATATTACATGATCCCATATTTAAGGATTAATTACTTGTTTACCTAAGTTTTCTTTTATTGATTATTATCTTTTATCAAGAAAAATGTGCTAAAGTAGTCTTAGCCGTTGAAGCGGTTTTCCGGGGCTATAAAAGGGAAGTTGCATTGTTTAATTGAGTTCTTAGTCCTTCCTCAGTTGATCACAAACGACGTCCCACTCGCCTTGATCTCCAAACTCTCTGTCACCCAAGAATCGGATCCTTTTTTGGGAATACAGAGGGAGTTGGGGACGACGAACCAGGCTTCGTCTCTTTCACCCTTATTTTCTTCGTTGTTCACTCCCATCTCTCCAAGAGAAGGATCCCCAAGAGAAAGCACAAGCTACCTAGCTAGCTATAGCAATTTGTTGCTTTGCTTTGCTTAATTTATATATACGTATCGCCATTTTTACTAGAATAAGATTGAAAAGGGTCTTTTCTTCTTCCTCTGCCACCACCCACCTTTGAAGAGAAGCACCACTCAGAGATTTTCCTTTCCCTCCTTTTTCCTGTTTTTATGGGCCTCTCGCCGCCCTCTGGTTCGGCTCTCTGACCATATTGGTGGCACATTTAAGTTCCTGCCAGAGCTTCATTTCTTGCAGAAGTGCTTTTGAAATTAGTAAGCACTTTTCCAACGCTGCATTTAAGAACACTCTCACTGCTTATTCTTGGAACCGGAATTCTCAAACCCAGCAACAAGGTCTTTCTTCTTCCTTAGCAATCTGAAACCAAGTGCCAAAGTCAAGCTTAACTAGAAAGTGACATTTCAAGAGAGGTATGGTAGTTTAAGATGGTGTTGAGTTTGGTTTGTACTCTTTAGCCAGCTAGTTCTTGAAAACCATGTTAGTCTTTGTTTTTAGTCTTTGTGGGTTTCTATGGAAGTTTCAATCCAGTTCTCTTTTTTTAGTTCTGGAAGGAATTTTCTTCTGAGTTTTTTTGGATCTGGGGTCTTATTGGCTTTCGTTTTCTGGGGTGATTTTATATACACACCAATCTTTTGTCTCATTGACTGTCCTTTTATGTGTTTCAGATCTAGCAGGATTTCGACGTTACCACAATGTTGCCACAGAAGCAAGCAGAGGAGGCAATAGTCTCCAACTTTAGCGAAGATCATGAAGGAAAGGAATTAGGAGGAGCAGAGGAGAATAAAGAAGAAGAAAACGCATCATTGTTTAGCGTCAAGAACTTTCTCTGGCATGGTGGCTCCGTTTGGGACGCCTGGTTCAGCTGTGCTTCCAATCAAGTACTTAACTTTCTATAAAAACCATCTGACCCAACATCAATACTTTCCATTTTTATCTTGTTCTGATTCATTTATGTGGTTGTTGCAGGTGGCGCAAGTACTATTGACACTTCCATACTCATTTTCTCAGCTGGGGCTATTATCAGGCATCTTGCTTCAGCTGTTTTATGGATTCGTCGGAAGCTGGACGGCTTATCTGATCAGTGTGCTCTATGTTGAGTACCGGAGCAGGAAGGAGAAGGAGAATGTTAATTTCAAGAACCATGTTATCCAGGTCAGAGATACTATGCTTCTTACTAAGGACCACCACCACCATTGATATTTGGCTAATCTTTAAAGCCAACATATATATATATATATATATATATATATATATATATATATATCTATATCTATATCTGAAGTTACAGTACTCCAATATCCCTTTAAATCTCCACTAAAAGCAAACACTGTTTTTGGGTTGCAGTGGTTTGAAGTGCTTGATGGGTTACTTGGTCCTTACTGGAAAGCAGTGGGGCTTGGCTTCAACTGTACCTTCCTTCTATTTGGATCTGTCATTCAGCTCATTGCTTGTGCAAGGTCGATCCTTCTTGCTACTACCAAATTGTAAATTACTAAATTTCATTTCTGTTCTCTGTAATTTTAACTGTTAGTAGTGTTTGGTTCATCAGCAACATATACTACATCAATGACAATTTGGACAAGAGGACTTGGACATATATCTTTGGAGCTTGCTGTGCCACCACAGTGTTCATACCTTCTTTTCATAACTATCGGATTTGGTCTTTCCTTGGACTTGGAATGACCACTTACACAGCCTGGTACTTAACCATAGCAGCTGCTGTTCATGGACAGGTAAAAACCACTGTAATTACCTTTTCAAACAAGATGCGTCTTTTTTCACTTTAAGGGGGTAAAGATTAAACTTTTATGGGGTGAAAAACTAAACATGTTTTGCACTTTGCAGGTTGAAGGTGTGACACACTCGGCTCCCCAAAAGATGGTGCTGTATTTCACCGGCGCCACCAACATACTATACACCTTTGGTGGCCATGCTGTTACAGTGTAAGCCTTTTCTCCTTTCCCCTCTCCACTATTATAATTTCACAAGCTTCTACACGGTTCTCCTTGCAGCTTTTGCCGGCCTCTTTGTTTTCGACACCCAGACAAAATAATCCTATCCACTTTTTTTGTTTGGTCCTGGAAAACAACAGTTAACCTCTCCACAATCCCATTTGGAATTTCAGTAATTGTTGAGAGTTTATTTTTTACCCAAAGAATGCATGTTCTCTGTTTCAGGCTTTTAAGTTTTAACCACTATGTAGTCTTAATTCAATTTGTCTTGGACGGTGGCCTATTATAGTTTCTGTATGATAGAGACTTCCATTGTCATTGTTTTAAGCTAGGGACTTAATTATTCAGTTCAAATATGAGCTACAGATCTAATCTAAGGATATGGCATATAGGGTGTTCCTGGTCAATTTCTTGATATTTAATTGTCTCCCCATGTTCTTTTTGACCTTGAAATAGATACAATTGGAACTAAATTATTCATGCGAAATGATTCTAAGTTTCTGATCAGTGAAGTGTGCAAATATTTTGGCAGGGAGATCATGCATGCCATGTGGAAGCCACAAAAATTCAAGTACATTTACTTGTATGCCACATTATACGTTTTCACATTGACAATTCCTTCGGCTTCCATGGTTTACTGGGCCTTTGGTGATGAGCTTCTTAACCACTCCAATGCATTCTCTCTCCTCCCCAAGAATGCGTGGCGTGACGCTGCTGTCATCCTTATGCTCATTCACCAGGTCCTTATTCGCCTAATTTATTTTTACCTTTTACCGGACATTGTAATTTACCACATACACAGTAAAATTGACAGTCATTTTTGGGTGAAACTGTTGCAGTTTATTACTTTTGGGTTTGCTTGCACACCGCTGTACTTTGTGTGGGAGAAGGTGATTGGTATGCATGACACAAAGAGCATTTGCTTGAGGGCACTGGCTAGGCTTCCAGTTGTGATCCCAATTTGGTTCTTGGCTATAATCTTTCCGTTCTTCGGACCCATCAACTCTGCAGTTGGGGCTCTCTTGGTTAGCTTCACAGTCTACATCATCCCATCTCTGGCTCATATACTCACATACAGAAAAGCCTCTGCCAGACAGGTAAATACATCTACATCTCTAGCCAACTCTTACTCCAGGCTCCTGCACAATTATGCACATTGTACTGTTTGTCAAGTGGCAAGGTGTAATTATCTTGTTTGCATGGGGGTGTCTGGGTCATTGTGGTGTGTGGAACCAGGGTCTGATAGGGATTCCCACAGACCCGAGAGATCAGCAAGCCAGCAAGTGTACAAAGAACATTTATGGCTTTGATTTGGAAATGTTACGAGACGAATTGAGATAGGTGGCCAGTCCCTTTCGTTTAGTTACACACTACAGTTGGGCAGTGTCATATATGAGCTGTTTTGATTTGACTCTCACTGACTTAGGCATTATACCTATATTGCACAGAACTGTTATAGCAATTTTACACATTGAAACTCCATAGCCAGGATTCACACTTTAAACCCAGTAATGTTGAGCAAGTTCTGTTTTACTGTATTTTTTTCTGTAGAATGCTGCAGAGAAGCCACCATTCTTTCTAAGAAGCTGGACAGCCATGTTTGTGATCAACTCCTTCATAGTTGTGTGGGTTCTGGTACTCGGGTTCGGGTTCGGTGGATGGGCCAGTATGACCAACTTTGTGAGGCAAGTGGACACATTTGGGCTGTTCGCAAAGTGCTATCAATGCAAGCCACCAAAGCCAGTAGTAGCACCAGCCCCACATCAGTGAGAGCTCCATCAACCCAAAAAAGCTTATTCTCGGCTATCAAATCCTCTCTAGCAGATCTGGTTCATCTTCATATTTTGTACCATACATGGGGAAATAGTAATATTGCCCCCCCCCCCCCCTCGCCCTCTACATGTGATGTGTGTTGGATTTTTCTTCTTTTATTTTCATTTTTTTTCTAAATTAGTTTATGAATAGTGTGTTGAGTTGTGATGCTGATTCCTTCTCCTATCAAAGCATAGGTTAATTAATTAAAATGAAATATATAAGTTTTTAGGTATCAATCCAGCTTTTGTGGTGGGATATTATTATAGGAAGATCTTGTGTTGGGCTTGGTATGGCACCCCTCAGTGCCATTATTACAAGGCATGTTTCCAAAGTGGCTTATAAAATGGCAAGGTATGGGTGTTGTAACGTGGATTTGTTCTCATGGGACTGGTTGTAAATGGCTTCCCTCTGAGTCTTTGACCTTTAGATTCCTTCTTTCCTTTCATTTGAGAGAAGGGAACGTGGACCCGCTCCACTTCCACATGGGTTGCACGTTGATTCCCTTTGCACTATTATCCCGTTGAAATTTTTACCAAGTTTAGTGCCAAGTTTATGAGTTACATCAAACTTTTAATTCTCGAGTCTTTTCTGCTCTCTTAGGTCCTATCTTCTTACAATGGAAGGCCACCAACGTTCGTTAGTGGTAAAAGGACATTCTTACTAGCTATTCATGATTGAAAGATACTTAGATGGGTAGCAATAATGTTGGTTTTGGGGGATGCTGATATTGTGTGGGTTTTTGTCCAAATCTATGAACGATTAAAATCTTTTAACTGAAGGCCTATGTACGAATTTAAAATGAAACCAGCCCATCTAGATTTCACAAGGAATTTCTGTTCAAAATACCCAACCGACGAAATTCCTTATAGGATTTAGAATTATACGTCATTTAATTTCGAATTAAATTCTTATGACACCTTTACATTTGGTGTATAATAAGGCGGCAAATAAAATTTCATGTGAACTTTCAATATATTGACATAAATTGCACATATGCATAAATCAAGTTGAAAGTGTTATCACGAAAACTGTATGCATTTTTATGACTTAAGTGTAGGAGAAAATAAAATCTTTTATATACCACTGAAAAATTCATTAACAAAAACAAAAATAAAAGATAAAGGAGGAGGATCTAACCAAAATCTCCAGAAGAATGAAGAAAACCATATAAGTTAACGCAATCTAAATCTTGAAACATCTGAGAGACTAAGACGTATAAGATAAAAGGAGGTACATTCTACCAAACACACGAAAGAATGGGATAAAGTGAATCTTTGAGAGACTATGAGCGAAACGGTCAAACACATGAAAGGATGCAGTTTCATTTCCTAATGTTCCGATTCTGTAAATAGGATAAGTGTATCCTTGACTTTAACTTCCGGAATTTTTTTTAAATGTGACAAATAAAATTATAATTTAAAAGTGAGTGGCTATCACCCTTTCCGATAAAACTGAATACTTAACAAGTAGTTAAGTAGATATATACAATGATTAAACATGCGTCAGGCGTGTCTTATTTCAATAAATAACACTCTTATTTCAGATATTTAGATGGAAATCCAGTTAGTACACTATAGTGCTACTCATAGAAATGATATCATTACCTATCCATCTGCACTTGTAATGACTTTCTAACATTATGAACTTAGGTTCTTCCAAAATGATGAACTTAATATCACTTTGGACATTCCTCATAATTCTAAATTCTATGAGGAATTTCGTCGGTTGGGTATTTTGAACAGAAATTCATTGTGAAATCTAGATGGGCTGGTTTTATTTTGAATTCGTACATAAGCCTGCAGTTCAGTTTAGAGTTAAAAGATTTTGATCGTTCCCAGATTTGGACAAAAACCCACACACAATATCAGCATGCTTGTATATTCCCCCAAAACCTAAACCCTAAATAAGCTGATCGACTCGAGCAAGTGAGCGATCGATTAGTTCCGTTCTTCCTACCCCGAATTGGGTGGGGGTTGTTCAGGACTATTCCGCATGCAGGCACAAACAAATGAAACAGAAAGATGCAGAAGAGCGTGTTTTCCCGTCCATTCTCAATTGGAAGTATTATTAGATTAGATAATAGTCCTAGTCAGTCGAGGAGGACAAGTCTGCTGAGACGTGGTGAATCTGGTGATATTTGATTAGACATACTGAAAACCCTTTTCCTCAGGTATTATGAACACTGTCAAAATTCGATTCCATGCAATAATTTGAGGCCAAAGGACTCCTAGCAAGTTGATTAGCATTACGGTTGTTCATTTCAAGGCTCTGTTGTAGGAAGATGGTGCCTACCATTCAACGACCTAAGTCAAGAAAGTGAGCTAAAATTTGACAGATATCTAAAAGCAAAGCATTCAAAAAAAAAAAAGTTTGTTGCAGATATGATGACCATGCCATTCGATCTTTTGCTCTTCATGCTGGTGGTTCTGAATTGGTCAAATGCATCTATTAAATTCTTTTTAGGCACACCAGAAGTGGAGCCAGAATACAACGAATTTGGAGTCACTTGTGCTCCAGTGTTCCGGTTCTTATATGTCGTCCATCTTCATAGTTGGGCTGTAAATCATAGCCTTATATGCACTGATCTGGAATAAAAGCTCTAATTGGCGGTCCGGCGACAAAGGAAAACCGGCCAAGATGACTGAATTCCAGCAGGAAATTCAGGTAAGGAACATGTTCTCATGCAGCTTCTTTCTGTTTCTAGATCAAGTTGTCTCTAAGAGTATAATATCTGATATATATGGTCAGAAACAGATAGCTTCTTGACAGCTGATTATAGTAACGAGTAACCAGCTAAGAATTATATATATTTAGTCTAATGAGCTATCTATTTGATGATCGAGTCTAAGTTAGTTACACACTATATGTTTCATTCTGTAATGAGTTTAATATGTTACCTAGTCAATCATAAACTACCTGCATCTTGACAGTTGATCATTGCGAGTAACCAAGCACGCTACTTGTTAAATGCTTGATCATATACATTTTATATGAAACTTGAGAGTCCAAGTTAGTTATATACACTCTCTGTTTCATTCTCTATCTCTCGTATTATCAAACACACCTAAAAGTCTGTTTGTTGGCAACAGATACTACATCTGTGTATTCTTTCATATATATTTACATTCCTTCATATGAAACAAATTCAAGCAGCAAGTAGAAGCAATTGACAAGAAGAAAGAATGGCATCGGGAGATAACTGAGAAGCTTCATCGCAAGGTGGCAAGGGGTTCTGGATTTCTGAGCATCCATACAGTTCCAACAAAACTTCGACGAGTGAAGGATGATGCTTACAACTGTCGTATTGTGTCAATTGGTCCTTTGCATCTAGGCGACCATGACCTTGCAGCCATGAGAGAGTATAAATGGGCTTACATGCATCAGTTATTTCAGCGAATCGAAGATGCTGAGCAGTCACAGGAATGTTGGAAAGAGTGCACAAGTTCTGTTTATGAATTAGACTCAAGTATTCGAAGATGCTACGCTAAAAGGATGAGCCACAAAGAAAAGGGACACAAGGAACTTGCAGAAATTGTGTTACTTGATGGGTGCTTCATACTGGAACTTTTCCTCAAGTATGAGGAACACTTGAATATGACTCTAGATTATCAATCTGATGCAATATTCAATAGTGCTTGGATGATCGCAGCACTTCAGCATGATCTAGCACTACTCGAAAACCAAATACCTTTCTTTAGTCTCGAACGTTTATATAAGATCATCAAGCCTCATCTACAGAATAGGAGACCAGACTCAGTCGCTAGCCTTGCTCTTAATTTCTTCCAACCTATGAACTATAAGGCCTTCTTAGAAGATTGGGGCACGGATTACAACCATTTGCTTGATGTCTTGCACAAATTTTACCTCCCAAGTAATTGTGACATCTCAGCAGAAATCGAAATGATTACTGAACTGAAACATCATTCCAAGCCAGGATCAGTATTTGGCAGTTCAAGAAAATGGGGGTTCAAATTTTGTGCTTTAGAACTTCTCGAGGCTGGAATCGAGTTCCAAAAGCAGCAGAGAACGGATCATTTGTTGAACATAACTTTCAGCAGGGGAGTCATAAAAATGCCACCAATTTTCATTGATGATTCACTCTTGAGGAACTTGATAGCTTTCGAGCAATGCAGTCTTGGCAGCCTGCATCACATGACATCATACGCTATTCTATTGAAGAGTCTCATTCGTTACCCGAAGGATATTAAAGTACTTAAGCAGAGAGGGGTCATAGGTGCCAATTGGATTAGAGAAGAAGAGTACTTGTCTCAGCTCAAAAGTATTCTTGATGAAGTTGTTGTGAAGGAGTTCTACTTTGGTGATTTGTGTGACAAAGTGAATGCTTACCATGGAAAATTCTGGTTCCGCAGAGGTATAAAGTACATTTATCGCACTTATTTCTCCACTGCATGGAGTATGATCTCATTTGTTGCAGCCATTATACTTTTCATTCTCACAGCTACACAAACATTCTTTACTGTCCGCCCTCGCCAATAGTTACCTTGTCTCATATTTCAGCCAGTTATATTTGTTTGAAGTTTCATCATGTACAAATAAACCTGTATCATTCTTCTTCTTTCACAATTGATGTGTTACTGTAGCAAGCCAAAGTGTACCCATGACCGGACTTGAGATTTCAAGACCTGAGGCGAGATCCAAAAATGGTGCCCTCTAGTAATTTAGTACTAAAAAAAACTATAAATAATCTAGTACTATCATTCATCTAAATTCAAAAGCATTGATAATTGTTTTTGCATATCAATAATCAATTGCAATGGAGGCCAAAGAGAGTTTAAATCATTTAAAAAGTTATGAATCTAGAAGTTTTGAAGTATATATTACATATATAACTAACTAGCTGTCTTTTAATTAACTCAGTAGATGTGTTAACGTACAAACGAGTATAATTGTACATGTAATGAGCTCTAATTTTACTAATCAATTGAAGTGAGCATGTGTGGAGTCTTCTTCTTAGTGTGCGATTTATTAAGCTACAAAGCAGCTTAATCACTTGCACGATGGTTTACTAATATAGAGTTTATAAAAATAAAAAATAAAAACAAAAAAAACAAAATTGGGCAAGGTTTTGGTGTCTGAGGCGGTTGCTGGTGCAACCTCATCTCAGGTCCGGGCCTGAGTGTACCTTCTGAAAATATTACATATAAACTTTCATTTCATTCACAAATGCTGCTCTTGTACATTTAGTTTCCCTTTGAATTTTCCTCCAATACACAAGCATGTTGTTATCACCTTTGGAACGCAGTTACTTAGTGTAAACATGTATTTCGCTTCATTGAAGAACTTAACATATAGGTAAACTATAAACGTCCATACGGTTGTTCTTTTGGTTGATATTACATAGAAACAACATGGATGATCAACATGCATCCCTTAAAGTCTAGTCATAGTTCATTGCTTCTACGAAGCACCATTCTCCCTTGTTAAAGCAGTCTGCTGGGAGTGCTAGGTTTTTATGGTTACTCTGTTTCCATTGTTGGTAATTTATTTAATATAATCAACTGGCCATGATGTATTATATAACGGGACATTAATATTAATATTACAAGAGGAGAACTTTAAAAATCAAATAAGAGAAATTTGTAATTGTAGCTAGATTGGTCCAATAGAAACTTTCCAGTTAAGCTCAGCTACAAGCAACAAGTATCATATTATCCAAAAAAAAAAAAGCAACAAGTATCAATTGCGAGGGTGAATTGTGTAGTATGTCTGTAAGGACGTGAAAATGAGAATGATCACGGCGGCCAGTATTGACATGACTTTCCATGCACTAGATAGATAATTGGCCCAGAGGATTCTTCTCTGTTTTCGAAAAAATACTCCAAGTCTTATCAAACTGTACCAGGACTTGTGGTACTTATTCACTTTGTCACACACCTCTCGTAAACGGAAGTCGTCCATCAAATCAACTCCCTCAAGTATACTCTGGAATCTATTAGCCAAATACCCTTCGTCTCCGTTAGAAATGTGCTCGATGATGCCTATCTTCTCGAGCACTTGGCTGTCCCGTGAGGAACTGATGAGACTTCTCATGAGGAAGGCATATGATGTGACGCTGTTCGTACTGTTTAGACTGCATTGCTCAAAAGCAATCAAGTTCCTGAGAAGCGAAAAACTCGTTGCGTCGTGAACGAGCAGCTTAGGCATATGGATTTCCCCACTCTGCTGATTGAAATCTATGTCCAACAAGCTTTCCTTAGCAGTACTCGTCGCCACCCGAAACTTAACTCCGGACTCCAAAAGTTTCGAAGCGCAATGGTTGAATCCCCATTTTTGTTTAGCAGGGCAAAATTCCAGATGAGTGGTGGAATCGTCTTTATTTTTCAGACCAGTATTCTGCTCCAAATCATTATCAATCCCAGAGAAAGAAGACGGGAGGAAGTAAAATCTGTGCAACAGATCAAGTAAATGCCTGCACTCTGTGCCTAAAGGCTCTTCCTTCCTCGTCTTTTTGCTCATAGGCTTGAAGAAACTTAAAGCAAGACTAATGACCGATTCTGGTACATCACAGCTATTCTTGATACGAGGCCTGATAGCATTATACAGAATCTCAAGAATGAAGAAAGGAATCTGGTTCTCAAGCAATGCTAGATCATGCTTGAGAGCTGTCATATTCCAAGCACTTTTCAGTACCGGATCCGATCTTTTGTCTTCAAGCTTCATGTAGTTTAGGGTTCTGTCAAACCTAAGGAAAAGTTCCAATATGAAGCAGCCATCAACTAACATCATTTCTGCAAGTTCATAATCTGTGCAATCGATCTCTTCGATGTAGCATCTACGAATCATTTTGTCAAGACCTTGAATAGTTTCGATGCATTTCTCCAGCCATTTGTTAGAACCTTGATCTTCAACTTGAGGATTCAGATTGAGCAAGGTTGCCGTGTAATGTAATTTATGTTGTAACATTGGTGCAAGGTAAACTTCGTTTCTATGGAGCGGTCCAATTGAGACAACAAGGGGTTTGTAGGCATCCTCTTTCACTTTTCTCAGTTTCTCCGGAACTCTATAGATGCACAACTCCGCCGTTATATTTCTATTGCGCAAGGTTGTGGTTAAGGACTGCACTTCATTCACTGTTGTAACTTTATTGGTAACCCTCTTCATCATTTCTGCTTTCCATGTTTCTTCAGGTGTTGCTTCTGTTACCTGTCTAAACCAAGAGAAGGAACTGCAAAGCCATTTTAATCAAGTTTTACGTCAGGTATCGGCATCTTCACCATCATTTCTTTAGTTCTCTACGACTATATTATATTCGTAAATTATCAACCAAGTTGTTCGTCGTTTGGGTATTCATAATTAATTTATTTTATTTTTTAGAAAACTTTTTGTTAAAAAAAAAAATCGTGATTTACTAATTATAAGCACATATGATTTAAGTTGAACTAGCATTCCTAATCAAATGAAGGATAAAATCGTGCAGGATGAACAAATACAATGCAGGATGATCATATATAGATCTAAAAACTAAACCGTAAAGATGTAGGTAACCGGAAACTATTGATTAAAGGGCTGTTAGCTTTGTTTATAAGCTAATTAATTTGCTCTAAAACTCTCCACACATATCGATATGGTCTAAAGGCATAAATGTCGATTTGCACCACAAATTTGGCTGAAATTGTCAATTTGCACCCCGAACTTGCATTTAAGTCAATTTACCTCCTAAACTTGGTAAAAATTGCCGATTTGCACCCCATCCGTTAAATTTACCTGTTTCTATCCAATTTTGCGTCACATGTCATGCATTTAAGGGGTAATATTGTCATTATATATTTATTCATATTGAATAATAAAATAAATTAATAAAATTACTTAAGAGGAACACTTGCTACAATGTTTGTTTTTTCGAAACATGTTATTGATTTATATATTTATTATTTTATGTGATATGGTATGTTAAAAGATATTAGAAAAAATATAAATAAATAAATACATTGAAAATTAAAAATAAATGTGTGTTCCGAGAGAATTACTATTATACCATTGTGTGTGTCTTAGCCTTATTAGGTTTCCTGTTAGAGATAGATTCGCATCTCTGTAATAGATTTGGACTCTGAATCCTACGAGATTGTGGTTATGTAATGCCTATATATTGGCCTCATTATCAATCAATAAATGGTTACGTTTTGTTCTATTACGTCGTTATTATTCTCGTTTTGTTCATCCTCCAACAATGTGTACATATAAAAATATATTTATACACAACACACTATATTTAAATGGGTGGGTATATTGAATATATAATTCAAAGTAGGGTTAAGTAAGTAGAAAAAAAGATGTAAATAAATAATTTGATTAACAAAATAATCCTCATTTTAAAGAATATTTTTATTTGTTTTTAAGAAAAATATAAATAGAAAATGACAACATTACCCCTCATGTGCATGACATGTGACGCAAAATTGGATAAAAACAGTTAAATTTAACGGATGTGGTGCAAATCGGCAATTTTTACCAAACTTATGAGGTAAATTGACTCAAATGCAAGTTCAGGATGCAAATTGACAATTTCATTCAAGTTTGGGGTGCAAATCGGCATTTATGCCTAGTCTAAAACGTACATGTTTATAATTGTGAATCAGTTTGAATGCTGTAAGCCTCTAAAAGTCATCTTCAAGCTGAAAATTTACAAAATTAATCTACTGATATATACTTAAGACCTAAATGGCAGACATATATATGGATATACTGTATCATCAAAACATTAATCCCTCAAAATGGCCAAAAAATAAATAAATCCCTCACATTTTGACAGGACGGTCCTCACTAGATGATATAGTTATAGTGGTAGATTATATCATAGCTATATCGAATTATCGATCATCTAGTGATATTTTATTTGAGACGGATATATAATGGTGAGGAAGTAAAATTGTATCGCAATCGACTTTACTCTGCAAAACCAACAACTGATGAAAGCTACACAGGAAGATTTCATCACAACTTAAACAGACGCCTATGGCTGGGAATCAATAGGTTGTGAAACAAAAAGCAGATTCTTCTGTTTTTATGGTCTCTAGAGAGATTACGCACCTGTGTGCTCTCCTTGGACTCGCTGATGTCTGATATCATCATAAGAAAAGTTGGGCGATCGACGCCTCGACGGGATGTTACCTTGCTTGATGTTTGTAATTGTGGATCATGGTTGTCTTCTAATTTATAGCCCCAGTTCTGAATACAAAATATCATTAAAAAAAAATTGAATGCAAAGAAATACTCATCAGGTAATTAAATACCATAACATTAATGTGATCGAGGCTCTCACTTCGATCCAAAAGTCTTTGAACATAGTTAATCATTTATCGGTATTTTTCCGGTGAAGCATCTGCGAAGGTTGCGTTGCTCACGTAAGTGGACATACGTCACAGCTTTTGGTCAAAAATGATCAAACTTATCTGAAGTTCTGAACCATTATTCTTCCGACCGGCAACTAAAATCAGGATCTAGAATTTCAGCTCACTCGTTTGCGGCCAAAGATAAGACAACTTACAAAATATAAAATTAGTAAGACAACTCTATTGGTTTTAAACTTTTAATGTACTTATATTAAATGACTAATTAAGGGACATCCGATCCATGGATAAGAAAACATCTGTGGTGCTCTGATCTGAGGGGAAGCAATTTTGACCTCCGACCTTTCTGGCTTGGCCTAAAGAAGGACGATGATGCTCCTGATGCAGTCGGAGAACCCCGAGTTCAACAGTCATCCTGCTTCACAAAATATTGGTTTTAGGATAGGCTGAATAACATTTCGTGAAAAGTGGAGCCAGTCTAAACTACTACTTTTTTAGGTAAATAAATCAAATTCATTTGGCTGACATCACCATACGATCACAAAAATCAAATAATAGTGACAAACCACCCTAAGGCTACCAAACTACAAAAAAATAAGAGTGTACGTGGCGCCTATTCAAACTAGAAAGTTCAAACAAAAGCTGAAATAAAGGACATAATAACTTAAGTTCATGCAAAACAAAAGTAAGCTAAACAACTCCACTAAACCTTAAAAACTCAAGAAACAACCAAAATCAAGCCGACATAAATCGTGTCCCAATATTGGTTAATTTGAGAAGACCAGGGTTAGGGGAGTATCTCTTTCCTGGGAGCACTAGGAGATTAATACCGCTCCACCTTGTTGCCGAGGCTCATCAAGCTGCAGATCGTAATTGTTCCCGAAGCAGACTCCGAGCCAAGCGCCTCCGCTCTACAACTGGCTAGTGTCCCACCAACTTCACCAAAGTCATATGCATGTCAGCCTGTAATTCCGGATTCAAGCGACGTTAGCCTTCTTCTTCTTGATCCTGCTTCCGCGCAGTCGGCCAAGGTCGCGGTATCACATGTTGTGCCAGTCTAAACTATTGTTTAGACGTAAGTGTATTTTACTCATTTTCCACAATACATATCAAACTTTTAATTTTCAGATTCGGGCCAAAGTCATAGATCAATGCATGTGTCTGGACCTCTAAATAAGGTAATTTACTGACAGTGTTCTCGCTCCCGGTCGTCTCTTCCATCTTATACAATTAACTGACATACATGACAGGTTGATCACGAATAATTAAGTACGTATGCACGAATTGAGTAGAATCGGTCAAAGTCAGTGCATGCTTGATACAGGAAATAGCTAGGAGCCTTCTATTTAGGGCGATGCATCATTATCTCTTCGTCATGTAGCTATTGCAAATTTGAATGGGATTGATGGGGAAGTGATCAACATATGAAATAATTTATTGATGAGAAAAATATATAACAACACCCAAAACAACATGGTATTAACAAGTGAGCAACGAAACACGAACCGATTTAGACCGAAGAAAAGAAAAAGGAAAAAGAAGAAAGAAAGACGCACATAATTAATTGTCCTTGAGTGCGCCAGCTAATTAACTTGTTCACTCTTATACCCAGTTCCGCTCTAACTACTAACTAGGGAGGGGTGAATCAAGAAATAAAATATTTATAATTTTCTCGATATTTTTGTGAAAGTTTACATTTTTCGGCATATGGATATATCTGTTACATACCAAGTATTTTTTGATAGAAATTTTTGAAATTTTCCGATATTTTTATAATATCGTCACGTCTCAAGCCAATTTCAAAGAAAATAAAAAATCACTGGTTAGGAGAATCAAACCTCTGATCAATCTTTTTACAAGCATAAAGTTATAGTCAACTATACTAAACATATTTATTGTTGTATATGACTCTTTTAACTATATATTGCATTCTATGTCTCAACATTCACCTAAAATTGAAATAAAACTGAACTAGTTGTTGAGGGGAATCAAACCCTTTTGGTCTATGAGGAAGCAATGATGGACCTTACCCTTATGGGGGAAACTCAACATGCCTTATCCACCATATTTATTATAATGAGATGCAATCAAATGAAAACATATGAACACAATCTGATGCACAATCTTCACAAAACTATGATTATGGTCAAAATTAAGAAATGCTTGATCCAAACGGGAACTCCCAGTACACAACCCACAGTTAATCACCCACGACCCCTATGGTTGACATATAAGTCAGTATATGCAAAATTAGAAAAGAGATGTATCATTTAATGACTATTCTTCACAATATACTCATGATTTTACTCAAAGACGTGATGAAGATAATGAAAATTTTGTACCTCATCGATCCTTTATGTGGTTCTAAATCACTCATGTAATTTCATATTTAATGTATCATATGTAAATAAGGCGTGATGAGCTAGTCTCCATTCGGGTAAATATATATATATATATTTTTTAAGAAAATTTTTAATAATGCCAAACGATTATTTCACCTCAAATTACTATAACTCACTATAAACTAATAGTTATATAATAATTTCTTATGACATGTAGTAGATAATTGATCAAATAAACATTTCTAAAAAATTTCATTCAAAATTTTCATATTTTTATATAAATTTCTATTAATTTACTTAATTATTTTTTAAAATCGAAATTTTCCCGAAATTTCGATAATTTTCGGATCCTTAATATTTTCGTTCTCGCCAAAATTGTATTCCTTGTGGTGAATTGTATACTAAGTCTGTATAATTGTAAGAATAAAAAGGGCAAGCGCACCAAGAAATGATATGATACTCCAACAGACTGGAGAAATAAATACCATAAGGCCCCGTTTGGTTGGCAGGAAATTCTACTATGGAAAAAGAATTTATTTCAATTTCCATGCTTAAGTGTTGTTTGGTTGTAATTGAATATTGGAATGGAAATAAAAAATATGATTTGACTGTAAATTGACTCTCTCTTAAAGCCGGAACTGAATTACCTACCCAGGGGTGGTATTCAATTTCCATTCCCATCAGTAAAAACTAATTTCCTTTTAAATTACATTTTCTTTCCTTATAAATGAGTTTCAATGAAAATTTTGATTAAATATTCTATTCTAATTACTTACCAAAATAATTTTAATTTTAAATTTCGATATCTACCGAACATTGATATGTAATTAATAAAACTCTTTCCATTTCCATATTAGTCTGGAAAGAAAATTAAATCTTTTTCCTTTTTTCACATTTCATTTAAACAATCAGGGCCTAAAGGAACTTGGTCTCCTAAATCGCACCCTTGTAGATATCTTATGCTTCTTCCAATGTACCCAGGACTTCTTGTCACTTGGTCACACAAGTCACTGAAGTAGAAATCCTTCACAACGACTCTATCCAGCATAGTCTTGAATTGATTCAGGTATTGTTCGTCTGAAGAATTACTGTGTTCCAATAATTTTATAATTCCTCTTCTCCGAAGTAGCTTTAAATCCTCCGTAGAACAGATAAGACTCTTCATAAGGATCATATATGATGTAATGTGATGCGTACTGCTAAGGCTGCACTGCTCAAACACAATCATGTTCCTGAAGAGTGCATCTGATGTCAGTTGAATGGTTGCCGGTGGAATTTTGATCACACCATTTCTGAAAGTTATGTTCAACAAATGGGAAAAATCATTTAAAACCAAATTTCAATTGATTAGTTTAATTAAATTAAACTTATAATTAATCAAAGATAAACATGGATTTAAGCTCTTCATAATGAGAGCTACAAAATCATATGTTTATTTGTGTAATTTGGTTTGTGGGTGAATAAGGGGAATTGTCACTCAAAGATGGTTACTTAGAATGAGGGAAATGTATTTGTCCCACATTGGAAAAGAGAAATGTTGAAAAGACTTTATATAGAATCCATTGTGTATGGATTGTAAAGTGTGTAAGCCCCCTTATACCCTCTCGCGCACGCGTAGGGGGGGTGCGATTCCCAGGTCACAAGGGAAACTCGTGTACGCCCGTGCGACATGCGGACACGAATGCAACACCGAATTGAGGGTCGGAACGCAGCGGTTTTGACTTTTCAAATTCTTCTTTTGTAACAACTGAGTTATTGTGTGTTATGGAGGATTATTTATTGCTGATTGCAAATCCTCACTGTATAAATAGCCACCATCCTTTCATTGTAAAAGAATCCATTTTTCGAAACACAATTCTCTCCCAATCTCAAAGTTCTTAGCTTTTCTTTGGTGATAGAAAGAAGTACCTTTTGAGTTCGTTGAAGGTTTTAGTTAGTAGGGCAACTTTCTAAAATTGTTTAGTCGTTATATCCTGGGAGACAAGCGCCAAGCATCCTTGCACCGATAGAGGAGGCGTAAACGTCTTAAGGATAGTGTGGTATCACACACGTCTCGACTAGTTCTTCCATCACCAATCGTTCGGTATTTTAGTTGAATTTATTTTCGTGTTCTTCGTTTCTGATTTATAATTATTTATAATTCAGCTTATTAAATTATATATGTAATATATTACTGTTTTTATAACATTTCGAACTCAATCCCACCCCCAGCAGTTTTGTAGCAGTGAAATTTAATCCGCATGCTTTAATTCTCTTTGCACCAGCTTTCGGATTAACGCGTGCACTTGCATTTGGTTGCACCATAGGAATATGCTGATTCTGAGGCGTCAAGTCAACAGAGACTTGATGCAGTGAAGGGGAGTTTACTAAAACAGGGTTCCTACTGGGAAGGTAAAATTTGTGCAAGAGATCAAGAAAATGCTTGTAATCTTTGGTGGGATCAAGTGTTTTTTCTATTGCCTTGTGATTTGTAGGCTGAAAGAAGCTAAGAGCTAAGTTGGTGACTGATTTTGGTGGGTGACCTCTTAGAGGAATCTTAATAGCATCATACAAAAGTTTGAGAATGAAGAAGGGGATTTCGTTTTCAAGTAAGGCAAGGTCATGCTGAAAAGCTGCGATCATCCAGGCACTATTGAATATTACAATAGAAAGAGAATGATTATTGCTTTTATGTTTATTCATACACATATCACCTATATATACTAATCCACCCATCAATCAATTCGTGATTCACTCCGTGATTCACGCCGACACTCCCTCTCAAGTTGATGCATACATATCAACCATGCCCAACTTGGTAAGTGAATCATAAAAGACCCTTTTTGACACTCCTTTTGTGAGCATGTTGGCAAGTTGCTCTTCTGTAGAAATAAAAGAAAAACTAATGATCTTCGCGTCGAGCTTCTCTTTTATAAAATGACGATCAACCTCCACATGTTTTGTACGATCATGTTGCACAGGATTATGTGAAATATCAATAGCTGCCTTATTGTCACAGTACAGCTGCATAGCACATTTAGGCTTAATACCCAAATCTTGTAGCAAATTTCTAAGCCATAACAATTCGCACACTCTCTGAGCCATACCTCTGTATTATGCTTCAGCACTAGATCGAGCTACCACATTTTATTTCTTACTCCTCCACGTAACAAGGTTACCTGCAACAAAGATAAATTATCCTGATGTGGATCTCCGATCTGTAATTTTTCCAGCCCAGTCTGCATCTGTGAAGCCACAAATCTCAAGAATATTGTTGTGATTAAAAAACATTACTCCTCTCCCTGGACCTGACTTCAAGTACCTCAAAATCCTCACAACAGCATCCATGTGATCCGCACTCGGATTATGCATGTACTGACTCACTACACTTACTACATACGCAACATCTCGCCTGGTATGTGACAAATAAATCAGGCGTCCAACTAGCATCTGATAACGAGTTTTGTCAGTGGGCACGTGATCTGGGTACTCTGCTAACCGATGGTTCTGCTCAATAGGAGTATCAATTGGAGTGCAATCTAACATACCTGTCTCTGTTAATAGATAGATACCATCCCTTCCACGGGCTATCTCAATGCCCAAGAAGTACTTGAGTGTACCTAGGTCCTTCATCTCAAACTTTGTGGCTAGCTACTTTTGTAATCTGTCCACCTCAATAGTATCATTACCAGTAACTACCATATCGTCAACATATATGATTATGGCTGTTACCTTCCCTTGTTGGTGTTTGAGAAATAATGTGTGGTCTGAATTACTCTACATGTAGCCAATTTTCCTCATGAATTGTGAGAATCTTCCAAACCAAGCACGAGGTGATTCTTTAAGACCATACAAAGACTTTCTCAATCTACATACGGAGTTACTTGGATAAGCGGCCACATATCCAGGCGGAAGATCCATGTATACTTCCTCTGTTAGTTCTCCATGAAGGAATGCATTTTTAACATCAAATTTCCTAAGTGGCCAGTTCAAGTTAGCAGCGACAGAGAGCAATACCCGGATAGTTTTTATCTTTGTAACATGTGAAAATGTCTCATCATAGTCTATGCCATATGTCTGAGTGAACCCCTTCGCTACTAAGCGTGCTTTATACCGGCTTACTGACCCATCTGGATTATGCTTCACTGTAAACATCCAACGACATCCTACAGTCTTCTTGCCATATGGTGGAGGTACAAGCTCCCAAGTATTGTTCTTTTGTAATGCTTCCATCTCTTCCTCCATTGTTTTCCTCCATTTTGGATCTCCCAATTTATCATTCACTTTGTTAGGTACTGATACAGTAGATATTTGATTCACAAATGACTCATATGACTTAGAGATAATCTTTTGGTAGATATAAAATTTGCCACCGGATACTTGGCTTTAGTCTGAAGGATAGGTTCATATTTTTGTTGGTTGACCTCGAGTAGACCTATTTGGCAAAACATATTGTCTACTATTAGCCCTAATAGAATGACTAACCTCATATGAGTGATCTTCTGTACTAGGAGAGCATTGGTCAGGGGTATAAACAGATGTACGGGAGACATGAGGGGCAGTTGTGTTGTCAGCTTCTGGTGCCTGAATCTCTTGAGTGAAGACCTCCGGTGGTGCCTGTGTGGCTGACACCTTGGTAATCTCAACGGAACCTGTTACCATATTGACTGGCTCCATTGTCTCCCCCTCTCCATGATACATCTCTTCAAAATATGAATTCTCCTCCTGAAGAGCAGTATCAGAAGAGGGAAAATAACTCATGTCCTCAAAAAATGTAACATCCATAGTGACATAATACTTCCGAGTAGGGGGATGAAAGCACCGGTACCCTTTCTGATGTCCTCCGTACCCAACAAACACATATTTAACTGCCCGGCATCCAACTTAGAATGCTGATGTTGTAGAAGATGAACAAAAGCAACACAACTGAAAACACGGGCAGGAAGATTATGAAAAGAGGGTAATGAGACATGAGATGCAAGCACCTCATAGGGAACTATCCCCTGAACGACACGAGATGAAAGACGATTAATAAGGTGGACGGAAGTAATGACAGCATCACCCTAAAGGTATTTAGGCATGTGGGCACTAAAAAGAAGACACCGAGCCATATCAAGAAAAATGACGATGTTTTCTTTCAGAAACCTCATTTTGCTCAGGTGTGTAAGGACACGTTGTTTGATGAACAATCCCGTGTGTGTTAAAGAACTCCTGAAAGACATGATTCACATATTCCTCCCATTATTAGAAAGAAGAACTCTAATGGTGGCATTATATTGTGTTTGGACAGAGGTATGGAATGCACGAAAAGCTGGAAAAACCTCATCTGTATTTTTAAGAAGAACAATCCATGAAAGACATGTGCAATCATCAATAAATGACACAAAATATTGCATTCCTGACACAGTACACTTTTTAGAGGGTCCCCAAACATCAGAATGAATTAATTCAAAAGGAACAAAGCTTTTAGGAGAAGTACTAGGGAAATAAGTAGATCGATGACTCTTGCTCAAAACACAGGTCTCACAACATAACAAAGACTCTTCCACACTAATAAACAAAAAATGCATTGATTTTTTCATAACACTAAAAGATGGATGCCCTAAGCGACGATGCCATAACCAAATTTCACTTAGCTTGTCAGAAGTGGAGAATAAAGCGGTCTGAGACTGTCCCCCTGGTTTTTCCCCTGCGTATGTTAGATCCAGATGAAACAACCGGCCCTTCAGATACCCCCAACCAATTACCCGTCCGGTGAGAATATCCTGAAAAATCACATACATAGGAAAAAAGGTCACAGAGCACTGAGCGTCAGCGTTCAATTGGGGAACAGATATCAAATGATGAGATAAAGCAAGTACATAGAGTACATTGTGAAGCTCTATGGTGAGAGTAATACGAATGGACCCTGTCCCTAACACGGGGAATGCCTCACCATTAGCATTAGTAAAATAAGGTACGGGTGGAGGGGACAATACGGTAAAATAAGATTTGTCATAAGTCATATGATCAGATGCACCAGAATCAATAATCCATGTATCAAAACTAACAGAGTGAGAAATATTGAAAGCCATACCAATTTCACCACGGCCAACGATGGAGGCTGTAGGTGCTCCTCCAGCAATATGATGATCATGTCCAACCACACCATAGATATCGGGTTCTGGAACTAATTGAAGAGCTGCTTTTGCCTAGGGACGATAATTAGGCCTCTTAGGCTTAAGGTGTGGATATAATTTCCAACAGGTCGCACGAGCATGGTTAGTATCATGGCAATAAGAGCAAGGAGGACGGGGCTGATTCCCGAAGCCTGGTGGTGGTCCTTGTCGGTGAAGGGGAGCGGAAGTTGCTTGTGGAAAAGGTGGTGCCGGAGATCGAGCATGAACATTGAGACTGGAAACGATAGCCGGTGCCTGAAGAATACTCTCCTGCTGAGACTCATTCTTTCGGATATAGGTGAAAGCGGTGAGTAGGCTAGGTGGTTCGATCATTCGGAGCAATTCGCCTTTTGCACTGGTATGCTTTGCATCAAGACCTTTTAGGAAATGGTGAACTCGTTCAAACTCCTTCTCCTTTTGGTACCAAACAATATCTTCTTGATTTTTGATCATGCAAGGACGTTTCACATCAATCTCAGCCCAAATATTCTTTAGTTTGGTGAAATAGTGCGCCACCGGTTGGCCATCCTGGTGTATTTCTAAAGCTGTGCACATTAACTCATGAACCTGTATGAAATCAGAGTCATTAGTATATAAACCGACCAGTGTCTCTCATATTGCATGTGCAGTGGCACATGCCTCCACCAGATCAACTATCTCATCATTCATAGCTATCCACAAGACGGACATGACAAGACCATCATTGTTGTCCCATTTATTGTAGGAAACAATATCCACAGGACTAGGAGTCGTAGTGACGCCGGTGACATGTCCCATCTTGTGCATGACTCGAAGATGAGCAGTCATAAGTCGTTTCCATTTACGGAAATTGGTTCTGTTGAGTTTGGCGCCCCCAAATGAACCACTGTCAGAACCTTTGACAGATACTTCGAAGGTCGGAACATCAAGGAGTTGAGAACCCTCCGCTTCGTATCCAGAACCCATTGAAAAGGAAATAATGGAAAAAATCAAGGATTAGACAGCAAAAAACACAAGAAATAGAGACCAATATGTCGCCGGTGCACTTGCACTGTTGGTGAGTATGCACAGACTGACGCTAGCCTGACCGGGTCGGGTCAAGCTAACCGGGTCGGGTCGGGTCTAGCGGGCCGGGTGGAGAGAGGGCTGGGTCGGATCGAGAATGGGCCGGTCGGGTCGAATACATGGCAGAAATTCGCCGAAACTTCTTGAAAAAAAGAGGATTTTGACGGAGGAGATCCGAGGGGCAGGAAAGCGTCTCGTATTCAACGGTGGAGAGGAGGAGCATCTCGGCGGTGGAGCACGACCCGAGAACGTCGGACAGCAGATGTCGAGCGGTGGCTTCGTCGACGTGTGTCGTCGTCGCTGCGGGCAGACACCGGAGCAGAGAGGACAGCCGGGAGGGCGGGCACCGGAGCCGGTCGTAGCAGACGACGGAGCGGAGACAACCGGGCAGACGACGTCAAGCAGTGGCTTCGACGAGCGGGAGTGGCACGGCGGAGAAGTAACGCTCGGCGGCCAAAAAAGGAAAAACCAGAAAAATACCCAGAAAAACAGAGGCTCAACTAGAGCTCTGATACCAACTAGAAAGAAAATGATTATTGCTTTTATGTTTATTCATACACATATCACCTATATATACTAATCTACCCATGAATCAATCCGTGATTCACTCCGTGATTCACGCCGACAATTACGTTTGACTGGTCTCCTAACTTCTTATTGAAGTGTTGTTCATACCTGAGGAGAAGTTCTAAAATAAAGCAACCGTCAAGCAACATGATTTCTGCAAGCACATTCTTATAAATGTGATTGAACTTTTCGGAGTAGCATCCACGAACTACTGCATCTAAATCGTAAATAGAAGTTGTGAACTCTTCTAGAATGCGACGAGACTGCTCATCATCACCTACTCGCTTAAGAAAGAATTGCAGGTAATGCCATTTGTGCTCGCTCATAGCTGCGAGGTCAGGGTTCTCCAGTTGGAAAGGTCTGATCGAGACGACACGACAGTTATAGGCTTCATCTTTAACTCTTCGAAGTCTTGTTGGAACTTTGTAGATGCTCATGTTCTCTTCCCCTTTCTCCACTTTTCGTTGGAGCTTCTCCGTAATTTCCCGCTTCCATGCTTCTGCGTCCTGTTTTGAAGGTAATAGAACAAATACTTTCAGCGTAATTACAATAAATAAGATATATGCATGACAAAGAACAAGCTAGGGTTGCCAAAAACCAAGAGCCTTCTTAAATATTAATTGAATAGTTGTATATGAGAGACGATTGTAATATTTCTTAGGAAATGGCATAAGCTATCTTAACAACTCGACTTCCTCTTTACTCATTGTTAACTCCACCCTCTGAATGGGGTGATATCCGGCTTAATCTCCTCATGCTCTGATCACCGGACTGGTGGCCGAAGACCTGGAAGCCCAGCAGGCGAACATGCCAGTCTGGCAACCCCTCTGCTAGCTCGGGTATCGCTATCTACGCCATCTACGGTGGCTCACCTTCATAGATAGATACAATGTACTGGCACACATTCCCACATCGAGAGAAGAGCCATGCACATTCTCCATTGCACCTATAAATAGGCAGCCCAAACCACCTAAAAAATGTAACGTATTCCTAAGTCCTTAACTCTCGAACTTGTTTCGCACCAGATATTAACTTAAGCTTTGAGGGTCGAAGGCCGGCGCACCGTTAGCCCTTTGACTTTGACTTGTTGTGTGCAGGTCCTACTGAGCTGACACACCGAAATACAAGGCTACGAGAAGCTCGATCCCCCATATTTAGCTCCCGTAACATTTGGCGCTAGAAGAAGGGTCTTCGTCAGCAACGTTTTCAGCTTAACACAATGGTAGCCTTGAACGAACAGGAAAACCCGTTGTTGCCTCGCCAGTCCCCTTTCCGGGAGGCGTACACAGTGCTTCGCTGAGATTGTTCCCTGACCAGCAATGTGGGGCCGAAGGGCTATTCCCCGACTCCCAGACCACGGCTGGAGGGACGTCCCAGGTACCCTTAACGGATCCCAAGGCCGTGCTGGAATTGGCACTCCAAGACTACAAGAGACTCCAAGCTGAGATAAAGTTAGAATGGTAGGCCACACTTGCGGCCCTGGCACGCTCATCAGCGTTGGAGAAAGAACAACAACTCATCCGATCACCGATCCGGCCGCCGGAATATGAGGAGATTAAGCTGGAGATCACCCCATTTAGGGGGTGATGTTAACAACAAGTCGTAACCGGACATGTCGATCAAAGATGGAGGAGACATGCATTAGTAAGCTTGCAAACATTGAACCATGAAATGGGGAAGACATTTAACTTTGCTTCCAATTGCATGTTACGTGCATGAGTTGCATTGCATGATGCATGAAGCCATTTTCCTTCATAAAAGCATGAAAGATTGCAGCAAAAACATCCCAAGGAAGAGATACAAACGTATAGAGTTTGTATAGTAGTGTGATCCTCACTTAGAGAGATTGAGAGAAAGAGTGTCTTAATTAGTGAGGAGAAAATTTCTCTTGAGAGAGAGAGAGGTGTGTTACTATTTTAGTTAGTCTAGAGTAAGTTATTTCTTGTAATCTCATTATTTAGTATAATGGAAGAAAGTACTACTGCTGCTCCGAGGACGTAAGCACATTGCCGAACCTCGTTAAATATCTCTTATTTTTATTGCTATTTCCGCTAATCACACCAGGAGTGTGAAAAATCAGATCTTGGGATAACCATTTATCTGTCGGCCTTGTATTAGGCAGCCCTACTTTCCCAACACCCTCAAGTAATGGTTTCAATATTCGATATCCGTGTCTTGAATCCATGCTTTTGGATAGTATTATCAAACATCCTAGAGGATTAGATTTGAAGAGGTTGTCCATGGCAAATAATTCTCTTTTCCCGAATGACTTTGCCGGCGAGAACCATATCATGTAGAATTGAATGCTGCAACAATTGTTGAGGAACTGGAGAACTCGACTGTGGAATTGCTGCGTCAAGCTGTTGGACTGGAGTATCTCTAGCTCTGGAAGCTTTTGCCGGAACCAGACTAGTATTTCTTTCTTTTATTACATTGTTTGGAGGGATTAGAGGGTCGTAAGCTTCATCCCGATCTTCATCAATGCTGATTTGCTCTTGGATATTAGTAGTAGTAATCAGAGACGTTGGTTCGTGGAGATGGTTGATGCTTTTGTGAATTTTCAGGCCAACTGCATGCATGGGAAGGTTAGAGATGGAGACTATGTTGTCCGATGAATAGAGGAGAAAGAATGTGGCAACAAATGAGAGGGTGGAGAAGATGGAGGATTTGGCAATGCGGCTAAATAGGTTGGCATTGATGTGAAATATGAGGATAAGACATATTAGTTTGCGGTTTATTTTCCACGTTCTCAATTAGTTTGTTGCTGCACTTATAAATAGACACTTGAACTCGAATAAGATTAATTTCCATGTATCTTACATATTTTTAATTAGTTCAATGTTGCACGTAAAAACAAGTACTTGAATTCGAACAAATAGCACCAATATAATGTTATTGTTTCTATGAGACCATTAGGGATGAACCTTTACAAAATTGAGGACTCCAAAATCAAAAAAAAATCATAAATAAAAATAATTTTATTCTAAAATCATAAATAAATCAAATCATGTCCGATTTCTAAAGAAAAAAATTTGCGGGTTGACGGGTTCCAACAGGTAGCACGGAAACCCGTCGTGCTTAACCCGTTTCAACCCATTAACATAAACGGGTTCTTAGAGTGCCGACCCGTTATGAACACGGCCTGCCAAAAACACGCACGAGCCCGCCCAATTTCCAGGTCTATAATCAAACACTTTCTGTGACATTCTTTTCACTTTTTTTTAACCGCATCAAGTAGCGCAAGCACATAATATATAAGTTGAAATACTAAATGTGCGTACCCGAAACTGTTAAATGTTGCTGTAAATTCCCATTGGCAACATATTCAAATACAAGTGCCATGTTCTTTCCATCATTGTAGTAGCCAATGAAGGACACGACGTTTCTCTGATGAGCTATCATCAATAGCTTAACCTCATATGTCTGATAAAATCCAACAAAGAGGATAAACAAAAGCTCAATCCGGCATGGGTACACCCACTTATGCAAAACTATAGATATAAAAACTCATAGAAAATAGCAAACCCTTAGCTAAGAGACCCTCAATTAAAGGACGAGATGAAGCTGGTAGCATTGGCAGACAGTTGTGAGATACCAAGAATAGAGAAAATAAATATATCGTGATGCTTCTTGTAATGATGAAAAGAATGCAGAGCAGACTCTCTGAAAAATTCCAAAAGATGACATTGGGCTTCTAACACATTAAAAATCTTACCTTCGAAACGCATCAGATTCCTAGTAATCCAAATAAACCAAATTAGATTACAGGAGACTAGAAACCAAAGTCGACGTTTAGGCTTTGGGAACACTGAAATACCAACACTTCATCAATTGTACCCCAAAACGAGAATGAATGAGAAAATAGAAGGCAAACCCATTTCCATAAAGCCATAATTTCAGAACAATGCAAAAGCAGATGAGTACCCGATTCCGCATGACTTCCAGAAAAGGAGCAATGAGATGGAAGTGAAAAACCTCGCCGTTGTAAAACATCATCAGTTAGTAAACGCCCATGAAGAGCCTTTGCGGGGTTGAATTGCTTTATTCCAAATCACTTTACCCCAATCTTTATGCTCACCATGATTTGAGAAGAAAACAAAAGTTTCTTTTGCTGTCATAATTCTTGAGGAGGAGTGCGACCATAAAAGAGAGTCAGATGTGTCTGCATCAGGCATAGCAATGCGCTCAATTTTTTGTTTTGCTTGAGGGAATGAATAAATAAAATCTACTGAGAGAACCCAATGAGAATCAATAATAACATCATTCACTTTAGCATGAAGTGAAATAGAGCCACTTACTCCAACACTAGTAGCAAGAGGCTCATCCAACCAATTATCTTGCTAAAAAGATATCCTCTTACCATCACTAACACTCCAATGCAAAGAATTTTAAAACATTGGCCAAACGTTTTTGAGACCCAACTAGACTGAAGATCTCTTGTAAGACTTTATAGGTTGGAAATCATCGTTCAAAAAAACGAGCTCTAAGCAAAATAGAGGCTGGAGAGGAAGAAGAAAGCATCTCCCAACATCTTTTTATTAGAAGAGCACGATTAGTCTCAAATAGATCACGTAACCCCAAGCCTTATTCCTCTTTAGATTTACAACAGTGACGCCAAGCAACAAGAGACATGTCTATTTTGAAAGGGTCGCCAGTCTAAAAAAAAATTCATGATCCAAGATTGAAGGACATGAAGTAAACCAGCCGACCACTCATAAATCTGAAAATTATAAACTAAAATGTCTTGAATAACTGACTGAATAAGTTGTAACATACCCGCTTGCGACAAAAGAGAACATTTCCAAGAGGACAACTTGCATCTCACTCTATCTGTAATGGCCTGAAAATACACCCTCTTGGGACGTCCCTAGAAAATCGGAACCCCAAAATATGTGAATGGAAGAGACCCCTGCTTGACACCTAAAATTTTCTGGATAACAAAGTGTCTACGGTGAGCATATTTCCCAAGGAACACAAGCGATTTAGATTTATTGACTATTTGCCCTGAATTCAAGCAATATTCCTCCATAAACTTCATTAGATTCTTCAAAGATATCTTGGTATCCCGCATAAAAACCATAATGTCATCTGCGAATAGAACATGCGAGGGTGCAGTAATACCAAGAGGAGTTGATAGTAAATCAATAAGTTCATCCTCAGCCAGCTTAGTAAGACCTCTACTTAAAACCTCTTCTGCAAGACAAAAGAGAATAAGTGACAAATGATCTCCTTGACGAACACCACGAGAACAAGAAAAAAACTTTTTCATCCCACCATTAACTAAAATTGATAAGTGTGCAGACCCCAAAATTGCTTTAATCCAGTCACAAAAAGGATCTGAAAAACCAAAAGCCTTCAAAACCCGAAGTAAGAAATCTCAATCAAGCGTGTCAAATGCCTTTTGCACATCAAACTTAATTGCAATTTTACCGCCCTTACAATTACGATCCATGAGGTTAATGCATTCTCAAGTCAATATAATGGGGTCTGCAATAGTGCGGCCTCTAAGAAAAGCACTTTGGTTGGGTGAAATAATCCGAGTAGCAATACTTCCCAAACGGTCAGTTAAAATCTTTGTGATAAGCTTGAAAATAAAATTTACCATAGCAATAGGATGCAACTGCGTTACAGTGTCTGCTCCAGGGACTTTAGGAATCAAGATCATTAAATTGGAATTGAAGTGGGGGAGAATGTATCAAGTATTGAAAAATCTCTGAACAGCTTGGACTACCTCTACACCAACAACTGACCAACACTTCATAAAAAAAATTCCACGAAAACCATCTGGATTAGGAGAACTATTATGATCCATAGAACACATAGTCTGAAATATTTCCTCAGATGTGGGAATGGCTGTTAACATAATATTATCCTCAATAGTCACGAGATTAGGAAGTACCTGAGAAAATAGACAAGTGTCTCTTACAAAAAAATCTGCTGTGAAGAGGCTATTGAAATAATTTACCACATGATCACTAATCTCTTTTGGGTCATCAATAATATTGTTTCCATCTCTCATAATTGATAATGACTGTTTAAGATGCCGGACTTTAACCATTGCATGGAAGAAAGAAGAGTTTCGGTCACCTTCAGTAAGCCATTTTATCCTTGATTTATCACATATAAATTTCTCTTGAAGCAAAAGAGGCTCATGAACTTGAGCACTGACAACAATCTCCTTGGAAAGCAAGTCATCAGAAGGACCCAATCTAGCAATTTCCCGCTGGATTATATGCAAATCATCAAATGACTTCTCCACCATTATGTTTACATCCGCAAACGTAACTTTATTCCAAACCCGAATCCGCTGTTTAAGAGTCCGCAGCTTAGAAGCCAAAACAAACATTGGATTATCATAGAAATGAGAACTTTGCCTAACCTCCTTCACCAAAGATGATCTAGCCACATGCAATGGTGATTTTTTGTTAAGTATAAGCTTTGAAAAGGACACTAAAAGAGGACAATGATATGAGAGAAAACGAGAAAGAGTAGTGCACTTCAAATTGTGTCAAACATTCATCCAAGAGAAATTACTAAGACACCGATCAAGCCTCATTTCAACACTTGCACCAACACTCCTTCTATTTGTCCAGGTATAAAGCAGTCCTTTAGTAGGAAGATGAACCATCTCACAATTAGTTGGAATAGGGCGATGACTTTTTTGGGAGATATCATGGTTGTTGATGATCGAGGAATACTTCGGTGAGAGCCATTTTATAGTAAATGAGAATTGAAATAGAAGCTAAAATTACTTTCTTCTATCTGGGTCATATGATCACCATCTGTATGTCCAAGCTACTAATTAAATGCATGAATGTGAAAAATTCTGCAAATTAATTTGTCTATTTATACATGTTGATTATTGATTTAATACACAACAATTCGAAACTTCGAATGAACGTTGAATAGTACGGCTTTTACCGCCGGCTTGTCAAACACCAAATACTGCTTGGCCGACTTCATCCTGATTGATGAATCATGGGCTAATTAAACTATTGAAATGGTTGCATGGCAATCAAACTATAGCGATAGATTGAGATTAAGAGGGACATGCTCATCAATTATCCTTTAGTCACTAGTCAGGAAATGATCTCTATGTGTGTATGTGTATATATAAAAACCATTTTGTGAAATTTTCTCATTTAAGATTAAAACGATTAATACTGCCTCGTTTTCCATCTAGAAATCATATGTTTTTGGTTTTGATGATGATTCTCTCATGCTACGTAATGTACTAGAGTTAAAATTTACTCGCACTAGGGGCACCATATCATACGGTTGCAATCAATCATATGCATATTGTGTAAATAGTAAGTGTTATGCTTTTAATTGTTATTTTATTAATTTATATTTGTGAAGAACTGACTAAATGTCATACGAGTACATATAGTAAGTCTTCTGTTATATAATTTAGAATTGCGACCAGAATGACCTGATGCAATATTAACCGTCTATACATTATAAATCTATATGCTAAATTTTAAGAACGGTACATGACATTTGCTCTACTAATCATCAAAATTACTTTACTTTCAAAACTATCATATAAGTACATAAACTACATAATTCGATCTACTTTGGATACATATTGTTATTCACTCGGTTAGTTGATATGGTTGCCGATATACTTTCAGAGGTAAGTTGGTCTTCTCAGTAGTGATGAAGAAAGAAAAACTACTCTTACTCATTTTACATTGTTTATCTCTCACTTCTTTGTCTGCGTAATGGAAAATTTCCTCAAAATTATGTTGTAAGTGTAATCAATAAGATTATTAATCTTAAGGTTATTACCAATTTTGGTCTGGATTTCTAGGTCTTAGGGTTATAAATAATTTATTACCCCCCCTCTCCCATCTTGCTCTAAACCACACTTCCCGTCAAATCTGGGTCTTTTCCTTGTATTTTGCTTCCTTTCTCCATCTCCTCCTCCTCATTTTGCACAACCCCAATTATTAATTCAATCTACATGTTATGAATGAAGAAGAGAAACCCATAAATTTCAAAGGAGGAGAGGGAGGGGGGAAATTATTTATAACCCTAAGACCTAGATACCAAGAGCAAAATTTTTAATAACCCAAAAACCAATAATCTCATTGATTAGATTTACAACATAATTTTGAGGAACTTTTCCATTACGCAAGACAAAGAAGTGAGAGACAAACAATATAAAATGAGTAAGAGTACATTTCCTTCTTCATCACTACTGAGAAAACCAACTTATCTTTGAAAGTATATCGGTAATCATATCAACTAACTGAGTGAATAACAATATGTATTAAAAGTAAATCGAATTATGTAGTTAATATAATTATATGATAGTTTGAAAATAAAGTAACCTTAATTATTAATGGGGTAAATGTCACGTACTGTTCTTAAAATTTGGCCTAAATTTATATTAAAGTCATTGAATATAAATAATTCACACTGTGCACCAAAGACTCTTGGACTGATCGAGTAGTTTGAACCCTTGAATTGGGGCCGGTTTCATTCGCTCAATGACTCCTTTCATTTGGGCCTCAACCTCGTTATGGGCCTTCCTGGGTTTGTTTAATCCATTTAAGCAAACACCCATCAAAACGGTCTCCAATACCGAACCACTTTCCCTCGAAAAACCTTATCCTCTCTCTTCTCCCAGGAGCTTCGGCTATGGCGTCACTCATACTCGGAGCTCTCCCTATCCCCTCCCAATCCCTCGCTCCCAACTCCCGCATTTCCTTTTCTCAATCCGAAACCCTCGCCATTCCCCTCCCTTCTCCCACCGCTTCCCTCTCAATTTCCACCGCCACTTCTCCCTCTGTCCCTTCCGGTACTCCTCTATTTCAATCCCTTTCTCTGTGTGTGCTTTTGATTCCCTAATTTCTGCGCTCATTTCTTGTTGGTATACAGTGTACTGTGGCAGAGGCGATAAGAAAACTGAGAGAGGAAAGCGTTTCAATCACTCCTTCGGAAATGTAAGTCGAGATTTTGACCATTTTGCAAATTGTGTTAAAGGAAAAAAAAACTGAAATTGGTTTTCTTACAGGCGAGGCCGAGGAACAAGAATAAAGGGAGAGGATCGCCTAGGGTTCCGGTACCGGCGGCACCGCCTAAGAAAGACAAGTTTGAGGACGATTCGGTTGTCAAGGTTGAAATTGACGAGTCCTTGTCTTAGCTGATGGCTGTGATGCCAATTTGTTGCGTTTCTTTTGATTTATAATTGTAATTGTATGCGCCTTGGATATGCTTTTGTTTGATGAATACTTTTATTGGTCTTCTTTGCTATTAATGATTTGAGCTTTGCAATTCCGGTTCCATACTTCCATTTGGTACTTTTGCGTTGTTTTCTTTGTAGTTTAGGGAGACCAAACGCTAAGATATGCTTTCGTTGATTTAGCTGATTTATATATATTTGTCTGAAGTTTGGATACACATGGTACGAAAAGCTGTTTTGTATCGCCGGCTTTCAACATTTTTATTTATAGTTTATGGTGAGTTATTGCCGCCCTAGTCCCACCTGTTGGTATTGCCTTCATTTTTCCGGTGTCCTCTCTATCCAAGTAGTTGAAACCTTTTGGATTCCAATGGTATCGGAAATAACTGAAGAGACAGATGATGAGACTAGTTATACTGTTGATCCAGTAGTTCAGAAGGAGAGAATAAGGCGTATTATAGAGTATCAGAAATCTATTTATCAGTCTTCTTCTTCCTCTTCCCTCTCTTCCTCTGCTGCTTCATGTTCCTCATTTTCTTCATCTAAAAAGAGTAGCAGTTCATTAGGTTTGGTTCAAGGAGGAAGCACATCTCTGAGGATATCAGAAATAACCGAAGAGAAGGATGATGAAGAGAGTTGTTATGTTGATCCAGAAGCTCAGAAAGAAAGGATAAGGCGGATTATTGAGCATCAGAAATCACTTTGGCAATCTTCAACCTCCTCTTCCTTGTCTTCCTCAGCTGCTTCATGTTCTTCATTTTCTTCATCTCGAAGAAGTGGCAGTTTGCTAAGTTTGATGAAAGTAGGGAATACATCCTTGAAGAGATTATTTGAGATGGAACATACTAGTCTGGCCAACCATTTTGATGATTTGAGTGGCTCACCTGTAATTAAGCCTATCCTTCTCTGGGGCAGCGATACAGACTATGAACATGAAATACATGATCCCTGGCCATACAGCATGCAGTTTGGACCCAGAAATGATTCTAGGATTGATAGGCCAAGTAAGTTTGCCTCAGATGGTAGCTGCATCGAAGGTGATGGCTCCCATAAGAGAGAGGTACGAACTGGAAAACGAAAGTTGACTAGGAAAAAGGCCTTTAGGAGATTGCCAGGATTTGGCATATGGAGATGCGGAGGATATAGAATGAGATTAAGGTTGAGGCGGCTTAGAATTGCTTTTTGTAGAAGAAAATACTAATTTTTGTCAGCAGACTTGTAATACAAGAAATTTTAATTTTTATAGCAAAAGGTTGGCTTCTATTAAGCATAAACATATCCAGACAGGATGTATATATTTTTATTTGCTTACAGAATCCGAGATTTACAATGGATTGATGATTTAATTACACTGGAGCATAAAATTCCCCAGGAAGAACAAGATGAAAAAGTTCTGAATGATACAAAAAATGATAGACCTTTCACTGTTTTTCTATCTAAAATTGCTGAACAGAGTACACCACCAGATAGGAGGGTGTCAATCTCCAGTCTGTGACTTCGCCACAGATTGAAGAAACTTCATCAATTTCTTGTTACAAAGACTGTTTTATGAACTATATATGCCTTTACAGATAACGCAGTGATCGGAGATCAATCTCTGCATAATGCTTCCTTCTTCGATCTGTACTCTGCTACTTTGCTTGTTCCATAGGTGTACTCCGTAAGTCTCTCTACTAAGCTGAAGCAGCTTCACTTTAATCCATTTAGTATCAGCATGGTTTTTCGGCTTCTTAAACAAGCCCCCGATTCTAGTCCAATCCACCGGATAGAAAGCCAAAGGAGGCAGAACTGTGAAGTTATATCCAGGTCTGTTCTCCACTCTCTGGACCACTCTGGAAACAAGATAGGGTCCATTATGACCCCATTTATTCCCATCAAAAGTCAAGGCAAACTCCTCAATGAATTTGAGCAGCAGAGGATGATTCATATCAAACACCAGAACTGCATTATTTAGCCTGGTCCAGTGTTTCCATTCTGCATCCATACTTTGTGCACCGATTGAGTTCCTCAACCCGGAAAATGATTTCGTGACGATGAAATCTGTGTCCAGGTACACACCTCCATACTTGTATATAACTGCTAGTCTCATTAAATTAGACAGGTTCTGAGCTAATGGAATCTCACCAGGGTCTCTGTTACCTTTCTTCATCTCAGCAAACCAGGCCTCAGCTGGGGTGTTCTTGAACAGAAATGACAAGTCTGGTGTCACTGCATGAACTTTGTAGCCGCGATCCTGCAGCGGCTTCAGAAGCCTATAACCTCGCCTCGAGTCCATGGTTCTCGAGAGAATCATCAAACACCCGCGAGGATGAGCTCTGAATACACTCTCCAGCGATAGGACTTCTCTGCTTCCAAAAGACCTCACTGGTGAAATCCATGTCATGAAGAACTGAGTCTCACACTCATGGTCAAAGAATTCAAGAACTCTACCATGAAACTGCAGTGCCTTCTCGTCTGAATCAAAAATCACAAACTGGGGCAGCTTTCCCTTAAACCAGCTGATTCTTTCTTCTTCAGTAACATTGAAAGGAGCAACAACAGGACTTGTGTCTTCTGTATCAACTTCAACGACATCTAGAACCTCTTCTTGCATAGAACGCAGCGCTTTGCTAGGTGCATCAGACTTGATGAACTGTCGTTCAATATTATGAGTCTGCAGCACCTGAGAAACAGCTTCATCTTTCAACTCAACCGAGTTCTGGGAATCCTTATATATGATACCGTCTTCATATATGATGAAGATGATTGCAACAAGTGATAAAGTGCAGAAGATATGGAACTTAACCAGGCTGAGTAGGCGACTGTCGACTCGGCTGCTCATCATCAGAGCTGCATGGAAGAAGAAGTGAATGCTGTGAAGGAATATATCTTTAGAAAGGCTTTCGTGGCGAATAATAGACCGAAGTTAATGAAGACCACACGCGCTTATACAAAGAGTCTGGCAGGCTACTTCGGTTACTATGCGTCTGGTTTTGAAGCAGTCAATATGCGACTTTTGGGAAAGAGTCGAATGCTGAATAAATTGATAAGCCGCCTACAACACGCGAAATCCAAGAAGCACTGTTTGTATGCATGCATATAAAAAATGATGAAGGAGCATCGATGTTACAATGATGATGGTGGTTGGCACTTGTTTTTCAATGATCTTATTTTATGTTGAGAAAGGTAGTAGATCATTGGAACAACTTTTTCATATTTGCTTTAAAATAAAAAAATAAATTTTAAAATTTTTAAAATATTCATGTTTAACTTTCAACAGTTTTCTTATTTTACAGATTTCTTATTTATTACAATAAAAAATATATTCAATTTTATCATTAATTATTACCATAAAGTATTATATATTCTTATATTATTAACTTACAATAAATTTTTCATATTTTTAATTAGTTGTAATCTAAGTTTGAATTGTTGGAGAAAGTGTAACATTTAATATTTGGTTATACAAATTTTTTGCCAAATCCTGTAAATATGAAGAATCATCTATCCTTTTTCATTTCTTTCTCTATTTTAGAGAATGTGATAGAAAAATTGTTTGAGTAAAAATTTAGTAATTATTTTTTAAAATGCATAATTTGTTAGAGATGCTCTTAGTAGCTGCATTTGTATTCAATGGCTTTATAGAAGATAGGAAGGTACCTCACGTGGCCATTTGTGACCAACCTCATACTTTTCAGTTTACACAGGAGCTTTCTTGAGTGACATGATAAGCCAGCTAGGAGCTTGAGTTGAATTGCTTTCAAGATAGTGATGATTATAAATTATTGTTACGTTAATTTTTGTTTTTGTGATTAGTTTATTTTATGCTAATTCTTTGTTAGTAATCTAAAATTTGGTTCTGTGCTATTTAAAGATATACTTTGATCTGTCATAAGTTTTATCTTCGATGAAAGTGATGTTGAAGTGTTGAACACAAATGAGTGAAATGACTAGGTAATACTTGGAAGATGATGTTGATGCAGCAACATCTGAGAAGCAGGATGTACGCCACGAGATTCAATCCTGTAATCTCCATAAAATTTCTTCCATATGGTTGTAGATTCCAATTTCCAAACCATAAAAAAGGGCACATCAAGTATGGGGTTGATTGGGGATCGTTGCCCATTTATTAAGCAACTTGCCATGTTCTTGGCTTCTTGTGACTATTTCCTTCTCATGCATCCACTTCTTGGTCCCTATAGGTTTGACTGTATGAAGCTTCGAATTCTTCTTCTCGTTCTTCTTCTTTATTTATTTTTGGGGTCAAGACTGCATGCGTGATCAAAACAAAGCAAATGAATTATGGAATTCAGGAATTGTCTGTCTTTGTTCCTTATTCTCTTATGTTGTTATATATGGGAGAATTTGGGGGCCAAAATAATTTATTCTCCGGCGGCTTGCTAGTCACCACCACGCAATTTCCTTTTACCAGATTACCTGGACCAGGTCCTTTCACCTGACAATTGTACGTTCCATTCAAGAATATTCATAAGCAGAACGTTTTTGGTTATTTTGATTTTCATACGTTCATTTACGTGTAACGAAATTTGAACAAAACATTCTACAACAAACATATTTAGCTCTTGATTCACATAAATGTGCTTATATAAAAGAGATGACACAAGAAACCGATACATGCATAAGCTACAGAGCAGTTAGCAATAATGCAATATATAAGAGAGACAAGAATTTTTGGGAGTGAAAATAACTCCATAAACAGTCCCTCTAGAAGATACCAACTAATTAATGCCGACGTTAGTGACTTCATGGCAAGTAATCATGAATAATTGATTGATAGATGCATTGGCCATTTGGCTTGGATGAGGTAACCTCTATGCCATTATTAGGTGCTCACTTGGCTCACTTGGCATATCTTATGCCAAATGCCATGGTAGATGAGATGTCTCTACGTACCTTGTTAGTAATGGACTAATGGTAACAGCCTAACAGTTTCCAGTCGTTATCAAATGTTATATAAAAAAAGGCATGGAATATTGAATCGTGCCAAAACATTATACTCTTTTTAATTTGCGATTTGTTGTCTGAACAAGTTCTTCTGAGTACTTAAACCAGAATGCATAGGATTCTCGAACACCATGAAGATTAGTAATTTAAGCATCGATCGATTTGAACAAGAAACCAAGCTACAAACTTACTCTTCGACACTGCTCTCTAGCTATTTGAGTTCACAAGGAGGATAAGGTGAGACGGCCGGTTATACCAACGTAGGCACAAAACTACGCAGTTCTTGATTCTATTCCTAATTGGTTATGTAAAAAGCCTGTACAAGTCTGAGGGTCAAACAAGTTTAAAGAACACGGGGTAGTTATGAAGATAATGCAGGATAATGTGCAAATGAAATGACCAGAAAAATTATCATAGACCAAAGAAAGTTATGGTCCTTCTAGTTGATTGGAACATTCGCCGTTGATTTGCCAGCAAGTTTAGTAGCCTCTGAATTCTTACACGCATGAGGAGTCAGTCAATGTATTGTCACAGTCGGGGGCGGAGAATTGAATTTTTTTACTCAACCAACAAAATAATAGAAATTTATAGAGCATAAAATATTTAATTATAATGTATTAGATGTATACCTTGATGTGAAAATAGCAATCTATCCATAATTATCATAAGTTTAGTCGAATACAAATAGATATTTTTGGAATTGATCAAAGAGCTTAATCAAAATTAATGCCCAATGAAAATAAAATAAATTAATTACATGTTGAATAAATCAAGGAAGATTGGAAGTAAATGGAAAAATAGACACAAAAAATTGCATTTGTTGGGATTTGATTTTGGGTGGGCTTGATATTAATAAAACTTCAAAACCAAACATACAAAACTACACCATATAAACATATGACATATACTTAGTTAATTATTTCCCAAATTCTTGAAGGGACTTGAGTCCCCCCACAAACCCCCTAGATCTGCGCCAGGTCACAATATAAACCTCGTATCAAAAAATTGTAATAGTATTAACCTACATACTAATTTTTTTTGAGAAGAAGTAAATATATATTGCACCAAACAAGATTACAATTACAAAAGAACACTTGGTGGTGGAAAAAAATTCACACACTTCGTTCGACCAACACTGTTAACCACAAGAAGCAATAGACATGAGCCAAGAAAGCCAAATCCTGAACAAATCAAGACTGATTCTAGAAGTCGTCGATAACTTACTTGCTGTCACTCTCAAGAAGAGAACTGCTCCAATAGCATTACATACCAAAACCTCTGACATATTTGCAGAGACAACCTCCCCATTACATTGACACCCAGAAAGAACCGACTTTAAAATAATCCTTGAAAATGACATGCACCATAAACATGTGCACTCAATGACACGACCAAACTCTATCAATTACCAATTAATTTTGGATGTAAATCTTACATCACTTTATCATAGTATCAGACCAGGTTACCCACGTCCACGTGTGAAGCCTAAATGACCACACATATTTCACGTTATCCAAAATGTTGTCTGCGTGTATGACTTGAAAATTCGACACACGTGTGGAGGTGTGTTGAGAATATACATCAAACATTGAGAATTGAGACATTGCATGTGAGTTTATAAGAGTTTGAGTTACTCTATCTATTGCCAATTGGTTTTGAATGTAAACCCCAAATTACTTTATCACTTACCATGTCCCAACCAAATATCAAATCTCTATAATGCAAAACTAAGTTCTAGTATTAATGCTCCCCAACAAATAGTCTAGTCAGTGTTCTAAAAAGCGGTCTAGGTGGCCGTCTAGGCGCTAGAAGGTCACCCACCGCCACACTTTTTGCCTCGGCGGCCATCTGTGGCGTTTTGTGAATTAAGCGGCCGCCTAAGCGGTTTTAGGCGGTTCTAGGCGGTCCTATGCGGCCTTATTCAGTCCTATCAGCCCCATGCGGTCCTAGGCGGCCCTATTTAGTCCTAGGCGGTCTAGGCGACCATATTCAGTCCTAGGCGGTCTAATCAGCCATATTTAGTCCTAGGCGGTCAACCATCATTTGACATTAAAAAAAAAACTAAAAGAGGCCGCAACTCTAACTTTTTGTCTATTTTATGAAAACTGAATCTCATCAACAGAAGATGAGGAAAGAAATATGAATATTAAGTTTGAGTCTGATATTGAATGAGTTAGGAAATAATTTGGAGAGAAAGAAATTGATATTTAGTATTATTGCATTTGTTTCATTATTTATCTTTTCTTCAAATATTTTGTTATGAACTTTCTACTTAAGTTATGTGAATTTAGACTATTTTAAGTATTTTTAAAATTAATATTAAACATCATTATATCTTTTTAATCATTAAAATAATTTAAATATATGTATAAAAATAAATAAACATTTAATAATTCGAAACCGCCTAGGCGCTGCCTAAGAGGCCGCCTAACCGTCTAGGCGCTAGGAGGTGGCTGTCCGCCTGCATACCGCCTAACGTTTTTTAGAACCTTGAGTCTAGTAGTGTACCTAATTATCTCCACAACACAAACGAAATCTTGAAGCATCACTATATTAGCGCGCTTCTTGCTTAACTAGTGATACAATAGTAAAGAGATCGAATCCCATCATATTTGTGCAAATGCAACTTGGCTTTCATTACTGAGTTCCAAAAACCTGCATTCAAAACAGTATGGAGCAATCACTTACTTAAGGTAGGCGGACTTTGTTCAAACTTTAACTATTCATTCTAATATGCATGAGCAAGGTTCTTGAATTTGCAACACTGCCTACTTTCAGAAACGAATCCGATCTCCTGGCATTACTAGATTTCAAGAGAAGCATAACCAAGGATCCTTACCATATCATGAGCTCATGGAATTATTCCATCCAATTCTGCAATTGGATAGGCGTTACATGTGACACAACCAACAACCGAGTCATCATTTTGGACCTGGAGGCTAAAAACCTAGAAGGCTCCATACCACCTTCAATAGGAAATCTTACTTATCTTACTCAACTCAACCTCACAAACAACAAATTTCATGGTGGAATTCCACAAGAATTGGGCCGTCTACACCACTTGCAAGTTGCAACAGCTCAACCTACTTGGCAATTCCTTGCGGGGGAATATTCCAGCTAATATATCTCATTGTTCGCAACTCAGAGTCCTCGACCTTGGGGACAATGGACTTATTGGGCCAATTCCAGACCATCTCAGTTCACTATTGGAGTTAACTCATCTATGGCTTGACGCAAACAATCTTACAGGCAGTGTCCCAGCTTGGTTTGGAAACTTTTCTTCTTTGCATGCATTTTCTTTCGGTCAGAACAATCTCCATGGAAGCATACCCAGTGAGCTAGGGGGTCTGACAAGTTTGAGAAATTTCGTACTTGCGTTGAATAATCTATCTGGTACGGTTCCTTCTTCAATCTACAATATCTCCTCATTATACTACTTCACTGTTGTCGGTGTTGGCTTACACATAATGGGCTTTGCCCAAGTTGATCATTTGAGCAGCACATGTTCTAGGTTAATTATACCTTGAAGACATATATATATATGGCTTGCTAAGCAGCCGCACAGAGAGTTAGAAAAGAAATGAAGAGAAGCATAATTACAGCCATATACTTGAATACTCATACTGTATTTTCTCTTGCTGGTGGTGAGTAGCTATCTAAATTTGAAGCTTTAAGAGCTTAATTGTTGGGGCTGCTATATATTGTAATTGAGAAGTAAGTATTACTCTTCTTCTCTATTAATTAAAGAGAGGACTAATAGTTTTGGGTGTATTGGGTTTTGGTGGAGAGAGTTATTATTAACTCTAGTTGTTTGTTTCTCATATTTGATCATAGTGGAATATTTACCGGCTCCGAGAGTGGACGTAACTCAATCATATTGATTGGGTGAACCACTATAAATCATTGTGTCCTTGTGTTTTCTTTTTCTTTATTGTTTCATATCAATATTGTTGTTTGTTACGCTTCCGCACAACAAACTGGTGCCAGAGCAGGTTCCGAATTGGGATTGATATTGATATTGTTTGGAAGTCATGGTTGACGATAATGTTGACGGTGAGAAGAAAAAGAAAGGGACTTCAGGTTCTTCGTGGGCTAGACCATCAATTGGCAATGCCAAATTTGAAGTTGAAAAGTTTGATGGAACAAATAATTTTGGCATGTGGCAGTGTGAGATGATGGATGTCTTGTGTCAACAAGAATTAGATATTGCTCTTGAAGACAAACCAGATGACATGACTGATTCAGAGTGGAAACAGATTAATAAGTGGGTTTGTAGTTCTATTCGATTGTGCCTTGTAAACGATCAAAAGTTCTCTATTATGAGGGAAACTTCAGCAAATGAGTTATGGAAGAAACTAGAAGATCAATACATGGTCAAGAGTGCAGAAACTCAGTTTCACCTGAAGAGGAGGCTTTTCCGGTTCAACTACAAACAAGGTATTTCTATGACTGAACACATCAGTGATTTCAATAAGATACTTGCAGATTTGGTTAATTTAGAAGTTCAAATTGATGATGAGGATAAAGCTTTGTGTTTGCTTAATTCTCTTCCTGACGAGTATGAGCATTTGATAACAACATTGTTGCATGGAAAGAATGAAGTGAAATTTGATGATGTCTACAATTCATTGATTAATAATGAGTGTAGAAAGAAGGAGAAGCAATTAGATAAAGTGTCGGGTGAAGCACTTATAGCAAGAGGTAGATTAGATGATAAAAAGTTTAGTGGAAAAAGAGGTAAATCTCGTTCCAAGTCAAGAAGTAAATTTCTTGCAAAAGATGAATGTGCATTCTATCGTCAAAAGGGGCATTGGAAGAAAGATTGTCCCAAGTTGAAGACTAGAGACAAGAAAGGCCCAGAAGTGAATGTGGCGAAAAGCGAAGATGATGATAACTTTGATTTTGCTTTGAGTGCAGATTACTTCGAAGACATTGAGATTGATTTGGCAAGCTTATTGGCACTTGATTATTCTGATAGGTGGATAATGGATTCGGGTTGTACCCACCACATGTGTCCTAACAAGGAATGGTTCTCTACTTTGAGAGAATTGGATGGTGGATTAGTTTTTATGGGTAATGATAGTCCTTGCAGAACTAGAGGGCTTGGTACAGTTCGTCTCAAGATGCATGATGTGAGTGTTAGAGAATTGACAAACGTTCGGTATGTTCCGAATTTGAAGAAAAATCTGATTTCTTTGGGAACTTTGGAGTCAAAAGGGCACACAATTATATTGAGGAATTGTGTTACTAAAGTTGTTTCTGGTTCACTTATGATAATGAAGGGTACTAGAGAAAGAAACTTGTATTTTCTACAGGGTAGTACATTGACAAGTGAAACAGCAGTTTCTGAGATTACAGATGATACAGACACTACCAAATTATGGCATATGCGTCTTGGACATGCTGGTGAGAAAGCTATGCAGGGATTGGTGAAGCAAGGCTTGTTGAAAGGTGCAAAGACTTGCAAATTGGAATTTTGTGAACATTGTCTTTTGGGAAAGCAGACTAGAGTGAAATTTGGTACATCAATTCATCAGACTAAAGGAGCTTTAGATTATGTTCACACAGATGTATGGGGACCTACAAAGACTACATCTTTGGGAGGTAAGCGGTATTATGTTACTTTTGTTGATGACTTCTCTAGAAGAGTATGGGTGTACACCATGAAGCATAAAGATGAAGTCTTAGATATATTTGTGAAGTGGAAGAAGATGATTGAGACTCAGACCGGTCGGAAAATTAAGAGGCTCAGGTCAGATAATGGTGGTGAGTACAAGTCTGATCCGTTCTTGAAATTGTGTCAAGATGAGGGCATTGTGAGGCACTTCATAGTTAGAGGAACACCGCAGCAAAATAGAGTAGCAGAATGCATGAATCGGATTTTGTTAGAAAAGGTTCGGTGTATGTTGTCTAATGCTGGATTAGGCAAAGAGTTTTGGGTAGAGGAAGTTACATATGCATGCCACCTTATTAACAGGTTGCATATAGCTGCAAATGAGGGCAAAACTCCTATGGAGATATGGTCTGGAAAACCTGCTATTGATTATCATTACTTACATATTTTTGGATGTCCTGCTTATTATCATGTCAGGGAAAGCAAGTTTGATCCTAGAGCAAAGAAAGCTATTTTCTTTGGCTTTAGTGACGATGTGAAAGGATTCAGACTATGGTGTCCAGATACGAGAAAGATTATTGTGAGCAGAGATGTTACATTTGATGAGACTGCTATGATTAATCAGAGTGAGCAGAATAATTCTGAAAATCAGAAGATGACCATAAAGAACTCGAAGCAGGTGGAGCTTGAGAAAAATGTTAATGAAGCTCTAGGTGATTCGGAAAAACATACAGTTGATTATTCAACTAATAGAGATACATGTACTGAAGTAGAGGCTCAAACCCAAGAGTCTATGTAGCAAGATGAACCTATTGCATTGAGAAAAGGAAAGAGGAATGCTCCAAAGCCAGCTTGGCTTAATGATATGGTGACTTATGCACTTCCGATGACCGAAGAAGAAATTCTTACTACTTATGAAGAAGTTGTAATACATGCAGATAAAGTGGAGTGGGAAAAGGCCATGGGTGAGGAGATGAAGTCTCTTTATAAGAACAAGACTTGGGAGTTGGCTCAGTTACCACATGGGAAGAGAGTAGTTAGTTGCAAGTGGGTTTTTTCCAAGAAGGAGGAATCTCGGTACAAGGCTAGATTGATAGCTAAGGGCTATGCACAAAAGGAAGGAATAGACCACAATGAGGTATTTTCTCCAGTTGTGAAACATTCTTCTATTCGTATTCTTTTAGCCTTAGTTGCACAGTTTGATCTTGAGTTAGTACAACTTGATGTTAAAACTGCATTTTTACATGGTGAATTAAATGAGGAGATCTATATGAGTCAGCCAGATGGTTTAAAAGTTGCTGGTAAGGAAAAATGGGTTTGTAAACTGCAGAAATCATTATACGGCCTAAAACAGTCTCCTAGGCAGTGGTACAAGAGATTTGATAAGTTTATGTTTGGTCAGAAGTACACTAGGAGTCTTTATGATCCATGTGTTTATTTTCGCAAGCTACAGGATGAGACTTTCATTTATTTACTCTTATATGTTGATGATATGTTGATTGCATCTAAGAGCAAGGTGGAGATAGATAAATTAAAGTCACAATTGAGTGGTGAATTTGAGATGAAGGATTTAGGAGAAGCAAAGAAGATTTTGGGCATGGAAATTGAACGAGACATATCTAAAGGCAATGTATGTTGTCATAGAAACAGTATTTGAAGAAGGTACTACATCGGTTTAGTATGGTTGATAAAACAAAACCTGTAAGTACACCTCTTGCTTCTCATTTCAAGCTTAATTCTTCTATATCTCCTAGCACTGATGATGATAAAAAATATATGGCTAAAGTTACGTATGCTAGTGTTGTTGGTAGCTTGATGTATTCTATGGTGTGTACTAGACCAGATATTTCACATGCCTTAAGTGTGGTATGTAGATATATGCATAATCCAGATAAAGGCCATTGGGAAGCAGTAAAATGGATTTTACGGTATATTCTTGGTACTGTAGATGTTGGAATAGTGTTTTAGCAGGATATGATGAATCAGTGTGTTGTTGGATATGTAGACTCTGATTACGCAGGTGATTTGGATAAGTGCATATCAACTACAGCTTATGTATTTACTCTTGCTAGTGGAGCAGTGAGTTGGAAGTCGAATTTGCAACATACTATTTCTTTGTCGACTACAGAAGCTGAGTATGTGGCTGTAACAGAGGGTGCAAAAGAAACTCTTTGGCTTCGTGGCTTGCTTGAGGACTTGGGTGCAGTTCAAGACTATGTGGATGTTTATTGTGATAGTCAAAGTGCTATTTATTTAGCAGAGAATCAGGTTACTCATAATCGTACTAAGCATATTCATGTCAGATTTCACAAGATTCGTCAATTGGTGGAGGATGGTGACATAGAACTCCAAAAAGTGGGAACTGAAAACAACCCCGCTGATATGTTGACAAAGTCGGTTCCATTGAGCAAGTTCAAGCACTACTTGAACTTGATTGGTGTTCGTAGCATTTGAGTCCCTACAGGGAAGTCGGAGCGGAAAATTGAGGTATGATATTCTTCTTATGATATAGGTTCATTGTCGAGGCTATATATGATGTGAATCCAAGGTGGAGATTGTCGGTGTTGGCTTACAAATAATGGGTTTTGCCCAAGTTGATCATATGAGCAGCACATGTCCTAGGTTAATTATACCTTGAAGACACACATATATATATATGGCTTGCTAAGCAGCCACACAGAGAGTTAGAAAAGAGATGAAGAGAAGCATAATTGCAGCCATATACTTGAATACTCCTACTGTATTTTCTCTTTGTGGTGGTGACGTAGCTATCTAAATTTGAAGCTTTAAGAGCTTAGTTGTTGGGGCTGTTATATATTGTAATTGAGAAGTAAGTATTACTCTTCTTCTCTATTGATTAAAGAGAGAACTAATAGTTTTGGGTGTATTGGGTTTTGGTGGAGAGAGTTATTATTAACTCTAGTTGTTTGTTTCTCATATTTGATCATAGTGGAATATTTGCCGGCTCCGAGAGTGGACGTAGTTCAATCACATTGATTGGGTGAACCACTATAAATCATTGTGTTTTTGTATTTTTTTTTATTGTTTCATATCAATATTATTGTTTGTTACGCTTCCGCACAACACACTGTCACTGTAAACCACATGCATGGAGAGCTGCCACAAAATGTTGGCATAACTCTTCCAAATCTTTAAGTTTTTGCTGGTGTTGTCAACAAATCACAGGAAATATTCTTGTATCATTGTCAAATGCTTCGAGACTCCAGCTTCTTGATTTTGCTGAAAATGGTCTTACCGGAAAGTTCCTTTTTGAGTATTTTGGAAGCTTGGAAAGGTTGGTCAGAATAAATTTCGATGACAATTTACTGGGAAATGGGAAAACTGGTGATTTGAATTCTCTCACTTTCCTGGCTAATTGTACTAGGCTTGAGGTGTTGAGTTATACTCAAAATCATTTATGAGGAGAAATCCCAGAGTCCATAGGAAACCTTTCGACCAAACTGAGATTGTTTAGTCTCTTCAGCAATTTGATACATGGAAGCATCCCTGTCAGCATTGTAAATCTTGTAAACTCGACCAAGCTGAATCTGGGAGACAACAATATGGGAGGGAGTCTCCTTGAAGAAATTGGGAAGCTTAAGAAGTTAATGGGACTGCTCTTTAATCTTAACAAACTTTCTAGGTCAATCCCATCCTCCTTAGGCAACTTGACTTCGCTGTCAAAGCTCTTCAAGGAGGGGAACATGTTTGAGGGAAGTATACCGCCAAGTCTCGGAAGTTGCCAAAATCTACTGATACTCAATCTTTCTAGTAATAGTCTAAATGGCATGATACCTAGAGAGATACTGTCGATTAAATCCCTTTCTAGTTTGTTGACTCTGTCTAACAATAACTTGACTGGTTCACTCCCAGATGAAGTGGGTAATTTGGTGCAACTGGTAGAGCTAGATGTATTAGGAAACAAGTTATCAGGAGAGATCCCCACAACCCTTGGCAACTGTGTTAGTTTGGAACGTCTTTATTTGAAAGATAATGAATTTGAAGGATCAATTGCATATTCTCTTAAACAATTAAGAGCCCTTGAGGAAATAGATGCTTCGGGAAATAACTTATTTGGTACTGTTCCTGAATTTTTTAAGCAGCTTGGATTTCTTAAGCATGTAAATCTTTCTCACAACCATCTTGAAGGTGAGTTGCCTAAAGAAGGGATTTTTTCAAATGCAACTGATGTATCATGGGTTAGTCCCTCCTTAATTGGAGGTAGAAATTCATGTGGTGGTTTGCTACATGAGAAAAGTATGTGTTGTTGTAGCATGGGGGTGCAGTTTAGTTTGAAAGAGAAAAAACAAACCTATAAAAATAAATGAGAGGTGGCAGTAATTTTTTAAGATGGAGGAAACATGCATTAATGAGCATGCAAGTATTGAACCATGAAATGAGGAAGACTTGACTTTGCTTCCAATTGCATGTTACGTGCATGAGTTGCATGACATGATGCATGAAGCCATTTGACTATATAAAGGCATGAAATATTGTAGCAAATATATCCCAAGGCGAGATACAAACGTAGAGAGTTTGTGTAGTATGATCCTCACTTAGAGAGATTGAGAGAAAGAGTGTCTCAATTAATGAGAAGAAAATTCCTCTTAAGAGAGAGAGAGAGAGAGAGAGAGAGGTGTGTTACCACTTTAGTTAGTTTAGAGTGAGTTATTTAATATAATCCCATCATTTAGTATAGTAAAAGAAAATACTATTGTTGCCCCGAGGACGTAGGCACATTGCCGAACCTCGTAAATATTGTGTCATCTTTTTTGTTGCTATTTCTGTTAATCACACCAGGGGTGAGAAAAGTCAGATCCTGAGATAACCATTTATCCATCGGCCTTGTATTAGGCAGCCCTACTTTCCCAACAAGTGGTATCAGAGCCCGACGCTCGTCGTTCGTGTCATCTGGTGGTGATCAAGATGGCAGAATCGTCGTCATCATCGACAACAATGGTTAAGTTGACATTGTAAAATTACTCCATTTGGAAGCCCAGAATAGAAGACATCCTTTACGGCAATGATATGTATGAGCCTTTTCAAAATGGTGGAGAGAAGCCAGCAGGCAAGACTGACATGGAATAGAGCATCCTGAACAGAAACGTTGTTGCAGGAATTCGTCAATGGGTTGATGAAAATGTTTTTCATCATGTGGTGCAAGAAACCAAAGAAACCAATGCCTACTTAGTGTGGACAAAACTTGAGTCCATGTATGAGCAAAAGACTACACAAAACAAAGCCTCGTTTATTCAGTGGTTGGTGAACACAAAGTACATGGATGGTCGTAGTGGTTTGGAACACTTGAGCAAATTCCAAGGCATGGTGAATCAATTGACGAAAATGAACATGGTGCTTGATGATGAGTTGCAAGCACTATTGTTACTAAGCTCGTTGCGAGACAGCTAGGCACCTTGGTGGTGTCATTAAGCAACTCAGCTCCTCAAGGTGTTCTTACACTAAGTATTGTAAAAGACAACATGTTCAACGAAAAAGCAAGGAGGAAAGAGCAAGGAATATCGACTGAGTCAGAAGCCCTCGTCACCGACAACCATGGAAGTAGTCGAAAGTTCCACAACTGAGGGAAAGCAAACGATCAGTCAAGGGGGGAGTCCAACAAGGGGGAAGTCCAACTCAAAGAAGAACATCAAATGTTATCATTGTGGCAAAAAAGATCACATGAGGAATGAGTGCAGGAAGCTCAAAGAAGAGCTAGCTGAGAAAGGTGGTACCAAAGATACAGCTGCTACCTCATACGGAGATGAGGTAATCATCATTTTTGGAGATGGTCATGTTAATATGACATCTCAAGATACATGTTGGGTCGTCAATTCTGGCACATCATTTCATGTAACCTCATGAAGGGAGTTCTTTACATCCTACAATACCGGACACTTCGGTAACGTCAATATGAGAAATGATAAGATGTTCAAGGTTGTGTGAAGAAGAGATATGTCACTTGAAACCAACACATGTCACTGCATGGTTCTCAAGGATGTGAGACATGTTCCAGACATGCATCTCAATTTGATCTCCACATGGCTACTTGATGATGAAGGCTGCACAAACGTCTTTGGTGATGAAAAGTGAAAGCTCAGTAAAGGTCTAGAAATTATAGCCTAAGGAAAGAAGGAGAACACTCTCTACATGACATATGAAAAGTATGTAGTGGGTATGCAGTTACACTTGGAGAAGATTCGCCGGTAGGGCTATGGCATAAGCGGCTCGGTCATATCAGCGAGAATGGACTTTCTATTATAGCCAAAAGAGAAGTATTGACTAGGGTTAATATTAAAGATATTTCTCTAAAATCATGTACACACTTTGGCTAGAAAGCAACACTGAGCGGCATTCCATCGTTTCCATGCCTTAAGGAAATCCAATGTTTTGGATGTTGTACATTCTAATGTGTGTGGTCCCATGACCACAAGTACTCTGGGAGGTGCAAGATACTTCATTACCTTCATTGATGATCATTCCTGAAAGGTATGTGCTTATGCACTAAGGACTAAAGATAAAGTGCAAGAAGTATTCAAGCAATTTCATGCCAAATTTGAACGGGAAACCGACAGAACTCTAAAATGCATTCACATCCATAACGAGGGAGAGTACATGGGGGCGTTCAGACACTACTGCAAAAGTAACGAAATTAGGAATGAATGATCTGTTCTGAAGACTCCTCAACATAACGGAGTGGCCGAGAGGATGAATAGAACAATTGTTGAAAGAATCAAAACAATGTTATCTCATGCCAAAGAGTTTATGGGGTGAAGCTCTAATGACTACGGTTAATGTGATCAACCTTTCTCCCTTAGCTCCATTGAATGTTGATGTGCCGAACAAGGTTTTAGACTGGAAAGGATGTCTCATACAATCATTTAAACATATTTGGCTGCAAAGCATTTGTTCATATTCCCAGAGATAAAAGAATGAAGATCGATAACAAGACGAAAGAATGCATATTCTTGGGATATGGAAATGAAGAATACATGTACAGGCTGTGGGATCTTGTCAATAAGAAGATTTTCAGAAGTAGAGATGTTGTCTTCTTCGAATATCAGAACGTCAATGGTACTCAGAAAACTGAGAAGCCTAAGAAACCTAGAGAATATTCGATCAGTTCGGATAAAGTTTCTCCGTTGAAGAAGCAAGATAGCAGGAGAAAAGACGGTGATGCCGGTGATGATGCAATGATTGATGGTTCAGTTGATGATACAATTGATGATGAGGAAGAAGCAGAGGGCCCTCGCAGATCAACCAGGGAACACAGAACCTCAAAGAGATATCCTCCAAATGAGTTCGTTACTCTCACAGATGGAGGAGAACCAGAGTCTTATGAAGAAGCTCTGATTAATGACCACAAGGGGGAGTGGTTGGAAGCTATGCAAGAAGAGATGCAATCTTTGCATGAGAACCAAACTTATGAGCTGGTGAAATTACCGAAAGGTAAAAGAGCACTTAGAAATAAATGGGTGTATAGACTAAAGATTGAGGAGAATAGCTCACGACCTAGATTCAAGGCAAGGCTGCTGGTTAAAGATTTCAGTCAGAAGAAGGGAATTGACTTTGAAAAAAATTATGGCCTATGGTGAAAATGACATCTATCCGGGTGATACTTGGTTTGGCTGCGAGTTTAAAGCTGGAGATTGAACAGCTTGATATGAAGACGGATTTTTTCTTCATGGTGACCATGAAGAGGAAATTTACATAGAGCAGCGAGAAGGATTGAAAGTCAAAAGCCAAGAAAATCTAGTTTGCAAACTGAAAAATAGTTTGTATGGACTAAAACAAGCACTGCGATAATGGTACAAGTATATCAGAGGTCAACTTCAGACCATTGTGTATTTGTGAAGAAATTCTTAGGTGATGACTTCATCATACTACTCTTGTATGTTGATGATATGTTGATCGTAGGACCAAATGGTGACAAGATTAGCAAACTGAAGAAAGAGCTCAGTAAGTCTTTTTGCATGAAAGACTTGGGACCTGCAAAGCAGATTTTTGGTATGAATATTATTTGTGATCGAGATAATAAGAAGTTGTGGTTATCACAAGAAAAATATATCCAGAAGGTGTTGAAGTAGTTCAACATGGAGAATGCAAGTCCAGTTGCTAATCCACTTGCTAGTCACTTTAAGCTCAGTTCAAAGCAGTGTCCTACAAGTAAGAAAGAGGAGGAAGAAATGGCAAACATGCCATATGCTTCAGTGGTAGGAAGCTTGATGTACAATATGGTGTGCACACAACCAGACATAACATACACCATTAGTGTAGTTAGTCGGTATCTGTCTAATCCAAGAAAAGAGCATTGGAATGCTGTGAAGTGGATTCTCAAATATGTCAAAGGTACTTCCAGAATGGGTTTATGTTTTGGAAGTGGAGACCCTGAATCGATTGGTTACACAAATGCAGATATAGCCGGAGATATTGACTTGAGAAAGTTTACATCTGGATATCTGATTATATTTTCAAAGGGAGCTGTCTCATAGAAATCAAAGCAACAAAAATGTATTGCTTTGTCAACTGCAAAAGCCGAGTTCATAGCTGCTACAGAAGATTGCAAAGAAATTTTATGGATGAAGGAATTTCTACAAGATTTGAGCCATAAGCAATAAAATTTTGTTTTGCATTATGATAGTCAAAGTGTAATTTATCTAGGTAAGAACTCGAGTTTTCACTTGAAGTAAAAGTAAATTGATGTGAGGTATTACTAGATACGTGATGTGCTAGAAGCCAAGCAACTACAACTTGAGAAAATTCACACAGATGATAATAGTTCAAATATGATAATTAAGTCATTACCAAATGAGAAGTTTGAGTTTTGCAGAAGCGTGTCAGGAATAACGCATCTCTCCAATTAAGTCGGGAGGGAGAGATTGATGAATCAATTCCTCCTTAATTGGAGGTAGAAATTCATGTGGAGGTTTGCTACATGAGAAAAACATGTGTTATTGTAGCATGGGGGAGCAATTTAGTTTGAAAGAGAAGAAACAAACCTATAAAAATAGGTGGGAGGTGGCATCAATTTTTTTGAAGATGGAGGAAACATGCATTAATGAGCATACAAACATTGAATTATGAAATGAGGAAGACACATGACTTTGCTTCCAATTGCATGTTACGTGTATGAGTTGCATAACATGATGCATGAAGCCATTTGTCTATATAAAGACATGAAAGATTGCAGTAATATATCCTAAGGAAGAGATACAAATGTAGAGAGTTTGTGTAGTAGTGTGCTCCTCACTTAGATTGATTGAGAGAAATAGTGTCTCAATTAGTGAGAAGAAAATTCCTCTTGAGAGAGAGGTGTGTTACCACTTTAGTTAGTAACTTAGTATAAAATGAGTTGTTTGTTATAATCCTATTATTTAGTATAGTGGAAGAAAATACTACTACTGCCTCGAGGATGTAGGCACATTGTCGAACCTCGTTAAATATTGTGTCATCTTTTTTGTTGCTATTTCTGCTAATCACACTAAGAGTGGGAAAAGTCAGATCATGGGATAACCATTTATCCGTCGGCCTTGTATTAGGCCGCCCTACTTTCCCAACACAGTTCTCGGCAATGATAAAGTTATGTGGTGGCATTCCAGACTTACTTCTCCCTGCATGTTTAAGCAGAAACCCTCAATCATCTCTAGGAGTACTTGCAGCAAAAGGGATAATTCCTCTAAATTGTGCAATTGCATTAACTATTGGTCTTTGTTGCTTCATTGCCAGACGTTCAAAGGCAAAAAAAGGTCAAGAGATAGACCCCAAACAACACGTACTTATGAGGATTGGAAATCAGGTGTCTCTTAACAGAATTTGTTCAATTGACTGATGGTTTCTCTGTAAAAATCTGATTGGTCAGGAGGTTTTGGTTCAGTATACAAAGGAACAATCAGTGGTGATGGAATGGTGGTTGCTGTTAAGATATTTAATCTTCAACAACATGGAGCAGTGAAGAGTTTTATCGATGAATGCAAAGCATTAAGAAGTACGAGGCACCGCAATCTTCATAAGATCATAACTGCATGCTCAAGCATTGATAATCAGGGTGACTTCAAAAGCTATGAAGCATGGATATGTAAATACAATTCTATAATTGTCTTAAGATTGTAAATAAAAATGGGGCGATATTGTAATATATAAATAATAAATTAAATTCTGAAATAAACATAAATCATAAAATAATTATGCGGGAACAAAAATTTAGGATTAAGAAAACTGGAAACGATAACTCAACCAATACCAAACGAATAGAAGGAAAAGTCGAGTCGTGTGTGATACCACACTGTCCTTAAGAAAATTATGCCGCATCTACATGTGCAAGGACTCAATGACGCTAGTCTCCTAGGATACAACGACTTGCAAATCCTTAAAGCTGCACTACTACAAGAATTTCAGCGAACTTGAATGAACCATTTCTATCACGAAGAGAACAAATTTGAGAGAGAGATGATTGTTAGAGAGATGTTCTCTGATTGAATCTATTTCAAATTGTGTTTTTGAATGAATGAATAAGTCGCTATTTATAGAGAGGAAATCTGATCACTAAATGAATTGTCATGAATTCAGAAATGAATTTCTTATCATAAGTTCCGACGGTTACGTAATGAATTTTCATACGTTACGACCATTACAGCGGTTACGTAATGAATTTCCATATGTTACGACCATTACCTCAATGAATTTCATTTCGTACGTTACGACTGTTACACAATGAATTTGACGGTTACATAATTCAATCTCATTAAATCTGTCATTACATAATTTAATCGTATTGAATCTGACGTTACAAAATCAAAGTGGTTAAGTCATCTCACATTCCAGAATTCAAATTGTTTTCACGTTTACATTGACAATTTCGTATTCACATCATAACTAATTTAACCAGATAAATATATGTTTTGTAGCTCCTAATACCAGAGAATACAAGTTCATATTTATCATCATAAATTTAAGTGCACCACTCAAATTCTTTTAATTAAATTAGTTTAGAAGAAATAATGAAATTCACTATTTTTCTAACAATTCCCCACATGAATGAAATTATCGACCAAAGACTCGATAGGACTTGGTGATAGATTTCTATGGTTGAAACCTGCATATGATATGTAGGTTTGACCCTTTGAACCTTCCCTTGTGAAAATATACTTACTTTACTAACTAAATAGTAGATGCGATGTTTTTGAACTATTTGTCATTTGTGTAATGATGACATACCTTACACAGGAATCATCCTGATACATTCCAGTTCTCATTATTGTGCCCGTTTTGGCTATGGAACACACACCTGGTTCTGTAAGAGTTTGATAAGAATTATGCCCTAAATAATTCCCTTAGAAGCGGCCACACTTCTCTCTTACATAGGTGATTTCTTATTTAAGAGTAACCTGCATTACTCCGCTCGGATTTCCAACGCATAAGAATCACTAAAAGCTTTAGGCTTAACCTCATTCCTCACGAGTATCACTGTTTTTCATCATAGGATGGACTTGGGGAACTTCCCTTATTGATCCGAACTAATCTTTACAATTTGATTTTCCCTTTTGAACATAGTTATTGGGTGTCCATTGTAAATATTTTAATTTCCAATGGGCTTTAGTCCCATTCCATTCGATGATTCATCAACTATCTCTCTATTATAACCATTTAGTTAATTGATCGATAATATTATTCTTAGACCTCATATAGTCAAAAGAGATAACTCTAATAGAGAGTAGTTGTCATTTGTATCATGTCTTTGACGAGTGTGTCTAGACTTACCATTGTAGATATTACTCCGTGTCATGCCAATTACAAATTGTCTTTCACAATAAATGTAAATTGCATGTACGAGTTTTATCTATCTTGGTATATCCTCATATGTAGTCATTATGTCTCCTCCCCACATTTGTCTGGTGCACCTCACTCAGACAACATTGTAGATATGATTTAATGGCTTGTTTAAAGGATTTCAAGTACATTGCTACACCTCCTAGTATAGACACATACAATTACGTACTATACTTTTTTTGTCTCAAATATCCATTTATATGATCACAAATATACTATAAGTACTTGAGTTCTTTTGCAATTGCATGTCAATGCTTAACTCCAAGATTTACTTATGTATATGTTTAGCTTGCTCAAATTAGCAATATCCATATTTAATGGATTTGATCATCTTATCATCCAAAGATAAGAAAGTCAAATTTTCACATATTTAATGAGCTTGATCATCTTATCATCCAAAGATAAGCATGTCATGACATATCTATTACCGTGTTTTTTGACAATCATACATTTATCACATCATTAGTTTTGAATCTATTAGTGATTATGTAATCATGATGTTTTTAAATCTCACATTAAAACACAATTGGTAATAATAACACATTAATTACCACCTCTCATTAGTATTGATCTCAAATCACATACATCAAAATAATCTTTATGGTTTTGTCTCAAACCAAGTTTCACACTGTGTATGTTTAAAGGCATCATATAATTAATATATATCCATGTTATAAATTCAGAAGACTCAGCCATACATGTGAAAAAAGCCAACTTTATTTTCTTGCTAATTGTCATTTTAAATAATCCACCACTCATGGCTCTATAAGTCTATATTATTTTTGGACAAACCAAACTTGTCAGCATTGAGTTTATACTCATAAAGACCTTTAGGAACATACATTAATTTATTTAAAAAATTAGTTCCATTCTAGAGATCAATCCATAAATTTAGCTTGGTCATACCACAATGCTAAGTCCATTATTTCGTAGTCATAATCATTGATTTCTTCTATGCCCGGACTTTCAGACATGTTCTCATGCAGTGTAGGCCACTCACTGCTTGCAGCACTCTCCATGTCGGAGTCTCTTGGTGCTTCTAGTTTTTGATCTCCAAGAGCTTGCCGTTTATTTACATCGTCATTATCACCAATAATGATGATATCGTCAACATTCATAATCATGCCCTTCTTGGATACCAAGGGACTTGAAGTGATTTTTATATCACATGGTGTCTAAACACCTTCCATCACAATTTTAGTGATATCATTCCTCAAATGAATCTCACTGAACTTCTCAGATTTTTCTTTGTTTGAGATTGAGATAGGTACAATAGTATGTTTATGCATTGTCGACACTCAAGTCGATTCTTTGTTTATTTCAACAATTTTTCACATAACCACTTTCGGTTTTTAATTATGAAAAATAACTCATAAGTGCTAATTACTATAACCACTTATTTTCCGAATGAAATATATGCATCGGCAACAATTTAATATCGTAGGCATCAATATCCGTGTAGGAAGCAATATCCGTGTAAGCAACCGATTCCATCTCGTAAATATTTTCTACGTCAACAAATTTCGATAGAAACGTCAATCCTTTAGGCCAATCGATATCCTCCTCAGGGTTCCTCGCATTATATAAGCAATATTACTAATTGTATTAAGATTGTAAATACAATCTCTATAATTGTAAATAAAAATGGGGTGATATTTCAATATATAAATGATAAATTAAATTCTGAAATAAACATAAATCAGAAAATAACTATGCGGGAACAAAAATTTAGGATTAAGAAAACTGGAAACGATAACTCAACCAATACCAAACGAATAGAAGGAAAAGTCGAGTCGTGTGTGATACCACACTGTCCTTAAGACAATTATGCCGCATCTACATGTGCAAGGACTCAATGACGCTAGTCTTCTAGGATACAACGACTTGCAAATCCTTAAAACTGCACTACTACAAGAATTTCAGCGAACTTGAATGAACCATTTCTATCACGAAGAGAACAAATTTGAGAGAGAGATGATTGTTAGAGAGATGTTCTCTGATTGAATCTATTTCAAATTGTGTTTTTGAATGAATGAATAAGTCGCTATTTATAGAGAGGAAATCTGATCACTAAATGAATTGTCATGAATTCAGAAATGAATTTCTTATCATAAGTTCCGACGGTTACGTAATGAATTTTCATACGTTACGACCGTTCCAACGGTTACGTAATGAAGTTCCATATGTTACGACCGTTACCTGAATTAATTTCATTTCGTACGTTACGACTGTTACACAATGAATTCGACGGTTACAAAATTTAATCTCATTAAATCTGTCATTACATAATTTAATCGTATTGAATCTGACGTTACAAAATCAAATTGGTTAAGTCATCACACATTCCAGAATTCAAATTGTTTTCACGTTTACAATGACAATTTCTTATTCACACTATAACTAATTTAACCTGATAAATATACGTTTTGTAGCTCTTAATACCAAAGAATACAAGTTCATATTTATCATTATAAATTTAAGTGCGTCCACTCAAAATCGTTTAATTAAATTGGTTTAGAATAAATAGTGAAATTCACTATTTTTCCAACAGCATAGGGGAAAAATTGGGTATGTCCGTATAGTACCCGTGTCGGATACATGTACGGTCTAGATACGCCATATACACGTATCTATGAACGAAAAATATATCTGAACTATGTAGTGCAAAGTGAACTTAACGAATACGGTCCAGTCACGATTTGGATACGTTTAAGGGTACATTGTAAAAAAGAGCAAGGAAATGAGATTCAGAGTTCATACTCTTCGCAAAGCTAATGGAAGGAAATTTCAAATTGGAGATGGAAGAGTAGAACTGGGCTCACCTTAAAGGATAAATTGAGTTTACTGGAACTCCAAAATGATGCCAAGAAGGAAGGAGAACAACTACGGTGACACGGATGTGGTGAAAGAAAACTCGGGTTAAGCATCAATGAATAGAATTGAGGGTAGAATCGAATTGAGAGGAGGAAATAGAAAAATCTTACCAGTCATGGCCAGAGAAGCTCGTCGGAGCCATGGAAGATTTGTTATGCTTCATTCTCCGATTTGGAGAAAACAAGACCAAGTGTATGGTTTGCTAGTATGGTTGGAATGCAGAGATTGAGATATAGGTGGTGGTGGGATTTCATGAGTCAGACTTGCCTTGGTTGCGGTGCTAGGCAGTGCTGAAGACAGTGACGGTGGTTCGATAGGAGAGAGAAGTGAGACTTTTCTCTTTGTGTTTAGGCCTCATCATTTAGCCCGCAGATCTGAAAAGCCCACAGAGGCCCGCGAACCCGACGGGTTTTTACCCGGCCCGGCCAGTGAGAAAGCCTGCTTCCGTGGGTAGAGGCCGGGCTTATATTAGGGGTGTGAAACCCGGCCGTCCCGTGGGCCCGGCCCGTAAAAGCCCATCAAATAATAAAATATTATACATACATATTTTATTAGGTTTAGAATAAAACTATCGCATTATGAAGCAACTATATGACAGAAACTTCTCGGGATCCATCGACAATAGTCGATATGATCGGTATATATATTTAGTGACCCTGTAAAAAGTTCAACCAATTCGGACCTCGTTTAACTGTTTGAATTTCCGGTAAACCGAAAATAACACTAATATGTCATAGGGAAAGACCCATTACCGAAATGCGAACACCGAAAGTGGTTTGCATATCTGAAATCACCTAATTTTTGTCACCGATTGTGTGCGGTCGCACCAAGGAAACCCATTTGGCAAAGCCCCGGTCAATGAAGATTTTAATATGTCAAAACACCTTTTTTTGTTGACCGTAGGTACGGACGGTCAAACAATATCGAAAAACGGACTAAATTTTTACGGGTTCCCTAAATATATATACTGATCACATATGCTAGTGTCGATCGACCATATTTCGAACTGAAGTTATTGATCGCCGAAGTGTCCACTAATGTATTATAACCTTTATATTAGGTTTATAATAAAACTATCGCATTTTGAATCCACTATATGAAGGAAACTTCTCGGGATCAACCGACACCAGCCAATGTGATCAGTATATATAGTGACCCTGTAAAAATTTAATCCAATTTTCGGACTTCGTTTGACAGTCGGAATTTTCGGTAAATCGAAAACAACACTAATATGCCCTAATGGAGGACCTATTACAAATATGTGAATCCCGAAAGCCGTTTTCATATCTGAAATCACCTAATTTTTGTTACCTATCGTGCGCGGTTGAACTGAAGTAATCTATTTGTCAAAGCCCCGTGCAATAGGGTTTTAATATGTCAAAACACCTCTTTTTTAGTTAACCGTTGGTACGAACAGTCAAACCATGTCCAAAACAGATGACATTTTTACGGGCTCCCTAAATATATATACCGATCACACCCTACTGGTGTCGATCGACCATATTTCGAACTGAAATTGTCGATCGTCGAAGTGTCCACTAATGTATTATAACTTTTATATTAGGTTTATAATAAACTATCACATTATGAAGCGACTATATAAAGGAAACTTCTCGGAATCGATCAACACCAACCGCTGTGATCGGTATATATATTTAGTGATCATTTTAAAATTTCATCAAATTTGGACCTCGTTTAACCGTCAGAATTTTCGGTAAATCGAAAACACCACTAATATGCCCTAAGGGATGACCTATTACAAATATGCGAACGCCAAAAGCCGTTTGCATATATGAAATCACCTAATTTTTGTTACCTATCGTGTGTGGTCGCACTGAAGAAATCTATTTGGCAAAACCCCGGTCAATGGGGTTTCAATATGTCAAAACGCTTTTTTTTAGCTGACTGTTAGTACGAACGGTCAAACCATGTCCATAAAGGACGAAATTTTTACAGTTCCCTAAATATATATACCGATCACATCTACTGGTGTCGATCGACCATATTTCGAACTGGAGTGATCGATCGTCGAAGTGTCCACTAATGTATCATAATCTTTATATTAAGTTTATAATAAAACTATCACATTATGAAGCGAATATATGAAGGAAACTTCTTGAAATCGATCAACACCATTTGATGTGATCAGTATATATATTTAGTGATCATTTTAAAATTTCATCCAATTCGGACCTCGTTTGACCGTTAGAATTTCCAGTAAATCGAAAACACCACTAATATGCCCTAAGGGAGGACTTATTACAAATATGCGAACGCCGAAAGCCGTTTTCATATCTGAAATCACCTAATTTTTGTTACCTATCGTGCGCGGTCGCACTAAAAAAATCTATTTGGAAAAACCCCGATTAATGAGGTTTTATTATGTGAAAACGCCTTTTTTTTGTTAACCGTAGGTATAGACGGTTAAATCATGTTCAAAACAGATAAAATTTTTACAAGGTCCCTAAATATATATATATATATATATATATATCTATCACATCTATTGGTGTCGATCGACAATATTTCAAAATTAGAATTTATTTGTGATTTTTTTAGGTTGTTTTCTAATAATTCTTTTATTGTTTCAAACCCTCAAATTAGAGTATTATATTTTTTTCTAATACAAGCCCGCAAGGCCCGGCCCGTAAAAGCCAGCAAGGCCCGCCTTAAGTGGGCGGGCTTGGATCTTCAAATTTGTGAAAATACCCGGCTCGACTCTTATTTAATTTTACTAAGGCCCGGCCCGGTGACGAGCCATATCTATATTGTCGTAGAAGAGAAGAAGATGAAGTGATGATGTGGCAATCTTGGCCTTAAATAAGTGGATTTTGGGCTAAAAGCTTGGGCTCGGGTCAAAAAGAGAGAAGACCTTCTCCCAGTTGGTTTTGGTCAACCCAAGACTGAAATATAATTTTAGAAAAATATTTTAAAACAAAGTGAAACTTTAGAAAGTCACTAAATAAAATCAAGCATCGGAAAAATATTTCAAGAACACTTCCGCATTTGTAGCGACGTGTATTTTAATATCGACGTAAACGAGAAGCCATTGCCACGCCCATACCAGCTAAGATATAATTGATAAGATTTAGGTGTTCTAAATTTCTAATCGCTTGTTTTTAATCAAATTCTAGATTTTATTTATATATTTTTTTATTAATTTACAAAACGCTACATATTAGAAAAAGTGTATCTCTGTATCGTATAGTACCCGTATCTGTGTCCCGTACCCGTACTAGTGCATAATAGTTCAAAAGTCTAGTTTCTGAGTTCATAAGAAATGGAAGTCTAGAAGCTTGGCTGCATCCCAGAGATGAAGAACAATCTGGAAGGAAGAGATTGAGCCTCATCCAAAGACTAAAATATTGCTATTGATGTTGCTTCTGCAATAGATTATCTCCACCACTATTGCGAGTCATGCGTGGTTCATTGTGATCTAAAGCCAAGCAACGTGCTTCTAGCTTGATGAAGATATGGTAGCTCATGTTGGGGACTTTGGTTTAGAAAGCTTCCTCTTGGAAGCATCGGAGGATCCCTCCCAGATTCAAAGCATATCAGTTGGACTAAAGGGTTCCATAGGCTACATTCCTCCAGGTATGGCATCTTATGATTCTCATTTTCTTTCCCTATTATCCTAGAAAATATAATTTTCTTCACCTATTTACGATTACATTAAGATATTTCACTATAGTTCCTTATGAATGTATTGAATGGCAGAGTATAGCATGGGGAACAAAGTTTCTGTGCTAGGAGATATCTACAGCTATGGAATATTGTTGCTAGAAATGTAAACGAGGAGAAGACCAACCGATGACATGTTCAAAGATGGTCTAAGCATTCACCAATTTACAGCTATGGCTTTTCCAGACCATGTTATAGACACTGTTGACCCTTCGTTACTCATAGAAAGAGATGAGGAGAATGATGATGATGGTAGAAACATAAACAATATCCTAGGAAGGCCAACAATGTATCAGAATCCTGACCTTTTCAAACGAAGAGCATTGGAATGCTTGGTTTTAGTTATGCATATAGGAGTCTTATGCTCGTCAATATCACCAAGAGAACGCATGTTTATGGATGTCATTGTCAAAAAAAAAATGATGGCTATTAGAGAGTCCTTTTTTTAAGTAAGAAGAAGGCGCTAAATATTTATAGCCACCTTGTTACTATATCTTCATGTATCTTATATGCAGTAGGAAATGATTTGAATAAGGACTTTAGCTGTAATGTTAATTGAATGCAGCATTTCCTATGCCAAAACAAGATAATAATGTTTCTTCATCCTGGTTTTTACTACACACCAACCCGATGCATGATATTGTCTTTTCATTTGAAAGATAACTACTTTATCTGTAGTCTCAGGCCATTTGTACTACATAAAAATAGATAAACGGTATACCAGTATAAACATGGTCTCTTTGGATTGAAAAGAACAGATAGACTTAGTGTAGTTACCTTGTGAATATCATATCTCGATGAAGATAGAAAATGCAGTATGATATTGATGAGCTGTAACGCTGTATATGTAAATGGTAGAATAGGACCTGGTCTGGCATAAAGAGGAAAACATGACAAAATTAGTCATAGACCCATCCTGAAAGCCCCATTTCATATAAACCCTTTTAATTTTTTTTGAATCTACACCCAATTAATTATTTCAACATTCTTTATAAGTTTTATTTTTATAAATTTATTTTTTTTCGTTTTGAATGGCTTCACTGTTTTGCCCTTCTGGTTGAAAAATGAAAATATATCCTAGATAAGTAGTTAGGACTAATTAATTTTTGTTTCCTTATATAATTATTATTTTATGTTGCTGACATGAACACACATTATATATATATATATATATGTTCATTTTGTTTCTAACACAAATTTGTAGTTCTTATTTTTCTTATATAAAGGTAATCTTTTTTAAAGAATTTCATATTTTTCTTAATGAAACCAAATGTTACCGCATAATATTGAGAACGAGAGATGCAAGAGGAGGGCAATCATGCATGGTACTTCTTGCCTACTCTCCTAGTCATAGTTGAAGAAATGTAGTACCCAATGCCTTCTGTAAACTACTCTAAAACTTCGAAGTAAAACGTGCATCTCGATCAGAAACAATAGAAATAAGAGCTCCATGAAGTCTCAATATTTCATCCACATATAACTTTCTAACACATCCACTGAGTACTTCATCGATACTGGAAGAAAGTGTGTCGACTTCGTCAATCGATCGACAATTACTCATATTACATCGTGACCCTTCCTGGACTTAGGCAGTCATGTCACAAAGTCCATAGAAATTTGCTCCCACTTCCAAAGAGGAATAGGCAATGACTTCAACATGCCAGCGGATCGATGATGCTCTGCCTTCACTTGCTGACAAGTAAAGCACTTTGATACGAACTCTGCCACATCTTTCTTTATTTCATTCCACCAGAATTGCCTACGGAGGTCTTTATATATCTTGGTCCTCCCTGGGTGCACTGTATAACTAGATCATTGTGCTGCACAAAAGACCTCCTCTTTGAGATCTGCACAATCTGGAACACACAATCTTGTCTCAAACCTCAAACCCCTATTGGATCTAACTCTCCACTCGAATGGACATTCATCAAGCGAAGCTACCACGAGATCTGCCAACTTAGCTCGTAAGAATCTATCTTGTGCCTGACCCTGAATGATCCTTGAGATTAATGTAGCCTGCATTGAGACACTACCAAGAAAGACCGTTGGTTCTCTTCCTAATTGTACAAGATCAAACTCAGATGCGGTCTCGAGTATAAGCCATTCTTGAACCATAAGAGAAGCTATCATACCCCTCGGTTTCCTACTCAAGGCATCGGCAACCACGTTTGCTTTTCCAGGATGGTACTCCAAGGTGAAGTCATAATCCTTAAGGAGTTTCATCTATCTCCTCTGTCTCATATTTTATTCCTTCTGTGAGAACATATACTTCAAACTCTTATGATCAGAAAAGAGTTGAAATTTCTCACTATACAAGTAATGCCTCCAAATTTTGAAGGCAAAACCAACTGCAGCGAGCTATAGATCGTGAGTGGGGTAGTTCTTCTCATGAACCTTTAACTATCTAGAGCCATAAGCAACCACACCTCCATGCTGCATCAACACACACCATAACCCTTGATGCCAAGTATCGCTATAAATGACATAACCACCCCCACTAGTGGGAATTGTCAACACTGGAGCCGTAGTCAATCTAGTCTTTAGTATGTTGAAGGCCTCCTCACATGTTTCTGTCCACGCAAACTGAACATTCTTCTTGGTCAACTTGGTCAAAGACTATGCAATACTAGAAAACCCTTCAAAGTAGATTGAAAATAATTCAAGTAGTAATTGCTTCCCAATCAAATCTCTAGAACTTCCACACGGAGGTACAAGCAAAATCTACATCATTTGTTCAGTAGCATCCATCTATAGACCTTGTTGTCATCACCAATACGGGGACATCAACATGAAGACTAATGTAATATAATACAAGCCATATGTTAATAAGTCTGATAGATATTAGTCAGTTAGTTATATGACTATATGAGCCATGATACTGTATTGTCATACAGTATGGAGCTATATAGTTTTGTCTTCTAAGCTGGCTTTTACAAGAACAAGCAACTTTCCAACAGCATGAAGAACTGTACATATTTGAGCTCCACGTTTGAGGAACAAATTGGAACCCACATGAACAGTGTACTATAGACTTGAATACGTCTATTGTATTTCTATGACCAGTAATGTCAAAACAGACAGAAATCTCTATGAGACCTGGAAAAATCTTTAATCATATCAATAACATGTGCTAATGTCACAACTTCTCAACTCTATCACTTTGGAATCAGAAGCTAAACTACTTAAGCATTGCAAATTAAATGCTCCAAAGGCACCTTCAAGCATGGAGATGGGTCAACCCTTCTCTGGAGCTAAAATATTGATAATCTGATATAGAACAGCAAGCCAACTGTGATTTTATATCTGATGAGTCACATTGTACATTGTCTTTCAAAGTCTTTTGCGCGCCTACCATGTCCAAACCAAAAATCAAACCTCTAAATTATATATATTGAACCTGATCCAGATATCAATTAAGTTCTAGTATTACTTGCTCCCGAACTAAAAATGTTTGGTCTCCAAATAAATGCAGCAAAAACCTTGAACTATCCATATTTTTTCAAGGCTTCAAGGATTTAAGAGGCTTGGAGGAAATAGATGTTTCGGGAAATGACTTATCTTGTAATGTACCTGATTTTTTTGGGCATCTTAGAACTCTTAAGCATCTAAATTTTTCTTACAACCATCTTGATTCTTGAGGGTGGGTTGCCAAAAGAAGGGATTTTTTTTCAAATGCAGCTGGTGTATCAGTTCTCGGAAATGGTAAGCTATGCGGTGGCATCCCAGAATTACTTCTACCTGCATGCTCCTGCAGCAAGCCTCAATCATCTCCAGGATTACTTGCCGCAGAAGCCATAATCCCCCTAAGTTTAATTGCATTAAGCCTCAATCATCTCACATTGTTGACCCCTTGTTGCTCACTGAAAGTGATGAGAGAGTGTCCAGAAAGAGGAATAAACAATCAGGATCCTGATCTAGTCAAACGAAGAGGAGAGGAATGCTTGGTTTCCGTTATGCACATATGAGTCTTATGCTCGTCAATATCACCAAGCTAGAGAACAGATGTTTAAGGATTTCATTGTCAACAAGCTGAAGGATATTAGAGCGTCCTATCTAAAAGTACGAAGGAGGAGCTAGAAGGTACATGACCACCTTACTAAATCTCAATATATACCTCTATCTATAATAGTATTCATAAAATGCAGGAGAAATTATCTGAATAAGGCCATAAGGGTAGTAGCTGTTATAATGTAATGTTAAATGAATGCAGCATTTAATATGAAAAAACAAGAGAACGAATGTGTCTTCATCCTGGGGGTTTGTACTTCACCTCAACCAAATGCACACCATTGTCTTATAATATGAAAGCTAATCACTTCTACTACATATATATAGAAAAAAGTTTTTTCAATGTAAAAATTGCTGCAGTACCTTGTGAATATAGCATTGACATGAAGATTGAAATTGTAGTATTGATAGTGCAGTATGTAAAGCTATGGATAGAAAATGTAAATGGGTAGAAATGGTAGAATAGAACCTGTGTCTAGCATAGAAATGAAAAACAAGGGTGAGGAAGCTTCAGTATGCAGAATATTTTATCAACAAACTCAGACAAATTAAATGGAGAAGGAAACACTGACCAACTCAGACCAAGTATGAGGATGCATCATTGTAGACTTGTCACCAAAGCAACCCAAGTAAAAATCGCTACAATATTAATCAAATAGCATATGCTAATTACATTAATTGATTGCTAATTACACACAATCTGCTTTATATATAACCCAATAAATCATTCCCACAAATCCCACAAATCACATCTGTGATTTGCTCCTTAAATCACCTCTGTGATTTCTTCCTTAAATCACGTTAACACTCCCCCTCAAGTTGGCCCATACACATCAACCATGTCCAACTTGCTAAGTGAGTCATAAAAGGCATTCTTACACACTATTTTTGTGAGCATATCGGCAAGTTGCTCTTCTGTAAGAACAAAAGGAAAACTAATGATCTTCGCGTCTAGCTTCTCTTTTATAAAGTGACGATCAACCTCCACATGTTTTGTACGATCATGTTGCACATGATTCTGTGAGATATCAATAGCTGCTTTGTTGTCACAGTACAACTTCATAGCACACTTAGGCTTAATACCCAAGTCTTATAGCAAATTTCTAAGCCATAACAATTTGCACACTCCTTGAGCCATACCTCTGTATTCTGCTTCAGCACTAGATCGAGCTACCACTTTTTATTTCTTACTCTTCCATGTAACAAGATTACCCCCAACAAAGGTAAAGTATCCTGATGTGGATCTCCGATCTGTAATATTTCAAGCTCAGTCTGCATCTGTGAAGCCACAAACCTCAAGGATATTATTGTGATTAAAGAACATTACTCCTCTCTCTGGAGCTGACTTCAAGTACCTCAAAATCCTTACAACAATATTCATGTGGTCCACACTGGGATTATGCATGAACTGACTCACTACACTTACTGCATACGCAACATCTGGTCTAGTATGTGATAAATAAATTAGGCGTCTAACTAGCCTCTGATAACGAGGTTTTTCAGTAGACACTTGATCTGGATACTCTGCTAATCGATGGTTTTGCTCAATAGGAGTATCAATGGAAGTGCAATCCAACATATATGTCTCTGTTAGTAGATCAAGGATGTACTTCCTCTGACACAGATAGATACCATCACTTCCACGGGCTACCTCAATGCCCAAGAAGTACTTGAGTGTACCTAGGTCCTTCATCTCAAACTCTGTGGCTAGCTGTTTCTGTGATCTATCCACCTCAACAGTATTATTTCCTAGTAACTATCATATCATCAACATATATGATTAGGGCTATTACCTTCCCTTGTTGATGTTTGAGAAATAACGTGTGGTCTGAATTACTATGTCTATAGCCAATTTTCCTCATAAACTGTGAGAATCTTCCAAACCAAGCACAAGGTGACTGTTTAAGACCATACAAAGACTTTCTCAATCTACATACAAAGTTACTTGGAGAAGCGGCCACATATCCAGGTGGAAGATCCATGTACACTTCCTCTGTTAGTTCTCCATGAAGGAATGCATTCTTAACATCAAACTGTCTAAGTGGTCAGTTTAAGTTAGCAGCAAAAGAGAGCAATACCCGAATAATGTTTATCTTTGCAACATGTGCAAATGTCTCATAGTTTATGTCATATGTCTGGGTAAACCCCTTTGCTACTAGGCATGCTTTATACCGGCTCACTGACCCATCTGGATTATGCTTCACTGTAAACACCCAACGACATCCCACAACCTTCTTGCCATGTGGTGGAGATACAAGCTCCCAAGTATCGTTCTTTTCTAATGCTTCCATCTCTTCCTCCATTGCTTTCCTCCATTTTGGATATCCCAATGCATCCTGCACTTTGTTAGTTACTGATACAATAGATATTTGATTCACAAATGACTCATATGACTTAGACAATCTTTTGGTAGATATAAAATTTGCCACAAGATACTTTGCTTTAGCCTGAAGGATAGGTTCATATTTTTTTATTGGCTGACCCCGAGTATACCTATTTGGCAAGACATATTGTCTACTATGAGCCTCACTAATATTAGTCCTAATATAATGACTAACCTCAGATGAGTGATCTTCTGTACCAGGAAAGCATTGGTTAGGTAGATAAACAACAGTACGGGAGACATGAGGAGCAGTTGTGTTGTCATCTTCTGGGTCCTGATTCTCCGGAGTGACTATACCGTAATCATTTGGTGGTACCTGTATAGCTGACACATTAGTAATCTCAACGGAACCTATCACCATATGTACTGGCTCACTTGTCTCCCCCTCTCCATGATACAGCTCTTCAAAATATGAATTCTCCCCCTGAAGAGTAGTATCAGAAGAGGTAAAATAGCCTATGTCCTTAAAAAAAGGTAACATTCATAGTGACATAGTACTTCCTAGTAGGTGGATGATAACAGCGGTACCCTTTCTGATGTCCTCCATATCCAACAAACACACATTTAATTGTCCGGACATTCAACTTAGATCTATGATGTTGTGGAAGATGGACAAAAGCAACACAACCGAAAACACGGGCATGAAGAGTAAGAAAATAGGGTAATGAGACATGAGATGTAAGCACCTCATATGGAACTTTTCCCTGAAAGACACTAGATGGAAGACGATTAATGAGGTGGGCGGAAGTTATGACAACATCACCCCAAATGTATTTAGGCATATGGGCACTAAAAAGAATACACCGAGCCATATCAAGTAAATGACGATTTTTCCTTTCAAAAACGCCATTCTGCTCAGGTGTTTAAGGACATGTGGTTTGATGAATAATTCAGTGTGTGGTAAAGAATTCCTGAAAGACATGATTCACATATTCCCCCCCCCCCCCCATTATCAGAACAAAGAACTCTAATTGTTGCATTATATTTGGATTGGGCATTGGTATAGAAGGCTTGAAAAGCCGAAAAAACCTCATCTTTGGTTTTAAGAAGAGCAATCCATGGTTTTAAGAAGAACAATCATCAATAAAAAACACATAATACTGCATTCCGGACACAGTAGACTTTTTGGAGGGTTCCCAAACATCAGAATTAATTAATTCAAAAGGAAAAGTACTTTTATTAGAAGTACTAGGGGAATAAGTAGATCGATGACTCTTGCCCAAAACAAATGTCTCACAACGTAAAGAAGACTCATCCACACTAATAAACAAAGTATGTGTGGATTTTTTCATAACACTAAAAGATAGATGCCCTAAGCGACGATGTCATAACCAAACTTCACTTAGCTTGTCAGAAGTGGAAATTAAAGCGGTCCGAGACTGTGCCCTTGGTTTCTCCCTTGCATATGTCTAATCCAGATGAAACAACCGGCCTCTCAGATACCCCCGACCAATGAACTCTCCGGTGAGAAAATCCTGAAATATCACATACATAGAAAAAAATGTCACATAACACTTAGCGCCAGTGTTCAATTGTGGGACAAAGAGCAAATGATGAGATAAAGCAGGTACATATAACACATTGTGAAGCTCTATTATAGGAGTAATACGAACTGATCTTGCCCCTAACACAGGGAATGCCTCACCATTAACATTAGTAACATAGGGTACTGGTGGAGGAGACAATATGGTAAAATAAGATTTGTCATAAGTCATATGATCAGACGCACCAGAATCAATAATTCATGTATCAAAACTAAAAAAGTTAGAAATATGTAAAGCCATACCAATTTTACCATGACCAGCTATGGATGCGGTAGGTGTTGCTCCTCCTGCTGTATGATGATCATGTCCAACCACACCATAGATATCTGGTTCCTGGATGAATTGAATAGCTGCTTTCGCCTTGTGACGATAATTAGGCCTTTTAGGCCTAAGGTATGGATACAACTTCCAACAGGTCACACGAGCATGGTTAGTATCATGAAAATAAGAGCAAGGAGGGCAGGGTTGATGCCCGAAGCCGGTGGTGGGCCTTGCTGATGAAGTGGAGCCAAAGTGGCTAGCAGAAGGGATGGTGCTGGAGATCTAGCATGAACAGTAAGGCTGAAACTACAACTTGTGTCTGATGAAGACTCTCCTGGTGAGACTCATCCTTACGGATATATGTGAAAGTGGTAATTAGGCTAGGGGGTTCGATCTTTCTGAGCAATTCTCATTTCGCACTGTTATGCTTTGCATCAAGACCTCTCAGGAAATGGTGAACTCGCCCAAGCTCCTTCTCTTTTTGGTACCAAACAATATCCTCCTGATGCTTGATCATGCAAGGACATCTCATATCAATCTCAGCCCAAATATTTTTCAGTTTGGTGAAATATTGTGCCACTGGTTGTCCATCCTGTTGCATCGCCAAAGTTATGCACATTAACTCATGAACCTGTATGAAATCAGAGTCATTAGTATATAAGCCTTCTAGTGTTTGTCATATTGTCTGCGCAGTGGTACATGCCTCAACCATATCAACGATCTCGTCATTCATAGCTTTCACAAGACTGACATGACAAGACCATCATCGTCGTCCCACTTAGTGTAGGCAATAATATCATCTTTACTAGGAGCCGTAGTTACTCCGGTTACATGGCCCATCTTGTGCATGCCTCAAAGATGAGCGGCCATAATTCTCTTCCATTTACGGAAATTGGTTTCGTTGAGTTTGGCGCCCCCAAAGGAACCACTTTCAGAAATTTTGACAGATACTTCAAATTTTGGAAAGTTATTGATCCGAGAACTTTATGTGTTGTCTCCAGAACCCATTGAAAAGCAGGATTGATGCAGCGGAAACACAAAAAAAACGTTTTTGAACCTGTCTTGGGTGCACCTGCACTATCGGTGAACCTACACTGACAACCAAGACCACAAAATTCGGGTCGAATGCAGACCGGATCGGGCTGAATTCAGGTCGGATCCGGTCGAACGTGTGTCGGGTCAGATCGAACGCGGGGCGGGTCGGGTCGAATACGGGGCGGAAATTCACCGAATTTTCTTGAAAACAGTCGGAGAGGAGGGCGTTGTCGGAGGTGGAGCGCGACCGGGTAGAGAGATCACCGGAGAGGAGAGGAGACGGCAGAGGGCAGCGGGGAACGGTGGGCTTCGTCGGAGCAGAGAGTGCGATGTCGTCAGTGGTAGGCGTCGTCGGACGTGACCATCGGAGAGCAGAGGAGACGACCGAGCAGAGGGAAGCGGCGAAGGATGAGCGGAAATCCTCGTCGTCGAGCTACGTCCTCGTCGGATTCGGGTTCAGGTCGAGAATGTCTGCGTCGTCGTCGCTGCTCGTCGTCCTCATCGGATACCTAGATTTCACGACCTCCGTGCTTCCGCGGTGGGGGACGCGGCTTCCACGCATCAAGGCGTCGTCGGCGGTGGCAAGACGAAGGACGGCAATACGGACGGCGGCAAGACAGAAATGGAAGCAGTTCTTCCACGGCCAAAAAACCCAGAAAAACAGAGGCTCGGCTCTGATACCAAATCAAATGGCATATTCTAATTACATTAATTGATTGCTAATTACACATAATCTGCTCTATATATAACACAATAAATTATTCCCACAAATCACGTTCGTGATTTCTTCCTTAAATCACGCTAACAATATTAGTTTGGATTCAGCCTATTTTGGTCATAAGAGAACTTCCATTCCAGGCAAGAAGGCAAGGAAAAACAAATAGAAGAAGCCAAAACTAGCAACAAGAGATAAGGAAACCGAAACCTACGAAGCATAAACAAAGAAAACAGAAACTAAGAAGCAGCCAAAGCGTTCATTCTTAATTCTCAAACCCAACACTTTAGAAAACCACTGAGAAGTAGTGAAAGGGAAAACCCTGTCTTTGCTAACCACAAGGTCTGGGGTTCAAATCCACGCACGAGCTCAGGTGGCCAGCCTAGGGTTTAGTCCGACTCTGCTGAGATACCATGCATGAGTGATGAGTGTGTGTTACCTAATCTAACTAAAACTAACCCCCAATCACAAAAAAAGACCCACCACTTTAGAAACAGCTTAGTTTCAATTCAGTAAGCAAACAATAAATGTAGTTTACTAGTGCCTAGTAGGCTAGTACTCATCTTTAGTTGCACTTAAATTTTTAAACCAACACCAACTCGAGTTTTTAGAGCTTCATGTCAGTTATGTTTGGTGATGTAAGATTGAATTCTGCACTATATATTGTAATCGAAAAGTAAAAATCAGCAATGTGTATGAAACCAAAATGTATCGCAGTCTCTTTCAATTAAAGAAGTCACATTTGATAATAGAATACAGCTGGTTTTAATCTTCAGAAGCAAAAAAGCAGTAAAAGTAAGAGAGTATTTGTACCTGGGTATCACGAACTCAAGAAGTACAGCCGTACAGGCCATCCATGGATAGACGACAAAAAATTGGGGTTTTTTGTACTCTTTTTAGCAAGACCAAAACGGCGGCGTTTGGTTCAGAAAAGTATACATACTGAGTCAAAACGGCGCCGTGTTGTGTATTAGCACTAGTTTAAATTTTTAAAGCTTTCTATTTTCTTGGTAGAAAAAAGCTTGAAGCTTGGATTCCGGAGAAGTGGAAACAGAGAGAGCCGTCGGCAATTTCATACCTTTAGCTTGGGTAAAGTTTCAGACTTTGCATTGCTATTTTGGGTATTCTTGCATTGGGGTTCATTATTTACTCTGCTACTGCTTCGAAGATTGAACAGTTGCCAAAATAAGTAGAGGGTGTGATTTGAAGCTTGCAAGCTTTCATTTTTATGCAAATTATGATATTTATTAGACCCAATAAGTAGCTGGATTGAACAACCTTGTATGCAGCTATTTAGAACTGTCATAGTCGATTTGAAAATGGTTGAAATCAACTCTATACCTACATTGCCAACAATCATAAGAGAATTCACATTGCAGCAGGCCCTTAACCTTTAATGTGCCCCAGTTCCCAACTAGAATCCAATCTCCATAATGAAATTGAAATTCCTGGACCATTGCTTGGTAACCCTAGTTCAACATTGACAGAGTATTAATTGCTTCCTCCTTTAGAGAAATCTGTGTTTCGGAAAAAAAAAAGATGAAGTATTCATGTACTTATTCCAGCCAGAATTTGTGGAAATTGATTCTAGGGGTCATTCTTGTGGGCATGAACGCAGGTGGTCTTGAATCTGCAGCACTGCTGGCTTTTGGAAATGAATCTGATCACCTAGCATTACTGGACTTCAAGAGGAGAATTACTGAAGACCCTCTTGGCATCATGAGCTCATGGAATAAATCCATAAACTTCTGCAGTTGGATTTGCGTTACATGCAACGATTCCAACAAAAGGGTCATCATTTTGAACCTGGATGCTCAACAACTGGTAGGCTCTATACCACCTTCTATGGGAAATCTTACTAATCTTACTGGTATCAACCTGAGAAACAACAGCTTTCATGGTGAACTTCCACAAGAAATGGGGTGTCTAGTAAACCTCCAATATCTGATTATATCGTATAATTCATTTGGAGGATTCCTCCTAATATATCTCACTGTACACAACTTAGAGTGCTCAATGTTTTCTTCAATCACCTTATTGGGCCGATTCCGGTGGAACAAAGTTCATTGGTTGATTTAACTGTTATATGGCTTGCTAAGAACAATCTCACAGGAAGAATTCCATATTGGATAGGAAATTGGTCATCTATGTATGGACTCTCTCTTGGCAGTAACAGTTTGCAAGGAAGCATACCGGATGAGCTTGGGTGTCTAAAGGGCTTGGGACTACTCATACTTGATGATAACAATCTGTCTGGTATGGTTCCTTCTTCAATCTATAATATTTCTTCCATATACACTTTTAGTGTTGCTGTGAACCAGCTGCATGGAGAGCTACTCCAAATGTGGGCATTACTCTTCCTCATCTCGAAACATTTATCGGTGGACTCCACATATTCACATGAACTATTCCTGCATCCTTGTCAAATGCTTCTAGACTTCAGCTTCTTGACTTTGGTGATAATGGTTTCACTGGAAAGCTTCCTGAAAGGTTTGGAAACTTGCGTGGCTTAATTAGACTGAACTTTGGCATAAACAGACTGGGAAGTGGGAAAGCTGGTGACCTGAATTTTCTCAATTCCTTGGCTAATTGTACTAGTCTTGAGTCCTTGGGGGTTAGCCTTAATCGCTTTGGAGGAGAATTACCAGCATCCATGGCTAACCTTTCTACCCAACTGAAATTTCTTATTCTGGGTAGCAATTTGATACATGGGGGGATCCCTATGGGCCTTGGAAATCTTGTAAACTTGACCGCTTTGGGATTAGAAGTAAACTTTCTGACTGGCTATGTCCCTGAAGAGATTGGGAAGCTCCGGAACCTAGGGTACCGCATCTGAATCATAATACTTTTTCAGGTCCAATTCCATCCTCCTTAGGTAATTTGATTTCATTGACAAGGCTCTACATGCAGAACAATAAAATCGAGGGATGTATACCACCAAGTCTTGGTAATTGCCGAAATCTTCTGATACTTAACCTTTCTAGTAACAATCTAACTGGGACATAACCTAGGGAGGTAGTGGCAATCAAATCCCTTGCGATTTCTTTGACCATGTCTAACAACTCTCTGACTGGTTCACTACCATCTGAAGTGGGTGATTAGGTAAATCTCGCAGAGCTAGACGTATCAGGAAACTAATTATCAGGTGAAATCCCCAAAACCCATGCAATTGTTTTAGTTTGGAACGCCTGCTTTTGGAAGGTAATGAATTCAGTGGAGAAATTCCTCAGTCTCTGGAAACATTGAGAGGCTTGGAAGAGTTGGATATTTCATGTAACAACTTATCTGGTCAGCTTCCTGAATTTGTAGGTGGATTTAGATCTCTAAAGCTTCTCAATCTTTCTCACAAGGATTTTGAGGGTGAATTGCCTAAAGAAGGAATCTTTTCAAATGCAACTGGTATCTCAGTGCTTGGAAATGATAAGCTTTGTGGTGGAATTCCACTAATATGGTAGCTCATGTTGGTGACTTTGGATTAGCAAGGTTCCTCTGGAAGAACCAAATAATTCCTCCAAAACTGAGGCCATGTCTACAGGGTTATAGGCAACATTCCTCCAGGTATGGCACTTTTTTTTTTTTGCCATGGGTATGGCAGTTCTTTATATTCCCAAAATTCATTAGAAAACCAAATTTCCCACATCAATGTCTGAAATGCGAACTTAGTTTGATAATAATTTAATTTATGGCATTGAATGGCAGAGTATGGCATGGGAGGTCAGGTTTCCATTCTGGGAGATATATATAGCTACGGAATACTGGTGCTGGAAGCCTGGAATTGTTCACAGGAAAAAGACCTACTGATGACATGTTCAAAGATGATCTAAGCATTCACCAATTTGCAGCCATGGCTTCGCTTCATCATGTCATGGACATAGCTGACCATTCATTGCTCCTTGAAGGAAATGACAAGGATGATGTTAACATATTCGACAATGACATACAAGAAAGACCAATAATCAGATACCAGGATCGCTCCCAAGTCAACATAAAAGGATTGGAGGAATGCTTGGTGTCGGTGATACAGATTGGACTTTTATCCTCTGCATTGTTACCAAGAGAGCGGATGCTTATGGATATCACTGCCAACAAAATGAAGGCAATCAGAGACTTTATCTCAATTGAAGAAGCGGCAGCAGCCAGTAACCAAGTTTGTCACCTATCTCTATATAACCTCATTTATACAGTTGTGTTTGAAAATGAATTCTGTGAGAGGACTAAAATTGTTGCAAGTTTCATACTGATGATGGCATTTCACCTGTTAATGCATTATCGGACAGGTCGAGGACATGTAAGGATTTCAATTCGCCTATTTCCTCAGGTATTGGTCTGTTGAACTTGTTGCATGAGAGGTCAATCAAGGTGAAGACAGTTAGAAATTTTACCAGCGGCATATCTATCCCTTTGCTGGTCTCTATCTGTATGAATGTAAGTATATAACAGTGCTTCCCCAGTTTTAAATAACACCAATCCATCTGTCTAAAGAAGTTCAGAATGAGTAGTTCAAATGTTATTATCTGAGTTAAAAGTGATGTTATCTCCAAATCTTCATCCCTTCAGCACATTTCATGGGTTAAAGCTTCAGAGTGAGTAGTATTGTAGTAATACAGCTTTCATAACAGCGTTTCAAACTTTCAACCAAGACTTTCAGTGAATCAGTGTGTCGTTATATCCAATCATTTGAATACTTGCAAAAGCAAGACAAAACCATAACATTTTATACTTGAACCAGCTCATCACCAGAAAGTATTCCTTCAATATTACAAAGATGACTATGGCAGAATTAAATTTACATCTGATTGCAGAAGCACGTTCTTATTTTTTAGTCACAGCACCAGGGTGAACCATGAGCTATAGATATTCAGACTAGCTGCACAGCTTTTCACAATCCTTTCAACGCCTCCCGTACCTTTGATGGATGGAAACATGTCTTCTGTGATTGCCAAATCTTTGTTCAAGCTGTGGGAATACCCTAACAAGCATGTTATACATAGCCATGTAATACCACTGCCTCCATCTCTTGCATATGAATAATGACGCAATGGCAACTCCAAAGCCAGATGCAAATCCAATTTCAACACTGATAACATCCCAATCAACCTTATGTCCAGAAACTTGAGTACTTCCTTCTGTTGGTGGTGATGTTCCCGCTGAGTTGTCTTCTGTCAAAGGAGGCCCCCATAGATTTTCATTTCCTCCAAATGAAGATTTTGGAAATGTCGAAAACTGAGTACTTGATGGAATTTCGCCCACAAGTTGATTATTAGAGAGATTTAAGACCGAAAGGAAAGTAAGCTTTGCCAACTCTGGTGAAATTTCACCACTCAGCTTGTTCTGGGAGAGGTCTAAGGACTCAAGTACCTGCAAGTTACTTAATGATGATGGGATTGCACCTGTGAAAGCATTATTAGACAAATTGAGGACTCGTAGTGATTTGAATCCTCCGATTTCCTCAGGTATTGATCCATTGAACTTGTTGCATGAGAAATCAATCAAGGTGAAAACAGTTAGAATCTTTGCCAGGTCCATCTGGAAACCTTTGCTGCTAACTGTAACCGCATCTCGGTAGCTAATCAGATAGTGCATACCTCCTTGCATTCCAAGGTAGTAGCGATATGGAGCAGCATTATCTTTGTTGGCTATCATAGTTTTCCAGGTTGATAAGAATTCTCCAGATACTTCACCACCAAAATTATTGTCAGCTAGGTCTATAATCTGAAGCATTGGCCAGGCACCATTAGTCTTCGAACAACTGGTGGATCCATAAAAGTAATTGGACCGCAAACTTAGGAGGCGTAAGGTGGGTATGTTCTTCAGAAAACATGGAAATGTATCTGTTATCTGATTGTATCCGAGGTTTAAAATCTCCAACTTTGTGCAGTTCACAAGAGATTTCGGAAGCTGGCCTTCAAAATGATTTTCACTTGGGTCTAGACGTCCCAAGTTACACTGCTGAGGTAATACAACATTAGTAACACTGTTTCCACTCAAATCAAGTACTTGAAGGCTACTCATTGTGGTGAAGCACTGAGGAAGCGTGCCGGTGAAGGAATTACTGGATAGATCGAGAACCTCAAGAGATGCTGAATTGCAAATTGATCCAGGAATGATCCCGCTGAGATTGTTGTTTGCAACAGATAAATATGAGGTCTGCCTAGAGAAATTTGCACCAGTTGGTATGCCAGAGCTGAAGTTATTGTTGGAGTAATCCAGATAATAAGAATAGAATTTTGGGATCTGCCCTTGAAGCCTGTTGTAACTAAGGTCCAGCAACCATGGAGATGTCACATTGAGTAAAGGACATTCTATAATTTGTAGAGAGTTACAGGAAAGGTTCAGCTGGTGAAGATTAAGCTTCCAAATCCAGTTAGGTATCATGCCATGTATCAAGTTATTTGAAAGGTCAAGAAATGCCAAGCCAGCTTGATTTCTCAATAAATCAGGGAATGCTGTCAACTTTCCTGAAGCCAGCTTCAATTGAAAAAGCTGAGGAAATGAGGAATATGAGGAATTGGCAGCATCATAAGTAAGCACCAAGCTATTCTCTGAAAGATAAAGAATCTGAAGATTTATGAGCTGGTGAAGACGATCAAGAGGAAATGGGCCATTGAGACTGTTTGAGTTTAGAAGAAGTCCCTTGAGTCCTCGAAGATTAAATATAGACATTGGTATTGGTCCTTCTAGATTGTTGTCACTTAAGTCAACATTTTCCAACAAGTAAGAGGCATTGCAAATTTGAGGGAATTGGCCTGAGAATTGATTGTGACCAAGATCTAAGCTCTTGAGCAAGGGAAGACAAAACAAAGAAGTTGGTAGACTCCCTTGGAGCATATTATCACTCAGGTTGATAGTCACTAGGCTAGTAAGGTTTTGCCACTGAGTGCAGCTAATATGACCATTTAGATCATTTGCATTCAGTTTTATTTCGGCTAGATTTTTTGCTCTACTGAAGCATGGAATTGAACCGCTAAACTGATTCCCAGACAAGTCTATATGAACCAATTTTGTAAGGTTTCCCATTGACCTTGGAATTGATCCTGTAAATTTACATCCTAAAAGATTTATTGTTGACAACATATTGAGGTTCCTAATGGAGTCAGGTATGACTCCTGAAAAGTTTGTCGCCAATAGATTCAAGGACTGAAGAGATGCATTCTTCGAAAACTCAGGCAAGGAACCACCAAGATCATAGTTATAGGAAAGGTCAATAGTTTGTAAAGAAGGTACCTGAATGATCTCTTTTGGAAATGTTCCCTGCAAGCGACAGCTTCTGAGACTCAAGGTAGTCAAGTTTGTAAAGTTGGCAATGAATCCAGGAATGGGAGACGCTATCGTGTTCAAATCCAATCGCAGCACAGCTAGAGATGAGAGCTTAGCCAGGGACTTGTCAATAGGGCCTGAAAGCTGACAGTTGGATAAGCTCAACACCTTCAGGTTTGGCAGTAATGATGATATGGCGAGGGACCAGTCACTCCCTTGTGACACTATATTCACATTGTCAAGATATAACTCTCTAAGTTGTGTGAGATTCTGAACCAGCGAGCTCAAACTCTGGATTTCAAGTCCTTGATTATAGGAAAAATCAAGGATAACCAACTTTGCCAAGACCGATATCTCAATGGGAATTTTCCCTCCATAACCAGCAGTGGATAAGTCTAAGTACCTCAAACTTGTGAGCTTTCCAGTTGCAGCTGGAATTTGAGAGCCAGCCAAGTTGTTAAACGCCAAACTGAGGCTTTGAAGATGCTGAAGATCAAACAAACTGCTAGAGTTGTCAATTCCACCTGAGATATACTCATGACTGACGTCAAGACCAATAACACTGCCATTAGTACTGCAAGCTACACCAGGCCAAGAACAACAGTCGGTTCTAGAATCCCATGCTACAAGCTTGGAGGAAAGAGAAGAATTAAACAGAAGGCGGCTCTTGAAATTGAGCAATGTTAGTTGCTGGTCTCTGGTGCACTGCTGGCTGTGAACTGCTGTGAACTGCTGTGATCAAGAAAAGGAAGAAAGGCAGCAGAGTCTTCATTGTAGTTAAGATGTTGGGGTATGATGAAGGAACGCATTGCTGCTAATGGTTGAAAGTGGAATTATATGAATACATGTAAAGCCGAAAGTAGTTCGTAACTGAATTACAATACCGGTGGCTATATGTATCAGTAGTATTGGTAAAAGTTAAGAATTTAATAAGGCAACTAGAAGAAAGTAGCTTTGAAAGAGTCACGGTTTTATGATCTTTTTGCAGAAATCAATTGTACAAAGAATATCTATATATAGTTATATACAAGCAGCTTTGCTTGAATTTTCTTCGAAGCTGGAGATCTCTAATTCATTTGAGTCGAGTGATGATGAGCTACGTACGACGAACCTATTAGAGGATCGCACACAAAGTAAGGTAGACATCTCCATTTTCCTAAAGTAGATACGAGTAAAACGTAGTTCAATTGGGAGTGGTGTGCGTATGGATTCCTTGGACAAAACATCCACCCTGAAACCAACCTAGATATGATTTCAGCCCATCAGCGATCACAATTTCAACTTCTAGGGAACAAGATTATCTTTTGGAATTGTTCAGAGAGTCTGTTCTGCATTCTTTTCATCCTTACAAGAAGCATCACGATATGTCTATTTTCTATATTCTTGGTATCTCACAACTGTCTGTCAATGCTACCAGCTTCATCTCGTGATTTAATTAAGGGTTTCTTGGCTGAGAGTTTTTTATTTGCTAGGAGTTTTATATATATATGGTTTTGCATGGGTGGGTGTACACATGCCGGATTGAGCTTTTGTTTATCCTCTTTGTTGGAGTTTATCAGACATATGAGGTCAGGTTATTTTGTTCCTCATTTCATTAGTTTGATTTCAATAAATTAGTGGCAGTTTTCCCTATTAAAAAAAACTTCTAGGGTTGATATCCCTTGCTAAATAACAGACTAAACAGAGCAATAACTATGGTCAGCCAAATCACGTGACACCATCACGGACCAAAATCAAATATGAGACTTTGTAGTTGTGAATTTGACTGGAAAACATAAATGAAGAAAAATATTATTAAGATAGTGTCTCGTTCAATCTAACATGGAAAAAGGTGTTACAACAAAAAAAAAATCTAATTTTATTTTCGGTGAATGAAAAAGAAGTCGTTAGTTGAATTAGAGGTCTCACAGAGTATTTGTTAGCAATAAGTGATCGTGGTATATAGCATGTCGGACAACAATCACAATTTAACAATCTTAAACTTATTATTCAAAACATTTCCTCAACAAAACGCCAAAAACATTTACCCTATCCCATTGTTGAAGTGTCGCACATTACTCAAATGTGCCACGCGTCACGACCGTCCCTCTCAAAATTCCTCTTCCAGACACCACCACCGTAGCATATGCCACTTTGAGTGCCTCCACCGTTGACACAGAAACAAACGGCTGTGATTCACAGCAATGATCACGGAGTATGACGCTAAAGGCCACACTTCCCATTAATACTCCCGTTCACTCATGTCTGCAAATCGTCCTCGGGTTGTTGAGAACTTGAGATTCTCACGTTGGAGTAAAATAGCCTGATTCAAACCCCACTCCCAGGTTGCCACCTGTCCACTTTGCCACGTGGAGTCTCATTAGGCCCCACTTCAATATATATAACTGGGAGCTTGGGCCTCCTCCTTCTCACTACTGCACAAAAATAGAATAGCCACACCCACCAGAAGTGGATCACTTGAGAACAAACACAAGTGAAAGAGACAACCTTCCCTGTATAAGCCAAAACAGCAGAACCCTCTGAAAGCATAGGTGTTCTCAGTTGAGTTGGGTTGAGTTGGGTTGAGTTGAGAAAGCAAGTTATGAAAACGTTGGCGAGTCCGAGTTCGAGGTTGGTCTTGGAAATTTACAGGCACAGAGAGGCTGGCTTGGTGAACAGGGTTAGCTATGCTTCTTGCTTTTTCAGGCCTCACAGGAAAATTGGGGATTTTCGGTTCTTGAATTTGGTGGCGTTTCTACAACCGAGGAAGCCCATCAAGCCTCTTGTTTGCCTTTCATCCAGAACCCAGGTCAATTTCATTTCTTGGCGTTTGACAGACAGATTCGTATGTCATTATCTCTGTTAATGTTTAGAATATGATCTATTAATTTTCTTTTGTTATGATCACATTTTGCTTTTGAGGAGAAGTTTTGGAATCTTGCTATGCTTAGCTTTTCTTTAGTGAGATGCTTAAAATCTTGTTGTGGAAGAACTGTATGACATAATAATGAAGAGAAACAAAAAGGGTCAGATCTTATCAGTCTGATCGTTTTAGTGTTGTATCTGCAGGCAGAATTGGAGACTCCAGATGCTCAAATTCAGGACAAATGTAAGTCGGTTTTTCTAATCATGGAATAAAAATGTCTGTATGTCTGTATTTGTTAGCTAGTTCTCAGTGGCATTTCTGTGTTTTGCAGATCCAAGAAAAACTATGCATGTCAAGTTTCAGTTGCAGAAAGAGTGCTCCTTTGGTCAGCAGTTCCTCATAGTAGGGGATGATCCTCTGTTGGGTTCATGGGATCCTGAGAGAGCAATACCGATGGACTGGTCTGATGGAAATGTGTGGTCTGTTGAGCAGGTGAGTATAAATCCAACTAAGTGAAATTTTCTTCTTCTTTTTTTGCTTTGTAAAGAGTGAAAACAAATTTGGGTCTAATGTCTTTGTGTTTGCTTAATTAGGAAATACCAGTCGGGAAATCAGTCCAGTTCAAGTTCATACTAACAGGAAGCGAAGGGAATATCTTGTGGCAACCTGGCCCAGATCGAGTTTTTCAAACCTGGGAAACTGAAAACACAATCACTGTCTTTGAAGATTGGGGAGATGCTGAACTTCAGAAGATAACAGAGGAAGCACAAGTTTATAACCAGATTGAGGATTCTCATATCAACTCGGATACATTGATTCCAGAGGCTGACAACTTGACATTTCCAGAAGAGGAGCCAGTGTTTAATATGGAGTCGGCGAATGTTGATAGTTACACTGATCCAGCACAGGTACCGTTAGTGGAACCAGACGAGGAACAAATCGTTACTGATAAATCGTCTGTCTCACAAGTGAAGCACAAAACTGTTCTTGCTGAGAATGTAACACCAAAATGGCCAAAGCAAATGATGGAACCACACGAAGAACAAATGGTCGCAAGAACTGATGCCCCAAGTGAGGATTCTGCTGCCATCCCAAATGAGATGATGGTGGCACAGAACATTTATGGAAATAATGGCAGATCAGCAAAACCAAGGAACCTGGCAAGCTCAAACATTGAGGGAAGCCTAATGAACTATGAGGAAGAAGGACCTGTTCTGGTACCTGGCTTGACTCGTGGACCAAGTGTTCCCACTGAAGAAGCAAAGAATGAGGAAATTGAGAACCCATTGACCTTTGATGGTTTTTTTGGATCATATGAAGCAACGGATCTGAATGTGCCAGAGGTAACTGCTTGATGAGAGTGAAGTTCTTTTTGTCTTTATCTTTTTCTTCTACTGCATCTGCCTCGGCCTGAAATAACAGTGCATTTCATTTCCAAAAACCGCGAGTTGCCAGGGCTAGGAGATCTATACTAAATAGTTTTGGGTTACAGCTTGTATTGTCTTTGGATATATGTTCCTATGAAGAGAGGTCATGTTATGTATGGCAAGGCAAAAGTTTTCATCAATATTAACAGTCATTTAAATTGTCATAGATATGGAAAAGAGGATGCTTATATATGAAAGGATCTTGTATTGTTCTTACCACCAGCTGGCAAAAAAGATTTAATTTTAACAATATATTCTTGTAAGAAAAGTTGCATTCTACAACAGTTAAAGCAATAGAAAAGCTAAGAGAAATTTCTCCTGGTCAAGATAGTGATGTTGAGTGATCTATCAAAAATTTTCATTTTATCTTCTACTGCAACTTTGTGGATCTCCATCTAGCCAAAGTTTTCATACACAGGAATCATATTCCTAAAACCATGTAATATGGGACGTAAAACCGCGCATTTTCACTTGACTACTGTATATTGTGAGTTGTTTTGTTAGTGATGTATGATACTGATGGATGTTAGAATCGTTATTATGATGAATTTTTTTATCACTTCTGTGGCAGTCCACTTTTCTTCAATACCAGAAACTGATGTAGATATGCTTCCATCTTTGTTAGTACTATTGCTGATGTGTTGTTTCTGATGCTTTACATGTACTTTCCAATTAAATCAGTTAGAAGAGAAGCAAGAGCCATACATTGAACCACCTCAAGCAGAAACAATCGACATGTGCAATGGTAATGTGGAGAATCTTGGCGAAGAAATCAAGCAAAAGTCTCAACCAGCTGCAAGTGAAAATCAGTCCCAGCGTGACATACCCAACGGCTCACCTCAAAAAGAAACAACTGTCATTTTCACCAATAGTGAAGTGAGTTTTGATGATGAACTTGAGCAAAAGGCTCAATCTGCTGAAACTACAGACCAGTCGGCCTCAGAGCAAATCAATGATGTCTGGCACAATGACAGACAATGGGGTCGTAACTTACTGCAGAAGCTTATTAATTTCAGATTACCTTAGTATAGAGCTCTGGAATCCCTTTGAACGTGCGACTCCTAATATGTTGTTGAAGTTTCGTGGTGGTCATCAGAGTTGAAGAATCTGTAATATCATTAGTATGTACATACTGACTTTGTGCCTTGTTTTGTAACAGTGCTCAGGTTTTTCATGTATATACCAGGAAATCTGACTGTTTCTCAAAGCAGAGTATTTTATATTTATTTCTGTCATGAACACAGATTGAAATCTGGTATGAGGATTTATAAATGTAGGAATTTGCCATGTTCATCCAGAATTCTGATTGTATTAAGATCTTAGGGTTTTGTTGCTTCTTTATGATATTGTCAGCATCTGATGCGACTCGCTGGATTTTCTGCTTGCAGTATAATACTTCAACTGTGGCTTGAAGTTTAACTTAAACTCTCTATATCACCGGATGCATACAGCTCTATATGTCAATCCATCCTTGGGCCCCTAGCACATAGAATGATAGAAAGATTGATAGAAAATTGTACATAGATTTGCTGACTCTTTGGATTCTTCAGGATGTACTTGAAAGTAACATGTAACCGGAAAGAAAGGAGTTTCGAGTGATTTTGAAAGCTGCGTAACATATTTTACTGCACCAATTCATTATGCTAAATTGCTAAGTGGAACACAGATAAAGAACTACCTGGAAGAATCATTTGCTCATACCAATGACTGAGGTTGATATTGATTATTAAGGTCCGCATAGCGTACGCCATTGGGTGCTTTTCTTCCTGCAGTCGAGTCCACCCTATGAAAATCAGTGTCCCAGCTGTTGTTGGATTTATAGTCCAAACTATTCAGACAGTGCAGCTTGATATATATATATTGGCCTGTTGGATATTGATAGCCACAACTTCGCCACAACTTCGCCACAACTTCCAACTCGAAACTATAGGCACTGTAACTTGGGAAGACTCACGGTATGAAAGCTATGAATCATGTTACTGGCTCAGCGACTCACAGAAGAACATACAAGGCTATGCTAAAAAGATAATAACCTCTCAAGCCCGTTAATCATTTAAGTTTCATATCACCACGTTTTCATAATCTTGAAATGTTATGATATGATGATGGGCTTGATTAACATCTCAGTTGATTGAAGTCGGGTGACGGTAACAGTGGCACCAGCGATGCCTTTATCACTGACCTCAAATCAGGCTATTCACTCCCATAGTTAACACTTGGTAATTCTATTTCTAGCCCAGAAAGCAATCTTGACATCTTCAAAGAATATTGATCTAGTTCATCCTGCAAAATGTTAAATGTTCAGTCTTTATCTAGTGGAAGTCTAGGCTGGTTTCCGAAGAAAAGAGTTTGGACATTATTCTAACCAATCCATGGAAACTAGAAAGAATTGCCTATATGATTGATTCAGCATAGCTGTAACACGTTTGTACACTTGTGAAATTATCGGAAAATTATCCGGAAAGTCTTCAGGTAACTAAAACATGTAATGAGGCAAATGAGCCCACCGTACATACTACATAGTGCTCTGAAGGGAGGTACAGCATCATCACATTTATAGCTAAGAGCTTAAAATGGCATGAACAAGAAGAGATGACGATTCCCATTCCCCCACATTCAACTTAAGGAGCAGGAAAAGATGGGGGCAAATGAAAAAACAAAATCATAACCGACCTCTCCAATGACAATATTACAAATGCTTCTTCACTTTGCAATATATGACAACTATGCCTAGTGAAAAGGGTGCTTCGAGTAGTCTGAGATGCCAACTTGTATGCGTCAAAATCACTCCATTTCTCTCCTCCCCTTCTCAGCCACTGTTCATTGTAAAACAGGGAGCAAGAGCACGACAGTTCCAGCAGGCCATGGAGGATCATCACTTCATTTCTACAAGAGATGGAGGATGCACTACCAGGATTTCAATGTGATGACTTCAGTCCCGAGGTTTGTCTCTAGGGCCCTTCCTCAGCCGAGAATATGATAGGTTTCGATGACCGCCCACCAGTTCTTCCTTGGATCGTTTATTTGAAACAGGTTGCAGCCTGCAAACAGAGTTTCTAAATTAAGAATTTGAAAGAATGGCCATGAATCTCATTTTTGAAACATGTGCCACAAATCTTTTCTAATCATCATATTTTACTATTGGTCAATAATACAGCTGCAGATTCGGAAAGTTATTCCGGAAGACAGAAGGCTCAATTACATAAATTGCCAGACATACCTTGGGGAAGTGGCACGCTTTTGAAGTTGCTGACTTGTCACAATAGAAGAGTTCTCAGGCTCACCTTCAGAAGCCTGTGCATTTAGCATCAAATCATTTAGATCCGGTAAATTTTTTACATGGCATGTACTAGATGAGGTTTCAATGCTTTCTATTTGTCCAGAAAGGGAGTCGCCAAAGTGCAAAAACTTCTCTCATGGGAAGAAAATGGGGATTGCGCATGTTAAATCCAGCATATAATTTACGGGAGAAACTGGGATTCTGTGAAATTTTTTAAGATCTTCATGCAATAAGGAAATAACCCTACTATGTTTATTGACCATAAGTCCATAACTAAAGGACTATCAATATAAAGAGAATATAACTAAACCAAGAACATGGGAATACTTGGATAATGGGTAGAAATGAGGGACAGACGACCAATCCCGTACCTTTCAAACAAGAATAAGTGGAGCCATGAAGCCACTCCCCTTTCAGTGTTTAGCCATCACATCTTCGTACGATGCAATATTCAAAGTGGTAGTAGTTTTCCTTATAAAACCATTACCCCTGTTCTGGAAATGTCTTGCCCACATACCCTTTATCCAAGCATCACCTATGTTTCTGAACTTTTTAAATAATCAAGTAATGAAAGCATCATCAAGTCCCCACCTCAGAAGTACTTTCTTTTGGCACTCCATCTTCCGTTAGCACCTCAGCTGATCCTGGTGCAACTATGTCGAAAACAAATCCATTTTCATTTCCAAGAGAGAGTTTATCAAAATCTTTGTCCACTGCTCCAGAACGTGGTGCAATATATGAGACATATTTTTCTGCAAATTCATATTTAACATTTAGCTGGTATAAGTGAAACTGGCACACGCAGAAAAAAAAAACACATAGGAAAAAAGGGATCTGAGACAAATGTGAGCAGAACAGGACAATATGGCTTAAAAATTAATTTTACCAGCCAAGCTGTGAAGTGCATTCGCAGCAGCCTGTTGTTGAGCATCCTTTCTTGTCCTTCCTGTTCCAAAACCTATCTTCTCCCCAGTGAAAAGAACCTTTTTAAAGGAAAAAACAAAGAACAAAAGATAAGAATCCAATAATAAAAGAAACAACATTAACTTTTCATTACCAAGTAGCATTAAATAAATGTAATAAACAATTTAAGGAAATAAACTTCAAGTTATTTCCCACTTTTTAAATTCAATCCAAGGTAAAAATAAAGAAAAACTTCAATCTTTCTAGGCTTATGTGGGTGCTCATTAAACTATTTCGAGCTTTGTTAATATCAGTAAACACTGCTGAAATACAATTGAATATAGATTGGGACTTCCACTGACCTCAAAGGAAAACTGCAAATCATTACCGGTGCTTATAACAGCTTTAAACTCAACCTGTGTCACAATGAACTCCATTTGAGAATAAATACATTACAAAGATGACAACACTAGATTTGGGTGGTGATGGTAAGCTTCAGATATTTCAACTTATTTGTACCTTTGAGCAGCATCTCCTTCCGATTTCCTGCAGTACACTGATAGATAAAGGGGACGGCAGCGCATTCACTTTTCCAGATTCTTTTCTAAAAGAGGATGCCTGATTCTGAGACACGCCAGCCTCTGCAAAAAAAAAAACCAGATACAAATATATAAGTACAGTCAAAGATAAATGATAGTACGACAGAAAGACACCTTACGATAAATCCTGATTTTATTTTTCTATGAAAATGAATGTAAAATATTATTAATTATACAAAAAGTTATCCAACATACTTAATTCATGATCTTTCTGAAACTGATGGAAAAGACCAAACACTATTTTATGTTTTGGTATCCCCCATAAAAAATTTCTTGCTGCGTAGACGATAATAAAAAAAACTAATCATACTTCCAAATTAGAAGAAAAAACTACACTGTGGTTTCTGTACGCACACATTTTAACAAATCTATGTTATTTTCTCCATTTAATTAACTGCCGCAGATGGCTTGAGCATATATAAAAGCATAATAGGAAATAACATATTCCTGGAACAAGAGGCTATGAATTGCTAGCATATTAGTGCGCACCATAATATACATGTACATTATTTCAATGAAGGACGTGCATTACATTATAATGTGCATCATTCAACTTGCTCAATAATATGAGCTTCTTTACCAAGTGAAACAAATCACGTACCTGATAGCAGACTTGGAATAGGAAGATTTTGCTTTTGGAAATCATGTCCAGAGCTAACCTGCAAGTAGAGTACGTATTGACAGGGTTAAGATTACTTAATCCTACACCACAGTTAAGATCGTCAAAACCAATATTCGTAATAGAGTTTTCTAGAATTTCAGATCAAACCTCTTCCCTCCTTGCCCCAGTCATCTGTAAGGGTAAACCAGTGGGAGTAGACTGTTTATTAAGATTAAAAGGGTTCTGGTTAACCATCTTCTCGGGTTTTAAGACACCAGACTCTTGACCAGAACCGGGAGATCGAAAACTTGAATTTCCTCTTCTCTTTTCATCATCCACCAACCACCCTCCTTGTGCATGTAATGTGGATGCTGCAGTTTGTGCCGGTGCTCTAGATGATTGTGGGGGTTCACCAGAGCTTTGATTCCTTGAATCTAGGCAAGGAATTGTACCAAGAAGTCCTCTCTTCGTATTAGTCTCACGATCAGAAAAGCTGTCTCGTCTTGGAAGAGGTACAGGCAAACTAGGTTCTGAGGCATAACAAAAAGAAATTAATAGTGTATGAAATACGGTACATTGCAATATGTGTAACAAAGATTTTATAAATTAGCATTAAAGGAATCAAATACTCTGAGTAGGTATGACCGGTCTCAAAGAAGTTGCACCAGGAACATTAGGAACAGTTGCTACAAATTTCTGGAAGTTGTCAGGTCTCTGAGCCAATAAGTTAACCCCTTTATCTTCCTGAGAAGCATTAAATTGTTCAAAATATGCACACAAATCCTCATGACTAATACAGCACAAAATGCAACAACATGAACACAATATTCCATAATAAAAAAAATTGAAAACAATTCTTCAATTGAAAGGCACTATTTTCCAAACATGAATATTTTCTGACACCCATTTTCTGAAACATATAGTGGGAGATTTTGAGTATTGTAATCTTAAAGTCTTGGAAGCAAGGTAAGAAAACTTGCAGCTTGGCTCAATCTCCTTTCAACTTCACCACCATGCATTCCTTCACTAAAGGGAGCAATTCCATTTGGTACAAAACCAGCATCCTGACATGGAAAATGTTTAGATGATATCATAAATCATACAGCCATGCCAACTTTCAAGCAATTAATGAAGATCATACACGTCAACTCACATACCTCTGATATCAAGTAATTGCTGACATCAGGAGAACGAGGTAAATTTACCACCACATCTTCATAAAAAACTTCAGAAATTCTTCGCAAGAAAATCTCATCAAACTCTCTGTAAACAAGTGGAATTCGAGATTACAAAATGAGTTAGAAGCAAATTCTTTGAAACTCACATTTATTAGAAATGAACATTGCAATGTAATGTTAATCTTACTTGAAGAAGCAGCCTCTAACATTGCATGCAACATTTCTTGCTACACAGAGGACAGGAACGGCATTTGCTGTCTGCCAAAGAAATCAAGTTAAAACTATAATGGATTTCTATAAATAATATTTTGCCAATACAAAAGTAAAGTTATACAAGAAGAAAAATTATAACATTTAGTACCTCTGCTTGAGGAGCATAGTAAGGAGTAAAAGCTGGAACTACATGAACTCGGGGTTGATCCTTATCTTCCCAAACCTTTGAACGATCATCAATAACCATGGCCATCTTTGGATGGCATGTTCCATGTTGGAAGACATTGAGTAGAGATTTTCGTGAACCTGATAAGTTAAAGACCAAAATTTAAAACATAAACAAAGAGTAAATAGCCACCCCACAAACCAATACTTTGAAACAGCTAATCAAGATGTGCAATATATTCAACTAGCTACTCCATAAAGTCGATAATCTATTCTGACTATGTGGTTATATTAGTAACTTAATAACTCAATTTAGAACTCTAGAGAAAATAAGGGTCTATCAAGACCAATTACAATATTACTAAAAGTGATGGCTTGCTTACCTGATTTAACACAAACAACACGGTCAAGAAGTTGCTCTGAACTTATTAATTGTTCTTCTGGGTCCAGAAGCCTCCACATTTCTAAGGCATAGTCCCTTTCAGCCATGGTACAGACATGAACTTCAAACCGCTTGCGTCCTTTTGCTGTTAGATAACTTCTCAGATCTTCCCATGCAGGCCGTAACCTCACCAGCACACTTGTATCACGAACCTGTAGTGGAAAAAATGAACTATACTGTAATGACTTACACACTAGTATGAATCTAAAAAGAAAAATGCAGCTACCCTGATCGGACAGACTGCTTATCACTATCTCCCCTTCTTCATTTACTTTTCATTTTTACAGAAAATGTTGTCTGGGTGCCAGTATAATACCAACAAGCAAAAAAAAAACAAATGCTTAAGAAGTGCAGCTATTTAAGTCTAGGCAGTCACCTCAGCTATGCACACAATTCTTGACAAGCCCTAACATGCACCCAATTCATCTCTACATCAGTATTTGTAAGTGTTCCCTAATATTTACTACAAACAATTCTTTAATTGAAACTTCTACAGTTAAATAATGCAAAGAGCCACACAACAGAACAAGAAATAATTGAACATAGTTAGTAGTCGTCCAAACCTCAGGATTAATGCGAGTGAGCACAATGTTCTTGTCTGGCACTCTAACAATTGGCCGAAGGATTCTCTCATGGTTACCTGACAGAGGAGGGACCTCCTCCATTTGAACCTTATAAAGCTGCCCGTTATCCACCACAAAATTATTATCTATATACTGCTTCAACAGCCACCTATCGTCACTATAGCGTTTCATTTCACTAGACATTCCAGCTATCCGCGACATTTCAGTCTCTCGTGCAATCCAGCCTCGTAAAGCCTCAATCCTATCGTCAAAAGACTTCATTGTGTTGGCAACAATTAGCGTCTCATCGAGATCAAATACAATCGACAGACACCTCGGGTTCAGCATTCCAAGCGAAGCACTATACAGACCTAACGGAACCGAATAGCACCAAAAGCACGGAAACTTTTTATGCTTACTCGGCATTGCCACCAAGTGAATCTCCTCATTCCCAATCACCACTACCGCTGTCTGCACAACAAAACCAAGTCACTCCGTTATTACACTACTTCATCACCAACAAGGCTAAAGACATTTACAACAAAACCTAAATCACATTCCTCTACAATACTCGATAAGCGAACTTAACTACCTCATTAACTAAACATTACGGCCAATTAATGTAATCCACACATTTCAGAACTTTCTAAACACATTTTAAGGTCGAAATTACAATAAAATCTAGATCACATTCCTCTACAGTATTCAAATAGCGAAGTTACTACCTCACTAACTAAAGTTTTCGGCCAATTGATGTAAATCCACACATTTCGAATCTTTCTAAACACATTTCCTAACCAAAAACTCCGAAACGTAAAACCGAAAACAGATGAAGCGAGTGGACCTTGAGCTCGTAGAAACAGGAGGCGTGGAGGTTGATCAAATGAGGCTGTTCAACAGGGACGGCCGATTCGAGCTTGCATCGGACCGAAAATGAGGAAATGGTTTGAAGAACTGAGAGAGGTGGACAGCGTTCACTTTGCTGCGATATGTGGTGGATTCGAATCTCGTTATTCGGGAACTGAAATTTGACCTCCGTCACCGGAATAGCCTCCAGCTCACCCAAGCAAAGCTCGCCGTGATAGACCACGGACCTAAACCCTAAACTGCTCATTCAGATCAAAATTTCCGAGACCTAAAGCGCCAATAGAGGATGGTAAATTCGTTAAATGTTGAAAAGATCAGGGGGCTTGGAGTAATTTTCCAGTTTTTTGCCTCACTATTATCTCTGTTCCTCTCTCTCTCTCTCTCTCTCTCTCTCTCTCTCTCTCTCCAAAGACCTCGTCGCTCTTTCTCTCTCTAAATTTTGCTCTCCCTCTCTAAAATCTAAATCCCTATGGTTTCAAACAGCGAGTGTGCGTTGTATTTATAGCCCCAACGGGGTCAGTTATTTGCGGAATTACGGAATACCCCTTTCATACGGGATCTGTCGCTATTGCGTATCGTGCCCTTCGCGGGTAGATGGGCAAAAAGATTGACGCGTGTCTTATGGATAGGCCTTAATTTGTTGAGGTTCGCTTGTTGACCGTTGGATTGTCTGGACTGTTTCAGCTGGACTTGGGAGTAGACTGTCCCTACACACAGGTAATAGATATGGGCTTCATTCGGCTTTTGGATTGGCAAAGTGGCCAAGAACAGCACAGTATTAAGGCCCAATTTAGTATTGAGTTTTGAAAAAAGTATAACACTTATATTTATGTCATAATGATGTTTTTCTACTTATTTATTAATTTTAATTTTAATGACCACAATTTTTTTAATCAAATACAACAACTAATATACTACAACGAGTCTATTATGAGTCGAACTCATAACCTCTCACTTACAATTAGAGATTAATGTCACTAGACCAAATGATACTGGGCAATAACCACAATTTTATTTAAAATTGAGTTTTTTCATTTTTTTAGTTTTCCACCGGGACTTTTCCACTTCAAACCCAGGGCCTAAATATGTGTTTTCTCACACACAACATGCATGTAATCATCATGCATGCATAATGACGGTCAAATCTAATAAATTTGGTGCACCAGGAACATGATGACATTGCATCTCACGATTCTCACCTTTTAGTTTTGCATTCAGTGAATTTCACTGTTTTTTTTGTTAGTCATAATAGATTGATGTTGACTGTTATTGTAGAGTAAATACGCTCATTTACCGATCATTCATATGTGGTAATTATGTTTTCATATTGTCAAATCGAACATTCAAGTTCTTGGTTAAAAAACATTACCTTAAATGGAAATGTAGACCATTTAGGGAGGGAACATGGAGAATATTTCTTTCACAAGTAAGCAATCGGTCAAAATTAGAATAGGTTGATCAATGACGACTCTCTCCAATTCAGATAAATAAATCTATAACAGTTGCATACAGACATCTTTGACTCACTTCCTACTCAGCAAAGGAAACAAAGATGCAAGAACCTGCAGAGTTTTGCAAGCTTCCAACACTCTACACACTATGGACAGCCAAACAATGATCATCTGGGAAACATTTGGGTTTGAGATTCATTTATATACGAGGGCATGGAAGTTACATCAGCATTTGTGGCTGTTTTCCTTTGTTTATCTGAGTGAGAAGAGGATTCTCCATCCCAACTAGCACCACGTCCATGTTGAGGTGCATACCGCCTTGGCCTTGGCTCTACTAGTAGCTTCTCATTCAGCTGTACCTCTTTGGAAAGCATTTTGACTACTTGCTTCATGCCCGGTCTTTGTTGCGACGCTTCTTGAGTACAAAAGAGTGCAACCTTAATGAAGCGCATAACCTCAGCCTCTGGATAGGCTGTCAATTCTGGATCAACAATTTCTATAAGCCTTTGTTCTTCTCTTAGTTTCCATGTCTGCAGAAGTATTTTTAAAATTGTCAGAAACCCGAAATAAGAACTCCTGCAAGTATTGCATCAACAGTTTATATATAATTAATTGGAGTGTTTACCCATTCTAGCAAAAGCAGATATTGGTCACCAAAGGCTGCCTTACTACTACTTCTGCCACTGATTATTTCAAGCAAAAGAACCCCAAAGCTGTACACATCTGCTTTCTTTGTAAGCTGTCCAAAAAGTGCATATTCTGGGGCTAGATATCCACTGCAGGCACAGACCATGAGTTCGAGTTATTACTGGAATCTATGATTTGAATTAGAGAAAAACCCCATTGACAAGTCTATCAGCTAAATAGTCGAAGATGGAGTTGAATGAAATGTGACAACTAGAAATGCAGCTTACACAGTTCCTGCCACTCTAGTACTCAAATGAGTGACATTATCAGGAAAAAGTTTCGCCAGCCCAAAATCTCCAATTTTAGGACAAAAATTTGTATCGAGAAGTATATTGCTAGCCTTGATGTCTCTGTGCACAATATGCTGTTCGGCTTCATCATGAAGAAATGCAAGACCAGTAGCTGTACCCAAGCAAATCACTACTCTCTGGGGCCAATCTAGTGAAACACGACTTCTTGAACCTATCAATATAGTTACTGAACCTTAGCACAAGTACTAGCAAAGGAAAATCATATCATGAATCCATCTTCCAGAGACATGACGTGTTGAACAGGATAAGATCTTGATGTGCAGCTAGAAAAGAGCAGAACCAACGCAGAGTTCAAAGGCATCTCAATTCCTACCATATGAAATCTGAGCCAACATACAACTTTAATATTATAGTAATTACCAAGCAAAGAACTTGCAAGACTGTTGTTCTCCAGATATTCATAAACCAATATTCGGTTATTGTCCTCCACGCAGCAGCCAACAAGCTCAACAAGGTTTGGGTGTTGTATTCTTGATATCGTGTTGATCTCTGTCAAAAATTCATTGGCTCCTTGTTTAGAGTCTGAAGAAAGACACTTGATCGCAACCTGTGTGTTGTCTCTTAAAATTCCCTGCAACACACATGACAGCAGTATAAGAACTTTGTAAGAAGTTTGCAACTCTCTCATCTCAATTTCATTAACTAATTTAAAGTCCATTTACAACTTTTATCTCTGGGTTAAAGCATGTAGACTGGGAACGTGATATTAAGACACTCAAATAGTGTATGCATTAATGCTGCAATAAAGAAATTTTGAGGTCCAGGAGGTGAATTGTTATAGCGTCTTATTGAGCTACTTAAAGGTGCTTCTAATCTCTATGAGAATTTGAAAGCTTCCTCTCCAGAAAATAGGGAATTGCAGTAGGAATTGATGCAAATTTAACAAGTAGATCTTACCTTATAGACAACTCCATAGCCTCCTCCACCTATCTTGTTTGAAGGATGAAAATTCCTAGTTGCTGACCTCAATGAATTATATGAAAAGAGCCTTACATTGTTGGTGGGAATCCCTAAAGTACCATGCATTTCATACATACAGACAGAAACTCTGGTTAGATCAGCTTTTCCAATTCAGATCCAGCACGCAACCATACACAAAGTTCCTGCATACGTAATAGACAACAAAACCTAGCCTAGAAAACCACACACACAAAAATCAACCTTCCTTACTCCTTTCAATTATAATTCCGTTCAACAGTTGAATTGACGGTAAAAGAATTTCAATTCCCTACGGAAACAAAAGTGAAACTTGAACATAAACATCTACAAATTACATACGTGTTCTTATAGCAATGAGAAGCTTTACAGGCTTATATAACCGTCTATCTATTTACTACAAAGAACAAAATGTCTAAAGGTGCATATCGAAAATTTATCAAAAATTTGAAATCCTTTTGCATTCACTTTGCCAGAATTAGTTTGATTTGAAGTCCAATACATGATAGCAACAAACCTAACAAAACTTCACCAAGGAAGAACAAGATGTAAATTTCACTGCTTTTCAGTACAATAAGTTCTCCTCGTAAAAATGAAAGATTACTATGACCAATTCATACTCATCCTCTTACCTTGGCTTTGGCTGGAAGGTTCCAAATTCTTGTCTTTCTTGCAACAATTGAGCACACCAAAGCAACTACAAACCATTGCAGCATACAATTCCAATGGTCTACTCCGTTATACACGTATCTTCTTGTACCTTAAACCTCTATACCGTTCTGAACCATGAAAACTTGAAATTCAGCAACTCATGACCTAACAGAACTGAATTAATATTAATAATCAAATCTAGGAAGTGAAATTTAACTTAGGAGACAGCTGGGAAGTTAGTAACTGATTGTAACTGAAATAAAACTGGTAACAATTCACAAATAAATTGAGGCTACTTGGAATTGGAAAGCTGACCTGAACTTGAATTGGTTCTTCAACAGCAAGAAGCCAAATGAGGGCACTATGATGATCTGGGCTTGTCTTTTTATGCAGAAACAGAAACCCAGATAGTTCAGAGGCATAAGAACAGAGAGAGAGACTAATTGGAAAAGAGTAGAATCCATAAATAGGTATGGCTATGTATAAGAAATAAGAATTGGGTTAGTGAAGGAACGGAAAGAGAATTAGATAATGGGAAAGCGTCAGTCAGTCAGATATCAAAATTGTGCTTAAGCGTATGGAAGAGCACCAAAGGCTATTGAAATTGATGGTGACATTGCCATTTTACTTTTCTTTGTTTCACAATATTCCCATTCACAGTGGAATTAAGAAAAACTGAAAACGAACTAAGACTTGGAAAAGTGTTTAGTGGGTTAGAGAGGGACTTATGGGGATTGCTCATGTTTCTACTTTCTAGTCAAAAGTTTGTTCATTTGCTCAACATCTCCACTGAAAGCTTAATTATGTCTTTCCCGGAAGAGAAGTGAGTCACATACAATGGTTCAAGTTTAACCAGTTAAACACAATATTCTAAAAAAGGGTCTAGGTGGCCGCCTAGGCGCTAGGAGGTCACCCACCACCACGCTTTTTACTTCGGCGGCCATCTGTGACGTTTTGTGAATTAGGCGACCTCCTAGGCGGTCCTAGGCGGCCGTCTATGCGGTCCTTGGCGGTTCTAGGCGGTTCTAAGCGGTCTTAGGCGGCCTTATTCAGTCCTAGGCAGTCTAATTTGCTCTATTTAGTCCTAGGCGGTCAACCATCATTTGACATTAAAAAAAACTAAAAAGGCCGCAGCTCTCACTCTTTGTCTATTTTCTGAAAACTGAATCTCATCAACAAAAGAAGAGGAAAAAATATGAATATTAAGTTTGAGTCCGATACTGAATGAGTTAGGAAATAATTTGGAGAAAAATAAATTGAGATTTAGTATTATTGCATTTGTTTCATTATTTATCTTTTCTTCAAATATTTTTATAGACTTTCTACTTAAATTATGTGAATTTAGACTATTTTAAGTATTTTTAAAATTAATATTAAACATCTTTATATATTTTTAATCATTAAAATAGTTTAAATATATGTATAAAAATAAATAAATATTTAATAATTCAAAACCGCCTAAGCGCCGCTTAAGAGGCCGCCTAACCGTCTAAGCGCTAGGAGGTGGTTGTCCGCCTGCATACCGCCTAGCGCTTTTTAGAACCTTGGTTAAACATTTGCATCATCAAACTTTATAGAATATAATGTACCCTAAATTGAGGCATCAATCTTTTATTTTAAGTTGATGTTGAATTGATTACTCTAGTTATTCCTAAATGAAAATGAATTAGTGCCTTCTTAAATTTTCGACAAAACAATAGAAGATCAGCAGTTCACAATTAGATTTAGACCTTGATGGTGAAGCAATGATTGACATCCACTTGTGGCATTTGTTGAATACATCAAATTGTTCATTGTCGTGCTTGTTTAAACAGTGTGAAACAAAGTTAATCCTGCTTCTTTCTATGACCAGATTTTAGTTGGACCTGAACTTCCAGCAAAATTAGGAATTTGAACTTTTAATTATGAAGCCACAAGGTGAAGAAGCCTTTGGGAGCAAATATACTTGGATTTATTTCCATTTCTTTTATGCCAAGTCTTTTCTTTATCCACCTTTTATTTTTTATTTTCTTTTCTTTTCTTTCGTTTTTTCTGATTGAGTTTTGGCCTAGGTTGCAGTGGCGTATCGCGTGTCCGACACGGACAAGCACACGGACACGCCGGACACGCGTGTCCGATTTGGACACCGCCCAGATACGCGAGTGTCCGACGGACACGCGGATACGCACCAACTCATAATAAAAGTGAAAGTGCTTATGGTGAGAATCGAATCTTGGTTATCCAAGGTACTTATCAAGTCTTTAGCCATTCTAACAAGTTATGTTTTCATCATTTTAATGCACACTTTGACATATATATACATCTAAAATTCTAAATACTTTCAAATTTATAAAATAATTTTTTTAATAAATATATATATATATATATATATTAAAAATAATATTTAATTAACGTGTCCACCACGTGTCCGTGTCCAAAAAAAATTCTATATGCCGTGTCTATGTATCGAATCGTGTCCAATACGGACTCCGTGTCCGTGTCCGTGCTACTTAGGTTTTGGCTCTTTTGTCTTGTCTCTTCTGCTTCATTCAAAAGTGGGTTATTGAAGGAGGAAATCTGGCTATGCAATTTTTTTGGTTGGGAGATATCTCTACATTTCTGAAAATGGAGTTGGCAAGACTAACAGAAACAAGTAAATTGTGAAAGGGAACAAGAATTCTTTCAATCTAATCTTATTTTGGTTATCTCATGTTAAAATGCATAAGCAACAGTAAGAGTTACCTAGACACGACTCAAATACCACATATGAGCAGAGAAGCAAAGCATGTGTAAAAGCTGAGGGAGCCCTTCAATTTCCATTAACTGAGATCTAATACAAACAATCACTGCTAACAAGTAGCTCACTGATTGAATGTACCTGATTTTTTGTTCCACTTAGGCAGGTCCAGAAAAGACATGCACTCTTGGACTTAGTTCTTTAAAATTTACAGTAGTTTAGCTTGCCTTCTACCATCAGCTCCTTTCAGAGATGAGCTGAGCTTAACTACCGCGTAGAGTAGGCAACTTTGTAAAATAACAATGGCAGGAGAATGACAACAGATGCAAACCAATGACCCAAGACCAATGGTCACCTGCCTTGCTCGAATGCAGGAGAGGAGTTGCCTTTTTCACTTTCATGATCAATGTCTTCAATTTCACACCCTTCAAAGTATGCAGAAATATTGTTGACACTTGGTTCGGAGCTAGCATTGCTGCATGTGGCAAGAGGAGAATCCGTAGCATTAGTAGTCTTGCTTTTTGTTGGTCTTGTTCGGACACTGTAAACCGAGGAAGCTGGAACTTTTGTCAAAACAGGATGCAAGTTATCTTGGACGCTTCGCCTTATATCCTGCAGAAGCAAAGTTCAAAATTAAACTATATACTGCTTCTATAGAAACAAGCAGTGGAATTAAAATGACACAGGAACAATTGCCATTTAACATTGTAATATTTCAAAGTAGTAAATCTCATTGATCCCACTAATTACGTTGTATAACATTGAATGGTATGAAAGGTTTCAATGTCCAAAACAATGGGGATGTTATCTTATAATCCATTATGGTAACTCAAGCAAGTAACTAGTCCTAATTAAGTGATAATGCATTGAGAAAAACCAGGGGTGTTTAATAAGCAAAGTGATGCATACCATGTGTCTCATGGCCATATCGAAGGATTTCTTCGAAAGTGTTCTTCCAAAGCCTAAGCTGTCAGAGGACGAAGACTTGCCATCAGGATTCTTCTGAGTAGAATGGTCAAATTGCTTCGGTGGTGCCAGTTTCCTCTGGTTCACTACTCTCTCAACACTTTGAGTCCCCATAAGTACAGGGTTTACATCATCACTGTCATTGGATGATGATTTACTTGTGACTTGACGAGCATACCCATTAGTGGCATTGCTATGTGCAGCCCTTCCTCTAGAAGGTGAACATGATTGCTGTCTAGGTTTTCCATTAGAAACAGCTCCAGCAGAAGATGATCTAACACTCGATGCCCCAGGACGAGCCCTGGAGGCTGAAGTAGGTCTTTGTGGCAAAGTGGTTCTCAAATTTGGTGGAGCATCGAGTGAGATAGCAGGCATATCTGAGGATTTCAAGGACCTTGATTTCACTGTTGGAGAACTTCCCCGTGATGGCACAGAATTTTTTGAACTTGGAGGAGCAGACTTTGATACTGAAGATCGGCCAGGAGGAGCAGATGGTGTAGGTGTACTTGATGAACTTGGCAGCCGGGTTGGTGTTGCCGATCTTGATGTTGTCTTAGAAGCCGGGACAGAAGCTCTGCCAGTTGGTGTAGAAGAACGCACAGTGGGTCTAGAAGGAGTTGAGGACCTCACTGGAGGAGCCACTGGCTTGACAGATGGTAAGGTGGTTCGTGAATTGGGAGTGGAGGATCTTGATGGCTTGGTTGATGAAGGTAATGTGGACCGTCCAGTTGGTGTTGCAGATCTACGCGGGGCAGCTGTTGGCCCTCTTGATGGTGAGGGTCTCCTGTTACTATTACTGGAAGAATTCGGTCGTGATGGCAATGCTGACTGCTTAGATGCTACTTTGATGTCTGAAGCAGTTTCCATCTTTGCAGTGTTTGCTAGCTGCACCGCCATTTAACAAAATATGACTTGATATGTTAACTCAACTCCCAATGTAAATAACAAAAAGCTGAGACAAAATATAAGTCCAAGAACTCTGATGTAAACGCTGGAGAGAAATTGAAGTAAACGCACGACAGAATAACGCTACTACCACTCAGGTGAATCAAATGTAGGAAGGCTGCAGATCATATATCGCAAATTCAACAATGTCTATAATAATGCATTGGTTAGCCAGAGTTCTTACCCTAGATTTTGGAGCGGAATCGCGTGCATTAGGTTCCTCAATCTGACTAACCAAAGTTTTTTGGGGTTCCATCTCCAAAGACGGAAACAGTGGGGTAGCAGGTGGAGTAATTAGCCTGCATAACATACAAAAGTTTATCATAAATCCAACACAACTTACCACTTGACATTGCACTATAGATTTCATACCACAAACTACACAATTTGAACAAGAATTGAACCTCAACCAATGAAATGATCCTAAGAAACCAGTTACTCCTAACATGAGTCAAAAGTTCAGATCTCTACCACAAAACAACACCCAATTTGGCAACTCATCTTAACACAAACAAGTTCCCTCATAAATCCAACCCGTCATTACTCCACTACACAATGCCTCCTAATCAGCTCAAAATCACAAACCACAAAAATCAAAGATTCACTGACTCACCAATCGTACTCCGATCTCTCATTCTCCGAGTTCAAAAACTCATCGACTCTACTCCTCCGCTCCGGCGCCGCCGACCCATTAATCTTGTACATCGCCTTATCATACTCTGATCAACAACACAAACCCATTACGAACAAAAAAAAACAGACACCAAAACAAACCCAACTGAAGTAAACTAAAGACTTCAGCTTTAAACGACCCATAACGCCGTCGTACCTAGCGGAGGAGCAGCATCAAACTCGTCGCCGGCGGTCTTGGTCGGAAGGAGCAGAAAGTTGCCATTTTTCTCCTTGACCTTGTCGCGGCGCCGCATCTCCAGAAACAGAGCAAGCTCTTCGTCTCTGTCGTTGGCATTGACAACCTTCCCGAAGCTTCTCTCCATTTCAGCCCAGTCAGTACAAGCAAAGCAAAGCAATCAACACCGAGAGAGGTAGAAGAAGAGTGAAGCTAGCTTTGTTTGGTTATGGAGGAGACAGAGGAGGCGTGGATTCCAGGTGCTGGGTTTTGTAGTATTAAGAAGAGTGATTGGTGTGACAAAAATGGGCGGACCAAAGAACACCGTCTCAGCTTTTGGAAGCATTCATAGATTTTGAAAACAAAATGACTGATGAGTTCATTGAGTTGAGAAGCAGAGGGCTTTAAATGTTTGATCGATATGGAAATTTTGAAGACAAGGGTGGAGATGGGACGATAATCACGAGAATGCCATTCGTTGTGTTCTAGACGTGGCCCTTTGTTAATCATTTGTGGCAAGTTTGTATTTTGTAAGCAATGGTTGGCTTTGTGATGACAATTTTTGGACGTGAAGTTCATGATATGCATGTGAAAGGTTTTGTTGCTAGGTGCATGCGTATGAGAGTTGAATTTGTGTGTTCAACTAGTGAAATATTGGTTCGTATGAGCTCATTACGACCAAAATTAATGTCTTTATCGATAAGTATGAATGTCATTCTAGTTTTTGATGTTCGTAGTGTATTATTTATTTAAAAAATGTAAATTTCAAAACATGTATAAAAACTTATAATAGAAACGTTCTCAAATATATATATATATATAAGTTGACAATAATTAAAATGTTAATGCCCAATTCTATTATCTCATTTTTCATTTAATCAATTAAGCTTTGAAGATAACACCAATTCATTGTGTAGGATAATACCAATCATATCAATACAATGTGTAAATGTGTAATTGTAAACCATTTTAACTCAAGACTTTGTAAATGATAGTATAAACGACAACAATGACTCATATGTTATAGTTGTGTTATTTACAAGAGTTCACACTAATCACACATATTTTAACATGTTAATTAGCTCATTATCAATCAATAAAGATCTAGCTACTAACCATATTGTGACATTAGGTATTGTATACACATTCAAATACCTTATTGAAAAGACCTTAATTGTCTTCAAAATTAGATTTTAAAACGGAAACTGATCAAATTAATAGCTACACATTACTAGTTGATGATAAACAAGTGCATCATATGACCCTTTCTACATTTATGTTGATCATACTCCTTGACAAATACATTTTTTTCGATAACTTGACAAATACATTAAAGATTGAAACTTCCATACAAGTTACAATACTTGATGGCTTGCAACCTCAGAAACCTCACAGATAACATTTTCAAATCCCAAACACACACATCGAATGCCACCTTGCATGAAGAACCAAGAAGAAGTTGATCAAATTCGAAGCAGACTGATTAATTTTGTGGCATAATGGTAATATCGTAATTAAGTGATACCACCGGCCTGATTCTGGAAATGAGATTCAAAACAGCGCACATGCCTGGGCGCTTCTTTGACCAGTTGACTTGTCGTTTGGAGAGGAATTTTAATTAAAAGTTTGTCGTATAAAAAATGCTTCATGGGAGATTTTGAACGTGGAGGCCATTCCTCGAGATTATCTACTCCCCTTCCTCTCATCGGAGGGCTCTGCTTTTTTGGTCGGAAACAGCCTAAAAGGGGGAGGAGGAGGGACTGCCATTGGCCGGGCCTCAACTCCCTTGGAAACCGTGTAATTCAAATTTGGCCAGCTTTGGTTTTGATTGGCTAGTAACACAAGGGTGATGGCCCATTGGTTCAGGTATGGTTCCTTACTTCCTTATACGAATATGAATACAAAGGAGAGAGTCCACGTAATAGAATTAGTCAAGTGGAAATTGGAATCATGTTATGTTGTAAGTGGGGCTTATGCTGTAAAATACTCCGGTACATGTGTGAAAAATATCGCTTGGAGATGGGTCATACCAAAGTTTGACATCGTATATTTTAACAACAGTCATTAATAAGTATTCGATTTTTTACTCTCAAATAGATAAATTATTATATGTACTCGACACATATCACATGTGGCGTATCGCTTAATATTATTGGTCCATTTTTTACTGTAATTGTTTCTAATTGATTATTATATGTAAATAATTTTTTATTCACCGCGTGTATGTTAATTATATCATAGCATAATATGATTAGTTGAGTACACCACATGATAGTGTTACGTAATGTGGCGGGTACACAAAATAATTGCTCATTAAGATATTAGTATTGGTAAACATTTGTTTATAAGAATTAGCAGACTACATTTACTCTCGAATGAATCTACAAACTTTCAATGTAAAGGCTGGATGATTGAATACATGAAAGTAAGAAATTTGCATACGACCGGGATAACATTGATTTTTGGTTTGGTTTCAATAATGATATTCCAAAAAAAATTGTCTTTATAAACAGGACCAAAGAAATCTTGGTCTCAAAATTATCTTTGTAGTAGGTCATATGTCACGCCGAGTGTTCGAGTCACATACTCCTTCGTGCTTTAGGACCCAGTTCCTGTCACCGTTAGGGAATAGAATTTTGCAAGATGAAACACAAGTAATCACTGGACCGAGAGAATATATAAGAGATAGGAAGCCAAGGATGTATACAACACAGAGGTCCACAGCACATGAAGCAATTCTCTCTGGCTAGGCATGCAGATATTAATAACAACAGATATATAATTACAGGTGGGATGATCATCATGAAAACTTGATGATTAGATTTTTTTTTGGGGGGATTTTAGATGCATAATTTTCCACCTGAATTTATACCAAATTACATAATCAAATCAGATCACAAATAATATCTACCGGTATACCAATATATTCCTGACTGTATGGAACCATATTGCCAAAGTGAGCTTCTACGCTGCATGCACTGATCGAGCTCTTCTTAAAGTATCAATCACGTAGTTCTGCCATCAAAAATTATAAATCATGTGCAGCACTATGAAAGAAATTTTAAAACAAACACAATAAATTAATTAAGATAAGAACAGTCGATCTGGTGTTTTGACGAAGATGAGCAAAATTAAAATATAAATCAATACACAAAGGTTCAGAGAGCGATGGCTTTAGACCAGGGGCGGATTCACATACAGGCCAGATTAGGTAAGTGCCTAGGCTGAGTTCTGTTATTTACCTTGGTTTATATAGGTTTGGCTGCAGATCTGCCATGTAAAATGGGCAAGATATGGGGAAGAAGACCGGCAGGAGTCAGTTTTAATATTTTTTTGATCACATACAACTCAAAATGATGTCATTTAAGATCCTCATTTTATAATTAATGAGAGATTAAATGAGGTCGTTTCAAAGGAAACAAACCCTTGACTCTAGGGGTTAATATTATTCATGCTTTTTGAGCGCTATTACAAGTGGATTTGATAGAGTTAAGAGAATATTATTTGTTGTTTAAGATCATTGTTTGATTTTTTTTTGAATTTTAATTTGATAATTTAATTCAAATGCTAGAAGACGGAAAAACCCGTATATACATGAAGTGCAATTGATTGATGCATGTACCGTCTTAATTTTCTTTTTCCCTTATTGAATTGACATTTTCTAAGTGACTTTTACTATTATTTGTAAATATTTAATTGCTTTAGCTGTGAAAATTTTCTAGATCCGCTTTAGACTCAAGAAACTGATAATCTAGTTTAAGCTTGATGATTAACTCATCAAGAATACATTTAATAACTCAAGAAACTGAAGAAAAAGTTCACAGATGGGCAGGCTTAAACTAGATTATCAGTTTATTTAATGACTCAAGAAACTGATACGTACCTGGTTCTTGCCGGCCTTGAACCAAATAGATTTAAAGGCAATCATTAATCAAGCGTCTATATGTAAAGATCGAAAAACAACCGGACGTATTAGATGTTTCATAGAACACTCCTTAATTATATCTCTCTCCATGCATGCACTCATGCCTAATTCAATAACTGGGCCGGCCTTCAATATTTGTATCATTTCTCTAGTTATTTCTGGCTTTCTACTAGTGTCGGTAATGTGAGGAACACGCGTACGAACCATCTTGAAGGTGCTAGTGATACCACAACAGTCATTGTGGAAAAGCAATGCATGAGACATGCATACGTACATTACTAGGGGTACAGAAGGAACAAAATACATCTACAAACAGTTTTATTTTTTGGGTATTGTCGTATTGGTAACTTTACTGTTAAAAAACAATGAGAAATTACGTACTCAGTTTTTTTAGTATCTATCAAAAAACTGAGTACGTGGGTCATATATACGCAAGTGAGTGCAACTAGGTGAGGCTGTGAGCCTAGTACTCCCTCGATCTAGAAGTCTACGTACATGTTTTGTTTTAATTTAGATTAATTACATCTACTTAAGTTGATCGATCTGCATGTGAGGAACGTTTGACCAATGAAATGGATGGATCATACCAAGATGAGTCTATATTAGCAACTTGATTATCGAAGACGGAAGATCGAAGCAAGACAATATAATTACAGACTCAATAATGCAACAATACTCAGACGTCTTGTCACTCTTATGGCAACTTATGAAACCGTGGAGGAAGTTCCATCTTCTTCGGGAAGGAATCAAATAAGAATATTGCGCGTACGTACCTAGATTCCATAGCATGAACCCTAATTGCTAAGGTTTCAACGATGGATTTATAAGCCAGAGGCGGAAGTGCATTCTAAACGTTAAATTTAGACCATGCGCGCAGCGCTCTTTTTGCACAAATTAATCACAGTTTCTTCAGACATTTCAATTAGGGTCAGGTTGGCAGCTCAATGATTTTCATTCAATAAAAAGAGATGCACCTTGTTTCAATGAAAAGGAGATCCAGTGTTCATCTCCTAACTTTAGATATAGACCCAACAAATCAAGCTTGTATTGAGAAAACACACGCATATTGTTCTTTCAATTTCCACCCAGTTCACATAATTATGTTTAAATTTTAATTTGACGTCAATTACAAATACAAATTAAAACCGACCGGCAGTAAGAGGGATGCATGTGTCGGCTTGAAAACAGACCCCCACGACTCTAGCTACCTGGCCGGGATCGATATCGATCTTCATTCTGGATTAGCTTCCTCTCCTTGTTCAAGCTGAGACTGAGACTGAGACGACTTCTTGGAAAGTACAGCTAAGAAAAAGTCTACTAAAGGGTGCTCGAAGTTGTGGAGTTTTGCATAACCAGGGAGGTAATTGATGTCAATAACATAATAGTTGTGTATGTTCTTGATATCCCTGATAATATCAAAGTTGAAGAAATTGAGTTTTAGGCCATCCCTTATGGCCTTGGCCAGCTCCTCGACTAACCCAGGTGGCGGCATCTCAACACCCTCAATGTCAATTTCTTCATTAGAAATCTGCGAGAAAGGCATCACATCTGCGGCCATTTTGGTGAGCTGCTCGTCGGAGATATCGGGCAGCGACTGGCGCTTGACACACTCAGTGTAATCTCCAATGACATACACCTTGAAGATGATCCCTCCGTGGTTGACAAACTCCTGCAGTAGAATAGGGGTTTCGACCTTCTTCAAACCCTCGGAGCTGAAAAATATACACATTTGGTGCGACTTGTCACTGCCATTGTCCAGCAACGGCTTGGCAATCACCGGAAACTTCAGCCCTAGATCATCAGATTCCAACTCGGCTGAATCGTGGACGAGGAGCTGCTTGGGGATGCCGACGTACTCCGCCTGGGGCGCATTCACATTGTTGATGACGTCGAGCATGAATACTCGGTTGTGGAGGCGGGCAATGCATTCGGGCGGGTCGAGGATGATGGTGTGGGGATAGAGAGAGGAGAGCTCCTTCAACTCTTGATTCCATTGGTCGTCGTAGAGCTTGTGCATGATGCAGTCGAAGGGGCCCTGTTCAGTTAGGGGCTTGCTAGAATCGACAGCGACCATATCGATTCCGTTTTGTTGAGCATGGCTGATCAGCGACGGTGTGAATGTGTGATGACAGTCAGTTCTTTCTTGGGAGCGAAGGTATAGCCGATGCGGTGTGACTGGAGACTCCCATTGCTGTTGGACATTTCGTTTTTCTCTTCAAACACAGATTGCATTGGGTATATGAGAGAGATGGGTGCGTGCATGGAACCTCAAACTCGCAGACTATATATATGCCGAGCTTGCTGCTGCCACTGCGATCTCTCTTTTCTTTTCGTGTTGTACTCTTCCCCCCACCTCATGTGTAAAGACTAAAGAGGAACCTTAAATGCCTTTACTTTGAAATATAAACTCTAAAGTATCATACCATGTTCCTTTGTGTATCAGTATTATAACCAAAAGGGTCACCGGAGTTGGCCTTTGGAATACATTATTGCCATACTAGCTATTTTTAACTCTGAAAGAAGTAGCACAAGCAAAACAAATCCACTTTCAGAGATATGAAATCGGTGACTGAGGTAGGGATGGCTGGAATCTTATTCCAATCACTCCCCACAAAACATTAGACAAAACCAGAAGAACCTGCATGTCCACATCCTCACTTCTTTTTAACATGTACGTACTAGCTGTGTGTTTGATGACTTTGATCCATGATAATTTGCAAGTAGATCATCGATCTTCCTTTGTGCAAAATGAAGTATCATGTTACCATATGAGACTACAAAAGTTACAACATCAAAATCAAAGAAGAAAAGAAATGACAACTTTCGGCCATTAATGAAATCGAGTTAAGATGGGAGGTAGCGTGACATACCATATATTTGGTGAACGTTGGCTTATGCTCCAACGCTCGTCCCTTCCAGCTGAGGTACTTGTAAAGCAAAATTAATTTAAGAAAAAAGTTGGATTTTGGTGTTAACACGATAATATCATCTTATTTCCATTTGTTTTTTTTTTTTTGAAGAAAGAATTATCATTTGCAGCTTGGCATCTTGGCAGATATGGGCATTTGGCCATATGAGATAGTTTACATATCCAAGATGGCGTCAATCAGAAGGAATGCGGCTACTACACGAGAAATTATTGTATGTACCGGCCACATTGCTGAGATGGTATCTTGGACCATTTAAAAACGGACACATGCAACACAAAGCTGAGTTGTCTATGGGGGTGCTAACTCCGTCTTTTTGTATTACGAATTATGCATTCTACATTCTGCAATGGTTGTTCTTCATCTTCACACCCAGATCTGATCCCAAACTTGTGACCCATTATGTATACTGGGTTGTTCTCCTTCATCATCCATCTAGCATGAATTTTTCACTCCACTAAAAGTGAAAGATATACTCACGATTCTCACCTAAAGACCCATGTATTGCAAACAACCCATATCTCATAATCATGGATATTGAGACCGGATCATTAGAGCTAACAAAGAAATTAAAAGCAATGTTTGATGCCCATTAAATACAAAACTGAACATTCAAATAAGATATGGAATGAGAAAAAAAAATTAATGATTGAAGTCACTATACGACCCCTAGCTTCATTCTAGGTAGAACACTTGAAGCCATCTGCGTAAATTGAATTAAGGAGTCTTGCTGATCGGAGGAAAATTAAGAGGAATTCTTAACAGACTGAGAGGTTGGTTGATGATTATCTTTTATACTGGTTTATTACGATGATAATAGATCTGAGACTTATGAGAATTGATGAATGATATATGTTCCTTCTTGATCTGATTTGAATCAGGAAGAGACCTGGGTTCATCTTTCCCACCTTTAAACAGACCTCAATATCGTTAATTTGGGCGTTAACTAATATGGGTGATGTGCAAAAAACACCAAATGTCAAATGTGATTAGCCGGGACACCATCTTAGCAGTGTGCCCGGGGTATACATAATAATTTCTCCTACAACAGACTACTTTACCTTGGCTGAAGTTTTGTTCTATTTTCGTTTACCCTTTGATCCTCTTTTAAAATAAAAATAAAAATAAAAGTTCTGCTCTGTTCTATTATACGGGTTATACCATGTTCATACTCCTGAGACCATGGATACGTGACTCTAGCAGCCAAGCTTTTAATGCTCAATTGCAATCCATCTCTTTTCTATAAGCACTACTGCAATTTTGCAATATTGATCCCTTTTACATTTATAAGCAGAATTGAAAAATCAGTTCATAAGGTGGACTTTAAGAATTGAGAATTATGTTCGCATTAGATGAGATTGACTCACCTCCAATGTGAACAGCAGTAAAGAGTCAGCATGTGAGATAACAGGCCAAGGCTCTATATAATCTCTGCATTTCAGAGAATGATTAACTTCATATGCGTTCCCTGCATATCAGCATACGCAGATAGAAATGCTGCCTGCATCAGTTAAAAATCTGTGGGAGCTTGAACCAAAGTAAGCATGTCTAACAGTCTAAGCATAATTTTAACATGCCAAAGTGAAAAAGAAAAACAGAAAAAAAAAATGCAGAAGATGCAGCAGAATATCAGAAACGGAGCTCTTCCCGATATATGGATGACCAACTACTAAATCGAAAATTGCCATGTTCTACAACAATTTATACAACAATTGCAAAGAATGTCATCACGTCTACCAATGGAATAAGAAGAATCCCATCTAGATAGCATAGTGTCCTAAAGAATATACATTATTATTGTGCAATTTGTTAACGAATGATAAATCAAGCCTCCTCAACATCACTTCCACCAAACTGAGCTTCCGGGGCTATCAAGTAGTGACTTCCATCAGGACCCAGAATCTTGAATCTGTTCAACAACAAAAACAATTCATTCCAAGAACATACAAATTCAATCCCTTATACCATATTTATTTATTTTATCTTACCTCTCAAGGATAAATTTCCCTTCCTTGTACTTCTGGCTTTTCTCATGAGCAGCCTCCTGAAAAGATAACCAAATTGCAAAAGTTCAGTACAATCACCTCTGGTAATAAGAACTACAGTATTATAGATTATTCTTTTCTGTTTGGGTCTGATACAACAAATTAAATATTCAATTGGATCATCATACATATTTCCAGCCCACAATTGAGCCACATGAAACACAGAAGATGTCAACAACAGTATGCAGTCCTGTTATCATGATCCGCTCTTCTTTCTCTCCATCAGTGACATTTACACTGCCATACGTTGGACAAGCAAAAGGTTAGTGGATGCATTCAAATAGGCAAGCTGTATGAGTATATTTTATGCAAAAGCCTGCCAGAGGATGAAAGTAAATGAAAATGTGACAGAGACAAACAGTACATGGCTCAGCTGCATCTTCATGGGAGAGCCAGGAAGTAAACCAGTAATATCTAAATGGAAAAAGCTCATACGATGAACTGGTACAATGACAGTGACATAATTTCGTGCTATTTCTCTTTTTGGTACTCAAGAGTTAAAAACTCAAAATTTTAATGCGGGAGGGATTTCTATTTGGCCTAAGTAGCAACATTTTACATCACAGCTTCAAAGTCGTTCCATTAGTCTCTGAATGAGAAGAACCACAATTCATGACTTAATCAAAGAAAACAGGTAGATATAAGGCATGCTCAGATTTCATTCAATACTCACACATTATCAAAAAGATAAGCCCTTCCATGCCTGCAGTGAAACGACTGGAACAAAGGAAAATCAGTGTTAGAAAATATTTCTGTCATTGCTCATATCAAGCATTGAACATTCAGAATAATAACAAGGACCACGAGCAAGAATTAGAGAAATGTAACATGAAAATGAAATTATTTGAAATACTGAGAGAAATAACCTGTGTGTGTGAGTGTTTGTGGTGGGGGTGATCAGAACTCTGACTAATTACAATTAAGCAGAGTCGAATTGACATCAAGCAGGAAAATCAACAGGTAAGAAGCTAACACAAACATAACCTCTGAAGTTTCCGAAAGATCGAGAATGACTAACTTTTGAGAAGAATTCATCTTATTATTTCCAAAGCCAACATGTTGATCTAGTTTTAGTATTTTATTATTTCTAAAGCAAACATGTCAATCTAGTTTTACTATTTTAGTGAACATTGAAACCAGGTCATATATCAGTCAGAACTCAACAATTAAAATAGGAAAAAGTGATCAAGAGAACCTTTGGACCAACTTTTAGCGTGAACTACAGATAACCCACTATCCCCCAGCAAATTAATTCTCATAGTGTGATTGGGTAATTACATTCTATGGTAACTAAGCAATAGAGAAAAGATTTTAACAAGATTCCAAAGTTAATTCTGACCAGCAAGTAACATAATTTGGAAATGAAATCCTACAATGCAGTCAAGGCAATGAACCCACAGAATCAACCAAGATTTCACCACCCTAACCTGAATCAATGGTAATCTAAAACAATGCCTCCCTCAATATCTTTATACAAATCAACACTAAAGTCACTTAAGTCAGTTTCTTTCTTTATATAGCCATAAAAAAACAAACCCACTAAAACCAACTTTTCATGCAAACAATCTAATCCCACAATTACATGATTCACATCAAATGCAAGTATGCGACACATAGATCACAACAATCACTATTCACTACACACATTCAACACAAGAACCAATACCGAAAAAAAGCATCAGAGAATGAGAATTCATTACCCTAGAGAGAATGTCATCAGCAAGAGCAAGATGGGTTCTGCAGTGCTTGCAGCTATAGACATGTCCTTCAAGAGACAGCAGAAACAACCTTCCCATTTTTTTTTCTTCCTCTACAGTTCTTGACTCTTTCTCCCTACACACCACCAAGATCCACCACGTTGTTATACGAATTGGGAAAACCAAAACGAACCCAGAAATGACGTAGGATCAGAATTTCAAGAAAACAAACCTGAAACAAACACAGAAAGAAGAAAAAGAAATGTGGGGGTGTAACAATGCACGTAAAAGAATTGTGAAGAGGAAGACAGTGGTAATCGATGGGTTGTTGTGATCTTTACCGGCGGTTACAGCGAGAGTTGGCAAACGAAGAGGGCAGGCAGGCCCTCTACGTATTTTTTTTGCTTTAACAAGAGAGAATACTAATTATTTTTAGGAAAATAGTTGTGTTCATATCGTCGTACACTCTTATTTTTATATTTTGAGTAGTGTGATTTTATAATATTAATTATTTAAAAATTTAAACAATTAATTAAAATCATTTTTGTAAAATAAAAATTGAAATAAAAATCATTTGCTAAATCAATCACATCAAACAAATGAACAGTAATTATGAAAGTTAGTGGTCTCATAATCATTTGTTTGTTTGTTTGATACAATCAGCTAAGCAAACAATATTTGTTTACATTGATTTTTTTTTATAAAAAAGTGATTTTTATTAATTAACAAAATTTGTAAACAATTAATTTTTTATTCACACTATCAGATATATAGAAATAAAAGAGTTTGTACGTTTACATATATTTTCCTTAATCTTGAGGAGTGTGGACTCTCTCTTTTATATTTTACCATTTTGAATTTTATCTTTTCAGAAGAGAAAATCTGTTAGAGATTACAAGGTAAACTCGTGAGTGGATGAATTTTTAGTTCTTTTCCTGATGATTTTACGGATTGAGCCGGACTTTATGATTTCTCATTTTGTCTCCACACTCAACCATGTCAAATTATTGATTTTTGTTTGGAAGAAGTTAAAACTTTGCTGTGTTTATTGGTTTTTCTATTTCTGATATGAGCCGATGTAAACTTACAATGAGCCATATTTCCAAGGTATGATGACATTTTAGTCGTGAAACATTTTCTTTCCTTACGATGGTAAAGAGCAAAGATCTAAAAGTTTAATCGTATGATGGTTTCCAATCAAATTGAGTAAAAAGATTTTAACATTCATGTGTTGATTTATCGGTCTGGTGTGAATTATTGTAGTTATCTAAATTATAATTTATTTACTTTTGGGTGAAGGAACACATAGTGAATGGAAAATTGACTGCTGAAGTGAAAATCCTTCACTTCCTTGGTCGTGCTTATATATATGCTCTTGGTGAAAATAGAAGAACAGTGAGATGATTGAATTGACGAATCTCCAAGAAAGTGCCAAAGCGCACGAAAGCATCCTTTCAGAGAAATGACCAAGACCAAGAAAAAGAAACCCCAAAGGGTTCTCATTTTCATAGTACTGCATGGGTATGCTTTCACTTTCTTCATTTTCTATTCGCTTAGTGCAGGGAAGTAGCTAGTTAATGGCCAACCTGTGATTCTTGGTTGGCTGTATATCCAATCCAACTAGCATAGTACCTTATTTCTTTCGTCCTCTCAATTTCTCTCTAAATGCAATGTGGTAAACGTAGACGAACGTAAACCAAGAGCTACAACCACAAAGAATGAGCTCTTGATTTGGATACAAGGTAAGACATTTCACATTACAGCAGAAATTATAGCTTCAAATAACCTGTAACTCTGTAAGTGGCCACAGTAAGAACATGGTTTGACAGAAACAATGAGTTGGGAATCAATTTCTTAAATCACTAGTTGAATATATATCCATCCTCGCAGCGATAGTTTAACACGAACTATTAAGTCTCTTATTTCTTACGCCATTGATGATGATATCAAACAGCTGGATATAGAACCAAAATGAGACTAAGACAAACTGTTGATCATCTGCTATGTGTTTGAGCCTGATCAAGAACTTGCAGCGTGTGCTTGCTTGATTGAATATTGTTGAAAAACAACAATGCAATAAAAAGTGTGTTGCTATCGCAAAATGGCGGAAATAAGAGGAACCAGAAAGAAGAAATGTTTTATTTCACAAAAGATTGTTTCCAAGAGTGATGTGCAACTACGTACAAAGGATCAAAAATTTGTCCTGCCGTAACATTCTGAACCATTTAAATTTGAACGTACGGCACCTACTCTCTGAGCAGGACACACGATATATTTCACTTTCCTTGAATTAAACCCTGAGGAATCTGCGAAGAATAGCTTAAGTTAGCGGAGTGACAAATATATTGAAGGTCTCAAGCTCGCCACAGTTGCAAGTTACTATATATATATATATATATACCCTGCAAATCTGATTCATGTCATGCTATTAAGTCCCTACTGAGCATGCAGCTTGTTCATCAAGTAGATAAAAGTTAAATGTAACTTCTGAATGAAATGCCAAATTCCTAGTTTGAGTGGGTTTTCACTTCTTTGGCAACAACAACGTACTGCATCAATGGTTCATAAGGGGAAGACTATATATAATATTAAACTATCTTTCGATCCTAAAGAAAAAATTAGCAGACATCCCTACTCTAGCTAGGTAAAGTGATCTTGAATCCTCACAGTTGCTAAGATTGTCTTCCTCAACGGCTCAACCCAGCAATGTCCCTCCGGAACTCGATGCTCCAAGAAATTACTTGGTGAGCTGCAAAATGAACCCAAAGAAATAAAAAATAAAAAATCAAAGTTCTCAGTATATGTATCTCACCATAAATAAGAAAATGGTACTCACGAAATGTAGGGAGGAGACGATACCTGAAGACTACAATCTATACACAGTAAGCGAAAACTGCTAATTAATCGTCAATACACAATCTATCTAGCCAAACACAGTCTATCTGCAAACAAGATCATAATCAGACTAATGAAGCAAACAAGATCATAATCAGACTTAATAAACAAACAATCATCGAAAACGAAAGTAATTAGCATACGATCGTCTCGTGAGATACCAACCAGCTGGCATGAACTTGTATCTTCGGGGATTGAATGTAGATGAACCCCTAAGAGTTTGTCGATAGGTATTTGACGATATAGGATCACAGGAACAACAGTGGCTATTTCATCTGAAATATAGAGACCTACTACCCCAGCCGTGAAGAACTTGTAGGTCAAACTCCACATGTTCCAGGGTTACATACTCAGCGGAATCGAAGCATTTGTATCACTAATGCAAGATGGTGTTCAGTTTAGCAGAGGCATATGATCGAACACCTTTGTGTGCATGCAATCGGGCTGCGTGTTCTCTCTAACCCGATACTTTTTGGGCTTTTGATCGACTATTCTTATACTAAAGCCAGTTAAGAAAACACACAAAAAGCCGGAAGAATAGCATGGGAGCCATGGAGCGTATTTATTTACCTTTCTGCCTTTGCTTCGTTATCAAGCCAATGCCATTTGTGCTGTGTTTTGAGTCTTGTTACTAATATGATGGATGCATTTGTAAACCAATTTTATCTGTTTATAATCATTTTGGACGTCTGTATATTATGAATATTATCTCATTATTATCAACAGCAATTTAACATCTACTTTGTTTTTATCTTATAATGCACGTGGATTAACAATACTTGTTGATCGAGGATTTGTATGTACATTCATTTGTAATCTTCTTTCTATGTTGGGGGCAGCTAACCCTCTAAATTGCTGTTCCAAAGGTTAACAATGAGCTCTGGATTTTGGGTAGAAGATTAGGCATTAACATTAGAGAAGCTTCTGTATGAACTTAGCTACATTAAAGACATCATCATAAGAAAAATTACCACTAGTAACGAGTCTATGAGACATTAACATTTAGTCCATTTAGTCACTTAACAAGTAGTAGTAATCCCATTTCATCACATCGCATTTCATAATCTTTACAAGATAAGCAGTACCAGTACAACTCATGATTCAGCTAATTAACTCGACAACAGCACACAATGCTCAAGAGGAGAAGGCGTCGATGATGGTGGTGTGGAGCGGGTCACTCAAATGAGTAGCCCAGTTGTTAAGCGGACCTTTACCGGTGACAGCTGCCTGCACAGCAAATCCAAGGAATCCAACCATGGCCAGACGTGCATGCTTGATCTCCGCCAGTTGAAGTGTGGCCTTCTTCTCCGGGTCAGCAGCCAATCCCAATGGGTCGAAGAACTTGCCTCCCGGGTACAATCTCTTCTCTGTGTCGAGCTCAGCGTTCCTCTGGAACTCAATGTACCCGATCACCAAAACCTCGATCCAGATCAATGTGGTCAGTGAAAATGGAAGCGGCTGTCCCAAGTAAGACGATCCTTCGATCAACTCCACCTAAAAATATGAACCCAAAATTTGAGTGACTTGAGCTAAACCTACAACACTTGAAAAAAAAAAAGCATCTACTATTCGCACGCATGTGAAATGTTCTAATGGTATCGAAGCACATACAATTTCTGGCTAATTTTGACAGCCTCATCATTCGAAGTTTCGAACAACCGGTTAGGGTTTCTACCTTGACTATACTAGAGTAATTACTAGCTTTGAGCTAACAACATTCATACTAACGAATAGTTTTTTTAGTAATTATTTTCTGTGGTATATATACGAGTATACGACTACTAACGAAATGTAATTTGAGGGCTTACCTTTCCGGCATCTTGCCATGTGATTCCGGTGAGTGATTCGACTGCAAGGGCACCGAGGGTGGCGAGCATGGCCCAGCGGCCGTGGATGAGCTCGCACTCACGGAACCTCTGAAGCCCGAAGACTTCGGAGTAAGGCTGGAACGGTGTGGATGACACGTCAGAAGTTTCAGTACGGGTACCGATGACATCTCCCGCCAAATTCTTGGCGAGGTTCTGATCCAAACCATCGTAGTCGTACTGCAAGTACTCGGCGGGTTTGCCCAAACCGAAGGGGTCGAAGCCGTAGTCACCGACCAAGCTGCCGTCGAGCCACTCGGGAGCCTTGGCGCCGGGGAACCAGAGCGGGCGCTCGGTGAAAGCGGCCTGCTTCTTCTTGGGGGCAGCCTTCTTGGCTCCAAATCCGAACCGGGCCTGGACTCGGCCTGAGTTGGAGTACACGTCGGGGATGCGGGTCCCGATGAAGGAGGATGTGGCGGCGGCGGTTGTGGTAGCGGCCATGGCTAACGTGTGACGGAGGTGTGCAGTGTAGTGTGGTATGGGAGTGGTGGAGGAGCTAGATCAAAACTAGGTTGGAGTTATGTTGGAAAATGAGGGAGATATTTTATCAACGTTTGGAGGATTATCTGAAGGGAAGGATTGAGGCCGTTGGAATGGGGGGAGTATCCATCTGACGGCTGTGAGGGGGTCGGCCTTATCTTCGCCTTATCTGGTGATGGCGTAGTGGGGTAATGGAAATGGACTCGATGACTGATGTGAAGTGACCAGCGGCAGTGTGGCAGTTGTTGTGGTTGTGGTTGCATCTAACTATAAAATCTACCTGGGTTTTCCTGTGGCCACAAGCATTCCTCCTTCATTAAATTGCATGCTATTGGTGGAGGAGTTGATAGAGAATCGCCAATGACCTTGCTCGTGTGTTATGTTTACAGTGGATATATACGTTCACCTAGTTAACTGTAAAGTTGTTGTTGATGGAATGGTGTAGTAGCTTAGTATCGCTTGATGAATCCTGTGCAACAAAGTCTGTTGTTTACAATCCTAGCATATGTGTGTCATCCTAATTCACACTTATCTTGTTCACTCTCCTATTGTGAACAACTACCACTGCTGATCGATCATGGACTTTAACTCAATTCCACTACATTTCATTCTAAAATTCAACACAAGTTTTGATGTATAGGAACCGTGATGAACTTCTACAGTATAAGGGGTGGACTTTTGAGCAACAAAAAACCAAAAATCGACCAAAAGCACATCACATTGACTGTGAAATTGAAGCCATACAAAATTGTTACATGAGAGCCGGAAACCACACCAAATTAAACAAGATAGTTTGGCAGCAGTTTAGTCCATGCAAAAAAAAAAACCGTTTTAACTGAATTGAATCGATATGTATCTAATTATTAATGTTATATATTGTATCATGTGTCATGTACGTTCTTATTTGTTAAGGGTTACATACGATAAGGTTGCACACATATTACAAGTTCCATACAATAGGTTGCACACTCTACTCATCCAATACCTATTTTTGGTAGAGTTCGGTCTTCAGTTGGTGCTCTAAAACGCACCGATGATATGAGTCCACCCCAACTACCATACTTGAATTTAACTTCACCTTTGCGAATTGGTGATGATTTTAAATTTTTCGTTTTGTTTTCAGACAAAAAAAGAGGTTATTATTGGTCCGCACTCCGCAGTGACTCCTCACTTTGATTCAGCCCAACCAATTGGTTGAAGTAACGAAGCCCAAACCCAACAAAGTCGTCATAGTTCAGCATCAAATACCACTCTAGGTCAAAGTGCCCTACAGCCCAGGTGGCGCAATGCTTGTGACGACACGTGTGAAGAATGGAACAAGATACCTAGCTTGTCTTTGGCTGTAGGGGATAACTTGGCGGCAATCATCCCCTAATGCCACTACACCACTGATCATCTATCAGAACTATCTCAACCCCTTGATTTGATCTGAGACTCTGAGAGAGAGAAAGAAAACCCTCGCCTTCTGGAAACCCTCGGAAACCGGGTGTAGTAGGTAAAACCCTTTTCTCCCGCTGACCTCTTGAGCCGCTTATTCTCTTTTGCCTCGTACCGCTCCTTCCGGTCTCTCATCTCTCTCTTGTTAGTCTTACTCTTCTCTTCTCTTCTCTTCTCTTCTGTTTTTTCTTCTCTGTATTCACTAATCCTTTGATTCTCTCTTTCGGGTTTTGGCGTTTTTCTCAGGCGAATTGCCCCAGATTCCTTTTTGCTAAGGTAAGCCTTTTCTTCTTCTTTGTTTTTCTCAGATCTACTTCTGTTTCAGTCGCTGTTTTTTTAATTCAAAATTATAATTAAATATGCTCTGTTTTGCTTGCTTTGAAATTTCAGTAATTTAGTATTTGGTTGCCCGTGATTGCAATTATTTTGGAAGTTGTCGGCTGAATTCGTATTGTTCGTATTCCTTTTTTTTTTGCTCGTCAGTGTTAATGATTTTAGCTGGTTGATAAATTGGATTTATTTACAGCTTTGTTGATTTGTTTGTCAATCGTGAAAATCAGCTAATTTAGTTTTGGAATAATTTATGTTAAATATTTTTTTTTTTGAATTTCAGTTTAGTTTTTGATGTCACTCGAACAGCAATAAATTTTAGTAATTTCATGTATGTGTGTATTTATGGAGCTATGTTTGTAGCTGATATGATTATGAATGAATGCATGCGGTCTGGTTGGTTTGTGTGGGCGCGTTGACTTGACATTGTATAGTGGCTGGGTGTTTGACCCTGACTTGAATACTGCCCTCCTGTTGTTTGGTTGTCCTGTTATGTTCATGTTATTAGCGGATGATTGAATTGCTGTGTTTTGGCATACAGGCTTAATCTCAGAATAATGAGGCCTGCCAAGGCTAAGGGGGGAGCTAGAGCCCTGAAACCTGTCGATGATGGGTGAGTTGGCGGTTCCTTTCTGTTTGCAAACTATTCTTTTCACTTTGGTTTCAGTCGTTTAGGATTTACATTTTAATTTGCTTAACTATCATAGTTAAGGTCTTGTTTAGCTTTTTTGATGCACGCGTAAAATGTGCCGTCTTATTTTCAGGAGAGTTGGGAAACGAAAGGCTGCTGCTCCAGTTGATAAGGGTAGCAAAGGAAAGGCCAAACAGACGAAGAAGGCCAAGAAAGACCCCAACAAGCCTAAGAGGCCACCCAGTGCCTTTTTTGTGTTCCTGTATGTATCTCCTATCTCAAAACTTTAGGTAGTGGTACTCTTTGAAATTTAGATAATTTTTTTGTGGGTGTTCTAACTATTCTGTTTTTGTCAAAGTGGTGAGTTCAGGAAAGAGTTCAAGAAAGATAACCCCAATGTGAAAGGGGTGGCAGCTGTAAGTGATTTATTGACTTTTCATGATCCAATAGTTATAGTCAGATCTTGTCATATCTCCGAAAGAGAACTTATCTGTTTATTGCATGAACTTGAAGGTTGGGAAAGCTGGAGGAGAAAAGTGGAGATCCCTGACTGACGCTGTAAGTGTTTATTTTCTTTTTGTTATTATATGCCCAAAATTTTCAAATCCGGTACCCCTCTTTTTGGTTAGCACTTGGTCTGCATGCTGGGGATGCACATCCAATTGAGTTTTGGACATATAGAAGACAGTGTGTTTGTTAGCCAAGTACCAACTTGATTTTTGTGATATTTACACTTGTCACTTACTTTCATTTTTCTTCATGGATTCCAAAGGAAAAAGCTCCATATGAAGCTCAGTCTGCAAAAGCGAAGACAGAGTATGAAAAGCAGATGAAAATCTATGACAAAAAGCAGGTGAGTGATGAGTGATATCAGTGTCTGACCTTCTAATTACAGGATGGATGTGTTGGCTTGCCTCTTTTTTAAGATTGTTCTTAACAATTTATCATTTTATTCATTGCAGGGTGCACCTGATGATGCTGATGAAGAGTCAGAGAGGTCAAGATCTGAAGTGCATGATGAAGACGATGAGGCTAGTGGGGAGGTAGTCCTATATATACCACTGTTGCTTTGCCTTACTTCCTGTTTTCTTCCTTCTCATGGCAATAAGTTATTTTAGTAATGAAAAACACATAAACCATTGGCAAGTTCCGGATTGGATTCCAAAATTCCAATTGGGATGTGTGTTAGGTTATTACCTTTTAGTGATCCACTTCCTGTTGTCAGTGGGAAGTGAGCAAGACATGGGAGACCAAAAGTGGAGAATAATCCAAAAAGTGTATCTAAAATGATTTATGGTTGAACTACAAGCCTGTCTTTTTAAAAACCTGATGGCTGTGTTGAATCAAGTAGGAAGTTCCAACGAAAGGTAAAAGAAGGGAGTAGTAGCAGAGGACAATAAAATGAATTTTATTTATAGATTGGTGGGGGTAACAGCCAACAAAATATGTTAACCAAAAAAAAAAACAGCCAGCAAAATACATGAGTTTTGTATGTATTAGTTTTTCAGTCTATGAATAGTATGTGTGCTTCTGCAGTTGTTCTGATGCATATTTGCTGATTTCTTATTGTAGGAGGCTCAACCAAAAGCGGAGGAAGCAGAGGAGGAAGAGGTGGATGATGAGGATGAAGGAGAGGATGATGGTGAAGAAGAGGAAGATGACGATTGAGATCGTAACTCCTCTGGTTGGCAAAGTGGTTACTTTGTTTAGAGTAGATTTTGGATTTCGTAAACTAAGGTTGCATGGTGTTTTTGGAATCAGACTACAATTATTTCGAACTACTGTGTCCATATTATAATCACTTAAGCAGGAGCCTAAGTAGTAGCTTTCCTGTTAGTTCTTGTTAGTTTATGTGATAACGTTACTAATCTTATCCCCCAGTTTCATACTTGATTTGCAACCTAAAATCTCCCCTTTTCCTTTTCCTTTGCCTCTTTTTTTTTTTTAGAAATCCTTTGCCTCTAAATTACCATATTTTTTAATTACATAACGCTTTTCACATTTTTTCTTAATTGCTTCAGAAAAATGATGGTTTTATCTCATCTCTGTTACAAATGAATTGAACAAGTAATCCGAGAATACGGTGGGAAACAATCTGCAATACCTTCAATTGATTTCAAATGCAGTTGATTTTATTTAAACTTGAGGCCGAACAAGGATAGCAAGGTAGACGCAGAAACTTCTGAGGAAAAGTGCAGTACAGTTTCAAATCAAGCTGACCACTGAACCACAATTAAACGGTTGGGTAGTTCATATATATACAAATGAATGTGCCTGAAGCAGACTAACAACACAGGATGCTATTTACAACTTTCACAGAGTGCAAATGAATTGAATGAGCCATATACAATCAGCCTGGAGTTGACTATGGGTAAAGGTTTCCCAGCCTGTTTAAATAGGACCTGCTTCTAACAAGACTACAACAATTCATATAGATCATTATCTATAATTGTCATAAGAAACAACCCCATGATTTGGAACAAGGAGAGGCAGCTTCTCAATGTAGATACATAGTCTCTTCAAGTTCTCCCTTGAGATTGTAGTAAGGTCAACAATTTCATTGTTGCTGGTGTAGATCCAAAGTTCACATGAGTCGACTCTTTTAAGGCTGTCCCGGCAGAAGGGGCAGGACTGAGAGCGTGTCCGCCTAGATAAATCAAAAATGGCAATCTTTTAGCTGTGTTGAAATCTTCAATGAAGATCACAAAACTATAGTTACTAAACTCATGTTGTCATGCAGGTCGTATTACAAAAACCACACATCAGAATGCAAAGAGCCATCTGCTCCAGATATACAATTTTACGCTATGTAAATTGTAATGGTATTCTTGAACAAAGAGCTTTCATCCAAGAAGCCTTAAGATGATATCAGCTCATCAAGATATTAGACTGCTGCTATATATGCCCAGTATAATGGTTGCTTCACTTTTAAGCATGTATGCAACTATACATACTAAATGATCATGTATCAGGCCATGAATCTGTTTAAAAGTGAAAAAAAAAACATGCTAGATTAATTACTAGATGTGAAAGGGCAACTGGGAAATTTGGATTCAATTAGGTAATTCAGAAGTATTAGCAAAAGGATGAACACGGTTTTTAACAGCTGCTTACCAGTTCTGGTAGCACTTCATACACAAAGAGTGACTGCATTTGGGCAATACGACCTTGCTGTTCATCTCCATGCAAATACCGCATTCTTCTTCTCGCTCCAACTCAATTTCGGATAGCTTTCCTTTGTCTGTCTCATCTGTTCTCTTGTACTTGGAACATATTTCTCTCTGTTTCCGCTCTTCTACATCAGTCAGACCCCTTTGAAGTTGCAGTAATGAGGGAAATATCACACCTGTATCTCAAAAAATCAAAATGGATTTGCTATGCAGTAAATTCACGAATTTACTTTTTTCTTATCATTTTTCACTTACTGTAGAACTCTTTTAAACTAGCTTTTCTTTCATGAATTGACTTGGTGGTCTTCCCATCCTCATACGCCTGTGACAAAAAATTAACAAAATCATTAAAATGACATTTTCATGCCCAAGACAAGGAGAAATTTGCTTAGACCATTGTATCATATTAGACGACAGATAAGACAGAGTGATCCATAATTCCATATAACTTCATATCAATCAAACTATAGCTGAAAATAACAATTGATGTGTAGAACAGAATGCAATTTACTCTGTATATAAGAATTCTAAGCAATCCTAAGGCACCGGCAAGGTGATAGCCAGTCCACTGAATAAGAAACAGAAAGAATTGAGCGGTGGGGCTATACGATAATCTCATCTGAAGGCAACCCCCATCATATTCTCTTGGATAATCAGACGCCCTGTGTCACCAAGATAGATCTTACAAGTTAGAAACCACTGTAAGAATAGATGAAACCAACAAGATGCAACTTTCCTAACCGTACCCCTCCAGAAAATCCAACATGAATGATGCACGAAAAACAAAATTTAGGAACTCAAATTTGTAAGTTACGGAAAGGGCCAACAAATTTTCATAATGGCTGGAATCAGAAGATGATAAGGATATTTACTATATTTATACACAAATTCTCCTAACAAAATATTACCTAATTTGAAACAGTGAACTAACAAATTGCAGCCGACAAAGTCAGAAAGATTATAGAGAAAATACTCAAACAAGCACAAACCCTGTTCAATCAGCTTAATTAACCTTAATTTCCCTCATTCTTAGAATTCAGCAAACAATTCATAAGAAATTGTGAGGTAGGTTTCGAGCAGAATCATTACAACACTACTCAATTGTTCAACCTGCACAAACTATTGAAACCTAATCTTGCATAGCACTAGTATATATGTAACCATAGAGCTGAAAATTTCGAAAACAAAACTAGACAGATCAATGTTGCAACACGACACAATTTCCATCAAAGTTGTTCCAAATAAGCAAACCTGGGGATCTCCCAAAATCAGACAATCCATGAACCCAACAGAGAGAACTAAACTAAACTGAACTGTGGGTGCAGGCTTTTAGATTGATGAAAAGAAAAAGAAAAGGAGTACATGCTTACAAAGTATTGGCAAACTGAATATCAGCTTCAAGCGCCTTAAGCGAATCCTTAAAAGACTTGCGCATGTTCGGGCTCACCAACTCAATCACAGTTTCAAGCAACAATTAATCTCTCCCATCAAAAACAACTAATCATAAATCATCACCCCAAAACCTCGTCTCTGTTTCAGATTGAAAGACTACAAACGAAGAAGAAGGAGGAGAATACGTGATAATTTATTATGGGGTTTTGGGGCTGTAACTGCTGAAGCGTTAGCTATGAGAGAATATGGAACACTGTGTCTGTGTGAGAAAGAGAGGGAGAGAAAAGGGAGGCGGTGGGGCTTACTTGGCTTTCGCTTAGAGCACACGTAACAGGCTCTCTCTCTCGTTTCATAAATTAATGCCGAGAGAAGATGATGAACAAGACTATCTGATTTTACATCTCATTCGACTTGAAACGGGTAGATTATGATGCGACGTCGTTTCGGTGAGGTGGGTGTATAGAGGCTGCGTGCGACAGCAGGTGAGGCGTGTCTTGGGACGCGTGGCCTGCTGGCAGGGTTCTGGTTTAAACCGTTAGTTATGTGGGGCCCGGTCTTTGGTGGTTACAATTCTAGCGCGACGTGTCGTCATTGGTGGGTGTGGTCCCCACTGCACCGTGTCCCGTTGCAACACTATTTTCCTTGTTTGCATAAATTCGGAAAATAAGAAATGATGTATTTTGAGTAATCTGCATTTGCAATAATAAATGGGTTAACTTATTGATTGATTGAGACAAATTAAAATGTGAGAATATATGCTTCTTTCAGAGGACTCTAATATAGACTTTGCCATAGGTTTCTTGTAAAGGGTGGATTCCATTAGTCTATACTCCTTATTAATTTAGAGAAGAATCCACCAACTTGGAGTTGATTATCACTAATTAAGCAAACGAATCAATAGATGATAGAAATAAATTAAGGTATCCTCATTCATCGAAATAATATTAAGATATCCTCATTGCTCATCTGTGGATATGCCTAGTAATTTCCAATACCAAATACAAGAAGAGTGGCCATCTAAGATGATCGATCTTGTAGTGATTTTTGGAAAGAAAAGTGCACATACACGTTATACCTCAAGTTATTATGAATTGACTAACGTGGGGATTAGGTGAGTAATGTTCTTGTGCTTTATGATTGGTAATAGGTAGCTTGTCAATGAGAAAATTGCATCAAAATCAAAGTGTTGATGACAAGAGAGTAAGATTTTGTCATAGGTAACTAAGGAGGTAAGAGGGATTTTGTAGATCTCTCTCTCTCTCTCTCTCTCTCTCTCTCTCTCTCTCTAGGTTGCTACATAAAAGGAAGGACACGAAAACATTCTGAAAGTTGCAGTCTGCACCATGAAAGATTTGAAAACTACCATTTAGGAACAGTGAGACCCTAAAGAGAAAAATGTTAGGAATACTGAAACTTGAGTCTTTGGGGTTGGATGATAATGACAAGCCAACCTATTACCAGAGTGATCAAGGATATTGGCAACCGTGGAGTGAGAAGCTACCGTTTGCTTTGCTTGCAGCATGGACAAATTAACCAGAGCCAAGAACAGGGTCAAGTCACTCTTTTCATTGAATAAGAAAGCACAAACGATAGAGTAGAGTGTGGAATCGAGAATCCCATAAATAATAGTGCTTACCAATAACAATGAACCTGTTTAAGGAGGTCCAACACATTCTTTGATTCATAATATAAAATGATTTGGTAAGATGTGATTTCTCAGTTCTATTGATGTCACTGGCTTTCCTATAGACTGAAAGTTTGAAGTCTGGATACAATTTCTTGCGTATAGACTGCTATAGTCTCGGTGTCGTAGTGTCACTGTCTTGTAGTATTACATCTTTGACAACGATAGAATAACATGAGAGAATTTGCAACATAAGAATAATGCACAGTTAGGAGATTTACTGCAGAATAGAGAAGCATTTATAATTAAGATCCTACAGACAAAATTTCACTCTAAAAAAACCCACCAGACGGAAAACAGATTCCACTCTAAAACTGCAGAACCTCTGTGTGGCTCAGGTTCTTTGCTCCTGGGAAAACCCAGGGTGCATCCGTGCATGAATATCCAAATGCCATCATGATGCCATTTGCAGATCAACCAACTTAAGACCAAGAACAAATGGCATCAGAAACATTGTGATAAACCATATATGATATTCAAATGGGTATCATTTCATCGAGGGAAATTTCCTTGGGGACCTTCAAGTTAATTTGAAGTGTATCCCAGCCAATTCTATTCAACTGTAAGATGAAGTCCTCAAACCTATCTTCCATCTCCAAATGGCTTTGAGAAAGCTGTTCAAGTGTCATGCATGAGCTATTCCAGTTCTCATGTAACCAATACGCTTGCCATACACTTCGTAGGACGGACATACTTGTAGCTCCTACCTGCATTTTTGCCCAATATACATTTGATTAAACTTTGACAATAATCTTCTCTAAACCCCTGCCATCAGTATTGATACATACCTTAAATGACACAAATACCTCAAAGTCACTTCTTTGTTGGTTCACTACAAGGATATACTTCTCTTTTGAATATAGTTTCAGAAGTGCCTTAACCTGTTAAAGAAGAAAGGAATGAAGGACTGATATAAAAATTAAGAACTACTGGTTAAGACAGAAGCCCAGATTTTAAGATAAAAAAACTGGATGCCTTTTCTCCTGCATTATACAGGCTATCCCCTATTGAATTATATTTGCAAGTATTTACAAGATTATTGTTAACTATGCCATACATTCAACATCCTCAACAAGCTAGTTGATCGAATATAGAGAAACCTAGGCCTGCTGATGCAAAGCTTAAGTTTCTATCACATGATAAAGGTGGCATAGATGGTCCTAAAAAATAAATGTTGTCAAAAAAGACATTTGTTGTGCTAGCTTCTGCCAATATTATGGAGAGAAGTACTTCTAATGTTCTCAGTGGCTCAGTAAAAAATTTACGGTTATAAGCAGCACGATAAAGTACGGATTACCATTGGAGCAGCTTTCTCCCCAACAATCATCTCTTCCAAGGGCACACCAAATGTTATTCGGGGTGTCATAAATCTTGGCCACAATAATATGTTCTCTTCCTTATTGCAACTCATGATACCTAAATGAAACTACCAAAAATAATGGTCATTCTTATTTGATGAGAAACTTTCATCAACAAAGGAGCAGAAATATTATGATCCTTACCAGGAACAGTAGAGTATAATATGTGTGACTTTACCAATATACAAGCACGCTTAAGATTTATCTGCAAGGAAATTAAAAGAGAAAGAACAGTTTGATTAGAATTAGGTCCTTCCTATTACACATTGCACACTGCATGTATGCGCATAGAACAACTAAAATGAGAGAGATCAACAGTATTACTGAGTCAAATTGGAGAACTGATAGTGATAGATAGCGCAACCAGAGGTGCAGAAGCCGCATGACTATCCATGTAGTCACCAAAGTTGAGTATGATTTGACAAGGCCAGGTGTATCCTGCATTCACAGTTCAGTTATTTCAAATTATCTAAGGAAGAGGTTAGTCCCCAGTATATGCAAATTACTATATAGATAATGTAGTAGTGGGGAAGAAACTCAAAGGCATACCAGGAACAGTATGCCCAAACCAAGGCCAAGCAGCTGAGCAGTTACTTCCCAAACTTCTTCCTGAAACAATTGATCAATCAATTATGGGATAAGCATTCTCCATTCCAAAAATTAATACAATTCATCAACAGAAAAAACAGAAACAAAGCGCATTTACAACGCTTTGCTCTAAAAATGTGAATTTAATTGCAAAGTTACTCTTCAATTACCTTTGCTGCTACATCTCCCAGATTTCCCGAAATGGCAAAATGACTTTGAATCACTCGGAATGAAGGATCTTTTAGTCCTCTGGCAACAGCCTGTTTACATGTCCACATCATGTAAATGGTGGAATCCTTGATAATTATTGACACATACATGGATTACATGCATGTCTACGGCTAGAAGGAGGAACACTACTATAGCTTGATGAGTATTTGATACTTTGGAAGAAATGAAAAAAAGCTAGAGCTACATAAGGACATAGAGCGAGGATACCTTAGTGAGATTTCCGAGAGATGCCAACGGCAGGAAAAAGGCAGGATACAATGGTGTAGTAAGATCGAAAATGCTGCATGATGCATAAAAGGTTAATTATCTGATAAGTCATTTTCATTTCACAGATTTCAATTGAACAGTATCCAACAGAATATCTCTTAAACGAACCTTCCTGCACTGCCAATGAAGTCTGCATATAAGCGCCACTGCTTTGGATCATCATCAAAAAGATTCCCAAATCGCCCACCTGAAGAAGAGAGCAACTATCACAGATAGAATACAGCACATAATTTGTATTTAGCTTTCTCTATGATTGACAGACCGATAAACAAGCGTCCAACAGCTCCTATTCCATCTTTTGAAACCCATCTGCAGAAACAATCTCACAACCTACAGTTCAGTCCGATAAAGAGAACTGAGATATAAATGTTGCTTTACAGATATGAATTTGCTTTACAAAACCAACTTAGAAGAGAATGATATTCTTGGGTTTTAAGTATCAGATGGTGAGGTGTAGAATAAATTAGGCATTGTTCCTAGTAGTTTAAGAAAAATGACACTTCCATGCTTGATGCCATATGATTAAACACTCAGCAAGAAGAGAAACATATATTCACCTGATAGCAGCAGCTGAAGCAGCAGCAGTACTGCCAGAAAAGGAGCCAACACCAACAGCCTGCAAGTAACACATGATTAAAAAAACTGAATTTCATTTTTGCAAAATCGGAAGATAATGACTTGAAGACGGCCTCTAACCTTTAGTAGACTTGAAGTGACTAAAGTCTGACATATCCATGCAGTAACATTGGTAGGGAACTGTAACAACATGTACAGTAGATAATCATCAGAAACTGATCCTGTAACAAAGGAAAAACAAGACGAAAGTTAGAAATGACTACAAACACAATATAAATCATAATTCGGTTCACATGTGCGCTTATTCCTTGATTAAAATAAAGGCATATCATACTACTCTTCGTACGTAATAAACCTACTGATAAATGTATAAGTTGGTCCAATACATGACCCTTGTGTGTGTCATTCATGTTAGTCACCTGGGAAGCCTGCAGGAAAGATGAAATCTTTAACAATAGCCGGAAGCCACAATAATTCAGCATTGGAGAAATGTGAGCTGCGGGAGGTAGTAGGATTTGAACTAGGTTCCTCGACAAATGTGTCTACCTGCAATTCATCACCTACCACATACCTGCTTGTGAAATTGAAACCACATTTCAATAGTAGAAGCTTCATTCCTTGTAGCCTTAAAAAAAAAGGGTTCAAATTGACAATAAGTAGCAAAAAGGGTGAAATAGTAAAAGAGGAAGGACCTCTTAGCAGTGCCATTTCCATATCTCTCCACCAATATCAGATGTGGCTGGTCTCGGTTCCTGTCAGCAGCAATTCAAAATTGGGACAGCGTATCTTTAAAACTCAACCGAAACCTTTTCTAATTAGAATCCAAACAGAATAGAATGAAGCTTTACCCGCCGTTACCGGCATCGTCGTCTTCGTAATGAGAAGAGTTAGAGGATGAGCACGCGGTTCGAGAGAAGCAAGGTCTGAAATTGGGAGTCCTTCTAGAAGAATTCAAAGCATAAATGGGAAGCGAGAGCTGTAGAGTACAATAAGGCATTGAATTGAACTGACTGGAGATGTTGAATCGTGTTCGTCTTCTTCGTTTCTTTTATCTTCTAAGGACCGGATCTATTATCCGGGTTTTTGGTTTGGAGATTTACGTGGGGATATAACTGTCTTTTTCTGTAACGTTTTCGAACGAACTCCTTCGTTTATGGTCCGTATTAGGCTATCTACGGCTCGTTTCCGAGCGTTTCCTCAGGTTCAGAGATATCATTCATTAGAATACTCGTCGGAGAGGTCCCGAAAGTGTCCGGATATGAGCCAGAGAAAATAAGATGAATTGTGAAAAGACAGTTTTACCCCTATATGTTTTCTGGACTGAACAACTGATTCAACCGCCTATCTTCCTGCCCTTGTCTTATACTCTTATACCACCCAAAACGTACGGCCATCACCCGGCGGCGTCGTTTCGCTAGCCGGGTAAAAGATTGGACAACAGTCTAGTTCTTTTTGCCCACCTCTAAAAAAATTTACTCAAGTTAAAACCTTAATTTGCTTTGCTATGTTATTCGTACGCAGAATCAGTTTATAACTTTAAAAATAGGAAGAAACAGTAGATTAACAGCTTCCATTACTGAAAATGAGTTGTATTACAACGAAAGAGGCCAGGTAAATCAATGCCTAGCAAATTCAATAACATCTACAAATGACAAACCACGACTGCATAGCGCAGTGGAAACACAACTTCCGCAAATTATCTGGCAACCTAACTAGCACTAATGACTAAGGCCTGTCCTACAAAACACAGCCTTAGGATTCACTCCGGAAATCTACATTCTAGCTATTATGAAAGCATTTTCAGTCTTTCACCGATATAAGGATGAGTTTTTGGGAACAGATAAATCGACAACAAAAATTTGTGAAAGATACGCCTAGTGTGCTGGTGTAGTTTAGTTCAATATAGTGGGGGCCAACAAAAATGCAGAATTGTTCAGCCAGCCTTCTGCTGTTGTTTACTGCTATTTTCATCCACAATTCGCTGAAACTCCTTCTGACTGGTCACAATCAGACGTTTGACCATGTCGTAAGTAGTAAGCCTAATGCTGCATTTGAAAGAGGAGACTTCATCAGGTTATAGTGTTTCAAAGTTTAAATGTCTCTGGTGAACTTCATGTCTGGTATAAATGCACATGTAAACACAAGCAGGGAAACAATAAGCAAAATCTAATGTTAGGAATGGAATTAATTAACATGCAGCGCAAACGAAGAGGGTGCTCTCTTTAATGGCTTCCAAAATTCAAACGCCATGAGAGATAAAATGGGCAATACAGGATATATGATATGCACATATCCTGTTGTATGTTTTTTCAACCCCGTGGAACCAACCCAGAAATTTCATCTCCCTCCTCCTTCCCCTCCCCAAAAAAAAAAGTCCAAGACCATGGTTTCCCACCCAAAACAGTGGGACTGTAACACAAGGTTTATTGAGCAATATCGCATGTTCTTATTTGCTCTCCATTATCTCTTTTTAGTGAATCATCTTTGCATATTTAACTCAGATTTTTTTTGATAAAGGCTTTAGAAGACTGAGGATAAGGAGAAAATCCAGAATGCTCTCTCACACAAACTCCAGACAATCACAACTGCTACAGCTTTGGAAAATGGAAACGATTATACAAATTCGATGATGATCAAAAGCAAGATAGGTATGCATGGAACCTGCTGTTTGGTAGAGTTTTCAAAGCATTAGGCAAGAAGCCCCTATACAGGCCTATGAGTCCATCACGAGCCACGATACCTGCACAAGCAACAAAAACTTTACTACAAGGACTTTAAATATGGAGCCAAAAGAATAACTTCCTTACAAAAACAAACCAATTCGAAGAATAGAACATCGGAATTTTTTTCTTGTAATCATAGATAAAGATGATGTTGCAAGCTACAACTTAACAATGAATTAACAGCAACGTATGTTTAGAAAACCTAGAACATGATATATTTGCTTAATGGTACCTACTGATTTCTCATTTAGGGATAGATAGACAGCAGACTGGCAATGGAGAGAGCTTATATACTAAACTCAGTGGTGTGAAACAAAGTATCAAGTTGTAACAAAGATATCAAACAACAATAATACAATATGGTTTTACTTAACTTGACTTTAAGACAGAATCACCAAATAAAGTTCCAACATAAATGAAAACAGCTTAGAAGATATACGATCGTTTAAGTAACGTACATTAGAAGTTTAGAACTTAATAATTGTTAATGTCCAGTAGTTCTATGCCAATTGCTACGGTCATATAAGTAATACCATGAAGTTACCTGGAATTGCATCGAAAATCGTCTTGTAAGGAGTGCCCCTCATCTGCATCTGTCTTCTCACAGTGTCCAAAGGATAGCACGTGAGTGTGGCAAGTGAAGCTGAGACAAGACCCGTTAGCAGAGATGCTTCAGTTCTCTTTTGAAATTCCTCTGGTAAAGACTTTTTCACCCTGTCATCCAAAGAAGACTATGGTTACATACCGTGTATACTCTTTCAAAGTAATATAAAAAGAGGTAGGAGCAAGTGGACTCACAAGTCAAAAACGCAGAAATTGACAGCAATATATGGAGCTATTCCAATAAGAGAAGGTCCAAGACCATAATAGAACGATGCAAATCCTTCCTCCCTTAGCATGGTTAAGGCAATCTGGAAATAACACTTCAAAGTTCATTTTCTCTAAATTAAGATAGCTTGTCATAAATAAAATGATCAGGTCTATCATACCTCAGTCATAGTTCGGTACCCCGGTTCAACTGCTAACCGTAACCTCAGAACATCTAACGGATATGTTACCTAGAGGAAGGAAATAGTACACATTTAAATGGCTGAGCATGACAGGAAGTTGAACTTAAAAGTGGATGCCATTTATATAAATCCACTACTGCTTTACTTACAAAAGTGGATGTCATCCCTGCACAAGCCCCTGCTGCTAGTCTTCCAAGAAGAGAGAGCTCACCATCTTTTCCAGTAAAGAATTTCTACAAATTCCACATGTAGATATTAAGTTCTGGATACATGGAATTTGGCATAAGATTTTCTTAAATTTGGGTTCACAATTACCTTGTAAGCTTCATAAGCAAAAAGTTGAACAGCACTGTAAGGGATAATCCGTATCACCTGACCCAAAAATTAATTTCAATTAAGATGCAGTTCATGAAAGTTTCAAATCCCAGGAAATAAGTTGATAGACACCGAATAACCAATTTAATGAGCACACAAACCTGTGGAAGGTTGCCTTTCCAGTACCCTTTGAGTCCTTCTTCTTTTCCTATCAGAGTTATGGCCTGAATTGTATACAAGAGCATTTAAACGTAATGAGATGGTCATAGATGATGAAGATATACAGAACCCCTTACAAAAGATAAACTACGCATCTGTCTGTTTCCTGTTATTCTTAATTCTACATAATTAGAGTATATGTAGACCAAAAACCAGAATAAGAGAAACTAAGCAGCAATGCATACTGAATAGTTCACTTCTTAGCTGGCATTATGTCCAAATTTCAGGTCTGCAATCTCTGCGTCACACAACCCATATGTGTAAGACAGCACATACTTCATGCCCTAGCAAAATGTGAAACAGCTTTGTCTCAGAAGAATAAGCCACAACCAAAACATACCTCAACAAAACTAATAGCCTTCTTAGCACTTGCTTGGCCAACTCGCACGCCATGAGTCTGCAAACATATCAACCAATTTTAGAGTACTGAAACCTTCCAATTGAGCCACTACATTGTCAAAATAAAGCAAACACAGTAATAACAACATGTGTAAATGCTGCATATCAAAATAGAGAACCACATTATCCCTATATTCTAATTAAAATGTCGCATTTTCATTCCAGAATATTAAAAAAACACTGCATTCCTTGTATCCAAGAAACCAGCTCGATATTACTTATTTATACAAGTTCTCAAATAACAACGGTCCAAGAATATAAACTTACCTAATGCAGCTATTTTTACCTTAAATTCTTTACTATATCTAATGTCAAAAGGCAAATGCTTATTCGTGTATTTACAATACCTTGAAAACCTAGAAAATTATACATTTCTAACATGCAATTTCCATTTCCACAGTAACCAAAGTGACTACATTCATTACCCCCTAAACGACGTCGCACGCTAACCACATAAATAGTACCCCAAAAAAAGCGTCACAATCTCAAAGCCAAACAAAGAGTGAAACCGACGCACCTGCATAAGAATCTTGATACGGTCGAGCGGCGCCGTGACCGACTTGGCGACGGCGCCGGCAACAGCTCCGGCGCAGAAGAGCGCCAAATCCTTGGGGACGCAGGCGAGTATGGCGAGCGGGTGCTTCAGAAGCTGAGCGGGCGACGGCGCGAACTCCTTGTGCTGGTCGCGCTTCTCGGCGACGGAGAGGCATGCGAAATTGCAGCGAATGCCGGCGCCGGGGGAGGTGGAGACGGCGTAGGAGAGGTGCGAGGTCTTCCAGAGGGGGTCGTGGTCAAGGGAGAGAGAGTGTGAGGAGGAGGAGGAGGTTAGGGTTAGGGATGGGATGGGGCGCCATGAGAGAATGGGGTGGTCGTCGGTCATGGAAATTGAGGTGAAGAAGAAGAAGATAAGAGAGAGGGAGGTTAAGGCAGTTGCAGAGGGAATGGGAATGAGAATGAGAATGAGAATGAGAATGCGAGTGAGAGAGATTTGTATAGGGCGGGTTTTAGAAATGCGCGTGATTGTACCTACCAAGTGGTAGTTCGGGTTTTGGGCTAGGCCTGTAATATTTATAAAGCTCTAATGGGCTGTTATCTCGGATCTCACCTACCCATTTTGTTTATGGGGATCCGTTTTTGCTTGAGAAACACGTATGATCTAATCTTCTAGATTTGCAACTCTCATTTACAATCGATCTCACCATCGCAAGACCGGATATGAATGGTTGAAGACCTCGTTGGGGACTTGAGGGGGTTCTGTGCAACGTGCGTATCATTGTGGATCGTATTTTCCACGAACGCACTAAGCACATTGGAGTTATATATATAGGCATAAATGCCGATTTACACCTCAAATTTGGCTGAAATTGTCAATTTGCACCTCGAACTTGCATTTGAGTCAATTTACCTCCTAAACTTGGTAAAAATTGCCGATTTGCACCTCATCCGTTAAATTTAATTGAATCTATCCAATTTTGCGTCACATGTCATGCACATGAGGGGTAATGTTGTCATTATATATTTATTCATATTGAATAATGAAATAAATTAATAACATTACTTAAGAGGAACACTTGCTACAATTTTTGTTTTTGCGAAACATGTTATTGATTTATATATTTATTATTTTATGTAATATGGTATGTTAAAAGATATTAGAAAAAATATAAATAAATAAATACATTGAAAATTAAAAATAAATGTGTGTTCCGAGAGAATTATTATTCTACCATTGTGTGTGTCTTAGCCTTATTAGGTTTCCTGTTAGAGATAGATTTACATCTCTGTAATAGATTAGGACTCTGAATCCTACGAAATTGTGGTTATGTAATGCCTATATATTGGCCTCATTATCAATCAATAAACGGTTACGTTATGTTGTATTATTCTCGTTTTGTTCATCCTCCAACAATGTGTACATATAAAAATATATTTATACACAACACACTATATTTGAATGAGTGGGTATATTGAATATATAATTCAAAGTATGGTTAAATAGGTAGAAAAAAAGATGTAAATAAATAATTTGATTAACAAAATAATCCTCATTTTAAAGAATATTTTTATTTGTTTTTAAGAAAAATATAAATAGAAAATGACGACATTACTCTCATGTGCATGACATGTGACGCAAAATTGGATAGAAACAGTTAAATTTAACGGATATGGTGCAAATCAGTAATTTTTACCAAGTTTAGGAGGTAAATTGACTCAAATACAAGTTCGGGGTGTAAATCGTCAATTTTTACCAAGTTTAGGAGGTAAATTGACTCAAATACAAGTTCGGGGTGTAAATCGTCAATTTTTACCAAGTTTAGGAGGTAAATTGACTCAAATGCAAATTCGGGGTGGAAATTGACAATTTCAGCCAAATTTAGGGTGCAAATCGGTATTTATGCCTATATATATACTGCCACTTCATGTTCATTCTAATAACGGCGAGCAAATTAGGAATAGCCAGGCTTAAGAAGTACTAGAAGCTACTGATTGTTTTGATCCCCAAGTCTTTTGGTTTTACTTCTTTCTTACACTTTCTGTTTACTAGGTTCATTGATTTGAGGAGTCAACATTTAGAGCTGTCCGTTTAGTCAAATCCGATCCATGTTTTATGACTGTTCACATTGAAGTAATTTCGCGTGGAGACTTAAACAGTGTTTAATTGATCGATCTGTTGGTCACAAGCATGTTGCTTCTCCTCCTATACATCTGTTGCACACTTGCACCCTATACATGTTCATTATGAATGAAATATACAAACACATTACCATTGAAAAGTTTCAACATTGATCATTCGGTTAATTCTTGTTGCTCGATCTGAAGAGCAATCTCATATTTTCATTATGTCACTATATATCGAACATAAAACATAATAGAATATCAGTTATGAAGTTAGGGAACTAAAGAGTACGTATTATGGATAATTAATTTGTGGATTTAAGGAGGATTGTCAGAAAGGTCGTTGAGCAAAAAAAAATATTTATGCATGATTAGTAGCTAAGTAGCACGGATACGGACACGGACACGAGTGTCCGTATTGGACACGAGTGTCCGTATTGGACACGATTCGATACGTAAACACGGTATATTGAAATTTTTTTAGACACGGACACGTGGTGGACACGTTAATTAAATATTATATTTAATATATATTTATTTTAAAAATAATTTATAAATTTGAAGTATTTAGATGTATATATATGTCAAAGTGTGCATTAAAATGATGAAAACATAACTTGTTGGAATGACTAAGGACTTGATAAATACCTTATATAACCAAAGTACCTTGGATAACTAAAGTTCGAATCCCACCACAAGCATTCTTATTTTTATCACGAGTTTCTCTCCTTATATATAACTAAGGAGTTGTTGGGTGCCTTGAATGACCATGGTTCAAATCATCTCACCATAAGCACTTTCATTTTTATCATGAGTTGGTGCGTGTCCGATGCGGATACTCGCGTGTACAGGCCGAGTCCGTGCTACTTAGATTAGTAGTGTTTTTCAAACTGTCTAACTCTTTTCTTCAAGCTGCATCGAATGGAGGTATTAGCATCGTGCAAATTCAATGAACTATTATTTTGTAATTTTCATTACTACGTGAAAACTTAGCATCCTTGGGTTGAGATTTATCAATTGATCGAAGAACAAATTGAAGGATGATATTTATTAATTTTGTATACTAGCAATTCAGATTTCATAAACACTTGATGAATACAGAATAGTGAGAATACTAGCAAACTTTGATTTGATTGCATGCAAACCCACAACATAATACACTTCCATTTATTCATTGCATTACAACAAGCATAGAGAATAGCGTGTCCGATACGGATACTCGCGTGTCCGGACCGAGTCCGTGCTACTTAGATTAGTAGTGTTTTTCAAACTATCTAACTCTTTTCTTCAAGCTGCATCGAATGTAGGTATTAGCAGCGTGCAAATTCAATGAACTATTGTTTTGTAATTTTCATTACTACATGAAAACTTACCATCCTTGGGTTGAGATTTATCAATTGATCGAAGAACAAACTGATGGATGATATTTATTAATTTTGTATACTAGCAATTCAGATTTCATAAACACTTGATGAATACAGAATAGTGAGAATACTAGCAAACTTTGATTTGATTGCATGCAAACCCACAACATAATACACTTCCACTTATTCATTGCATTACAACAAGCATAGAGAATAGCGATAGATAAAAAGCCAGATGAAAAAACAATCTGATATCCGAAATACATTAAACATGACATATGCTGTATGGGGTAGCCTGTCGTCATCAAGCTTCATGAATACCAAATTGTAAGGTATTTCGGCCAGTATCAAGTATGAAGTGATTCGCTTTCCGGCAGGCAATCAAGACAATAAAAAATTGATCGAAGAATTGCATGCAAATGTATGTTGGAGGATTCGATGATGCTGCAGCTGGTCACTCGGCCCTGAAGGCCAAAATCTGCATCAATAGAAATCAAATGCTTAATTTATGTTTCATCTTGACAACTAGTTAAGTTGCTAAAAAATATATATATATATATTTATATATAGTGTCAACATGCACTCACTTTCTTAAGCTCCAAATACTGACCCAGTTGATGTTTGAAGTCCCGGACTGATATTGTTTGGATCATCTACATCAGGAAGAAGTAGGTTTAGATAATGGATCAATTGTAAAGTAAACTTAATATTTTGGGTAGCAAAGAGTTGAAGTTGTAAGTACTTACTAGGTGTAGCGTTAGATACAAAAAAACAGGCTCCAATAATAATGTAGCACAGCAGAAGAATCAGTCCTTTCAGGTAGTGAGATGTACCATCCTATGATAAATCAAGAAAATTAAAGACTCATGAGATTGGCAATCTTAATGTCGCACATATGCACATTATATATGCAGTACTCAACAGATGTTAATCTTAGTACCTGCAATGTGAAGGCCGTGGCTAGGATTGATAAAGCAAGAGAGCCAGTCTCAAGGAGACTGAAATTGAGATCCATATTAATACCCATAATCCAAGCTACGATGATACAAAATGGAACCTGCACATTCATATATAGTAAATGGGTGTTCATAAACTAGTTTAACAGTAAACAAAAAGAAGAAATGATGCCAAATAAATTGGTATTGATGGTACAACAATCTGATTTCCTTACCACAAACATGGCAATTTGAGTTGCAGAGCCCAACGCGACTCCAAGGGTTATATCCTGCATTTGCGTCAAGAAAATAATATGAATTAACATGTATTTGAATATTTGATTATGACTTACATAAAAGACAGTTTTAGACCATATTGTAGATGCAAACTGAATAAGAGTTAGTTTACTCCCGATTAAATAACTTGGTTGACAGTATTATCAATAGAAATACACAATTATATATATGTAAGGAGATTGTTCATCAGTTACTAAACTCTACGTTTATAAAATCAAACAAATGGAGATCAATAATCTCAAAATAAAATGTGAGGCATAAATTTCCTACCAGCTTGTTCTTGAAAGCAAAAATCACAGCTCCTGCATGTTCTGCTGCATTGCCAACAATAGGCAGCAAGATTATGCTGATGAAGCTCACAGACAACCCCCAAGAATCAGATGCTTCCTGTTCATCGATCATCAAATCACTTGGTCATTGATATGACAATAATATCAATCAATGAATAAGCTATATATATAACTTCAAACAATCTTGTGAGGACTGAACTATTACCTCAATGGTTCCGACTACATACTCAGACAACAAAGCTATGACTCCAGTCATTCCAACCAACCACACAAAACCACTCCAGAATCCAATCACAGCCGCTTCTTCCTCAGCAACATCATCGTTGTCCGATTCCTAAAACCGTGGACAACAAATAATCAGTACTAATCTTTTATCAAAACACAAAATGACTCGACATTCATACACAATTGATATTGATCGACTTATCAACTAATTAATTAGCTAGTTCAATTACATCTTCAGATTCAAATAACTCGCGGTGAGTCCAGAGCTGGAAAACAATGTAGGCAGCGTAAGCAATCAGCATCACAACGCTGCTAGCTCTCGACAGATGGAGCGTGGGGACCGCCGTGGCCACTGATGCTTCTGCGGCGTAAGTGAAGAGCAGTGGCAGCAAGTGACACAGCAGCGCCAGCAGCAGCATTGAAGAGTTCACATCGGCTTGTCTCTGTGTAAAAACAAAACATCAGAATTCGCATCGATGATATAAACAGTACCCTACTCGTGATGAGGACATAGGGCCTCATGATCTACTTACCCTGTCATATTTTTGTTCCTTTTTCAAGTTATAAATGCCACCGCAGAAGAGAGACGTGCCGAGGACTAGGAGAAGGTTGGAGAGTATCGATCCCAGAAGGGAATACTTCACCACTGCGATTTTGCGCTGGTTTAGAGCAAAGACGGCTATAATCAGCTCGGTGGCGTTGCCACATGTCGCGTTGAGAAGCCCTCCAACTGTAAATTTATGAAGCAAATCAGTACTTATTAAATTAGAGTAGTCAAACGGGGCAGCCCGGCCAATTTTAAGCGGGTCAAAATTGTGCTCGTGTCACCCATTTATTTATCGTGTCGGAGTCGAACCGGCCCATTTTCTTAAATACTAAGCTCATCCCGGCCCACGATCCAAACTATGTCAGGCCGGACTCGGGCCTGTGCTGGGCCAAGAAGCGGCACGGCCCATTAGCATTATAAGACATAATTAAAATAAAATATAAATTATATGATTAGAATATTTATTTTATATAACTATCTAGAATAGTAAAATAAATAGTATATTACAATATATATCATAATCTTATTTCTAAAACGTTACGTATGTTAAAATAATGACTTTTTTACTACTTTAATAATATTTGTGAAATATTGTGGTTAAAATAATGAAATAATCAAAAAAATTAATTTAAATGGTCTAATATTCAAATCTCATAATGACAATGATTTAAAAATTCATATAAATAATATAAAATTATGTGTTTAACGGGCCGGCCGATAAATTTATCGTACTCGGGTCGTACCAGGCTCGGACAAAACCAGACCCATGAGTTAATATATCTCGACCCGGCTCATTACAATAACAAACTCGGACCGTGCCGGGCCGATTTTTAACAGACCGGGCCCGTGCTAGGTTCTGGCTTTCCGACCCATTTGCCACCTCTAGATTAAATCAATTAATCGTTTACCATACCTAATGTAATAATCCTTTTAAGGAAAAGAAAGAAAAATACCTGTTGGACCAGTGAAATAAGCAATTTGTCTGCAATTACGGAATTCGGAAAATGAAAAAATAATCAGAATTAATATTGCCGTCAATGTTAATGCATGCATGAATGCATGATTACTGGCGATTACAAAGTAGTCAACTAATGATATAAAAAATTGCACTTACTCGGTGAGAAAACTGACACGTTCTGCTAGTGGCATTAGTCCAATTAGGCTAAGCGCGAAAACCCAAGGCTGTATATTCATGCGGTAAATATATAATCAGATACTTAATCATAATCAAGGTCATAGTAAATGACTCCATCGGAAAAAAAAGATTAGGAACACTACAACAAAATGAGGCAAATGCCACATTTATTTATTATTGGAAGTGTAGCTAATAGAAGTGTGGTTGATAATGTCACTAGAAATTAAATGTAGCTAATAGAAGGAAAACCACATTTAATCTCTAGTGACATCATCGGCCACACCTCTATTGACTATAATTTTAATAGTAAATAAATGTGACATTTGACCCATTTTGTTGTAGCGGAAATGAATCAAAAATGTATGTAATTAATCAATTTTTATTTTTAATTTTGAAAATTATAATTATATAAGAGTGTTACTCTTAAATTACGGTTAAATTTACAATTAAATAACATAACATTCTTTCATCGGAATAATCAAATAGCACTCAGTTTTTCAGACCATATATTATCTGATGTGTATATATATATAACAACACATAATGTTTATCAGGTCACTGTTTCATTGCAACCCTAGCGATCAAGGATTAATTAGGGTTAGTACTCACTCTTCCAAAGCCAAAAGAGTCGGCCACAATGGCTGCCGGGATGGCAGGGAATAGAATTGAGAGTTTGGTACCCAAAATAACCTCCTGAAGATTGGCCAGGAATTGTCTAAGAAGTGAACACGGAATTTTGGAAACGAGGGTGCGATCGGACTTCTTCCTCAGTGAAGTGGAGGACCTGTTGTGAGCGGACTTCTTCCGGTGCTCTTTGGTTAGGACCTTTATGTTGCCATTTTCCAACAGCCATGGTTCTTGGTTCGAAGCCATCTTAATGCAACACCAGGTTAATTAGGACAAAGGAAAGGTTTACAGAACAGAAAGAATAGAAGAAGACAATCAGGGGTAGTAATACTAGGAGGTACGCAGCTATTTCTCTGAATCAGATGCAAATATGGGGTGAGGATTATACAGTTTAAATAGGCATATTGGTGCGAGAGTGGCAATTCAAGTGAGTTGCTTCCTCGAAGTTTCATTTTTCTTTTCTTTCTTTTTTTTCCTTTCGGGTCTTCGATCTCTTAATTGGTTCACTGTGCCACGTTAATATATAGCAAAAACCAGACTGAAAAAAAATCTCAGGATATTATCAACCAGGAATTATCAATATGGTAGGTAACAATAAAAGTAAACATTTAGATATTAATGGAGAAATCAGGTAAGATTTCTTAATAGGAAGAAAATATGGCTTAATCATGACAATGCAATATTTCAATGCGGGCACGCAGGAAGTTAACCAGGTTCCCTGGTTATGAAATTAATGTATATGTTTTCATTTGTGTTATTATTATTTTTTAACTCAGGTCAGTTGTGCACGCAATGCTGATGATCGACATATCCGAAATCCTTCATTGTGTAAACCACATATCCAAATTGATCCTCTTTATCTTCAAGTACGTACTAGTGTAGATTTGTAGTGAGATAAAATTTGGTGGATGTAAAAAGAATTGATGAAACTGTGACTTGAGCGCTAATCGTACTAGGGTTAAAAAAATATAAAAAAATAAAGAAGAAGATTGTACTAGGTTTCAACTTTCAAGTCGATCTTCATTATGTAGTGATGAATTACTTCCCTTACAAGGTGTACGTGTTCTAGCTGATGTAAGTCACAATATCTGTACGTACGTGCATGTTGTAACTATATAGTTATATATATTCATTCACTCGTGACTGTGGTGATGAATCGGTATTACTTCCTCCCGTAAACAAACAAATACACACATATCTATATATTGACGTCAAGCCAAGGATAGCCATTTCAGCAGTATATAATTAAACTTCACTCGCACAATCAGTTCCCGGAGGAATTCTGGCAAAGCCCGTAGAAGACAAATAAGGGAAAGAAAGACTATATAGTTTATTACCACATAATTTAAAATTTAGGGAAAAAACATTCAAACTAACAAAAAATTCCAGTTTGAGAGCTAAAAAATATATTGATGCATTGATGCATGTTATACAACTCATATCTGACGGTCGATATTATTTTATGAGTAGAGACTAAAAATAATATCAGTTGTCAACCGTCAGATATAAAATATATAACATGCATCAAATGTATAATAGATTAATCCCTAGTGATCACAAAATTGATAAGAAGCCAGGTATATATAAGAAGCAAATGAATCATGTCATCGACTGTCATCATTTATATCAAACAAACAAATGAATCAATTGATTAAGAAGCCAGGTATATCACTCGCCAGCAGCTATAGGAACCTTCGCAGCAACCCACTCATTCTAATCTTGAAAACCTGATATTTTTTAGGACGTGGTACAAACAATCGGGCGGTTATGCTTTGTTTTCATTGCTTAAATTACGGCATGCGCACAGCGCGCTCAGATAGCAATGACTCGCTCACATGGAGAGTATGAGCAAAAAAGCAATCCAGAAATTAAGCCGGTTCATGACTCGCTCATATAATATAGTTTATATGCACTGTTATTTATGTGTTTTCTTATAACACAGATTTTTGTGTATTTTTTTTTTTGCAAACTGATTTTGTAGTTATTATTAGTTTAGAGATTGTGTATGGACCCACATATACTCATTTCACACGGTTAACTGTGTGAGTTGGTATTTCACACAGATTTATGACAATCAGTGTGAGTAAAATCAGTATGAGAGTTAATTTTTGCTAGTAGTGTCATTCTACGTTTTACGATTGATACCGATCTCTAATCATAACTTAAGAATACCGAGATTTTAGGTGGTCCTGTACGAAACTACGAAATATTCGAGATGCAAAAGTTCCAAAGTAGGGAAGGTAGAAAGAAACTTCGTGCGGTAATAGGTGTAGTACCGAAGGACAAATTTACATTCCCTGTGCCTACTATATATATTCTGAGATTTAGGTCGTCAGTTGTGCCAAACTCCCACTTAGTTTTTTTTTTTATCAAACTCCCACTTAGTTGCATGCATATATTTCCGTCTATCCAGCTTCGAAAGGGTTTTAGTTTTACTATACTACTCAAGGTTGGTTGAAGTAGTTCTTCTTCAGAGTTGCTTATATGGTTTATAATTGTAATCAATTTGTTCATGTTACATCTTAATTATTAGCAGCCTGCATTATATATATGTTCATTATTTATGTTCAAAATCAACCCTACTCTTTCAGGCATGCATCGTACGTCTTCATTTATACATATCGATCTGACATATCTTCTATGGTTGCAAGTTGCTTTCAAAATCTAGCTAGCTTATACGACCTCACTATAGATCTAGCTAGCTAGGCAAGCCACCGTTGACGTACTTGAAGCAGTAAAAATAGATTAGCCAGAATGAGCTGCGCACTGAGGTTTTAAGGTGCCATTTCGACATCATGCTAATCTTTGTCTCTCAACTCATAGATTTATTGTCGATCTTGTATAACAGATCGATGCAGTCTCCATCGATAGGTAGGTACGTATAAGTTGCATCAAGTACGTCGGCCATCTCATGAACCATATCAATCGGTAATTCTTCATCACGAACCATATAAACTTCCAATGCGCTGGTTTTGTTTTTGTTTGCGAAGTTTTACGGCCTTTGTTAGAAATTGGCCGGTGAAGGAATTAAAGAGATCCAGGAACTTTGTTCCTATCCTCTTCAATACTATCTATAATGGATCGATCGTATGACTCCAACTATATATGCTCTATATAATAGAGCTGTGGCTCCTCCAGATGTTTCATCGTATTATTGTAGATAGCTCCAGTAGGATATACATATATTTTCGCGCGTACGTACTGCAATATAGAGACCACACACACATATATATTGATACGTGTACCCAGTTAGAGCAAGTCAGTTATAAATGCCCCCACATGCGAACATCTGTCTCACTAACTCTAGCTAGAGTTAAGACTGATCAGCTTCCACGAAGCTTCATCAACCGGCGTATTAGCTCCAACAACGTGCATGTTACGGCCGGAAATGGACACTGCTCGTTTGTATGATTTGGTAATTAATCATTGAAAGGAACTGCAGTTGTGGGCAGACAAATAATTGAGCTGCCATGAAACTTCGGCGAAGTTTCTCTCTGACGTATCCTGAGCTACTTGGCAAAATCATTGATTTCATAAAAATAGACGTAGATTTTGAAATGTGTCGTTTTGATTTGCATGTTGCATAGTTTGATCACTTTGATGTTGATCTTCGATCTCTTCTGTGTTTGTAGCTATATATAGTACACTCTTCCGTATGGTATTCCACAAAGCATCAGCTTCTTAATTAAGACGCCTTTACAATCGACCAACTTTTACTGTAGTAATTAAATACATCATCTTCATTGTCAAGAAATATCAGTGTAAAAACGGACGATCGATTCGGAAATATATAGTTCGGAAAAGTATCCGAACTATATAATCATATATGCATGGCTAGAAGGTGTCTAACTTGATTATATTTGTCAGAGTGAAACAGATGCACGGTTTAGCTAATCTCATTAGCTTACTGGTCATGAACGATTGAGGCCTCGCTCCTTATATGCAAGTGTTTTGAAAGAATGTATGTTTCTCTAGATATGAAATCGATCAAAAAAAATATACTTGGAGCTCTTACATATTAACAGTATTAGTTCTGGTAGAATTAATGAATCAGTAACTTCGGCTTGGCCGTTTCTGCATTGCACGGGTTCAACTGTTCAACTAGAAAGTTGGTAACATATGCATTATATATGTACAACAAGATCAACTATACTTCAAGTTAATTAGGGCTTCCATACAAAAAAAAAACAAACTTATAATGGAGTTTGGATCGGATCTGCATATAGCATCTACGTACGATATTTAGGTAGAAACTTGTGTCAAAGAAGACACCACGACGGCTTGTGGCGTCAAAGAGTGGGTTAATCAAGAGTACGGAAGTTTTATACGGAAGATTTGGACACGAGCTAGCTAGTTGATTCACATCATTATCATATTATCATATACATTGATGACGCGACGACGTCCAAATGAAGGCTTATTTTGTCATGAGCTAATTACCACGTTTGGATAGGGAAACTTATTCAAGGTAGTCCATTTGCACCAATAAATATTATGCAATCTCAGCCATTTATTTAATCTAACACCAAAATATTTATTTAATCTCAGACAATAAATATTTTGTCTTTTTATGACACTAACACCAAAATTGACGTCGTTAAAAAAAGACTAAAACAAGAAAATCTAGTCAAATTGTAAAAAAAAACATTAAATTAGACACTACAATAAAATGGGGCAAATGCCACATTTATTTACTATTAGAAGTGTGGTTGATGATGTCACTAGAGATTAAATGTGGCAAATAGAAGAAAAGTCACATTTAATCTCTAGTGACATCATAAGCCACACTTCTATTGGCTACACTTCAAATAGTAAATAAATGTGGCATTTGCCCCATTTTATTGTAGTGAGATCTGGGAGCATTTCATGAACAATCGAAGACTTCGTTGGGTTGGTTTGAGAGATCGATAAGATGCCCCTGTGATTACTGACGAGCTTTGTAAAAGAGTTCTCGACTACAACGCAAGAAAAATGAGAAAGAAGCCCGGGAAAAGCCAAGATCGATAGCCATCCACGTCGAAAAATGAGGAAGAGCAGAAAAAAGCAAAACGAGAATCAACTAAATTATAACCAAAATGAACTCGTAAATCACAAAGTGGAGGAGAATTTTAGTATGGGTCACCATAAAAACCCATGAATTCTTGTGCTTAATAATTATCAGAGAGCCAGAAGGGGTTTCAGAGCCATCAAAAGATTTCTGCAAATTTGAAAGTAGTTTGGGATTCCTGCAAGTTTTGATGAATTTTTATTTTTGGGTTTGCTATTGATGTTACGGCTTGATGGAGGTGCTGCGATTGTGTTGTAAAGCTTTGGTTAATTAAGATATGAGGAGACGTTGATTCTTCAATACTTATTGATGGAAAATCATAATAAAAATCTCTCACACTTCTTTCAGGTTTTTGTGTCCCCACTGTCTCTCAAATTAAGATAGTCTTTTACTGCTTTTTTTTTGTATGCAGTTGGTTGACTAACTAAATTATGTTAGTGCAAATTAGTGGGTTCAAGTGAACCTTGTATTCTGAATAAGCTCCTTTAGTCAAGCTCTCGTTATATGGAGACTTAATTAGCTCATCAATTTTGAAAACGAATTAGCTTACAAATGAATGAATGATGGCAAAAAAAAAAACTCGATCATCAATTTTGGATCTCCATTTTTGGTGGAGAAGAGATAACACTGTGTTGATTGGTGATATTTTTTTCGGAGGTCGACATATAAAAATTTCTCTATAAGGACTTGCCGACTAAGATATAAGAGTGAGAAATTTTAGAGGGCAGAATTAGGTTTTGAGAGCCGTGCCACTTAGCTAGGGTTTGATTTTTGTGCATGCAGTTCACATCACATGTAATCATGCAGAAATGCTCTGAGAAAATCAGAAATTGTTAATTACCGCGCAAAGCTTTTTTGATGCGGACAAATCCAATGTATGGGCGGCCAAAGATGTCCTCTGCACAGACCAAAGGGGCAGCCGTGAACGAGCATCCACGCATCAACATCAGTACTCGAAATTTAAAATAATGATTCAGAATTGGTTTGAGCTACGTACTGGAGATCGGACAAGGAACATTATCTAGATTATGATATGTTATAATAAAGGAGTGTAAATTCACTATTAGAAATTAAATAAGGGGATATTCACTAAGGGGATATTTAATTTAAAAATAAATAAACAAGCGTCCCTATATTTTTGCATTTGAGGACATATGTTAGATTGTGTCTTTCAATATATATTTGACACAAATCATGTGTCTCTATATATGCAAAAAACACACTTTTGTGTCTCTAAACACTTTAGTTATATTAGGGCTGTTAATCGGTTCCGGTTCCTGAAAGAACCGTTGGGACCGAACCGTTTAACAGCAGTTCAGTTCGATTCCTAGAAAAAAAATGAAGTTATACAGTAGAACCGAACCGTTTTTAAAATAGTTTGGTTCGGTTCGGTTCTAAAATCTAAAATGTATAGGAACCGTTTAGAACCGTTTGCAAAAGGGAGAAATTGCTTTAAACTAAAGTACTAGTTATACTCCATTTGGTGGATGACAGAAACTATGCCCTGGTTTGGAATTATCTTGTCTCGAATTATCAATCTTCCCACATTTCTTGTCACCAGATATAAGTATGATATGCTCAAACTAACATCAGTCTTGAATTTAAGACAATTTTTTTGGAACCGTTTTGGAACTGGAACCGTCATGGAACCGTTAGAAACCGAACCAAACGGTTCATATTCTGAAAAAAAACAAGAACCGAACCATTTAAATAACACGATTCGGTTTACGGTTCCACCTATTTTTAGCTGTTTTTGGAACCGTTTACAGCCCTAAATTATATCCACTCTCATATTTAGATATTTATATATGTTCCTAAACTACATAAAATATATATTTAAGTGGTAGGATATCATTGCTTTTCCGAGACAAATAGTAGAATACTAGAATACTCTCTTCAGGCTCCATATTGAGAGGCAAATCTCTCTCCTCCGTTTGCCTCTGACCCTCTGAGACCTCCCACTTCAATGGCGACCATCCTTCTTTGTCTCCGACCTCCGGCCCTCAACGACGACGTCGTTGCTATTCCCTTGCACTACTACAAATATATAGATCAATGACATCTAAAGCATGACGTTTTATGAAAAACATTTTTGAAGGTATCATTTCATGGTGTTTTCCAAATAACATTGTGTGTGCGTTTGAAATAACATTGAATTTGTTATGTTATATTTAAATGATATGCAGTTGAAATTGATAGGTTGCAGGTGGAGATGGTATGTTGTACCGGCTCCTCAGTGTAGTGTCTGATTTGCCTCCAATTGCCATGATGCCATCGAGAACTAGAAATTATCTTAAATTCTCGTTTGAATGGGTAATACTTTGTCTGCTAACCTTGTTTGATTAGACATATGTTAATTCGTTGGTGGTCATTGCTATGGTTTTGTTAATCTCACTCGCATTGATCTTGTGATCAGAGGGCTATGTAATTATGAAGTATTAATTGGATTCTGACATGGGGAACCTTACTGCATATACATATTAGGTTTCTATTGTAGTTTTGGCATTGTAGGAAAATATGTCCTGCTTCTAAAGTGTAAACTATCAAGTGGAAAGTCATGCATGTAATCTACTTGGTAATTGCTAACCGCATTATAGTTTCATTTCGTAGCGATTAATTTAGTTTGTAACATTCACATAAAGTATATTTAGATAGTACATAAGTGCTTAATTTATTATCAGTGAATTACTCATCATGAAGAATTCAACATAATTTATTTCTTTAACCCATGAGTAGACATATTTTTATCTCTTATGTCATACATGTGCCTTTGTAACACTAGCTCAGTGGTTATTTTCAAATCCCTTGAAGTAAGTCCATTTTAGTTATGTCAATTAACATATTAGTATTTCATTATCTTTTGATTGTTAAGATCGAGTTGTTGCTTGAAACTGATCCCAAGTAATTACAGGGTCGGCATGCGTTATGGTCATCCTGATGTGTTTGACAGAGTTTTCCACACAATCGGGTCGTATTAGCAAGACTTCTTGTGAATACATCAGTAAAGATACTTGGAAGGTTTGGCTCTTAATTGAAAATGTGCTATTTTTTATTTATTTAGCTTCCTTTTGTAATGTCTTTGGGAGTTTGGGCTGCTCATGGAATCCTGGAACATTTTTTTTCTTTTTTCTTTTCTTTGAGACCGGCTCTAATACATGCATGTAAATTAAGCCCAGGGTAATCGATAGGCATACCCAAATTTAGCCTTAAAAATTGGGCTGTGGGCCAGCTCGGCCCAAATTGGATTTTACTATGCCCGTTTTGAAATTGTAGGGTATGGGCAATACTTTTCAAGCCTTGGGCTGACCCAAAGCCCTGCCAATATGGTATATTATAGGGCTGACCCGTATCCCGACCTATTCTCGACACATGTTAGTAATAAATGGTTTTTCTCCTTTAGATTTAAAATATTAAATATTAAGAATTAATTGTCTGTTGGTTCAATTGACAAATGTGTTATTCTTATAAGAAGAGGTTCATGAGTTCAACTTTTATCTCTATCAAATTTCGTTCAAATCAACACTCAAATATTTTATTATTTAAAAATCACGGACCAAATGTAGATCGGGCCATGGGCGGACTTTTTAAGCTCAAACTTTATCCGCCCAAAGAGTGGGCTCGAGCTTCACATATTGTGATAGGGCTGGCTATGCCCTTCCCATTTTACACCTAGGGCCAAAAATGCCATGGGTCGGGTAGTATATGGGTCTTCATATTTTAGGATCGGGCCAGCCTAGCCCAGCCCATTTTACAGGCCTACTCTAGTATGTTGATACTTCTGGGAGAGTGCTTGAGATTGGAAGAAATGTTGAAATCATAGGTGTCAATAGAATTATTGATCTTGCTTTCGAAGGATTTGACTGAATTTTGGTTAGAATTATTAGGCAGGCTTTAATTCAACTTTACGCCAAGGAAATGTGACTTACCATGAGTATATTCAGGTAAATTATTGACATGTTTATTCTCTTAGGAAATTCCTTTAAACTTTTCTAACCAGTAGTTTTTATATTCAGTATATCTTCCTCTCACTTAATGGACTTTTGTATGGAATGAAGAGTTGAGTTGATCTATTGTTCATGAGAGAATGTAATAAGGGTTTTGAGATATGTTTTTATTTTCGAACAAGAGGTTTTGGGTTATGTTGATGTATTGTTGAATATTTGAGTTCAATTTAAAATGTTCTTTCTTCAATAATTACTACATTTTTGTTGTAATTATTGTTGTGGTAAGTAATTAAATATCAATGTGCCTAGATATGCAATTATTCCACATTAGGAGGGGGAAACCAAAAGAAAAAGATTGTCAATAGGCACAAATAGCTCAAGTGTCCTTTTTTTTTCTTTTAAAGGGAATGAATGTTACTTCATTGGACATAGCCCTTTCACGATCACAAAAATCAAATACAAGAAATGACAGACCATCTCTCATACACGTTAACAACTAAGAAAACAAATAAAGACGTAAAAATGCGCTTATTATACAAATAAGTCTGAAAAGTCCGAAACGAAAAACGGAAAACTAATATAAAGCAAAAGCATAGTAACTCTCTCACCTCTAATCTAACGACAAAAGATACTAATATATCGAGCAAAGAGGATCAATTTACATACTCTCAATGTTAGTAAATCGAAAGAAAAAAACGAAAGGGAGGATCATACTGGTGCAAGCATGAAAATTACTCGCTCTTTGCCTCCGCATGGAGGCCATTAGCATCCCCAGGTTCAACAACCCAGCCCCATACCTGAGCTTTCTTGAGGCCAGGCCTAGTCCCAGACACAGAAGCCCAACCCTAAATAATGAAGCGTAGTCTCTTTCGCCACCTCTTACCGATGACGTGTGCCATCCATGCCACCGGAGCCCAAGACCCATTTCGGTAAGACAAACCGCTCACCGCCAACCTATCCATGAGCATCGCTGGTAAGGGTGGGCGTTTCGGACCAAAAGCCTGAAACCTAAATCGGTCGGACCGAAAAAGACCGAACGAGCCGGTCTCAAAGATGAATAAAACCCGAACTGATCCACAGAAAAATGGGTTGATCTAGGTTTTTGATTTTCATTGGTTCGAAAGCCCGAACAAACCCGAATTTTTTATAATGTGCCACATGTCACGCTCCTATTGGTCCACATGCAAGACTTCCTCACCACGCATTGCCGTCGTCCGGCCACCAATGGCCACGAGACCACCACCATTCTCTTCCTCTCCTTCTCCTCTCCAAAACTCATGTCATGCATGTGTGATTCGAGCCTAACTTCCACAAATTCGATTTACGAATAAATAGGTGTTGCTGAGATTCCTAGCGCCACCGTCAAGCTTCGGTGAGCTTCCAACCTTCATCTTGGTAAGCATGACCTTCTTTATTCATTCCAAGTTTGATTTGGCTGGAAATCTCTTAGAACTAGTTCTGATTTGAGTTTCCCTTTCTATGTGACAACACCGCTGCACCACCATCGTTGTCTTCTCTGTCCCCGAAGAGAATCAAGGTTGCACGACCTATCCTACAACCATGGTGATTTGGCGAGCTCAATGGGGACCTATTAGGCGGCAGACGACTTGGAGGCCATTCGTTATGGCAGTAGCTCCGATCAGAGAATGATTAAGTTTTCCCCGGCTAATTTCGGCCCGATAGAGCCCGAACCCGTACCGATCAGACATGTTCGGCTTTGGGCCGGTTTCAACATCACTAGAGCCCGATCCGAACCGAGAAGTTCGGGTTTTGGGCCGGTTTCCGTTAATTTTGGGACCAAACCGACCCATGCCCACCCCTAATCGCTGGCTGCATCCAAAGACCTATATGGCCAAAGCTTGTGGAACCTCTCGGTGCTATCGCTTGTGAAAAACGAAGTCTCTTAGAGCCCGAGCCGCCGAAGACCTGCCCTTGTTTGGTCGGGGGAGCAAAGAGCCCGCTGTCACTGTTGCGAAACCTATGTTTCACCTTGCAGAGACCTTCTGACTACCTCGGAGCATCTCTTTCTTTTTTTTTAAGGAAAATATATATTCTCTAGCTCAAATATCCCTATAAGTGTAGTGTAGTTGTACAACTATATGAGAGTACAAATACATTTGTAGTTTGAGAAATCATGGGCCTCATTGTGTTTATTTGGGGACATATAATTTATATGTGCCATAAAACAATATGAACACTAGCAAAAGAGACATTTGTGTTATGTGTCTCTATAGCTCAAAGGGGACACATATATGTCCCTATAGGGCTAGGTATCAAAAGGGACACTTAACAAATGTCCCCTTAAGCCATATATTTTGTAGTGATTGGACGGCAACGACTGGGATCAGTATGAATCTACGTTCAAGAAGGAGAAAAACTGCACTACTGCCGGCTATAGCAAAATGATAGCTAGGGGAGCAGATAGAGATTGGGCATCAATGTGCATGATATTCAACAAAGTGACAATTAAACCGGCCGACATGGTTATTTGCAAAATGCATGATCGGAGAGGAAAGGCTATGTTCATCGATCACTATATATGGTTCATCTGGTAATTGCACCTTCAAATTAATATTTATGTCAGCGGCAAATGATCAATGTGTTTTGACATGTTATCTACATAATTATTTGTCATCGGACCCTTTTAGAATCATGAAACGAGTTTTGAATCATCAAACCAGATCGGCATTGGGTTAGATCGAATCTGCAGGAAGCAGGCGTGATAAATATATCAATTGATAGGGCAAAGTACAGAGATAGAGATATGGTTGAACAAGTTACTGAGCTGGTGACAGCGATGTCCGGTCAAGTTTGGTCGCGGAGTGCCACTAGAGATAGATGAGAGGAGAGGGCCGCCGAGTACTAAGTGAGGGCTTAGGGCGTTCCTAGTGCGGACGGCGCCTAGATGCATGGCTAGGTGATTTTATAGGCGCCTTGTAGGCGGATTTGGAACTCTCATCTAAAAGTATTACACGAAGTTAGAAATTAAAGAGAGATCTAAAGACAAAGACGCCTAAAAATTCCACTCTTTTGGCTTTGCTAGGGTTTCTTAGCCGTCAAACTCGTTCGAACTAGTTGGTGGAATGGCAACAGTGCCACTTCGATCATCAGAGGAGGCGGTGGTGACTTTCAAAGTTTCAATGACGGAGCCGATCTTCTTGATTCTGGTTATAACTTCGTGTGCAGTTGTTTGAATTTTGGGTTGACTGGGAATAATAAGCTAGGTCGCCAGGTCCGGGTTTTTGTTGGAGGGTCACATGGCCCTAAGCGACCTCCCCTTGACTCTAAAACAGTTAGATCAATAAGGTTTGCGATTGTTAGAACATTAGACTGATGATATATTGGATTCTAATTTCTCCGTGATCAAAGATGATTCAATCTTTGTACATGAACTACAGTCATATTACTGTCAATGGTGAACACCAGTTTTTACATTTGGGAGCTGTGACCATGAAAGATCCATATCTGATATCTCACCTGCACAGCTGCACTCATAGCTCTGACTTGAAGCACTATACTGTCATCCATGGTTTCAGACTTTCAGTCTCAAGTGCGTGTTCATACTTTTTGTTTCGTCATCTGTGGAACAGAAATTATAATTTTGACATGATGATGTTAATCATCTGATTACCGGAAAGGGTGTCAGCGGTTTCTGTGTTTGTTAATAATGCAATACTTACCCATAGGTGTTTCGAATATAAAGAAGCAGATGCCAATAGCAATGTAGCAGAGAATAAGAACTAAGCCTTTCACGTAATGGGAAGTTCCATCCTGTAAAACAAAAGGAATTTGATGTAATAGGCTCCAGTATATACGAAGTTATGAATGCATGTAACCACATTAATGTGAAAGTTACCTGTAAAGCAATGGATGTGGTGATCACTGCTAGAGTAAGAGACACCGTCTCGATTAGATTGAAGTTGATATCCATGTTGATGCCCATTATCCAAGCAACAATAACGCACGATGGCACCTAATCAGTGAAAATTAACAAAGTGATTTATGTTACTCATAATGTTAGCTTAGCAAGTTGGCAAGTTTTTTGTTCTCTGTGTATCAAGAAAAAATAGTAAAGTTTCAAGAACTCATGGATTTAAGCTTTGATTAAAAAAATTTCGCACCACGAACATGGCGATCTGAGTTGCAGATCCCAAAGAGACTCCTAAGGATATATCCTGCAATTAAACAAAAGGAAATCATTTAGAGTTCATGATACAAGGCAAAGAATTGGACGTTCCAGCTTTCATTTAGTGTTACTCACCAACTTGTTTTTAAGAGCAAATATGATTGAACCTGCATGCTCTGCTGCATTTCCAAGAATTGGAACTAGAATGAGGCTGAGGAAGCTCACAGACAAACCCCAGGATTTTGATGCATCCTTATACAATTAGCATTTTCAGAATATTGAATAGTTCATTGTCATTAAGAACACATTATATAAAACAGTAGAAATACCTCAATTGTGCCAACCACAAACTCAGACAACCAAGCTGTGGTGATTGTAACAACAAATAGCCAAAAAAATCCACTCCAGAAACCTACTAAAGCTACATCATTGTCATCGTCGTTTGATTCCTGATCATCAATAGCATATTTGATCAGTTCCATGTAAACGAAAATTCTAATGATGGTTCTGTGAGAATATAGCTCAAATGTCCTCAATTGTTGGGGGTGATTCACAATGTTACCCTGGCCTTGTAGTCGAAAATTTCCTAACACCTTATCTTGGTGAGTGCCTTTACCAGCTTTAATCCCCCACCTTAATTCTGCCAAACTTGACAGGTTGATCCATTTTGATGGAATTAGGTATTGGGACTAAGATTGGCAAGGGCACTCACCCCATTTGTGTCATGGGAATTCCTTTACCATATAGGTACCATTGTGTATCATCCACACAAGGGGTATATGATCCATTTTCTTAGCTTTGTTTTTATTCCTTATGTTGCTTGCGGTATAAGTTACGTCCTGTACCAATGGGTGAAATCAACAAAGTACATCAACAATGCATACTGAAGATGAGGGAATCCGAAAATTACTTCGTTTGATTCGAAAAAAGTGCGGTGAGTCCATAACTGGAAGAACAGGTACGTAACATATGACAGTAGCATAATGATACTAAGGGCCCTTGATAGATCAAGTGCTTGGCGTCCTGTTATGGTAGAGTCACCGGCATATTGAAACAACATAGGCAGCATATGACAGAATGCACCTAGCATTAGAAGGAGCGAGTTCACATGTGCCTGCCTCTGTGAATAAAAGAGAATTCAAATGCAAAAAATTATATGATATTTTTCTTTGAAAACAAAATTACATGAATTTAACTAGTTGGGAATTGCAGATTGTAATGAGATCTTACTCTTTCAAATTTTTGCTCACTTCTTAGGTTGACAAGGCCACCACAGAAAAGCGACGTCCCGAGAACTAAAAGAAGATTAGAAAGAACTGATCCCAGGAGAGAGTACTTGAGCAACCGCAATTTGTTTTGACTTAGAGCTGAAATTGCGATAATCAGCTCAGTGGCATTTCCAAATGTTGCATTTAGAAGCCCTCCCACTGCAACAATACAAAAACAAAATCGAATCGAGCTAGTGTAGTTTTTACTAAATTCAACCAAACAAATCTACAAGAGGGGGAATGGGATGTTAAGCACCTGTTGGACCAGTGTAGTATGCTACTTGTCTGTAATGTGAAATATAAAATGCATCATAGTTGACAAGAACTGTGTAAATCAGCAATTAGAGATTAACTTTAAGGTTGATAAAAATTTGTAGTATAACTTACTCTGTGAGAAAGCTGATTCGCTCAGCAAGGAAGGTTAGTGCAAGCAAGCTCATAGTAAAAACCCAGGCCTGTTAAGAAGAAAATAAAAAATAATTGGAAGGAAAACGACTTTAGCAATATTTGACGAATATAGATTGAAGTGCTTTCGGAATTAAAGATATAATTATCTCAGGAAGCACCTCACATAGCCATAAGTACTCCCAAATGCTTTTAGAAGAAACGATTGGTTTCATCATCTTGTATATTCCTCTTAACAATAAAAGCGCGTTCAACAAAATTTCTATTGAAGAAATGAACTTGCTAGAGTCCTACTATAGATTCTATGCACCCTCAATTCTTGCATATAGTAATATATACTGTATGTCATTAGCTCCATATAAATCAAGCTAAGCCATATAGAAATTAATTACTTGTACTCTAAGATACAAATTTAACGAACACTACTGACCTTTGCAAAGCCACAGTAGACAGCAACAAAGGATAGAGGAATGGTAGGAAGGAGTATCGCAAGCTTGGTCCCCAGAAGAACAACCTGAAGGTTACTGAGTACCCTCTTAAACTTCCCAGTTTGAGCACTAATATGTAGTAATATGGGATCTGACTTGTTTTGCAGCAAAGACGATGACAATGGTCTTGTAGTCATGCCATGATGAACCTCCTCGGTACTACTTTCGCCCTTCAGGTTGCCATGTTCCAAGAGATGTTCTCTGTTCGAATCCATGTTATAATTTGGCACCACAAACGAAACTGGATCAGAGCACCTGAAAAGAAAGAAACAGTTTTCTGTCTTGGTATAGGTTCAAGAGTTGGATTGGTTGAGGATCTAATTTTAGTCTCTTTCATAAAAGTTAGTGACTGTGAGTATTCATTAGAGGGCACCTAAAGGTTCCCATGTGCATGACATTGGCACTGACATATCTGCCTAAACATTTAGCTGAAATGACTGTGGTTTGGTGAATGAACAATTGACAATTCCATCATAATCTGGACTATGACATACTCTAGTGTACGGTAAAATAATTTGAAAAAAAAAAATACATACATACATACATAGGATGAAATGGTCATATGGGAATTTCAAATATGCAGACGGTAATCTCTGTAATATTCGATTGTTTATTTTGTACGTCATCTTTCAATTAATACCATCCGTATCAAAGATTAGCCAAATTAAAAATCTTGTGAACTTATAGAACAATTAGTTGCAGATAATTGATGTGACTAAACCATTACTGATTTGGCTGATTTATTTAAATGACAACATTTGCAGAAAGACCTAAATATGAACAGTTTCAGAATTCTTCTGTGCATCTTGTGGTGCATTCTATACCAATTTTGACTAACACTGATATCTCCCCTGTTATTAAATTGCAATCAGCAATGTCTTTCAAACTTTCATTGGGTTTGATTAGAAATGCCAACAAACTTTCCTATTGAACTGCAATTTATCTAAAACTGATGAGAGATCCAATAAAAGCATATGACAAGAACAAGACACCAACTACAATCCCGGGACTGAATATGTTGTCTTCTTTTCTGGTACATTGTGTTCAACTACGAATCAGATGCGAAAAATGATGAAGTTTGTTGAAAAAGTATAAAATATCAGCACCGTAAAGAAAATTTATAAAGAAATAAATTGGTGATCAACTAACCTTCTCCTGAAATTGTTTCAGCTTTGCTCCAAAATGCAAATTTCTGATGTGATTCAGCATGCAGTTATCTGAGAAAAATGGTTATGGCCTTCTTCCCTGCAGAGAAGAATAATTGCTCTTGGGGTCATTAACCATTAAAATTACTTCCACCATGATATCTCTAGTTTTGGCTCCAATCCTGTATATGTTTCTATCATTTTAATGTGGAGGACTTGATGGGATAAAATTTCTAGGTGCTTCTGCTATAATATCGTTTTGATATGGAATATTATCCATGTGTTACATGGACGTTATAGTCAAACCATTCAGAAACTCTCTCTCCCCGAAATTTGTTATAAATTACAATCTTACACATGCTAGATACAATTGTGCTCAACAAATACAAAAGCGTTTTCATACTAGTTCTCTCAGTTCATATTCCTAATTGCAACATGTGAATTGCATGTCACTTAAAACATCTACCACCAAAGGAGGAAAACTGGTGGGAATGCCAATTGAAGATAGTTAGTTCTATGTATAGCTTTTTAAGAGTTCACTACATGGTTGCCATTGGTAGTAGTATCTTATGGTTTGATGCAATACACCCGAGATCCCAGATGCTTTACTTCTAGACCAGCATCCTCGCAACCCGTGAAGAACAATGATTCATCCTCCTTTCCAATTCTTCGTCTCCAACTCATCAGAAATGAAGGCCGGGGTAAAACGATAGATTGTCCTGTGAGCCAGAAGAGATTAGAATAAGCGTAGCTTTAGGCACCTACTATGCAAGTCACTAAAACTTTTCACCATACCAGTTGGCCCATCCTCGGCTCGAGGCTGTAATTCATTCTTCTTTGGTTTGTAAGATTTCAGGAGAAACAAAAGAGTTTTTATCAAATTTGGATACTGTTTCACGTCTGCAAGCAACCAAGAAAAGTGAACAGGATTGCATATTGTTCCTGAGAAAGAAAAAAAACTAAATCATGGTGGAAAGAAACTTACATAATAAGATATCACTCGCAATAATCAGGTCCCAGTCTGGATCATTACAGGTGAAGCTCTCACCCCAGGTATCTGGAAAAAAAAAAGTAAATCCATTGTCCAATCAATTAGAGTGCCAATACAATCTTGTTCTTGCGCACATCAAATCACAGTCGAACCCAGCACAACAATGAAGGGCAAGAATGAACAGATGTTTGAATGGCATGAAAAAAATAAATAAAGATCCACATTCACAGAGTATGGGGACATTATTTGGAAGATCTGATGAACAAAAAACAGTACCAGTATCAGAATGTCCTGGGAGATCTTAGCAGATTATATATATGAATCCCTTTTGATGTGAAAATTTTGTCCAACAGTTTAGGAACAATGAAAGTTCAAAATGAAAAGAGAACATACAATAGCATTCAATTTAGGCAATCAGACACAAAATTTAGCTTCTGTAGTGGTTAGGGCTTAAATGCCAGAACTCACGCTTTATATGAGGGAGAGCAGGGGCAATTCCATTTTCCCTGCAGTTGTAAGCTATATTCTCTTCAATTTCTTGATCATTATAGTCGGATGTAGTGATGTCAAGATTACACAATCTTCGTAGGAAAATGGCCAGTGTGCCAGTTCCGCTGCCAATAAGTAAATTAACTTTAGTAGAATTAACTAAACAAGCAAGCAAACTCAAAAGTTATTTGAAGTAGTTTCAATAGTCATATAGTACAATATTGAAGAACACTGGGGGGGGGAAAAAGAAAAACCTACGAGTTAAGATTCAATTCGTCACCGGGACTTCAACATATCATGTTTTAACACAGTTAAAGCTGCACTTTCCCCGTTTAATTAGAAAAGAAGCAGACAAACAGAAAACAGCAATATTACACTCTGTTACTAGGGTTCATGAGAAGAGACATTGCATACATCTTTGCAAAGTATTCTGAGAAATCAGTCTAACCGCCAACAGGTAAGCTAAACTTCTAGATATTGCGTAGGAATGTTTCATGTTACCAACAACATAGACCTTCCTTTGAAAAGAAAAAAAAGGAATATGTTATATAGTTATTAGTTAACAAAAAAGAAGATCCACATAATGAAATTACTACTCAGGAGCCCCGACAACAAAGCAAGAGAGAAGCAAAAGTAGTAATCAAGTATTCTTGTCCATGCCAGGCCAGGGGTGGAAAGATTCCACTGACAAATGGATGTGAAAGCATTGAAAAATACCTGCCCAGTTCAATACAACGCCGTCCCTCAATCAATGGCCTGTTTTGAACTAGCCATTCTGCGAATGCAAATGTCCCAGGCCAGAGTAAATTGGCATTCAACTGATGAAACGCAAACTCTCGAACAATCAACTCCTGCAACAAACAAAGGTTCAAACTTATGTTTGATTCAAAACTCCAGAGTCCAAAAAATAACAAACCAAGCAAAATAGAAATCAAATACAGAATTTTACGTGCCACATCCTTCTAAGGAAGACACAGGAAGAACAAAAGAAACAGCTACACGAAAGGTCAAAACAACTCTTGTAGAAGTGGTGCTACTACTCTTTTAAGTAAATGCACCACTCAGTATCCAATTGCATAGAGTTGAACACACACACGCCTAGCTATACATCTGATGTCTCCATTAAAACCAAGATAAGTACGATGTCGAAGTTTGTTTCTAAACAATAATCGAACATATAAGCTCTCAACAAGTTTGGAAATTTCATGAAACAGCTTCTCCTAAACAGCTCAAATGTACGTGGTTTCTCCTAAACAGCTCATTTGCTTAAACTAAAAACTCACATTCAAGCACAAAACTTGTAACAGGGAACGATCAACTGGGAGACTATGAAGACCGATAGAACTTAACAATTTAAGTCAACAGTAAGATAGGTTGTTCGACAATATTAGGTTTCTGGGTATCGACCAATATATACTTACCATTCCAGGGAAGTCATGCTTCCTCTCTACGAAGCTTTGCTGGGTCTCTGTGGTTTCCTCACCTGCAGATAACAAAACCCAGTGAGTAAAACTTTCAGCAGATTTTGGTAGTTGGGTTAGAGAGAGTATATAATGCATACCACTGGAAGAGTCATCGTCGTTGGCAAAAAGTGAAGATGGGGAAAAGAGAGCTATGTCCATGGTCTGTCTTGTTCTGCTCAAAAATCAAACCTAGAAGGAATGCAACTTTTTAGTTAACAATGAACACTGCTCGGTTCGGGGAAGACGGGCCGACGGGGTATATGTTAAGCCCATGTTAACAATGGACCGGCCCATATTTCTTTTTTTTCTTTTCAATATTCTCTTCTATAGAGTACAAGGTCTTCAGTGAATTATCATTCTAAAAAAAAAAACATTATGGTAGAGCCATATAACATTAATACAAAATAATTGTTGATTCCACAAATGAATGAATAGATATTGATGGTTAAGATTGCAACATGTACCGTACTTGAATTTTTGTTTGGCTAGGCGGAGAAAATTGTTTTGATGTTCTCGTCTCAAAGAAGTGATCAAGATCTAGGAAGAGGATACCAGAATTTAGAGAGCAAATTAGGCCTGTTTTCATGTCCAACCCATCATTCTCTTCTAAATTACCCAAAAGAAGGCACCCAAAGTGTTAACCAATTAGATACAAATACAGTAAAAATATTGATCACTAACATTGTCACATAGACTATGTATATAATAATTTTTCCTGCCAACATTCCATTTTTTAGTCATAAGATAGAAAGAAAAACTGTGGAGAATCTAAAAAGTGAAACAGTTTTTCTGGATCGATCAGTTCACTTATATCTCACATCAGAGAAGACGTAGAACGTGTACAATGTTGTTCTAGTCGTAAAGCGTGAAAGAATTAAACACACACCCAACCCCAGTCCTTAGCCGTTGCGAACGAGAAAGGCCTATATATATCATCAGTCGACCTTGGCTCGTCAGAAACTAAAACAAACAGAGAATCCATGCCAGTAACACCTGCAGATCAGTAGAGATCGATAGAGAGATGGTGGGACCTTCAAGGCCTCAGTTTGTGCTGTTTGGATCCTCCATCGTTCAGTACAGTTTCAGCAATGGAGGCTGGGGTGCCATCCTTGCAGACTTGTATGCTCGTAAGGTACTGGTTTCTGTGTGTTTCTTACTTCTTCTTCTTTATCATGTCACTTATCAAAGCTTGCTTCCTCATGCATGTTTGATCAGCATCCTCGACTTGTTGATTTCGTATGTTTCATGAAAGAACAAATTGGATTAGTCTTGAACACTTGATCATCAATGGATATTACTGAATTTCTTTCTGTTTTAATATTGGATTTCTTAGTCTTATTTGTTTTTTAATTATTAAGCTGATGAGAATCATGTTGTTACTTGTTAGTTCATACATAGATACTGTGATTACCGTAATTTCTTGGTGGTGGGGTTCCATGTTTCTTGATCAATCCCTTTCAACTTTGGTTGATGCTTTATATGCTCTTCTTATCTTGCATGCATCTTGTTATCTCTTTTGGCCATTTATCATATATGACTAACTGATTTATGATCATAAAGCTTTCTGCTTGAGCTTATATTGGAATCAACTGCGTTTTGCTTCCAGCTAGCAATCAAAATTGTCGTTGAGTTCTGTTAGTGCTTTTATGGGGTGAAAAGAATAATGATATACAACTATAAAATGTTCAACTTGTTTGCTTGGCTAATAAAAATTGTTCGGGTGAGTTAAGTGCATTCCTTTAAGACTTTGAGTCTAAGTTTCTGTCTGTCTCTTTAAGTTTGTTCTTCGTTCCCTAGTCAGGTAGCTAGCTAGACTTCTGGAATTGGTCATGAAGAAAGTAATAAGTCCGGTTAATTCTTCTGTGATAAGTTATTCCTTTAAAATTAAACCTGTATAAGAGCATGGGAATGTAGGCAGGAACTAATTTATAATAGAGAAGCTCATGGACCACCACTAGTGGGAGAATTTTTGATAATGGGGACAGCAATCACACCATACTTGTATGGTTGTAATGGTTGTATACTACTACAACCCAACAAGGTTGAACAGTTGATACCTATAGGTGAAAAGTTGGGTCTAGGTGTTTCTCTCTGCATGCTGTATAAACTTCTGCTGGGTCCGTAGTGGACACTTCGCTTCTGTTTCCATCAGATTAAGCTCATCTAGCTATATGATACAACTCATACAAGCAACATTGCTTATGTAAGATTCTAAGATAACACATGTGTATGCAGGATTTGAGTCGCCATATAGTTGATTTGAAATGTCGCCATATGTGTATAAGACTATCGTATAGAACTTCCTTATTAACTATTTCAAATTTTACCTTTCCCTCAAAATTTACTTGCTCAAGGTACTGATTTTTACTGTTACTTCTGGTGTGTAATATTGACCCCAAACCGTTCGTGCTCCCTCTTTTGGTTAACCTAGAGGATGATGTTGCTGTCGTTTATATGTTTGAACAACTCTTGCCAAGTTAATTCATGAAATTGCATCTTGTGTGCATAGGCTGATATACTTCTTCGAGGATATGCTGGTTGGAACTCGAGGCGTGCTGTACAGGTTCTAGAACAGGTTTTTCCAAAGGTATTATTCTGTACTTACTGATCAACACACTCGGGTTACAGATCGAACTCCGTACCATATAACTGGTGACTGGAAGTTGAGCTCCTTATATTATGCATAGGTGATTTGTTGGTGATGTTGTGTAACTGTGATTTGATATAGGATGCAACTATTCAGCCATCATTGGTGATAGTCTACTTTGGTGGTAATGATTCAAAGCGCCCTAATCCACTAGGCTTAGGCCCTCATGTTCCTCTTCCTGAATATATAGAAAATATGAGGAAAATTGCCACTCATTTACAGTGCCTTTCGGAAAAAACTCGCATTATCTTTCTTCCTGCTCCTCCTGTCAACGAGGACCAAATTTGTGAGAAGTTCAGGTATTTATGATAAAGGTATTGTGTTTGGTTTCTTCCTTTCATCTTCAGAATTCTAAGAGGTATTCGTTTGAAAAATTGGAAACAGTGACATAATTGGGGAGGTGAATCGGACAAACAAGCTAGGCAAAATATATTCAGATGCCTGTTTAGAGCTGTGCAGAGAGATGAATATTAAAGCTGTCGATCTCTTTACTTCATTTCAGAAGAGAAAAGACTGGGAAACTACTTGCTTTACGTAAGTTCGTTTTCATAGTACATAAGCCCTCTCTACCTTATGTTCATATATTGGTTTTAAGTCAATGTATGAAATTGTTTTGGTCCAGTGATGGAGTCCATTTTTCATCTGAGGGAAGCAAAATTGTGGCAGAGGAGATACTGAAGGTCCTTAAAGAGGCAGACTGGGAACCTAGCCTGCAGTGGACGTCACTGGCAACAGAATTCGGAGAGGATTCGCCTTATGATCCAGTAATTGATGGAAAACCAATGAATGTCTCAAATGATGGCGTCGCTAGACTCATGCAGTGGGGAATAACTGAATAAGCAATGGGAATTAAGATGTCGACCATGCATGTCCAAAGCTTGTGTGTATGTAGTTGATAACATCTTGATCTACCAAATCAAACTTATGCCTTCTCCAAATGGTTGAGAGGCGCAATTGCTTCAATTCATATGTATCCTCATAAAAACAAATAAATAAATAAATAAGCGTCTATGTTGTAACTTGTAAGTTACTATTGAAAGGTCAATGAAATTTGATATTGTTTAGTCATTCATATGCATCTAAATTGGAAATGGATGGTTTTGGTAACAACTGAATTATTAAGGAACTGTAAAACGAACCTATCTCAGTCCTTATTACTGGTTGCCACAACTCCACAAGATGGCCTGTCTTATATGTTGGTTGATGCTAGCTTTGGTGATAGGTTAGTTTATTCTAGCTTAGCTTGTCAGTACTGCAAGAAACAAAATAATATCCAGTAGTAGCTAGAAGCTAGAGTAAGAAAGATATATAGATCCTGGACTCTGTTAGCTCTAGCTGAGATATGGTTGGACCAAGAAGACCTCAGTTTGTGCTGTTCGGTTCGTCCATCGTCCAGTTCAGTTTCAGCAATGGAGGTTGGGGTGCTATTCTTGCTGACCTATATTCTCGTAAGGTAATAAATTTTCTAGGTCATTGATTCTTCAACATCGTTCTCGATTTAGTGTTAGTTAGTTGAATTCTGACAATTGTTTGATCAAATCCTCAATTTTTTTCTTGAGCTTCTATGGAAAATAAAAATTGACTTTATGATATAAATTTTTTTGATGATGAATAAGTATTAGGAACTTCTCCTGTTGTCTTCTTTGATGGGAAGATTACTATTTCTTGGTCAAGACAAGCTTTCATGCTTGTTGAAGAGTTCAGAGTTCACCCATCAGCAATCAATCAAATTTTTGGTGGTGGGTTCCATTTTGTTGATCAGTCTCTCTCAACTTTACTCTGAGTTTTGTTGATCCTACATGCATGATCTTGTTATCTCTTATTTTGCCAATTATAGCCCACTCATTGAAGAACCAGCATGGTGCAATTTTCTTTTTTATGAATTATCTCTATTTTTATTTTGGCCATATTTCTAGTTTTTCAATGTTGCTGAGTCCTTCTATAGTTCTGTTTTTATAATTATATATAACTTTGATATACATTTGTACGTATAGTTAAAAGTTCTAAAATCTAAAATTATTTCTTCTGCAATGGCCTTCAATCTATATGTATTTATGGAGAAATATAGCAGCCTCGTTGATCATTTTTTGACAATTTAAGCTTAAATAAGCTTTTGAGGTTAATGGTCGCTCTTCAAGATGGCATGTTAAAATTGAATTTGGAAATGATGAACACAGAGTCTGAAGTCTGAACTGAATCCAGATTATATGATTATTATTCCACTAAATATACGTGCAAAGTTTGGTTCCAAGCATATTAGAGAAAGACATCCCACTACTGATCAGCTACTATTTCGTACTGCACCATATATATTAAAGAACAATCAAATGAATTCGGATTCATCTGAGAGAACTTTCCTGTGCAAGTATGTTATTAAGTAGTACTATATATTTCAGAATGTGGCTTAGTCTTTTGCATGCAACACTGATCTTACTCATCTTAGTACATTTTGTGTCGTAGGCGGATATAATTGTGCGTGGCTATGCTGGTTGGAATTCAAGGCATGGTCTGCAGGTTTTAGAGGAAGTGTTTCCAAAGGTATTCCATACAGTACTCTAAACCTGTGACCTTTACTATTTCTTGTAGATGTGCTAATGTTTCGTAAATTGCAATGCATTTTGTCACCTTAGGATGCAAGTATCCAGCCATCGTTGGTCATAGTCTATTTTGGTGGTAATGATTCAATGCTCCCTGATCCACTAGGGTCAGGCCCTCACGTACCTCTACCTGAATATGTAGAAAACATGGGGAAGATCGCTACACATTTGAAGAACCTATCGGAGAAAACCCGCCTAATCTTTCTTTCAGCTCCTCCCGTCAATGAGGAACAAATCCGAAAACTGTTCAGGTGCTTATGAATGGTGATTTGAGTTTTGATTAATGAAAACATTTCCTAATTCTAAGCTCTTTTACATTCTGTTCTAAAACCAAAACCAGAGGCATAATGCCGGAAAATAGTCGAACAAACGAGCTGTGCCAAATGTATTCAGATGCTTGCGTAGAGATGTGCAAAAGAATGGATGTCAAGACTGTTGATCTCTTTACTTCCATGCAGAAAAGAAGGGACTGGTCGACTACGTGCTTTACGTGAGTTCAACTCCAGTTTGTGTTTCACCGTTTCAACTTGTTTCGTTTCTTTCTTATTGTGCAATAGTTTCCTGACTTCAGAACTTTGATTCAGGGATGGAATCCATTTTTCAGCCGAGGGGAGCACGATCGTGGCGGAAGAGATATTGAAGGTTATTGAAGAAGCAGACTGGGAACCCAGCCTGCAATGGAACTCATTACCATCTGAATTTGAAGAGTATACACTTCATGTTCCCAGTCAGGATCCACCCACAGAGGATTAAACTTTTTATGCTAGATGTATTGTAGCCCCCTATTTCCCATATAATATAATTGAAAAACCAACAAAAGTAGTTTCATTACTTGCGCTCAGAAACAAAATCTGTTGTCAACTATTATAAATCAAGTCTTGTAGAGAAACAAGTGAATGCTCATATAACATCTCAATTGGTTATATTACATCAAGGGCAAGTCTACAGATTCGGTTTTTTCCGTGTGCAAAGGATAATGCGATTGATTACAAACCCAAGCCAGTGTATAAAAGAAAGGTCAGATAAAGGAATAATACATACAGAGGGGAAATAACCACAATGAACATGTTACTTCGCCTGCACTAATCCAATGCAACTCGGATGATATCGGCCTACTCCACCAAAGCGAATTCAACATCGATCAAAATTAGACCACACACATCCACATGTGAAAACCAATCCGAAAAGAGATGTGAAACTGAGAATTCCAACAGCTCCAGCTGGGTGCATGCTGTTGTGTTTTCGGGAAAATATTACTTATGAGGACAGTTGGAACCTGCCACTAGGCTTTTTTCTTCTCCATCCCTGAAAATTTATAAACAAATGAGAAATGGATTGCTAAAGAGGCATGTATAAGGATAGAACTATTTTCAAATAGAGTTTGGTTCTTGAACATACGAAAGCAGCATAGTACACAAAGGTCAACCCTGCCAGGATAATAAATCCAATTTGGAACACATTGTACCTGGAAGGCAAGTATCAAAATGTTTAGTCAAATCAGTAATTCACCTGCCTAATTTCAGAGAGAATATAAATTGAATAAGAAGAAACAACTCACTTGTACAAATATCTAATTCCCCGAAGAGATTCCAGAGTGTGGCCAAAAATTTCTTGTGCTGCAGTCGCTTGAGCATAGTAAGCAAATGCTGTGGAGCAGAACTGTATCACACTGAAACAACATATCCAACAAACTTTAAAATCATGATTTCAAGAAACCTTAATAATGTTCTCTCTACGACAGTACATAACTACCTTCTAGAAACTAGAAGCCATAAATGTAATCTACTCTATATTTCCGAAGATAACTCCACAGGAATTGTTAGACTTTTCTTATTCTTGAATGCACAATGAATTCTTAAACATTTTTCATCCAGAACAAACATGGCAGTATCAACTATCTGGCCACTCAAGCTCTAAAGCCATGCATGCATGTCTTTTGCACAAGGATATGAGAAGCACAAAGGGTTATAGCAAGAAACCTGATGGAGGAAAGAAGAATGAGTGCCACATTAAATAAAAACGAGTTCATAAGAGTGGCTCCCCACCTGAAACAAGTAAATGAAATTTATCAGCAAGGCCCTTAGAGACAAGATTGGATAGATAAGGCTGATGGAGCAAAGTTAATTACTTCATGGGGTGAATGGTAATGAAAACTAATTTCATTCCGAGCATCATAGCACCAGCAATGACCGCAATCAGAAGGTAAAAGCAGAAGAATGCAAATGCCACAGTGCCCAAAAGACCTGATAGAGAATGAGCATATCAAATCATGTCCCTTAATAGATTAATGAATACAGAGGCAAGTAATTGTTGTTTCTGCTAATACACACACACACACACGTATATAACGAGGGGAAGGCAAGAGAATGTCTCCTCAATTACCCCATATGTCATCCAGCTTGATGAAAACCTCATTCAAGAAAGGAGAAAGTGGAGGGCTTATTAATAGATATATGACGATATGAGCAATCCATGCGACTGAAACAATCAATCTGAAAAAGACAGCCAATAGAATTCATTAGGAATCTTAAGATGATCTCAAAAAGAATAATCACATGAGAAATTCAAAGCTATAGCAGTCAATGCATTCTCGTGATAGTAGAATATGTCATGGTTTTTTGTATCCTTTACCCCCAGGTTATAAAGATGTCTGTTGTAACAATGAAAGCATATGCCATACTTATTGTATTGTAAACCCCCCAGGATATGATACTATTACTACATCAACATACATAACTACCTAGGAGCATTACACCAAAATGACAGTTACCTGGTGGTGACCTAAACAAAACCAGATTATTCTACATTCCACATGGTTTCATTATGCCATCAGTTTTGAATGTAAATATTCTGGTTTATCATTGGCTAATGAATTTGATTACAGACGAATATGAACAACAACTATGCCAAGGGATTGTCTCTTCAACTAGATAATCTTCTTATATTCCTTATCTATAAGTTTCCCCCAATAAAAATTCTCAGCAACACCAAGAAGATTTAAGTTCGAAAATATATTTAGCACATCTACACATTACAATTTTAATACGTATGACATCAGTACTCACCCTAAGACTCCCAACACAAGTTTTGCCAAGTAACCAAGAACAGTCATTGCCCAAGATGTCTCAGCCTGAAATGACGATAGAATTTTAATAATGGAAATGTTGAATTAGAGTCAACAAGGAGGCACCATTAATGTCTCTTACCTGCTCTCCTTGAGGATACACCTCTTCCAGAAGTTTCACATCATCTTCTAATTGAAGCAACTCCTGCAAGGTCAGGAAAACATTAAATTATTTTTATCAAAAGGTTAAGCTGTTAAGCACACAATTGTTGACATCCCATAACAAAAAAAAACACAAAAATTCGGAAATTGTTTTTAAACTAGTTTCTGATGAAATTTTCTAAAGCCCAATAGCTACCGGTTGGTCTCTAAAGGATCCAACATGAGAAGACCACAAGATTCAGGATGGAAAATGCAAACAAACACTCAAGGGCAAATCTAGGATCCAAACGTTGGGTGGGCTTGAAGTTGGCTGAAGGCCAAACAAAATTTTGCCAGTACAAATATATAATCATGCAAATTGTAGACGTCAGTGAGTCTTTAAAAGTGAAAATAAGTGTAAATGAATGTAGAACAATATTCTTAAAATCAATGGCAAATTAAAATACTCCAACAAATTTTGTTCGCAAAATGATTAGGCTGAAACGTAAGAACTCATACTTGCAATTTCAAATTTAATATATAGAGTAACAACTAACAAGAATGTTAGAAGAGTTATACTTGATAATTTTCAATAATTTAAGAAGAAGAATAAGGTCATGTAGGAGAAATGCATATTAAAAATCCAATTCTAAAAAAATATAAATAATGTTTTTGGCTAAACACTAATATACATGTAGTAAAAAATTTGGGATGAAAAATCTTGCATGGGCTGGATCCGCCCTTGCAAACACTCATGTAAAAGACTGAGATATACCTTCTCTACTGCTTTTACATTTTTACGCCATTTTCTACCCTTAGAACCACTTCTTTCTTCTTGATGGAGTGCATCGGCTGCTTTCTTCAGTTCTTTTGCTTTCTTACCCAGTTCAGTTGCTTCCTAGAGTTAGCAACAAAAACTATTCATAAGTAATCACAATATGTGCTCATCATAAACTTCAGAGAAGAAGAGACAGTAAAATAGTACCTTAATATACTGTGACCGAGTAATAACAGCTTTTGGACGCCGAACAAATGAAAATATAAGACTGAGGGGTAGACAAGCAATCCCAACACCACCAAATATCTGAGAAAAAAATGAAAATATTGATTATACTAAAAGGCATAGAAAAAGAGAGAAAGTAGAACACAACATGACGGTAGATTATATTGGCTATATGCACATGCATATGAATCTTCTATATATGTACATACATAGATCCATTTACCAAGCAAAAGGTATGAGATGGTCTAATCAATTCCTTGTTACTGCATATGAAACTTCTATATATTATACCAAGCAAAAGGTTTAATATGATCTAATCAATTTCTAATGTGTTTTTCTCTCCCTTGACAATCCACAAATATCACTACTTAAAAAGATGTGAAAAAAGAACCGACTTCATTTCATCCCCTTACATGTACTTGACACTCATACTTATCATATTACAAGAAACTACTCCTCAATTACTGCATGTATATCAGGAAAATTATGACCAAGAATAGACTTACAGTAAAGAGTACTGATCCAACAATGGTAGCAAGAGCAACAACATATTCTGGAAAGGTTGTGCGCATGGTCCAGGTCTTCTCTGATGCAGCATTTGCAGTATATGCAGCACACTGCGGTACAACAGAAACACAAGTTAAAGCACCGAAATGAGCAAGAAGATATAAACCTCTATTAACAGGAACCTCTATTAACCCCAAAAATTAAGTAGCCACCTAAGAAAAACCAATTTACCGAGATAATAGAACCGATCAAGTACATCTAACAAGCTCATACCTGTTTGCCACTGATACACGGATTGCCGCTAGAATAGGAAAATGAACTAGGAAATGCAGCTGTGGTAGAAGTGAGGTGCCTAACAGTAAAGTCCACCTTTCCAATAAGCCCTGCAAATAGTCAGCAATACACAAACCAAAGTGGTCTAAGTTCTGATCCAAAAGCTGAAAATCACTACGAAGCAAAACTAACCAAGCAAAAGCACAATGTAGGAACAAAGCTATCATCAAAAACAATAAGTCGTCGAAATCGAAAGTGACGAGTGCAGAGAGAACTAACCGTACAAAATGCCGAGCAAGAGAGCACACACAACGGCGCTCACCCCAACCCAGCACATTGCGCTCGCAACTCTCTTTCCCACAGTCCTGCACAGAAGGAAATCAAAATCAAACATCAATGTACAAAATACGCAACGGCGAGGAGGTGTATAGATACGAGTATTTATACTCGTACAATCAATCGGAAACCCCTACTTGTCCTGGTCGCCTTCGTAGTAGAACATAGCGAAGGGGATGACGAGGAAGACGAGCACGGCGTCGAGGATGTAGACGGCGAGCCAGAGATCCTTCATCGGGAGAGTGAGATTGCACGCGCCGTTGTATATGGCGTGGCGGCAGGCCTGGCGGTTGGCGACGTCGGCCGGCAGCATGAGGATGGAAATCGCGGCGACGGAGAGGCCCAAAACGACGACGAACTTGGGGAAATAGGCCTGGTTCTTGTCGTCCGGGTGCTGATAATTCACGAGGAGGTAGACGTTGAAGATGAACACCACCACCACCAGTATGATGGCGACGATTACGAGCGCCAGGTTGAAATCCCCCATCGCTGTGACGTCAGCAGCTCACCCCCGATTGGAATGGGAATCCAAATCGAAGCGGCGGAGAGATTAGGGTTTTGAAGGATTTGGAGGGATCTGAGGAAGAAGGAGGAGGTGAGGAGAGAGAGAGAGAGAGAGGGGAAAAGAGAGGTTGGGCTCCGGTGAGGTGGTTTGTTTAGACGGTTGAGATGGAATGACGATTGTGTCCTTGGGGAGGTGTTTAGTTTGGGCGGGTTGGAGCGGAGGTGGCGAGTTGGGGGGGAGTGGGTTTTAATGTAATTTGGACGGTTTGTCTGTGATAAACACTAAACAGCCTGGATGTGTGAAGCGGAAAAGGAATTAAAGAATGGGTTTGGATTTTGGAAGCTCCGAAAGAGGAAGCGCGTGATTCGCCGTGATGCAAATTCGTGTTCTTTTCATCATTTCCTGTTTTTGGATGGCTATTTTGCATATAATTTAACGAATACAATATTGTTTTTTTTTCTTAAACGAGGTTAATCACTTAATCCATTAAAACAGTGTAATGTAAACATAGCTCAATCGAGAGGATTACGGCAAAATTGGGCCAGTTTTAGTTGGCTGATAAACCAAAATGAAACGATGTATAAAAACTCAGCATGCACCATACACAAAGTGGAAACAAATAAGCTCGAGGGTTGTTTCCTGGTCATACCAGGGAAGGAACTGGAACATAACCAAACACCTTCCCAACGGCAACCAGTAATAGCTAGTTTCTTTGAACTAAGAAAAATGATTTAATATCTCACGTACTCTTTGAAAAAACAGATTAATCGAATTAATTGATTAAGAATCAATACTGTGTGCTCCTCTCTATGGTGATAGCTTGTTCATTCGTTACTAGTGGAAGGAGAATCGAAGGCCGACAGCTCTGCAAATCTCCGGCGACTTCGCACCCCCTGTCCGGCATCCTCCGGCCGCCGTCTGGATCGATTTTGGTACGAATCTTCATCTCCTCTCCGAGCTCTTCAAGTCTATATAATCAGTGTATTGGTTTGGTCGATTTGGGGCTGATTTTAAATTTTCTGGATTGGACTGCTCAACGTTGTTCCTCGGCGTAATCGACCTTTCTGTCCTTGTGTGGCTCGATTCTTGTTGGTGTTCTGATTGATGAAGGAGAAGTCAGCAGCGAGTTCTTGCCTATATATGAGTTAGTTGAGGAAGCTTCGGCTAATTTGGATTCAAAGGTGAGTTGTAGCTTTGAATTCAATGTTTGGTTCAATTACAGTACTGCTGTAGTTACGTTTTGGTGATGAAGTTCCCTGGTTGCTTCAGAGTCTTGGCATCGATTAGAAGGAGTTGAACAGAGGACTGCCAGTTTAGAAGGATTATTCTTGGTTGAGGCTAAATTGCAGGAAGGAGCAATTCTGCCTTCCAAGGTAATTTGCAGGCAGTCTTGGATTCCAGTACTGTAAGCTGCTGTGATTATTGTTCTTGTATTGGAAACTCCCTATGTACTGTAAGGATTGGTTAATTCGATGTAAAAAGGAATTATCAAGGTTTCGTACTTGTCCAGTTGATGAATTTAGATAGAGAAGTGGCATTGTAAGGAGTGGTGAGATTAGTTGAATAATCTCTCGGTACCACTAACATGTTCAGGATATTAATTGTGTCTATTGCTTGACAAATGTAGGAATGAGAGATGAATCAACATAATTGCTTACTGCTATGGGACTGTGTGTGTGTGTGTGTGTGATCACAAAGGGAGTTATGGGTTTTTATTTGTATATATGGAGAGTTGGTATCATTACTGAGAATGGTACTTCAATATACAAGCTTGCTGTTTATTATGTGAATGGGTAGAGTTAACTTGATAAAGAGCAGAAGAAGAAGACGAAGAAGGAGAAGTGGTCAAGGCAAGGGTTTGAGTTTTTCCTAGAAAATAAAGGAATCGATTTTGCTCACCCAAAACCAAGAGTAACTTCAATAAAAATAATAATAATTAAACTACTAAGTAATCAGAAATTTTTATTTCTATTCTATTTGTTTACTTCTTCTCTCATTCCCTCTGTCTTCTCACCCTCACCCCACCGCACCGCACCGCACTACAGGCTGGAGCTGTGCAAGTCTGCAACAATACACCCCTAGCTAGAACTCTGCAACTATACACCCATCAATCTCTCTCATCTCCCAAAACTTTGTTTTACATTCATCATCTTCTTCTAAAGACCACCTAGATATAATTCAAAACAGTTGTGGTAGTATTCAAATCAAATTAAATCAAGTATAATCGACAAGCATCATAGAAATTTAATCCATAATCTACAATTTATTCGCCCATATTCATATTCATAGACATTCACATAACTTCTATAGGTAAATGATCTATAGTCTATGCTAAGATTTTTTCCTAAATTAATCAAATCATTTATATATATATATATATATATATTATTTGACGTAGAACATTCCCATATATGGATTGAAGAAATTGGGTAGAGTGAAATTGTCTTAGTCTGAAACTCTAAATTCATATTCTTCTATCAATGGATTCACATCTTCATATTAGAGGAAAACAATCTGGGTTTTAGTGTTAGCAACACAAGTTTGGGCTTACTTTAGATAAACTAAAGTAGAATGGAATGAGTGATTGCGTCATTGAGGGGATAGTAATATTGGTGGGTTTGAGTTTAGAATATGCCTAATTTATTTTTTAAATTAAATTTTAGTGGGTCTAAATCGGAGAATTCATTTTTCGATATTGTCGTTAAGGCATCGGAGAAGTTAATGAAGGTGGTTGTGCTCTATTTTCGATACTAAATTAATATTAACATTATTACAAATTTTTTAAAAAAATTAAATGGGGTTAATCATGAATTATCTATGGTTATAGTTTATCTTGAATGAAAGGTTTATATTGGGTGGTGATATCACCCCCTTCGGGTGGGGGTGAGCAAATTTGAATCCGAAAATAAATGGATGCAAGCTTTGAAGAGAGAAGTTAAAGAATTGGTATTTTCTTGACTTAAAAGAATTGGCCTTTAGTAGTTTTGGGCACACCCTGTGTAATAAAAAATGGCTGCTTTGGTATTGATTAAATTTCCTTTGATTAAAGAATGGATATATGATTTAGTGTACTATTGTATAAAAGTGTGAACAAGAATTATGGCTTGGGATCAAGTAAGATTCTTGTATGAAACCATGATCAGGGTTTAAGAACTTGAGTTGGTTCTTGCTCACCATGTTTGCTTATTTACCTTTTATGGTGAAATGGTAGAAATGGAAATGGGTGTCCATAGTAATTTGTATAATTACTATGTGACAAGTTTTGAAGATAAACGTAAATATGAGTAATGGTCGATATAACATTATCGATTTGTATTTGTTAAAAGCATGTTTCTGCTTTGATTTGGTCAATGAAGATCAATTATTGGATTAGACGATTTATTAGTCGTTGTAATTATATATGAATGTGTGGTCAAGTCATTAATGACTATTATGTCGAACTACGGACTCCAGTTTCCCGGTAAAAGGAAGGGGAAATCTTGTGACTCGCTAAGATCGAGGGAAAGCATTGGAATTCAGGTAGGGTTAATTATTTATCTCGATTAGAGCTTTCCGCAATTTATTTATAAAATGGTGCATGTTGTAGTTTGGTTATTTTAATATTTATGTATTGACCGAACCGTGAGTGATTGTGATGGCTTGAGAGCAAAGGGTGACATTTATTTTCTTGGGTTCGAACCTTCGGAGGGTTTACTTACCTTGATCGTGCGAGTTTCTATCTTAAGGACATGCTCGAAACATGTGTGTAGCTTGATAGTGGGCGTTCTCGCTACGCTTACCTGTTTTATATCGATTTGAGGTAAAGTCATGTAGTGGGTCTATAGGACCTACCATTAGGTAACATTTGGTTTTGGCTAGTTGTATTGAGAATTTATGCACCGATTCTCGAGTCAAAATGTTTATTAAAGTTTGTCATTCATTTATTCATTCTTTGATTTTAAGTTTTACACTGGGTACCCATGAAATGTTTTTCAAAGCTAATCAAGACACCCTACATCAATGTGTCTACATGTACTGTGCACTGGTACGGGATAGAGGAGAATAAAGTATGGTGTGTAATCTAGGTTTTCTTAAATCATATGTTCAGTGGTTCCATTCTGGAATCTATTCATTGTTTGTGATTCATGTAACTTAGTCAAAGCTAATTCCTGTTTAATTAGCTTTATCGGAATTCTTTCGTAGAATTTGTTATTTTGAGTTGCCAGTTATATCAAGTTCTGGACTAACAAATGTATCTTTAAAAATAAATATTTCACCTCAAAATTATTTAGAGCCTCTGTTGTGTTACTCTAAAAGTTGTTATACAAAAATTGCCTTGCATTTCTTTAAAATATAAATGAGGTTTACGTGTTATCGACTCACGACATTGTGACGTACTTAAGTTGGTGAGATGCAGTTTGGAGCATTACAAATACACTATAAAATTATAAGAAATACCATATACATAAGGATTACAACAGTAACATCAAAGATGCTCTACCCTAACTACCTAGTTTAGCTATGCTATGCACTTAATAAGAGATGATCTAGCACTCCATTTCAAATTGGTAGTTAGGAAAGCAAATTTTGGAGTGATCCAATATACTCTTGAGAACAACATCAACAAAGAACTCGATAATTAGATTCGACAACCAAAGGAATTAATGCATGGAGTCGAGTCACCTTGAGGCCTTCCATAAAAGCAAGCAATTCCGCATGTAGTGGATATGTGGATCTATTTTAGAAAATCGAGAATACCCCAATACAAAAACCAGAGTGATCCCCATAAACACCTCACCAATACCCTTTTTTTTTAGAGAGAATTCATTCATAGAGGGCAAATGCAAGCCAAGCACGCCATTACATATCTACCCGCTACCACCCGAGGGGCAGACAAGACTTCATGGTACACGTACCATAGTGATACATATGATAGAACTAACTATTAAATATACTTTCACACCATGCAAGGAAAAGAAAAAACCTACACCATGACAAGCATGTATTCGACAATACCATGAAACCAAAAACTAAAAAAAAAAACCAAACAAGAGTTCCAAATGAAAAATAAAGCCTCAACCTCAAACAAAGGCATCGAGGCATAACTAAAATAAACATAAGCATGCTCTTTTCAATTGCCCTTGACCTAGGGTTGGGAGGTTTTCCATTATAGAGGTACACTAGGACTTGCTCACCTGACACCTTTGGTAGAGGTGGTTTCTTGTTCTTTTGGCCATGAGGGTGGTATGGGTCACGCTTTGGATCCTTGTCATGGTTGAAGGCAAAGAGGAACTGCTCAGAAGTCCTCGCTTGCACTTGAAACAAACCATCAAGTTTCCAGATTGGCTTGAAGTGAGAGCGTGGAGCCATTACTAAGACTTTCATCTTCACTAGAGGACGTGCAAGGAGAAAGGCTTGGCCAAAACCTTAGGGATCATCATCATCGTCATGAATGTTGGATATGTCGAACACATCTTGGCTAGCAATGGCTAGCGACTGTGTAAAAGTTTGAGTGATTGAGTCTAGGGTTGTCATGGAGAAGCAAGGTGGGGAAATGGACAATCAAGGACAACACTAGCCACTTGAATCTAACCTAGACTAGCTATGGTTTCGAGTGGCGCCTTAACACTAAGAAGGTCAATAACACTATTCCTCACCAATTCCCTTTATATGTCTATTAAGCTATTTAATCAACCAAGCCATAACTCGCCGACATTTCATTTGGATTTTAAATGATTATTGTAACTTAGAAAAAAAAAGATGATCAATGTGAAATACACGTAATTGATTTGGAGCAAGTACATACTAACATTTTGTGCAATGTTAATTTTGAGTTTGTGAGTTTATTTGTTGAAGTGACCAAGCTTTAAATATAGGTTGCTGAAATTTGCAAGTCTTTTTTCACAAACTACGCACCCTTTGTATTTTTAAATTATTTTGTTAACCTTCCTTTCACTTCTCTTCCGAAAGTACCCCTTCTCTCTTTGCCTGTCTCTTTATTTAGTTTTGCCTCTATGCTATTTATCCCTCTATAGCTCATCTTTGCAACCGATGCTCATTACAATGATACCACTCCTACTTCAAGATTTAAATTCGAGAATTCAAATTCCTTACAAATTCAACTTCCTCATTTCAAAAGTCATGTTATTCTCAATTAGTTGAAAAATACCCAGACACAAACACAAGTCAAGAGGTCAAGAGTGCATCCCTTGTTGCTCACAACTTTCCCTAGTACCATAAACCAAACCCCTCGAGGCCTCCACCACCACAACCAAAAACCCACAAACTGATGAAGACAAATAAGTTGTTCCCCCCACATAAACCCAATTGGTTCCTCCTGTAATATAGCGCAGTCATGCTATATGATAGAATACCACAACCAACTCAATTTTTTGATGAATCCAAAACGATGATCAATCAATCTACAATATTGGATTCAGTGTAGATTGGAAAGCAAATTAATCACTCATCAATTTTCTCTGAATTAGAGTGGAATTCGTTAATATAATGAAGTTCTCTTTAAAAGGTAAACATAAAATGAAACTAGATGAGCAAAAAAGAGAGATTCGGGAAAAGAGAAGCACTAGTTGAGGTCTCGAGGATTAGGACGGCCAATTCGGTGTGGAGAGAAAATTTGCTAGTTCTGGAATCAGATAGCTTTTGGTGATGGTTTCAATTTGAATAAAGATTAAGGTTTCTAACTTTTGGTTGGGAAATGGAGAGAATAAGCTAAAACTAAGGGTAATTTTGTCAAATCAGTACGTGAGGTGTGCAAAATGTAAAAAAAAAAGTGTGCAAATTTCAGCACCCTAAATATATAGAGGTCTTGCATTTTTTGTTATATCCATGCATGAACTTTTACTCCTACAAAATCTACATACAATATACATGCATTTTGTTTCAAGAAACATATAGACACCTGCAGTACAAATAGAAATCATTGTGAATTTACAATAATACTGCCATTAATTGTGAGCTTAAATGTAATTGAATTACATATTCGTGTCAATTTTTCCCTCATTCTACAATTTACAGATTAACTACCAACTCGATAACAAAGGATTGAAGATTTCAATCTACATACAAGATTTAATCTTTCTACAAGATTTAATCTTTCAATCTTAGGATCTCTTACAACTAATGTTCTAACATCGCGTCATCTCATTACAAATCATGTAATGATTGAGTCCATTGCAAAAGAAGTCATCAAGGAATTTGACTGATCGTGGTGTCTGAAACTCCAAATCATATTTTGAGGTTCATCCGAATCTTGTACCACCCTCTCTTACAAACGCCGACCATCTTCCAACCTCGTTCCTCGAAGAAGGACCGGAGATCTCTACTCCTCTCCCTCATTTGTCTACACACCTCTCCCATAAACGAAAAATTTGAATCACAACGGGGTATTAGTGGCGTTGATCTCCCTTTCTCAATGCCTCCTTTCAATCCAAACTTAGTCCTCGGCTATATTTGTGCACTGCGAAATGGTCAAGGGCCTATGGCTATATATATATATATAATCTCAAAATGTGAATAACACGATTTAATTAGTGGTTCCGTTTTGGTTCACTAGTTTGTTTTTTACTATCTACTAGGGAAGGTTCTTTATGTGTTAGGTAGAGTCTAGGGGCGGTTGTTTTGTTACGGACCAAACAATTTGGTTGTGCCTTTCTTTGTCTTAACTTGTTCTTTCAAAAGCATATATAAACTAATAACAATGGTCAACAACTAATTTTGTGATGTTCTTCTTTCTTCTATTGGAAAGTTTGATTTTGCTGTTAATTTAGTTATAAAGGTTCCTTAACTATAAGTCATTTTACTTACATTTCCATGAAACATTCAAATCTTACTTGATGTTGTTTAATCTAATTAACAGAAATTAAAATTCACCTCAGTTGCAAATCTAGAAACATCAAACGTCCTCTTAAAAATAAGCATCAAATTAATTACAATTTTGACATAGCTAAAACTATTATAAAACTGTTACGGGAGCCAAATCCGGGGGGATCGAGCTTCTCGTAGCCTTGTATTCTAATGTGTCAGCTCAGTGGGACCTGCACATAACATAAGTCAAAGTCAAAGGGTCAGCGGTGCGCTGGCCTTTGACCTTCCGAAACGTAAATTAATAGCCAATACAGAATAAGTTTGAGAGTTAAGGACTTAGCAATATGTTACACATTTTAGGTGGTTTAGACAACTTATTTATAGGTGCATTGGGAAATGTGTTTGGCTCTTCATTCAATGTGGGAATGTGCGACAGTACATTGGGTCTATCATTTAGGCCAGCCACTGTGGGTGGCGTTAATGGCGATACCCGAGCAAGCAGAGAGACTACCGGGCCAGCTTGCCTGACTGTTAGGTCTTCCAGGTCTCCGGCCACTGGTCCGACGACCGGAGTAGGAGGAGATTAAGCGGGAGATCACCCCATTCAAGGGGTGGTGTTAACAAAAACTATAATAAGAGATTCAATAGAAAAGTCAGGTGGTAGAAAAAAAGAAGATGACATATAGTAAAAAATATGCGTACTTTTTAGTTTAGGAGAAAAGAAAATTACAAAATTGTGCCTATAATGTGGCCAACAACAGAAGTGCAGAACAATCAAGCATCAACGCCATGGAAGTCGGAAATAGAGTTGTTCCAAATAGATGCCTCAGGCAAAGATTGATCCATATATAGCCAATAACATCAACAATGAAATTAGCTTCTCTATATATATGCTCGAAAGAGACCTTACGGAGAGAAGTAGTAAGCTTACCAATGTCACGAACGAGGGACTTAATCTCCCAAGACACAGGGCAGGAACACGCAACACACTTGATGATCAACTTCAAGGATATGGTAGTTTAAGGAACACGCAACACACTTAGCTTCAAGCACATTAACAAGGGGAAACATTTTTGCATTATAAACAACACATGAGAAATTATTATATTATCAGCCACATATCTCACGTGGCGTATCTCTTAATATTATTTATTTATATTTTACTTTGTTTGTTTCTGATTAATTATTTATATGTAAATAAACTTTTATCATTTTCGCCGTATATATATTAATTATATAATGATGTAATATAGTTAAATGATTATATCACGTGACACTGTATAAAAATCCGGCAACGATAGAAGTAGAATTAACAGAACCATCGAAGTAGTTAAGTTTCGATTTTTCCGTAAAAGGCACAGCTGGATAAAAAAGAAACCGTCCCTCTTGTCAACTACCATTCACGCTCGGAAGACTTGTTGGTGAAGTCGTGATCGGTTACTCACCCGCCTTCTTCTCCATGGACCTTCGTCCCGAGACTCTCACAGGTGCGTTACTTCCATCCCTACTCTAGGGTTAGGGTTCCTCAAACTCTCAATTTTTCATTCAAACTTTTTTCCCCAAAAAAATGGAAGTCCCTCACACTTCGTCTTCTTCTTCCTCCTCCTCCTCCTCTCCGTTTTCTTCTACTGACGCCGTGATCCATAGGGACGCTTCCACCTCCGACGCAGTGGCTTCGTCGTCGAGCACCTCGCAGGTCCGCGACGAGGAGGATGATCACAACCGGTACCGCCACCACCACGATTTCCGGCATCCGGAGCCGGAAGTCAACGATTACAGAGTAGGCTTATCCGGATTCGACGAGACCGCCTCTGTGATTCGGGATGACACGTGGTCCGGCATCATCGTCCTCCTCACCTTTTGGTTCTTTGGTTAGTACTGATTTCTATTTACATTTTCGGAAAATTCTACCATGGTGAATTCTTAGTGATTTTTATGCTAATTGGATGTTGCAGTGTCGATGACTTTGATTTTGGGAGTGTACGGGTCTGAGACGTTAGAGCTTGGCCCTAATACTTCGATTCTTCTGCAACCTAACCCCATATTTGTGCAGTCTATTAAGGTAGTTATTTAACTAACTCTACCGGTTTTCGATTTTACTGCTGCATTTTTTTTAGTGCTGTGTGGTTGTTTTGGTTGATTGGTTGGTTTTGACTAGGTGGAGGAGCTGAATATATCGAGTCCTGGGCTTGTTCTATATGGTTTTTATGATACTCCACCACTCAATACTGAGACGACTTGGTCAGAGGTACACAGGGCCGCTGTTCCAGCCGATTCTCATAAGGTGAGTTTGCTTTCTGTGCTCTGTTGTTTAAGTATATGAATCTCTAGTTGTTGTAGATTTTGAGTTGCTGATTTACTGTTTTCTTGTTTTCCAGGAGTGGATATATTATCTAAATAAGGGGTCTCAAATAACTATATCGTACAACATTTCCTCTAGCACGTCTATATTTCTAATCATTGCTCAAGGTACATACCGAAAGCTTCAATTTTCTGGTTTAAAGGTGTAGCTTATTTTGAACTTGAGAAATATCCATGCTATACTGCATATTTAGTATTGTAGGAATCGACATTTATTGTCTCTAGTTTTACATGAAATTAATAGAGGCATTAAGGGAAATGGCATACACCTGTTTTGTGTGGTGATGGCTGCCTTTGCAGTCATGTCCTCAGTTCCTGAGTACCTCAGTTCCTGTACTCAAAATGATGGATTATAGTCATTATACCCATAAATTATAAGTGCCATTTTGTACATAGCAAGTCTTTTAAGGAACCATGAACTGCATCATAATAGATTCCTAATGCCGCATTTTTCTGCATTTCATCATCCTTTTGTTTCATTTCTTTGCATATAATGGAAGTTCCTCTCTGCAGTCTTTCATGCTTTCGTTTTATCTAATTTCTAAGTGCATTGAACCACATTAGAACTACAATAGCATTCTGAAGCTATCAAATTGCAGGTAAAGAAGGCCTTGCTCAGTGGCTTGAAGAACCAACATATCCTAATACTACATTGTCATGGAACCTCGTTCATGGTGAGACTGTAGGGCAACTAAACTTTTTTATCCTTGGAAGTTACTAGTACTAAACTGATGTTGGTGACTGCTTATTACAGGAAGTGGCAAGATCCAGCAGGACATATCAACATCTTATAGTTACTATATTTCTGTGGGTAACATGAACTACGAGGATGTGGAGGTAATTGTTTAAAATGATTATAACCTGAATTAAAATGCATTTATTCTTTCCATACATAATTTTGTAAGGTTAGTGCTCATCTAAATAATATTTTTTGGGAATTATGCATGGTCGTTGAAATAAGTAATTTACTTGTGACTGCCACTTCAGGAATGTTCAGACTAGTGAAGATAAGCTTAGTACAGGTTGGGGAGTAAGATTGCAGATCAATGTATTAATTATTTCTATATGTAATGAGCTTAAAATTTCAGGAGGATTTAAGGGCCCCTAGTATTTCACATAAGGATTCGTGTTTCCTCCCTTTTAGTAGTGCTAATATCTGTCATTTTCACTGTACGAATTGTGTTGGTGTAATTTCACTTATTTAGACTCTTTCTTACTTAACATTGAACAGGTGCAATTTAACTTCACAGTGGATGCTTTGTTGTATGACACAAGCGAAGCTTATTACAAGTGTACCTTCACAGATACATCCTGCAGTTTGAAAATTTTGTTTCCTAATGGAAATGTTGGTTTGCTCACCTCTCCTGGTCCAGAGCAGGTTAGGGCTGTGAGGCTATAATTTAGTTGACTATCAAAAAGAAGATGTGATCAGGAAAAAAAATTGTTATTCAGTAGGTACTTACAAGTTGCTCTTATATGTGTTTTGGTCTCCCCAGAATATAGACAACCGGTATGTCAAACTCTCATATGGACCAAGATGGGCCACATATATTATTGGTATAGGTAGGCTCATTCTCCTCTAGTTTTATGTATGCATATGTATATTTGTCATATTTGAACCTTCATATGTTAGTCTTCCTACTGTATCTAAATTTCTGATCTGCAGGGGCGATGACTATACTGATGTTATTGGCCTTCCATTTCCTGAGCAAGTTTCGCTGTAACAATGAAGATGGAACAAGAGTTCAGCATGAGGAGTTCAGACCGGAAAGAGCCCCATTGCTTTCATACAAAGATGATGATCAATCAAGTTGGGGTTCCTCTTATGATTCGGCCTCGAACGATGAGGGGGATCTTGAAGACCTTATGGCAGCGGGTTCTCTTGATGGAAAATCACTAAGAGATGGTGAAAGTAACAATACTCGTAGACTTTGTGCAATTTGCTTTGATGCTCCTAGGGACTGCTTTTTCCTCCCATGTGGGCACTGTGCTGCTTGTTTTGACTGTGCGACAAGGTATTTCTTTTATGCTGTTTCGACATACTTATTAGTACAATTGATGAGGCCAGTTGCCCATTAGTACACACTGAGTTCCATTTTGAACAAGCTTTGAGAAATTCTAGTAGGCGGTGTTTCATATATCATGAAGAGGTAAATATTTAGCACGAGCGGATTAGCAAGAGCCCTTAATATAGGCAAGTTAGAGGCTGCTTATCAAAGAGAACTCGGGGCAACTTTGAGTCTTGTTTTTAGAAATTAGATACCCATATGTGGTTTGATGTGGTTTGTGCATTCATTTTGTCGAATTTGCAACAGCCTTGCTTACCGATTCCAAGTTTCTTTCAATTCCCAACCTATATGCTGATATTCTTTGATTTATATTATAAAGGCTGATTTGAATACATTTGGCTTAGGCACTTAGTACGATTCAAACCTTTGAAACTGTAATTTGAAGGCAAATAAGAAATCTAGTCTGTTACGGCTTTCCAATCCTGTCAAAACTGTTGATCTTATGCAAAAGATATGTGTCTTATCATTTTCAAGTCAACCTCATTATTCTCTTGTTATTTGATTTGCAGTTATTGGCAACCAGACAGAATCCACGCTAATGATCAATTTTTCTTTTCAACTTTTACAGGATAGCGGAAGCTGCTGCTACTTGTCCCATTTGTCGGAGGAACATAAAGAAGGTGAGGAAGATTTTTACAGTATAAAGTAGTAAACACCTTGTTGTAACTTGTAAGCCTGGTATGAGCCATTATGTTACTCCCTTTCAATAGAAATTAAGCTAATTGTGTCTGGTAATCTGGGTAGTTTCTGAGGGTGAATTGCTTTGCCTTGTGGTTTTTCAGCGGCTTTCCCTTTATGTAACAATGTAACATCATTTCCTGGTATATAAATTCGTAATACGCCCAATAGGATAATCAATTTAAAGAGGTCATCTATTCTTTTCATTCCCACCTAATAGGTTGGGGCTGAGTTATTTGATTTTCTATTCCAGTTTACGTGTTGATGTTGAATGTAAATTTTTTTTTTTCCTTATCCACTGTTTAAGAGGGCAGACAGCAGAGATGAATTTAGCCATGCACATTAAACTCTTTGACGTTGTTTTCAGTGTTTTTCGCCTGGCAACACTAAAGCTGTTATGAGTTTCCTTGTTCCTCAATCTCAAATTAAGCACAATAGGCCTTGTAAGAGGAAGGATTAATCTTTCTATAGGCATGGTCATAGACACGCGGGTTTTATCCTGATCTGTATGAGTATGCATGCATATTGACAGTAAATTTAGTGGAGTGAAACGTGCACATCTTATCTTACGATCTACACGTTATGAGTTCTTTTTTAGTAATGTAGTTCGTCTTAAATGTCATGAATATACGAAAAAATTCATATACTCTGGAACACGAGAAGATTGTCCGAGTGTTGTTGAAGGAGCCCAAAGTGTGCGTCTGGTTAGTAGTCTTCTATACAGCAGAACATTACGAGCCTAGGTTCATGGTTTGTTTTCCAATCAGCAGTCGGACCATCCGTTTCAGTAGCCATAGTTGTTTCAACTTTCAACTGCCTAGTCGAGATTGAGGTCATTTGCTTGGATCAGAGGAAGGGAAATTTGAATTGAAGATTTGATTCAATGTCTGCAACTAACAGCTAACAGTCCCGAGACATTAGATTTTTGTAGACAAATGGCGATGTGTCATTGGCTCGCAGCCATAGGCAAAGTGACGGAGGGCAGTCCAAGTCTCTAACAAACAGAAAAATCCAGTGGCCCCGTGACTAAATATCTAAGATGAATTTATATTCTGCGTCAAGGAATTAATATATTATTACACCTTGGAATAACTTACGCATCGATGAGATTAAAGACGAAAGTGGAACAAGGATTTGCTACTGTCTCTTTCTCTTTCTTGGCAAACAAGACATTTAATTTATAAATAATGAGGAATGAGAAAGGGAAATTGAACACGCATTGGGGTAATTCGCACAGTAAAAGTGGTTGTTGTTGCCACTTGGTCTAGTGCGGTCAAAAGATACTTTGAGGTTTGAACTTTGAACAACATGATCACATACATTTTGGTAAGGAAATGAGCAATCTTTCACATGATCTTTCTTTTTTAATGTGGGATTGATTAATAACAAAGCTGAAGGCCCTTAGAAAGGGTCATGTGTGATGGAGGACGAGATTTGATGTCAGAATGTGTTTAGAATATATCAATTTAATTATTATATTTGAGTTTTGATTTTATTTAGAATATTCTAAATATTATTTTCATTTTAAAATTCTTCCATTTAGAGTTAGTTGTTTCTTTTTAATTTGGATTCTTAAGATTTTGTATTCAATTAGGTTTTTGATTATGCCTATATAAACATCATCATTCTATTTATTACAATGATCTTTCATATCAATACATACCTTATTATTAGAGAGTTTCTCTATATTTCTTACTTATCCCTCATGGCTTGACGCTTGACGAAACCCCTACTATCGAGTCCACACTTTTTGTCACACCTCAATTTGTGGTAAAAATTGTTTTTTTAGGTGAAGCTCATACTTTATACATGTAATGAATTTTCACAACAGAATATGAAAAAAAGTTGAAAAAAATAAACTCAAATGACACCAACTGAAAGTAAACACTTTATTATTCAAAGTTCAAACATATTACAAGGATAGACTCATCAAGACCTATTTTTATTATAGGAAACTAAAGAGCAAACAACGCTTAACACAACAAAACACTCTTGAACAATAACTTCAAACAACTTGCTCCTCACCTGTAAAATATTAAAAAGGGGCGAGCATATAAAGCTCAGTAGGAGGCAAATCTCTTCAAATTAATTTTCAACCATGACAAACATATTAATGCAACTTTTCCTCCTTCACATAGTTCATGTAAAAAACTAAGTCTACATGTTCCATATCGTGTACTTTACCACTAGGGTGACTTAGAGTTTTCTTTTACATGAACTATTCCCTCATCATTCCCATAAAACACTTTTGCTAGTCATCTTGCCAATTCCCCTTTCACCAATCCTAAATTACTCTTCACATACACTATACTACTTTGCGCATTATCCTGGGCATACATGTGATATGGTACCTACTGAGGTTATGAACTCAACTACACAAATGTTTGATCCTAACTTCTCTACCCAAGTGCCTTAACCATAACACCATCCATTCCTATAATTCATTACGTAGTAATATCAGTAGCACACATAATCAAATCAACAATAGAATCAGAAACCAGCAGCAAAAGTAACCAACTCAGACAAGAAAACCAAACAACATATATATACAATCATAGAGGATCCTCAATGTCCTCCTACCTTTAATGATTTCCACCTCAGGTCTCAAGCTCCTAATAAAAGGGTAAAACCATAGAATCAATGTCATATAATTAAACAAATACACTGATACAAAGTTTAACAAACAAGCACAACCTTTGTTTCCCCAAAAGTTGGTTTTTAAACAACACATAACCAATATTTTAGTTTTCTGACCTTAATACAAACACACCGAAGCCTGTACCAAACTAATAGAACTTTGACCTCAAATTCTTCTAAACACTTGTATCTAACACTCTAACAAAACTCTAAGACTTAGAATCACTTTAAAACAATGTTTCGAGAATAAATTATGAATTTTCAAAATTTAAATACAGTTTCAGGAATTTATAACGAGTATCTGTATAAGAAAACTGTTTGGCTAAAAACGAACCATTTAGACTAGGAAAATCATGTAGGTGTCTTCATAACAATTAAACTAGACATCCTAAAGAAAATTTCAGAGTTGGAAACGCCTGCAAATAAGTTTTCTATAATTAGTTATGGAATTTCGAATTCCAAGTACAGAATCAGTCTTCACATGTTCTAAAGAATTAAAATTTTGGAGATCTAACAAAAAACTTGACCAACACATAATTTATAAAACAAATCCAATTCTAACTTTACAAAATTAATTCCAATCTAGCATCTAAACAAAGATATCAAATTATAATTGTAGAAAATTAAGAACATCAAAATCTCAACTTAGCCCAACAATTATAAAACAAAATACAATATCTATTCTCTTCCAATGCTCTCTATCCGAGTTAAACCTCTGAGAATCATATCTTAAAAACATAGAAACACACCCCTATTTATAGTACTTGAAAAAGGATAAAACTTGGAGCTTAAGAAATGAATCAATGAAACTTATATGAATTATTCACCTGAAACATTAGCCATTAAGGTTCTAAACCTGCCATCTTCATACTTCTAGGGTTCCAATTATGTACAATAGCTTTAAGGAGTCATCCGCTGGAAAGCTTGCTCTCCACCCATTTGACACCTCATGCTTCCCCAAGTTTTTGGATAGAAATTAGTGGCTTAATCAAGGTTGATGGCTGAGTTTTAGGTGAAGGAGAATCTGAAAAAGGGGGGGGGGGAATGGAAGAACATGATGAACAGAGGATACCTAGTTTTGAGTTTTTGAAAAGAAGGTTGGTGTTTTGATCGTTGTTACTGCGACACTTTCTTTTCATACTTGTTTTTTGGCTGAACTGGGTTTGGGTCGGGTTATGGGTTTTGGCTCAAAATTTGGGATTCTCTTCTATTAACACTCAAGCATAGATACAACCCAAGACTTCAAAGATTTCAGTCAAATAATTATATATAGCCTTATATATAACACAACAATATAGGTTTTTATATACTATATATATATTTATATTTTTTTCTAGTTGTTACACTTCCCGCATCATTTGGTATCAGAGTGGGTTCGTCGCTTTGTAACAGACGATGGTCCATGGGAGTAGCTCACCCAGCCAATCTCTATGACTCTGGTCGTAAAATATCTATCCAAATTGACGAGAAATATATCAAGGGATTTTCGCCCTTGGTTAATCTCATCAATTCAAAACTGACGAGGAACATGTCAAGGGAATTTTCCCTTGGTTAACCTCATCAATCCTATCAAAAGAAAAAAAAAGATGGAGCATTGGTTTTCTCAAGACGATGGCTAATCAAGTTTTATTCCAATCATCAAGCTGCAATCAAGATGAACTCGAGGTTGAGTTTTTTTTTCAAGTGGAGGAGTCTGATGTAGGACGAGATTTGATGCCATAATATGTCAAGAATATATCGGCTTAATTATTAGATTTGAGTTTTGATTTTATTTAGAATAGTATTATTTCGTTTTATGATTCTTCTATCTTGTTTTCTTTTAATTTGGATTCTTAAGACTTTGTATTCAATTAGGTTTTTGATTTTATTTAGGTTTTGATGCCTATATAAGCATCATCATTCTATGTATTACAATGATCTTTCATATCAATACAAAACCTTATTATTAGAGAATTTCTCTATATTTCTTACGACTTTGCCGTAATTTACTAGTAGATTTTAGCTTATCCCACATGACTTTCAACGCTTGACAGAGCCCCTACTATCGTGTCCACGGTTCTCGCATCAATGTGCAACATGAACTATAATATAGGCTAATATGTTTTTTGTGAATTAGTAATTTTAATAGCTCGAATAATCCTAAATTGATTTACAGTGTAATGTACCCATGATCGTGACAAGAAAACTGAAAAATTTAACAAATTTTACTCACAAGAAAATAGCCATGGGAAATGAAAATTGTTCTATTCCTGCGTTTGGGATGCATGGAAGGAATTAGTTTCCTAATAGAAGGGAAAAAAAGGAGGAAAATCCTTCCATCTTGGACCATCCGAAATCCAATGGAATCACTTTTTCATTTTTTTTTTCATTGTATTTATTACTCACAATACATTATTTTACTACACAATTTAATAACTTTTTTTGATGATTTTCTTTGTGTTACCAAACACCACAATGTAAAATATTGGGGAAATCTCATTTCCCTTCCCATGAGAAATACTAAGGAATTACTTCCTTTTCTGTGAACCAAATGAGGCCTAAGTAATTCATCATGTCACAACCAACCAAGCACATGATCCCACCGTCCCACTGCCGTAGTATTCAACTACAAATTTGGTTGTACCTTGCCACAAGCACAGTAACGCTCAAAGGCAACTGGATCTCAACCAAGAAGATGTGTCCAAAGCTTGAGGCATGACTCTTCGCCTATAACTTTAACTCCTTGAGATTTTAACCATGCCTCGCTAAAATTAAATTCGCATGGGAACTATAGCCCACCGTCCACGTGAACGATGCATACATCAACTCTTGAAGTCTTTCACACTACAAAAAATATGGGTAAAAGCCACAAATGCAAAAGTCACAAAAATATAGATATGTGGTCTTTAATAGTGTGGCCATTGCAAAAAAAAAATCATAAATTTCATACAAATGTGGCAATTTAATTATTAAAATAATTTAATTGTCACATTTGCATGAAATTTGTGGTATTTTTTACAATGGCCACATGTGTAATACCCACATACTAGCCACATATAAATGTGACTATTGCAACTTTTTTGTAGTCACTCCATCAGAAGAAGATATATCTGAAAAACAAGGCACATAACCAACAAATAGAATATTATCCGCCTCTAACAACAATTCTAGGCTTTTCAATGGAAATTTACAACAAGAAGTTGCTTCTAAAATGATGGATACATGATTTGTAATACTCGCTTAGTGAATGCAACAATCGATTGTAAGCACTTTCGAAGCAAACATTACAGATCAATTTTTACATAATGCATTAAACTTACCAAAAATACAACATGAAAATACAGTCCTACAATTATGAATCCATGGGATTAGGAAACAACTTAAGTCATGCCTTGCTCGTTATACTAATGCACCCTTTCTTTTGATGAATTTATCTTGAAATATCATTTATGTGCGAAAGAAAATAAATTTCTATTTCTAAATAGAAATATAATTACTATATAAAAATTACTATTTAAAAACCGGAAAAAACGAAATTGTTTTGGATTCGAGATTTGGAGGTACACAGTCCTACACAGTCAGACAGTCTTCCACTTTCTGATTTCTATCACCAACGTCTGGAATCCCTATTCCCCACGTAGCAAAACTCCACGGCACATTAAATTGCGTGGCTAGTAGTCAAACCATCTCCCCTGCCCGCTCCCCCACCTTACCTACTCTCCACCCCCGCTCTCACTACCGTCCGATCCTCCCTGCACCGTTTCACCTGACGTCACGTCGTATCCTCCTCTCCTTATTTTAGAACCATTCAAACACCTCCCTATATAAACCCCATCCTCCCCTCCCAAAACCCTCGCCACCATTTTCACAACCTCATCACCACCACCTTCAAATCTCTCCCTCAATTTCACTCTACACTAACACCATGGCCGGTTCCGGAGTCGTCGCGGTTTACGGCAACGGCGCCCTCACCGAGAGCGGCACCAACAAGTCGGCGTTCGCCGTCAAGGTCGGCCTGGCCCAGATGCTCCGCGGCGGAGTCATCATGGACGTCGTGAACGCGGAGCAGGCCCGCATCGCCGAGGAGGCGGGAGCCTGCGCGGTGATGGCGCTGGAGCGGGTCCCGGCTGACATCCGGGCGCAGGGTGGCGTGGCCCGGATGTCGGACCCGCAGCTCATCAAGGAGATTAAGCAGGCCGTCACTATCCCCGTGATGGCCAAGGCCCGAATCGGCCACTTCGTCGAGGCCCAGATTCTCGAGGCCATCGGGGTCGACTACGTCGACGAGAGTGAGGTCCTCACCCTCGCCGACGAGGACAACCACATCAACAAGCACAACTTCCAGATTCCCTTCGTCTGCGGCTGCCGCAACCTCGGCGAGGCGCTGCGGCGGATCCGGGAGGGCGCGGCGATGATCCGGACCAAGGGTGAGGCCGGCACCGGGAACGTCATCGAGGCCGTCAGGCACGTCCGGTCGGTGATGGGCGACATTAGGGTTTTGAGGAACATGGACGACGACGAGGTCTTCACCTTCGCCAAGAAGATCGCGGCGCCGTACGACTTGGTGATGCAGACGAAGCAGCTGGGGAGGCTCCCGGTGGTGCACTTCGCCGCCGGGGGAGTGGCGACGCCGGCCGACGCGGCGCTGATGATGCAGCTGGGGATGGATGGGGTTTTCGTCGGGTCGGGCGTGTTCAAGAGCGGCGACCCGGTGAAGCGGGGCAGGGCGATTGTGCAGGCTGTGACCCATTACAATGACCCGAATATACTCGCTGACGTCAGCTGCGGGTTGGGTGAGGCTATGGTTGGGCTCAACTTGAACGACCCCAAGGTGGAGAGGTATGCGAATCGTTCCGAATAAGTAGTGAACTGTGTTTGTTCACTGGTGAAGTTTTAATTTCTTTTTTACATTTTGCTCGTAGTATTACAGTTGATGATGATCATGTTCTAGAAGTTGGTGATGGGGTTTTACTAGTTTTACATGTAAAAAAAAATGGAATTTATGGTTCTTCCATGTAGCTCTTGAATGTGTTGCTAATAATATGAAGCTCTGTTTCTTTATCTATCTGATTATTTCTGATATTAGTCGAAACTAGCTGAGCAGCAAGGTTGTTCCACTTGGTAAAATTGGGTTATTCTGAAAGGTGGTTTTGTTTTAGCCTGCAAATTGCTTCAATCTTCTTCGTTTGTTCTTATCATATATAGTGCTGTGAAGGAAAGCCACACAATACTGTTGCTCTTGGGGTTTAAGATGTTAGATTTCTTGAGGTGGACGGAAATGGATTATAGGGTTGCAAGTTAGCTGACCCGGACATATATTATCATAATCATTTGGTTTCTTTTTTGAGGTACTTAGACCACATTAAATCTACAGGGGTGACCCCATCCTCACTCCATCGAGTTGGACGATTTTTTGTTGTTCAGAAAATGGAGTTCTGTTTCTTTACCTATTATGTGAACCTGCTTAGTAATGTGTCCTTGTTTTGCACTACGCATCGTTCTGTGAATTTTTGGATATCAAACCTGCTGTGCAGCAAGTTGATTTCAAGAATCACTCTGCAAATTGCACTCACATAATCACCTAGAACCACAGTTTCCCACTACACATGGGAAAGGGACCTGAGAACAAAAAATCAATTCCACCGGCTTTCTTTTGCATCCACTGTTTTCAATTTCTGGGGTTCAGAATTCTGGTGAAGCATATCACAGGCTGGTTTCTATCTTAGCAGTGGAGTTTGGACTTTTATATATGGGTCCTTTGATGTGGCTGACACTATATGATGACCCCATAGAACACATGCGACCCATCCTGAGATCAGGAAATCACATTTCAACAGAAGTTATTTACGCAATATAGGTTCTATTATGACACATTAAGACCAAATATGGATGGTCTGGAGCACCCCGCCGCCCTCAACATCAAAACCTGGTAGCCAAGAAGTACTTGATTCTGTTTCGTGTAGTCATTATCTACACTTTCCAACTTCATATTTAGGGAACTGACTTTCCAAAACTCACAAAAACCTAAACAAGGAAGTTAAGAATTGGAAGAGCCAATGACTTTTCGACATGAGTAATGTTTCAATGGCATATATATTTCATCACATTCCTTGTATTCAGAAACTACATGTTCCATGAAGCTGGAAAAACTGCAGTAGTGAGTTTCAGTTCGTTCCAAATATGAGTCATTTCATCAATCGCCTAATACGCACTAAACTCATCACTTGAAAGTTGAACCTAGACTTTACGATGGAGTCCTAATCCACATAAACCGTTGAGACAATCTGCTAGGCACGTAGCGCACCCGCGAGGAAGAGCCAGCCGAGTCCTCTTTGATATGTTCTCCAGCCTTAAGTACAGCGTAAAAAATAAAAATAGTAATTCAGGTAGTAGAAATGTAGAATCGACACGTATATAAGAGAAGATGCACAACTTTCTGCTCTTGTACTTGACACCCCAGACGCTTAAATTCTTCTGGAAACCAAAGCCCCCAATAAATCGATGCGCGCTTAAATTTCATGAACCTATTCTGACCAAAAATTAGGGTTTCGCCTCTCCAATGGTGGGCGTGATGATGATGTCCACCGCCAATTCCAACGAACGCCTCACCCGCCTCATGGACTCCGCCGTCGTCGCTGTCGACATTCCCTCCAAGCTCGACCGCCTCACCCAACTCAAGCGAGATTTGCTCCGCCGAGACCCCGCCTTCATCTCGGAGCTCCTCCCTCGCCTCTTCGAGCTTCAGTCCGACCGCTTCAGCCCCGTCCGGAAATTCGCCACCGAGTGAGCTTCTCCTCCAAAACCCTAGCTCTTCTACTTTTCCCGCGTTTAATTTCGTTCAATCTATGAATTGGTTTGCGAATTCGAGTGTAGAATGCTCGGCGAGATCGGATTGGTGCACGTCGATTTTGTGCCGGAGATTGTGACGTCGTTGATTAATGCGTTGAGTGATGACACACCGGCTGTGGCTCGCCAGGCCATTTCTAGTGGTAGTGATTTGTTCCGCTGTGTTCTAGAGAAGGTTGCACTTCAGGTAACTAGTTAAGAGTCTTCGATTTCGCCGCCCAAGTTGCTCAAATTATGTTGAGTGATTTGAAAACGTGTCATTGTTATTGTTTGCAGGGTCTGCATTCTAGTGAGTTGGACAGTTTGCTTGAGTCGGCGTGGTCCTGGATGTTAAGGTTGAAGGACGAGATATTCTCGATAGCTTTTAAGGTATGTAATGATCGTGATGATGACTTCTCATTGCGGTATAGTGCATGATACTATTGTGGTTATCAGCCAGGAAGCGGCGGAGTAAGGTTGCTGGCGCTGAAGTTTGTCCAAGCAGTTGTTCTTCTTTACACTCCTGATCCTAATGGCTCCCAAGAGCCCCCGGCTCATGAAGGTAATCCGATATTACATATTTGTTCTGCATTCTGGTTCAGTAAGTAAGTGACTTGGTTTTTGGCTTAGAAAGGATGTTTGTTTTCATTTTAGGACACTCGGTGGAATTTAATATATCTTGGCTTCGGGGTGGTCATCCCCTACTCAATGTTGGAGATTTGTCAATTGAGGCTAGTCAAAGTTTGGGCTTATTGCTTGATCAACTAAGGTTCCCAACTGTGAAGTCACTTGGTAACTTGGTCATCGTTGTGCTCATCAATGGGTACTTCAGCTTTCTTTGCTCATATGTTTTTTCTTTCTTTAAAAGTTTGGGATCATGCATGCTCTCATTGAAGCAATTACATGACTATGTTATGCAAACTAGTGAAGCTGTGATGGTGTGAAATATTATAAACCACTTCCATAGAGAGAGGTTCAAAAAGAAAGAAAAACGAGTTCTAGGAAGTGCTCCAATTATTCGATAATATGTGAATATTTTTTCTTTTAATTGCATAATTGTTACATTTTGTATTTTCTATCTAAAGTTGTTGCTTCTTTTAATTATTTTTTAATCTATATAATGCTTCTGGACAGTCTTTCAGCAATTGCGAAGAATAGGCCTGCCTTTTATGGTCGCATTTTGCCTGTATTACTTGGGTTTGATCCCTCATCTGCTGTCATTAATGGGATACGTGTCTCAGGAGCACACTATGCCTTAAAAAATGCCTTCATTACCTGCTTAAAATGTACTCACCAGGGGGCTGCCCCGGTATGTTGTTCAATTCCATACCACAAAACTATTGTTAAATGTCCACTGGATTTTAAAGGATTCATATTAATTAAGCATTCTCGTTGTAGTGGCGAGATCGTTTAGTTGGGGCATTGTCCAAGATGAAAACTGGAGGCTTGGTAGAGCAGGCCATTTATCCAGTCTGCAATATTAATGGAAGTGTGGAGGAGGATCAGAACAATTCTCGAATTATTAAGGTACTTGTCATCACCCCTCTACCTTATCTATTGCCAGAGATCTGCACATGTAAAGTTGATCAACTTTATTGGCATTCTTGTATGTTTGGTCTCTTTAAGTATGTATGTTTTGCAGGAAGAGGAGCCCACAATTAGAATATCTACTGTCGTCCAAAGTAACTTTGGGAGAAAACGACTGGGAACACCAGACAGTAGTGAACTTGCTGAGGGTGAAGACGCCTCTGGAAAGCGTATCAAAACAACACCTAGTGTTTCAGAAGAATCGGCCAAAGATATAGATAGGATGTCCGTGTCTCAAGATGACATTCCTTCAAGTGGAACAGCCACTTCCAGAGGTAGTGGTGATAGTGGACCTGTCCAGCAACTTCTTGATATGTTTGGCGCATTGGTTGCTCAGGGTGAAAAAGCGGTTGGTTCTTTAGAGGTTCTTATCTCGAGCTTCTCTCCTGACATGCTAGCTGAGGTAGTGATGGCTAATATGTGCAACCTTCCTCCCAATATTCCTGGCGCTGAAGGAGAGGATGTATCTATGATAAACATGGGTATCGCCGGTGGTGATTCTCGGGTCAAATATCCCCAATCGTTTATTGCCAATGTGCTCTCTCTTACAAGTACTTTCCCTCCAATAGCTACACTTCTAGATGCTAACCAGTTGGTGCCTGATAATATAGTGGTACTTTTTTCATTTGGTCTCTATCTCTCCCTTCTCTTTTTTTCCTGCTGAAGTTATATGAAAAAAGGTGTATAATTGAGGCACTGTTTCTGATAATTTCAGAAATCTGAACCAGAGGAAGAGCAGGTAGCAGTAGGTGATAGTATTGTTGCATGTACTGACATGGATTATGAAGCTGAAACTGCTATGTTGCCAACTACTTTACCAGCTTCACCTAATGTGTTTTCACCTGAGATGGAGAATGAATGTCCGTCTCTTCCGTCTGATCTCGATGACATAGACGGTCTTGAGAATGAGATACCTGGGCTCGATTCTTCTGCTTGTAATAGTGGTTTATCAGAACCTGTGGTCGCATCCTCATCGACCTTCATGGATGTTGAGGATGCCAGTCTAGAGCAGGTGAGCAGTTTGAGTCAGCAGCCACTACTCAATGTACCTCCATCACTGTCAGCAGATAAGTCTGAGGAGCTTAGCCCAAGAGGAGCTGTTGCAGATGTCAACAGCCTGATATCTTCAACAGCAACATCAGTTGGGTTGTCCCATCATCTTGTCCTGCCCAAGATGTCGGCGCCAGTTGTGATTCTTTCTGATGAAGAGAATGATCGTTTACAAAAATTGGCTTTTACCCGCATAATTGAGGCATATAAACAGATTAATGATTCTGGGGGTTCTCAAATTCGATGCTCTCTCCTTGTACATTTAGGAGTTGTGGTAATAAATCTAGCTTTTTAGAGAGGGTATTGGTTTCCCCTTCTTGGTAGGGAATTGGTTTGTTATTTGACTGCTAAGTTGTATTTTTTATTTATTTAACTAGTTAAACCTTTCTTCTTCATTTGCATTTGCTGCACTTGGGGAAGGGACAGTATTAATTATCTTCTTACTGAGGGCTAACAGTATAATATTGTAGTAATGTCCATGAGAATCTTCTGGAAGCTGTGTTCTTTAACTGTGATTTTCTTTTTGTTGTAGTTCCCTTTGGAGTTAGACCCCTGGAAGCTGCTGCAAGAGCACATCCTTGCAGATTATACAAATCATGAGGCAAGTTAATTAATAATTGTTCGTACTTGTTTCAAATACTATGTCACTATTTTTTTTTTATGATCTTGTTGGCTCATTTGATACCTTTAGACTGCACTTGTCGTTTATATGATGAGAAGTAAGTTTTGGTCTTCTGGACAGATTGGTTGAGTATATCGGTGAGCATTGCTTATAGTTGCTCTGTGGGTATTTTCATTACAGGTTTTATTTATTTATATTATTATTGTTATTTTTATTTTTATTAACTACTTTACAATACTGAGAAAGTAGTTCTCGTTTGTTATTTCTTCTGACCTACATGCTTAACAGCTAATTTATATGTTATGAAGTACCGTTTTTTAATTCTTTCTGTTCGGTGCTGACATTGTGCAAACTAAAGGATGTTGTCAGTGTATAAAAGATCTCTGGGACTATATTTGGTGTATAGCTTGAGGACAACTGCACACTTATCTTTACCTGTCTATAGAATTATTAATGAAAATGATGATAGTCCTTTCACAAAAGCAATGAAATGATGGCTGTTTATCTTATGTGTTCTTGTGTTGTCTCACAAATATGGTAAATTTCCTGTTTGTTTGTTTCTTTGGCAACACTGGCTAACAGTAATCATTGTATCTCTTCAGGGACACGAGTTGACGTTGCGTGTGCTATACAGGTTATTTGGAGAGGCCGAAGTGGAACACGATTTCTTTTCTTCTGCAACCGCTACTTCTGTTTACGAAATGTTCCTTTTAACTGTGGTATGTTCTCTTCTCTATATGTAATCTAGTTCGTTAATGGTTTAATGCTGCTCCAGTATAAGATATGTTCCTTTTTTTAGTTGAAGATTTTCTTTTTTGCCCAACTATGCTTATGTCACTGCAGGTAGAGACTCTTAGAGATTCCTTACCACCATCAGATAAATCGTTTAGTAGATTGCTTGGTGAAGTTCCCTCCTTACCAAATTCTGTTTTGAAGTTATTGGAGTGCATGTGTTCACCTGAAAATTGCGACAAAACTGGTAAGGAAATACAAGCTGGTGATCGGGTGACTCAAGGTCTCAGTACTGTGTGGAGCCTAATTATGCATAGGCCTCCTTTTCGAGATGGCTGCTTAAAAATTGCTTTACAGGTTTGTTCTGTTTGTCCATAAATTGTTCTTGTGTGTGAATTTTCAGTGTATACCATTTTGTGCATGCCTAAGGTACTGTTATTCTTATGGTTGTTCACCTGACTCTGTTTCTCATGGTCCACTTAAAGAGTGCAGTTCATCATCTGGAGGAAGTGCGTGAGAAGGCTAGACGTCTGGTATATGCTCGCAACTTAGCATTAGTGGTCAATTTGTTTTTTTAGTTCTAATTTTTTTTTCCTGGGGTTTCCATCCAACAGGTTGCAAACAAGCTTTATCCATTGTCAGCCATTGCTAAGCAAATAGAAGATTTTGCAATTGAAATGTTGCTTACTGTGAAAACTGATGATGCAATTGAAAGAACAGATTCTGATGGATCAAAAGTTGATTCCCAAAAGGTTCTTATCTATGCAATGCTGATGTGGGTTTTCACTGTAGTATTAACTTAACTTGATTTCCACTGTTAATATCTAACTTTCTTTTATCACAGGATTCTGAATCAGAGAAACTTCCAAATGAACCTCCAGCAGTGAGTGGCAACCAAGATATCGCCTCTGACACCCATCAGTCATGCAATTCTCCAAGTGTGTCATCTCTTTCAGTTGGTGAGGCAAAGAGGTGTTTGTCATTGTATTTTGCTCTGTGTACAAAGGTTTGTTTTTGTCTGGGACATTGTTTCTTCATGTTCATTTAGGAGCTTCACCCACCCACCCCAAAAAAAACACAAATTTTATTAATTCGAAGTTAACACAAGTTGTGTCTGATTTCAGAAGCATTCTCTTTTTCGGCAAATATTTGCTGTTTATGGAAATGCACCAAAGGCGGTTAAGCAGGTATGTTGATGTAGATATGGAGAATTGTGCTTGAAAGTACTGGCCCATGTGGTGTTTCTTCTTATCAGTTGTTTGGTGCAATGCAGGCAGTTAATGATGATATTCCAAAACTAGTGCGTACAATGGGCCCGTCACGAGCTCTTCTTGATATTATTTCAGACCCTCCGGCTGGAAGCGAGAATCTCCTGATGCAGGTTTTTTATTGTTGCCATTATGGTTTTACCCAAGCAACCTAATGATAAATGGCACCTCTTAATCCCAACTGCCCTTTGGTTAATTGGTGCAGGTTTTGCATATACTAACAGATGGGGCAGTTCCCTCTCAAGAGCTGATACTTACCATTAGGAAGTTATACGATTCAAAACTGAAGGTAAGCTGAACAGTTTCCCGTGCTTCCTGCTAAAAGATTCGAAGCTATAAACTAATATATGGTTTTGGTTCTAAATTATTACAGGATATAGAAATTCTCGTTCCGATATTACCCTTTATACCAAAGGATGAGGTTCTTTCCCATTCTCTCATCTCCTATTGGGTCTACTATGTGATCTGTGTGTATGTTGGTCTTATGTGTTGCACATGTCTTTACATCAACTTCCTGTTTGTGACTGAGCTATAAATTTCTGCCATCTATCTAAACAATTCATCATCAACACTTTTTTGTTTTTGTTGACTATGGACTTTTAGAATGAATTACAGTAGTATAAACCCATGCTGAATAATGAGCCATTTGTATAGTCTCAATAACCTCATTGATTCTCTTTTGTTGGTTACTAACAACTTAGTTGGTTCTGAATATTTTAATTTTGTTTATTTTTCTTTATGTACTAAACGTAAAACAATAATTTCCTAGAAGTCGCCCAATCAAGAATGCTAAACAATTTCAGAAACTTATTATAATTGGTAGTTATTATCTTTCAATTGATCTGAATTTTTGATGCCTATGTGCTGTTTCTCCTTGTGAACTTAACTTCTCCTCCTCCAAATAAACCATAGAAGTGTGATGGGGACATCACAGCCAAACCTCTTAAGGTTGATGAGCGAAAGAGATGGCACCTAATCATTCCCTTTCTATAGGGCCTTATTATTTTTTTGGAGGGAAAGCTGACGCTGATTCTAGAAGTCTCTCACCTGTGTCCTTTCAGGTCTCTAAGTTGTGTCTTTCTAAATTGCTGTATGAGTTTAGGAGTTAAAATTTTTCTTTTATGAGATTTTTTATGGTTCAGTTTCATAAATTTTAGAGTCCTTAAGAAGAGTATAATGCAAGTTAATGTCAGTTATAGTATAAATATATGTAACAGCCGAATAGCTGGGGGATGTTGTGTTGAATGAGAATGATCAGATTTTCTAAGTTGTCCTGTGATGGAATAGGCCAGAAGCCTATATTAATGTGAGAAACCTGGGAGTGATTCCTTCAAAAAAATATTCTGGGTGTGAAGCCTAGTCTAGGGTGTGAAGCCTAAATAAGGGTGAGAAACCTGGAACTGAATCCCAATTCCTGAGACCTGTGAGTGTTTAACCCCTAAACTTGAGTGTGCTGGTTATCAAGCAGCTAGTGTTCTGCATCAAAGTGCCGTAATTGCATCGGCTGTTTTCGCATCAAATCGTCTATCTTGTATTCCTGAATTTATACTTCTGTTGATGCTTTACTTTTATTTAGATTTTCAGTTTGCAACCTTTTTTTTAAGGTAAAAAGCTTAATCCTTCTGTATTTGTTAGGTTATGTTTATCTTTCCCCAACTTGTGAATCTTCCCCTGGATAAGTTCCAAGCAGTACTAACTCGCATAGTACAGGTAATGTTTCCTTTATCAATTTCTTGGCAATCCAAGTGTTCACAATGCATCTGTTTTAACTCATTAATTCATTAAAAGGCTAAAAAAATATGTTGGTGTAGTATCTGGTATTCTATTCATGATCCTACTTTGTCCTCGCACAGGGATCATCCCATTCTGGTCCTCTGCTCGCTCCATCTGAAGTCTTGATTGCTATCCATGGGATTGATCCTGAGAGAGATGGAATTCCATTAAAGAAGGCAAGTCATCTGTCCACTTTCTTGGTTGGAAGTCGTTCTGAGGGACAATATTAAGTAACTGAATAAATTTCTTGTATAAGCAGGTAACAGATGCATGCAGTGCATGTATTGATCAAAAACAGATATTCAACCAACAAGTTCTTGCTAAAGTTCTGAATCAATTGGTCTGTATCGTAGTGAACTTTGCTTATAAATTTATAATTATCACCTCTTTCGAGCATATGCTAATGAGAAAGAGGCTTCCTACTTGCAGGTTGAGCAGATTCCACTTCCTTATCTGTTCATGCGTACAGTCTTGCAAACCATTAATGCTTTTCCTGCACTGGTAAGATCAGCTTAACGGAGACAATGAATACACATAAGCTAGAGTGGATCAGATAATCATAGAACAGAGCATATGGTGCTTTTGTTTTTTAAATATCAGACAGTTGTGCTGTGTCCACAAATCTGAAAGAGTATATTTTCAGTTTCTATTTTGCACTGAAATTTCCATTATCCTGATTGGGCTTTTGGGTAATTATGACTGTCAAATTTGTCAAAGTTAAATTGGACCAAAGTATACCTAACAAAGAAAGAACCGTAAAAGTGACATTCGATCCCAGCTCTTCATATCTGTGTCTGCTGAATAATGTGGGCGTTCTTCATATCAAGTTACTGATTGTTGATTTGCTTTACCGGTGATTATTGTAGGTGGATTTTATAATGGAGATCCTCTCTCGACTTGTGAGCAAACAGGTAGCTTTCAGTATATTAAGCTTATTGCTTGCCATTTCTATTTTATGTTTTATTAATGTGATTATAAACCGTTGCAGATATGGAAATATAAAAATTTGTGGGTGGGATTCTTGAAGTGCGCATTTTTGACAAAACCTCAGTCATTTGGCGTGTTGCTTCAGGTTCATACTTGTTGTGTTACTATAGTTCTGTGACAGGCTTAAATTGCAGCATACATCCAAAAATTTATTCAGTTTATATTCATAAAAGTTGAACGTGGAATTTAAGTTCCGTTTGATAAATCATCTCCTCATAATTAGGTTGTTATTTTGGTCATGATGATGTAAATTGCCCTTACCATAACAGGGTTGGAAGATTTGTTATTTTGATTGAGGTGCCAGATAATGAAACAAGATCGGAAATTATATTCCTTTCGTTGCTCACCTTTTTTTCTGTTTTTAATCTCCAATCCGTTTATTCCTTTTCTTTTTCTCTATTTACAACTTCTGTAGCTGAGTTAAGTAAATCCTCATCCTTATTAAGCAATTCCCATTTCTACACCTATCTTTTCATTATTTTTCTACTGTTTTTCACATCCTCATGAGTTCCAGTGTTGTCAATATGGTTTTGCAGCTACCTCCAGCACAGCTAGAAAATGCATTGAAGAAAACACCTGCTCTGAAAGTACCTCTGGTCGCCCATGCTAGCCAACCAGACATCCGATCTTCACTTCCGAGGTGAGTCATTTTGACATAAAAGATCTCTTGGTAGGGATGGCCCAGTAACTAATTGTGGAAGTTGATTTGGATATTTGCTTTTGTCAGGTCTGTATTGGTAGTTTTGGGGATTGTTTCAGATTCTCCGGCACAAACAAGTCAGGCAAACACCGGAGATGCAAGCAACTTAGACAAGGAGGCAGTCACTGAGAAATCAAAAGAAGAATTGTCTAGTGCTTGTTGAAATGGTTGTTGTCAACTTTAACGTGGATAATTTACCAGAGGGCCGCTGCAGAATTTCAAGCTCCTAATTAATCCAAATAAGTCTATTGAAATGCTGATGGGCAGGCAGACATGTTTTCGAGCAACCGATGGAGAACTGATGCAATTCTGAAAGAGTGAATTTTTATAAGGAAATATTGACAGAATATGTCATAGATTTACCATGGCCAGTAAGCATTTATGTAACATTTACTGTATGAATAGTGGAATTGATATTGTACAGTATCTAATACAACTCCAGATGAACTTTTTTTTAGAAACGACAATTTTATTGAATGAACTAGTTGTTACATACCAAAGCCAACTGGCCAGCAAAATCAACAGGAACAGAACCATACCATCTAACATGCATCTCTGACCGAAGGGCCAGTTTAGCTATCTTATGGGCATTCACATTTGATTCCCTGCAAACATGAACAAAAGAAGAAGGAAGAGCAACAAGACAGTCTTTGACATCCTCCATAACAACCCCAAAACCTGTATCATCCCCCACGCCCACTTGTAGAGAATTCACTAGTTTGAGACAATCAGGTTCAAACACTACCGGAGATAAACTAAATTTCACCGCCAACAATCAGATGAACTTAGTTGTTTTGTTCGGGAGAAAACTGTTCGTTGTTTTCTTGTTGGCTGTGATCATACCCCGACTTTACCGTAGCCCTAAATATTAAATTGGATATCCTGTATCGCTTGCCATAGACACCGAGCAAATTTGATAGTGACAAATATACTCATAATTAGGAAAAGTGCTCCAAACTTCAAATCTTGATTTGGCCATGCATTACTATGCATTTACCCCTCTGATATGATATTGTAGATCAATGAGCGAGGACATAGTCATCGAGCTCGTGAAAGTTCTTGACAGCAAAGTCCTTAATAATGCTCGGCTCAGGAACCTGCTCATGAGCTTTCTCATACTCGCACGACTATTTCACCAAGCTCCCTTCTCCCTTAGGATTCACGGTCAGGATGCACTTGAAGCTCTTGTAGTACTTGAGCAGATCACCGTCGATCGATCACCCGGTAAGCTTTGTTTGTCTCATCAACCTAGTCGATCGTCTCCTTTGACACCTTCACAATTGGAGAACCTACACACGTACACACACACACACACACACACACAGAGATATATATATATATATATAAGTACGTAAAACATGTAAAACTATATGAATGTTACTCGACAAGAGATCATTCTCTACGGTGATCGAAGTTTACCTTCAGAATATGTTATGAGGCGAATGGAACCAACAGCCTTGCCGTCGCCTTCAAGGACGTCAATGCTTTTGTAATCATGAGGGAAAGCCTTGTGGAAGACTTCGGTCGAGTCCCTGAGGCTCACCCAGTACTTTTCCGCCGGAGATTTCACCTCGACTTCCACATGCATGAAGCTTTCCAACACCTGAATCAGCCATTGATATGTAGCAAAGGGAAGGAAATGCAGTGATGGATAGAAAGATATGGGCAGAAAGGGAAAGGAGTAGAGCTGCCTGAGATCGAAGTGATGTTGGGGCATGAATATATAGTAGGGAGGGACTTAAATGGAGTGGGAGCAAGTTCAACTGCCACTTTAAACAGAAGCGGCTTTAGCATCATTATCCCATACCTTGGAGTTTCTGTTACTCCATATAGCCCACAAACTCATCAATAGAAGAGGGAAACCCTGTGGGTTAGTAGCTTGACAACTCACTAACCAATAATATACACGAGGTTCCAAGCCTGGAGCCACAATATGTGCTTCTTGGAGACCAGAAACAGCATGAGTGCAATCTCCAAGTGCTTGAACCGGAGACTCTACTTCCTCTTCACAGAATGGGCACTGGGTATCAATATAAATACCTCTCTCACTAAGCCTACTCTGAGTAAGAAGAATATTAGCCGCTGCTTTCCAGGGGCACAAATCTTCACCTTTTTTTTGGAACACAAGCCTTCCATATCTTATTCCGCAACATAGAGCTTGGATTAGGGGAGGCAGGTTCCTCCAACACCCGACTCCGAGCCGCATGATAAGCAGACTTCACTGTAAACTTGTCTTTCCTATCAGCACCCTAAATCCACCGGTCCAAATGAGACCGAACACTAACAGGGAGAGCAAGAATCTGGAGTAATAATATCTACCGGAATATGTATTCCACACACCAGGATGTGAGAATAAATGAGCTACCTTCTGAACCCTGGGATTCCTAAACTGAGTCAAGTCCACTCCCTCCAACCAAGGATCATCCCATATGCTTGTAGATAAACCGTCTCCAATCTGTTTATGTATCCCCTGTCGTTGAAAATCTCTCCCTGCTAAAATACTATGCCAAGCATAAGAAGGAGCCAAGAGGGTCTTCTGTCTTCAGCTGTGTTGATCATGAAATCCTCATGTACGACTGAATTATACTTACTGAGATGAGAAAATAAGGGGATTACGCTGCGTTATGTTTCATTAAACGGCCACAGCCACAAATTGAGATGCATCAATTGTAAAATATTAACGAGAGATATCTGTGACGTGCATAAGACTAACGAATTGAGCGCAGGCCTGGTAAACTGATGCGCTCTAATAAAGCATTGATTTCTGTCCACTTTCAAAGAACGAAATCAGAAAACAAACTCGACTGAAATCTGAATGATAAGATTCACACAACAAATGTGTTGAGTATGTTTAATTACAAAAGAATCGAAGTTAACTCTACCGTCGTACTTGCAGCCTTACTCACGCGCCCCACATTCAAACTGTTGCCCATGCAGTTAATCCAATAAATTTATGCAATTGCATGGGCCGACACCAGTGAAAGAACATCAATATACAAGAATAAAGATCTGCAGAAATGCTTCACCCAACATGAGTACCTAGTTAGGTTGTTCAAGAAAATGTTGCAGCTACGGATCCGATTAGTGAATCTAGTTAACATCATGCTGACTAACTAGTAACAGTGATTCCATGCATTTGAAACCATTCAGGCATGTGGAATCTCTCATAAAGCACAGGCCTCACATCTTTTGCCTGGGCAAGGTGTTTGAGTAGAGGAAGCAGGACCTCCAAGAGCTGAAGAATCCACTTGAAAGAATCAAAGAATTTTAATCAGATTCAGACCTTGTTTCACATACTGTTCTAGTCTTTCCATGAAATGAATAAAAACAGTTTACCTGATCATCATACGGATGTCCAGCAGAAAATGGTATACATGGAACTCCATTCAATGGTTGCAGCACAAAACTAAACGGGTTGTTGTCAACTATAACAATTCGACAGAGATCTTTTGATATACAAGATAGGTCTTTCACATGATCCCGATTTTCCCTGTGGCATACACGAGGTCAGAGATGTTTCCAAGTTTGGGGAAAATTTGTGACTAACATTACCATATAATGTTCAACATTGAAACAGCTTTTTATCTGCAGCCTAGTACTTGTTCATATGGTTGATAACTTCAAGAAAATGAAAAATCAAAACGATGTGGATCAGATACTTGCAAGTGTTAATCCAAGCCAGTATGCCATTTTATTGGTGAGTTATCAAAACAGAGGGAAACAAACTATCACCACTTTCTGTCATTATCACTATAGTAAAAACATCCACGAGGGCCTGAGAAGCATTCACAATACACTAGAAAACTAAAATGCAAAATCAGACAATCTCAAATTTGGAACAGTTTCCCTTCCAGTCATAAATGAATAACCTACGTGGTAACTGTAGAAGGCCGATAGAGACGAAACTTGAACCGATTCTCCAAATCTATTCTGTCAACAAGTGGCCTTGCATAGCCTGTACAATTCCCAGAGTTTTATCCATTTAACAATCACAAAACTAGAGAAAATGATAATTTAGTGAGCAGATATAAAACAGCAAGCAAACCTTCAAGGCCAGCAGTAAATAGGACAAGATCAGCAAATTCACCGACCCGTTTCAAGAACTCGTGCAATCCAGGACGTTCAAAAACTGTCACATAACTGATCTTCGGTTTACCATCAGACTCCTCCAACCCAAAACCAAAAAATAACATCAAACACAAACCCCAAAGCAAACACACTACTTAAATGGAAAAACAAAAAACAGAAACAAACACAATAATTGCAGAGACAAGCTCCCCCACCTTATCCGAAGATACACATTCGATCTCGAACCACTTCAAACCAGCATCAGTCGCTTGAGTCCGAACAATCGCAGGCACACTAGATGTCTCGTATGCACACACTAGCGTCTCATCTAAGTCAAGCACTACCTACACATTACAACCTCCACATCAATCCAATCTAGCACTAAATATCAAACTCTTCACCAAGCATCACTATTAACTCCAATCACCACAAGCTCATTATGCCAATCACTGACAGTAACAACTAGACCAGTTCGGAAATTACTAAAATCCGCGACATTTCTACCTCAGTTAAAATAATTCAATTGTAATGAAGCAAATTTACAACAAGGATGATCAAATTCAGCTAGAATTGAGCAAGCTAGTAAAATCGAGCTGCGGCGTTACCGTGAGTTTCGGGAGGGCGGGATGGTGAGATACGACGCCGTTTTCGAGGTTGGAGGACGACGCGTCGTTGAGTTGGATTTCGGCGACGGGGAGAGGGCGGAAGGAGGAAGAAGGAGGAGAAGCGAGGAGGGGGAGGTAGGAGAGGAAGTGAGGGAGGCAGGGGGCGCCTCTGAGGATCTGGAGGATGATCTCGACGAAGAAGCCGAGCCAGTTGACGAGAGCTCGCCAGAGTTGGAGCGGCTTCGGCTCGTAAACCTCGGCGGCCTGGGCCATCGTCGACATGGGGCTGAGCTTCAAAAAAACCGACACTGGATTTGATTACACAGCTTTTTACAGAGAAGACGAGATGATGAGGGATATATTTGGCTTTTTTAGTTATTTTTGGAATATAAAAAAGGAAATAATTTTTTAAATCTCAACAGCTTTTTTGTTTTGAGCGATGGTGACTGGGGGTGGAAGAATCTGATGTGGTGGAGGTTAGGGTGGATTTGCACATGCGTGGCGTATAAGGATTGGGGAATCTTTTGTTGCTTTGTTTAGGGGTTAATTAACCCTTTATTATCCTCTTTTTTTTTCCTTTTTTTTTTGGTCGAGACCTTGTTTAAGAAATCCTCAATGTCAACAAACTTCGTTCCTAACCCCTAAATGTTGGGCTTTACCTATCTGTGGGAGAGATATGCTATAATTTATTATTTGGTTGTAAAGAAAATAAGAAAAATAAATTATAATTAATTATTATTGAGTTAACTATGACAAGAGTAGTTAGGTTAAAAAAAAGACACACATTATTCATAAAAGTAGGTGGGGATGAGATTGGTTAACTAAAGGTAGGGAGCAAATTTATTTCCTTATTAAGAGTAACGGTGTTGCTGTTTAGAAGCTAAAGTGGTGGAGAACATATCTTATGTTATAAATGTGTGGAGGAATTGATATGGTTTTTTCAGGAGTAATGTTGTTGTGTTTACGCAATGGAGAATTATGAGAATACAACTAAACTAAAGGAGAAATCGATATGATTGTGCCATTGTCGTAGGAGTGGGCTAGTAGCAAGTAGCAAGTAGCAACTAGTTTTTTGATTGCATATAATGGAATGGAAGTAAAGGAACATCTAATTTGTGACAGTATTTATTGAACTAAAACTACCAAAAGATCTGGCTAACTCTTTCTTTCTTGGAAATGGCTAGAATACACCATAGAAAGCTCACACCCAAGTGGGACCTGACACGTGGTGTGAGTCTGTCTATCCATTGTATCTGAGGGGCATCGATATCATTAGTGAGATAACATCTATTTTGTAGAAGAATAACAACACTTGGTAAATTAGTAAGGACGTTTGCGTAATATAACGATGAGGTGAAATACGGGTGAATTCCTATGGGCAAGAAACCAAGCGCGTCTCTACCACTGAACCATTGAAAGATTAGCAGGTTCAAGTTTGAAACCTACGAAGAGAAGGAGTTAAAGCTCGAAATTGCACAACGGTCTCTCCTAAGGTAAGAGCTATAATCACTAACATTGCATTTCTTGTTATCGTGCGTGAGATTTTATGCCAAATTAGGGCTGAGGAACACGTGGTTGTCGTGGTTCACTATGCCAATATTGTCATCACACGACACGCGAAAGACGACATAAAAAATTTAGACGACATAAGTTAGTTTCTTAGGTCATTGAGACGACATATAATGGATATCTGTCGTGCATAAAGTATCATATAGTAGTTAGATGACAAATAAGTGTCGTGCAATCTAATCAAAAAAATATTAGTTTGAGTTGGAATTTTAGACAAAGTAACAATGACAATTAAGTGTCGTATGATGAAACCTAAAAATTCTTAATTTTAGTTGAAGATATAGACGATATAATTCTGTGGTCTGAAAAAGAAGTATGAAATTTGGCTTTTCAATCTTGCTCGAGGGTTTCAAGCTTTCAATGGACAAAGAAACAATGACAATTAAGTGTCGTATGATGAAACTTAAAAATTCTCAATTTTAGTTGAAGATATAGACGACATAATTTTGTGGTTTGAAAGAGAAATATGAAATTTGGCCTTTTATCAATCTTGCTTGAGGGTTTCAAGTTTTCCCACACTTATTCAAAAAAATGTGGGAAGCTTTCCCGCACTTTTACAACATTTACTATAACGACATATTTATGTCGTCTAAATAAGATTTTTCCCGCCCTTTCATTTGGTAAAAAGTTCCCACACTATAGCTTGATCAGAAATTTGAAAACGTTAATTCCACACTTATTGTATATAAATTCAAACAACATAAATATGTCGTCTCATGAGGAAAACAATTGGTTGAAATCAACAATATGCCAATTATATATAAAACGGAAATGCTCTTAATTAACTATTTGTCTGAACTTATTTCCGGATTTGTAATTAAGAAATTTACTCTCATGCATAGAGATTAACATAATGAACTAATACAAAAATGTGTAGGTTTATCTTCCGATTATATGTGACGTCGCTTCTAATAGAATAACATATACGCAAAAGTAATTAAGTTATAAGATTTATTTTAACTACTCCGTCCGAACTTATTTTCGGATTTGTGATTAAGAAATTTACTCTCATGCACAGAGATTAGCATAACAAACTAATACAAAAATGTGTACGTAGGTCTATCTTCTGATCATCTACGACATCGCTCCTAATAGAGTAACGTACGCATACACAAAAGTAATTAAATTATAATAAGGTTGAATTGACGACTCACTAATACACAAATGTGTACGCATACACAAACGTGATTCAAATGTCTAAAAATCACAAAAATGAAAGTTCAACCGTTTGATATGATTACGAGAGTGAAATATGCGCATTATAAACAAAACATAAAACTTTTGGGATAGTATGAGTCTCGATCGAAGCAGTTATATAACAATAAATTAAAGAGATTATTTTCAATTAACTTAGATGACATGTATGCGTAATGTAATCAACTATTTTTTCGTCTTTCGTGAAAGTTAAGGCATCTAATTAGACAACATATATATGTAGTTGTTTCATAGGTCTTTTACATTAGGCTTTCAATTCAATTATTAGATGACATGTATGCGTATTTTTTTCTTTTGTGAAAGTTAGAGCATCTTATTAGACAACATATATATGTAGTTGTTTCATAGGTCTTTTACTTTTACATAGGCTTTCAATTCAATAATGAAAAGGGGGGGGAACATTCCCGCACAAATTAATGGGTGAGGGGGGGAGGGGTGTTCAATTCAATAATGAAAAGGGGGGGGGGGGCTTTACCCGCATAGAAAGAGAATGAAAAAATAATACTATCTCTTATTTCATCTTTCACACGCACCAACACCAGAAACTATCTCTTATTTCCTTCTTTCTTCTTTCTTCTTTCACTGAACTGTAAAGCCAATTTCAGAAAGGCCGAACGAATTGAAAGGTATGGGTCATCCGATTTCTCTTTCTCTTTATTAGGTTAATTACTCTTCCTCTTTTAGTTTAGATTTTGATTCGTTTTAGGCTTTAGGGTTTTACCTATATCAATTTGGGGTTTTGTTGATTTATTAACTGGGGTCTTAGGGGTTATAAATTGGGAATTCAAAGCTGTGTTCTTCCATTGCTCAGTCCTCTAATACCGTACTGATTTGGTTTGTTGTTTTGTATTAAGAGTGGAGTGAAGGAAGCTAATTGATTTGGCGCAAGTAGTGAAGTGGTTCTTAGCTTCACTGGACTCGTGCAAGTTGAGGTAAGCAGATTGCATTTTAACTCAAATTAAAATGGTTATGAGTTGAATATCTTTATTTGGTTGTGAATGAGACGTTACTTGTGAATTGAGTTTAATTTCTTTATTTGATTGTGAATGAATTGTTTATGAATGAACATATTGAGTTGGTCTTTGACTGATTGTTTTGGTTTGCTCATAATTGGTATTGGATAGTTTGTTATGTGATAATCATATTATTAGATTATATTATGTGATGATAGTTTAAGTTGTAATTTTTTGTCTCATACAAGTTTTCATGTGTATATAAGATGGATAAGGGACGGATGCTTGCTGATAGGAGATCTTTAAGGTTTCAAATTGGGTTTGAGGCTTTTCTAAAGTTTGCTTCGGCAAACGCTGCCGACAAATCAAGTATACGTTGTCCTTGTACAAAGCGTTGTAACCACCTTGGATTTACCATTCGGGTTATCAAGGACCATGTATATTTTAATGGCATTCTGACCAATTATTTCAATTGGAAACATCATGGAGAACCTTCTACCATGAATGCCGCTAGTGAGATTGAGTTTGAAACAGTAGAGATGTCTGGGGATGTAGACAGTGAAGATAGCGAGGGTGAGGAGATATCTAGTGACTCAAACGAGTTTCTCAGGTTTGTAGAAGATGGAGATAAACCTTTGTACCCCGGTTGTACGAAGACAACAAAGTTGAATGGACTTGTACAAACATTCAATTTGAAAGCCAAGCACGGAATGACTGATGCTTGTTATTCCGACATGCTTTTGATGATTGGGGGGTTGCTTCCTGAAGGGAATGAGGTTCCTGCTTCTCTATATGAGGCTAAGAAAACACTTGCAGTCTTGGGGATGGAGTATGAAAAAATTCATGCTTGTCCAAATGACTGCATCTTGTATAGAGGGAGACATGCTGAAGCTACAAGTTGTCCTACTTATCTTGAATCACGGTATAAGATGGGCGAGGACCAAGTTGTGAAAGTAAAGATTCCAGCGAAGGTTCTGTGGTACTTCCCTATCATCCCAAGGTTCAGAAGGATGTTTCAATCAACGAAGACGGCTAAGGCCTTGACTTGGCATGCAACCGATAGGAAAATAGATGCCTTCATGCGGCATCCAGCAAATTCACCGAATTGGAAAAATGTTGACACAAAGTGGCCAGAATTTGGTAAAGAAGCTAGGTACCTTCGTTAGCCCTTTCATCGGATGGATTTAATCCCCACAGTTCTTTAAGCAGCCGCTACTCTTGTTGGCCAGTTATTCTCGTCACGTATAACCTTCCGCCATGGTTGTACATGAAGAGGAAATACCTGATGTTGTCACTGTTAATAGCTGGGCCAAAGCAGCCCGGCAATGATATTGATGTCTATCTACAACCATTAATAGACGATTTGAAAAAACTGTGGCAAGGGGTTGAACGTGTGTATGGTGCTATAAGAGAGGAATATTTTACACTGAAGGCAGTCCTATTGTGGACTATAAATGATTTTCCGGCATATGGGAACCTCTCAGGTTGTGTCACCAAAGGATATAAAGGTTGTCATGTTTGTGCTGATGAATGTAAACCCAAATGGCTGAAACATAGTAAGAAAATGGCGTTTATGAGACATTGCCAATTTTTACCAAGACATCATCCATACCGAAAGCAGGCTGCTGCGTTCGACAATACTATAGAGGAAGATGTCTCTCCATCACCATTAAGTGGAGAAGAAGTGTTGTTAAGAGTTGAAGGTTTGGACAACAAGTGGGGTAAAACACAACCCAAAAGACAAACTTACAAGGGCAGGAAAGAAGATAGACCTTGCTGGAAAAAAAAGAGTATTCTTTGAACTTGAGTATTGGGTATATCATTTAATACGACATATTCTTGATGTAATGCACATTGAGAAGAATGTCTTAGAGGCCTTGCTTGGTACCTTGTTGAATATTCCTGGGAAGACAAAGTATGGAGCTGCTTCTCGTTTGGATATTGTCGCATTGAAAATTAGAACTGATTTGGCACCTACTGCTGGTCCGAAAAAATCCAAGTTGCCTTTAGCTAGTTGTAATTTGTTGCTAGATGAGAAGAAAATTGTGTGCAAGTCTTTCTTTGGTATGACAGTTACTGTGGGCTTCTCCTCAAACATTAGAAATCTGATCTCGATGGCAGATTTAAGATTGGTCGGTCTTAAATCTCATGATTGCCACACGGTGATGCAGTACCTACTCCCAATTGCATTAAGATCAGTGTTAGAAAAGCCAGTGCGCTATGCCATTATTCGGTTTTGCCTATTTTTCAAGGCAATTTGTGCTAAAGTCATTGATGTTTCTAGACTTAAACAAATGCAATGTGATCTTGTTGATACTGTTTGTTTGCTGGAAAAGTTCTTCCCACCTTCTTTTTTTGATGTAATGATTCACCTAACAGTTCATCTTGTTAGAGAAGTTGAGTTGTGTGGTCCGGTTTTTTACCGATGGATGTACCCATTTGAGAGGTACATGAAAGTATTCAAAGGGTATGTGAGAAGTCGACATTATCCTGAGGGGTGCATAGCTCAAAATTATATTGTAGAAGAGGCAATAGAGTTCTATTCAGACCGTATCCTTGCAGAAAATAACATAATTATGTTATTGCACAGTCATCATTGGACTTTGACAATTGTTGAACCAGCAAATCAATCTGCATATTATATGGATCCATTGAGAAAGAAATTTGATGGTGTTGAATGGCTAACAATTATCAAAGAGTAAGTGTGTAATATTGTAGTATAAGATATCAATAACTTAGTATTATTTATTGAATTCTTCCATGAACTTGCTAACCATCTTGTTATGTTTAAAGCTCCCTGCACATGTACAAGGGCCTTTTGAAGAAACCCATTGGAAAGAAACAAAATATTTCATTTAAGCCTCTTCTTGTGAGTTGGTTTATATTTTCTGCTCAATAGATTTACATGCTTATCATTTGTGTCACTTGTAAAAATCCTAATTCTTTACTTTCAGGGTACTCCGCAATAAAAAGAGGTCAAGAGTTGTGCGTATTTTGTTATGCGCTACATGAAAGAGATTTTGGAGGACAAGAACCTGGACTTTGAAAGAAAGGTAATGCTTTTTTTTGTGTATTTGTTATTAGCAAAAATGTTGATATGCCTAATGAAATGACTCAAATGAGAGTATGCTGAATTTCTTTGTTGCAGTGGAGAATGCCTACTGGTCAGACTTATACAGCCAGGCATATTGATGAGGTTCGAGAGGAATGGGCTAAGCATGTTTCCAGATTTCCAGAGAAGTAAATTAGCTAGATTCGCTTATGTTTATAGTAGGTTCCACACAGTAGTTAGTAGCTAGGAGCTGCTTTTGTGCATTTTGATAGAATTGTTGGAAAGTGTTGAACTGTATGCAGTTTCTCTATCTATGTACTCTGTTGATGTCAACTAGGTTTTTTGTAAGAGCTTCTATGTTGATCATAACAATGATAGTCTTTTGTAAAAGCTTCTGTGTTTTGGTATCTTGATACAGTTGAATTTGCTTCAATATGATTTGGGATTTATGAGGTTTGAATGGCATGAGTAGGTTTAATATAATTCAGAATTGAGTTTGAGCTATGAACAATGATTATTAATTAGCAGGTTTACAATCAAATGACATAAGTGTTTCAACAAAGAAAATATAAATGCCTTAGTGTCCTTCATCATACGACATATATGGTTGGCATTAAATGTCAAATGATAAACGTTTCAAGAAACAACATATAAATGTCTTATTGTCCTCCATCACCCAACATATTATTTCTTCCTCAATCAACGACATAAGTTCTTTAAAATGCATAGTTCACAGAATAACATCAGACCATAGAAAAATGTAGTGGTTGCTTTCATCAGTCAATATATCTCACTGATGTAACTACACAAATATGTCGTTACTTGGAATCAGAATGCTATTAACGTTCTATCTATATGTCTTTAAACACATTAGCATATGACATATTTTCAAACAAATTTTCATTTATCTTCCATATGACTATATTTAAATGTCGTGAGAGCACAACTTACACTGCATAAAAACAGAAAATAGGTAGTTTCAATATCTAAACCACATCATTTATCTGTCGTGGTTTAACCATACACACGACATATAGAGAATACATTGAGAATAATCATTCATTTATCTTCCATCTGACGACATTTTAATGTCGTGAGAGCACAACTTACACTGCATAAAAATAGAAAATAAGTAGTTTTAATATCTAAACGACGACATTTTTTAGTCGTAGTTTAATCATACACACGATATATACAGAATACATTGAGAATAATCATTCATTTATCTTCCATCTGACGACATTTAAATGTCGTGAGAGCACAACTTACATTGCATAAAAATATATAATAGGTAGTTTCAATATCTAAACGACAACATGTATTTGTTGTTGTTTAACCATACACACGACATATAGAGAATAGATGAGAATAATCACTCCACAAGTGGATATATTGACACGACAGAGCTTCTGTCGTCTGATGTAGTTTCACAAGACAGAAAAAATATGTGGTGTGAGCCCTATTCACACGGCAGACCCTTAGACGACATAAGTGTTTTAGTCAGACGACGTAGCTGCAATGTCGTGTGAAGACAATTTTGGCATAGTGGTTGTTTGAATTCTAAATCTGAACTATACCTTCAAAAGAGAATTGGACAAAATTTTGATGGAGTCGTGCGATGTGGTAATCCCACAACCATGATGTAATCCCAAAATGAAGTCACAGTAAAAACACCAAGTTACTGCGTTGACGAAAGTACTTTTATGTCCTTTTGTTAACGGCTGTTTTTGACATTGTTTTATACAGTCTCGTTCACCTGGTCAGCTAGTGACCAGGGAGAATTTGCTCAATTAACATTGGATCATACCACTTTTAATCTAATGGTTAAGAAATGAAGAGGTTTAATTGAATTAAAACACATTGTTTTATATATTTAATCAAAAATGTCGGGCCGGACTCAGGCTCGTGATGGGCCAAGAAGTGGGCCGGCCCAAGCCCATTAGCATTATGACACAATTAACGTTAAAAAATTTGTGTAATTAGAATATTTGTTTTATATAACTATTTATAATAGTAAAATAAATAAAATCTACAACACATTTAATAATCTTATTTCTAAAACGTTACATATGTCAAAATTATGATTTTTTTATTAATACTTTGATGATATTTGTGACATAATGTAATTAAAATAATGAAATAATCAAGAGGTTTATACATAAAATGTCTAATATTCAATTCTCATTATTATAATTATTTAAAGATTTATATAAATGATATAAAATTATGTGTTTAACGAGTCGATCCATGAATTTATCATGACTGGGCCGTGTCGAGTCCAAAACAGGATCGGGCAGGACCCATGTGCTAAAATATCTAGGTCCAATTCGGGCAATTACAATAATGGGCTCGGACCGTGCCGTGCCAATTTTTAACGTGCCGAGCTCGGGCTTTTCGGCCCACTTGCCACCATCTTCTTCTTCTTCTCCACCGCCTTCTTCTCCTTTGGGAAATTTCCGGAAACTAGCAGCCATCATAGACATTTTGGAGAAATCAGAGAATTCTAATAACCGTCATAATTAAGCATGAGGTGTCAAGAGGGTGGAGAACAAATTTTTCATTGATGACTGCTCCAAGCTAGGAAGCAGGAGCTAGAACCCTATAAATCTAGAGGCGGCATGTCTAGTGCCTAAATGGGTAAGACTTCAAATGTAAGATTCAATTTGACTATCTTTGATTCTTGCTTGAACATCAAGTTCTAGCCCTAATTCGGAACACTATAAATAGGGCAGTATGTGTTGCATTTTGAGAAAGAGAGAGAGAGAGAGAGAGAGAGAGAGGAACTTACTGTTATAGGAGCATAGGTAGAAGAACTCATGTTTGTATCTTTTATTGATGTGATCAATTGTTTGTTCTGTAACTTTGTGGTTATTGTATGTGGGTATGCTCTTAGTTTCTGAATCAAATTCCTTTTAGAATTTGGTCTTGTTGCTTCTTTGATTAGTAGAGTTCTTATTTAGAATCATGTTTGTTTTGTTATGATTTGAGACATATGCTTACAGAAGAGAGAGATGTTTTGGTGATTAGTTCAATTGTATTGTAGTTCATATTTTGATACTTTGGTTTGTCCAAGTTTGCTTAATTTGGTCCCAACTTATTTTGTTCATTGTTTGAACAAAATTTGTTATGCTTAGCTGTGTTTTCTTTCACTTTAAAGTTAGGCAATAGAAACTAAACCCTTGTCAAACCAATTTTAGTTTTAACCAAAATTTGTTACTTTTTCTGCTAATCTCTGATTTTGAAAAATCATAAGTAAACGTAGAAAAATCTTTTCTCTGCGATTCAAGTTTTCAATTGTTCTTTAGGATGTCTGTTACAAATGTTTAGAAGACACCATTTACGAATACCCAACCCAATTGCCCCGTTTTTAACCAAAACGTTTTTCTGGACAAAAGTTTGTCATATCATAAGTAATTGTAGATATGTCATTTTTCAGTGATTTCAGTTCTCATATGTTGTTTAGGATATCTATTATAAATTTTATAAGAACACCAACTACAAAAGCCTAGCCAAACTGTATCGATTTTTATCCAAAAGTTTACTGGTTGAGGACTCAGTAAACCTATTATCTAATTTGGGACTATTTGTTGTTAAGTCACAAAGTTCGTTTAAAGTTCTTACTTGTTTTGGTATAAGACTAAGCTTGTTGTTATATAAAAACATATATACTTACTTGGTTTTAAAAGTTAAAGGTAGAAATCAAATGTTTGAGGTTCCTGTATGGTGAGCTAAACTATTATACATGTTTTTAGTATTTAGTACTTGGTATCTTTGATTTCAGGTATTAGTTTGTTTGATTATTTCTCTCTATTCAAAATCTTTTTGTTAATTGGTTCATGCTTGTTGCAGAAGTGATGCATTAGAGTTATCAGTTCTTTACTTAGTTGCAAGTTTTCCTTATTCATGTTTGGGTGTCTTGAGAGTAATTTTCTGGATACTGTTTTAACAAGGATTCTCATTTTCTCTTATGCAAACAAGATATCAGTATCTATATGCATCATTTGTGCATCCCTATAATTGATTAGAAACCTTAAATTTGGTATGGGCTACTGTAGCATTTAATTGAGAACTTTCCGTGACATTATCATGTAGTTAGTTTCAGTAGCCATGTCCTTTGATTAGTTATATTTCAGAAATCATTTGCATATATTAAAACTCATACTTTAAGTTTCATATTTGTGTAGTTGCATGTAAGTTGTTTCAAATTCGTTGGTCAAGTTATAGTTTAAAAGCATAGGTTTGCTGTAATAACCCGATTTTTCGGAACGATGTTTGGTTTGATTTAAATTCTATAAAGTTGTGAAATTCATTTAAAAACGACAAATGGTGGTTGCGACATTACGAAACGAAAACGGAAACGTTATCGGAACGTTTATTTAGAAAAACGTTACGTTTCCGCAACGTGAGTATCGACTTTTATTCCGTCGCTCGTTTGCGAAGACTTTCTTCACGAAAGTTGTAGAGCTCGTCGATACGAGTTTGAGGACAAGTCATGTGTTCGAATCTGACGTCGGACGTGAAAGTTATTAACGTCGCAAGTTAGTTTTCCGATTTTGGAAACGAGTATAAAAAGGGAATTTTTCAGTTTAGGGTTTCCATATTTGGAAACCCCTCTTCTCTCTCCTCTCTCATCGCCTCTCTCTATCTCTCACCCCGAAACTCTCCCTCTCCCTCTTGGCTTCACCTCCGATCTCCCTTCTCAAGGAGACCTGGCCCTCACCGCCGGCCTAGGAGGCGTCGCACCACCCCCCGCAGACGACCCCGAGGTCGACGCACCCTCTCACGCCATGCCGGAGCTCCACCAACGCCGCCAATTTCTGCATTTTTCCTCCGCCGCACCCAAGCCATCTCTGGTGGTTTTCAAGCTCGAATCGAGGTGAGGTTAGCCTAGGTTGGTTGTTGTGATGATGTTGTTGAATTTTTGGGTTGATTTGTGGAGTTTTGGTGGAGATCGGAGGTCGGAGAAGGTGGGGGGATACCGCCGCTTTACGCGGCGCGTGTGGGGGCGTGGGGTGGCCTAGAGGCGGCGTGAGGCCGTGGGGAGGAAGAGAGGAGGAGAAATAGGGCGGCGGTGGCGTGCTACGTGCCGGCCTTAGGATCGGCGCGTGGGCCCCATGCGCGGTCGCCGGCGAGTGGCGCGTATACCCCACGCGCCGCCACGTGCGGCGGCGCGTGAACAGTGATTTCAAACAGTAATTGTAAAAATTTATTTTTACGACGGTGAATGTAAAAATATGATTTACCTACAGTAATTATAAATTTATTTTACATACGTAAAATGTAAATTACTTCAGTAAATGTAAAAAAGTAAATTCAGAAAGGTAATTCAGTAATTATTTACGGAGACAGTATTTACAGTTAAAATAGTATTCATACGTACAGAAAATACGTAAACATTATTATACATACAGGAATACGTAATTGATGTGTATTTGTACATGAATACATAAATAGTAACTCTGTGAACAGTAATTTCGTAAAACCAGAAAGATAAAACGGTGATGGAGCAACCATACCAATTTACAGCGAACCAAATAACATCAAATACTCAGAAGAAACCAACGAACAGACCACTGGTATCCAAAACTGTGTAATCATTTTAGTTTTGTCCAAGAGCATCGACAATGATTTTTGTCCTAAACCCACTATTTTCTAATTTCTATCAAGAATATGATCCCCAATTTGGGCCGGGTTACCCTACCAGAGCATATCCAAATGGCGGCCCGTTTAATCAACAATAGTCGCAACGCCAACTCACATCACCACCGCTCTATTCCCATTCGTGGCAACTCCGGCCAAGAAAAACAAGTCCCCCCCAGAGTTTCCTCACACGCAAATAAGACTCTGAGATAGAGAGACGACCCAGAAAGGAGAGAAGAGAAGGGAAGACATGGGCGTGGATTACTACAAGGTGCTCCAAGTAGAACGAAATGCCAAAGACGACGACTTGAAGAAAGCCTACCGCAAACTCGCCATGAAATGGCACCCCGATAAAAACCCCAACAACAAGAAAGCCGCCGAGGCCAAATTCAAGCAAATCTCCGAAGCCTATGACGTAATCATCCTCCTCCTCCTCCTCAATTCTCACTGAGATTTATCCCCAAATTTCTAATCTTTTTAATCGCTTTCCAGGTTTTGAGTGATACCCAAAAGCGTGCGGTGTACGATCAGTACGGCGAGGAGGGCCTGAAGGCAGGCGCGCCGCCGCCGGATTCAGGATTCTCGTCCGGCGGACATGACGGCGGGCCCACGATGTTCCGGTTTAACACACGGAATCCGGATGATATATTTTCTGAGTTTTTCGGATTCTCCGGGTTCGGGCAGGGGATGCCGGATATGGGCCGGGCGGGCGGGTCGAGAGCGGGCGGGTCTGCGTTCCAGAGGAGCATGTTTGGTGATGATATATTTGCTCAGTTTAGAGGCGCCGGTGAGCCCTCGGCGAGTGTGCCCAGGAAAGCTCCGGCCATTGAGAGGACATTGCCGTGTACTCTTGAGGACTTGTACAAGGGTACTACCAAGAAGATGAAGATCTCCAGGGATGTTTCTGATTCTAGTGGGTATGTACCTTCTTCATTTGCTTGTGCATTGGTCTTTTTCGTTCGAGCTCGTTATGATTTTGATTTGATTCTGTTGGTATGGTTTGCTCAGTGTGACTGTTTTCGAGTTAAATGCATTTGCATTGTCTCTTACTAGCTCTAGTTCTACATATGTGAAGTGAATGATACTTTTGCTCTTGTGCTGTCATTTTTGATTTAAGATACATCAGTGTTGTCAGTTGGACCATCCGTTATTGGAATTTCAATGTGTGGTTTTGGCTGCAAAAGATGGAACTACCTACAAGATGTTATCTTTGATCTGAATTTCAGTGTTTTGACAATAAGATGTTATCTTGTGCAACACATGTGTACTCTAGATCATCATTCTTTTCAGTATCGTGTAGTCTTTTTTTTAAGTGCTATTTTCGACGGCTTTAGGATTGATATTGATATGTGAGTAATTACTTGTATATCTAATTTATTTAGATGAAATTAGTTTACTATGTCTATATGTTAGTATAACACACGTTAAAACCTTACAATATTTTAGAGATCTATCTTGTAGATGGCTATAAAATATTCCGACAAAGGGCAGGCTGCAATGGTTAATTAGGAGATTCATAGGTGTTGTGATAGTTTTGGAAATGCTAGTGAGTAGCCAAAGCTGATGCAGAACAAGACTCTGGAGTAATAATTTCCCATACATGGTATTAGATTACCCTTGTTCAATAAGAGTCTGTGCTGATGTTTATACTTGCGTGATTATAGCCTTGTGTGAGGCTTTAACTTGATAGCCAAAGCTGATAAAAGACACACTTAAAGTGAATTCACTTGCATATACTTGTGCCTAATTATTTTGGGTTGGAACTTGAAGGATTTTTTATCTTATAAAATTTTCTCTTAAAGTACAAAGCTTTTCTCATATATCTATTGTCTCATCTAAGTTGCGTTAAATAACTGAATCTACCACCTCTTACTCTTTGTTGAAACCTACCAGATCACCTTCTAAGGATACCACATGTGCATGAAAACAAGCTTATCGAAAGTATGAACTCTTTTTTGGCAAGAAACAATTTATTGTAAGATCTTTGTTGTTTTCCGTTACTAAATTGAGTACAAATATTCTAGACAATAGTGTGAAATGGTTTCAGGAACTGAACAGCTGATTAAACAACGCTATATGCTGCTGTATTTGGTACACTATCTACATCTCGCACAAAAGATGCGAAATGCTTTAATGTAGTCATGTTCTGTGATGCTTATTATTCGTATCGTTTTCCCGTGCTGGCTGGTATTTTCAAGTGTTGATACAAAGTATAATTTTATCATTGTCACTGGCCTGGCACGATAGTTGGTTTCTATAACAGATCTACTTGCATTTATTTTCTGGTGCAATTAAATGTCTTGGGTCCTACTGTTTCCTATTTTGAACCTGTGAGGGGCACATGCACATATGGTATCTGTTGGTGGTGTTTGGTGCAAATCATGAACATTAGTCATTTTCGTCATAATTGTCTTCGGCTTGAAGCGATCCTAATGTTTGACAAAATTATAAATACGTTTGCTGGTTGGCAGTGGTATATAAGCATCATCTAATACTGTTCATGTCGAACAGAAGTTCTTCAGTAGTTATCACTGCCTTAATGAATTAGAAGATTAGGAAAGCTTCAACCTCCCAGGTGTGGGGTTTTTACTTCTGCATCAACTTAAACTGAAACGAAGTATAATGGTATGTCTATCTGGGATCCATATGCTATTAATGCTTCATCGCTCTTGCTTTCTTCTCTGTACAGAAGATCAACCACAGTCGAGGAAATCCTCACAATTGAGATCAAGCCAGGGTGGAAGAAAGGTACAAAAATTACTTTTCCAGAGAAGGGTAATGAGCAGCGAGGTGTTATACCAGCAGACCTTGTTTTTATTATTGATGAGAAACCTCATAGTCTTTTCAAGAGGGATGGGAATGATCTTATTGTCACTCAGAAGATATCTCTTGCCGAAGCTCTGACAGGTCACACTGCACAGCTGACAACCCTGGACGGGAGAAGTCTCACAGTCCCTGTCAATTCCATTATCAGCCCCACCTATGAAGAAGTGGTGAAAGGGGAGGGAATGCCAATCCCTAAGGAACCTTCCAAAAGGGGTAACTTAAGAGTCAAGTTCAACATCAAGTTCCCTACCAAGCTCACCTCAGAGCAGAAAACTGGTATTAAAAGGTTATTAACATCTGAAAAATAACTGACGGCATCTCCCCTTTCCTTCGACCAAACTCTTTTTAAGCAGCTACTGTTTGTCTTCTCTGTTAGTATCAATTCTGGAAAGGAAATTCACGCCTCGGTGATTCAGGATTTGATCAAGACCATGACTAGAAGTTTATGTTGATTTCTGCATTCCTTTCTTGCTATTCCGATCTTCTGTAGAAATGCTGGATAGACGAAAGCTTTTTAGTTTTTACCATTGTAATGTGTATACTATTTGGTAAAATTCTTTATGGTATTTCCTCCTAATCCCGCTTCCTTCTTCTCCCCCTTTTGATATCTACAATCTCTCTGTTCTTTCTCGCGTGTTTTATTAGTCTTGCCCATTTCTCTTTGCTATTTGTTACGATTATGAATAGTAGACATGATTGTACGAGTGTACGACTGTCTCGACATCAATTTTCATTTTTATTTTGATGAATTTTGGTGAGAATGAACAAAAAGTTGAGGAGGCTTGTCAATGCGGGCCCTGGTATTAAGGTTGTTCTGCGGTCGTGTCATTGTCTGTTACTTGTAATTCAGTGTAGGAGAATATTTATCTAGACAATCTAAGATGATGTTTGAGAAAAGAAAACACTTTTGATGTGCTCAATTTTCTGGTTTTGTGTCCGAGTTTTGTGCTATCAACCTTTTTTTCATTATGAAAAAGAGAATTACGATCATTAAACTACCAGTAATTTATTTGGTTGGTTTGTTAAAAGACAATCCTTCAAATATGAATTTAAGATATTTTCTTTAGAAAAGAAAAAAATTATTCATGCGCTCAACTTTGCGGTTATATGTCTGAATTTTATGCAGGCATTCTTTTTTCGTAACGGGAAATTAGAATTAGAACATATCATTAATTCGATCGATCTGTTTTACGATCGTTCTTAAAACTCGAGGAGCAGACAAATTACGTAGTTACGATCCTTTTTCCACATCAAGAATAGAGTCTGCGAATTAATACCTGAAGTTTGTTAGCTGAAGCTTCTGCAATATTATTCTTATAGTCCAACTAAAACAAGGTTTTCGAGTGGTTGTGCTCGACATTAACACAAAATACTCATTTAAACAGAAACGGCCAAAAATCGGGGTGATATCGTAAATACCAATAGTTACAGAGGCGGTTTTGAGAAATAATGAAAAAATAAAGCTCCTCAGTTGCAAATCGCAATTGCACAATTTGCTGGTAGTATTTATTAGATTCTCTCATCTACGGAAAATTAGAAGGGAGACTCATTATCAAGTAACGACCTAGAAACACTTCTCCGTTTTCATGCATCTCTTTCTTCCGATCCGTCTCACTCTTTCTTCCCTCTAATCCGAATTGGCCCCAATTGACTCACCAATTCCGATTCCAAAACGCACCGTTTAGATCCCCCACCATGGAGATGGCCGCCAGTCCCCGCACCGTCGAGGAGATCTTCAAGGATTACGGTGCCCGCAGAGCCGCCGTCGTCCGTGCTTTGACTTACGGTAACTCCTCTCTCTCTCTTCTCTCTCTCTCTCTCTCTCTTTCCTTGGAGAAATCTCTGACCTTTTTTCTTTGGTCACGGTGACGCAGATGTTGATGAGTTTTACGGGCTCTGTGATCCAGGTAATGCTTAATTTCGTAGATCAGATTGTTATATTCGACATCTCGAATTCTAGGTTTAACTTTAACTATCGAATTTTTATAGATGATTTAATTCTGTTACAACTGGAGTTTGTGTACATTATCTGTTTTTTAACCAGGAATGATGATTTTCACTGTGTACTGTTTCGTGTTTTGAGTACATTTACTTTTTATATTGTTGAGTTCTACAGTGGTGGAAGTTGGAAATAAGTGAATATGTTTTTGTTTTTTTTTTGGTGTTTAGAGAAGGAGAATTTGTGTTTGTACGGACATCCGAATGAGACCTGGGAAGTGACACTTCCGGCAGAGGAAGTTCCCCCGGAGCTTCCGGAGCCAGCGCTCGGGATCAATTTTGCAAGGGATGGGATGAACCGCAAGGACTGGCTGTCCCTGGTCGCTGTTCATAGTGATTCTTGGCTGCTTTCTGTGGCTTTCTATTTTGGAGCGCGACTTAATCGCAATGAGAGGTAAGAATTTAATTGTAGGATATGGAGTGAAGTAAAGACTGTAACCTGGATTGTAAGGTATTAAGTATCGATATTATTTGATTTTTTTTGTTTTATGCATGTAAACAGGGTAGTACTCATTTATCTATGTTATCTGTGCATATGCTTAAGAGTTAGGGTGAGAGCATGAGAGTTCGCTCAATTTTCTAGTTTCTAATTTCTGTATCCCTTAGATAAACAAAACTAAATTTATTTCTTTGTTTATGCATAGGTTCGAGAAAAGAAGTTTAGATTTCTAGTGGAAGTTAGCTTTCTACATTGTTTTCATTCACAATCGTTTTCGAAATATGCACGAGCTTGGAATGCTTCTAGTGTTAGACATCTTCATAGATTATTGTGGAAGATTGAAGTCCAGTATTCATCCTTCCTTGTCAATACATTTTCTATTTAAAGGATAATTTGAAAAAGTTGGTTATCATTACAACTTACACTAATCTATTATCAATGTTTGTTTCTGTTTGGCTCACTGAAAATTCTTTGTATACTTATCCTTATGCAAGTTAAGTTCTTATTTCTTTTATCCATCAGTATTTGTTTTGTATCATGGCAGGAAAAGACTTTTTAGCTTGATCAATGAACTGCCTACTGTCTTTGAAGTTGTGACGGAAAGGAAACCCACTAAGGACAAGCCTAGTGTGGATAGCGGAAGCAAATCTCGTGGCAGCACAAAGGTCAGATGGATCAATATTTTCGTATCTTTTTGTATGCCTCTTAGTATGTTCACTCTGTTTATTAACTACTTATTTTCATCAAGATATATGGTCATAGGAACAACTATTGTTTGTTAGAAGAAATTTTTGAAACTAATAACTGGTTTTATGTTTACTCAATGTTTTCATGTCTTGTAATTGCTTTTCTATAGCATCATATGATACGGCAGAACCAAAAATATCAGGATATAGGTTTCTTCATTAGAAGTTATCTCTGTGGTAGTGTATGGATATCTGTTCCTTGGTATGGAAGAGACGCGTTTGTTTTTGTAGGCACTGAGTCGGTTCCTCTTCTTTACAGAGATCTGGTGATGGAGTAATTAAAAGCAATCCTAAGCTCGCGGATGAGAGTTTTGAGGAGGAGGATGATGAACACAGTGAGACTCTCTGTGGGAGCTGTGGTGGAAATTATAATGCAGATGAATTTTGGATTGGCTGTGACATCTGCGAAAGATGGTTCCATGGAAAATGTGTGAAGATAACACCCGCCAAGGCTGAGAACATTAAGCAATACAAATGTCCATCTTGCAGTTTGAAAAGGAGCAGGCAGTAGTGGTCACTCTGGCCTGCGAGGGAGAGAGAAATAGGCGCGAGCTTGTCTCAGTGGCTGACAGAGTAGCATAGAAATGTCACTATTTAATGTAATGAATTTGTTGTTGTGATGTTTGTTTATAATAGATGCTTTTTCAAAGGGGTTGAAGCCACCCTTCCTCACCCATGAAACTCTCTTCAACTTTATATCATCTTCCAGTTATTAATTTATGACAAATGTATGAATAACATTTGCTTAATTCTTGTTAGTGTTAATGTTACGTTTCGTATTAAGTTGGAAGTTGCAAAGTATTAGTAGATTTTGTTTATAAATCACAACTCACAGGAATCGGTTTCAATCTTAAAGAGATTGGTAAGTATAAGCTGTCTTAAAATCCTTGATTTTGGTGATAGTTGTTGAAGTTGTATGTGCCTATCTCAGGTGCTTCTGCAGTTCTCACATTTCTTATGAGCTTGATTCGGGACATAAAGTTTTAAGATGGATTTCAATCATCAAAGGACCTGACAATAATAGGAGCTTAAGGAGTCCAATGAGAAAGTCAAGTCGATGAGCTACATGAAGTTGTCTTATCTATTTCTTGTAATCCTGTATATCAGTAAGATCTAGCCGCCTGATCGATCGATCGTCACCATCTTAGGCTGATATACTACAACAAGCACATTAACTCGCCCACATTATAATACTACTCATAAATACGAGCCCCACATTTATGGCGCTCAACTCAACAAGCCCCAAAACTCTGTATATAAGAAGATATACAAAATTTCCTATACATTATATCTCACTATAAGTAAAATTATAATTCACAGTCGTAAGTTTTTCACTCAAAATTGTAGTGAGACAATATACAGGTAGTTTTTTTTGTACCATGTTCTTATTTTCTCACCAAATCATTTTCTCTAAAATATTGGTTCTTTCCAACAACTATGAAGCTGATGGAATACAGAAGTCTTGACATAATTTTCTTATACATTCTCAAAGTCGAAAAAGTGAAACAATGAGATTCATGAAAGAAAATACACTCAGTCGAGCTTTCTATGTTTTGTTAGGCACTCAAGCTGAACAGGTTTTAGTTTCATGCTCTGCATGATGACCTTATAAAAATATATATGGAGTTCCATTCTGGCACATTAAGGACCTCCCCATTGATGCTCTTCGCATAAATGCTCTACCCGCATGGCACATCCAGTACGATAGACCTCCCCACTCCCCAGTAACTACCATTCGTATGGCATCACAGTCCCATGACTCCCATCCATAGTAGTTAGGTCAATACGATTTTACTAGGATTTCTGCTAATGTGGTAGTTAGACTAGTTAAACAAGCACAAATGAGTTGTTAGGGTGCTAAACTGGTGATAGGGACTTTAAAAACTGGTGTTAGGGTGTCTTGGTTCAGGTTTAGATTTCACAGATCGTATATATAGTTGGGCCTCAAGGCTTGTCTCTTAGAAACAGTTAAATCTCCATATGGAATCTGAGTGGGGAAAATAAACACCATATTAGAGGACGCGCGGTTGGCAATGCATGATACTTGGTTAATTAGGTATAATATGACATGCATAGACATGCACAAAGCTTTTGCTTCATCTGTGTTATCCTTAATGTACGTACCTATGTTGCATGCACACGGACACGGACACGGACAAATCTCAAAAACTTATCTTTCGACACGGTTCCAACACGGTAAAAATATATATATATATATATATATTTTTAATAAATAAAATAAATTAACAATACTATAAAGTTATAAAAGCTTCGTCTCAGATACTCTATTACTTCCACTCTCACTGCTAGTTCAGACTTCAAAAATCAATACTTAATAGTCTACACAAACTGTAATACCAGAGATTTTTAATTTCAATTACTGACACATTATGACTAATTAATTGACATTTTCTTTAAATGTCGAAAAATATAGTTTAATACGTCAATATTAAACTACACGTCGCCAATTGTTCAGTATTTCGGAATATTTTTCCGACACTCGAATTAGTTTTTACGAATTTCTAACGTTTTACTTTGTTTTAAAAATATTTTTCCGTTTGGGTTTTTAATTTAGGCCTTAAGGGTCGGCCCAGCCTCTTCTCTTAAAAACCCATGACCTGGGCCCAACGCCCGAACCCATTTTCATTAAGCCTAAAAGAAGAATGACGCACTCTTCTTATTCTTCACTTGTGCGATAACGCAACATAGAGCATCACTCTCACCTCTTCAACACCGAACGCCACCACATTAACCGTCCGGCGATTCAAACACATGCAACCAAATCACTTTATTCACCATCTCATTATATATATATATATATATATATATATATATATATATATATCTATCCATACTAGAAACTTCTCTAACAACCCAGATATTAGACAAATCGGAGTCAGCACAGTGGAGCATCCTTGGAGCTCCGGCGAGTTCTCAAACTCCGATAAGGTTTTTAGCCCCAAATTGGTAAACCCAGTCATCTCCTTCAATTTCTAGTTCAATTATACTCTCGACTCTTCAAAATTGGAGCATGATTGGATTTCCTCTTTTTTGCTTTTCATCGCCGCCATTCCTCCGCCGTCCGATACTGATGTGGCTAGTATGTCCAACGTGTCGTATCGCCGTGTTCGGACGTGTCAGACATGACAACACACCTCCAAGTGCCGTGTCCGTGCAACATAGGTACGTACCTATAAGAATACTACAAACATGACAGCACGCAATGCAGATGAAACTTACATCTATTTTCCAGATGAATAATAATTATAACTTTGTAAGTTCCCGACCAAGACAAAGAAAGGCTTGGAGACATTTTTTTTTTTGATGTAAGGCTTGGAGACTTTAACAGAACGAGGTTACGAGTTGATTATGATCAGTTGAAACATTTGACTTAAACGGTCTATGACATAATCACTACAAAAAAAAACACTTTAATTAATCAAAGTCGAAATCGTTGGACTCTGACTCTGTGTTTTCTTAGTTTATTCCGATAGTTAGAGACAGCGTAAGGCATCGAAACCTAGCAGAACACCATAGTTTACATCGCCACCTAATTGCGAGTTGTTTTCCTGCACAACTGTTTTTTGTAATCATCGTGCTAGCTTCTGCTTTATAATTGTAGTTCAATGGTTGAACTTTGGTTTGTGGCCTCATCATCCCAATTCTCCTCCCTTCCATCACTGCAGCTAGCTGTGAATAACTAAACCGGTGATCGAAATTATGGGTTCGAGTAAATGCTTGGATGCCTCTGCAAGGAACAAGGAACGGCTGAGGTGGACGCAGGAGCTACACCATATGTTCGTCGAGGCAGTTACCAAGCTTGGCGGCCCTGATAGTAAGTCACTGCTAGTTATGAGATCCATCTATACCTAAAACCACCAGCTAGCTAGTTACATATATAATTGGTGTTATTTGCATGCATGCACTTTTTTGTTTTTATCTTTGTTTGTAATCAGTTTGATTTGTGATCTCAGGGGCAACACCAAAGGGAATTCTGAAGGCTATGGGGGTTTCTGAACTGACCATCTACCATATCAAAAGCCATTTGCAGGTTCGACAAATATACTTTTCATTGTGCCTGAGGAGTTAGGCTATTAATCCAAGATAAGACCACAAAAAATGTTAGTCTTTGATTAGGGTTTAGTGTTGAAAGATGTCTTACATCGGATCGATATATGAGAGTACTTCGCATAAGAGAATAAGTATTATAGCTTTCCATATCTCGCCCTTTAACTCAGAGTTCAGTCGAGTGAGTCGACCCTGGCCTCTCGCCTTCTCCTTTACCGATTTACCTCGCTCTATGGTTTTGGAACTTTTGGTTCTTCAGTTTTCTTGTAGATTTATGTCTCTATATTAAGCCACAACTTAGAAAACTCATAGCTAAAAGAAGATTGTAAATCTGCAGAATAATATTGAATCAAAATGACAGCATCATTTCGTTTTGTTAGATTACTTCAATTTTATTTGATCTTATCAAATATTTACATCTGCTTCTCCATAATATATATAATTTGTCGCTACACCGGCCACTATCTGGCTTTTTATGTCATTTAGTGCCAGAAATGCTGAGAAACATAGTTAATTATTCTGCTTTCTACTAAATTATGTAAGTCACTTGAAGGAAAAGGATTAATTTGGCTAGTATTTGATTGCGTATTGCTGTTGGATTTGGATAAATTTAAGTTAATTAATTTAGGTTATGGTAACATAGCTGAATACATTTTTTTTTCTTTCTTTTCATCAATTTACAGAAGTACAGGATCTCAAAGTTTGTGCCAGAGACTACCAGTAGTAAGTATATTATCTATCATCTGTTAATTAGTAACTAAAGGTTTAGTTGCTACTACTAGTTGATTTACACAATATCTAATCAATTGTGTGGTCTTGTTTTCTTTTCCACAGAAGCAGGCAATCTTCAGAGGAAGAACATTTCAGAAATATTTCCAAATTTCAGCACAACATCGTGAGTATTAGTTTGTAATTACACAAGATTTGTCTAACTCTGTAACTAATTTATTTATTTTTTAATTATTTAGTATATTTTTGTTATATCTACTAATTTCGTACATGCATGCATCGTTTTCAACACCTTTCAGTGCTGCTCAGCTCAATGAAGCGTTAAATCTTATGCATGTACAAGTACAAAGAAGATTGAACGATCAGCTTGAGGTACGCATAGATTGATCGATCAAATCTAAATTACAAATAGTAGTGGAAACAGTAAAAAATATATATACAGCCAAAAGTATAGGTATGTCCGTAACGACTAATATTTAATTGTTTGTCCATTGAAGGTGCACAAGAGCTTGAAGCAAAAATTTAAAGCCCAGGGAAGATTTATGGATACTGTTTCAGCATATAGGAGTCGCAATGATAACCGTGCGATCATTCCGAAACCTATCAAACCAACGTCTCGAAAATCGTTGCCTTCTCTCTGTGAGGAATCAGAGTTAAATGGTAAAAAGCAGTTCGGGACATCTGACTCGGACGCTGAGAAACCTCAGATTCAATCCTCTAGAGAAGAATTTCAAGCTTTGAAGAAGCAAAGGGTAGAAAACCAAAACGACGACAACATGGCGTGGAACTTCCATATCCTTGACGATCAAACAGCCAATATATCATCATATCCTGCAGTGTCATATGATCAGATCAGCTTTCCTTGGCACTTTGGAGGCTGCACATCGCCTTTAGTCCCCAGCTTCCTATAAATAAATTTTGGGAATGAGTATTGTCTTTTTTGATGAGTTCCATATGCATGTTTTGCTAAAACAAAAGGAATATTTTTTTTGCTTCCATTTTTTTTTAGTTCACTGTGGAAGCAATACAAATATGTCCCTATAGCAGTACTGTACGTTATAGTAATTAGTTGATGTTTCACGATAATTTCAGTCATCAGCTTCTTGGCATTTGGCAAAACTATATATTAGGCCAATCAGCCAGTGTATCATAACATGTATCAATAAAGATTTGGGTAAGCATATGTAATCCCCTGCATGTATTTCTTATCTGAGACAAGTGTATGTTGAATGGCACATGACTACGTTTGTACTCGGAACTTGAATAATACATAGTATAACCTTTGCCGATGAAAAGTAGGCGTTTAGTTTTCAGGAAGCTATATATGCTTGCCGATCAATTATTCATATGTAGTAGGTTTTACCTTCTGAAAAGAAAACCTACCTCCGAGTTAATTAAGCTTCGTGATCTTCCCCCTCAACGTACAGTGCCTAATCCGGGGATCAATTGGAAATTTGGGTTGGGCAGAATCCATCTTTATAATGGGCACGAGGGTGTTTGCCATTGTTCAAAAGTTTGTTTAGGGTAGTGGGAAATTTGGTGAAGAAGTAATAATAAAGTCAAAACCTCTTGACAACATTACACAAACGTGCTTGTTTAGCTAGATTTTTCTCATGGAGCTTGACAAGGATGAAATATCAACGATGCATCTTCCGTAAGGCACCAATTTGCTTTGTGAAACTTCAAAGAATTTAGCACCAATTAAGCTATGCACAAATGAACACAATTAAGTGGATTATGTTTGCCATAAGCCACATATAGAATCATTAGTACGGAATCAAATATCAAAATAACAACGTCTTGATCAGGATCAGGCAGGGATGGAGCTCTCTTTTAGTGATGTGTACGTAAGTGGCATGGAGTATCAATGGATTGTTGAATTTCAACAACCAATGTGTTGAAACAACATGAAACTTGTGGTAATAGCTTATTGGGCGTGTGGTCCAACACTACCAACAGCATGGTTGAGAATGGTATATAGACATATATGGTCCACGTACTCGTGTGTTTGTGAGTTGGTAACTAGTCATGTAAAGGCAGCATGGCCCAGATATCTTGGCTATTATTTCAGTATAGCATTTAAACTGTACAAGAATCAGTTCCTTAAAACAAACATAGGTAAAAGAATCGTGCCAACTTACTAAGATTTTGTTCTAATTCATGCATGTTTCTTGTCACGTTATTTGCTTAGAATATCATAGGTAAAATTCGAGAGGCAGATGCATGCAACGAACATATTTATCTACATTCAAATCCATTGTTAGGTTGTACATATCAAATGCATCCATTGCAATTTGGTTAAGATGATCTTAGACGATATATATTTATATATATATATATATATATATATATTCTTCCTTTTATGATTCAATGTTTATATATGATCCAAAGACCAAAGGTTTGATCGGAATTCCATCGGATCAGTTGGTAACTTGGTACCCGCTCATGCAATTGAAAATTATTTTCTGACCTGAAAACAAAATGGCAAGGGGCTGCGTAATTAAGCTGCTGTTTAGTGCAACAGGGAGCAAACATCAAGGCTAAGAACATTTGTGATGTTTCGATCGTTTGTATTTGTTTCCTTCCCACTTTTCTCACTCTAAGTTTCTCCCTGCTTTATAAAATAGTATGTTTCTCCCTGCTGTAGCAAGCTAGGTTAACCTTTAGTTGTTTCCATGGGACAGGAAATGCACTCTTTATCGTTTACATGTTTATTCTAATTTGCACTGTTCGTAAATATCTAGATATGGAAAAAAATTTGAATCACGTACACGATAATAAACTCAATTATCGATCACTTTGTTGATTGCACTTTCTTTCCTCAATTTGCATAGGCAGCATATACGAGTCTACGTCTAGCATTAGGATAACTGGAAAAGAGCGAGAGTCACATCACACAGTACATACTTGCAATTTGTTCATTGACCCATCACGTACAATAATTCAATTAAGCAGTTCAACTCTGTGAAACATACATTGGGCATCAAGCTAGCTATGTATTATTCGACGCGTCTGTAGGTACATTAAACGTCATATTTTCATGTCGATCGATCTTAATTAAGCAAACACATAGAACGATACATATGTTATTCATGGCTTTTCAACGATTCAACTTGTGCCTTGCCACAAAGCCCCTTGGTCCTAATATAAAGGCGGTACTCATCGAACGTCATGGGCGGGTAGAGAGCCGGCCGGTCCTTTGTGACGAGAGCCTTGGCCGGTTCAATCAGCAAATCGCTCTTAGGGTTATAAAACATGGCCAGGGAAACTCTGTCTTTGACTGAATTCACAATCACTCTGTGCTCTACGCTTTTGTATATGGCGTTGCTCAGAACTTGCATTTGGTCTCCCATGTTCACAACGAAGGCGTTCGGAACGGGCTTTACAGTCACCCAATTTTCACCTTTACGAACTTGAAGTCCGGCAACGTCCTCATCAGGCAGAAGGAGGGTCATCCCACCGGGGTCCGAGTGCGGTGAGATTCCAAGGGTTAGGTCTGGCTGGGGACATTTCGGGTAGAAATTGACCCTTAAGCATGCCCCAACGTTCTCTTCTCCCCCAAAAGCAATGGGGAGGTAGTCTTCCCCTAGTCCAAGGTTTAGTGACAACATCCTCAACAGCATTCCGCATACTCTAGTAGCTTCCTCACCGTACTCTTCAATCATATCCCTACAAAATCAACATTCCACTCCGTCAGAAATTAAGCATCTCAAATCGAAGTCAACTATTAGAAGGTTCATCTAATTAATTTGTTAATTAGGAGACTTGAGAATTTGCATGTAAGCATGTGTTTAACGCCGGTGTTAACTATTCTAGTTAAGGAGGACAACAGGCTAGCCAAGGACTACGTGCCTCTGCTTTTGATCAGTGAGTTTACCAAACCTCCGAATATATATGAATGGTCTTATGGTCCGAACAGTTAATACATACTAGGGTGAGTGGACATGACTCTAAAACTAACTATTTATTCACATTAAGAAGAATTTTTTTATATTGAAAACAGGAAGAAACAAAAATGTTAATTTCAAAACAAACATGCATGATAGCTCAAAAGTTCAATTTTACTTGTTTAATTCTAGTATGTAAATTGTAAAGTTAAATTTCAGCTTGCGAAAAGAAATTGTTCACTTCTACCGTACGTATATCAAACTTCCTCGGATACAATCAGCAACTCAAAGAACGAGTCTATGGAAGATATAATATACAGTGTAGGTCTGTCAGCTTTCGCTGTTATAGTACTAAAACTAGAGGCAGTCATAGAAGCACGTTTTAAATGAAACAAATAAATAACAGTAGAACTGTAGAACCTATCCAACAAAGAAAAAAAAGTGAAGAACAGAAAACAATGGTACCTGCATGAGGATGGGAGAGCAGGCCACTTTTCAGGCTTCCTCAACGTCGGAGGCAGGTAATGAAGAAAGTAATAGTCACTCCAATCCAGAATCGCCCCCTTCTCCACTCCGAGCCGACTTCCGTACCCTTCATAAGTGATCGGGTCATTCGAGTACTCCTGCTTCACCTCCAATGGCTGCTCGAAGAATTCCCGCCACGTCTCCCTAGCCCGCTTCATCAGCTCGTGGCTCATACCATGGTTCACCACCTGGAAGAACCCCCATTCCTTACAAGCGCTCAAGACCAGCTGCAGCGTGGTCTCCCGCAGATCCTGATCGTCTCCGGCCAGGGCCTGAAGGTCGATGACTGGGATGTTGACGGTGGCATCGTCGTGGACGAGACCAGTCGAGGGTCGTTTGGAAAGGGGCTTGATGTAGTGCTCGGGGATTGTTGTTATCCCACTTTCGGCGAGGGACTGGACCCTAACAATCGGCTCAGGCCAGCTCTGCAAACACTTCATCATCTTTCAAATGAAAAGTAGAGAGAGAAAGAGAGAGAGAGAGAGATGAGTAGTGGAGTGTGAGCTTCGGAAGTAGATATATCTACAACGCCAGGAGTTAGGAGGTTTATATAAGCGGCGAATGGGAGGGTTGCTTTAGCCTTAACTAGCTATAGTTTCGGCGCCGTGAGCAACTTGATTTTCTCATCAAGCTATATACAGTAATAAAAATGTGCAAAAGCAAATTATAAATTAAGACCTACAACTAGGGTAGTGTTTTTGAAAAGTACAATTGGGGTATAGAGTTGTTTAGTTTGCTAGTTGTTACTGGTATTGAATTGGGGGATCTGCGTCTCGTACCCCTGTATTTTGATTTGTCAGCTCAATGAGACCTGCACACCACAAATGTCATGTTAAATGAAAGGGTAAGCGGTGTGCCGACTTTTGATCCTCTGAAGCTTAAGTTAGTATTCAAAGCGGAATTCAAATTTGAGAATTAAGGACTTAAGAATACATTATCTTTTTTAGAAGGTTTATAACTGTTCTTTATAGGCGCATTGGAAAAAGCCGTACGCTGGATCCGCCCTATTTTCAGACCCGAAATATTTGTAATCATTCAGTTGAAGTAACATATGATCTCTCTTTAACCAAAAAAAAGAAAAGAAAAAAAGAGTCTCCTAGGCTTCGATCTACAGCTTTATAAAATTGAAAAGACATACTATTCTGGAAATATTCTTTATTAGCTAGTATAGTATAATTTCATACGTACTATTATAGTAATTTACAAAACACGTGCTTGAATATTGTGTTTTCCGTATACAACTTGGATGACAATGCGTTTGATGCATAAAAATGATAATATAAGAACTGATCTCGCAAAGCGACAGCTTCCTTTACAACATGTATAGATAAGTAAGATAACTGGATAAGGATCGGAGGCACTAGATAATTTGCGGCTTTAGGTGGAGACACAAACCCTAGCTTCTTCCTAATTAAAGATGAAAGTGTCTTAAAATCTGGCATTGACTCAATGCCTTATGGCCTGATGCACGTACATTAGAGCTTATATGCATAATTAAGGGCGAGTCTGGCCTTAAATAAATTTTTTATAATCAGTTTCAGTTCGGTTGTGAGAATAATCAGATGTAAGTATTTTAAGTGTTTGGTAAATAGTAATATGAAAGTGTGATGAGTTTAGATAAAAACTAAAAATGACTTAAATTAAATAGTATTACTTGCATATATATATATATATATATATTTAAAACAATAACATTGATTACCGTACCTTGTAAATTTACTCTTCAATGTGCATGTGTCTCTACATATATAAATCTTTTAGCGTCTGAGATATAAAATGCAGATTTACGTTAATTAAAAGGAAGATAATTAACTTATACATCATATTTATACATTGCATATGGATAACGAACCAACATAGTTCATTTGATGTTTTCAAAATACAACCCTTCCCTACATCACTTTCTCTTCTCTTACCAAAAGCACATGGATAAAAAGTTATATCTCCAATGGAAAGATGAGGGTAATAAGAGAAAATAAAATAAATACTCTCAGCTTCTAATTATAGAAGAACCAAAACCTAATTTTAGAATTTGTATTGGAAAGTGTGAGATTCACTTATAATATGTTACACATTTATTTTACCAAACATCAAACTCAATTTTTATGAAAATTTAAGTTCATAATCTGCAAGAATGTCGGGGCCAAACTGGGTCTAAGTATTCCAATGAAATATCCGTTGAGGTTAAATCTACTTCGTATTATCATATGCATACAGCATACTGCTCTTCTTGTTAAACAGAAGGTTCTTATTAAACATAAGAAGAAAAATAAGAAAACAAAATTGATTCTAGAATTGCTTTAATTTCGAGCAACTGGAGCGTAAGGAACTACCTAATTAACTAGCTTCTATTGTCTTGTCGGTTGATCTGAGAGGACTCAAATGCATAGTAGGTATGGTAGGTACCAGTAATTAGTAATCAAATCAACATGAAAGAAAATGAACATATAATATAAACTCTAGTTTAATTTTTTCTGATATTCTCATGGCTGACAGAGTAACAGTTCCACGTAATCTTGGTAGTTAAAATTTAAATCTGTCGCTTAATTAGGTGCAAGAGTCGCTAGCCAGATTGCTATAAATAACCGAAGTTGAAGTTGGACTTCTCAACTATAATATATATTGCACTGTATTATCATATAGAATAGAGCGTAATCGATCGAACCTTGGAGACTTGGACTAATTCTCTATACCTCTCGCAAATTTTAAGGCAGAAGGCAAAATATAAAAATCTGAAAAAGAAGAAATGATGTTGTTCTAGGAAGATAACACATGCATGCATGTCGATGAGAATAGCTTTTTGTTTTTTGTTTTCTAGTTTTAAGTCTCACTAGTGCAATAATTCCACTAATTAAGAGTTATTAACAGTTGTGTGATGTACGATAAAACTGTTGTATATGGCGGTATTGTCTAATTGAAACATTTATACAATATATTAACTTTAGTTGTGTGACTCTCGGCTGAATCCTCGGACACCCTCGACAGCACTCTCAACAACACCATCAGCAGCTGTTCCGCAGATGGCTTTCAAATGACAAATAGAAATCACAGTATTTGTTGTGTGTTCCTTATCATACAACTAATTAGTGTATGTGATTTTTACAATTAGTTGTCTTTAGTGAATTCATACAACAAATATTGTTAATAATTTACTTTGGATTATTCCATTGGTACAACTACTTATTTGGTTCTTTGAGTTGTAAAAGGTTTCAATCATACAACAAAACTTATTTTCAGAATTTGTTGTATGTTTCTTACTCATGCAACTAAGACGTTGTCACACTTTTGGTTGTAGGAGGTTTGACTCAAACAACTAACTCATCTTACCATTTTAGTTGTGGGAGGGCTACACTCATACAACAAAACTAGTTTTACCATTTGTTGTATGGGTTGCCTTTTGAACCAACTTCATTTAGTTGTGTGGCTTTGCATTGCACAACTACTATTCATATGATAAATCTACTAAATTATCATGACAAAACTATGATTCCATATCATTCTAGTATTCAAACATCGAAAATCCAAATATACAACTGAAAATGTGCACAACTGCATAGCTAAGGCTTAAAAGGGAATGTACTTCTAGAATGAAGCATTACTAAATAAGCAGTTAGCATTTTCAGCAAAATCTCTGTTATGTAGTAAAAGATCAGGAGATGCCAGTACCATGATCCCTCTGAGATAAAGTACTCCCAAGTTCTAGTTCCCGCCAGCGTCTCGATTCTCGGCAGCCTTCTCAAAGTACTCTTTTGCCTACAACAATGCAGAACACAATATGTGAATCAACTTACAAATGAATATGACTGCATACGACCAACAACAATTATAAAATATATGAATCAATTTACATATGAATCTGACTGCAGAGCCCCTTAAAATGTTAAACCAGAGTGAACTGCATAACATGATACTCACAAATTCCAATTTTCTCATCAAATTCCACTGTTGTGACCTCCTGCAACATTCCCAACCATAAAAATCCCACATAATTAGGAAGATAAAGTTTAATCCGCAGCAAGCAGCAATTATTTGGAAGTAAAGGAATCGACTTACATCTGAGTTATTTGAAATTGAAAAGCTAGAAAGAAAAGAAAGAGGGTGAATCGACTTACAACGGGAAAATGATGGCATGATGCAAAAAAATTATTGTTGGCACCCCTACTAGCACAAAGCTAGTATGACATGCCACCGAGCATAAGCATCACTCTCTAGGTGGATCTACAAGTCACTATGTGGCTCAACCATGATATTCATAGCGTACCTCGTCATACAAGCTTTCCAATGATAGTCGGAACTCACCAAGACACCACCGGGAAGTCACATTTCCGACCTCATCAAGATGACTCCATAGTAAGCCTAGAGGGGCACTTGTCCCACATTGAAGAATATGTAAATGAGAGGGGTTCCCTCACCTATAAAATGGACCCCTCATCCCACTTAGAGGGGGATCACTACTTGTATAACTCAAGGCTATTTGCTTATACTAGTGGATTCAAGTGGACGTAGCCTACCCCAAGAGAGGGAAGTGAACCACTATACTTCTTGTGTCAAACTAACACTCACTAATAGCTAATCGTGTGATCAGCCACCCATCTGGTAATCACTACGTTAACAATTATGCAGCACAGGAGCAGAATGAGTTGATAACTAGATAAGCAATAATGTAATATGAATAAGTCCAGCAATAAATATATACATAATTTCAACAAAGTGACTAACGACAAGTTCTCATTGAGTCATTTCACAATTTAGCAACCTGTGCAGCAACTCAAGTGCTCAACAAATACATATTCATACAATCACACATTCACACCAGTCCAACAAAATGACAAAATTTTAAAGTCCCAAGTTGCAAGTTTAACACTTCAACAATTCAACATAAACTAGAAAACATAAAAAAGTTCAAAAATGATTTAATTAATTTCAATTTGTCTCTAAATTTTACACCCAAAATCAGTTTACCACTTAAATTTTTATTTTAATCAGTTCACCTTCTATATTTTCAAATGACATAATCTCACAATACGCAAAATGTATTAGTTGTATAAATGATAATTCATATAAGACAATATTTATTTTCTATTGTATAATTAAATGCACTTGGCATCCCTTAGAACATGTTGAAAATTTTGAAACAAGCACACAAGACAAAACTTGTATTAGTTGTATAAATGATTATTCATACAAGACAAGATTCATTTTTTGTTGTATAGTTAAATGCAGTTGGTCTCCCTAAGAACATGTTGAAAGTTCGTAAACATAAGCGCACAACGCAAAAGTTGTATTAGTTGAATAAATGATTATTCATACAAGCCACGATTCATTTTATGTTGTACAATCAAATGCACATGGCATCCCTAAGAACATGTTGAAAGTTATGAAACATAAGCACACAACACAAAACTTGTATTAGTTATATAAATGATTATTCATACAAGACAAGATTCATTTTTTGTTGTATAGTTAAATGCAGTTGGTCTCCCTAAGAACATGTTGAAAAGTTCTTAAACATAAGCACATAACACAAAATTTGTATTAGTTGTATAAATGATTATTCATAAAAGCCACGATTCATTTTCTGTTGTACAATCAAATGCACTTGGCCTGCTTAAGAACATGTTGAAAGTTCTGAAACATAAGCACACAACACAAAAGTTGTATTAGTTGTATAAATGATTATTCATACATGCCAAGATTCATTTTCTGTTGTACAATCAAATGCACTTGGCATTCCTAAGAACACGTTAACAGTTCTGAAATATAAGCATACAACACAACAGTTGTATTATAAATGATTGTTCCTACAAGACAAGATTTATATTCTGTTGTTCAAACTTTTTAGCAAGTTCAGTTAGTATCCCCAGCACATATTTGAATATGGCCAGGCCAATTATACATAAAATGAGTTTCATTCAAACAACAAAACATATATTATGTGTTGTAAAAATACTAGTCATGAAATTAGTAGTTTGAATTTGTTGTCTCTACAATTTTGCATGTTGTAAAAATTTGATGAAAGATTTCTATACAACACACAAATTTCAAATGTATTGTGTGATGAAATTAAAAAAATGAAAAGTCATTGATAACACAACACATGATGATAAGTTTAGTTATATAAAGAGAATCGAGTCATGAGACAAGCGATTACATTCATTCTATTGTCTTATGTATATTGTGTGATTGAGTTATTGTAGCAGTGTCGTTGGTTATGTTTTTAGCAATACTGTCTGTGATCCAGAAGTTATTACAGCTCTCTCTCGGAGTTATATATATATATATATATATATATATATATATATATATACAGTCTCTATCCAGAGTGAAACTTCACTTTGAAATTTCAGAGTGAAGTTCTAATTTGGCACACTTTTTGGTTAAATTTTTTCAGCATAAGCGATTCAATATTTAGGTATGCTATTCAAGATCATCTCTATAAAGTTTCATCCAATTTGATAATGATTTGAGCTTTTAAAATTGAGATTTACACGAACGGTTCACGTTGAATAGTTTTAATTCATTCATTGATTTAATCTAATTTCAATACCTTAACGATGTCCGAATTAGATGAAATTTTGTAGAGATGATCTTGAATAGCATACCTAAAGATTGAATCGCTTATGCTGAAAAAATTTGACCGAACAGTGTGCCAAAATTGGAACTTCACTATGAAATTTCAGAATGAAGCTTCACTCTGGATAGGAACTGTATATATATATACTGACTAGCATCAAGATTCCGATAATTTCAGCTATACGTATTTGTTTGCTGATGGATATCAGCTATATATACGTATCAATTCTCTGGTTCAATATTACGGTCTTTGCTGAGTTCAAATTTAACTATAGCATTTCTAAACGCCAATTAATGGATTTTCTGCTTGAAAAAAAAATTACTCAGCACGGGTCTGATATTCTTCTATGTCGGCTGAATTACATGCATAAAATAAGTGTGTGAATCCGTCACTGTTGATCAGAAGAAACAGAGCATATAAAAACTTTTTAATTAAGGACCCAGATCGATGATTATAGAATCTCGCTTTGTATGCATGTATTACTGAAAAAATTTATATTAGCCAATAACCGTGTGATCGGCCGGTGTGATGATCGACTTGCAGAACACACACACACACATATCTCTGACAGTCATGGTTGGTATATTTAGATTAAATCATCAACAGTCGAATTGAACTCTTCTTGACATGTTGGTGTCATTGACTCATTGTGTCAATATGATCGATAAAATATATATATATATATATATATATATATATATCTGACGGTCATCAACAGTCGAGTTGAACTCTTCTTGACAAGTTGGTGTCATTGACTCATTGTGTCAATTTGATCGATAAATATAAGCAACGGGAAGCCATTCAAATCAAGTGGTATAACTAGTTGAACACGTGTTTCAATTAAAATTCATTATATCATATTTCATTCAAGTTTTTAAGTATGTAAATCTCCAACCGATCAATCACTTTCCCTCTAAGTAAATTAAGTCCTTTATAGCCTTTGAACATATGTAGAATTGTAGATGACGCGTACAAGTTAACTTTCATCATTAATATAAGCCTTTTTCAAACGGCTGAAGTCGCTGAACCTATCTGGCTAATGAAACATCCGACAAACTTAATTACCATTGAGGGACCATTACTCTATATATAAACTTGCCACAAGATTCATTAATGTTGTAAATCCTCAAGTCTGTACGTATAACTGTCTATATATAAAGATTCATATACATGCATGTATGCGCCCCTAATCTCTGAAGTATGGAATACACACACACATGTATTCCATATATAAAAGGGGGATGCAGGGCGGCTTCTGGAAGAGATTTCTCGCTTGCACTCCCTAGCATATCAATGGTACAAGTACAATATTGCAACCAATATATGGTATTTTGCCAACTTTATAATTTTAATCGATGGTCTTTACAATCTTATCAAGTCTTTACGTTCTTTAAATATAATGATTAAATGACTCCCCGATCATGTGTTTTTACTTTTTATTTATCTAATTATTTATGTATATTGAATGAACTACAGAGAGAAAACTATGTATATATCTGGAAATGCCATCAATTTGTTAATTAAATAATTAACATCTCTATCTATATCTATGGAATTACTTGTTATCAAAACATACGTACAATACAAAGCTTGTATATAAGCTTTTTACGTGCATGGCCGACTAATTGTTGTCTTTTTGGGACAAGATTATTAGTACGTGGTACCATTATTGTTTATCGAGAGCGCGCATGGGTTTCCACTTTCCAGTATGTCTCGATCGATCTTCCAGTACCTTTGGGAGCTTATATACGAGTGTTCAATTAGTTTGTCTTTAAATGTACATGCATCAAAAGACTTGGTTTTGATCAATGTTGTAATGTTTAATAAGTTTGATCTAAAGCTGAAAGCTATATATGAAGCGTGTGAAATTTTCAAATCAGAAGGCATGGCATGGTACAATCTTTCAGCTGGTGTGATTTGAGTCCCATACGTACCCATCGCATATGGTAGGGCTTAACAGCATTGGCATCCTAGCTAACTTGGTCCCATGAACTGTCACTGTAACTTAATCAAAATCCATGCCTACGTAGTACGTACTACCTTCAAATCAGCAGCAAGGACAAACTAAATGGCCAAAGTAGTAATAAATGATCTCATGCATGTACATGGATGGATCTAGAATTTAATAACAGATTGTGTTTGAGCGAAGAATTTTTTATTTTTTAAGGACTTTATAATAGAGCAGTGATAATTTCAACATGGAAATGATAACTTACACATGTTAGAACAAGATAGAACGTTGATATTCAAATGAAATGAATTATCATATGTATTTTGTGTTGATGGAGAAACTTAGAAAAAACAGAACAAAAAAACCTAGAAAAACATAGCAAATTACTCAATTTTTCCTGAGCAACCTTAATTGATATATACTCAATTTGTTCACTCCAAAAGAATGAGGTGGGTTACAACAAACCTGAGCTCACCCCTAGATACGTGCATGTGCATGTATGCAACTTTGCGAAGTAAAATCAGAGGGATAAAGTGTCGACAACTGGATTTTCACTCAAACACCAATATGCATAAGAGTTCAAACTGTCATCGTGAGTTATAAAATGTAATTTAGGGATGTACATCATGTAGTTGGTACTTACATATTCTGCATATGATAGTACGTAGTACATAAAGTTGTAGTACAATATAAACTCTATATGTAGCCTCCAGTATGAAATGAATAGATATATGAAAATTCATTCTCTAAATCTCGTTTTATTTTAGAGTTGTAGTACAATGTAAACCTTATATGTAGCCTCTAGTGTGGATGAATAGATATGTGAAAATTTATTCTCCAAATCTCGTCTAAACTGACTTGGTATCAGAGCAAAGATCTGAAATGACTTTGTCTCTTTATTTTTCCTCTGCAATTTATTTGTGGGATTAAACCCGATTGTTAGGGTTTTTTTTATCTCCTCTCGATTTCGTCATCTTCTTCAGCCTGGTCAAAGACTTCCTTTGGGCACCCGACTGTTTGCTTGGGCACCCAATCAGTCCTACTCAATAGCCTTGTTAGTCCGCCGTCGCATCTCCTCCGACGTCCTCTGTTCAAAGTTGTCATCTTCAAGACATTATGGCATCGTCGTTGTCAACTTCAAGTCAGTCCAACGTCGTCGTCATCTTCAAGTCAGTCCGACATCGTCAGTCGGCGTGTCCTTGTTTCCTTTCGGCGTCGTCTCAGCTAAGCACATCTCATATCGGCTTGTTTCTCGATTTGTCGACCCACTCCAGATTTGTCTCAACTTGGTTCTAGATCGTCTCAGCTGTGACTTTCCTTCAAAACCAGTTAGCCGACCCATTTCAGTATTTTCCGACCATACCAGTCTGCTTGGGCTCCAACCTGCTCCATGAGCCAGTCCCTTTTTTGGCTTGATTTACTCACCGCACCCATCTATTTGATCAGTACACTGATTTTATTAACAAAACAAATCTCGTGTTTACGTTGGCAATTTGAACTTTGGGGTTTCAGATTTGGAGCTTGAGATTGAGTTCCGTAAGTTTGGAATTATCAGAAGAGTATGAGTTACAAAAAGGCCAATAGGTTATGGTTTTATTTATTTTGTCCACATTAGAGATGCAGAGAATATTGTACGAGAGTTGGATGGCCAAAATGGTTGGAGAGTTGAATTCTTGCACAACCCTAGACATGTTTTGGGCCAATATTACATGAATGGTAACATTTCTATCACTACAAAACCTCGGGTTGGTGGTAAGATCGGTATGGCTTTGAAAGTTTCTAACTTTGTTGGTTCTGATACTTGGATTATTGATTCTGGTGCCTCAAATCACATGACTTATAATAAATCTTACTATATTACTGAGTTATCTCATCCACATGTGTCTTATGTCACTAATGCTAATAGTGAGGCTTTTCCTGTGTTAGGGAGAGAGTCAGTTCGTATTACTCCTAGTTTAGAACTTCATAATGTTTATATGTACCTGATTTATCACATCACTTGTTATCTGTTTGCCAATTGTACACTGAGTCTCGATGCTCTGTAACATTTTTCCCATGTATGTGATTTTTCAGGATCTTCTCACTAGGAAGATACTCGGTCGGTGGGATTTGAGGGGCAGATTGTTTCACCTGGATCAAACATATGCATGAGAGAAATAAGGATAACAACCACCCACCACTCTGACAGTTAGTTCTAATCAGCTAAGTAAAATTTGGTTGTGGCATTGTCGATTTGGGCATTCATCTTTCCATGTTATGAAGAAAAAAACATGCATAATTTGTTTATTGGTGTGGATGAGTCTTTGCGTTGTGAAACATGTGTCTTTGCTAAGAGTAATCGTTCTACCTATCTGAATTGTTTTAAGAGTCTTGTCTCATTTTAATTAATTCATTCTAATGTTTGAGGACATTCTAAATAGCCTACAACCATGGGTATGAGGTACTATCTGTCGTTATTGATGATTGCACTAAAGTGTCATGGATTGCTCATTCAGATCAAAGATGAGGTTTTTCATGCTTTTCAAACTCTTCATATTTATGTCCAAACACAATATAATAACACCGTTAGAGTTCTTCTTTTTTATAATGGGGGGGGGAGTATGTCAACCGTGTATTTCAACAGTTTTGTAAAAGTCATGGGATTGTTCACCAAACTACATGTCCACTAACACCAGAACAAAATGGGGTGTCCGAAAGGAAAAACCGTCAATCTCCTTGATATGGCTCGTTCCATCTTCTTTAGTTCTTATATGCCTAAGTATCTCTGGGGTCATGTTGTAGAGGCTTCAACTTATCTTATCAATTATCTTCCATCCAGTGTCCTTCAAGAAAACATTCATGTTCAGGTTCTTGCATCTCATGTCTTCATTCCCTCATTTCACAATATGCATGCCCGTGTTTTTGGTTGTGTGACTTTTGTTCATGTTCCTAAAGGTTAGAGGAAATCTAAGTTGGATCCTCGGGCGATCTAATGTGTGTTTGTTGGTTATGGAAGCAGTCAGGAGGGATACAAGTGTTATTATCCACCCACCAGAAAGTACTATGTCACTATGGATGTTACTTTCTTTGAGAACATGAGTTATTTTACCTCTTCTGATACAACCCTTTAGGGGGAGAATCCATTTTTTGAAGAGCTATATCATGGAAATGAGGAGGAATCAAAAATAGTCATTGTCGAGGGATATGTTGACTCCAGTAGCAGAAACTCATTTGAAGGTGGAAACTTCAAATAATCAGGTACCAGTAGAAGCATGAACTTATTCTGAAGTAGATACTTCAGATAACCAGGTACTAGCAGTATTGAACGCTTCAAAGAACCATATTCCAGCAGTATCAAAAGCTTCATCAGTGGTAGAAGCATCAGACACTCAGGTTCCAGAATGAGAACCAATAGTTGAGAGAACATATGCCCCTTCTGCCATCACTCATACCCCTGACCAACAACTTCCTGGTGTCAAAGATCATTGATATGAGGTATGTTCATCCACTGGTACTAGTAGTGAGTCTGATAGTTGGCAATATGTGTTACCAAATAGGTCTACAAGAGGCCAACCCCCCAAAAGATATGAACCTAGTTTACAAGCCAAATCCAAATATCCAGTAGCTAATTATATGTCCACTAGAAGATTATCAAAGTCATATAAATCTTTTGTGAATCAAATATCTATTGTATCAATACCTAATAAAGTGCATGATGCATTGAGGGATCCAAAGTAAAGGAAAGCAATGGAGGAAAATATGAAGGGATTGCAAAAATATGATACTTGGGAACTTGTGTCTCCACCACATGGCAAGAACGTTGTAGGGTGTCGTTGGGTGTTCATTGTGAAGCATAATGCGGATGGATCAATAAGCCGGTATAAAGCACGTCTTGTTGCAAAAGGGTTCTCAGACATATGGTATTGATTATGATGACACTTTTGCTCATATTGCAAAGATAAACACTATCTGAGTTCCCCTTTAATTTGCTGCTAGTTTGAATTGGCCACTTCGACAGTTTGATGTCAAGAATGCATTTTTTCATAGAGAGTTAGATGAAGAGGTGTATATAAGTCTTTCTCTAGGGTACGTAACTACCGCTTCTGGTGATTTTGTGTGCAAATTAAGAAAGTCTCTATATGGTTTCAAACAGTCATCTTGTGTTTGGTTTGAGAGGTTTTCACAGTTTATGCGGAAGATTGATTACAAACAGAGTAAATCATATCATACTATGTTTCTTAAGCACCAGCAAGGGAATGTTGTTGCCTTGATTATATATGTTGATGATATGGTGATTACTGGCAATGATATTATAGAGATGGATCGGCTGCAGAGACAATTGTCCTCTGAGTTTGAGATGAAAGATTTGGGTGATCTCAAGTATTTCTTAGGGATTGAGGTAGCGAGGGGGAGAGACGGTATTTACTTTTGCCAGAGGAAGTACATACTTGATTTGCTGACAGAGACATGTATGTTAAATTGCTCACCCATTGACACCCCTATTGAACAAAACCATCGTCTAGCATAATATCCAGACTAGACACCAACTGATCGAGCTCATTATCAGAGATTAGTTGGACGCTTGAGTTATTTAACTCATATTAGACCAGATATTGCTTATATAGTGAGTGTAGTGAGCCAGTTCATGCATAATTCAAGTGAGAGTCACATGGATGCTATGAGAATTTTGAGGTACTTGAAGTCGGTTACAGGGATATGAGTAATGTTCTCTAAACACAACAACATTCTTAAGGTTAATGGCTTTACAGATGCAGACTGGGCTGGAAATATTACAGACATAAAGTCAACATCAGGTTAGTTATTGTGGAGCTAATTTGGTCACACAAAAGAGTAAGAAGCATAAAGTTGTGGCTCGATCAAGTGTTGAGGCTGAGTATAGAGGTATGGCTCATGGAATGTGTGAATTGTTATGGTAAGAAATCTGCTACGTGATTTGGGTGTTAAGTTGAAAAGTGTTATGCAATTGTATTGTGACAATAAAGCAGCAATTAATATATCACATAATCCAGTACATCATGATCGTACTAAACACGTCGAGATGGATCGTCTTTCACAAAAGAGAAGCTAGATGCAAAGATTATTAGTTTCCCTTTTGTTCCTACTGTAGAGTAGCTTGCATATATACTCACTAAAAAAATTCTAAAAATGTGTTTTATGACTCACCTAACAAGTTGGGCATAATTAATGTGTATGCGCTAACTTAAGGGGAAATGTCAGTGTGAGTCATGTAATGTAATTTAGGGATGTACACTATGTAGTTAGTACTTACATATTATGTATATGTAGTACGTGGTACATAGAGTTGTAGTATAATGTAAATTCTATATATAGCCTCAAGTGTGAAATGAATAGATATCTGAAAATTCATTATTCAAATATCATTTTATTTTAGAGTTGTAGTACAATGTAAACTCTATATGTAGCCTCCGGTATAAGATGGATAGATATCTGGAAAAAAATTTCTCCAAATCTCGTCTTATTTGACTCAAAGTTCAAACTTGGTATATGATCTAGAGCTGCTATTAGAGGGCTTCTGGTATAAAGAATTAACCGTCACAGTAAAATTAAGAGAAATTTCATTCTATGAATCGAAAATGCAAGGATATATACGTGCGGCTTGCAGTTGGAATAGTGTGCTGCACTGTGTGAAGTTGAAGTAATTAACACCACGAATCCACTCGATGAAAATTTGTATGGCGGCTATCGCATCTTATCGATCGATCATTTTATACAGATCTTAATTTGATCAGACCAGCTAGCTGGGATAACGGGACATACAGTCAATTCATACTAAAAAGCTCTATGGAGTTCTTCGATCACTACGCAATGACCGAGCTATCCCCTTCGATTGAATTGTCCACTAAAAACTTGGTGTGAAGTCACGGCATGAATAATAGCAATAGAAATTAAGAACTTTTAAAACGTGATGGTAATTGATTTTCCTTACCACCTAGTTTAGCTCGTAAAGTCTCCTAGGAACATCTACTTCAATACAGATACAGATACAGACCGCAAATTGGGGTATTGGATGAGAAGACTAAGCTAGTGTGCAACAGAGGCGGACCTAGTAGGTGGCAACCCAAACTTCTGCTGAGAAGAAAAAAATGGGCCACGTTAAAAAAATATTATATTGGGGTAAAATTGTAACATTATTAACAGTCTACCTATTAGTATTTAGCTCATATACATATCCAACAAAAGAAAATGAGACTTACAAATCTCATTGATCAAGTGATCAAACAAGAATTGTTCTGCATCTCAGTCTCTTTTCCCATAAAATCTCTATTTTCATAATCTTTCAATCTCAATTGCAACCTCTCAATCAGATTGGTCGTCTGCACTTCATCATCTTCACGTATGTATCTCTTGACTCTCTGATTAGCATTTTGTTCTAACTTTATTAAATTCCTAAAGTTAAAAATTAGGGTTTTGAATTGTTTGAGAATTTGTAAGGATTGGGGATTTGGGGTGTTGAGTTGTATTACTTGTTTAATGAAGAGTTGTGTTTTATATAATCTAAATAGCTAAATTCTCAAATCTCAATTGTATTTTATATGTTCTGTGATGTTGCTTAATAATTAATATGAAATTCTAAATTGAGATTAATGTGTTTTATACAATCTATAGGTTATACTTTACATAATCTATTGTTTTATCCAGTGATTTTGTATAATCTGTTACTTTTATATAATAAAATGTTTGTAACTTTTGATTTAATATGATGTCTGATCATCCCAAATCCAAACGATTCAAGAATATGTTTTCTTTCTATAAAAAGGATGTTGATAATCAAACTTCAACACCAGTTGCATCAGAGACTCCAATGCCTTGTTCTGATTGTCCTTCTTCCTTGCCAATTAATGAAGTTGAAACTCCATCAGAACATGATACTAATGTGCTTCCAACTGTAACTAATGTTCCAATAGAATCCCTTATCCAAGCTGATCCTGGATTATGTGAAATGATTTACAAGATCATATCTTAAGGCAGTATATCCTTATGGGACCTTGTCAACCCAAGTTACAAAATTATCCACAAACCTTTGATGTACGTAATAATCGTCGTTTTCAATATAGATGGTTCACAGTATTTCCTTGGATGGAGTATTCAGATTGCCCATATGCCTATTATGTTCACTGTTTTGCTTATCGATTACAGTTAGTTTTGAATGCATGTGTTAGAGATGTACATGATATGTCATTGTTTTTTCAGATGCTAAGTTCCATTGTTGTCTCTTCATCAAAGCGTACAAATCAGTTAAAAGATATTCAAAAGACAGAAATTGCATAAAGTTTAGCATATGAAAATCTTGAAACAAGAAGACAACTTAACCAAATCCGTAGTTTGAAGAGAGCAGGTATGACTAGATGGGGATCTGACTTTGCTTCCATTAGTACATTAGTCTATGTATTTAAGAAATTACTCAACTTCTTCAAAGCATGATGAATGATAAAGATCTCCTAGGAAGTGTAATAGGTGATGCAAAAGGTTACCTTAAGGCATTGAGGGCATTTGACTTTGTATTTTGTTTGTTTCTCACGAACAAAGTTATGAGAATTACCGATTTACTTTCTCAAGCTTTATAGAAGAAATCACAAGACATTGTTAATGCCATGAATTTGGTTTCAAGTACAAAAGCACTTCTTCAAGCTTTCAAAGATGATGGTTGGGATAGTTTTTTCCAAAGTGTCCTACAATTTGGTGAAAATCATGGTCTTGACATGCTTAATATGGATGCAGCTTATTCAATGGGTATTGGTCGTGGTTGTTAACAACATAATGTTGTTACAAATTAACATTATTATCAGTTTGACATGTTTAATATGATTATAGATGTTCAGATGATGGAGTTGGATGACAGGTTCACTGAAGAAACTATAGAGCTACTTATTTGGAGTTATGCGTTGGATCCTAAAAATCAGTTCAAAAAGTTCGACATGGAAAAGATTTGCAAGCTTGCTGAGACGTTTTATTCTGAAGACTTTGATACATCTGAGGTAATAGCTTTGAGATTACAATTAGAACATTATAAGTATCAAGTAGTTTTTGATAAAGATTTTCATAAACTATCTTTCCTTGCACAATTGTGTAGACGATTAGTTGAAACACACTTAGCACAACTTTTTTCCTTGGTTGATAGATTAATTCGTTTAGTCTTGACACTTCTTGTTTCCACTGCAACTACTAAACATGCATTTTCAACATGAAAATTATAAAGATTAGGCTTAGAAACAAGATGGAAGATGGATATCTTTCAGGTTGTATGATGCTCCATATTGAAAAACAATATGTTGACACTATTGACTCAGATGAAGTCATTGATCATTTTGAGTCTATTGGAGATTGTAGAGCCCAATTTCAGTAGAGCACATTGTATTTGTAATGGAATTATGTATTATTTGAAGTGTCAAGTAAATGTCTTTTTGGATTCTTGATGTATGGCAATAAGAATCGTATTTTGACTTAGCAAAATTTTTGCCTCTTCTCCATGAATATTTTTCTGCTCACTTAGCTTTAAGACACTAGATCCGCCATTGGTGTGCATATAAATAATGAATCTATATATTGCAGAACATATACATTGATATATAATGTACATAGAGTTTGGCATATATGATGACTAAATTAATCCTATGTGTGGTAAATAAGAAGCTTAATTATGCCTATTTGGCTTTTTTCAACATTTGCATTGTTTGATAGCTTAGTGTCACGTCCCGTTTTCGGGAGTGTCAATCGTGGGCGTCGCTGGTTGAATGAACATCATGCATAAGTGGGATTTGCTCCAAGATTAAAAGTGCGAGTGATATATGGCTGCTCCTTCCGAGGGGTTCAAGCAGGCCGATCCGAATCAATTCGGAGAGCTTGTCGTTAGTCGGTGACTTAACATTGAAGACAGGAGTTAGCCGCCCTACACACAGATTGGGGTCTGGAGCCGATCCCCTGATGAGTCTAAAACATGGCAAAACCAGTGCATTGCCCCGTTAAATAAGACAATAGAGCTAGGTCCGTGACATTAGGAATCGGATTCACTTTACTAGCTTGGTCTGTAGCTGTGGCTGCGCCTAACAGGACGAGAAACTCAGGCTAATATTGTACACAAATTGATAATCATTCTTGCTCTTCGATTTACTTGCATGATCGATAATGTTTATTTATGGATTCTGAACCTTCCATTTTGTCTCTTTTTCGGAATGACAGTGTTCATCGACTAATTAAGTAAACTCTTCAAATGTCTCATGATTAGATTCTTAAAATAAATTTAAAAGATAGACTAAGCCCTTGTGATTCTGTGAATTCTGTCCATCAGGGATAGAGAGTCGCCACGGCACAGTACATAAGGGTTTGATGTGAGGGCACTCGAAACTCAGACCATGGTTTTATACGAGTGGTTTAGAATATTGTCGTTTAACATATTGTCGTAGTTATGCATGTCTCCTCCTGGACGGTGTCGAATCATAACCAATAAAATTATAAAAGGGTAGCCCTCGCTGTCGTTGTTCTTCCGATCCTTACAGAAGTCACCACGGACAAATGATATACATGTTTGCCGACATGGTTGAATAAGGGCGTAATAGATTAAAGACCCAAAAATCAGCATTTTTTTATATTTAAACTTACTCTTAAAATTCTTTGAACAAGAAATAATAAAATAATTATTTGTTATAAGAAATAAAATTTATTCTTAATGAAAATTATTTTATTTATTACTGGTATAAATACATTTGGTATGTTTCTGAATTACTTAATTGTAACTTCACTTTAATATCCCATTACTTTATATTAATTCATTCATCTTGAAATCCCTTCATTTTTGAAATTCTTTGTCACCTCCAAATCTCTTACCCAAGTACTACCTTAGAGTATGTATTTTTGTTATTATATGTTTTCAGTGTGTGTGTTTACTAAATCTGAAAAACCTATGTAACCAGTAAAAAACATAATCATTATTATTCAGTGGAATACGTGATTCTACGAAATATGTATGTTTTTTCTTAAGCCTGCTAAATATGTGAGATGATTCATATGGTTACTTGTGTATTAGTTGTGATTTGTAGGTTTCATAATTCTTTTGAGTAGGTGGGTTTCAGAATTTGGTTTGAATTTATATCTGTAGAGCATGTGTGGTTTGTTGTGTATCTAAGGTTGAGGTAAGAAGTTATATTCTATAAAGCATTAAAATCTACTTAGTAGGTAACATGATTTGCATATGTTTAATAGGTATACGTAAAGTAGATTATTGTTTAGTAGGTAGTGAGATATGCATCTATAGTGTTGGAATTGGGCAATTATGAGATTTCATTTTGTTCTTTGAATTATAGTGTGTATGGTTATTTTGGTTTATGATATGTTATTTCAATCTGATGAATAGGTGAAAGGATAAAAAGTATATTCCAAGTATATGAAAAAAAAATGTTGATAACATAAAGTGATAGGAGGCTAAATAGACGTCAAGAGATGGAGAAATAAAAACTAAGGCAAAACTTAAGGCTCATTATGACAAATTCAAATAATTAATCGTCTTAAATAAGAAAAATATAGAAATTCATTCAATCATACCTCTGTTTCACTCTTGTATACTATATTATTTCTCTAAATTAATGTTGATACCCGAATTTCTCAAATTTCTCCAAAATGAAATTGTAATTTTCATTTATGATAGATACAATTAAATGTTAATTAAGTTAGAAAGTTGGTCAAAGCTAATTTCAATTTCTCAACCTAGAGGGTAAAAAAGTGAAACCATTCTAAATGAAAAATATTTCTTATAAAAATATTAGGTTAAAATAATTAATTTGGGTTTAGATTGATTAAACTTTTGGGTGTGGGTTTAGATTTAAGTGGGGGCTTCAAATTGAGTTTATGTCAAATTATCTCTGGAATAAATAGAGAGGGCTTTCAGATTCATCACGTTAAGAACGAGCATATATTTACTGTAAACGTATAGAAGCTACGTGACAATAGTCTTTGCCGTTCAGGGGAATGGGGATCACATATATATATCCGTTTCTAAATGGTTCCGTGTGTGTATATGTATACGGAGCTTTTTAGAAATAGACGTCCACAAAATATAAAATATGCATATGATAAATATGCCAGATGTAGACCATAACTATCCTATACGGCATTGGCATAAAGATGGAGCTCAATGTGATCGAGGTTGAAAGTATTACGGGCAAATCATCGCACACTATTAAGCTCGACTACAAATTCATAACAGATGAGTCCAATTGCAAAACAAAGTTCCATATTGAAGCTTGATATCCTTTTAGCAAGAGATACACTGTTATTGGTGCCCAATTCAGGCTAAAAGATGGATGACATCGGGGCATCCGCATTTTTTTTGTTTTGCGGATGTATGTTCTCGAACGAGCCTATATACACACACTTTTTGGCCTTTTCAAGTAAATATCATACTCAATGGTTTGGATCCTACAAACATAATATGATTACATAACCCCGGGTGCAGAAGGAATGTCAGGCCCGGGTATAAGATATATGACCAGCTTACCACTGCAAACATTTCCTTAGATAACAAAAAAAAAGATCATTTTTAATAGTGGAGTTTTACGTACACACCCATAAATATTTAATATAATTATATAAATAAAATTTTGCATGTATATTAAATGACCAAAATATGTAAATGTAACAATTAAAAAAAATTAAATTATCAAAAGCGGAGAATTTATTTTTGGAAACAATTAATATAAGAAAATGTACAAAGAAATTAAAATTAGCATATATTTTGATAGAAAATTAAGCAGAAAATTCAAACAATCAATTCATTCTTTAATTTTCACTGAAAAAATATCATTTCTATTTTTAGAGTCTCAAACAAGGTAATCAATTAAAAGAAATTATGATTTTCATTTCATAGAATTTCATCTTCTTACGTTATTAAAAAATAAATGTTCATCTTCTTCAGTTTTTCTTATATATATATATATATATAAATTCTTCATTTTTTATCATTATCATGTTTAAAGAATAAAAAAGAAACGACATGAATATTTATAAGATGTTAGTATATATATTAATATACTAATCAAACTAAAAAGTAGACTTGTATAGCTAAATGATATGGAATTTTGTGATATGTTTTAAAGAGATTTTGTGATTTTTTTTATTTAAGTGTCCTTTTGATAATTTATGTGGTGTATTTAATAAAAATATTGAAATGAGAATTTAAATAAGTGGTGCATTAAGTATAAATATATATTAAGAGGTTTACGATGTATATTTAAAATTTCTGTTTTTTAATGTGACCAACTTACTTGTATTGTGACTCCGGTCATCTCAGTCGTACGTACAATTAAACTAGCTACATGAACTCAACTGGAAACTGAAACTCATACAATATGCATTTTTTGTTTCTGATCTCAGAGCGCCACACAATGATGAAAACATTCGGAATAACTTTAGAAGATGGATGCATTATATCTTATTCTTATCATCACCATGCATGCATGTTTCTTCTGTTTGAATGTCTGATCGACGTGTTCGCTTCCCCATCTCTCAGGGACTACCTAGTAGCTAGTCCTAGCGTTCTGAGTTGTCTGCCAAAAGAAGAAGATAAAAAAAGCAGCTTGTGTCAACTCAAAAAAGCACAGTACCGATATCGATCAAGATGTGAAACGCAAAGAATTTCAAAAATGTGTTGGTTGTTCTTCGCAACGTGAAATATATTTATGTATGCATATTGGTAGAAGAAGATTTAGTATATGGCTTCATATCTTATAATCATATTACTCATATATGATCACGTTCCAATCAGCCTTACGTACAGATACGTGGTTTTGATTGATATACGTGCTGATTTGAACTTCTCATGCAGAAGCTGTAGTGATTAATTAGATCTTTGATTTAAACGTAGTTTATTAAGCTCAAGGAAAAAAATAATTAGCCCTACTAGTACTTAAGCTCTCAGCTAGCGTGCAGGTCTGTTTGAACTCCTCTGAACTCTCTGTTTAAGAATTGGTGTAGCTCGGTAAGCTCGCTATTTCTCTCATATATTGTAAGAGTGCAGCACACTCTTAAGTGATTGGTAACATATGCGTATGTGCGCATTAAACTTTTGATCGGAGGTGTTTTAACTAAAATTAAACTAATATATCGTCAGCATCGCTCAAGATGCTCAAACGATAACAACCCAAATTAGAGGATTGGGGCGGATACAAGACCATGCCTGATTGCCTGGTGGGGCTCAAGCCCACCCAAATTTTTTTGGGTTTAAAAAAAAATTAGGTATATATTATTATTTCTGTGGTATTTATATTTGTTCTCAGTCAAATTTTTCCTAATTATACTCATTCTACACTTCTGGCCTTTGTTATTTCCCACAACTCTCACTTCTTGACGCAGTTCACATCGTGTTCGTTATTAAACGTAAAGAGAAAGTGATATTCCCAACGTTTTGGTTCATTATGTCTTCTAGTTTCTGATTGATATATATATATATATTGTAAAATAATTTTCTTCTTCTTAAATAATCAAAATTTCTTAAGTAAAAACTCTTTTAATTATCTTCCCTCTATCTATTGATTTTGAAATTATAAGTACGAGTTATTGAGGTTCAATCTAAACAATTTGAAAAGAAAAAAAATTTCATAATATTCTTCTATTTGCATTCACACCCATTTTTAATTTAAAAACTCATTAATATTTACAGTTTACATGGTTGTAGGGGTAAAAAAAAATTTTGTCTTCGACCAAATTTAAAGCTCACCCCATGTCTAAATTCTGGATCCGCCACTGATTGTCTATCTCCTAAAATATAAACTATCGAGGCACAAATACGGTTAATTACTAGACTTTGCATTATGAAGTTTGGCACAATGGTGACAAAAGAGCTAGTATGTGGTGAAGATTGGCTTATTTGGCATCTTTAATTCTTTATCTGAGGCAATTACACGACAAAGACATAGTTGTAGCCGCATGTGGCTGCTTCGCCCAAGTAGGAGAGAAATTCGTGTAGAAATTGCGACACAAAACACAGATAAAGTGTTAGTCCATCTTGATCAGCTTCTTGCTTAGATTAACAGTTTATTTATTAATGCAGAAAACATGAAGAAGTTGGACAAGGTTCAAATTTATTTACATATGAAGTAGGGCACAGCTAGCTCAGTGGAACACGCTCGATCAACCAAAAAGGTTGGAGTGGACAAGATAGAAGACAGAGTTTGTCAATCTTGTCGATTATACCTAGCTTGCTTTGTATTTCAATGAATTCTTTTGGTTCAGTCGATCTCTGACTTCATTTTGTTTATCCAGCTGAATAGGTCGAAGCTGATCTATATAGATGCAGCCCTTATGTATAGTCCTCCAATTCTAATATCGTCAAAAGCCTTATCAAATGGGAGTTTGTCACCCGATAATAATTGAGATACATCTCACTGGCATATAATTCACAATCAAGATTATCCAATGATAATAGAAAAAATATAGGGTGTTACATTTTTCTCAAAGACGATGTGTTCATCATTATAAATCACTCAATAATAGATAACATACTTTCTTTACGTAATATCCATTGACTCAATATGTAACAATCTAGAAATTTCATTACCCCACTTAACATGCATGATAATATAATATAAGATGTTAATCGAGGAAGACTAAACATTCTACTATGCATACATCATGTATGTATGCAACTTAGAAGGGATCATAATATATATATATATATATATATATATATATATATATAACATGTTAATCGACAAAGACTTGAAACTCTAGAATACTGCATAACGATGCATCGATGCTCAGTATGGTACTTGATATCATCGTAGACTTAAGTATCGACTCTTGATATGTAAATATAGTGTCTTAGTTATATGTTGTGTATGCTCTAATTAGTAAATATTAACTTACTATGAATCTCCTATTTTTGCACCATTTTCAGAAGGCTTTTTAAATTTCATTATATCAACAAGTTCATCATTAACCAACACTCGTAATCTCACTGATAATTTTGATCTCAGTTCCAAAGCACTAATCATGCCAACTATGTAAATTAAATTACATGATATGAGTACAAAATTAAAGATCATATACATAACAACCAATCGTTACTTTAGTGAATGAGATTAACTTACCATCATCATGAACGACAACACCGTGATCCATTGTGCCTTAATCCGAAGTCGCAAGGTGTTAGGCAAGGTCTTCTGTTAGTCACTACTCTCTGCTTTCTCAATGGACAAAAACTTACGTAAATAACTCGTAGTGATAACAGGGACGTTTACCATCTATATATAGAGAATCTTTAACCCTTAAGAGTCATTCCATTAAAGACATCTTGTAAGTTAAGTTATCTTATTTAGATTCCTGATTCAATACTGATTTGTAGTCTTGCTTCTAGACTTAAATTAAGATTTCTTACCATAATGATATAATACACGAAATCATTAGGAACTAGATTTGATACTATCTTTGTTTCCATGTAGAAATAGATTATGACATTAAACATGATAATCATATAATATGTGATAGGTCCAAAATTGATCTAATAATCTCCCACTTGGACAATCACTTCCGGTTTATGAAAATCAAGTTCATGTAATGTCAGAAACTATACTACCTACTGTAATGCGCACCAGAAATAATTGAATCAAAAAACCCATCACAACATGGTCACCTTGCAGTTACTTATGCAGAACAAGAAACGAGTTACACTTTAACAAAAATGCAGAGTTTCTTTGCTAAAACATAAGCTCCTGCAAAATACATATGTCCAAAACCTCAGTATTGAGATATATATATATATATATATATATATATATATATATATATATATATAATGTGTATTAACAAGTATACATATACATCAAGTCCTACCGTATGTTCTAAAAACATAACTTCAAGCAATAAACTGGACACCAATGACTTTATAACTTGCTTGAACCACATCATCATGCTAGACATGATTAAAGTCATCTGATATGCAAGTATATATACAACTGTAACTTATTTGTATAAGTTTTCAGAAACTAATGTAAAGCTGCAGAATGATATAACAATTCTGAAATACCTCAAGACTTTATTTAAAACAAAGAAAACTGTTATTAAAAAGGTAATTAAAACCAGAACTCGAAACTTGTAAATTTTTAGTTTGCTCCTACTGGACTTAGCTCCCACTGACCTCAAGTATCTAAGTTAGGCAAAATGCCTATGCTCTCTATGTGTTTCTTGAACACTTTAACTGGTAATGCTTTTGTGAAAGGATCAGCTAATTGTGAGTTTGTATCTATGCTTAGAACCACTAACTCACCCCTTTTAACCATCTCTCTAACACTGTAATACTTTAAATCTATATACTTGGAATTGCTAGATCTCTTATTGTTCTTGCAGAAGTACACAGCTGCCTCATTGTCACAAAAAACTTCCAAATTTTTCTTCCACAATGTGACTGAGTGCTTGAGTCTGCTGTAGAAAATTTCTTATCCATACCCCTTCACACACTGCTTCATATACTGCTATGTAGTGGTGGGCATAAAAAATGGAAATCCCGATCCCGTCCCGATCCCGTCCCGAAATTCATAGGGACGGGACGGGACGGAGGTCTAAAAACGTTCGTCCCGTCCCGCTTCATTCTAGTGGGATGGGACGTGGGACGAATAATTTCTATCCCGCTTCGTCCCGTCCCGTCCCACCTTTAATGAAAACTTAAATTTTCTTATATATTTGTATCAAAATGAAACTAATTTATGTTCTTAATAACTCTAAAATTATATCAACTCAAATAATAATGGTAATTTATAATATTTTGAACATAATATGCATTTTTTTTGTTAAAATTTCATTATTAAATGTTACTTTGTTATGAAAAAAAATAAAAATATAGGTTTTTATTTAGCTTCATAAAAATGTGGGATTTGTCCCGTCCCATCCTGATCCCGTCCCGTCCCAACCGGGATTAATCCCGAGTGGGATGCATTCTTAAAAACCCTCGTCCCATCCCGATCCCGTCCCGATTCAAAAGAGTGGGACGGGACGTGGGATGAGCTCCGTCCCGTCCCATCCCGTCTCGTGCCCACCCCTACTGCTATGTACTCAGCTTGCATGGTTGAGGTTGTGATCAATGCCTGCTTCATGGTTTTCCAAGCAACAGCTCCTCCTGCTAGCATGTACACGTATCCACAAGTGGACTTCTTTGAATCAGGGTAATTCCCTGCAAAATCAGAATATGAAAATCCAATAACCTTCAAATCCTTGACTTGTCTGTAAACTAGCATGTGATTCTTTGTCTTCTGTAGATACCTCAACACCTTTTTCCCTGCAACCCAGTGTTCATGACCTAGATTAGATTGAAACCATGATAACATCCCAACTGCAAAAGCTAAGTCAGGTCTTGTGCAAACTTGAGCATACATGAGGCTTCCAACTAATCTTGCATAAGGCTTCCAACTAATCTTGCATAAGGCTTTGACTTCATGTTCTCCTTCTCAGTTTCAGTTTGTAGTTGTTGACCTTTTGTGAGCTTGTCACCTTTAGACATTGGAACTTCTCCTCCAGAGCACTGTTCCATACTAAATCTCTTCAGAACTTTAGAAATGTAATTTTCTTGGGACAATCCCAACAGTTTTTGTGCTCTATCTTTTTTAATCTCAATCCCTAGTACATATGATGCTTCACCTAGATCTTTCATGTCAAAATTCTTTGACAGAAAGCTTTTGATATCTTTTAGCAGTTTTAGATCGCTGCTAGCCAAAAGTATATCATCAACATATAGTACTAATAAAATAAATTGATCTCCAACTGTTTTTAAATAAACACACTCATCAACTAGATTTTCAGTGAAGCCAAAAGAGGAAATCACTGATTCAAATTTCTTGTACCACTGCCTGGAAGCTTGCTTGAGTCCATAAATTGATTTCTTCAGCTTGCAGACCAAATTCTCATTCCCTGCTTCAATAAATCCTTCTGGTTGTTTCATGTAGATCTCTTCATCAAGCTCTCCATTTAAGAAGGCTGTCTTGACATCCATCTAGTGCAGCACCATATCATAGTGTGCAACTAACGCCATAATAATCCTAAAAGAATCTTTACAAGAAATTGGAGAAAAATTCTCAGTATAGTCTATGCCTTCGTTCTGCGTAAATCCTTTTGCAACTAACCTTGCCTTGTGTCTTTCAGTGTTTCTTGTTGCATCTTTCTTGGTTTTGTAAACCCACTTGCAGCCAATTGCTTTTTGTCTTGGATCAGCTTCAACTAATTCTCAAACTTTATTTTTCTCCATTGACTCAATTTCAGATTTCATAGCTTCTTGCCACTTCTCTGACTCAACATATTCTGTAGCTTGAACAAAATTTGTTGAATCATTGTCTTCTGCACAATCTTCTACTATGTTTGTCTCAGTTAGATAACTGACAATGTAAGGACAATCCCCCCCCCCCAAATTTTACTTTTCTAGCTCTTTCGGATCTTCTAAGCATAGGATTTTGAGGAGGAGCTGTAATTGGATTATTTTGAGGTTGTGGAGGTTGTGGAATTAGATTAGGTTCTGCTGTAGGTGCAACTGCAGTAATTGGAGGATTCCAAACAACTATATTGTTTTATGGATTGTCAATTTGCATTCCTTGATCAACTTCATGATCATCTGCATCTTGATTTTCTCTAATGATGTCATCTGCTAATTCATTATCATTATCAAAAGGTAATATATTTGCTAAATTCTCATCCATCACAAGTTCTTTAAAGTCTGAGGATAAATCCTCATAAATTGTATTGTGAATTTTCTCATTTATGAATTTTACTTGAGGAGTTTCAAAAATTTTGGGTGAGTGTTTAGCAGAATATAGCTTGTAACCTTTAGATTTATCTGAATAACCTATGAAATAGCAGCTAACAGACTTTTCATCAAGCTTGCTCATTTTTGGATTATAAATCCGAGCTTCTGCTTGACAACCCCATACATGACAATGAAAAAGACTTGGTTTTCTACTACACCATAATTCAAAAGAAGTTTTCTCTATGACTTTACTTGGTGTTCTGTTGTAAATATAATTTGCAGTTTTTAAAGCCTCTCCCCATAAGAAATTTGGCAACCCAGTAGTACACATCATACACCTAACCATATTTAGAAGGGTTCTATTCTTTCTCTCTGCAACACCATTTTATTGGGGATTATAGGGTGTTGTATATTGAGCTTTAATTCCATGCTCTTGCAGATACAAGGCAAAAGGACCATTTTCTTGACATTTTTCTGTATATTTTCCATAAAATTCCCCACTTCTATCTGATCTTACTGTTTTGATCTTTCTCTCTAGTTGATTCTCTACCTCAGCCTTAAAGATTTGAAAAGCTTTAAGTGCCTGTGATTTTTCTAAGAGTAGAGAAACATAACCGTATCTAGAGAAATCATCAATGAATGTAATGAAATATACGTTTCCACAGATAGTTTGGTGTTTAAATGGACCACAAATATCAGTGTGTATGAGTTCCAACAATTCTTTACTTCTTACTGCAGTCTTTTTCCGTTTGTTTGTCATCTTACCCTTAAAACATTCAATACAATCATGAAGGTCTGAAAAGTCTAACTCGTTTAAAATGTTGTTCCTTACTAATAGTTTCAGTCTCTCTTTGGATACATGGCCTAATCTTCTATGCCATAAATATGCAGATTTTTCATTGTTCCTGGTTCTCTTAACACCAGTTAAGGTGCTAGTACTTTTAGTGTTATCTGTTTTAACAAAAAAAATATTTTGTTGAGATATTGAACAATTTAACTTTATGTGATCATCCAATATCACACCAGAACCAATTTGCTCTTTATTTCGAAAAATAAGAATTTCTTTATTTTCAATCAAAAAACTACATCCAGCTTTAACCAATTGAGAAACTGAAACTAAATTCCTTCTCATGGAAGGTACATAATAAACGTTATTCAAAACTAGAAATTTTCCATATCCTAAATCAAGCCTAAGACATCCTGCAGCTTTTACTGCCACCTTTATCCCGTTTCCAACACGCAAGCTAACATCCTCACTTCTTGGAGTCCTGGTCCTTTTGAACCCCTGTAAGGAATTAGTTATGTAAAGAGGTGACCCGGAATCAATCCACCAAGATTGTGGATTGATATTAACAAGATTAACTTCTAAAGAAAAAACTGTATTAGAAATAATCTTACCCTTTTTAGCTAGCCAAGCCTTATAGCCAGTACAATCCTTTTTCATGTGACCTACTTTCTTACAAAAGTAGCACTTGAATCTGAATGATTTGTTATCCTTTGGCCATGTGGTTGCTGATGTCTTAGAGATGATCTTGTTAGGCTTAAGCTTGTTCTGTGGATGTGACTTCTTTTTCTTAGGCTTTTCAAGAAGGTAAATAGTTGGGGTTTGCTTCTTAATCCTTTCTTCCTCATCAGAACAGATGGTTATTAGTTCATCTAGAGTCCAGTTTTCCTTTTGAGCATTATAGCTAGTCCTGAGATGGTCAAAACTACTTAGGAGTGTGTCCAGTGCATGATGCACTAGCAAGGTGTCTTGTACTCCCACCATCATCTCTTTAAGCCTATTGTTGATATTAATCGACTTTAATAAATGCTCCATGATTCCTCCAGTTCCTGAGTATTGCAGGCTATGATATTCCCTGTTTAGCCTAGCTATCTCAGCTTTCTCACTCTCCTTGAACTTAGCTGACACGGCCTCCAGAAAATCAGTAGCAAATTCCGGCTCAGCCACACATCCTCTAATGCTTTTAGACATAGACTGCCTAATAACATTCTTAGCCATCATGTTTGAATGCATCCACTTCTTATAGTTAGCTTTTACTGTGGTTTTATCATCTTCTGTTGGGGTTTCTGGTTTATCCTCTTGAAAACAGTAACCTATCTTGTCATTCATGGTGATATAGGTTTCTACAGAATCTTTCCAAGCTCTAAAGTTTGACTCAATAAGCATTAAAACACTGTTGAAAGTGAGGTAGGTGCTACCTAAGGAGCAAAAGAAAATTTTGTGAGTTCTTAGCTTTCAGTGTTTTCTGTTTTGTCATACAATGTCAATCAAGACAAGCATAAAACAAAAACAAAAATACCATAAAACAACACAGTCATATACTTGCATGTAATTCAATCCATAACTTTAATCAACACTAAGCAATACTTTTGAGCAATTACTTAACATTATGTAATTCTTTTCAATAAGCCACACAAGATAAAAACATGTTATCCAAAGAATCAAATCAACATCTTTAGACAGAAGATCTAATTCCAAGTATCCGAATTTATTTTCATCAAATATGACTATTGTATGTATTCTAAAATCATATTTTAACCACTTCTTTGGAAGAATAAAACATGAATTTAAAAACACATAAGACAACTTTCAGTTTGTTATCTTGAAAATTCCCTGTAGATATCAAAGAAGAATGCTTTGTGCAATATGTTTAATTATACCAACAGGAAACCACAAACTAATTTTGAGCTTACAACTTTGTTTTCTACCCAGATAATCTTTATAAGAAAACTAAGCTATGTGCCATGTAACCTTTTACAATGTATAAAATTAGGAGATTTCAAATTTCTGCATACATTGTCCATCAATTACAGTACACACAAACAATGCAATCATTCAATTCATTCAATTCAACCATAGAGTATATATTTGCATAGAAAATTAAATTTCCCAGCCATACAGGAACCACACGTCAACCACAATCCAAGTCTCTAAGCTACTCTTATATGCACGCTGGGTGTGCTCTAGGGTTCTTATGTATATTCATATATATATATATATATATATATATATATATATATACTTCATATAATCTGCTTAAATTGAAATCGGAAAACCTTTAAGAAAAAACCTGTTTTGCTTTTTCCTCAAATTTGCTGTAGTTTTTGAGCGGAAGCATGGAATAAATTTTCGAATCAGCAGCAGTTCCCTTTGGGTTATGAATCCAGTAAGAGACGTAAAGGACTCAATCGCTTCCGATCCAGTCGTCTTCCCATATCCAGAAGCTCAACGTTGTGAAAAACACAACGGCTAAATTTTTTTTTTTTGTTGTTCTTGAGTTCGGATTGGGTTGAGACCGGATCCGCGTGTTTGCAACCGGTTCGACCCGTAAAGCAAAATTCCTCAGTAGTAACGCTCGCGACCCTTCGTAACGCTCGCGATCCTCAGTGACGCTCGCGACCATCAAGTACACCAATTTTTTTTTTGTTAGAATCTAAAACCAATTTTTAGTTATGCAAAACTGAAAATTTTTTGTGCTCATAAGAGCTCTGATACCATATGTAAATTAAATTACATGATATGAGTACAAAACCAAAGATCATATGCATAACAATCAATCGTTACTTTAGTGTATTAGATTAACTTACCATCATCATGAACGACAACACCGTGATCCATTGTGCCTTAATCCAAAGTCGCAAGGTGTTAGGCAAGGTCTTCTGTTAGTCACTACTCTCTGCTTTCTCAATTGATAGAAACTTACGCAAATAACTCGTATTGATGACAGGAACGTTATCTTTAACCCTTAAGAGTCATTCCATTAAAGACATCTTGTAAGTTAAGTCATCTTATTTAGATTCCTAATTTAATACTGATTTGTAGTCTTGCTTCTAGACTTAAATTAGGATTCCTTACCATAATGATATAATATACGAAATCATTAGAAACTAGATTTGATACTATCTTTGTTTTCATGTAGAAATATATTATGACATTAAACATGATAATCATATTATATGTAATATGTCCAAAATTGATCTAACAAACTATCATTGGGTCTAGTAATCATGTGCTTGTCCAATAACTCATTGGTCCTGGAACATTAAACCCACCAAATCGACTAGCAGGCCTTAATCCCTAACCTACTAGGTGCCTTCGTCTCGTTGTCTTCTGTTTTCTCAACTTTCCGTCAGTGAGTTCCAGAGACATCTTGAATGTTCCCGAACCTGAACTCTAAGCCCTTCTCTTAATTTGCTCTATATAAACCATTTGCCGCGATCTCGATAATTCTCCTTCACTATTTCCTAAGCAGAACCCAAGTCATAGTTTTTCCGCAGGATTTGTAATTTCTCAGACAAAGCAACAATGGCCGGAGACGCACCCAACTGGGAAGGGCTGCTCAAATGGAGCCTTGCCAACTCCGACGGAACTCGCCCTAATCGCAATTTGAGGTATTCATCTCTCTAATCTTACAAAAACTCTGCAATTTGATGTGTGTTTAATTTGTTTGAGATAGAAATTGAGTGGTGTTGTGGTGGTGAATTGTAGTGATGAGGATCGGAAGTTTTTTATGGAAGCTATGCAAGCTCAGAGTATTGACGTTGTGAAGAGGATGAAGGAAATAACGCTTGTGATGAAGACTCCTGAGGAGGTTTTGGAAGCTCAGGGTGTTACTCCTGCTGACATTGAAGGTACTTCAATTTCATCTCTTGCTTTGCTTCATTTCAAGTTTTCGGCTTTTCGTGTTGTAAACTATAGCTTGTTGGTATTGGTATTGTTTAGTAAATGTTTGTGAACCTTGGCAGATTTGTTGGATGAGTTGCAGGAGCATGTTGAGTCCATTGACATGGCCAATGGTAAGTTTCTTACCTTTTCTGTTGAAGTCATTATTGTGTTTTATTGTGTGTGAGAAGATCATTGTAATGTAGCGGCAATTGTTAATCAGATGTAAATTTTATGTGTTATAGATCTTCACTCCATTGGTGGTTTGGCTCCTCTACTTGAACATTTGAAGAATTCCCATGCTAATATTCGAGCCAAGGCTGCAGAGGTTGTGGCCACGATTGTGCAGAACAATCCAAAGAGCCAACAACTTGTTATGGAAGCAAATGGCTTGGAGTATTTGTATCCCTTGTTCACATCCGACCCTGATGTCAATGTTCGCACCAAAGCTCTTGGTGCAATATCCTGTAAGTTTTGTTTATAGAACTATATTCGCTTCTCTGTACATGCTTGTGGGTTACGTTTCTGAGGCGAGTAATTAGCATGCCCTGATGCTTTGCAAATGGATTATTCTTTCAGCTTTAATCCGGGACAACAAACCTGGTGTCACTGCGTTTCGTCTAGCAAATGGTTATGCAGGCTTGAGAGGTGCTTTATCTTCTGAAAGTGTGAGATTTCAGAGGTAATGAAGGAATTAAGTTTCGTCAATATTCCCTTTTTATTTCGTCCACTATTTGCAATTATAGTTGCCCCTAAGGATGCATTTCTCATTATTTTTACTATTGATTTACAGGAAAGCTCTGAACTTGATTTCTTACCTTCTGCGTGAGAATAGTTCTGATTGCAACATAATAAGCGACCTAGGATTTCCACGCATAATGGTGCACCTTGCCTCCAGTGAAGATCTCGAAGTGCGGGAAGCTGCACTCCGGGGCCTTCTTGAGCTTGCTCGAGAAAAAACTGGCGGTGCTAAAGTGACGCCAGCTGAAGAAGATGAAAAGTTGAAGCAGCTTCTTGAAGACCGAATTAAAAACATCAGTCTGATGTCTCCTGAAGATCTTGGAGCAGCTAGAGAGGAGAGGCAGCTGGTAGATTCCCTATGGGGTGCCTGCTTCAAGGAGCCATCTTCTCTTCGTGAGAAGGGGCTTCTCGTGCTTCCCGGGGAAGATGCACCACCACCTGATGTTGCAAGCAAGCATTTCGAACCTGCCCTTAGAGCGTTGGCTCCAAATCCTGCCCATATAACACCAGAGACTGAGAGGAAAGAAAGTCCTCCATTGCTTCTAGGCGCAGGCCCTCCTCCTGGGGCTGGAGATGCCTCCAGTGGGAGGTTGCAGTGATATAGCTATGGCTGTTTTTTGCTAGCTCGTTGAACTTATTGTATCATCCTTTTGGTTGCTATCGAGATCGAAAAGCTTCTATTTTGCATCCTTATGTAGTTATTTTGAGTATTTTCTAGCAAGGCTGAAGTTGTGAAAATACCAAAGCTCTGCTATGAGTATTGCGAGTGTATATCTGCCTGCTTTGGCAACCCACACAAGTGCTCTCCCATCCATTTTGCATACATTGCACTAGATTTAAAACTCGACCCGCGATTTTAAGCCTTTGCCAAAAGTGATCTTACAATGAACTTGCGCGTAATGTCTTAATCTCAATCGGCTGAACAATGTTTCGCAACAAGGACTCAAGGATTTAGCTACTTGAGGGCTAATTTAGAGATGCCAAGTCGGAAGATCTGATGTTTGCACATTTGAGCCAGGATAGCCTACCTCTGCTCCTATAGAAAGCTCAATTTTGATGGCTAAGTGATAAGAGATGGTGTTGTTGCTGGCTTTTGTGATTCGCAATTCTGATGGTAACCCTTTATTTGCAGCTAAGGAAGTTGGGAGCACAAGTGTGTTAGTTGCTGAAGCAACTGTGCTTCACGAGATTTAAAATTAGCCTTTGGTGGAAGGTGTTTTGGGATGTGTTACCCCAAAACAGGAGACTCCAAAATTTTATTGGGGACGAAAAATGAAGCAGCAGCTCTTTGGCCAATTAAAACTTCCCTTGCGGACATTCAGGTTTTTGCTGCTCAATGTCACAACATCCTCTTCAGACATGAGTCGTGCGGCCATATTATGCTGCAAGCCTGCAAACAAGCTTGCTTTTCTTGGCCATGAGTCCCTTCAGCCGAAGGTCTGGTTATTTTATTCCCTTTTCTATGTCCCCAGCGTCTCTCTTTCATAAACTGGGAGGGGGAGGGGGAGAGAGAGAGAGAGAGAGAGAGAGAGAGATAGGCTGTAGTGTCTTCGTTGTAATTTTTCTTTATGAAGAAAAGGATTGTTAATCTCATACACAAAAGTCCAGGCATTTGTACAATTAGCCGTGTCTGAAGTAACAAGACATAGGCAAGGTTCAGTACAAATGATGCAAAGACCAAAAAAACAAGTGAAGGATGATGACACGCCTAGAACACGATGGCCTGGCATTCATATTTCTCTTAAAATATACCACACTACAAAGACGGTTCAATCCGATATCATCAACCAAAATAGAGCTACAGAAGAGTAGACGTGCACAAGATTGGAGAGAATCATACGTGGTGTGCCATACCTACATCGTAGCCTGTTTTACACAAGTGAAGGCAGTCAACCTCCATGATCCTTGTATGGCACCGAAGAAAAACGAGTCCCACTTCTAAACAAAAAGGACTCTACAGCAATAATCACAAAAGAAAGCAAGTAGCTGATGTGCAGGAGAAGATCCACTATTCTTTTGCATCAATGTCCGACGACCAACTTTGCCGACTATGTTTTCACTCATTCCCCAAATTTATTGAACCATCCTTCATCAGCTTTATGCTTAGGCTGTTAAATCTCCCTCTTGAGTAATGCCGAGAAGCCTTTCTCCAATCTGTCCCAGTCTTCATCATGGCAACAAATTCGTCATAACTGATAAGCCCATCCTGCATCCAGGAAACAAAAAATAACCTCAGTCTATTATCTGCCATATCATAGTTTAAACATAAGGAACTGCTTGGGCCCTCACCTTATCTGTGTCCACTTCGTGAAAGATGTCGTTCGCTACATCTGTACAATCATCTGCGCCATCTTCCATCAATGCATCACGGAGTTCGTCTGGCTCAATAAAGCCATTGCTATTCTTGTCAAAGTATGAAAAGGCCTTGTGAAGATGCTCATCATTGGCCATTCTCTGTAGGTGGAGGGAAACAGCAACAAACTCTCCATAGTCAAGAGTTCCTTTTCCATTAGTATCAACCTGTTGCAGCAAACCCAATCAAAATCACAAGAGACAGATATTGCTGGTAAAAGGACCGTTGAAGATCAATGCAACATGATGGTAATCCATCTTTAACATGACATTACAACAGTTTAACACACAGAAGCTTTATCATAACCTTCTTCTGTGGTTCCTTTTCCAAAATTGAGTAATATGTTTCCGATCAGGGATTTTGAGATGGATAGATTTTGGATTTATTGGTCGAAAGACAAGTAGGACATGTACTAGCAGTGTGAAGGCATGTCCGGATAAAAAATTCTTCTGCAACTGCCCGGAATGAGAAAGCACAAGTAGCAAACAACAAACACTGGGTGACGAAGCTCGACTGAGACTTGTAACAAAGGCTGTCTAAGCAATGAGTAGATATTCTGTTGAACAGCCTACTGTCCTCGCTGCTTAAACAGTAGTTACAAAATCCCAGGACTAATTTTTAATGAGAGTATTCAATGAGGTGGATAGAGCAAGACCACCTGATGTAAGCATGAGGGCCAACTGAACAGCCTTGAGTGGAGAAACTACTAAACAAGCTAAAAAATTTGGGGATAAAAGAAAACCCAAAGAAGCCATCTAGCTAATAGGAGGTTATTACTTATGCAGAGGGTCCCTATCTGATATCCTTAAACCCAATCTTATACGGATAAACCATATCTAAATGTGGATGATATGATTAGCCTTTGTTTAATTATATGATACTTAAGTTTAATGCTTCAAAGATTAAGCAACAGGTGAAGTCATGGAATAGTCTACTGTTAATTTAAGCAAGGTATGAAGTGATACTCACGGCTTCTATAAGCAATTGAACATCTGACTCGGCAAGTTGTGATCCATAATTCTTAAGTCCTGATTTTAACTCTTCAATAGAAACAATGCCATCATTATCAGTGTCCATCTTCTTAAACATCTCTTTAATGTCTTCTACTTCTTCCTTGGAAAAGAAATCAGCAATAACCTGTTTGAAGTTCAACAGAAATTGTTCACGCATTCAAAAAACTATTGCAGACAGTAACAATTAAAAATTATGGAAGCAGTCAACTAACCCTCAGAGCCTTTCTTTTGAATCTGTTCATCATGGAAAACTGCTTTAGCCTTGACTTAACAACATCTCCCAGAGGAACATTTGGAGCTTTCTTGGCATTTGTGAGCCAAGGATGCTCTGGGAAAAGAAAACAGACAGACATCAGTTGTAAAATAACTACATATTCTGCTTGTACGCAACAAACTGTATTTAACACTTGGTTATAGTTAAATACAGATGGCCAAGAAATGGCTGAAACTATCATACTAGTAGTATGATTCATCCTAAAACATAGCACATATTGAAGTAAGTTACCACAAATAGCCATCACAGGAAATTTATAACTTTCTGTAACCAATTATACCATCAGAAGTGTGTTTTCATCATAAGGAATCAGAAGGACAAGAAAAGTACCGAGCACTTGCTTGGCAGTTAATCTTAGCTTTGGGTCTGGCTCCAACATTTGCTTCACTAAACTCTTGGCACCCTCTGATATACTCGGCCATGGATCACGTTTGAAATCTATCAGCCCGCGAAGAATCGCTTGTGCAACCCCTTGTTCAGACTCTGCATAGCCATGCAAAAGTTAAATTAGACAGCCCTATTATAAAAGGATTCCTGAAGTAATATCGCACCAGGGTCATCCATGGAAAGAACACAGACCAAGAAGGATCTATAAAGCATTTGGAAGGAAAAGTAGGAAATAATTACCGGCCCAAAAAGGAGGAACCCCACACAACAAAATATAGAGTATAACCCCAGCACTCCATATATCTATTTCTGGCCCATAATTCCGCTTGAGCACCTCAGGAGCCATGTAATATGGGCTACCAACAATTTCTGAGAACCTCTCGCCTAAAATAAGTAGAAGTTAGGACATATATCATCAAGAAATAAGCACAAAGTATTAAAATGGTAGACCATACATGCGTACAATGTTATAAATTCAATAATAAGAACTTCAAGATTTCCTAACTTACACCCCACCGTAGGAGTCATGGAAAAAGAATATGAATGGTAAAATGTATATTCTTATGAACCATTACAGTTTGAAATAGAGCTAGCAACTCATCCACTTTCCACTTAAAAAACTCATAATTTTTATTAAATTATGGAACTCTTAGTTTCTTATTAAAATATGGAGTAGTTGTTCGTACAACCACTTTCTGTTATGGTATTCAAGTACCCATCTCTTTAATAATCCAAAACTAATTCGAATTGATGTTTTAAAAATTTAATGGCATGTTCAACTGTGACGGTCTTCTCTTGCTAGCTACTGCAAATTAACTTTTTCTAGCAAGTTCGTGACCCGGAAAAAGCACCTATGTTAGATTTCATTTCCTCCAAACTACTTGGCAAGAAATTTTCAATTTCAAACTGCTAGCAACTAAGGTTCCTCTAAAACCACTCTTCTAACATTCACAGGGAGTCTACATGATTAACGAACCCAAGACCAAGAAATAAATTACTAAAGAGCTATACATATCTTCAAAAGGTCAGTGTAAAATAAAGAAGTGATTAGGGTGTAATTTCTTTAATAAGACACTCTTAACACGTCAATTACTAGGCTGAAACGTATGTTTTTGCTATGCCTCCAAGCCTGAGATTGCAAATTAAAGCTCACAACCTTGAAATATGACTTTTTCAACAAAGAACCATATCAGCATCCATTTGTTTATAGTACATTGACTTAAGGTCTTAAGCAGAACCTAGAGCAGTAAAAACAGATGAGGAATTGAAGTACAGCAATCGAATAAACAATACAGTTTTGAGTGCTCTACAGAACTAAACCACGAATTCAAGCTCTACGAAACACTACAATTCAGCAACTACATAATCCAAGAAACAAGTGCCGCCAATTCTCCACATAAGTCAGTATCTAAACTCTCCAAGTCACTATACAGATACATTCATGCACACAACAGTAGTAGCTTCAATTCAAAGACTAGCATTACCGAATCGAAAGCCCTAAGTTAAAATCATACCTGGCTTGAAGAATATAGACAATCCGAAATCGATAGCCTTAAGAGGCGAGTTCTCCTTCTTATTAGCAAAGAGAAAATTCTCAGGCTTCAAGTCCCTGTGAATCACACCATGCTTGTGACAGAGCTGCACAACCTCCATAATCGTCCTCGTCACCGCCGCCGCAGCTCTCTCAGTATAATGCCCCCTGGCCACAATCCGATCGAAAAGCTCGCCGCCCTCGCACAACTCCATCACCAAATGCACGGCGTGCTCGTCCTCACACGCCTCCTTCAAGCTCACAATGCTCGAGTTCTTCGGCAGATGCTTCATTATCGCCACCTCCCGCCGCACGTCCTCCACGTCCACCGCCGTCCTCAGCTTCCGCTTCGATATGCTCTTGCAGGCCAGCAGCTCCCTCGAGCTCCGGTCAATACACAGGTACGTCACCCCAAACTCGCCGCGCCCGAGCTCCCGATCCACCAGGTACTTCTCGTCGATATTCTCCTTCGGGACTCCGGTCAGCACCGTCGTCGGCGCCTTCTTGCCGGCGTTGGAGTCCCTCCGGCCGTGATCGTGGCCGGAGAAGTTCGATTTCACATCCTCCCTGGCAACCGCCGCCGGAGATCTGCAGCAATTTCCCATTTCCGAACCCTAGACTCGCCTCCGCCGCTCCAAATCTCACTGGAAACCCTAACAAGCTCCGTGCTAGGGTTTCACATGATAATGCCTAAGCCCTAGAGCAAAGCTAACAGTACAGGAATCAAAACCGATTGAGAAATAGAAGATGAAAAGGTGTGGGAGAGGAAGAGTGAGGGTGTAGCGTAGAGTACGGTGTACCGTCGCTGAGGAGCTGAGAGAGTGAGCGAGGTGGTTTTAAGAGAGAAAGAGAGTGATTTATTTAATTATATTTTTGAATAGTTTTTTTTTGGTTAAAATATTTTTTTGAAGAGTTTAGGAAATGAGAAATAAAAAAAGCGTGACAAATGGAGAATATTTATATGTTGTTCTTGCCTTCTTGGTTCTGCGACTTTTGTCGGCTATTTTGGTTTGAACGGGACGGAGGCTCCGGACGGAGGACGGGGTGAGTTGGCCGTTGGAGTCTCTGGGCCCTTGGGTTCAGGATTTTTGGGGGGTTTAATTTAATTAAATTTATTATTTTTATATTTTGGGTTTTAATTAGTTAATTAATTCTTAAGCAACATGGCAGCACCTACCTAGACTCCTAGAGCCTAGAGGCAGAGACAGAATGATAGAGGAGATAAATTAATTGGTATTTATTCTGATGCCCCTCAATTTGAGATCCATTCCAATACTCTTCCTTTAATTAGAAACTCTAAACTCGTCTCAACTTCGGTTCTTTTGCACGCACAAGATATTGGTTCATTTCTTCACATGAAACATTGCTAGATTTGGGAAGGTGTAAGAGGAATAAGTGAGAAGGAAATAGGAAAGGCGGTGGACTTTATCGTTAGGTTCATTAAATATGGATAACGAGTTCATTAAAATATAATGATCTCATAAAGGAAATAATTACCTTACCTGCTCAAATGTAGTAATTCATCACCATTCCCAATTAATGATTAATAAGGGAATATTGAAAAGTCGTATTATGTAAAGTAATGCAACTTTAAAAAAAAGACTAATGTGGTTATAGTGTCGTCTTTATTTGGTTTTTTTTTTTTTTGACATTTGGTTTTACTTGTTATTATGCCTACACGAATAATTCCAATTTAGTCTACTTTTTTTTTACTGAATTTATTTTCTATTTTAATTAAGAGTTCTTGAATTTTACAAGGTCTACCAAATGAAAACAAATCAATTTCAATTTGAATTACTTTTTTGATTGGATTTGTTTTAAATTTTTTAAGAATTCTTGAGTTTTTCAAAGTCTACCAAAAGGAACACATAGGGAATGCAAGGAAGGAAATGTCGTAGGGCATCCCCAATAGATTTTTACTCGTAATTATACCTTTAATCTCTACTCAAACATGTGACTAAAAGAACACACAAAGTGGATTCATGGCCTTTTGGTTCATACTTAATCGATTATATTGCATACAATTAGATACTAGCTCTGGAAATTTTGTTTTCTCTAATGATATGTAGACTAGTGCTAATTGACTATAGTGTTAGATTGAGCAAGTTTGAATTAGCAAGGGTGATTCCATGGGGTGAATGAAGATCCAAATGTAAAAGAGGGAGTGTGATTGACAAAAGTTACTAACCAAGTAGAATGAGGGGGCTTAAACAAGAATAAGGAGAATAAGGATCGGCAGTGGGTTCGGACAATTACTACGGGACTCAAGCGGGGTCTCAATTTTCAACTTTTTGGGCCAGTCGGGCTTTTTAATAAAATCAATACAGACGAATTATCGGGTCGGGTCAATTATATTTATGTGTAATATATATTTATTAAGAAAAAAAATTAAAAATAGAATATAGTAATTATTGACATATACACAATAAAAAATATAACTAAATAATTTAATTATTAACATATGCAATAAATAAATACATATAAAATTATTATTTTAAAATAAATGAGGTTTCAACGGGTTTTTAAGCGGCTTTTTAGAGTCATGCTGAGCTTTGGTCTTATGGACTCCAACGGGCCAGGCCTTGGGTCGGGCTTAGACTTTGAACTTTCGGTCACTACCCCGTCTTATGGCCACAAAATCGGGCTTTTATTGGACCGGGCCGAGTCTTGGCCCATTGGGCCTCTGGACCGTTTGTGGGCCAAATGATGACCCTTAAGAGAATGTCAAGACCACAATGAGAAAAGGCCAAAGAAAAATGAGGACTCTCGAAATTAATGGCATGTTTACTTACTTAGAATGGAGTTGTATTCCGCTGGAATCAATTCCATTCCGGCGTTTACTTGCCAAGAGGAATGGAATTCGTGGTGGGACCCATCTCTAAAATTCATTCCAATTCCAGAAAAGTCATGGAATTGTAATACCAAGGGGCGAGGTGGGAATGAATATTTCTTCCAAAAATATCCTTATCCCTCTACTTATATTAGTTGTGTTTGGTTTAACATGTAGACAATACATAGTACCTTAATAAACCTCTACTTAATTAGCCATAGTACAAAATGACCTACTTAAATATATATTTTGATCAAGTGTTGTAAAGGAAACATTAAAGAAAGAGTTTTTTCTTATTTGTAAAAAGGTATTTTGGTAATTAACTTAAATTTAATTCTGATTCCTTATTACAAGTAAACAACAACAATCGTAACTAGTTTCTTTCCTATTCCTCCATAGTATTCCATTCCGTCTCTCATTCCTTCTGATTCCTATTCCATATTAATTCCATTCCGGGTAAGTAAACGTACCATAAGAAGAAAAGATGCTGCAATGCTGTAAGATTTATTAGTGAACATTATAGATTAAAAGGAAACTTGTTGTCTGCCTCCCTTTTTTGTTCGTTAGTTCCAATCTCATTCTCAAATTAAAGCCTAGTTATGATTGAGTAGGTCTCACTGACACTCTTACTACTTTTTTTTATTACTTTCATTTGCTTCTGTTTTGCTTGCATCCTCAAATTGTAGAAGCCAGAACTTTCATCATTTTGTTTGAATGTGGGCTTTTGGTGTAAATTGCTGGGTCCAATATGTTGTATGGCCTAAGATTACTTTTCCCATTTTTAGGTTAGAGTTCACTCTTTTGATGATTAATCCATAACAAGTTATTTAAAGCCTCCAGACAAGAAAGATTTTCTTCTTCAAGCTCCTAAAACTTACAATATATATTTTCAGTCATCTGATCTCCGGTGATTTAGCATGCCACTCCGGTCGACCTTGTGTTATGTGGTAGTGATTCTTCCTATTTACTTACGAACAAGACTAGGGTCACCAATCGAAACTCGCAAGAAAATGAGACTATAGGTAACAAGTGTAATGCAATATTATCGCTTATATGTATCAAGTTTACTGAGCTTATCATCGAACTATGATTGATTAATGGTTTGATTGCTTTTCGAATCGGTTGGATTGGTAAGAAATTGAACAGTTTGATTGAAGGTAAAGCTCGAGATAATGAGCCCTCTAATCAGTCTAATGCATCCGAGACTAAGAGTGTGAGAGAAACATTGGTATGTCCCCTGATCGAAGGACCAATTAAAACCAACACACAACAAGTTTCAAAGATGATATCCACATATAACACGGTACCCCTCTCGATCGAGTGCGGTATTGCCAAAATTCTCTTTTATGGGATAAGCAATGATAGCAAAAATGCTTCTACAAAAGACCAACAAAGGCAACATGCAATGTCACAAAGCAAAAGAGTGCGGCCGAAATGCCAAAAGACAAGAACATCATACAAGAGAAGATCATTGATTTACAACAAAGAGAGATATGACTACGACACTAGTACAGTGACTATATCTATATAATTAATTTGAAGAATTAAGGATATATAAACGAGTGCATGCACCGGATTTCCCTTCATCGTCTCCCTCTGCTCATTTCCTAGCTCCTCCATGAAATGGTGAAGCATGGTGGTCAATATGCACGTACGGCTTCACAAAAGCTCTTGCGGCAAAGTCGATCTATTGGAGCTATAATGATAAATATGTAACACAAATATTGTCATGCATATGTCTAGTATTCTTTTTGGCAACGCCACGGTTGATATAGCTAATGTACGTTTAGTAACCTCCTTTATGTTAAGGCTAGGCCATATGGGAAAGACATCAGCTAGTTTGTTTCAATTCTATAAACGAAGGATCTAAGTTGAAGCACTCTGCATGTTATTGAGATCATATGGGCAAGTCCAAGTGTGCACAGATAACCCTTTCGTGGTTGCACTGTGGTAAATATCAATGTGGGATAACCTTATCTGACACAGATTAAAATTAGTGTGAGAGGTTATTTTGCTAGCTAGTAGTGCCCTATGTAGCATGGACATGTCCCTCAGCCACCGTATCACGTGTCCATGCGTGTCCGACACGGACACGAACACTCATGGATACGTCCGGATACAGACGGACACGGCCCATACACGTGAGTATCTGCATCGGACATGCACAAACTTGGTCCGGATACGCTAACACGCACCAACTCATGATAAAAGTGAAAGTGCTTATGGTGGGATTCGAACCTCGTTTATCTAATGTATCCAACAACTCCTTAGTCATTCTAACATATTTAATTTTTGTTATATTTATGCACACTTTAATACAAGGAGAGAAACTCATGATAAAAGTAAGAATGTTTGTGGTGAGATTTGAACCTTAGTTATCCAAGCTACTTATCAAGTCCGTAGTCATTCCAACAAGTTATGTGTTCATAATTTTAATGCACATTTTGATATGTATATATATACACACACATTCTAAATACTTTCAAAATTTATAAATTATTTTTTAAATAAATATATATTAAAAATTATATTTAATTAAGGTTTCTATCACGTGTCCGTGTCAAAAAAACATTTAATTTACCGTGTATGTGGATCGAATTATATCTAATAGTGTCCGTGCTACATAGATAATGTCAAATGTACGGAGCATCATAAAAAATAAATATACCGGTACATACATTTTTACAAAAGGTATTGAAATTGAAGTGGAATAATAACTTAATAAGAAAGACTTCCTCAATCAACTAACTTTCAATATAATTTATTGATATTCTTGTTTTCTTTTATGTTCAAGTCTCACATCTGACGTACGTCTCTCTGCATTATAGAGATGATGATCATGATTTCTCAACTTTGACTAATAATTAAAGGCAACCAAACCCCTTAAAATCCTCCGATTTGAGTAAAACACATGCATGCATGCAACTCTATCTCCTGTTTTTTCTTATACAACTGTGACAAACATCATCAATATATTGGAAATAGCTCAATGAAGACCATTGACCAACATAACATTCGAGTACGGCATGCAAGAGACGATGGAAGATTATGTCCTTGAATCATGAGTTCATGACAATAATGAGATCAACATTGATACACATATGCAGTGTAATACTGTGATGTGGGGAACACTATATCCACGCATAACTCGTTACGATCGAATCACGGAGGAATGTCGGGTCATTTTTCATTTGAATAAGTCATGCGTGATGTTGCAACTTGCAACTTTTATTTTAATGAACTTGAGTTCTTCACAGAGAAATAAATGGTATTTGAGATGATGGGAAGTACTACAATGTTTGAAGTTTATTCCTTTAATATTAGTAGAGTAGTTAAACAAAACCATATCGATCACCACCCAACATCAGAACGAGTAGCCGTGACTTGTGTCGATCCTGCCAGAGTGCCAGTAGCCGTCGGCTCTCTTAACCAACGCTCGGGCCACCACTCTCCTCCATCAAAGGGCCACCACTCTCCATTTCACATATATACAACACTGCCGCCTCCGAGTTTGAGTAGATGGTACGTGCTTTCATATTAATATATATGAACAAAGAGAAAAAATATACAAGCTTATATGCACATGTGAGTTAATTTCTAGGCTCCACATCATTCGATCGGCTACATATATATATATATATATAGTACATATCCAGAGTGAAGCTTCACTCTGAAATTTCAGAGTGAAGCTTCAATTTTGGCACACTTTTCGGTCAAATTTTTTCACCATAAGCGATTCAATATTTAGGTATGCTATTCAAGATCATCTCTACAAAATTTCATCTAATTCGGACATCGTTAAGGTATTAAAATTAGATTAAATCAATGAATGAATTAAAACTGTTAAACGTGAACCGTTCGTGTAAATCTCAATTTTGAAAGCTCAAATCATTGTCAAATTGGATGAAACTTTATAGAGATGATCTTGAATAGCATATCTATATATTGAATCGCTTATGGTGAAAAAATTTGACCGAAAAGTGTGCCAAAATTGGAACTTCATTCTGAAATTTCAGAGTGAAGCTTCACTCTAGATATGGACTATATATATATATATATATATATGAAGGATACGTTTTCTCTTTAAGCTAAATCAATGTCAATTCGATTTTCTCATCTCAATCTAGCTAATAATCGAGGTTGTTTATAATCTGAATGTCAATTCTTCAGTCGAAATCGTCTATCTAAATAAACACTTGATCAACATCACGGGTGATATATATGACCCAATAATGATCGAGATTGAACATCATGCTTTCAATAGTTACTTGGTGATAGACCTGATCTTTAGTTGCGTACTATGAGTTTTTCGCATGCTAAATGAGAAATTACAGTGTAAAGTGCACAAAATCAAGTAGGCCGGGCTTCCAATATTCTTGGCCGGGAGCTGCATATTGAAGCAGCAACAGCCATGTGTAAGCAATACTAATTAAGCTCAGTTGTTGTTCTTGTTCATCTATACAGCTAACTTAATCCGGCTTGACTTGAAATCCTGGTTAATATTGGACTTTTGGATTATGAAGGTGACTCACGTAATTCCTGAAAATGACGAGACTACCTCCCATTGAGGAAACAAAAGTCAAAGTTTATAATCGATTAAAAAGATCAAAGCATCGCAATCGAATAACACACATAAATGCTAATTTCTTCATGTAAACATCAATCATGCGTATGATGGTTCGTCATCTTTTGCGTCTTTGTTAATTCTTGTCAAGTACAAGAGAGAATTACTTTGCCGCTAATGCCAAGAGAGATTTATTATCACAACACCGCTAAGTTACCATAAAAAATTACAGATCGATCGATATCTTTGTAAGTTTGTATTCGACAAATATACAAGTCTATGATTTTTGTGTTTGAGAAAGGTAACTGCTTACGTAATTAACCTTGGCTTTAGAGTTCTTGATTAATATATACAATTAAGTTGAGCGGCAGCCTCACTGGCTCAGGATCAAAGAGGTTAATATATAGAATAAGGTTCAACTAGGGAAATCGATCGAGGAGTACGTAAATAGAAGTAACATAAGGTGGCCGGTGTCTAAAACTCCGCTTCATATATATAGGAATATCTTACTGCGTGTCTGCGTGGTAGGCGTGATCAACTCTATGGTGGTTTATTTTAGACACACAATATGTCATTTTCGTTGCGGCAATGAAAAAGCTCTCATTTGAAGCCACTATACACGGGCATGTTTAGCACACCACTGACTTTTTCATCACACTTCAAATTAATTTCAACCGTAGTCTTGGAATTTTTTAAATACCCTTTGAATTTGAAGATCGTTATCATGCAATAATTCCATTCCCATTTTCATTAGTCAAAGTCACTTATTTTCAACAACATTAATATATTGACGCTTAGCTAAATTAAAAGAATCTACAACTTCCAATACGATTACCATCACTTCCTTTTTAGTTTCAATTTCCCCTTACGTAGTAGGTGAAGTAAGTCTCCAGTTTGGGGCAATAAGTTTTCCCTTTGATGGCACTAATTTGTAAACTAGTTATTGATTTGAGAGCATACGCCACCCATATATGTCAAAATGATGAATGTCAAAGGATGTTGTTCTAAATAGCGCCTCTAATTAAAACGAAATCTCGAACTATTTAGTAGGTGAAGGATTTAAAGTTGAGTTTAGATACGCTATTTTTATCACTAGGAGGAAGAAAAATTTAACAAAGAAGAGTGCTAATAAGATTCGTTGAAACTACTATTGCATGATGTTGCATATCAAAATCTAAAAAAAGAAGCAGCATTATTACTTTATTTTGATAACGACTGATATGAAGTTATACACTATTTTTTCATGCGAGGGTAAATTTCGTTTAGTAATGACTTATATGTGGAAGAGTTATATAAAAGAGGTGATCAATCCGATCAATAAATCTAATACATGTACCAAGGGAGGCTTCTTGTTATGTAAGCGATGTAAAATGGGATAAGATTCTTGTCAATACATTGGAAAAGAGTGGGGAGCTTAATCTATGGTAGACCTTCTAAAACAATTGGCTTTTACCATGGTCTAGTAGCTCATAGAAGAAGATGGTCAATGAGGAATCCACGTTTTACTTTTATTATTTTTCTTTCTTAATCTTAAGAGAGTCTTTCATGAAAATAAATTTATCGACCATTTTTTATTTGTGCACCATATGCTCACCATTCTAAACTCATGTCATATGTCACATTACTAAATTATTATCTAAATATGAGTTGAGAAAAAACACATGACATAAGTTTAAAAAAGTGGGCACAAAATAAGTAAATAAATAGTAGTCGGTAAATTTGATTTTATTTTTCACTATTTATGGAAATGTAGTCCTATCGGCCTCTCCCTCCCTCGATGTCCAATATGGTAATTTGCGTTCCTTGTTTATGACGTGGCTTGCGGGTATTGGTTGAATGGTTCTCGGTTGGTGTATGAACTGCAGGACTGGACACGAATGGGTAATTCCATCCACCAATCAATCTGAACCATGAAACTGGCGGCCCCAGGACATTCTCAATTCTCGTTTCTGCACGCACGCCACGTGGGTAAAAGAACAAGCGTCCACACGTGTGACATGGCATATAACGCGGTGGTGATGTGCCCATAGTCTCTAATTAATTAGATTGTTGATTAAGATTTTCAGAATGCAATCAGGTACATTTTTGCATTGAAATTAATTAATTATTGTTCTTATTTGATTTACTCAACTTTTTTTTTCAATCAAATGTTCTATCAACTTCTGCTCATAAATAAACAACTGAGCTTCTACACATCATCAATTTTGATTGAAAAAAACTTGCATCCAACATATTATGTATGCATGTATGTATGTGTGTGTCCAAACTCTATTTCATTTGAACATTTGAGAAATATAAATACATAATCTTAACTGTTCAAAAATTTAATTTATCAATAAAGATCATTCATGTAAAAAATCAATATAAATAAAAATCGTTTACTCGGTCGATTGTATCAAACAAATTAACATTCATAGTGAAAGTTACTACTAGTCGTCCATTTGTTTGATGCAATTGACCGAACAAACAATTTTTATTTACATTAATCTTTTACACGAATGATATTTTATAAGAATGATCTTTATTGATAAAAACTAAACTTTTGAATGGTTAATATCATGTATTTGTACTATCTAAGTGTATAAATAAAAGAATGTTCAGACGCACACATACAAACTAGGTTGGACGCAAGTTTATTCCATTTTAATTGAGAACTTAAGATAATTATTCAATCAGCTATATATGAAATCTTTTTTGTAAACATATTTGTCTATATTTTCCAGTGTTATTTGAGTTTTAATTTCACAATTGTAATTCAAATTACTGATATTAGTCTATGAATTTCTGTCTATTTTCATATGAAAGACCACATGCATGACTAGAATAGATAATATGAATTTAAAAACTACATTTTAGTAGGTAGCTAGAATGCACAATTAATTTAATTGTTATCTTGTCAATGAGTAGCTTTGGTAAAATATATATAAGATTCGCGGGCATAAGCTTTGCACTTTCCATGCAGAAAGATCATGGAAATCAAAGATTCAAAGCCCTCATTTTACCCGGTCTAGAAGCCTTTATTTTGTTGTCACCCTCACACGCTTCAAAAAGCAAGGACTTCAGAAAGCTAAAAAAATAGATCCTAAATAACAAGCATAGAATTTGAATTAATTATACCCGAAAAGAAAATCAGAATCTAATCAATTAATTCAAAAGTCCCAAACGAGCTTTCAGATAATCTTGCAGAGGAAGATTTTAAAAAATCGGGGGTGCAGACCAAGAGAGGATAAAGAGAGAGGGAGACCCCAGTGAGTCCAGCACAGCACTCTCTTGGAGTTTTCTAGTCAGCATGACGATACATAAACGCAATGGGAACAAATGGAGATGTGCACAAAAAGAAAAGAAAAGTTTCCGCGTAGACAGATGAGATGAGACTCAGATAGAGATACACAAACAGAGACGAAGAAGAAGAAGAAGAAGAAGAAGAAGAAGAAGAGTAGGAAATCAAATGAAATAAAAAGATATGATGGCTTGCTAGAAATACCTTTTCTTAGTTGCTTCTTCTTCTTCTTTCTTTAATTTGGCTTTCGTTTTTCTCCGAATCCAATCTGAAGCAGTAGTTTATTAATTCAAATTGGTTTTTAGTTTTATTTGTTTTCCCAGATTCACACCTGCTATTCACACCACCATGATCATATAACCAGCTAAACCCCCTTTTTATCCGATTCTTCTTCCTTTCTTTTCAAGATTTTAAAAGCCATGGACGGTCATTATCCTCACCATCTTCATCAGCAGCAGCAACAAGAGCTTCATCAGTTTCAGCTCCAACATCAGTTTCAGGTGGTTCAGCAACCCCAACAGCTCCTAACTCATCCCCCGCCGCAGCAGCAGCATCATCTCAGTCCTCCGATCACCGTCCACGTCGACGCAAGTGATAGGTTTCCCCAATGGAGCCTCCACGAGACGAAGGAGCTTATAACGATCAGGGCGGGGCTGGATCAGACGTTCATGGAGACCAAACGAAACAAGCAGCTTTGGGAAGTGATTGCGACCCAGATGAAGGATAAGGGCCACAACCGCAGCGCCGAACAGTGCAAATGTAAATGGAAGAACCTCGTCACCCGATACAAGGTATGAACTGAAAGTACTAAATCTGCAAAACCTAATCAAGAATTTTTTTAATTCAAATTAACAGATTTCTTTTTCAGATGAACATTTTAGTTATGTGATGGTTTGTTTGGAGTTATTCTTATTTCTTCCCCGATTCAATTCTTCAAGATTAAAGCTATCAAGATTTTAGATAACACCGTTATATATCTGCACCTCTTCTCGAGTGCAGTAAGCTTTATGGGAGTGTGAATAACACTTCTTGTCTGGCAGTAGACTGTGTGTATTTCTTATGCTGTGGTGAATGGTGGTATTTAGGGTTGTGAGACTGCGGAGGCGGAGAACATGAGGCAGCAATTCCCCTTCTTTAATGACCTGGCCACCATTATGGCTGCCAGGGAGCAAAGAAAAACGTGGGCAGAAGCTGACGGCATTGGAGGTGCAAGCGGGTCGAAAAAGAAAGCAGCCCCTGCGGTTTCGTCTGACGAAGAGGACGAGGATCACGAGGACAGCGAGGAGGCTGGGGAGAAGGGAATCACATCAGCGAGGAAGAAGAAGAAGGTAATGAAGACGGGTAATATTGGAAGCAGCACTGTGATGGGTGTGGGGGGCAACAATGTGAAGGAGATATTGGATGATTTCATGAGGCAACAGCTTCAGCTTGACATGCAATGGCGAGAGGAGTTTCAGACAAGAGAGAACGAGAGGAGGATGAGGGAGTACGAGTGGAGGCAGACAATGGAGGCTCTTGAAAATGAGAGGCTGATGCTGGAGAGGGAATGGAGGGAGAGAGAAGAGCAAAGGAGGATGAGAGAGGAAGCTAGGGCTGAGAAGAGAGATGCTATCCTCACAGCTTTGCTAGACAGGCTCAATAGGGGGGACATGTAAACAGCTTTAGCTTTGAGCAAGAGATCGAGAGGCTATGTTCATAGTTGTTCTCACCAATTAGCTAGCTAGCTGCAGAATTAGAAAGAACTCTCATTTGGGATTAATGTGCTGGTTTCAAATGGAATTCATACACATCTTTAAATTTAATGAATCTCTTTATTAGTTCTTGAAGTTGGTTTTCTTCCATTCTGTTCCACTTTCATGATCGATGTAGATATACATGCATCAGATTACGTATAAGAGGGATATAGACTTGTTTTCAAGTTGGTGCTCTCAAGTTGGTGGCATTCAAGTGCATGACTTATTTTCTGCATTTGAACTGTTTAATTTAGAGGGATATAGACTTGTCTTCTTCAACCCAGGTTTTATTAATTGTGTATCCATGGTCATATACTCATATAGTCATGTATATGCAGGTCGACAAATCGTCTGTGCATTTAGGATTACAACCAGTGCCTGGACATAAGATTTGATTATGCATGTCGATAATTAATTTTAGGTTCTACCTCATGAATCGAATTATCCCTTGCTTGTTATATATTCTTACGGCCGAAATGAGTCTTCTGGGGTTTAGATATCAAGTTATCTAAGTTTAGGGTTCATATATGGTATAGTACTTTCAGAGGAAGATTGTTCATTACTTAATTAGTTATAACTCGATCTAGCTATGCTATAGGGTGGATTAATTGAGGATTGTCGTGGCGGTGGAGTGAGGATTTGAATCCCTGATCGACTTATTCGAGCTAAAAAAGTATAAGGTTACGTACGTAGATATGATCGTTAGTAGTTCGACATGCATGTCATATTATGTTTCGTTTGGTTCGTAACCGATGAATTACTAATAAAATGTATCTACAAGATCAATCAAATTGACATTTATCACCAAATTTGTCGAGTAATGTATAAACAGTCGATCGTAAATAACAGTTATATGTTTCATATGTATTTATTTCATACGCATGTCTGAGCTACATATGTATATGTATGCACTCAATTAATATATTTTGAGACAGACATTGTATATGTACAAATATTTGTGATACGCAAGTAAACCCAAATTTTGGCTTCTATTACATTATTCTTCAAGTCTCACTTGTGGCATGTATATATATATATATATATATATATATATATATATATACACTCAATACTTTACATGTGAGTTGATAATTAACTTGATATCTAATTTTCTTGAACTAATGAAACTCTTCTTTTACTACTTAGAAGAAAAAAAGAAAATTCTTCTTTTACTATAAATCTGACATCTGAGTTTCTTGAGGTAATAACATTTGACATTACATCCAAGTTTTGTACTTGAAAGCTCCCTTGAAAGTTGAGAGCAGCTGATTTCAAGCACGACAGGCAGGTCTATATATGAGCGTGCTCCAATCTCTGATTTTTGCATGCGTTCTTCTTTGACATTCTAGCATTTACACCATGCCAATTCCGAGCTAAATATATAATCGTACGTTATGACTCGACAAGAAAAAATATGACATTGTTTTATAATGTATGTTGTGAATAATGAGGAGGATATATATATTAGAGACACTTCCCAAACAAATAATAAAATGCTTTGTTTTAACACCGTACATGGCATGTACTATTTGAAAACGTCTCCACCTTGTTCTTGTCTTCAAATTAAGTTCAACGATCGGGAGACGACTACACACCTAAATCACAAAATTCTTTGGTCAATGAGTTTATATTGAACGTAGGTTGCTTGGAATATACACGATCATTTCGTGTTAATTGGTTTGATGTATAATAGTAGTAGTGTAATAAAATTAGGATATTTCACTCTTAGTTTGGAGACCAATCATGCGACGGTAGCAAAAATTCCATTGATTGAACAAAAAAAAATCGCAATATATATGACAATAACTGGTTCAATTTAAAAATTCCACCAAACTAAGAAGTTAATGTAACGTACATATTGTTAAAGGAATCTTCATTCAGATATTAGCCATAATTTTCTTAAAAACTTTAACCTTCATAATTAAGTGTGATTGTATAACGGTTGTTTGTAAGTTGAGAATGATGGGATGGACTTCGGAGCTAAGATACAGGTCGACTCATTCCCATTACAGCTAATGTATGCCAAAATATTGTCATGTCTGCTAGCAGCTATGGCATTAGTCAGAAAATATGGACAAAATCGAAATACTAGCTTGGCGTACAAGTTTCACATCGATCTATATATCCAAACTGATCAATATGAGGTCTCCAGCTAAGCACTTAGCTAGCTTACCGTGTTGTTCTTGCCTCTCTGGCATCAGTGGAATATATACAAAAGAACGATGTGATCGAGTAGCCTTAGCCAGTAAAACCAGCACTGGTACGTGTGTTTTCCACCGACGCATATCCATCAGGGTTGGTGGACCAATATTAGATTTTGATATGCTCTCAGAGAGAAATCGAAGTGAAGAGGCTAGCTTCCAATTCATATCGGTAGTGAGTAGTCAATTTCATATGCGTTCTTCATTCTTCTCTTCTCTGTTGGATACTGGACCACGGATCTGATCTTCACCTGAAAATGCTCCTACATAATTTGCAACAAGTTACCATGCACTGGTCATTTTCCCTCCATTTGAAAGTGATCATCTGATGACAACACCTACCTTTTTTTTTGCTGCTTTTTCTTAATTTCCAAGGCATTTCGTTATCAATTTAAGTAAACAATATACTCTGTTTATCTAGTACTTGATTGATATACACACACACACCGACACACATATATTTTAAGTGCGGGAAGAAGCTTTCATGCACGTACGTACTTTTTAATTTGATTAGTGAGAATTCATTTTATACCTAATTTTTGGACACCCTTTTAGAATAGATCTACCCATAAATTTATTTCAATTTACACTATAATAATTCAAATTATGATGATTTTTATTTTTTAGCATAATTACATATTTCCTCTATTTAAATTTAATTAATCAACTATCATAATTAAATTTAATTTAGATCTATAATTAAGGTATTTTTTTCGTAATTTTGGGAGATTTTCTTAACTAATTAGTATTGCTAGAATTATGATAATTAATTTACATATATTAATAATTCAAAAGATTTATAGATTTAAATAATGAATGTAAAACTCAATCTAGGTAATTTAAATTTTCCTTTTGGTACTCAGTTAATATAGTTATTTTCAACAATTTGCACTAACTATTTCTCTTTTGGTCTTCTATTTGTAACCTAATTCAAAGGTAGATATTAATAAAAAAGAAATCTTTAAAGTAGAAGTCTAAGTTCTTAACCTAGTTAATATATTTTACTTTTACTTATAACTTATATGTTAGACGCGTTAGTTTATATGCATATACTTATATATTAGATAACAATTGAGACTAAACTATACGAAAATATAGAAAAATACCTAGAAGAAAGATACTTACAATAAGAAAAGATTTAAGAAATCAATCTCAAGAAAATAACATACTTGTTGGTAGAAACCAAGAGAATGTAACACTTGTTGGTAGAAACCAAGAGAATGTAACAATTATGCATAGATGATAGTGTAAGTGATACATAATTATTCACAAACAAACAAATTGATTTAATCTTCTTCCTCTTTGCACTAGTTCAAAAGAAATGAATTGTTTGTATCAATATTGATTCAGTTTAGCATTGGGCTATATATAAAGTTTTTTTCAATGCAAATTTGAAATGAATGGATGTACAAATTAAGTAGAGTTGTTTCCATTTTCAAACTAGTAGGGTAAAAAATAATTCAAAATGAAAAATATTTATTTTAAAATAAAACATATTAATTTGGGTATAGATTAAAAAAAAATTGGGTGTGGGTTTGGATTCAAAATGGGGCTTCAAATTGAGGTTATGTCTAATTATCTCTTAGTTGTATACATGTTTACAGAGAGGAAGAACGATTTTGGTACCATTAACAGTACCCTAGCCTCTAGGGCCCTTTCGAGTAGTGGGTGGTTTATCCTTGTATGAAAGTTTAAATTTACAAATTATATCCATAATTAACATCAATTATATAGTATTAATTGGCTATAATTAAATTATACAGAAGAAATGTAATCAAGTAGGGATTTCATGTCTATTGGCATGCATGTTGCTCATCTATCAAACGTTTGCATAAAGTACTAACAAAGTGGCGAGTCATTGAGAAAGAGTGCTGCTACTAAGTAAGTAAATGAGTCATTATGTTTATAAACAAGTGAGTTGTATCTGAACCGACCAACTGGTTATTAATTAATGTAGATGTACGTAGTGATATATCTCATTCACAATGTCTAACGTACATGAGGTTTAACTTCAAATCCTTTTGCCAAAAATACGTATCATAATATCCACGACTAATTAGTCTTGATTAAATATCTAACAATATTTTGATTAATAGACTAATAGTGGCTGAATAATGTAAGGAATTTTCTCGTTTCAAACATGTGATTTAGTCATAGTGCATGTAATTGTATAGTATATATCAAATTTCCCACTCTCCAAGCCATGTGGTCTCTGCGAAGTCTTTTCTCAATTTCCCCACGACTTGCTCCTTGCAATTCTACATGTGAAGGAATGTCCGCCATTTTGCCTGCAAATTTCCAAGCTTTGACCAACTGCTCTTTGTCCAACTAATAGGAAATTCAGTCGAACAACCTTTCGATGCGACCCTCAGTAGTCTCTATATAATAATCTCATTCCTAACTTTCAGACAATAGGCTTAATTATACAATAGCTGTTGTTGCCATTGTTGTTTCGCTATATCTAAAATACAAAAACATTGCTATTCCTAGATGGTTCAAATCAGCTATTACAGTTGATTTTCAAATGACAAATCTAGAAGGAGATTAATGTTATACATCAGTCAAGGGGAATGGGAACGTAACTGGCTTGATGGGCTCATCATAATATATATATATATATATATATATATATATATATATTGGCAATGTGACACTAGGATTTTGGGTTTTGGGGGGATTTGTTCTTCAACTGTGTCAATGATATTCGTCAGAGTAATGTTCTTTAAGAACTTGTTCATTAAATAAACGAGCATGTGAAGCTCTCACCTTGTGCTACGCATGCTACTTTGTAAGCTTGTTCATAAGTCATAACATTCCTTTGAAAAGGAAGTAAAAAAATCCACTTTATTGGTCTGCAAGAATTTTAAGAAGATACATAAGTTTAATATGGAGAATCTCTGTACTCTTTTAATTTGGGTTGGTTTTGTTAGTAGAAAATGATCGATTGTATAATCCGGGACGTTATGTTCTCTTCTCCTACATGCAGGGGCGGATCCAGCCCAAGGCTTGCCTGGGCTGGAGCCCATGCTTAAATTTTGGGTTTCAAAAAATTATTATATATTAACTAGCCCAAGAAAAAAAAACAGATTAGATATTCCTTCGTCTCTCTCCTCACGCGAAACCCTCTGCTGCTCAGCGCACACTGCCCAGCAGCCCACTGTTTTGATACATCACAAGGCTTTTGCAAAAAATCGTAAAATCTTCGAACTCTTTGGAGCTCTCTCTATCCTTGCCTCCCTATTTTCCCTTCTTTCTTCTTCTCCGATCCCAAACCCATCGCTCTCAACTCACGGAGACCCTCTCTCTCTCTCTCTCTCTCTCTCTCTCTCTCTCTCTCTCTCTCTCTCTCTCTCTCTCTCTCAACGGCCTTCGCGATCCTTCTCCAATCCCTAAACCGCTGCGTTTCGATCGGCTTTTCTTCTTCCTTCTTATTCTCCGTGTTCGAAAACCTAGGGTTTCCGCGGACCTCATTGAAGCTTAATCCTCCACCAGGCAAGTTATATAGTCTCTTCTGATTCTCGATTCCTGTTCTTGATTTGTTACGCTTCCAATTGATACGGTAGGAATTCGTTACTGCCATTTCTAGGCTGAATCGATTGCCTTACTCGTTCTTGTTCTTGCAAATGCTTTGGTTGAGATCGAGCCGTGCTGTAGGATGTGTAGCTTTGCAGTTATTGGTTCATATTGTTTGTTAGGTTTTTGTTTATAGTTGTTAATGTATGAATGGTTGATGTACTGGGCTATTGAAATAGCAGCACAAGAAAGCCCCTAGCTCTTTTTGAAACTAGTGGTGTTTGGTTTTGTTTCCGAGATCGGATTTTTTTCATTTATTAGTTTTAGCTCTTTGGCTTATGTTTAGTAACTTTAGGTTGAAACTGTGAATTAGTGTTTATCTGTGAGACTGTGACATTGGGAAGGAGGGTGGTTACTATTAATTGCAGTTCTCCTGCACTTAATGTAGCTGGAAATAGGATAATGGGGCGACCGAAGTTTGTGATCCGTGCTTGATCATGATCGATCGAGACTATATAACTTGCCTGGTGGAGGATTATAGGGAAGTGTTGTGTCTGTTGCTGACGTATAAATTCAAGGGAGAAAAGGTTTATGAGGCAACTTTCAGCTGGCTATGCTTATGTTATAAATAGCTAACTACATGGTGTGAGTTGTGACGATTAGTGCATGAACCTGAAGTTATTAGCTAATAAAGTTTTGGTTGTGTGGTGGTTTCTATTGTGTGTTACACTTAAGATTCTAGTATGAAGCTGGAAGACGGACTTTCGGACATTGCTTGTGTTTGAAGTTGCTCATCATGTCTTTCTTTATTAGTGCTTCATATGATACCTCATATATTGACGGCAGTACGGTATGCTCATATGTGTTTACTTGTGTTTACAGTTTTTATCCAAATTGTTTGAATGACCTTGTTTGAGAGCCTTCGAGTTTGTGTTTTGTCTGATTTTGATGTATAGAATCATGAAAGTCACAGAACATCTTTGTCAAACACTACAACGAAAAGCTATTGACATCCGAGCTGCATTGAACATTGTGGCACATACAAAATCGCTTCTTCAAGAGATGAGAGATGATGGTTGGAATGATTTTTTGGTAGCCCTTACTTCATTCTGTGAGAAACATAGCATCGATATGCCTGATATGACTGCTCGTTACTTGGATGGCACGGGTCGTCCATGTCAACAACATAATTTTATCACCATTGAGCACCATTTCCACATAGAGGTATTCAATGTTGTACTTGACTATCAATTTAGATTCTATATCTGATTTATGTCGGCAACTTGTTCAAAAAAGGAAGTCAGAGTTTTTTCCGATGATATATAGATTGATTTGCTTAGTGTTGACCATTCCCGTTTCTACTGCTACCACTGAGAGAGCTTTTTCATCCATGAACATAATAAAAAACAAACTCAGAAACAAGATAGAAGACGAATTTCTTGACGATTGCATGGTACTCCACATTGAGAAGGAATTTGCTGAAGCGGTTGATAATGAGGTGGTGATCAAAGATTTTGAAGAGTTGGTTCCACGTAGAGTAAAATTTAGTTAGTTTTTATTTATGTACCTTTTATATTGTATTGTATTGCATGTTGCGCAGAGTGTTCATGAGAAAGACTTGCTACATTATTTTTATTTAATTTGTACTGTTATATAAGCCACGTTATTAAAGCTCCTGCATCATTTCAATCCTGGATCCGCCCCTGCCTACATGTACTAGGACAACTGGTTTATGTTTACCAGCCTTTATCATTTCCATACACTCCTAAAACAATTGAAGTCATGCAAAGGTGGATCGAAGAACTTTTGAAGTACGTACGAAATTGATGAAGACGACTTGCTGCATGTATACATGCACACCTTTCCTTTTCTCGCCTTCATGATTGGCTAAATAGAACAATCCACTCCATAATGTATGCATATGTACAGAGTCAGAACTTGCTAAGAAGCTAGTATCTTTTTGTTCTGGACGGCGAATTGGGAAGAGAACACTTGCTCAGCTACAATTACGTACAGCCGGCGCGGGCCCTTGCTTGGAGTTCAAGAACGGGTTCTACTATACACGATGACATCAAGAGCATGGAATTAAAAGCCCTCGAACCGTTGTTCCATTTCAGAGAAGGCATAGTTCTCTCAGACCACTTGAACCAAATACCTCTGATTGCGTACTCGATAAGCATTAAGCGATCAACAGTGGAAGAAACCCTAATACCACTTACCCAATCACTCCATCCAAAAGCTGAATCCGCTAATTGGGTACATGCCTAGCTAGTTCGATCTCTGACTTCTTACTGTTTTGTAGTGACACCAATAGTAGTGATCAAAAGTTCAAAACCAATATGGGAACTTTGATAGTCATAATGAGGAAACCCTACTACCTGTACTGCCACTTCACCTTAATGTTCATCATGCACTCTGACACCCTCATTGCCTCAGAGCTCTGAATTAATAGGCTTTCAATAATATCCAGCCAGATTGATCATAACCGTGTTTATGGTCGGTATTCAAGAATCAAGACTTCAAGAGTTCAAGTACGTAGAAGGTCAGATGATCAGTCATCTGAGTATGTAGAGGAACAAAACAGTTTATATGATGACATGGAATAATTATTGGCCATGTAAATGCACATACGTACGTACAATTACTTAAAACTACATATATGTACGTATGGCAATTGTAAAGCTTACGTTTTTGTTTCTACAATTATATACAACAACTCAATGCTAGCTCGATCCTCAAAGTCTTAACATTAACTTCTACACAGTCGCATATTAACTGAGGTAGGAAACTAGTATTCATTGATCGAACATACTTGATTTCTCAGCAAAAATCATATAGGGCACGTTTGGTACAAGGGACTATGGTAGCTAGGCTTAATTTCTACCCGTGTCCAGCTCTCCTCAAACCAAGTTTATTCTACAATAAGCCAAACCCATGTTTGGGAGCAACTTGACTATGATAACCATTAACACCACTCTAGAAACAAAACCCATAAAGAAAGAGGAGTTGATGCTGATGAAACACAATTATGGGAAAGGAAAAAGGGAAGAAATACACGAACCCAAAAACAAAAAGGAGTCGGATACAATTTTATTGAATCATAGAATCATATTGGCTCAATCTTCTACAAATTTGCTCGACCAGTCCACATACCCATTAATCCCTATTCATCGTCCTTCTCTCCTCTTCTTCTGCATCAGTTTCTCTTGCTCACAACCAATTTCTCCCAAATTCCATTCAACTTGAACAGAATCCAAATTTCTAGAATTATGAACATAATCCAATTTTTTTTTTGTAAACTCGATCGATCGATCAACAATTCCATCTAAACTCCTTTAATCACCCAAACCCAGAACTTTCAAACACCAAACCAAACACCCACCGTGAAATTGATCAAAAACTCATAGCCCCAAATCAGCTTTGCTCATGTTGAGCACGCTGCGACAGCGACACTGAAATCCCGCCGGCGGCAGCGTGGCTTGATAGGGCGGCGGTGATGGACTTGATGGGTGACGGTGAGAGATTTGATGGGCAGTGGTGATGGGAGAAAATGAGAAGAAAAAGAGAAAGAAGAAGAAGAGTTTGCGTCAGACGGAGGTGCGAAGTCGCTGGGTTCATGGGTCGGCGAAGCTGCAGTCGACTCGGTGACGAAAGTCGAAGTCTCAAAAGGAAGCGAGAGGAGGCGAGGGCTTCTACAGTCCCCCCAAAATCGGCGCCTCTCCATAGTCCCGGAAATTAGAGAAGCGGGGACTAGCTAGTCTCATTTAACCTAATCCCGTGTTTTCCCAAACATGGGTTTCAGACTAACTTTTTGGACTATGGAGTCCAATCCCAGCTAATCCCCCGTAACAAACCGAAAATTCTTCCCTTCACTAGGTGAAGGTTCACATTCAGCTAATTTCACTGCGTGGCAGCACAACAGCCACAAAATTTGTTCAATCTTGTTATTTGACTAACGGGGTGACGAGAGTGTGTTATCGAGCCATAGTGAACACCACGTGCTTTTTGTGCAACTGTGGTTGTTTAAAAAAATTATTGCTTATGGTTCCCCCTCTCCGTCTCTTCTTCCTTTCTTATTCTATTCTATCCTAACAAGCTTTGAATTGAACATATGGAGGTCTAAAAGCCATCGGGTTCAAAATTGAAAATCAACAAGTCAGGTAAAAAAAAAGGGCAGTGAAGAGAGGGCGAAACCCCAGAAAAAGAAGGTATCAATTTGGGTTCAAACGGAAAATTAACGACTCTAGCATGTAGAGAAAAAGAAGAGGAATGATATTTTACCAATTTCATGGTGAGGGAATGGTTGGATTTAGGGGTGGACACGGGTCCATTCGGTTCGGTTTTGGACAAAACCCATAACCCAACCCAAATTTTAAATTCGGTTCGGTTCGGTTCGGTTTTTCTATTTTAGAGACTGTAACCCACAACCCAACCCAACCCGTACGGTTCGGTTCGGTTCGGTTTTTTTTTCGGTTTTACCCGTATGTAAAATACGTAATATTATATATATATTAATTCATCTAATTCAGACCTCATTTGACCGTCAGAATTTTCGGTAAATTGAAAACCACTATTATGCCCTAAGGGAGGATCAATTACAAAGATGCGAACGCCGAAAGCCGTTTGCATATTTGAAGTCAACTAATTTTGTTACCTATCGTGCGCGGTCGCACTGAAGAAATCTATTTGGCAAAACCCCGGTCAATGAGGTTTTATTATGTGAAAACACCTCTTTTTTGGTTGACCGTAAGTCCGAACGGTCAAATCATGTCCAAAACGGACGAAATTTTTACGGGGTCCCTAAATATATATACCGATCACATATGCTGGTGTCGATCGACCATATTTCGAATTAGAGTTGACGATCACCTAAGTGTCAACTAATGCATCATAACCTTTATATTAGGTTTAAAATAAAACTATCGCATTATGAAACGACTATATGAAGAAAACTTCTAGGGGTCGATCGACACCAGCTGATGTGATCGGTATATATATTTAGTGACCCTATACAAATTTCATCCAATTCAGACCTCATTTAACCGTTGGAATTTTCGGTAAATTGAAAACACCACTATTATGCCCTAAGGGAGGATTCATTACAAAGATGCGAACTCCGTAAGCCATTTACATATCTGAAGTCACCTAATTTTTGTTACATATCGTGTGTGGTCGCACTGAAGAAATCTATTTGACAAAACCCCAGTCAATGAGGTTTTATTATGTGAAAACGCCTCTTTTTTGGTTGACCGTAGGTATGAACGATCAAACCATGTCCAAAATGGACGAAATTTTTACGGGGTCCCTAAATATATATACCGATCACATTTGCTGGTGTCGATCGACCATATTTCGAATTAGAGTTGACGATCACCTAAGTGTCAACTAATGTATCATAACCTTTATATTAGGTTTAAAATAAAACTATCGCATTATGAAGCGACTATATGAAGAAAACTTCTAGGGATCAATCGACACCAGCTGATGTGATCGGTATATATATTTAGTGACCCTATAAAAATTTCATCAAGTTCAGACCTCATTTGACCGTCGGAATTTTCGGTAAATCGAAAACACCACTATTATGCCCTAAGGGATGACCTATTACAAAAATGCGAACGCCGAAAGCCGTTTGCATATTTGAAGTCAACTAATTTTTGTTACCTATCGTGCGCGGTCGCACTGAAGAAATCTATTTGGCAAAACCCCGGTCAATGAGGTTTTATTATGTGAAAACGCCTCTTTTTTGGTTGACCGTAAGCCCGAACGGTCAAACCATGTCCAAAACGGACGAAATTTTTACGGGGTCCCTAAATATATATACCGATCATATCTGCTGGTGTCGATCGACCATATTTCGAATTAGAGTTGATGACCACCTAAGTGTCAACTAATGTATCATAACCTTTATATTAGGTTTAAAATAAAACTATCGCATTATGAAGCGACTATATGAAGAAAATTTATAGGGATCGATCGACACCAGCTGATGTGATCGGTATATATATTTAGTGACCCTATAAAAATATCATCCAATTCAGACCTCATTTGACCGTCGGAATTTTCTGTAAATCGAAAACACCACTATTATGCCCTAAGGGAGGACCTATTACAAATATGCGAACGCCGAAAGTTGTTTGCATATCTGAAATCACCTAATTTTTATTACCTATCGTGCGTGGTCGCATAAAAGAAATCTATTTGGCAAAACCCCGGTCAATGGGGTTTCAATATGTCAAAACGCCTCTTTTTTAGTTAACCGTAGGTACGAATGGTCAAACCATGTCCAAAATAGATGAAATTTTTACGTGGTCCCTAGATATATATAACGATCACATCTGATGGTGTCGATCAACCATATTTCGAATTAGAGTTGGCGATTGCCTAAGTGTCAACTAATATATCATAACCTTTATATTAAGTTTAAAATAAAACTATCACATTATGAAGCGACTATATGAAGGAAGCAAGACGGCTAAATAATACGCCTCTTATACATTAGGTCAATTAAGTTAGAAATTATGTGAGGCTATGAGGCCGACTACACTATTTTTTATTAAAAAAATAATAATAATGTAAAATTATAAATATGACAAAATGATGTCGTTTTGTAACGTTGACCATTGACTTCGGGTTTTTCGGGTCGGTTCGGTTTCTAAGGGACTGAACCCAAAACCCAACCCAAACAGATTCGGTTCGGTTCGGTTTTTTTATTTTCGGTTCGGTTTTATTCGGGTTTTGGTTTTTTCGGGTTCGGTTTGGGTTCGGGTCCGTTTTTTTCGGTTTTCGGGTCAGTTTGTCCACCCCTAGTTGGATTGGCCGAAATCATGGAATTTGACAGGGAAGCTTTTATTATTCATCTCGTTGATTCTCCCTCTCTAGTGCATCGATCATACATGCAAGACCATGGACTGATATCCATTGAGAAGAGGAAGAGAAAAAGACCCCTCCGCCGCCATGCGGTGGCCGGAGGTGGAGCTGAAGCTTTTGGTGTGGTAGGACCATCAGACAGGTATGCTATCGTAGAGGAAAATGTTGGCACAGACCTTTACAAAATATGACATTCTCTATGGGTCTGGACAATGTATAATTATACTACATGCCCAAATAAGTGGGCTTTAGTTTCAAGAATATTGTTTTAATAAAATGATTTTAGGAATTCAATTTCTTTATGCATTTATAAAGAGACTATATGGAGATAATTTCTCGAGATAAATCGACAACATCTGATGTATTTGACACTTATATTTATAGATCATGTAAATTTTTTATCCAATTCGGCAATTCAGGCTTTGTCTGACCGTTTGAATTTCTGGTAAATTGAAAATACCACTAATATACTCTAAAGGATGTCACTAAATATATGTTCTGATCACATCGTTTGTTGTCGATAGACCATATTGTGAACTAGTGTTGTCAATCACTACAGTCTTCACTAACGTATCATAACTTCTATATTAAGTTTAGAATAAAATTAGTCACTTATTTAAAAAATTAAAATTAACTTATCACATTATAAAGTAAATGTGTGTGTTTATAAAAACAAAACTTCAGAGAGCGAATAAAATTTTAAAAAACCGATCGTAGGATATCGTCGCTATAGTGTATTATAGTCATGGTACAAATTTCACTAATTTTTAGTAACGTCTGAATCTTGATCCACACGGTTAACAATTTATACCTCATACCTTCCTAAGAGTGGCTATTTTTCTTGAATATAACTATTTGAAGAATTTTATATCACTTAATACAGTGCTTCAATGGTAGCGTGTAGTAATTTTCACGGAATTTTTCGGACAACACCGTTATTTTTAAAGAGTTTTTAAAGTTGATAATTCATTTAAAAAACCACACACAAAACAAGGTAGGCAAATAAGTGGCTAAAATTGTGTCACGTGTCCATTCTTTGACTTTTAACAAATTTCAATGAATTGCAATACTCTAAAAAAATCATTGTGTCACATGTCCGAAAATTACTACTATCTCTAGTTAATCATTGTGTCAACGATGCATTTAAAAAATTTAAAATAAATTCAATCTCAAAAATTACTTCTAGCTCTAAATAATCTGCTTTATTGACTCCCTTTAGGGAAGTATTGTGTTAACTAAGGTTGACCGCATTGATCGAAATCCTAACGAAGTCGAAAATTGATGAACTTCAAATCGTACACATATTCAAGTGTGGGGATCACATCCAACGGTCGGAGCTTTATTTTGTGAATTTTAGTCATATAAAACATAACGTGCCTTGTAATGTAGTATAAAATTTGTATTAAATAATATGTAAATGTGTGTATTTATAGACAAACTACACTGAAGGAATAAAAATTATAAAAATCGACCGTAAGATATCGTCGATATAGTGTACTATAGCCGTGGTATAAAGTTTACTAATTTTCAGTAACGTTTGGACTTCGATCCACACAATTAACTTGTTTTGTCTCATACATGCCTAAGGGCAGCCGTTTTACCCAAATATAATTATTTGAAAATTTTTACATCACTGGATAGAGTGCATCAGTGGTAGTGTGTAATGATTTTTGTGGATTGTTTAGGACACTGAAGCTATTTCAAAAGAGTTTTTGAAGTTGAGAAATCAGTTAAAAAAACAAACACAAAAAAAAGTGGTCAAATGGGTGGTCAGAATTGCGCTACATATTCATTTTTTGACTTTTCACTAGCTATTTTGTTCAAAACATTCTCCAAAAATTACTACAATATCGAGATAATTCGTTCTCTCGATGCATTCAAAAAATATGTAATAAATTTTACCACGCACACGGCTACCTTTAAGGATGTATTGTGTTAACAAGGGCTGACCACGTTGATTGAGAACCGAATGAAGTCGAAAATTGATGAAATTTGAACCGTAGCCATATTTTAGTGTGGGGATCACATCTAACGGTCAGAGCATCATTTTGTGAATTTTAGTCATGTGAATCACAATGTACATAGCAATGTAGTTGTATTAGATGATATGTAAATGTGTGTTTATAGACAAACTACACTGAGAAAATAAACTTTAACACGCACACGGCTACCATTAGGGATATATTGTGTTAATAAGGGCTAACTGCGTCGATCGAGAACCGAACAAAGTCAAAAATTAATGAAATTCACCGAAGTATAACTGCCCTGCCACTATTCAGGCAGCCTCCGATTAACACCAAAATTTATCAACATAATCTACTCAACATTTCTAACAACATCAGACTGTTTTTTAAGATTCTAGTAAGATTTCAAAAACTTGAAAAGAAAATAAAGTCAAAAGAGTCCACGTGCCACATTTCTATCCTCACGCAACTTTTTTCAATTATTTAATTACTTCAAAAAATTTCAAAAATAACTTTGGTACCCGAAAAATTTTCAAAAAATTAATATACTCCCATAATGATTGCTTTATGCACCCATGTAAAAAATTTCAGTCATTTATTACCCCACAACAAGACTGTCCTTAGGGAGTAAGAATGAGATAAATTTGGTACATGGATCAAGGCCTAAACATTAATGAAAATAAGTAATTTTTTAATGTAGTTATACTTCACTATATTGATAATATCCTACGGTCATTTATTAAGAATTCATTTGTTATGTATAGTTGGTTTGAAAAATTACATACTTACATATAATATGTGAAACATGTTATACAATTTTAATAACCATGTTGTGTTATGTAACAAAATTTGACAAAATAAAAAATCGACTGTTTGATTTGAACCCAAAAGTGAGATGTGGCTATTCTTAAATGTTTAACTATATATGTTTGTCACTATGTTTGAATCACGATCCGAGATAGATGTTTTGTATATCCTACCTCTAAAATGATATATGCGTCTTGCGATCATTAGAATGTATTATTCTGAGAGCGTTATAATTTTATAAAACTTTTTCGAGCACTCGAACTATTTTATAATGATTTCAAAAACATTTCAGCATTTTAAAAATTAATATAAATATAAAAATGTCACGTGTCAGTTTTGTGACCACAGTCCAAACTGATAAAAGTAAAATATTTCATTTATACTAAAAAGTGTGCGAATTTACTCTTCTCCTTCACTCCTCTTTGTTCTCCCCCTCCTCCTCTGTTTTCTGATATATCTTCCTCCTTATGTGTCTCTCCTTTTTCCTCTTCTTTCTCATCTTTTCCCTTCTCCTAACTCATTATCTCTATCGACACTGATTACCCATTGTTCATAATATATGGTCTCATCACTCTCATGGAAACCCAGAAAAGAATTTAAAAGCCCATATCTTAATAATGGTAAAGCAGATGAAGACGGCTCCATATAAATTACCCATTTCATGTTCTTAAACAACCCTTTCATAGAAAACCCAGATTTTTTATTGTGGGTACTGAATATGAAGAGCAGGAGAAAGTGAGAGCAAGAAAAACATGTGAATGGAGTCACAGTGGATTTGAATCATGGGTTGGAGATGTTGACTGGATTTTCTGCAATTGATATGGATGATATTGGCCTCAATTATATGTTTGTCCCTGGCATCAAAACTATGAAATGGATATGGATAGGAAAAAGGTTGAACAGCCGAACAAAGAAACTCTAAAGAAGGGAAGGGAAGGGATCGGCAGTCTATAGACGAAGAGAAGAGCGACTTCGGTCTGGATTCTTAAAGATCTGACAAAGTTTTGGACCACCTGCTCAGTTGCTCCTCATAGTTCCCAAAAATTAATGTCCCGGTTACAATTTGAACAGTTAAAACACATTGTTGCGACCTCTTTTTTGGTTGCATAACCCAGGTCCGTTAAATCGTGTATAACACGCGCCGTTAAGATATATGGGGTGAACCTCCACAGGGTGGAGGGAAGAACCTCCGGTAACAAACGTGCCCATAGAGATCTGATCTCTGCTTTCTTTCACAAACTTTTCCCATGTAGATATACTGACCGCACTCTGTGCTGACTAAACAAATCAATGATAAATTTCCTGTAGTATTCAAGTTCCAATGCCTATTGCCTATTAAAAGGTTGCTGATGAATAACCCTAATTCTAGGTTTCCATTCCAATGTATGTTCGTTTTCTTGCTCCTTCTCCTTTGTCTGTATCATTTAGTCACTCTTTGTGGATCTGTAATTTTCTTCTTGGAACCCAACACTCTGTTCTACACATAGGAATGAAGTCGATGTAACATGAACTAACATTGTGACGTATATAAATGGGGGGTCTTACTCTTACCTGGTTATGCATGGTGTCATTTCTCTTGAACACATGTTGGGCACTCTTCGTGTCGTCATAGAGCTTTTGCATGTGTAGATGTCCAAGTGCTTTTGGTAATTCGGTGACTCCCAGCTGGCTTCAATTCCGATTAGTGCATTCCATCTATCACAAAGGCACGTACCAGAAAGCTTTGTGCTTTCTCAGCTCATTTTGATATCACCGGGCAAAATAATAGTGCGATATCGATTGGGAGAGGTTGTAGAATTGCTATGATATGATGACTCTCGATATTTTTAGTAACACATTCTCCACCTACCGACCTTTTTAGGAGGTGTTGACAATAATGCCAAAGGATTTCTAATCATTTTGTAAACTAAATTTGTTTCCTAAGTAATGTGGGTGGTTTGTAGGTTGATTGCTTCTTCTCAGAGATATAAAATCGAGCTTAAATTATGAAGGTACGAAATGTTATCATCACTCCCACTTGACAGGTTCAGCTACCTTACGCACATTTTCTACCAAAATTTTACAACTTTCAATTAAGAAAGCAAAACTGTGCTCAAAATCGAAGCCGTCCTAAATCCGATGATTGATTTTGTTGATCAAAATGTACTTGTGCACTTTATTAATTCGTTCCAAAACGTAGGGCAATCCAACTAGTTCGAACTAGATAAACAGATAACCTGGTTCACTGGAGATTTCAAAAATCAATCACTCTAAGATATTTCTTGATTGGTTTTTGAATTGTAGATCTTTGTTTTGAAAATAGAAAATTTGTTGGGCAAATTAATTCAATAAGATGAGAAATTCCAATTATGATACCTAGTCAGATTGGACCGATTTCTAATCGCAGAAAAATCTGCCCCCTCAAAATGTCAATATCTCTAGGAGTGCAGGGGACAGCAATTAAATTTTGCAGTGCTGCTTGCTGCAGGCACATCCATACTTGAAAACAAGCCAAATCCAGACTCCTTTCACACCAAAATGGCTAAAATTTCCAAGTTACAGAGTTCAAACGAAGTTACATTTATCAAGTCTAACAACTATATACAGATTCAGACAGCTTCATCTTCTTCAAGCTTAAGAAAGCTGCACAAGGTCATCAATGGCCTGGTTCATTAGCACATCAAGGATCAGCCCCTCAACTTGGATACAGATTTCTTCACATCTCTCATACTCTACCACATTCTTTGGTATCCAATTGGACTCTTTCAGTTCTTCATCTGTTAGTCTAAAGATTTTGCTCGCCAAAAGCTCAGTGTAATCTTCACTGTCCTCAATCTTAATTGGCTCCATATCTTTGAATTTGACTGCTCTCAACTCAGGGTCTTCATTGTAAGAAGCTCTTGGTGGGGATTTCATCGGGGATTTGAAATCCTTGGGACTTGAATATTCTGCATGAAACGATAACCCCAAAACAAATTTAGAATTAGTCATAGAAATGGAGTATCAGAGAACGTTAAAAAAATACATCAATAAGTAACTAACCTGATAACCAAGTTTCATGTTGGATCAAAATGTCATCAATGTCAAAAACAGAAACAGGGCTTGAATTCTCCGAGCATGAACTAATATCCACAGCCTCTCTTTTCTTTACTGCATTTTGATGATTTCCCTTCTTGAATTTTGGCTCTGCCACCACTTTCTTCTTCTTCTTCTGACTCGTCGTTTTCTTCAGTGGACTATGTTCCCCACTACCTTCTGTGAAATTCACACCGCCATTTTTACTCATAGCCTTCTCTTTTGGTCGAACAGAGTACCCCAAACCGTCATCCCCTTTGCCATTACGACTAGCCCTCGAAGATTGAGCACCACATTCCCTCCTAGGCTCATTTTTCAGCTTCGAAATCTTCTTACTATTTTTCTTCACTACTTTCTCTTCATTCTTATTCTTAATCACCGCACTACTCTCTCTATTCTTCCTCCTCTGTTCCTTCCCCTGTTTCACTTCCTCTGCTTTCTTCACTTCGGCACCAAACTCCTTCCCCTTATCCACACTATCCAAATACACCACCAGAAACTCCTGCCCCTCCGGCTGACTCATTACCGCCGGAACCTCCCGGAAAGAGACGGAGGTCCGGACACGGCGGTGCTGACTAGTCGGAGTCACATCAAAGTCCATCAAGTAATCCGCAAAGCTCACCGACTTGCTTCTCGTAACCAACTCCGGGGTTCTCACCCAGTTCGTCTCCGGCAGCGAGTCGAGCCCCATTAGCCTGGCTACTATCCCAGGCGAGACTGAAGCCGAAGGAGAAGGTAAAGGTTGGAACTTGGGTTCATACTTTGGATTTTTTGGTGGTTTAGCGAGTTGGGTAGGGCTAGAGTCCAGAATGTAGTCCGATGATGGGTGAGTAGGAACGTTGCCAGTGCACAAAAGCCGGCGTAAGATGCTGTTGAAACAGGTAGAATTCTCGGTCATTATTGCTGTGATGGTGAAACAGAGAGAAGGATTATGAGGAAAGTGAGAGCAAGAGAAATAGGGAAACAGAGAGAGAGGTTTTAATGGCTATTCTACGACTTTGTGAGGAAAAGTTGAATACTCTGGTCGTTGGTTTCACATTGGAAACTAGATGGAAATGTGGGAGCGCGTGGAGATACGCGGATTCGGGGCGCGTTTGGGACGTGTGGTTTTTGGTAGTCAATTAATTGGCTTTGCCGTATTTGGCCTTGATAGCGAAAAATGGGAAAATTTTGAAAAAGGACTGGGGCTTATTTGGTGATGGGCAAACTGGTAATTATAAGGGGAATGCCGAAGTTATTGACTATTTTAGTAGTACGGAGGAGCAGTAAGGAATTCGGAATCCGACCGACTTTGCTGACTGACTGAACCGGTTTATCAATAGGCTTAAGAGTCTTGACCACACAGGTCGGGAGTTGACCAGACTTTTTAATCAATTAATCTCGATGGGATTTAGAGCAGATGAACACATATACTAAAATTTCCCTTTAATAGTTTTAGTCACGGATCCGGATTGTCTCATGATATGTTAGGTGTTTATAGCAAGTTCGAATGAGTATCGTATATATGTGATATATAAGCTTTCAATTACTAACAAATTGTCGGACAATAAAAGACTATTGAGATACTAAAGTTACGTTCCAGAGTTAAAAGATAAGTTATCTTTGATCTAGTTTGAGATCCGGTAACTACGTTGATGTGTTATGCAAAAGTTTCGATGGATATGCAAAAGTTAAATTACCATCATAGAAATGAAAATGAAAATGAAATTGAAATGCAACTCCTTATTTGAAGGAAAAACACGACACATTTCATATGTAGAGTAATCAACGTATGATCGATGTGGAGATACCGGCCTTGTATTAGTTGAGTAATGGTTGCACTACTCCTCAGCAATACCAGGCTCTTTTTCCTCTGAGTGTACATCGATAAACAACATATAAACAAAAAAAAACATTCTCATACCTAAATGTCTCTGATTCAGTGGCAGATCTAAGATCGAAACATAGGGTGTGCATCGACTTTAATCAGGCAAAATGTAGACGTCAATAAGTTTTAAAATAAAAGTAGGCGTTAATGCAAGTAGAAGAATATTATGAAAATCAAAGACAAACTAAAATTTCCAACAAAATTGTTCTCAAATTGATTAAATTAAAACTCTTAATAATTCGTATTTGCAATTTCATATTCAATATATAAAGGGAAGAAGATTAAAAGAGTTATATTTTTTTATATTTTAAAAAGAAAATACTATATTATAGTGGAAATGTATACTAAAACTCAATTTAGTACAAACATAGAGATAACACTAATACAATAATATTTTTTGGCTAAAAAATGATGCATGGGCTCCAGCCCTTGGAATCCTGGCAAGCCAAAGGCTGGATCCGCCTGGTTACGTCTTCCCAAATATACAAATGATCTGGACTTCTCTTTAAAACTATAGTGATTGTTGGTAGGACAAGGTTATTCTCCAAATAACACATCACAAAAACTGTTATTGGATAACGGGTATTGACATCGTATCAGTTTTGTAAAATAAAGATATAACGGAAATATATCGGATTATATCGGATTTATCGTTTTTACTAGTTTTTAATTAAATTTAATATATTTATTAACATATACTTCAAAATATACCAAATAAACTTGAGAAATCAAAACTTATAGTTCAAAATGTACCCAATAAATTTCATAAAAGAAAAACATCTGATTGTTTTGTCAATTAAAATACATAAATAATTTTAATTAATAAAATGGTGCCTAAATGATAAATTGAGGTTATCATTCATCATAAACTCTCTCGTACTATCAACGACACTTTCATTTTCCTTAAAAAAAAATTTCAAAACCATGGTTTAAAAAAAAAACTGATATATCGAGTCGACCAATATAATTGATTTATTGTGTCGTTTTGTAAAAATCAGGGATATATCGCCGTGTCGATATTTTGAACATTGCATATAATTCATGGTACGCCAATTCTTATGGGACAGTGACAAGACGATACCAGATTACCAGTTCTGTGAAGAAGAACACTGTTTTTATAACCCGATCAACAAATTAGCAGAGAAAATGACTCAGCCAGTGTCGGTAGCTAATAGGGTGGAGTAGTCATTGACATATGTCCAATCAATTCCATAGGAAGTGGCGGGTGTTTCTTTGTTTGTTTTTCATTTGATCCAAATCAAACAATAACTTTTACATGATTAATGATTTTCATGTTCAGCACAAGATTTGCAGAAATCATAAGAAGCACAAGGCTCATTTTCACAAACAGAATCCTTAGCACATTCACAAAAGTCAAACAAAAGCACTAAAAGATGGTTGCTTTCTTCAATTATTTCTCCTTTAATCTTCATGAATGTTTGTTTTACAACGCAGTACGTATAGCAGAAGAGAGATTAATCCCTCTCCATAAAAATTCAAATTCTACACCTATTTTGACTGGTAATGGCAACAGGCTGCTATCTGCAGTAGCTCTTCTAACTCTTAAGCCATGGATTCTCCTCTGCCACACAAAAACCACAAGCAATCCGACTATCCGAGGCTGGAAACCTGAGACTCTTCGTGCGGTCGTCTACTTGACTAAATACTATAGCTTCACTCTGAACTAAGCTTGGGGTCGGTTTGGTAGTAGACAACATCCCCACAGTCACTGACGTAATGGTCCTTTTTCAAGCTTGTTATAAAATCTCCGAGTAGGTGAAATGGTAGAGGTCCTGATTTCTTAGGCTCTCTGTAATATTTCCCAAACACTGGCTTAGCTGCCTCTGTCTGCAAGTTCAAGAAGCAAAGCATCAAAGCTCTGCAGGTATGATTGTGTTAATTCTTTGAAGTAAATTCAAGTTGGTACTTACTGATTCAACTAAATGGTAGTGAGGGATTTGAGGAAAAAGATGATGGACACATGGGTTCCAATATCGTGATGAATGTTATTGATCAATCCGTAGTCACGATCAAGCGTTGTGAGTCCTCCCCTCAGGTAACTCCATTCCTACCAAAACATTAAGAAAAATCAAAATCTTGAAACTGGTAAGCTTAAACAAGAGTAGATGATACGTATTGACAGAATTTTTGTCCTGGTTGTGGCATGATAAGGAAAACAATCCCTGTCATGAATGCCTCTTTTAAAAGTTTTGTACCTTTCCGCGATACCACGGTAACTTGTCTTTGTGACCATGATGGTGCAAGTAAGTCACTAAATCCAACCACATCACGAACACCTAAAATGAAAGCAGTATCAGATTTAAATTTTCATTATTTGGATTTGTAGATGACAAACACCTAACACGAATCAAACATATATGTTTTGATTGGATTAGTAAAAGCAATCCCTACTTGTATAGTAGAGTGTAGACCAATTAAAAAATTAAAGATGTAGAATTTACTCTGTAAGGGAATCAATTAACATATCTTTGATTGGGTTAGTGAAAGCATTTTAAAACTCAAGATGTAGAATTTACTCCGTAAGGGAGTCAAACATTTATTTGATTTGAATTAGTGAAAGCAATCCTACTTGTAGAGCAGAGTGCAGGTCTATTCGAAGTTAAAGATGTAGAATTTATCCAGTAGGGAATGCCATAGAGCTTAAGCATTTGAATAGAACCAATCACAATTGATAACCCCACAAGCAAAGCAGCCATTGCTGTCCAACATACAGTGGAAGTGATCACATCTTTCTTCTCACTGGGGACAAAAAGGTCGCTGCTTGGCTCAAAATGAGAACCAGTTTTTCCTGGACTTCTATTCCACTGCAGAAAACCAATACTAATAAGCTACTAAATTCATGAATTCTCTGTGCCGGATTAACATTCAAGCAGTTTAAACGAACAAGGTAGAAAGGGTACGCTAGCAGGGGAAAAGGCAAAGTGAACCGCAACATTTGTGTTGTTTTATCCAAAGTTTTGTAAATTCTCTCAGACAACTGCAACAATACAAAGTTATCATCTTCAGATATAAAGAAACCCAGCATGCCACAAGAAAGCAGAACAATAAAAAATGAATGTTCATAAAAAAACTACAGAAAGACCAACCGGGTGCCATGATTCATCATTCTCAACATGTCCATGGTTTTGATGGTGAGTCCTGTGGCTAATTCTCCTACACCATCCAATTTCAAACTTTCAGTTCATCTTATAATAATGATAATGCTACTCAAAACACATGAAACCAATACTCATAATGACAATGCAACTGTATATCACTCATCACTATCATACCATCCATGATAAGAATTGAAGAATGCAGTAGGGTCCAACCACACTATTTAGCTTGGGATTGTTCAAACACCAAAACATCAACAAAAAACAGGAGGATATCAGTGATTACCAATCATGACCAAGAACAAAGAGAGCCCAAAACATAGTCCCCTGATCTTCACCTCCATTGATTCTCATTCTCTCTTCCTCATCTTCTGTAGAAGCAACTTTCAATGGAGCACTCACCTTCAATCCCCAGCTTCTAAACCGCCCATCTGAAATCCGGGCCGACCCGAATCCGATATCTTTCGTCAAAGTCGGAAGCTTTATTGGTTTTCCGGCAATTCTGGTTCTGGGTCTAATTGAAACTTGGGTGAGAGGCTTAAGGCTACATTGTGAGAGGACGAAACTCGCCATTGGAGAGACCCAGATAGAGCAAGAACAGAAGCACCAGGGTTCTGGGTCTCTCTCAGGCTTTGAGAGAGAGAGAGAGAGAGAGAGAGAGGATGCCTGAAGCTGAAGTAACGAGAAAGAAAGTTGGAAAGTTGGAACACCAATAATATCTGAGGCACATAAAAATTGGAATGTATGTTCAATGAGACAGAACACAGAGAGGTAGCTCGATTAATTTAATGATTTTGTGTTCTATCGCTCTGAGTCTCTGGAAGTTGAATTTGATATTGGTGTTGTGAAGATGACGAAGAAAACGGTTAAATAACGAATGCAAAGGTCAGCTTGGTCTGGAGACCATAGGACCTGTTCCAAGGTTAACCTAGTCATTTGCTTCGGTGAAGGCTTGAAGCCATTGAGAATTTGATGCTTCACCTTTTACTTTTACCATGACATCCAATTATGTCTGGATTACGGTCTACAAGAGGAATAAGAACAAAATTAGTAGCTTATGTCTGGATAATGGCAATTGAATCAGTGGGGAGGCGCAGATCAGTGCAGCTTTTGCTGAGTTCTTTGGTAAATTGCACTGCACGTCTGATTCTAGAAGAGCAGAGGATACGCTGATGGCAGTGGATAGTCAAATTTCTGAAAGTGAGAACCTGTCGTTCACAATGCCCTTCTCTCCTGATGAAGTTAGGAAGGTTGTGATGCAGTTTGGGAATTGGAAGGCGCTAGGGCCGGATGGTTATCCTGGTCATTTTAACAAGGAGCATTGGGAAGTGGTTTGTGGGAATATCAATAGAGCAGCTTCTTGTTTCAGTAATGGTGATTCTTATTGTGGCGAGCCTCAACAAGACCAATATAGTCTTTTTGTTGAAAGTGCCTCTCCTAGAGAATGTCTCAATTACGCTCGATTAGCCTGTGTAATAGCTCTATGAAGATTATCTCCAAACTTCTTGCAAATAGATTGAAACGTCTGCTTCCTAATCTTATCTCGGAGCATCAAAATGCCTTCGTTCCTAATAGGCTGATTCAAGACAATCTTATCTTAGCGCATGAAGCTTACCATTACCTCAAGTTGAAGAGGTCGAAGCATTGTCATGAATTTGCCTTGAAGTTGGATATGCAAAAAGCTTACGATAGGGTTGAATGAGACTTTCTTGAGACGGCTTTGTTGAAGTTTGGTTTAAATTTGGCATGAGTGAGGCTGATTATGAAGGTGGTTATCTCGGTTTCTTTCTCAATCATGATCAATGGGAAACATATGAGGAATTGTGAGCTATTTTAATCCTTCAAGAGGGCTGTGACAAGGTGATCCCATGTTGTCTTATCTTTTTCTTATTGTTGGGGAAGTTTTATTGAGGAATATTGAAGCTGAGATTATAAACGGTAATCTTCAAAGTATAAAGCTTATCCCTCAATGTCTAGGGCTCTCTCATCTCATGTTTGCTGACGATACAATCCTGTTTACTAAGGCCACTTTCGTGAATTCTAAGGCTTTGAAGTCGATCTTGGATTCGTATTGTGTTGCATCGGGGCAAGTTGTTAACCTTGGTAAGTCGTCAGTTTTCTTCTTTGCTAATACTCCTAATGAAATTCGTGAGATGATTGTAGCGGAGTTGGAAATTCCTATAAGTTCTTAGCCAAGAATTTATTCTTGGGGAAATTCCAAGAAAAGTGTGATGGCTTACATACGAGAGAGAATTAATCAAAAAATTCAAGGGTGGAAGGCTAATAATCTCTCTCAAGTTGGAAGAGAGATGCTCATAAAAGTTGTTGCCATGGCGGTTCTAGCCTACCATATGGCTATCTTCTTTCTTCCGAAGGCGCTTTGCAAATCAATCAACTTTGATCTTTCTAAGTTTTGGTGGGGTTTCAATGAGTCTAAAGAATAAGTGCACTCGAAATGCTGGGATGATCTTTGTAAGGGGAAGTTTGAGGGTGGTCTTGGCTTCAAAAATTTATAGCATATAATTTGGCTCTTCTTGCTAAGCATTGTTGGAGGTTAGTGAATAACATTTTCTCCTTGTGGGTTCGGGTTCTCAAAGCTAGATATTTCCCCCATATGAGTTTCTTGAATGCCAAAAAAGGGTCTAGGCCTTCTTGGATTTGGAACAATATGCTTGCTGGCAGAGATTCTATTGCGGAGAAGTTGATTTGGAGAGTGGGAAATGGTAAGGGTATTGATGTATGGGTGGATAGCTGGGTCCCAAACAACAATGGTGGTCGTATCATTCCAACTGATTCATCAAACCGGTTCACTCCCTTGTTGGTTGCGGATTTGATTGATTCTCAGAGGAATTAGAACATTGATCATCTGAACATGTTTCTTAGCAAAGATGATATGAGTGCCATTGGTGCAATTCAGGCAGGAAGTGAGTAGGATAGTGATGTGTTTGTGTGGCCTCATTCAAATAGTGGCTATTACTCGGCTAGGAGTGGGTACAAGTTGATTTGTTACGAGTTGGGGAAAGATTCTTTGAAGAAGATTAAGCCCTCCACGTCTCACATCATTGATTCCAAAGTTTGAAAAGCTATTTGGCAACCGGGTTTTGTTCCTAAGATCTCTAATTTTATGTGGCGTGCCCTTTCTAATGCTTTGTCCATGATTTGGTGCATTTTTAAGAGGAAAATCATTCATAGTCCGGTGTGTGAGCTGTGTGGAGAGCATCAAGAAACTGTGGAGCATTGCTTGTTGCTTTGTCTTTGGACCAAAGCAATTTGGTTAGGTACGTAGCACCCTTGGTTACATTCCGGATATAGCTTCAATATCTACTCTTGATGTCTGGCTGCTTGCTATGTTTATGAATTTCAGTGGTGGGGATGGTGGTACTTATAATCTCTTCTTGTTTGTGTGCTTCCATCTGTGGGGAATATGGAAGCAAATATGAAAGGCAGTCATGAAGAAGGTTCTCCTGGATACGGCTGCAACAATTGACTATATTAAGCGTAGTTTTGCCTAGTGGTCTATTGTTCAACCTATTCTACCGGAAGGAAATGTGAAGGTAGGTGATATAGTTGGGTGGCTGCCTCCTCCTCTAGGTTTTTTGAAGGTGAATTTTGATGCCTCTTGGAATTCTAAACATCCTAAGTGTAGTTTTGGAGTGGTTATGATGAGGAATGTGTTTGTTTAGCGGGAGCAAGTCATGTCAACTCTCATAATTATGTGGTAGAGGCTGAGTCTATGGTAGCTTTGATGGGGCTTCAAATGGTGGCTGACATGCAGCATAAGAAAGTGGTAATAGAAGGTGACTGTAAGGAGGTAATAAGTGCTCTCAAGGGTAATTTTTGTGTTAACTAGAGGTATGTTCCTATTTTAAGGAAGATTACTCAGTTGAGTGAGGCGTTTGATGAGGTTTTATGGAATTGGATTCCGCATGACGCTAACCGCTCAACAGATGCTGGGGCCAAGCTTGCAATGGTGGAGCTGAGCTCTTCGGAATGGGTGGAGACACCCCCACCTTTCCTCTCGGGTGATGAGGAACGATGGATTACTAGGACCGCCTAAATGTGTTATTGCCTGTTGTTTCCTTCATTGTTTTTAGTTTGGTAGTTGTGTTGTTTTTTATGTTCTCATGTTTCTTTCTTTTTTACTACTTGCGTTCTCTGTGTTGTTCTCTTAGTTTGGGCTTTGCCATGTTTTAATGAAGTTTCGTATTGACAAAAAAAAAATTATATATTTTCGGATTTTTTTCAACTTTCACAGTGTAACCACTCTACATTTTGTTGTTTCATGTTTTTGTAGAATTTCAAACCAAACCAATGAAAGAAGAATGTGAATGTGCTCTGAGTTAGAACTATAATAGAACCTCGATAAATTAATATCCGATTAATTATGAACCTCACTAAAATAATACTTTTTGCTAGTACCGACTCGAGGCTAACGTGCTAAATTAATATTTCGCTAAATTTGTAAGATAATAGAAATTTGAGAATTCATATACACTTCATCGAATATATAAATTAAAATAACATAATTTGTATAATAAATTTTACATTTATGAAGATTTCATTGAAAATTTTTGCTGATTTAATTATTATTAAATAAAATAATACAATACATCAAACAACATAATATTTTGAACAATAATATCTATGATAAATCCAACAATGTGGTGCATGAACATAAAGTAAAACTTTGTTCTTTGAAAAAATGAAAGAAAATATTTATTATACATTGATTAATTAATTATTAATTAATTATTAATTAATTATTAATTAATTATTAATTTATCGATATATTAATATCTCGCTAAATAATAAATTTCCTCAGTCCCGAGCCTATAAATTTATAGAGGTTTTAATGTATAGTAGTTTATGTGCTTGCATCACATTTTGTTGTGAGACTAGGGGAAGAATAAGAGAGACCCGACACTATTAACCGAAATAAATAGGAACACAAGGTAACATGCATGCAAAAGCCATGAACTGAAATAGGAATAGCTTGGATTCCTAAATGCCCAAAGTAAATTTCAGATGTCAAGTAAACGACTCATGTCTTTTATCATCGCATAAAATCACTCACAAAGATGTAATGATAAAAGATCAAATGAAATGATAACTTGAAGGCTTATACTCTGTCTTGAATTTTTTATGTTAGAATTTACTCAATTTCTAATCTTAGTCATCTATATTATAAATCTATAAATCTAAAAAGCGTGTGAGTAAAACAAAGAATTCTGACAATTTTGAAGTGTTTGTAGTGTCACAAACTCACAAGTAGAGATTGGTTTTTTATATTTGTACGTAGTACACCACTAGAATTGATTGGACCAAACTATACGAAATTGATATTAACCTAGCTAGTGTTTGGGGGTTAGATGATTGGCATTTGTCACATTCATTCCCATGGAAAATGAAGATCCTACTAATCAGCAAAGCTTCTATGAGCAAGTGAATCATATGCCTTGGCAATAGCCTAAAACAGAAGACAATCACTCTGTTTTGTTATCTGGGTGTCTCCATTACTCTCTTTGATGGATCGAGCTCATATAGTTCTAGTTGCGTTACCAATCCTTTTGTTCTGCAGAGACATTTTCAACCTATTCACACCTAGACCTCCCAAGCCTACCTTGTATCATTATCACCAGATTGCTGACCCTGATGAACAAGACCCTGATCCCCAAACCGAACAGCAAGAGATTCTCCAAGAGCCGCTTAAATTCCCAGTTCAGGTCTCTCTGAAACCTCATTTTTCATTATCATAGTGGCATAGTTTATAATTATGCACACGGATGAATTGCATATAAATATCACCTCATATATGCTGAAGATTCTTATCTTGATGTGTTTGTTCAACTCAGAAATCCAACGACATTGGAGAAACTGGCGTAGGAAACACCGTCAATATTGATTTTTGCACATCTTGTTCTTACAGGTTTCTCCTTTTTTTTTTTTGAGAACTTCTTCCCAATTCAAATTTTGATGATTGGTAACAGTGATCAAGCTATAGAACTATAGTAGGTAGTTAAAGTAGTCACATATTCTCATCACAATCCTTTTCTTTGCTATGTATAATTTGTGGCAGAGGAAATGCAATAACAATGAAAAACATGTTGGCAACATCATATCCTGGGATGACTGTTATACTAGCAAACCACCCTGCTTCATTACCAAAACGCTTGTTCAGCAAATTGGTACCAGTTATTCAAGTAGGGATCATCGGAACGATATTGGGCGGTGAGCACATTTTTCAGAGGCTTGGGATGCTGCCACCACCTTCTTGGTACCAGTCTTTGCAAGCTAATAGATTTGGGAGCATTGCAACCAGTTGGCTTTTGGGGAACTTCTTGCAATCATTCCTTGAAAGTACCGGAGCTTTTGAAGTTTATTGTAATGGTGAACTGGTATGATTTAGAGCAATCATCAATGATGTCTTGCAATCCATAGTTTCTGTTTGAGTTCCATTTCTCTTGATTCTCATCCTTGTCTCCTTTCACATTCTAGGTGTTTTCGAAGCTGAAGGAGGAGAGGTTCCCTAGTGAAATTGAGTTGAGGGATCTTGTTGGGAATAAGCTTGCTGCTAATTCGAGAACAGTTCTGAAAAGCTGACACCAGAAAAATGCGGCCATGGATATGTCATAGACCACTGTTTGTGACTAACTTTAGAGCATAAAATCAAATTTGCCTCGTCTTTTATTTTTCTCTGCAACAAGAGCAAGGGCTGAATTGTAACGAAACTGATGATTGAAATGCTTCGCAGTTTCTCCTTTATATATATTTTCACACTTCTTTCACAATCATGAACATATCAGAAAAAATGCGGCTTCCACTGTTGAAGCCAAGCAACCACCTAAACTGCTTTGCCACCACATAATTTAATGTGCATCAAATGCAACATACAATGAGATGACAAATTGAGTTCTATACACTACAAGCGTGCGAACTTCGGAATGTCTTCTGATCACGCCACAGATGAGGTCTTTACATAAACTGTCTTCTCTCGGCCTTAGTCAAAGAGGACCAACAACTCCCCTTATATGAAACCTGGAAGCCAGCAAAAAAGGTGGAACAATTTAAATATGCCACCATTTTCGTGCTTCTAGTGTCTTGACTAGCTCATTCGCCATTGATGCAAAATCTTCAGCTCCATTCTGTAGATCCTCAGTGCGCTTGCTGAGTTTCTGATGCAAGCGAAATTTTGAATTAGAAGAAAGTGAAAAGAAGCCAGTTGGTGTAAGAGTCATTCAAACATTTCCTCCGTTTTAAAAGTATACTGTCACTGGATCCAGGAAAAACTGAGATAAAGTAAAACAGTTTGCAGTCACTAGTACCCCCAAGTGACAGTATCACAGCATTTTTCCAATAAATGGAAGATGAAATATAATAGTCAGTTTCTCAAATCTGTCAACCTACCTCAAGCTTTTGCCCCCTCTCCATTAGCTTATTTCTTGCTTGAGAAGCCACCGAAGAAGCATCCTGAATCCATATTAGAGCGAAAATTAATTCTAGGGTACATGCTTATCTCATATAAAACCAGTATCATCATCTGAAATTACCTCAGCTTTTCTATATTTAGCTTTGATTTCTTCAGCAGTCCTAACTCTGGGTTTTGTATCACCAGTCCCACCTTGAAATAATCTATCCCTCTCTGAGTCCCCTTCTGCAATACAAATTTGTTCTTATTGTTGTGCTTTAATTTTTTTTTTTAAAAACATCATGCAAACATAACAAACAAAATTACCTCTCTTTTTATCATCAACATCATGGGATGTTGACGTAGATGCTACATATAGAGGTTCATCAATTTCAATGTCATCTGCCAAAACCATAAATTCAGTTTGAAATTAAAAGTGTACGGTTGACCCAACAAAGCAAAGATTCAACAGGGAGATGAAAATAAAGGAGTGAAGAGGAACAGACCTATGTTAAGCTCCAAATTTCCATGATGATCCAAAACTGGGACAGAATCCAACTGTTGAGACTTCAAAAACACGCCTTCGACACGGTCAAACCTGGATTTAGGAGTTGCAGTAGAATCTCCACTCTGAACCATTTTTCCTCCTTTCAAACCTTTGACAATACCACCTAATATCGCAGGGGCAGTACTCTGTATGTAGTGAATGCAACATAATGAATCCTTCAGAAAATAAAAACCTAATAAAAGTATAAAAACTAAATTTTGTTTTCTCTAAACCTGTTTCTTCTTCTGATTTGAAGAGACACTTAATGCAGCCTCTGCAGCAGATGCTAGAACTGGATCATGTAGACAAGGCAAAGACTCTGGAATCCTATAGAAGTAAAATTTCAGGAATCATCTTTATTACTCCCAATTCAAAAACCAAACTTTAATGCTTAATGCCTCAACTTCACATCTAAACCAATGGACCAGTAGCTAGATTGCTAAACTAATATGATGAAAACAAAAGAAAAAGAATGCACCTGAAATCATTTTCAGCAGCTAACAGGGAGATGAATGCTGTTTCATACCCATTTTCCTGTAAGAATCATACTAATCAGTCATGCCTCAATTTAACAGCAACAACTCAAGTGCCCCTACATTTCTTAAATTTTCGGAAAAACATTACCACTGTAATATGCGCATCATCAAAACTCATTGTCTTATCCATGTTTGCCTTAGAGTTCCACCTTAGAATTGACATCAAGGAGCTTTCTTTCACCAATTCTAAATCAGGAACAGATCTGCACATTGAAAGGTATGATTATTCCATTAAACGATTGCATCTTTTTTCTTCCCTTCCGTAACGAATGGATTACATAGTGGACCAACATTTTTTTATGACATGCTATGGATATCAGCAATTTCAATCAATAATCTATCAATTATGATAGGTCGATGGGAGGCGCAGATCACTCAAAGTAGCACATTCTGTATTTTTTTTATTATTGCTGCCAGGAAAGAATGAGAAACTCTACCTAATTTCAATCTCTCCCGTCTGAAATAGCAAAGTCAATCCCCAAACTTTTTTAGATTTCTTCAGAGTTGCTGACCAGATGCAAGTTCTTGCATGTTTCACCTTCCGAATGGGTTCATTGTTTCCCTAATGAGAGCATATAGCCTTAGCATGCTAAGAAAAATGCAACAAAGTAGTAAGCAAGAACAAAGGAATATGATAAAGGCAGCATAACAAGCACCTGAATCACAGATTTCGTCAAGTACATGTGTACTGAATCCACACAACAAAGCAAAATCAGCGAGTTCAACAATCTTTCTTCAGAGTATGCATTTTCTGAATTATAGTTCAGGTCTCCCTCGAATGAATTTAAAGGAACCGGATAACTTCCTGCCACAGAGTTGTTCTTGGTTGAAGAATCCTTTGCCGCCTCCTCCGGCAGATTTGCATCAGATACTTTAGAGGCTGAAATTCTGCCATCTGGAGTAAAAATCATAATACGTAGAAACTCAGAATTGTCTAATTACTAAATAAATGAAATATAACAAGTGTTTAGTGTTTTCCTAGATTGAAATTGATACTTGCCTATAATATACATTGAAATTGCAACCGACTCCTTTTTCAATTGCCAAGGCCGAGGGATGATCATATTACCCGTGTTTCCACAGATTAAATGTATATTTGCATCTTTGGTTAAGATGAATATTACTTCCTCTGCAGGGTGAACCTGTGACTTTGTTTCTGAGAGCTTTGAACTCTTCAAGAAGCCTTGAGGATTTGTAATTTCTTTCCAACTCATTGATATGACTGGGGAGCTAGATAAAGATGCAACTTTAATGAAAAACAAAATAGATAAGGAACTTGTGTCCAGCATTGCGACCTGAGACGGGAACATCAATTTAAAATCCTTCAAAACTATCAAACGATTAAAAAAAACTATCAACAGTAATGAACAAATGAAACTTACATGACCACATTCAAATCCCACTGCAAGTTTACCTCCATGCTTCACAAACTGTAGCACTTGAACTCGGGAATTAGTAAGACTGAAAACAGCTCTGCATTGAGGTCCTTTGACTTCAGACAAACTGTGGGCTAATAAACAAGTTATCAATTGTTAGCTTGATAGAATAAAAGCTCTAGAATAACAATTTCAAGGTCATATTAAGCGGATTTGATCAAAGAAAGTCAAGGACATTGAATACCTTCACATTTGGTTTCGGTTACAAAGAGGAATTTTATCTCATCTGAACACCCTTTAAGGTTGTAAATACGAACCTATTCATGCCGGTGGAAAGTCGATCAGTATAGTAAAACTTAGAAGTGAAATATAGTAATTAATAGTGAAAATATCTAACCAAACCAGATTCACTGCCAACAGCCAAGTTTAGAGTGGAGATGCATAAATCGATTCCTGAGACTGGAGAACTTAGACCAGCCACTCTTATACCTTGTACCTGCCAATTAGATTAAAATAACTTAAATATGTCTACCTTATATACAGAGAAGTTGTGTGCTACATGAATATATATATATATATATATATATATTATAATAGTACATTCAATATTCAATGAGTGGTGAACTGGTGATACCTCGCCTTCTAAAACACAGACACAAGATAAGAGCGGATATGTGGCATTCCAGATCCGAACAGATCCATCTGAATATCCTGCTAGATATACTCTCTCAAGACCACTATTCTTCGAAAGAGATAATTGACTGGGCACACCTCCAGTCAAGGGCCAAGTTGTACCATCTACTGAAGTTGGTAATGAGCACAGGTTCAGAACTGAGGATATCTGAAAAATAAAAAATGAAGCATGTGAGGTAGAAAAAGATAAGCATGAGCACTTTATGAATGAAAAAAGTGAAACACCCCTGCCAGATATAAACTCGAAAAATGTTATACCTCTGATAGAGCCTTTAATGAGTTCTCCCCAGTAGGTGTCTTAACAAGTTTGGCAGCAGTCATGGTCGGATTAGTAGTAGGTATCACCACTGGAAAATCCAAACCAGAGACAGATGGTTTCTTTTCTTGCTGGGATATTAAGGTGGATAGGCTGGTTTCATCATAAAATTGCAATTGGCCAGGATTTGTTAACACAAAAGCATCAGCTCTGTGATTACCCACAAATGCTGCAGAATGTGGCAATAAAATCATGTCTGCAAACGAACCAGTAAGGATAAGGTCTGTACGGCCAACACACCTTAAATTTCCCATCCCAGATGACCAATCAAGAGTTAAAACCTGGACAGAAGAAAAACAATCAGCACCAATCTTGAATGCCAGTAGCTTTCAGAGATAAGACAAAGCAATGAAGCTCTGCTTCATAAAGAATGAAGCGACAACACATGCAACATATTAATTTCCAAACGCATCCAGGATACAATCATAAAACTAAAAATCAGTTAATCAATATCAGAATCAGAACTGGAAAAAGAGGCAAGGGACAAAAAACTGCATGCAGCTCATACTAGATGAGAAATCAAAATTATGTAATAAAGAGCGAAAATGTTGTTTATTTGAAAATCATCAGGCATATAAACCAATTTTATTGTTTCAAGATATAATTTCACTTTCACACTTATGTCTTTACTATTTCTAGGTATGTTGTAATGTTATTGAGAAGTGTAAGCTTGGATGGATATCTTATATTGGGACAAATCCATAAAATATTCAGCAACTGCATTCAATTGCAACTAAATGGCACAAAAGGGAAGTCAAACAACTTTAAACATATGACGCACCGTCAGAACTTCGTCTGATCCTATTTCATCACCACCATAGATAAATAGTTGTCCATCACAATCATTGTGGGATTTATTTAATGTGCACCACTGCAAGACAATGACAGGAAGTCTTCTTTCTGCTGATGATAACCGTAATTTAACAACATTATTAGATGATGACAATACTTGCTGACCCTTACTGGAAGCAGCAGAGGACGTGTTCCAGAACAATATATCTCCATCTACATATCCCACAGCCAAAATGGACCCATTGGATGATGCCCAACAAAGAGCGCTTATCTCTTTCTCTGCCAGTTCATTTTCTATGGTATTTTCAGGAGAATCTATATTGACTTCATCAGTAGGCTTAACAACTCCATCCTTTAGTTGGAGATCCTTACCACCTCCAAGAAAAACAATCTGAGCTTCAGAAACGTCCCACAGAATAAGCAGCCCATTTTGATATGCAATCAGTACTCTGATAACAACAAACCCTCATCATTCAATAAAATGTATAAATATAAGGTAGTTTTTCCGATTATTGATGTAAGCCTTGACAAATATAAGCAAGCAGCGAGCAAAAGTCAGATATAAAATCTTTAGAAGTTACTAGCAAACTGCAAAACTATAATTTTAAGAGAAGTATTTGAAGTCCTCCTTGGCCATATAAAAATCTGAACTGTTGCCTTGATAAAATAAAAAAGAAGAAGAAAAAAGCATAATAGCATTTAAATGCGATACTTGTGAATTTCAATATATCCGTCTTATGAAAAGAAATTGCTCTCTTAGATGATAATTTGATTAAAGAATAATTGGTTCTATGAAAAATAGACATGTTTACTAATTATTACTTAACTGAATTTAAGTAACTTAATTTAAGAACAACGGCCAGCAGTGATGATTGTTCTGGCAAAATCAGAAAGAGAACATCTAGGCCAATCTGTTTCACACTATTAAGGGATTATGTGATGTGAGAAATTATAAATATGCCATTACTTGCCTATTTCCATATGAACCAGGCTGGGGAAGAAGTCCAACTATCGGTTGATCAGTCGAAAATGGAAACTCAGCAGCTTCTGCATGATAGCAAAGAACAATAGGATGAGTAATAATTGTAGAAGAAATGAATCATACTGTCGATAACAATATGGTACAGATATTGATAGACATCACAATAAAAACAAGACACCTCACGGGAAAATACTAAGACATAGGTAGTAGAAATCTTTGACATCCCTACAACTTCAAAATCCAATTCCAACTCTTTCTCAGTAACAGATTTTATTTAAACATGTTAACACAACAAGGTCAAGGAAACTCTTAAGAACATGTTGTCCAACAAAACTGAAACAATAAACAGAATGGACAGAAGCAAATCATGGCCTGAGATTAACTGAACTTGGATCCCTGATTATCTGAGTAAAAAGAACACAAAGACTGACAATTTAGCGACCCAAAGTTTTCATGCGACAATCATATCATCTTAATTGTTGCAACACTCTTTACTGAATTGATGCCCACATTTGCGAGATTTATGATAAAATGTTCTCAAGCATCCCAGAGGACATTTTATATTTGTTTATATAGATATATTTTTGTTCTTTGGTTTTTACTTTATTTTTCTAGGGAGACACCTCTTCTATGGATAGAGCCCTTGCATCGTTCAGTTAGCTTCTTCTACGATAAGGTAATCAACATAACAGAGGGAGCTAATGTGAGCTAAAAGAGATGCCAACTTATGATTCCTTTATGCACTTCAGTTATAAACCAGCAGAGTGAAGAAAATAAGAAATACCGCTTAATGAATCCGCAGATATTTGATATGGCAACTGCAAAAGTTTTCCCTCCTCAGCATCATACTTCACCACAGACAATAAAGCATACTCATCCCCCACGTACCTACGAATTGTAAAGTACTAGAAAGATTATCAAGTGTACTTCTCCATCTGATAAATAGATGACTGCAAACGAAAAAGAAAAAAAGAAAAAAAGAGAGAGAGAAAGTAATTCTGTTCTGGTCAGTAAAATACATTAAGTTGGAGCCATGGATTACAGAAAAAGCAGTTATATTTGATTCCCACTCTAGAGAACAAACTAGGCATCTGTCGTCAAGATTCCAAACCTGCCAAAAATTGAGAAGTTACTGATCAATTGTAAGCAGAAAGAATGTCCTATTGTTAGCATTTCATTATCAACTATAGTTGTCAAGTTAACGGTCTTTGCTGCAATCAACTATCATCTATTTCTGTAATAGATTTAGTTGAACAGGTAAACATAATTCACCCAACCACAAACACTATGCGGAATAGCTACCTAAAAGACACTGCTCTTTAAAAATTGCCAAAAGGGAAATTAAAGAGGATGCATGACATAGAAAGACTTTTATAAAACTTTCACGTTTTCCATGTACATTAAGGTGGCATGGAAAATAAACACTACAGAGTACAAAGAATCAATACCTGAATGTTATTATCATTTAAGATGCTGACCAAGTAACCCTGATTTTGTAGAAACTGCAAAAAGTACAGTAAATTTAAGTTTACTGGTTAATCAGTAAGAAAAAGAGAAGAAGAGTAGTCAAGTAATGCAGACCGGAAGGAAAAGGTGTACCAAAATATATGTACATGAATGTAACCTTAAGGCATAGACTATATTTAGTAATTCCCTCCACGCGGAGAAGTCCGTCCGAAATTCACGCACTATATGTATGGGTCAGTAGTTGTTTCTTCAAGTATTTAAAAAAAAAATTACAGTGGTTTTCTCAATATGCGAGATACTATTTTTACTTATTTGTTTTGATGAAGGAGAAAGTATCAGCCTTTTCAAAAATTTATAGAAATATTCCTTGAAAATATCACCCTACTATACCGTACCCTTGTATTACTAACAGTAGACTAAGGGGGAACATGAAAAAAATATATATTACAGTAAATATATATAGGTGATGGTGCAAGCTGATACCTCAATGAATTTGTAAGGAAGTTGCTTTGGGGATATAAGGAGCCCTTCAATACCGTCACCACCAATTACTTTGATCCTTCCATCCCTATCAGCATCAAAAACAAATAATGTCACACAATCGTGCATAATTGATGTCAAGCAAGACGATCCACTGTTCATCAAAGTGAACACACAACGCAATCCTAGCAGCCTATCCAGCTGAAAGTTACAAAAATATTGCATTGCCTTCTTTGAAATAAGTACACAACCGCTCTCACCAAAACTACCTACCTATCTTCCATAATTAGTTCTAACCACAATCAATGTACAAGGAAAGGAGAAAGCACGAATACTAGTTTGCAAGGTACAGTCACTCGAAATTAACAGTCATGCTAAGAAATGCATAGCGACAATGCTTAGTAGCAACAAGTAAGCCAACTTATCAGCAACATTTACTATCCAAATTCTGCGAATTTAACTGCGAAAAAGATAGAGAAAAAAAGGTGCATTTGAACTGACAGTGTCCCGATGGCGAGAAGACGCTGAATGGGGTCAAAAGCAAGAAGGGACGAAGTAGATGGAATCCCGTAATGAACTGCAACTCGCAGGTCCAAGTCTGCTGACGTCAAGCTGCCTTCTTGCTGCAAATTCTGCTGAAATCAAACAATCACAAAACTCAATCAAAACTTGAAAGCACAAAAAAGAAACACCGATCGATCACAAGTCCCATAGTAGTTAAAATCCAATTAAAAGCTCTTCAGTTTCCAAGAGCTCGAGCTCGAAATTCAATTCACGGAAGCACAACTCTTTCAGATGGAAGCAAGCGAATCGAAAGAAGAAAGATTTAGCCAATTACAGTAAGAAATGAAAACCCTAGGCACTCGATCAATCAATTCAACTCGGTTGTTGTAGTAGAAGGGTAAAGGAGTAGAGATACAGGCGGCGGCGATGGGATGGCCGGAAAGTGAAGGAGGAATACCTGAGAATGGTGGTGGTGGTGGTTGACGGCTTTCTGAAGGAGTCGCTTGGCGAACATAGCGAGAGATTTTGGAGGTGAATCGGAGAGGAGACTTTGTTTAAGTAATCAAACGATTCAAACCGATGACATTTCATACTCTTAGAGAGAGAGAGAGCTGTAAATATTTATTTTTTATTCATTTATCTTTTATAATTGCGTGTTGTAGTCCTTCTTCTCTCTAAAAATTCTACTCCCCCATCACTACAATAGGACAACTGACTACACATTTCATATTAATTTTCATGAAATGGTAAAGGTTAGAAAAATACATGAAGTCACTAATTGAGGATTAATTTTAGGTCAAAAGAAAAATAACACATAAAACACAAGTCTCCAACTCAATTAAACTCGAGAAAGAACGAGAGGAAGCTAAATGAATTTACACCCAAAAGTATAAATGGTTGAAATCTACTACATACACACCACCAAGCAATAAAAATTGTCGTTGTATTCGTTGTCGATAACAATGAGATCTCTCTAGCTTTCGATTTAGTTACCAGCTTGTTTTGGGGACTAAAGTGACTTGATTTAACTCCGTGATTGGTAGGCAGATCACGATCATCCACTTAGGTCAACTACTGGTTATCGCATTAAAAAAGGTACTAAACTAGAATTCTGTTATCTAAAATCATTTCGGATAACTAATGTACGTCAAACTAATTTCGCATAAATCGTGTGGAAACCATAAGGCCATAACTCAAAAGCTCCCTCAAATATTAATATTAGAAAGGGGAGGAGTGGTGCCTTATGGATTTGAATAATAATACCCTATATATTGAATGTATAGGGAGTTACAATTTACAAATGTAGAAACCATAAATAGACATGGGTCAAAGGTTAGAATAGGGGAAAAATCAAATGATCAGAAAGAGGACAACATATAAAAGCCTAGAGTTGCGTGCCAACAACCTCATCACTGATCCGCCTAATTTGGAGCTCAAACTCAATCGCCACTGATCCCAACGAACCGGAAAGCACTGAAAAAAAAAACCCAATCCATTTTTTCATCATGACTGTACCACCAAATCAAGGTAACCACGATTCAGCTCAGTCTCTACTTCGTTATTCCTCCAAATCAATAAACTAAATGAATTGGAATTGTCGGGAGGGAAAAAGATCAATAATTTATGGCTTTTTGTTGGATTCTTGAGCTTGAACGAAGTCTTGTTCATTGTGTTTTTGGTTTTAGTGATTCTGATAATTTTTGATAAGCTGGTATTGTGTTGTGATATTAGTTGCAGATGAAGCGATGACCACTTATTTCAATTCACCTGCATTGGATGTCTCCCTTGCTTTTCCACAGGCAACTCCGGCCTCGACATTTCCTCCCTGCAGTAAGAAATCATACTCATCACATATATACAATATGTCAAAATCAAAATGATAGTCGATAGATAACTCGATAGTTTATGTATGCATCCATTTTGTGAACACACGCATTGTGTGATTTATTTGTTTTTTAAATTTCTGTTGATATTGTTATTATTACTGTTCTGTCGAGTATTTTGCACGCAGAAAGATTTTGCTTAGTTGCCAGTTCTATTTGTAGAAAATGTAGGCTATTAGGCGATTTCGGGTATTAGCTTTCCTTGCTATCATCTCGTGACCTTGAAAATTTACAGCTTCCGACTCTTATCAATCTAATGATCTATTGACGCCTGAGGAGTAGGCTATCAGGATGAAAGTAGGACAGGCTGTAGAGAAAGAAGTCGCTCCAATCATGGCAAAGGTATACTTTTTGTTAAACTTATTAGTGTTTGTGTACTTATTAGATTCTAAACAATTCAGCTGTATTCAAACCCATAAATATTGAGATTTATCTGTGAATTTGATTTTTCAGTATTGGGAAAAGGCTTCCATTTCATATTATTCCAAAGCTCGGTGCCTTGCGAATTGCTGGGGGCACAATCAAGGTAACTAGTGGATTCTATATCTATTATTTTGAGTTGTGATTTGGAGTATGTCCGTATGGGTCGTTAAACTTGTTTTGGACCTTCTTGCAATCAGGGCTATGGGTGTCCTGGTCTCTCTGTTACAGCAAGTGCTATTGCTACAGAAGAAGTTGCTAGGGTTGATGCTACATGTTCGACTTTCATCCTAGTGCATTCATCACTAGCCATGCTCACTATTGGTGAGAACTTGGAAAATCTTGTACTTTGGAGTCTCTAATTTTCAAATAACCAAATTATTAGCTGTTTGCTGTACTGATACCACTTTACTTTAATAATGAAATAAAATATCTTGCACCGGATCCAAAATCCAAACACTGCTGTTGATAAGTCATGCCTTGGTCTAACTCTTTTCTGGCTGTGAAGAATAGCATTATGTGGATCAGAGGCTCAAAAGCAGAAGTATCTACCGTCTTTGGCTGAGTTAAAAACCACAGCAAGAAAGGTATTGGCTCTCAACCTTGCCTATTTGCTTGTTTATATTTGTTAAATGACTCTTTTTTTGGTTTTGTATCTTTTAGCTTACAGATCCCTATAGAACTGTGATTATGGTCTTAATTCTCATTTTTATCCCATATCTAATGTAATTGGGATAATTAGGTGGAAGGAGGTTGGATTCTTGACGGCCAAAAGCGCTGGATTGGAAACGCTACCTTTTCTGATGTGCTGGTTATTTTTGCTAGGAATACAACAACAAATCAGATCAAGGGGTATGTGAATCATAAATGTGCGGCAAAGTCTCTATATTTGGTAGTTTTTTAGTTATACTGCTCCATATTCCTTTCTCATTATTTTTCATAGTTCATGAATAGTGCCCTTTTGTTTTTGAGAAATGTATTGCATTGGTATGCAGATGCTCTAGTTTGTGCAAAAGCTCACAAGTTCTCCTCTTTCTGTTTCAGATATATAGTAAACAAGAATGTCCCTGGACTGAAAGCGACAAAAATAGAAAAGAAAATTGGTTTGCGTATGGTCCAAAATGGAGATATTTTGTTAAATCAAGTTTTTGTCCCTGATGAGGATAGGTTACCTGGTGTTAATTCTTTTCAGGATACCAGCAAGGTATAATGCAATTGTAAGAAATAATTTCTTGCAGTCTGTTCTATCTTTTAGGCACTTTGAGCATAATTGTCGAAAGGCAGAATATTTGTTGTATGTATCAAGTCATTATTAAATGATGAGTTGTTCTTAACTAGTGATTACTTATGTTTGTATGTTGCCTACTTTGAATTACTGGAAATAGGTACTTGCTGTTTCCCGCGTCATGGTTGCATGGCAACCAAGGATGCACAAGTACATACGGGTACGGCATGACACGGGATACGTTCTTTTCTAAAATATAGTGTTTTTGATACGTTTTGTAAAATAATATTTAATATATATATTATATATATAAATTCTAAAAGTTAATCAAACAAGCAATTAAAATACCTAAATTCCATTAATTTTATAATAAACATAAGTTTATAAATTAAAATACTTAATAAGTTCAAGCAAATACAACAATGGAATGAGCTATTAGACTCTCCACCTAATTGTAATTAGTAGTTTAGTACTATAGTTATTCTGAATGTTTAACGTGGCATTGACAATTATACCCCAAAACGTATCCAAAATGTCTTTTGACCGTATCAGGTGAGTTGACTATATAGTACATATTATGGATACGTATTTTCAGCCACGGATACATAAATGTAGCGTATCCATACCGTACCCGTATCCGATACGGGTACGATACGGGCATTCATTTTTTCTCACGGTGCATCACAGCTGGCAACCTATTGGTATATCTATGGGTGTCTATGATATGTGCCACAGGTATAAAAACTGTATCTATGTGTCTGCATTTCTCTTCTACCGAGTCTATTTTCAAGCTTTCAGTACCAAGTCTGATCTTTGAGGGATTGAAAGGTATCTGAAGGAGAGAAAAAAAATTCAGAGCACCCTAGCAGCTTTTCAAATCAACCAAGAGAAACTTATTCATATGCTGGGTAATGTTCAAGCCATGATACTTATAGGTTGGCGCCTCTGCAAGTTGTATGAGGCAGATAAAATGACTCCAGGTCAGGCTAGCATGGGCAAGGTGAGAGGAAATTGCATTCTCTTGTTTATTACAGCTATCAAATTGTGTATCCAATCTTAACAAATTATTGTACATCTTCAGTCATGGATCACTGTGAAAGCAAGGCAAACAGTTGCTCCAGGGAGGGAATTACTTGGTGTCACGTCAGATAATTTTCTATTCATACATAAGTAACTAACTAAGAGATGAGAATGAAACCTTTGCAACTAGAAAGTCGGATAAGATTCCATATCCAATACGATTTTAGTTTAGAATTTAGAATTTGGATCCTTTGCTGCACTTGCCAAGTTGCAAGTATCCAATTCTTGGAGAATATGTCCACCCACATACCCAAACCGTGTTGTGGTTTGATTTCCTCCTATGCTCGCTTACCCTCAAATTTAGAATACATGTTTAAAGTGAAAAATGAGCAACAGGATCCGGATCCTTACTTTCCTCACCACCATACCTGTTTTGTTTGGTACATTTATATCTTTCAGATGGTTCCTGTCCTTTGTGTTAACATAGTTCAGCATTTTCAGTGTTACAAAGTAAATCTGATTGCATCAAGTCTTAAACTTGGTATGGTATTGGGGGGCTAAATGCTGGGCACTGAAGTCCTTACATACACATCGTTCTGTACAATTTTCTAAAAGTCTCTGACATTTCATTTCACCTTGCAGGCTTTCTGTGATTTGGAACCCATCTACACCTACGAAAGTGGACATCAATAGCCTTGTCACAGGCCGGGAAATCACTGGAGTTGCCAGCTTCAAACCAGCTGCATTGAGCAAACAAAGGCGCCTGTAGCAGCATTACTTTTGTAGATCTCAACTCTGGAATACAAAGTGTTATCTTGACAACACGGTTTAAATAAGATAGACAGACGTGCATTGTTCAAATTTCAAGTGTTGATTAGTTGACAGTAGAAAATAAAGATGTATATTAACAACTGTATTTGCCATATCATCCAATGCCTGAGAACCAGGTTTGTGCATCCAATCAATCTGGCGAACCCAACTTTCACCAAAACAACAAAAATCTTGAACGTCACATTTTCCGGCCCGAAGTTTCGTGAAATACGGCGTAGTCAAGGTTGCACAGCTCTATTCGTATGGACCAAAGTCTCCAACTCCATCAAATTCCAGTCTCGCACAAGCTATGCCTACCTTCCAACAGAAGCAAAATCTCTGTTGATGCTCAATACAAGTGTTACCCTTTTACAGTCAAGAGTGCTCCAAAAGTTTTTTAGTTTGGCAAGCTAGAAGCCTTGAATCGTAGCCAAACGTCGTAAGCAACAACACGCCACCTACAAGACTCACTACATAGGTCTAGGGAAAGCAGGATCCCTCGATACAAAGAAGGCAAGAATGAACCCTTTTACAAGGAAATGGGCCGTAGCCGTAGGACACCTCAACATCCAAAAATCGCCTTAAATTTTTGACTACTTTGCATGGGTTGATAACTTGGGAAACAAATTTAAATTTAAAGTATCATAACAATAAAATTTTGATTGTTAGGCTGAAATTTAAAAAAAAATTAAATTCGCAGTATAACATCAATCCGATGATTCGCCAGACAACAATTGTATTAGTGATTGTAATTAACAATTAGAAAGAACACTAAATTGAGGACCAGTTGAGGGCTATGTATCTAATTATAGACCCAACATATATACGAAAAAAGACAACAAAGTGAAATGTTCTCTAACTAGTGCCATCCTCATTATTATACTCATATATATTCTTTCATCAAATTAGCAAAAAACAAAAAGAAAACAAGAAGAAAGTAACTAACTAACTAGCTTACTAAACAATTAATAAAAGTTCCAAACTACCACCGCCTTCCGGAGCGCTGCTGCCTCTCCAACCCACGGTTCCTAATTTTGAGCTGAAACTGACCCACCGTGACCAGAAACCTCACCGCCTGAGCGCCGCTGAGCATCTCCACCAGCTTGGTCGCTATAGTCGTCCTCAGCAAGTCCGCATTCGCCACCACCACTCGCAATGCCGACTTCAACGACCGCGTCGCCTCCTCCTCCTCCCCCTCGCCGTCTATCCACCGCGAATAACGACGCGCCACGTTGACGAACCGAGGTGCCGCCACGCTCTCGTGTATCTTGGCCAGCTTATCATTCAGCGTCCGCTCCTCGACCCGGGTCTCCTCTATCAGCCGGGCCACCCGGACCCGCTGGTCGTCGGACAAGTCGGGTACGGAGTCCGTAAAGAGCCGGAATGCCAGACCCGGTTTGAACCCGGCTATCCAGAGCAGGGCCCGCTCCAGCGGAGTGAACCAAGTCGGACAAAACACCCGAAACACATCTCTCTCGGCGATTCTTGATTTCTCTTCATAGTATTGCTGGTAATGAAGAAGGACCCGACCAACGAGGTCCCTGAGGTCGACGTCACGGACCTCGTCGGCCCGCTGCTGGGCCGACTGGAGCTCGTCGAGGTAGTGCTCTTGCCGCACCAGCCATGCCTCGAAGAAGGCTTCAAAAGAGGACATTGAGTAAAACTAAAGTCAAGTTTGAGTGAGCGGTTTTGCGTTTTGCTGCCAAGAAAAATGGTGGCTGGGTGGATACTTATGGGATGGAATACTTCGAGAGCAAGGTAAGGATTGGGGGAAGAAGACAGGGGGAGATCGAGGTTTTAAAAGACACGTGTGGAACTGGACGCCAAAATAGAGTTCTGTGGGATTTTGGTCGGTGTGCAAAACCGACTCAAGACCATTTAAACTAAAAAAAGGTCGGGATGGTAACTTGGAGTTGGAGCTCGGTGCTTATTGTCGTGTAGCTGAAGAGGGAGAGATCAGAATCATCAGATAGCGCATGGAAGGAAACCCAAAAATTTACAGGATCTGGGATTCTGGGTTTTGGGCTGACGGGGCAACACGTCTCAAGAATGCGAAGTGGAGAGGTTATGTGAAGACAAGTCATGTTAGTCATCGGGTGAAAAATTGAGAAGAAAGGGGAAGGGGTGGAGTTCAGGTGTTAAATGCAAATGGCTAAGATCGGAGAGAGAGGTAGAAGAAGGAAGCCAGATGGCTGTGACGAAGGGAAGCTTGTACGTCGACCAATTGGTGCTCGTGTTGCCAATTGAAGAGGTTGAAATAGTTGAACAGCCAATGATGGAGGAGGAGGAGACATATCAACTCATTCAACTGTTGACATATTTTCAGGTACTCGTTGATTTTATGATCTCTAGAATAGTATTGACGTGAAACAAGTAACGAAGAAACTCTTGTGCTGCTTGCATGTCTGCATTGACCATGTGAATAAGGATTCTTCTGTTATTGGTGTTTGTAGCTCTAGTGATTAGGCCATTTACCAACGTGTAATGATGGCTGTAACGAACGAATATGGTTGCTTGCCAGAATCACAGATGCAACCAGTTTTGGAAACTCAATTATGTAACAGCAAAGTTGCCCTAGTTGAGTAATGCAAACTTAATAGAATCCTGCACGAGTGTAAATCCGAGAAAGGCATCCATGGATAGATGTCACTGAGTAACAACAATGAACAAGAGCTGATTCAACGTTTTACATTCCTCAACTACATGTCACATACTGGGAAACAAGACAATGCATCCAAAAGAGCCAACAACAGGAGCAGTCCTATATGCGTAAAGAAAAATAAGAGCAGCCCAAACACATAGTAAGCAGAGTCCTATATGAAGACGTTTGCTAAGCAGATCCGACTGATAGTAATATAAGCTAGCGGCAATATTTGAGCACAACAAAATGATCTCACTAAGCTAAGCGAACGATCACCTTTTCTTGAAACCATACTTCTTCCTTTCATAGAACAGATCTGTTTTGGCACTTCCTAGATTCACAATTTTTGGACACCCGTCTCTATCTTTCTCCTGCTGAGTACACTCCTTGCAGTAATAAGCATCAGAAATTCCAACACCACCACAGATAACACACCGTCCCTGGAAGGATCCATAGTTGCACTCATCGCAGACCCTAACAAGTGTGCAGGGGCGCACATAGGAGTCACATATCACACACTTACCATCACACTTTTCGCACAACCTTCCAATAGCTATTCCTGGTTGTTTCCTGCACATAATCAGATCAGGATGATGCTTCGCCATGTTCCTGCAACAACACTATTGCTACTCCTGCAATTGTAATCCATAAGTATAAATGTCAGTTACTTTCCCAAATTACCAGCATCATAGCTTATAAATCAATAAGATAGAAACCAAAAAAGACTTGTGAAATTAGTTTGATAGATGGGTTTCAGAATTAGAGCCCTGTTGAGAGAAATTGCCAAAAGCAATGGCCCTGTTGACTTGTCAGTTGCTAATAGATGCTACATTTTCTAACAGTCATGAACGTTCTTTCTCAAATTTGTTCATCAACAGTTGCAAGCTGAATAGTAACTATACTAAATTTAAGAAAGAAGCGAAATCACATCTATGTGCATGTCTACTAACTTTCAGCAAATAAAATTGAAGGTGTGCATAATAATGAGAAAGAAACTATCAAGCTGGAACGTCAATCATTTTTTGACAGGAGTAACAGTACTTGAATTATAGCAATGCTGCAACATGCAGCAAATGCAATACAAGAAGCTGATGGAGGAAGTGACAACAAAATGATGGATCAGTTAAGACTACAGCTGCCAAATATCATAAGACAATGACTTCCATACGACCCCTTGAGAACAGACCAGAAATAGCTTACGCCGAAAGCAATGTTACAGCAAAGAACAAAACCAAAGACAGTCCAAAGCAAGCTCCAACAATTGCTGCAAAAGCTTTTCCCTGAGACCTAAAATGGAACTTGACGGTGAACCAGGATAATCCCTTGTCCACGAAAGGAGCAAGAGCAAGGGCTCCTCCAGCTCGAATAAGCTTAGTAACCTGGCTACCAGCCCACACCATGGCCATTATTTTAAGAAATCGCTGAGCAGCTGCGAGGTAGCCCATCTTTCCAGGTGCAGGAGCAACATAAAACCACACGATGAGAAATGTCGTAAGATAATAGACAGTATTCAATAACCCGTACGACAACAATCCAGAAATACCATATCTCCTCAGTTTCGCCAACGTATCATTGGATGTGGCAGAACCTCTCTGACCACTATCACTATTCCTCCTTGAATCTTCAGGTTCAGGATCAGAATAATGACTACCAGTATTATTTCCATCAATCGAAGACAATCGCCGAAACTGGTTCTGATTCAGTTGTCTGTAGCCAAGCTTTGGCAACAAAACGCAGGGCTTGCTCAGGTACGAAAATTTATTGCAGCACAGGGGTTGCAAAAAAGGAGTAGGCAGAGTCAGGCAACAAGCCATGATCGAGATAGAGAAAGCGTATGACTCTATGGCCGTCTACAAATCCAGACAAAGTAACTGCTTACATTCACAGGCCATGCAACCTAAGATTATCATAGTCAACGAATCAACAATGGGGACTTAAATTGTGCATTAATCCCAGTGGTATACTTTCACAAAATCAATACAATCATTTTCTCAAGGGCAACAACAACTAACATGAACAGCAACATCACCAATCGAAGGAACTATGTTCCGATATCAACATCGATTTCCCTCTTGATTCAACTTAATTCTTCGAAATTTAGGTTTTTGTGATGGTTGTCAATTCCCAAATTTCCTTTTCTTTTTATAACTACAATGAAATTGTGAGCTTCAGGCATGCGCCTCAGTAAGATTAGACGCCGAAAATAATCGAACAAAGTGTGGATGGAGCTGAAAAATTCTAAGGGAAATTCGAACATAATGCGATGTGGAAATCATGATAAATCAGATGCGCGCATTCATAGTTAGAAGAGTCTAAGTGTGGCAGCAGTTACTACATTCAACAGAAATCAACAAGGAGAAGAAGGTGATAGTTACCGAGGATGGAGAAGAGTAGAGGAGGTCGTAGCTACTTGTTCTTCTTCACTATGACAAAGGTGGAGGAGCTTTGGAGCTTAGGTCACACAGAGAGTGTGAAAACTGAAAACCCCAATCCAGCAAAACCACGTCGTTTTATGGGTTTTCTTAAATTTTTATCATTTTGACTCTTGGGCCCTTCTCCTATAATAGTTTAATTTACGAGCCCTTAGTCCCATTTGGTAATGGTACTCAGGTACTGAGACAACTTTCTCATCCGTTTGATTCGGATGCCTTATAGGCTTATACGTTTAGGCTGAGCACTTTCTTAGAGCCGAGTTCTAACCCAAATGAAAATTTTGTAAACGAAATCCAGGACTGTAAATCAATGATTCTTCTTAATCAATACCACTGAGTGGCTGTTGCCATAGTATCGAAGGAGGGAAAATTCTCATCTCTCTCCAACATGTCATGATCATTCAGCTGTTTTATGAAAAACTTGGATAAACTGTTTAAAAGAGGGTAAGCAATTAATCTCCACTTCAATTTCATTCTAGTTATTATTATGCAAGGGATATTTCCTTTTGGTTCGGTCAATTGTCAACCCAAATTTATGTAGTGAGATCTCCATATCCAGAACTAGAAGCTCTAACACAAAGTAACAAGCCCAAAACGACAATCCCAATGTGATTCTGCACAGTTTGAGAGAACTACTGTTTAAGCAACTAGCAGCTCTATCTCAGAATAATGTTACACGAGTCTGCACAAGCGAGGTCTAGAACAGAACTGTCTTCCATTAGCTTTCACCACTGCTGCTACTCCGGCAGTCACTCCGGCCCAAAGTACAGAAGTCATGAATTGGTGTGCGTTTCGCCCCGCTGCAATACAGATAGTTTTTAAGTACTTTATGAGTAGGATGGCAAAATCAAGTTGAATTCCTGCCATGATAGTTTTACCTTGCTGAAGTGTAAAAGATGTCACCGTCAAACCTCCAATTAGCAAAGCTGAAGCCACCGGTAGATACTGCAATATACCATATAACCAGTCAAGACTAAACCATAAACTCTGAATCTAAAAAATGACAGACTTAGAGAGAAACCCCAGATTGCTAAGACCTCGGATTTCATTACTAATTTGATTTCAATAGACACACACAGCAAGACCATTGGCCTAATACCCAACTATAGCAACCTACACTACATGCTTTGATAGCTGTCTGCCAAACATGAAGAGGTCAATGAGCTGTAATCATTTACTACCATTACAAACTTAACCTGAACCTAAGAGACTTGTTTTATTATACCAACTGTGTCAGGAACTGAAAACTAACACATAATATACTCTACGGCACTTATATATCTTAGAAACTCCTCATTGAAAGAGTACTTACAGAAAAGGATTCTGGCTGGCGTGGTGAACCATCCCTCCTAACCATATAGCGGCCACTGATAAGATCAGCAGCATCCTGAATACATTTCAAGTTTATTCAATCATGAGGAACTACTGAGGACTAATTGAGAGAGAGAGAGAGAGAGAGAGAGAGAGAGAGAGAGAGAGAGTCAGCTAGCTCCTTACCTGCCGAATACCATCCTGAAAGTTATTCAAATAATATCTTGAAAGAGCACTCATCCCATCTTTAATCATTCCTCCAAACGTCTGTTTTCCATACCTGTGTAATATGGATCCAGAAAATATCACATAAAACTTTGAATATTGACAATGATTCTTGAAAATCATGGTTTCGATAGGAGTTACCTAACTAGGTCCCCTTTCAAGGCGTGAGTCCCAGCATACTCGAGGCTTACCTCGTCACCGTGTTCAGCCCACACTAAACAACAAAGTTAGAATAGTAGACAGATATGACTAATTCTGGAAAGGTCGAATACTTGAATTATAAAACAAAAGTCCATACATGTTCTGAATTTTTGATACTCTTCATCAAACACAGAAATTGACTCAGTTGAATCAAGCACTCCCATCCTTTGCAACTGGGCATCCAGACACTTCTGAGCCAAGTAACTCTGCAAAATGCATTTGAAGGAAGCAGCATTTTACTCATGGTATGGCAGATGGCATGCTATCATTTTTTTATTCATGGTATCGCATGCTATATTAATATATTGGCACAACTCCTGAGAAACAATTAGACTAGATAATACTCTAAGAAACCTGGGTAACATTTGTTCTATCGAGGCAATCGATGCAGTTAGATCTGACAATTCCTTTCTGCTCCTCCAGTATTGTTCCTTCCGCATCAACGAGAAAGTATCTGCTCAGCTGGAACAGTAATGATTAAAAACAGTATTACAGATAATACCTGGATTTTTTTCATAGTTAAATGAATCTGATATTTGGCAATAAATTGCCATCTAATTTAATTACCCTTGCTTTTCAAGTTGCTCTGATAGTTGCTCATATAAGACCTTTAAGTTTTCAAAATTTGAGTTGCCACATATATGATGGAAGTCGAATGGAACATATCTGCCACAAGCAAAGTTATATAATTATGATGTCAGTCCTTTGAAATATTTCCATAGCCAATCAATAACGAATTGAGGGCAAATTCTCACCGTTGATGTTGTTATAATATCATAAATGACAGAAGAGAAGACATATTAAGGGTTTGTATAGTAAGAATTATAATGGGAAAAAGAAGCCTATAATTAACTATATAGTAAACTAAGCGAAACAGGGGATGTCAACAAGTACGTACGAAAAAGTGCCAAGAGGTCACCTCATGTTTGGTAGATTTTTCGTCTCATTAGAAAATGCCTTGCTTAGTTGACCTTCATCACCGTGCTACAAGTAAAATAAATGAAAGAGTTATGAAACTTCAATTATATGAGATAGTATAAACCTCACATAATAATTGAAACTATATAGTATTAGACACATATCTCTCGGGAAAAAATCATCATAACTACATTGAAATTTTTAGAATTTAAATCTTACTTTATCAGTCAAGTCTACTGCTATCGTCTCTCCATATCTTTGGAAAAGATCATGAAAATGTCGCTCCACTACATTTGACTGTAGCCATGTTAGAAATTATCTTTTAAAAAAAAAAAAGGAGCTGCATCATCACGAAGCAATAACAAAAGGCTAATTTGGACAAAAACTTACCGTCTGATCATGATAATTGATTTTAAGTCGTGGTTTATAGCTCAAGTCAACAATTTGCTCCCAAAGAAGTGGAATTGAACCTCGAATCTGAAAGACATATGAAACAGTGTTATGGAGTTTTCTTTATCCTATTTCACTACACCCAACAATATTTCACTGTGTATAATGAACCCAAGGTATACCTGATGCCTTATTTTGGCACAGGAAGAGAATAATAAATAACCAAACCAACTAAGTTATGGAAATGTTGATTAAATGATCTCAAGCAAGATATATTTTCAGAACCTAAATATTACCTGCAGCAACGATGACCTGAAACCTTCAAACTCCACCAATTGCTCCGTTTCAATAAAGTTAGCTACATCTCCTTCAAGGTTAGCTCCTCGTCTCCACATTCTTGTTCCTATGTGTCCATATAATATTGTGATTAGATATCAAAGCTCAATGATATAGAGACGAGATGATGATTACAATAGATATCATTTCTAGAAATTCTACCTAGCCGACGGGTACACCTCCTTGAGAATATTGTAAGTGCAACAGGTGAGTCTTTTAACTTTAGCTGTGTGGCCTGGAAGCTTAAACCTAGATTAAGGTACACAATATACTATTTCTCAACTGAATTTATTACCTAACTGAGGGGTAAGTTTCTCTGTGTGTGTGTGTGTGTGTGTGTGTGTGTGGAGGGTAGAGAATTTTAAGGAAAAAAAAAAAGGAAATCAGTGGCTTGAGGATATTTCCTTGTAGAAGAGGAATAATAAACCCGTCCAGCTGCCACACAAATTAAAAAAGAATCGTGAGTTTCAGGAACTAACAACTTTTGGATAATGCTTTGTTAAAGATACAGATGCCTTGGCTTTGGAGGAAGAGTATTGACTCCCAAGATTTTTAACCAGTCATACCTTAACGACACCAAGAAAATCATACCTTATACTCAATGAGTTCATCCAACAGATTTTTGTTCCAAACAAATCGAGGGTCAGCCTGAAAAACTGAAAGTTTATAAATCTGACCAATTTATAACAAGTTGCAGATTATGATACTTAACGTGGATTACTTCCAATAGCATTTCAAAGAATAATTCAATTCACAGTAAATTATAATTCCAAGTTTCAGCCAACCTGCTTCCATATTGGTTTGGCCATCCAACCTCCTATCAACTTGCTTCTTCTTTGTATGCTGATAGAAATGATCAAACACATGAAGTTAGCATAAACTGATATGACAGGCAAAAAAAATAAGAGAAGAAGCAAAAGTTGACATGATACACCTCTGTATAAATTAGGGAGAAAATCACTTGACAAGTATGGCAACAGTGATGATATACTTAAATTAGTGGCCAAGCGCTAGGTATAGAGAACTTACTTTAATGTTAAGTCTGTTTCATATGAAAAGTACAGACCCGGAGTTAATTGAACTGTTTTCAACAGAGCCATGAAGTATGCCTCATCCTTTTTCTGCACATGAAGATGACCTTTAGTAAAACATCATATAACCGCTCACTTTTGCTTTGTATACTAAGCAAAGAAACAAAATCTTACTTCTTGAGCAGTTGAGAGCTTCAACACCTCATTGCAGGAGAGAAAATTCATAGAGTTCACTCGGTAAACAGGGAAGCCAAGATACTTCCCAACTTCTATGCGAGAAGTTATTACAAGTAAGTAATTTCCTGAACCAAACACACCCAAAATATCATAAAAGACCACATTACTCCGTTTCAATTTCAAAGCAAAACCCACATTATTCTGTTGAAACTATCAAGCCAAAACTCCAATATACCATCAGCAGCAAAACTGATTTGCTTCTGCGATACTAATGTCGCTTCCGGAAACCAAATCTCATCGAATAAAAGCTCATAGTTGACTTCTAAAATGAGAGCTCATAACACATAGATTAAGCAAATGTAAAACTCTTCTACTCTGAGGCAAAGAAACACTAATGACTATTGAGCCACAAATATAGTGGATGCAAAATTCTAGAACCAAATTCAAAATACAGAATCATATACTGATACAAAAAGCAGAATCATATACTATCAGAATCGGATTTTGTTGAGTTTGAACGATCACAATTCACAAAGGCTTACAACAGTGGCAGTGATTACCTGCGAGCAATCTGATCGTGCCGACGACTCCATATATCGTCGAAGTTTTCGACGGCTTCGCAGAGGAAGAATCAGCTTCATGATCAAATTACAACAAAAACGATTCAGATCACATTAAACGCGAAAAGCTTGAATAAACTCAAACGAACTAAAACATAGCCTTTGTATTTTTACCGTTGAGCGGTTCAATAGTCCCGTCGCGGCGGCCGATCACGAAGCCTTGATCGGGAGCTTCAACGGATTTGATGACGTACTTGTCCGGAAACTCCTGCAACTCCAGCTGCTCGTAGAGCTTGAAGTTTCCGGCGGAGGAAGAAGAAGAAGATCCACCGTCCATTTCCCGCGTGTTCCAGTAAACCCTAGATTGAACGATCCCCCTGCTTTAATTGATCGAAGAAGAAGAAGAAGAATTCTCTACACATTTTAGCAATCATTTCTGAGAGTAACGAATTTAACGAATCCTGAGAACACTGGACTATAATGGAAATGACGTTACTGCCCCCCAATAATAATTGAGAACATTATCCAATGAGACGCTGTCTCAGTTTGTCAGGGTGGTTTATTTGGTAGCGATGGGCAGCAGGACGGTGGTGACGGGAGTGTATGACGTGGCGGATATTTGGCTGCCAGAGAGTGGCAGTTTGGTAAAATTGAGAGGTCTGTTATGGCATGGCCGGCAAGCAAGACTAAACGGCTGGGCATTACGTGCAAGTTAGTAAGTTCGTTCCCAACTAACAGTCATGGTTTTAGTTTCATTATTTGATGTATCGATACATTGACGTTAGAAGCTGCCCATCAAATGAAGCATTATCGGAGATAGCTGCATTTCTGGCCAGTGTAGTCTGCGGTAGGGTTTCAGGATAAGAGCGAATCCAAAAAGAACCGAAGCGTTTGAAAACCAAAGGGAAATACAACAACAATGTCGATTCTCAAAACCAAATGGAGAACTTGCAGGTCTCAAATACATATCAAGTACAAATAGAGAGTATGAATGCAATGAGAGCAGGCCAAAACTTATGGGAGATGCAGACAACTTCATAATCAGCTCGATCAATATTAATTCTTTTTCACTAAACCTGAAACCTTTGTTGAGTTTGTTCCATAGATAGATGCAACTAATGAAGTACAGGCCTCAATATGCTGCATAGAACTAATCACTTGATACATGATTTGGCTAGCTAATACGTACAGCTGCGAACTCGCACCCCATCTGTATAGAGACCAAAACTTAGCTAACAATCACTTCTTAAACAAGTTAGCAAGCTCGCCCTTTTCGTGCATGGATGTTAAAATATCACAACCCCCAACTAGTTCTCCATTCACAAATATCTGAGGGAAAGTAGGCCAATTGCTATAGGTTTTAAGAGTCTCCCTCAATCCAGAGTTATACTCTTCGTCAAGCACATCAACACTCTCATAATCCACCCCTTGACTTTCAAGAATGCCTACAACCCTCTGCGAGAAACCACACAATGGGGCGCTTCTTGAACCCTTGATGAAGGCAACGACCTTGTTCTCCTTTACCAACTGATCCACAAGTTGTTCTAATGGAACTGTCAACTGCATGTGACGGCCTGGTGTCAGCCGCAGATCAGGCTTCTTCTTCTTAGGTGCCTTCCGCACCCAGGTGGCATTGCCTGATTCATTACCCGGGGGAACCTTCCCAGTAGCTTTTATGTGTTCTTCCATCCATGATTTCCAAGCTTCGGTTAGAACCGTCCTATCCGGTTCGTCTACTATCCCAACCTACATTACAACAATACAATCACTTGTAGCAGAATAACAGCACAAAATTGATTAAGCGGCTTTGCAGAAATGAATACTGATTCACCAGACTATGCCTCGTGCAAGATATACAAACCATGTGAGAGTATGGATTATTAACTAATCTCGTAATACTTAACTTCTAAAGGTGCATCATTATTATACGTATTATTAGACTACTGTACCATAACAAACTGCATGAACCTGATTATGCCTACACCAAACAACTTCATGGGCTTATAACCTATAGCAATGTTGATTCTGGGTAAGAAACACCAGAAGAGAATCTTAAACTGGCAGACCTGTTTTTTGTTGCACAAATATCATACTGAACACTATGCAGTCGCAAACAATTCCATAACATTCAATCACATTAAACTTCACTTCCAAAGATGTACAATTTATTTCATTAAGAAGCAACTGATAGTAGCCTAGCACCTTTCTTCAAATATATATCTCGCTATCATATTAGACTTATGTGCCCCCTTAATTTTACCAAAAAAAAATTAATGCTTATAGCAGCGTTGATTCTTGGTTCCTTACTCTATACGTGAAACATCTATTCCCCTAACAACCACCCCTAAACACTTGGAATGCTTAATTAAGTTGATTTGATCAGTTCTAATTCAATTTAGAGAAGGAAACTATTAAATGTTTGATTTCACAAACTAACAATAATCGAATGAAGTATAACAGTATTTACTAAATAAGCTCAAAACTTAGCATCAAAATATGAACCTGAGGAACAAACTGAAATAAGCTCAAAATTTCCAAGGTACCAGAAAACGCTTACCTTGACGGAGTGGCATAGCTCCGGCACCGATTTCCGGTGAACAAGAATACTCGCCGCTATGTTCCTCGATAAGCCGACGAACTGAAGCTCGCCGTTCTGGTCAAAGACGGCGTAGACGCCGGTCTCCGAAGGCAAATTTCCGGCGACTTCTTCACCATCGACTGAGACTACCTCAGTCTCCGAGAGGCTCTTGACAGCCGAAGTGACGACCAGAGCGCGAGGCCTGGCCGGAGCGTAGGGGTTGAGAGAAATGGAGGGAAGGGAGAGGGGTTTGGGGTGTAAATTGAGAGAGAGGTGAAGGGTAGTTTGGGAAGATTGGGGAGAAAATAAGCGAGGAGACGGCGGCGGAGTTTGAATCGGAGAGAGGTGGATGATTGTGGCCATTGAGATGGAGTATTGGAGAACCGAGGCTTCTAAACCAGTAATCTATCAGATATTATCGGACCGCCAAACGGGTTCGGTTTCGGATCTAGCTATTGGGCTCGGTATTGAATACCGAATTGGACCTCATCCACCGATTAGTGCCACATTAGAGACTTCCTTAGCAATCGATTTAACAATGTTACAGCAATAATTACATGTTATGTTTTATCAAATGATACGTGGGGAGCGAATGTTTAGATATTTCTTTAGCTATGGATGAGTCAATTGACAAATTTAGCAAATATCAAATTTATGTTTGGAGCTCCAATTTACATCCAAAAATGTCAAATTGTTAGATAATTTCAAATTAGTAATACTACTGGAAATGTTTTTATCACTCTACCAAAAGGTCCGTTACTATAAAGTTTATAATATATATTATTCAATAATCATATATCACATGTTCTTTATAACGTTCACAATAGATAATTGATTAGACTATCACTATTACGTTTTGAATATACTACGAACTTTCACATAACATTGACACATGAGTAAATGCATGTAGCAAGTAGTGAATTGTTTAAAAAAAATTACTAGCTGATGTTCATGTAGTACTCATGAACGATGGTTCATGCTACTTTCCTTTTGTTTCTTGCTGAAGAATTTTCAATTTCGAATTCAGATACCTAGATGATGATACCAGTACGAAAGCTTCCGTGCACAGTGCTATGATATTTTGGCCATAAAGAGATGATGATACCAGTATAGACTATTAGACTTCTCAAGTGGCTATGAAAGGGTTTGGAGTAAAAATGCAGCAAATGCGTACGTGGTAGGCAATGATGTAGATGAGACTCATGAGAGGGGACTATTGTCGCACAAGAACATGATGCAAAAATTAATGGTAGGTTTCATCTATTTGATTTTCACGCAAACAGAATCATACCTTCACAAGGTGAGTGAGGTTTTTTTTTTTTTTTTGATGAAACAAGGTGAGTGAGGTTGCCATTCTCTTACTTAACCAAATCTTATATATTGCAGCTGATCATTGCAACACTCTTTTAGGGGTCAAAAGAAAGTTTTATTCATTTTTTTTTCTTTCTTTTTTCCAAATTTCAGAGTCACCCATTTGGCCATTTCAGTAGCTTCTAACAGCAGCTAGCTTGTTTTCAGTTTTGTAAAGGATGTTCAGGTTGATCCATCAGTTTTTAGAATCATTTAATTGATTTTTATTAGATTCAGGATCAATCTCATGATGTGGGAGTTATCATGTCCAAATCTTCAAGAAATGTTTTTTTTTAACGTGAAGGTTGATAGTAATATTACACAGAAGTTAATACCAAGTTACCAACCTTTGTTTACTACAAGTGTCTCATAAAATATCCTAGGATGCGATTTTACAAGTTAACGATGACCAGCTTCTCAGCTTGTAGCTCTTCTTGTTTGGATCATCTCTAAAATGGTGAGTCCCCGATTTCCTCATAATAAATAGTCCGTAAGAATTAAAGTTAAAGACCCTTTTGCAGTTTTGCCCACATTTCTCCTTTGGGACCAAAACTTTGCCTAGTAATGATGAGACATGCAAGCTTACTGAACATGCAATTGCTTCCATCTTTTCAATGAATAAACCCTAACAACCTCAAGCATAATTCTTTCTTCACGAAAGGGAAGTTAATTGAAAAAAAGAATTGATGGAATCTAGTGTTGAATAACCAGCAGATCAGAAACAGACATGCACTTCATAGTTCATACAGTTCAAGCTACTTATAGTAAGAGTGTTATACATTTTTGTTTTGGGAGAATTAAAAAGACGGGTATACATTTGTGTGTGAGTGTGTGTACAACTGTACATGTATGATGGAGTAGTTTACCATTTAAATAGGTATACTTTGCCTCTGCATCTAGCCCTTTACTACGTACCCACCTAATGAAGAACTTCAACGGTATGTATGAACATGAAAGCAATAGCATAGTTGTTGGATCCTCAATTCCTCATATAGCTAAAATCCACAAAGGATGTTAGCCTTGCAACTTACCCCTAACCTCTCCATTAAATATATTCTAAAAAGAAAAGGTTTTAAGGAACCCAGCCAGTACAAGGCTTTAGCTTTACTCCTACTCAAAATCTCACAATAAAGTATTTCTCAAAAGGAAAACAATCCCCAAGTCCTCATCATTCTGCTGCACACCAATTCATATAATCTTACCCCATGAGCTCAAGGCAGTCTACCACTGCAGGCACAATGAAAGCCTTTAGAGGAAAGCTACACCTTCCTATCATCATGGTCTGTTCCATTGCCGTGATCAGTCTTTTGTATACTGAAAGGATCAGTATTCTTCTTTCTTCCAATCCTTTTTTCAAGCATAAATCCTGTTCCAGAAGAGTAGCATCTGTCACAAAAAAGAGTAAGTATGAATCCTAATCATTCATGTGATTCTGTTGAAATTTAACTGTTATTGATTTTAATTGATGTTACACTATCATATTTTATGACAGATGATAGAAATGCTACTGAGGAAAAGATAGATGCTTCAATTGTAGATGATAGGTTTGTGTTCGACCCAGAGGAGTGTAACGTTGAGAATGGAAAATGGGTGTTCAACCGTTCTATCAAGCCTTTTTACTCGGACAGAAGTTGTCCATATCTTGATAGGCAAGTCTCTTGTGTCAAAAATGGAAGACCCGATTCTGACTACCGCCGCTGGGAATGGCAGCCTGAAGATTGCACATTGCCTAGGTAAAGTACCACTTATATGTCATGCATTGTCCAAATTTCAGGACAGGGATACAAGAACACAGAATTACAGATATACTGTATAAATTCTCTAGTTAGATAGTTAACATGTTATGTTGTTATACTGATAATCAGGATATAGGGAACATTTTCCCTTTTTTGTGTAGATATACACAATAAAAGTACATATTTATGCTGATTAGAAATGCTTACACATGCCAGTAAAAGCTTACAATATTGATCAAAGCAATATACATGTCAACATGTGTTAAATTGTATGCAACTATTTTACATATGCTTCTGCATGAGTTTTTGCTAATTATTATACTTCTTCTGTAGATTTAATCCAGAATTCATGCTTGAGAAACTTCGTAATAAGAGGCTAATGTTTGTTGGAGATTCTTTGCAAAGAGGTCAATGGCAATCTTTAGTCTGTATGGTTGAATCCATCATACCTCAAGACAAACAGTCCATGCGCCGGGGGCGCGCTCTTTCAGTCTTCAGGGCCAAAGTATGTTTTAGGTTCTTCATCTATGCTAAACCAAGCAAACTGAACATGATGATATTGAACAACTCTCATTCATCCATTTCAGGAGTACAATGCTACAATTGAATTTTACTGGGATCCATTTCTGGTAGAGTCCAATTCTGACATCCACATAGTTGGAAATCCAAGGGAAAGAATACTAAAAGTGGATTCAGTTGACAAGCATGCCAAGCACTGGAATGGAGTTGATATTCTTGTCTTCAATACTTATGTTTGGTGGATGAGCGGCTATACAATCAAGTCATAGTACGTCACTCTCAGAAATTGTAACCAGTTATATTTCTTTAACTATTCTGCAAATGAGTATCAGTATTCTCTTCTTTTTAAGATTGATCGATCTAAGAGACAATGTTTAAATGAACACAGCTGGGGTTCATTTCCAAATGGGGAAGAAGGATATGAAGAGTTGGAAGCAGTAGTTGCATACAGAATAGCATTGAAGACATGGGCCAACTGGGTCGACACAAATATCAATCCAAACCAGACTCGTGTCTTCTTCACTACCATGTCTCCCACACACATGAGGTCTCTGTCTCAAGCACAGAAGAAATTCAAGATTCTCTAATTTTACTAGCTGACAATTCTACATGTAGCATAAATTAAAATTTTTACTGCCAATTAACAACTCCAGTCTGTTGTTTTCCAGGAGTGCAGACTGGAACAATCCAGAAGGGATGAAATGCTTCAATGAAACAAAGCCTTACATGAAAAAGGGATTCTGGAGTACTGGTGCTGATAAGAGGATCATGCGTGTGGTGGTCGAAGTAATAAAGAAAATGAAAGTTCCGGTTTCAGTTCTTAACATAACACAGATGTCAGATTACCGGGTTGACGCTCACACAAAAGTTTATACTGAGACTGGAGGTAAACTGCTAACTGATGAGCAGAAGGCCGATGTGCTACACAACTCAGATTGTATACACTGGTGTCTGCCAGGAGTTCCGGATACATGGAATCAAATTTTTTTGGCAAATTTGTAGCCACTTGATATGTTGAAAGTATCATACATATTTCTTTCTTCTGGATTGCTTTTGCAAATACTGGATCACATTTTCTCGAACAGAATTGCACAGCAAAAGCTGCGGAAGCCAGTTTGTAGCTTTTGTATCCAAGTCTTAACTCTGTTTTGGGAGCATAACTCAACATTTAAAGATTTACCTGGCAATTAACTTGACAATATATGCTGATATATATATATATATGCATGTGATTCTCCTAGTCATTACCACGTAACTCATTCAGATTAAACAGTTTGTATATTACGTAACCAAGAACAAGAAAGTGAGAAACTAAAGCCATGCATTAGCAGACTAATTATAAGAAATATACTAGAATTTTGAAAGCAATAATTCATGATTTAAAGACGATATATAAATTACTGACAGAGAGGAACTCTATCTGGTTCCATACAATTACACATAATTGAAATTATATTGAAACTTGACAATTAGTTCCCTTGCCCCAACTGCATCTACGAAGAGAAATTATGTGAAGTTAGGTTTAGTGAGGGTTGACGATGGCAACGTATGTCTGTATGACAGTGAGAATGAAAAGGCAAGTAGCAGCAATGAATGATATCATACTCCATGCCGTTGAGAAATAAGTGCGGTAAAGAGAGTTCATCTTTCTACGAAACCAGAACTTACTCGCGTAGGCATTCACTTGGTCACACAGATGACCGAAATAGAAGTCCTTGGGGACAACTTCATCCAGAAGACTTTTAAAAAGTGTTACAAATTCTTTGTCTTCGATCCAATTCTGAGATATGATGCATTTTCTCCTAAGAACCTTGACATCTCCTGGAGAACAAATGAGAGTTTTCACGAGGATAGCATACGATGTAACATGTTGACTAGTGGTGATACTGCTTTGCTCGTAGGCAATCAGATTCCTGAGTAGTGAGTCCCTTTTCTCTTCAATGAACACCGATGGGATGTTGATAAACTTTCCACCGCTCGTGGCGGTTATGTTCACCAAAGAGTCCGAGGACTCCTGTTGACAAAGTTCGATTCTGGACTGTACAAGCTCTGAAGCGCAATAACCAAATCCCCAATGTTGAATATCTGGAATAAACTTAACCTGCAGTGCACCCTGATTAGAGTGTGTTACTGCTAAGTCATCCGAGTAACGTCTTTCACGAGTTGCCAGCAGGGAGGATTTGTGCAAGAGATCAAGCAAATGCTTGCAGTCTTCGTACGAATGCTCTTCTGTATGTGAATTTTGGGTCATCTTAGGCTTGAAGAAACTTAAAGCAAGCCCAGCGACCGAGCCGGGAGCTTCAAGGTTTATCATTTCGCGGCGAAGCTCGGTTAACTTATATAAAGTGTCGAGAATGAAGAAGGGTATCTGGTTTTCAAGCAATGCTAGATCACGTCAAAGAGCTCTGATCATCCAAGCACTGTTTATTACTGGATCTGACCGGAATTCTTCTGGCGTTATATAATTCAAGTTTGGGGCTAACCTGAGGAAAAGTTCCAATGAAGCTGTTAAACAGCGACAAGCGTGGCCCGTGGACCAACTGTACCGATATTGTCCCAACTTAACCACCTCACAGGTGTTGGGTTTTAATCACAAAAAACCTCAGTACAATTAGTTATTATCCACCCACTTATAAGCTTTATTTTCTTTGTCACTTCTTAGATGTGGATCTCTCCTCTCCAACACAACAGAAGCAGCATCAAAGAGCAGCAATGGTAAAAAGTTAAAAGCAGGTAGTCCGCTCTTGTCACTGTAGCATCCACCAACCATCTTCCCAACAGAAAGAGTAACAGCAATAAACCTTTTCTCCTCCTCCTTGCCACGATATTGATCATATTTTTTTCCTTTGGAGTAAAAACATGGCATGCTCATCACGAGCTTGATCAATGTCAACAATAAACATCCGACGAAGAAAGGATTTCACGTAAGACGATTTATGTTGTTGCATTGGTGCAAGGTCACCTTTGTCTCGATGGAAAGGTCCAATTGAGACAAGGCGGGGATTGTAGGCATCCTCCTTCAGTTTTCGAACTTTCTCCGGTACTCTGTATATGGAAACCTCCGGTCTCCTCCCATTTTCTATGTTGTACAACGCCGCCCTCAACTTCAGCTCCAGCGCGAGTAGCAGGCTACCGTTTTGTGGCTGTGAAAAATGGACAGAATGAGATGAAGTCTTTGAGCGCGCATGGACATTTATCACAGCATGTAGCTTGATTAGAGAAGTCCAGTTTTCTTTGAAAAGTTGTAAATAGCTAAAAACAGAGAGTAGATATATATAGCTAGAGATGGAAGAGTTGGAAACCTGCAAGTAGTCAACATGGTCGTCCATGCTATCCATCATCTTCCAGCGTCGATCGCCAATCTTAGCTTTATAGCTAGACGATTGTAATAATGGATCTTTGCTGCTGTTTACAAACCCTCGTTGAGTTCATGGAAAGCAACCATCGCTCGAACAACGTGTACGTTGGTGGTGCATGTAATGTACTGTAATGAAAAACGACTCTCCTGAAACGCGACCACGTACTACACATATTATCAAACCAAAGATTGCACTAGCTTCAATTTAATTAGTAATACGAAAAACTTATAAACATTCTATCAAAATATTCATCAAACACAAATTGATCATAATGGGATGAGAGTTCACTAACCGGCCAGATGATGCAGATGATATTGCAATATTGAGACTTGAAAGCACAAGTCTTCTCTTCTCCCAATCCGTTAGTGGTATATAGAGTATATAATGTTGCTTGATTACAAGGACATGGACCCTTGCTCTATACTGGAATGGTAGTCATTAAATATTCCCATAAGGATTGTCTTGTGAACTATGGAATCAACTCATCTGCAAAGCATAGTATATGACTGTTACTTCATAATTAAGTTTTTTTTTTTTTTGCAAGTTATCCGAATTGTGTGATCTTTAATATCCTGAATCACCCCCATGTTTTTTTAACTTCTAAAATTTTAAATTTGATGTTTGCGGATGAGTTTATTAGTTGCTAAACTAACTCATTTGCTGCCAAAAGTATTTTAAAGCCTTGAAGGTGTTGCCACGCTAAATGTAAATAGATCCGGCATTTATATTTTCAATTTCACCCCTCCATGCCTCTTCAGCCTTTGGGCCCGTGAAGTGGACAGCCCAGCCCAATCACTTTGGTCTACACCCCATCGTATAAAAACGGGCTGAAGCCGCATTTCTGCTTGCTTCTCGAAGACTCGAGATTTCTCGGAGGTCTAGAAATCAACGTGCTTATCTCTCCTCTCGATTAGGGTTTCTAAATCCCCCATCTCTCTCTATCTCCCTTCAAATTTCACTCTCCTTCTGTTCTAATTGATTGCAAAGCCCCAAACCTGAGGTTTATATATTTAGGGTTTAACAAAATCTTCAACCTTTTTCTCTAAACTCAATCAGGGAGTTTATTCGTATTAACTTTTCCAGGTAATTAGAATACAAAACCATGGCCGGTGGTGGAGGTTTCGCTCACAGAGTCATGTCGTACCTCGTCAATGAGCTTCTGGTTGATAGCCTCGCCAACAGGTACCTTCGTCTTCATTGATATTAATTTTGGGTGGTTTTAATTTGGTTAAAAGCTTCATCTCTGGCCACAAGGATCATTCTATTCCTGATCGGCTCGTTCCAATAGAAGCGAAACTTAGCTCTCAAGTTTGTAGATTTTCGTCTAATTTAAGCTGCGGCGCAGCTTTTTATTGCGTTGCTGCTTCAAATGCTTGAGGACATTATTAATTTGGGTTGAATTGTAATTTTAGTGTTTTGTTTTATTATGTTCTTGGCTGCTGATAGTTGAGATTGAGATGGTTGATAACTAGCGATTTGAAAGGCCGGCAGGACCATTGTTTATATTCCTGATTGGTAGGCTCTCGAAGCAAAACAATTTTGGTCTTGCATTGTAACGTTTGATATGCTGCAGATATGAGGAAATGGAGGTCTTGAGAATATTTTGGCCATAGGGGTCGATTTTTTGGTTGTTCTAACATGCAATTTTAAGCTGTTTTGGGGCAACCATTTATTCACAACGATAGTTAGTGTCATTTTTTGTTTTTTGGTAAATTGATATACGGACTGGTACACTGGTGTGAAATGCGTGACTGAAAGTGAGATATTTTGCAATCTTCCGTTGTTACTGTTGTTGCGAGTAGCTGAAATGTAGTCTGCTATGTGGCTGGGTTAGGACATGTTACCACAAAGATGGCTGCTTGTCTATACATACTGATATCTCTTGTAATGGCAAGAGCCACATACACTGCTTTGCCACAATAAGTACATTGGAGGTTCCAGGCTAATAGCCTTGATGGCCTTGCTGGTGAAAGCCTGGCCCTTGTTTGTGCATGTAACCAAGTCCTGTTTTATGCTAGAATAATCGTCAGTCTCTTCTGTGGTCATCTGTTTAGTCTATTCATGCATTTTGCATAGATTGCTTTGCTTATTAAATGACTAGTAAGTGCTACCAAGTCCTAAGGAAATGTATTATGTATGGGTTTTCATTCAACGATCTCTCTTTACTGAATTTGTGCTGGATTTCAGTAAATCATTCCAGAGGTTTGCTGTGAGGACATCAAAGCAGGTGGAGGAGCTATCTAATATAGGTAAGTACAATATAGCTGGTCCTTGTGCTGCACATTTGACCGAGTATTGTGCGTATATTAAACAGTGTATTTTCACAGCTGCCAAGAAGAAGGAACAATTTGCTGAGCAGATGAAGGATATCTCTGAAGTGAGTATTGTTTCTCTTTTCGAGTAGAAGTTCTCCATATCTGAGAATGAGAATGGCTAATGTCGTGTCTTTTTTTTTTTACCTGTTTGCAGACTTTCAAAGACCGGTAAGACATTACTAAGGATTCCTGCTGTCCTCCCGCCATCTGTGTACATCCTTCTTGATATATGGGAGCAAATAATGTTTCTTAGATGTTCGTTTGATCACTATCTTTGTTTCCAACCAAGAAACTCAGATGTGCTTCTGAAGGCACAGTATTGTGTTACCTAAGATACTTTGAAACTAGAATAGTCTATGGAATTTTATCTCCTGTTAAAGCTACATCTGTTTATCACGATTTAACTGAATACTCGTGTATTTATTTGTTTTATTCAAGTCTTGCAACTTTGCATCTTTGGGATGAACATTATAGGGCAGTCATCCATTGTCTGTGGATTGATTCAATACGACAGAAATAGAGTCGGTGTAGTTGGACCCCGGAGGCATAAACGAAAAGAGAAATTGGGAAATGAATGGGGTAAGAAACGAAAAGAATTGGGAGATGAATAACTTGATGCAAATGAGTAGCATGGCCACAGATCTAATCGTACATAAGTATTATACTCACCTTACAGTACATGCTAAACCACTACTTATTTTATCAAATCCTATGGCATCTTGACTGATTTGTGACTTGACACTGTCTGATACAATGCAGTATATGTAATCTTGACATGCAGCAGCAGACAGACCCAATCTCATTCTTACACTATGCCTTTTGCCAAGCCAATTCTCAGCTTGCATGGGCTAGCCGATGATCACACGTATAGGCATGAAAAGTCCTCACCTATAAAGAGTGCTGCAATTCACTTCGAGTCTGCAAAACTTGGAAGTATAAATTACGTTTACATCTATGACTATTCCGGTGTGGCCAAGGTTCCCATCCCGTCGGGACCTTATCTGTCAACTTCTTTGGGAATGATTGCCTTGCCAAGATAAACTTGTTTCATCTCCTCCCTCCAGATCTGCAAATTTCATTGTTAAATTAGTTTTAAGAGTTCTGAAACATTCATGTGCATCTTCGAGTGAGATAAAATATGGTTTCAGAAAAGATTGGGGGGAGGGAGAGAGAGAGAGAGAGAGAGAGAGAGAGAGAGAGAGAGAGATTCACACCGTTTCACGGAATTCCACCCTGATATGAGGAACATTTGTTTTGTGGATGTCATTTCCATCTGGTCCTCTCCTGTAGTACTCTCTCCCAATCCAGTGCGACTGAAGAAATATAATGATGACTCCGGTTCAACAAATAGAGCAATGAAGCAATATATGTAAACAATTAATTTGCTCAACTCCAAATTGGATTGTGATGTATACAAAAAATATATAAAGTTCAAAAACCAACTGTTTATGTTGCTGATAAATAATATTACATGCATGCTAGAACCATTTCATATAGTATAGTTTACTTCTGTATGACACTAGTAACCAGATTATGTAGCATGTAACATACCTTCAGAGCATGTGAGAAACCTGACTGGTAAACTGAATTACGGGCAATTTCACATAGATCGCATGAACTTAATTTCCATACCTGTAAAGGAAGAAATTTGGGTTGTCACATACATTCCGTAAGTTCTACAAAGAGAGGGAGAAGGAGAAGGGCAGAGAGCTTACAGAAGCAGCTATACTATATTCTTCTACCAAGGGTTCTTTAGTCAAGTGGATTTGAAGAGGATCATCAGTAGAGAGAGACACGTTAAGACCCCGTAGGAAAAATACGGGAAAAGGGTTGCGATGGTAGTCCAAGAACAATGAATTGTTGCTCAGGGGTGACATAGCCAAACCAATCTGATTGAACAAACAAAATACAATAGCCAATTAGAATTACAAAAGGATGAAGTCAGCTAAAGTCAGCTATATGACTAAGTCGTCTAAGTATGTCTCCTCTGCTGACCTGAGCAAGATAATATAAATATTGAAGGACAGGAGACTTCCTCAAATTGATTCCATGTGCGATATTAGTTGCAGTAAGAAATGTTGCAGCAAGGTGGTCAATGTCCCCAGCCTGAAAAATTCTTGTGTAAGTGACAATATGTAATACATGTGTTCAAGTAAAACATATATCTATAATAACTACCTCCCCAGAATGTGGACGGAATTTGATAGTTGTCATGCCCTTAGATTCACGTAGCTGAAGAACAAGATTTCATTAGGCCAGCATTTGAATAATAAATATTGCAAGCATCTACACACAAAACCAAAGCTGAATAGGACTACAATCTTCCATGTTGGCAAATACAACCGCAAGACATGTTCTAAACTCTAAACATTCTAAGTTCTTAAACTCTGAGACGCAACCAATGGATACAAAACTATCACCCACCACAGAAAACTAACTCACAATCATATTTATTTAAATTTTGAACCCTTGAATTGTTATGTCATAATTCAAATTACATGTGCACACAAGTGAAATATTGTGTAATGACAGAACAACTACCTTGTTTAGTGTGTAGAGATTAGCATAACAATAGTATACATAGTACGAAAATGCAGGATTGAAAACATTTGTCCATTGTGCTGGAGTAGGCATGTGTTTTGTGGGCCGCCTTTCAGGTTTGCTTTCATCATCAACCAAATCTAACCCAACAACCTGAAAATCCAAATATGTTGAAGTCAAACTTCAAACCGGCACGCATCAATACCAAACTACATGTATCCAGAGCAACATGAACAAGAGACGTCATGAATAACATGTCTCAGGGAAGACAACTATTTTAAAGCATCTCAAATGACACTTCCATTCACCAGTGAAGATGTAATTGGCATAAGTAAGCTACAAGTTCAATATATATATATATAACTCTAGATTACAGATAGCAAACCTGTTTCAGAAAAAGATGCAACTGCGGGTGAGAATCTGGATTTATGGTAACCTCAAACAGTGGTATAAAGATATTGTCAAGAATATTCTGAAAGGATGTGACTATCCCCATTTCCTTGTATATATTGTATAGCCGAGGGAGCTGAAAGAAGACAAATTATCAGAATTCAACAATTTTACAGAACGCATGAATACCTTGTAATCTAAGGTTATTATGAAAACTCCCACATCCAAATGACCTTTTTTCTTAAAGGTTATATACATTTTTTGCATTTACCTGTATTAACCATACAACATTCGCACTGTACAATTCATTGTTCACTATCCAACTAGCCATTTGGTCCCACTCACTTTGTTTCCTGCCATATATCGATATTCTGTACTCAGCCATCTGCAATACAAAAACCAGAACATCACACAAGGATCGAATCTGGACATGCAGAAATGACAAAGAGACAAACAGAGAAGGATGAAGGGAGAGGGAGTGGTCAGTTGTTCCATATCAATGAACATTCAGACTGGGGGGAGGATTGGAGGAAGGATAATAATGGCATATGAAATAATCAAAAATTGGGGGTTATCACCTAATAAATGGCAGTCTAGTATGGTTCATGATCGATGATTTACAAAAGATACAAACCAAAAATATGACTAAAACTTGGCACCTGATATTTACTGGCAGATAGATCAGAGAACACTTGCTTTGTCAGCTCAGCGAGGAAACGGCCTATTCCACAAAAGATAATTTAATATCACACTCATCGAGTCATCATTCAGACTCAAAAGAAATAACTTCTCAAAAGTCATGGCCTGAAAATCCAATTCTCCACCATGAAAAGAGCAAGTAGGCCAATAATCAAATATACCTTGGATAAGATTATCCTGCTTAAGGAAAATCTCCCTGAGCCTACTTTGACCACAGGGATTGTACTTCAGATTGAACTTATCAAAACGATGAAATGTGCTTTTGTCTGCATGAACATCCAAGAGGTCCACATTCAGGTCATACCTGTTGAAACAAATGTGAAAAATGTGTACGTCAATTATGGTGCATCTTTATGAAAATATTTAAATCAGGAACTCAAAGAAAAGAAATTGAAAGTGTGACAGGGGAGATACCCGGTCAAATCCAAACTCTCAAAAACTTCTCTCAACGTCAAATAGGTGCCATCTCGAAATATTACAACCTGAAAATAATAGCAAACAAACCTGAGCAATCAATGATTATCATACACGAGATGCAATATTAGCAATGAAATGAATAATATAACGAATGTAAATCTCGCTACAGCTGATCTCTTGCTACTATTTAATAGAAATCAAGGGAAGAAAGACGGAATCAGTCGACAACATATTGGCGTTGAAATGTTAAATTACCTCATCAGGCTCCTTCCTCAACTTTGACTTTATAAATCTTAAAAGATGCTTCTGGTTCATGCATGCCGAGTGATGAACATGGGTATCAACTTTCCTGACATTATAAAAATCACGATGTGGAGCACTTTTCTGGGCTAGGAATTCCTTATCCGCATTAAGCATCAAGTGAAGATTAAATTTCTACATGGAAGCAAGCATATAGTAAGTAATAAATAAACTGCCCTCCATGCGTAAGAGCATTTGTATGTGTTCGAATAGCTATTAATCAGTACAAATCTCCTTACTTGTTCCAGAAGATTCAAGCGATGATGGCATAAAGTTCTGATATTCCCTGCTGCTATAACTCGAAGTATGTGATGAAGGTCAGTGAAAAAGGTAGTTGCATCAGCAACAGGATAAAGCTCTTCTTTTGCTGCAAGAAGGGGAAAAAAGTAGATATTCACCAAAGGAAACCAATTTATGACAAACGAGAAAGCTGGATATGAATAAGAATCATCAGCGTCTTACAATCTTTATTTGGATACACGTGAATTACTCCATCTTGCATCTCAAAATGATGCTGCAGAACAATAAGAGCATGTTAACTTAAAACACAACCTTCTTAGATATGATCGTAAGAATATGAGATTTACAAGTTCAGACTTACTTCAGACTTTCCCTCGGAATCATAGAAAAATGGTTCTGGATTAGGCTTTGGGGTACTGGGATCAGATATAATTTCTCTCTCCCATGGCGCAACAGCCTCACTGAATAAATACCGCTTTCGCAGTTCAAGACATTCTTGAAGAACCACGTAGACCTCTACTTCATCAGGTGATGGTAATTCTGCAATAGAAAGAGAACACCATCCAAATTTCATCCTGAAGCTCAATTTTAGAGATTAAAAATACGATCAACTTCTTGATACTAGTTAAGCACCCAAATTTTGAATCCCTAACTCGTTAAAGACCATAAGAGTGCAACCGCCAAAAGAATTAGGTAGTCTCGTTGATTTTCAAGTTTAGTAGAATTCCTCATCTTGCACTACTTCTGTTAATCTATCAAATAAGCAATAACACAGTGTTCAATAATTCACAGTTGGGTCCATATCACGTTCCAAACTCTGTACATGTATATTTATTGAAATAAAAAATATGAACCGGCCAAAGGGAGTGCATCAAAAGGAAATATAAGAAATTCATACCAGTAGGAGTAATTTTAAGTCGTGCAAAAGTTTCCTGCTCAGGCTCTTTCCTTAAAATGTCAGCTGCAATTGGATCAGGCTGGACACCATGCAGATCACCAGATACAGAATGTGACCTAATCATACTTGAAGAAGCTATAGCAGGTGGCTCTCCATTGGCAGTAACATGGTTTGGTAAATCTGGCCCCTGCACGTGACAAATAGCAATTGCAGGACAATGAGAAACTTTCAAGTATTAGAGATATTATTAGAAACACAAAAAAAAAAAAAGGTGCAAACTTCCACCAAAACTAATATGCAACAGAAGCATGTTGCTTATCAGGGAAAGGTTATGGCAGTTTCCAACACCCCCACTGGCACATGCAATCACACACAAAGACACACCCACACATAAGCCATATAAACTCACCGCATTTCCATTAGCATGATATACGGTGCCTAGTTGAGCATTGTCAGTCAAATTATCTTCATCGTCTGAGCCTTCAATGCTCTCAAAGGCACTAGCACTTGCAACTGGAGACTTGGGAGAAACAGGTCTGATACCAGTTCTCTTCGTTGAACCCACATGATCAGCAGATTTTCCTGAAACATGAAAACCCTGTACTTAACCACCAAAAGAAATTGGCATTTCTCATCAAGGCAATAAAAATTCTTATTCCAAAACCAACATAAAATCCAGCTTAAGCCACGCTTCAAGTTCATATAAGCCAAAATTACATTGTAATGAAAATTGTCTCCCATTAACTTTTACCAGGGATTATATTACAGCCTCAGAAGGCCTCTAAGTTGTGTAAACTTCCACTGGTATAAGGAGACGATAAACAAACAATTAAAGCACTGATCGTATCGTGAATTGACTGAATTCTAAGCCCCCATTTCCTCCTAATTCATTAGATATTTAAAGGTGTGCGAAACACATTCTACAATCTGTTCTGTTCAATAGTTTATTAGCATTCTGTATCATACAGAGTTATAAACAACATTCACATACTTAAGTTAACGAGCTATTCTACATATCTATTGAGGCATTCATAAACTTTAAAGAAAACTCCAAAACAAAGAAGCCAAACTCCAAAACGACTGCGTGTCACACTAGTAGTATGCAATCAAAACCATAATAATCAATACAAAAATCGATCGATCAATCAATCCGGTGAGATGTACCTTCCGGAAGCGTGTGCAACCTCGGCAGCCCCGCCGGAATACCGTCCACCATTCCGTTCCCATCAACCCCGCCGGATATAGCCGTCACGTCCGGCAACGACCCCGAGCCGCGCCGGTAGTACCCGCCGCCCTTGCGCCGCGCGTTACCCCTACGCTTCTTCATCTGCTGCGGCGAGTCGGCGCCGCCGCCGTCGGAGTTCTCCTCCCGCTCACGCTCCCTCTCCACCGTCTTCGCGAACTCGAGCAGCTGAGTTAGGGTTTTCCGGTGCATATAGTAAGCCGAGACCGCCACCAGCGACGCCCCTACCAGAGCCGCCATGGCCAAATGTACCGCGTACGACGACTCCATCTCCTCGCCGCCGCCGCAACAAATCTCCGGCGGAAGTCTCCGGCGAATGAAAGACTGATCGGTTTTTAGGTTTAGGAGAGAGAAAACTCACACAAAAACCCTACTGATTTTTTGAGCTCAGCAGGGGAGAGAACCAGAAGAGTGCTCTCTGTTTTTCTCTCGACAAGCCGTGGAGGCTAACTATTTATAGGTAAGAGCCCGAACATATTCCTTTTTTTTTTTCTCATTTTTACCAAGTGATTAATTAAAATTAGAAAATGAAAATTATGAAAAGGTTTGAGTGCTATGCAGCTTTTTATCGCCGCTTAACGTTTATTAATTTTGTTGAGGGCACTAATTCCTTAGGTTTTTTATGATGGGGGCCACGAGTCGGACAAAGGAGGGTTTGGATTGGAAGAGGGCGGGTGAAAATGGGCGCGTGGATTGTTGGAGTCACTTTCGTTATCCATGCAAATGGTGCCGAGGTAGGCCTTATTTTTTGGGTTTGGACTTTGGAGGCACATCGGCACATGTCATAGGAGCACTGATGTGAGAACCCCAGATCTGTGTCCATTTTTAGTATGGAATTACAGTCTTGCCCCACCCTAATTTGGTGATACTTAAACTTTTTTTTTTTTTGGGTCTGAACTTAAATGATTCATACAAGACTAAACTAGGTAATAATAAGGTACAGGGATAGCAATCATACCATGAAGTTCGTTGAAAGTAGCTGAAGTGGACTGCATAAAAAATTAAGTAATTTCACCCTTTTATTTTGTAATTTTGAATAATTCATTTACGTTGTCTTGATATGATGGTTTGTTATAATCAATTAACCGTTAAACTTTGATAAATTGGCACTGACAGTTTCCTTCTAATGTCAATCTCCAATTCATATATGTTTGTATGAATGTTGTCATTTCCTATGACATGCCGAGAGTTGCAATATGCCGCGATTGTCAGTTACACACTTCGTGGATATTTCATCAATATCATGTACACACGTTGGCAATTGTATACGACAACTCTATACGCAACTATAAAGTTACATTTATCAATTAAATATAGTTGAATTGAATTTTCGTAGATTTCATTATGTTCAGTTATGTTCTGACACTACTACGCATATCCGTACACGTGAGAGAATAAATGAGAGACATAATTATATAGTCGTATTTAACAATCGTATCCAGCTGTGAATTAAAGTTTAATGAATTTTGATATGCTTGAAAGTGTTATGGCACTACCATGCATAAAATGTTACTGTACCCATACACAACTAAAATGTTGTAAAAATAGCAGTTGAATCTAATCTTGAATTAATTTTTCATAAAATTCCAATATGTCTAATAATGGTTTGATTTGGACAAGTGCTTTCACACGTGTTTTAATGGTGGAATGGGATTATAGTGGAGCTAAATTTTATTTCATTTTTGTTAATATAAATAGTCACAACTTTTTTTATATAAATTATTTGCCTAGAATATTTGTTTAATGGTAAGTGCTCGAATTGAAGATGTCTAACAAGTTACAGTGTATCTAGAAGAGAAAACCAAACTTATGTTTCAATATTTCGAATCACTATGACATTAATTATTTGACTCGAGTCACCCGTATTTAAGGATCAATCACTAGTTGGGTGAGACTTATATATATATATATATATATATATATATGCGTGTCTCATATATCAAGAAGGCCGATATTCTAATTCGCACAGGTTTGATGATAGTTTTTTTTTTCCCTCTTCTAGCTAGGACATCAGAAAGCGGGCAAGCCAGCTATATAGATCGGATCTTGTGATTCTTGTCATCTAACGTGGTATGATTGTGCACCTTTTGCCCAAGATGATGATCAAGTGCATGCCATCAAGGCTTGTCGCAATAATATACATATATAGATTATCCTGTAATGGACCACGGTAGAAATTATCTACACCACGTACAAATGACATTTTATCATCATATGCACCTTTTCTTTTTAATTACAAATATGATCACTTTGAGCAAGCACGATCTCCATGAATGATCGATACGTGAAAACTATCGCTCGTACGTATTACATGGAAAAGTTTGGTGACAGATTAAGAAGTTCATATTGCACACTCATACAATCATACGTACGTGCACTCGTGTATGTGAGGTATGCATGACACGCACACACTCGAGTCATTTTTACGATGCATTCTTGTTCAATTTGCATTAGAGCCTATCCAATCAAACTAATAACAATACCAATCCGAGAGATTCAGGCGATGATTGTTGGTTATTAATAGATGCAATCCTGCACCGGAAATGAAACTAACCAAGGAGCAAGCCGATACTAATCAAAACTACTTATCTTGACATGCATTATGATTGAGACTAACGTACTAATTGTTAAATATAAATGATATATATGTATACAAGAATTTAACGACATGAACATGTCTTATAAACTATCCCGACCGAGGAAAATAACACGTAGTTGCAGACGATTATACCTACGATACAATCATACAGTATTGATTTTTCTTGGAAGTTTTACTTGTTAATCTTGTTATTGTCGTTTTATCTCGTCGATGTGATATATAAGTGACTAATCAACTACTCATCTTAGCACATAGAGATCATGGGAAAAGTTGTAGTCTCTTGCTCGTCACTTTACACAACAAGGACTGATATGTGTCTTCCACTTCATGCATAAGTTAGGGATCTCCTAAACCTTTTGAAGTTGGTTAACTATAGAAGTACCATTAGTAAATGATGAGCATATATTACATATATGATATACAATAAGGTGCCCAATGGCTACATATCTAAACCTACTTCCGAGTGAGTGTAGATAGGTGGATCGAGTATATACCAAAACAAAACAAACGACTTTTGAAGTTTGATTATAAAACGCCTATTCATCATTTCTTACATGTTAACTAAGACGCGTGTTTATTGAATTATCGATAGTGGTGGTAGTTTTGTTTTCCTAGCTATATCCTTGTTTGTTTAGACTAAACTAATTAACATTATTGACGCTAATTACCCAAGCTTCTTTCTATCTGCTAATGATACTACAAGAAATGGCCGCAATAGCTACAATTGTTTCGTGGCTTAGATGCATTCTTGAGTAGTTCCAGGTCCGGGTACCACGAATGATCAAGTTAGCGACATTTGCATTACTTTATATTATAACTATAACCAAATTTATCCACTTGATTAAGCAACTTTTGTCCTTGAAGTATTAAAAAAATCCATAAACATGATGTACTCCCACAAAAGCTAAGTTTTCGTGACGGCCCCTACAGTCAAGCCGACAACCAGGCTGATTCAAATTTATTTATTCAGTTTTTTATGACTAATTTACTTATTCAGTTTTGTATAATTAGACACAAGGTCACAAGAAGTCAAGAACCTCTCTCAGTTCCTAAACGAGAGGTGGCTATTTGTTTTGGTTTAAGTTGTTTATTTTATAGTTTATATCTAACAATTATCTTTTCATCTCTCTGAGGATAAAACCGAAAAACTCATTCCCCCAGCACAATCCAAATACAACGTCGTTGTGATCATCGATCATACCATTTGGCAAGGTGACATTTTCAATTTGTTTATTTTGCTTTGTCTCTTTCTTGCATCTGTTTTATTGACCGACTTTTTTCCTTATTCACGGGGTTGGTTTTCTCAACGGTTTGGGTTCACTTGAACACATAGCTGGCCAAGGAGTAGGTGATACCTTAATCAAAACTCTAACTTTATCGATCTCATAGTTGTTATTTTTCTCTTGCAGATCAATGGGAGGTAGCCAACATAGATTATATATGGTTGAATCAAGTTTCTCATAATTCTTATTTTTCTCTTGCAGATCGTTCTGGGATCTTGCATTGAAACCTATGGAATTCTCGTCGGTGCTTCTAGATTTGACGCAAATCTCATGCAATTAGAGGTCGTCGTTTCTGCAATAGTGGCACAAGACATCGTTTATTCCTTCTTAATAGAGTCCCAACAGTCTTTGGGTGCCCAGTAAGTACCACTTCACACATTTAGATGACCAATTTGCATATCTCGATTTTTTGATGACTTCATTTGATATTTGCTGCGGACACCTTAATCATTGCCTTTTGTAATTGTAGGATTTCAGACAAAGAAAACTAAGCGACTGGGATTGGGTTCAAGAGATCAAGAAAACATCATCAATATGAGTCCTTCAAGAACCAAGAACTCTAGATTGTGATGATTGGTGCTTCAAGAATCAAGAACTCCATATTGAACATTTTGAACTAATGAATATAAAAAGGAAAAAATGTAAATGAAAATTAAAGCAAGAAAAAAAATGAAAGGAATAATATATCAAATATTGGGCAATGAAATCAGCTCTAGTGGCACTATGGGGCCCAGCCTTGTAAAAACTGCAGCGTCTCACGAATGTTTTAATTTGAGCCAAAATGACTAATGGCCATGGGAGCAATCCGCATTATCTGTTAAACGTCGCTGCATCATGGTGAATGGGCTTTGTGCACACATTTTTGTGGGGAAGTGGGTATTGCTCACGAATAAGAATCGTGGGGTTTGAAAAAAAAAATTGTAGTGTGACATCTCTGTTTTTGCTTAATCATTTTGGCTTTATTGATTGCAAAGCTAGTTTATGCTGATCTGACTCCATGCAAACGATTCCGACCAGAAAAGGATAGTTTTCCGACCAAAACCAAGAGTGGCTTTTGCTGCCAAATAGCCTTAGAATCTGCACAGAGTGATTCCTTATAGTTGGGAGATTACATGATGCACGTCTTAGATAAGAATATAAGTTATGTTGAAATGTTATTTAAGTCAATAGGCTATATAGGACTATATAAAAAAAATAATGTAGTATTTTGTTTCTAACCAAAAATATACAAGATGTAGTCTTTTTGAGATATAGTTTTGCTCTTTTTAAATTTCCTTTACTTCTTCTTTATTTTCAATTGAATAAACCATACTACTCAACAGTGTTTTGGGTAATTTTAGGTTCTCCTGGGTGGAGCTGGGAATCGCATTCCCATTAATTCAGTATAGCACCGGGAATATTTGGAACAGAATAATTAGGGAATACTAGAGGAGCGAATTTTTGCAGAAGCACTGTGGGAATTGTGAGCATCATTTTCTTATACTGGCAGAAGATTCGTTAAAGAGAAGTATCGTTTTGGACTGATTCAGTTTAGTTGTGTGAGGATATGGAATTTGCTGACCCCAGCAACAATTTAAAGAGAGAAAAAAAGAGCGATCTATCTCTTTTAGCATAAGGAGCGAATTATTCTCTTTAGTTTAGGGTTTTTGAGTGGTATTCTCTGAGGAGGACAACGTTTGATACCCTAATGATGCCGTAAGAATTCGACGAGTATTGTTTCTTGCATCTATTCATCCATCCAATAAAAGATTTTGAGCGGAAGTTCCCCCTACCATGCCAGTTTTTTGAGCTTTATAATCGTAGTGCAAAACTGGAAATATTTTTCAACGCAAATATGTAACATAATTCGATAAGAATGGCTGCATGTGACTTGTTGGATTGATCGAATATGTTATCTAGCGACAAAAATAAGCCACTCAGTTATGTCAATCAATGTGTATGATGGCCAAATACTCTTCTGAAAATGAGTTCATGATCATTTCAAAACAAAATTAAAATGATGCTAAATTTGTTCGAATTAACTAGTACTCTAAGGAAAGAGATGTAGAGGTTTTAGTTTATATCTACTGGTGTACATCTCTACATCTCTTTCCCTAAAAAAACACACACACACATGCACTATACCTTCAAGCAATAGTACGTGACATGCACCCACTTATCTCAATAAAGTAGATATTACACACTCATCATGAAACCTGATTTTTGTCCATAATGTGATCTTAGCTTTTCTTATTAAGATACAGGGAAATCCTTTTCACAAAAGATTCCAATGACAAAAAGTGAATGAAATCTAAATTGAGAACAACTTATAGGTTAAAAATGTGAAAAGGAAAAAAAAAACCTCTCTCTCTCTCTCTCTAGACTTAAGTGAGAGAAACCATATCTAAGCCATTTCTACTCTCCCGGCCGAGCGGCGCGGGCCCTGGTGCTGTACATGCTTCGGTCTGGGAGGCCATTGCTTCGTGTTAGAGGAGGAGGCCGGGAGCCATCTTCGGTGGTAAAGGGGAATAATATGGTGGAGAGATGGGAAGATTTCGGGAGGTTCAATCGCAAGAAGAGCCTCGGAGAAGGAAACCCTGGCATGCAGCTGCTAGGTTACTTTCAATTCGCAAGAAGACGAAAGTGTGTGCAAGTTTCTAAAGTAGTCCGATGATCGACTTAGTGTAACTGCAGTGTTGTATAATTGTATTACTGTATTAGACTATTAGGGGATCGGAAGTCAGCCTTACATGGTAAAGAACAGTGTGCTTGCAACGCAGGTAACAACTCAAGCATACAAACTAGTAGAGATAGAAATCCAAAGCTATTTCAAGCTTCACATAATAGAATTAGAAACCTTAATCCACCTCAGTTAGACCCTAATTACGCAACTACCATGTAATTACTACTTTGCCACGACACAGAGCGTCAAAGTGTGCTTTGCACGAGGATTAGCAAATCAATCTGCCCAATCACCCCTCGCCACGCAACCGAGCACAGCTTAAACACCCTACAACCTACCACACCCTACACCTCCTCCTCCCTTCTTCAAATAATAATCACAGGTACAGTTATCGGCTAGTCCGTGCACTACTGAGCTCTCCCTCTTCAGCAAAAGTCCAGTCCTCTCTGCAGCATATCAATCAATGGCGTCCATACTCAACACAGTCTCGTCCGTCAGATTATCAAACCCTAACTCCAGCCGACTCCGTCCTGACTCCATTTTCGCTCCGGTTTCCGTTTCGTTTTCCAGTCAGTACTTCTCTCTCCCTCTCACTCACCCCTTTAACCGCTCCGTTCATTTTTTTTCTCAAGAAAACAAAAATTCAAATTGAACTAAGCAGTGTTTGAAGTACTAAATCATGATGCTAATTCTTTCCAAGTTGAATTAATTGATTTCATTTCAATTTCATCAATTTGACTTCGGTATCATCAATTTGTCGTTATGCTGAGACGAGGTTTTGGGATTATTTCAGGGCGGCGATTTACAATTAGGGCTGCAGAGACTGATACGGATGAAGGTGTGTGTTGTCATACTGAGCTTCTTTATTTATTTTTTAATTTTTTTTTATTTACTTGATGAAATGTCATAAATGAGGTGGATTGTAGACTTGTAGTGGAAGGTTTTTGGGGGTTTAGATTGGTTTGTTATATGTGTGTTGGTTACAGGAGTTAAATCTCAGGCACCAGATAAGGCGCCGGCTAGCGGTTCAAGCTTCAATCAGCTTCTTGGAATCAAGGGAGCTTCTCAGGAGACTGTAAGTCATCAATGCTGGCTGGTTTTGTGACCTTTTAAATGAAAGTCAGAGCTCTTTAAATTTTGTTGAGCTGGAAATGGATTAGACAATTAGCTATGTGGATATTTGTACGCAATGGAAGCTGTTTGTGATGGAGATTGTGATATACCAATAGGGTGGAGTATGAAAATTTGTTGAAATGCTTCTTGCAGTGGATATATAAGGTGATATAATTGTATTGAGACTGTGAATTTTGCTGTGCAGAATAAATGGAAGATCCGTCTTCAGCTGACCAAACCTGTTACTTGGCCTCCCTTGGTATGGGGAGTAGTTTGCGGAGCTGCTGCCTCTGGTATGCTCTTTGCTTTTAGCTATCTTAAAATGTTGGTTCATAAGTGGCAATTGTTTGTCTAGCTAGCTAGTGAAGACTTCTGCAAACTACTTATCCAAAACAATATTCCTGTTTCCGACCTGCAAGATTGGCTTTTTAAGTCTTTGCAAGAACTCAGGAATTTCGTGCTAAGCTGTTAATACCTGATAACCATTCACCCACGTTGATGAAATTGTCCTTTATCTGGTCATTAACACTAGATTATTATACTAACCACAGCTTCAAGTTCATCGTAAAGACTATACCTGCCATAGTACCTTTCTTTTCTACATAATGTGGTCATTCTTTGGATTCTGGGATCCCCTGACATTAAGGATGAGAATTGCCACTTCAGATGACTTACTCGGAGCATCTATCCCACAATCCCACTCTATGTCATGTGGGTAGTACATGCTTTTATAGGATGTCTCTATTATTTCCTGAGAGAAGTCCTGATGGATTTCTAGTGATAGTTACAACCCTTCAAATTCATAAATAGCTTCTCTGCCGTATTTTTCATGTTGCAGGAAATTTTCATTGGACTTTGGAGGATGTTGCTAAATCTATACTTTGTATGTCAATGTCTGGCCCTTTTCTTACTGGTTACACACAGGTACGCTGACTAAAGTTGTAAAAAGTAAATTTTGCTTTGATTGAGTGAGATCTATACTCTAAATTTCCTTGGTCTTTTGCTTAGACACTTAATGATTGGTATGACCGAGAGATTGATGCAATCAATGAACCTTATCGTCCTATTCCGTCGGGAGCAATATCTGAAAATGAGGTAATGGTGTCACCCACTGAATTCTGTATAGATGATCAATCGGCAGTAACTGAATTTTCTTATCTTGTTATTTGCTTTTATTTTCCTCTCCTCTCTGATTCTCATAGGTTATTACTCAAATATGGGTACTGCTTTTAGGAGGTCTTGTCTCAGCTGGTATTTTAGATGTGTGGGTAAGTGATGTTATTGGTGGACTGGCTCTTGTTTACCCTTGTCCATATATATTCAGATAAATTTCAATGATGAAATGTTGTTCTTTTTAGGCTGGACATGATTTCCCAACAATCTTTTACCTTGCTCTGGGTGGATCCCTGCTATCATACATTTACTCTGCTCCACCTCTAAAGGTAGTGGTTTTATTCATTTATTTATTTTTGCTTTCTTTCCTTATATAATTACTGGAGTGCTATGACTCGGAAAGTTTGCTTAAGCCTTGACAAAGCTTCCTGATTTACTTCACAGCTTAAACAAAATGGATGGATTGGAAATTTCGCTCTTGGAGCAAGTTATATCGGTTTGCCATGGTATCATATCCTATAAATAGTGTTCTTTAGTAACTTATTGAAATTAACATGATTCAAGCAGATGTTATTGGTGATTTGTATATAGGTCCTTCCTTGAAGAAGATTGGCAAAATGATTAACATTTTGGCCATTTCCTATATTTTGCTTGAAGTATTCATAAAATAATCAGTTCCCAATAAATTCATGTAATTGGATAGTAATTCCCCCTGTTTTTCCAATAGATTGGAATCCTTTTGGAAGGGATGAGGTGCTGTAACTTTATAATAATGAACTATCACCACCATACTCTTGTAGTTTAGTTATCTGCTAGAAACAGCTTTGGATATCAACTGTGTTGGTGACAAGTTTTGATTCAATTTCTTACTGATAGGTGGGCTGGTCAGGCATTATTTGGAACCCTTACTCCGGACATAGTTGTCCTGACACTCCTGTACAGCATAGCTGGAGTACGTTACTGAAAGAAGTATCTTAACGTACATGTTCTTACATTAAACTATCAGATCCAGCTAAGATTGTATATTTCTTTGTTACTATATTTCAGTTGGGAATTGCTATTGTAAATGACTTCAAAAGTGTTGAAGGAGATAGAGCACTGGGACTTCAGGTCTGTTATATTCTATATAGTGTTTTATACAAATTAGATTCCAGATGATGTGACATTACATGTTGTGGTTATATTTACAGTCACTTCCTGTAGCTTTTGGTTCTGAAACTGCAAAATGGATTTGCGTGGGTGCCATCGATATAACTCAACTATCGGTTGCTGGTATGTCGTCTTGATTTATAAAGGGGTTGGAGTCATTGAAGTTATGTTTTGTGATCTGGACTTGGTATATTATTGTGTTAGAATACCAAATTATCTCCGGATGGTTTGGCATAGTTAATTTTATAAGAAAGTTTACCGTGTGCATATGTTGACAACTGCAGGTTATCTACTAGGGGCTGGTAAACCATTTTATGCGTTAGCTCTAGTTGCTTTGATAGCTCCCCAAGTCTTTTTTCAGGTAACCATAAGAAAAAGAAATGTCGAGTTAATAAAATGAGAAAGGTGTATGCCAATTTTTGTGTGCTTACCTTTGCACATATGTTTCATGGTCTTCGTCTAGAATGGTAGATATTGAATCAATAGTTTTTGATACCCTTCAGTTAAACTGCTTGCTTATACCACTTCTTACTTTCTGCAGTTCAAGTATTTTCTCAAAGATCCTGTCAAGTATGACGTTAAATATCAGGTACTCTTTCATTTCTTTACTCCACAGAGTTGAACTAAATAAAAAGAGATTTGTATATTTTCATTGCACTTCGATTGAAAAGACTTCATGCTAAAGACGTGGGTACGGGGAACTCATAATTCCAAAATATGGACCACAAATTGCCCGTTTTTTCTGGATACCCTGCGTCTTCATATAGTCCAACAGATTATAATTTGGTTTGAACATACATCTTAAACTCCGAGTTTGGAAGATTATAGGACGTGGTTCCTCCCTATCAGTTACCTTCAAGCCTTTCTCAATTGTATGATGTTCTAGAGGATCTCTCGTGTATAGTGGTCTTAAATGACACTCCCAATTTCGACATGACTCTCCACAAGTTCATCTGTTGTTTTGTATATATCAGGCTAGCGCGCAGCCATTTCTTGTACTTGGTCTTCTGGTAACAGCTTTAGCAACGAGTCATTGACATTGCAAACCACAAGCAGTACTCTGCCAGATGCGGTACCCTGGAAGAGGCTACCAGATGCGGTACTCTGGAACAGCTACCAGATGGGGTACTCTGCCAGTCCATTAGAACAGCTATTGTCTTGTTGAAAAGGAAGTTTTGCCTTGAAGCAAAGATATTTTTCCACTAGTTTCTTTGTATTTACCCAGCGTCACAATTGGAAGTTTTTGTTGTAAATATAGTACTTGTGAATTGTGATTGCACCTCGACTGAAGTATTTGAAAGTGAACCATTCTGAGAGCGGAAACCTGCTACATATCCCAATTCCTAGCCTCTTCATTCCTCTAATGAAATGCTCCTCATACTTCATCTCCGTATCCTCTTGATAAGTGGTATATAGCTCGCTTGCCATGTTCACACCTTCATACAAAGGTGCATTATTGGCGGATGGTTACAAACCTCTCACTTGTGTCCGTGCCGACACTCAGATAGTGGATGAGAAACCAGAATTCTTAGGGATGAATTGGGATATGCTGGTCGCAATGAATTCGAGTGCCCTCGGAGACACTTCTCCAAAGAAAGATATAAAGAAACGGAAGAAAGATCTCCGGAGAAAGATATCATGAAATGGAAGAAGTTATGGAAGAAGAGGGTGCCGTTTTTATACTCCTTATTCCTTAATCGCAGCATATGGTTGTTACAGCTTATTAGTTACTGGGAAACCCTAAAGACAAATGGAGGAAACTGTACGTGATACATTCGTTGGCCATGTATAATCGGGGGATGGTTGAAGCTAATTGGTTTGTGTTGTGCAAGTAGTTCTAGTTTAACTGGTCCTAATATCAAGGCTACCTGGTTTATTGGCTTTGGAATTGCCCTGCAACTTTATGGTGTTAGATCATCTCGAAGTTATTATTCTTTGTTTTTTTTTTTTAGAATGCATGACGCTTGCAATATTTAAAGTTATAAACCAAAGGTATACTAGCAATAAAGTCATCTTACAACACGAAGCCACTCGTAGGATCCCTAGGCCCCTCTTACTCGACACAACTAGAATAACCAACTTAACAAAGCATAAACAAAAGCACTATGATACCCCCTCCTGAGAGGGCAGGAGCACTTAAAAAGTTAAACCATTTGTACAACCCTTGGTCACCGCACACGCAGAAAGGAAAAACACAAAACGAAAGCCTACTTCAGAAGCATCCTCTAAGCTTTGAAACACACATCAAGCTCAAGGAGTCTTGGTTTTATATTTGGATTCGTCAATTGGGATCTCTTCCTCCGCAGCACGCTCAGCTCCAGACTTGTCCTTGGTGCTCAGACCTCCTTTCCTCCCCATCTCCTGATAGTCTGATACCCTTCACGGCCGATCTGCTCCCTCCTGGTCTCGCCTCCTTTGCGGCCCATCTCCTGGTACCCTTCATCTCCGAGCTGCTCCCTCCTCGCCTCGCCTCCTTTCTTCCCTATCTCCTGGTATCCTTCATGTTCCAGCTGCTCCCTCCTAGTCTCGCCTCCTCGGTGGCCAATCTCCTGGTACCCCTCATGTCCCAGCTGCTCTCTCCTAGCCTCGCCTCAACGGTGACGCCCTTCACAAACACGGCAAAACCCAAGATTAGTCCAAATCAAAGCTAGCTCCCTCACATAATTAAAGAGTTGAGAAATAAAGAAACAAACGCTGTCAAAAAGGTTTTAAAACTGTACCTTCAGCAAGGTGTTCTTGAGCTTCAAGGGTCTTGCCACCAGTTCCGCCAGGAACAACAGTCTCTCCCTCCCTTGCTTTCTCGTCCAGCTCTTCTCTCTTCTGAGGATCCCTTCTCTCCTGCTCCGATGCCATTTTCTCATTATCTCTTTGAACTTGCTAAGCTACTTCTCACAATCTCTGCTCGCTTTCTAAGTACTTGACGTCGTTGGTAAGCTGCTTCTGCTGCTTTGCATGCAGGAAGGCTTTATATAGAGTGGCTCTGGTTACTGTAGTGAGAGTGAGAGGCATGCAGAGATAGGGGAACTGGACACGTAGTTAGGTAAACGCGGCTGATGGGGAGATGTTGAGCTACTATGCCGCAGTGCCACGCAGGTGCTTGGTCAGTTAAGTGATGCAGCAAGCATGACACGAGTTCAAAGCTATTTGGTGACGCGGTGATTTGCTTTTCTGTTCTAGCCTCCGCGGTCACCGAGGCGTAGAAGATCAAGATCAGCACGTACTGTTTCACAAAAGGGAAGGTTTGAGGCTTTGTAGGGGTGGCACTTAAGACCGAAAAACCGAAAACCGAACCGAAAAAATCGGACCGAAACCGAAAAAAACCGAACCGAACACACGAAAAACCGAACCGAACCGAATTAATCGGTTTGGTTTCAGTTTGCAATATTGAAAAACCGAATAGTAAACCGAACCGAACCGAACCGAAATTAAATTTCAGTTTGGTTTACGGTTTGACCCTAAAACAGAACCGTTTAAACCGAATGCCACCCCTAAGGCTTTGAGGTGACACTCGTTCATGATAGAGGTAGACAGGTAGCTAATGTGCCTCTACCGCCAAAATGTCCCTGGGTCGATCAGATGATCAGTACAGCAACATATATTTTTTATTGGATCAAACTACATAAATTCAGTTGATCAATAATTGTTGCTCATCAAAAACTTGTAGCAAACTGATAACTGGTATTCGAGGCCTAAATTACCACCTATATTCCCCCCCAAATATTTACTTAATTATAAACGTTATTGGAAGCAACTAAAAGCTTCAATTGTTAAAATTTGCTTGTGGGATTGGAAGTGTGGGTGGAATCGTAGATGTAAAAACTATAAGGCAATATCTCACAACAAAGCAAAGAAATAATGACATAGTGCGTTCCAAAACCGTCGGTGAGTTTGGACTCGTACCATTGTTACTGATCAACTATTCATCAAAAACACACGAACGTGTCGTTTAAGAGTAGTTCTACATCTCCCCGTCAGCCGCGTTTACCCTAATACGTGTCTACTGCTTGATTTCCTTCCTCTGCCCCTTCACTCACCTCAAGCTCTTCTCGATCTCTTTATAAACCAGGCATATCCTCCAGGTTCAACTCATTGTCAACCGGATCACATATTCTAGTCTTTGTACGTTCAAAACTAACAGGGTAATTAGAGTAAGATTGTGAAGTCATGGCCTCCGCACAAGAGAGAAAGGATCCCAATAAGAGAGAAGAGCTGGACGCCAAGGCAAGGCAGGGAGAGACTGTTGTTCCTGGTGGAACTGGTGGCAAGACTCTTGAGGCACAAGAGCACCTTGCTGAAGGTATTAGCACGTAAAGATCGATTAGTTTTCGATTAAATGTTTGTTGTGCTCATTTAGCTGGGCTGTGCTATACGCACATCTTGTGTTTATTTAATTAGCTGAGCTAATGGTGTGTGTGCCCTGTGTGCTTATCGTGCTGCAATGGATTAGGGCGACAGAAGGGAGGTGAGACCAGGAGGGAGCAGATGGGTCGTGAAGGGTACCAAGAGATGGGCAAAAAGGGCGGACTGAGCACCATGGACAAATCCGGTGGAGACCGTGCTGCTGAGGAAGGAATTACCATTGACGAGTCGAAGTACAAAACTAAAGGTTAAGAAGTTCTTACTTAGTTTGGCTTATCTACATCCGCCGGTGTAGTGTTCTACTGTGTTATGAATAAGGAGTCAAATGTCTTTGTTTCTGTTATGCCTAGGTTTTCTTTTGTTGCGTCCAAGTATGTTGTTGTAGCCTCCTTTTAGAGAATAACGGTCTGGCCATAGTACGTCCTACCGTACTGTTATTTTTCTTTGTATGAAAATCTTGGATATGGAAGGCTGGTTTGGTTTTTATTACTGTCTTCTAGTTCTTTTCCAGTTCAATCGACGGGCTCATCCCTGACCTACACTGTGAGGTGTGGTACTATTGTAATTTGTCGATGGAAATTAATTTTGAGTAATGTAGCTAGCTAGCAGTACTAAATACTGGTAATCATGAACTTTCAGTGCTCTCAAACCTTGAGAAGAACTTGAGGATAACTGAAATTCCAATGTTATTCCATCCGGACTGGATGCAAAGACAAACGAGTTCTTCGAATTCCCAAGTGATTAAGGTCTTAGTATATATATACCTCACGTAAGAAAGGGACGGACCATGACATGTATGCACCTGGCTCTTTAGCTAATATAAGCTTTGCTTACTTGGAACAGTTGAAGGATTAGATTTAATAAACGACCACTCCCTTGGTGCCCCAGAGAAGAGCGAGCACCATAAGCTATCGTTTAAAGTTGTCAATTGATCAAATTATACGAATTGTCGATTGATCAAGTTGGCCGTTAGTCATTCAAACAGTTTTGAGGAGCCGGCGCCATTCTCAGATATTGCATGATTTTGGATGTCAGTGATGTAAGATTTTTACTGGAAATATATAGAACTGTGTGTAATTAATTAATTAGTTCTGCGCTTTGTAAAACACTATTCCACACAGACAACAACACAACTACGTATAAGCTAAGCTGCTAGCTAGTTTGCTAAACACCTGCATATACGACACTGTTCCTTGGTACAACTACTATGGAGTACATTACGGCAGCGACTGTTTCTACGTCCCTGTTTTACAAGCTAATTGAACTTCAATCTTGAAAAGGTATTCGATCATTTCAGTGAGCAACTATTTGTTTTGTGCACGTCCATTGTAACGGCTTCCTCATCGGCACGCTGCTCTTCAGACTCGTCTCTTGGGCCTATCACCTCAATCTCCTCCCTTCTACCCTCTCTTATGTCGTCCTTCATTATTCCATAAAAGCACACCAACACGCAGCTGATCATGTACTGATCAGTAGGCATATAAAAACTAACAAAAACAATATGTACTAGCTACGGGGAATACGTACATATAAGAACAACCAACATATACATTTACCTTCAGCGATGCTCCTGAGAGTCGACGCTAAAACCGCCAGTTCCACCAGGAACCACAGTCTCTCCAATCTTTGCTCTTTCTTCCAGCTCTGCCCTTTTCTGCGGATCCCTTCTCTCTTGTTCTGATGCCATGGTTTTCTGTTCTCGATCGTATCGATGCACTGTTTCATTTTCGATCAGTTGATGACGAGTTGGATTCTGAGATATCAACCGGCTTCTTGTATGGGAACAAAAGACCTCAATTCAAACTTCAAAGGGCAACGAAAGATCTAGTGACACTGTACATGCAGTGTGAATGACACGAGTCATCTTCGTGGCGACTCACTGATTCAATTAGCCTGATCCATATAGCTCTGTACTTATCTTGCTTATTAATATTGCCTTTGTTTTTGTTTCCTTTACGGTGCCTAGGTAGAGAATGCTCCCCGGCCATCAGTAAATACCAGATAAAACCCTATAATTGCACGTACGTGCAAGAATTATCACTACAACAATTTCCGACTCTGAAAGTGGTCGAAAAAAAACCCTAACTTGGTCGTTAATACTCTTTCCGACCAAATAAATCTGATCGGGCTCGGTCGGTACTACCTCGGTCACAAATACTCTTTTCCGACCATTTTAGTTGGAAATAATAGTAATTTACAACCAAAGTTACCGTCAGAAACTCCGTCGTATATGTCATTATTTCAGACAAAAAAAAACCCTCGTTGGAATTTGGTTGAAAATAATTTAAATTTTAGCAAGCTAATTCAATAATTCCTATCACACCATTGTAGGAATTTTTCTTTATTATGTTACTTTTTTTGGAGAAATTTTATTTTAATATATTTTTGAATTCTTGTTATTTTCGTCTTAAAATTGTTCTTCACCTATCTAATTGAATAAATATAATATATATATATATACTCTCGAGCTTCTCAGCTCCGAATCGTCCGGATTCGTCCGTTCCGGCGCTGGTGATGCGCAACGACGACGCGGATGGTGCCCGCCACACTCCTCCTCCCGATGCTCTTGTTTGTGCCGGTCGGAACTCCAACGCTGGTCCACAGCGGCCGGAATTGCAGAATTTCCACACAATGCCCAGAAAAATTTGAAATTTCTACCGTGGGCCGGCGCTTGAGCTTTGGCTGGCACAAACATGAGCGCCGGGAGAGGGGGAATATAGCAGACATCATCCACGCCGTCGTCACACGTTACCAGTACCAGAACAGACGAATCCGGACGTCCGAAGTTGAGAAATTCTCTATATATACTTGTGTTGATATATTCACCCGGCAAACATTTGGTTTGCATCTTTTTGTTGCTTAACATTTTAATGATATTACCCTCCTGCGCTGTATATCGAAGACTTATCTCTAGTTAACTTTTCGAAATTATTAAGTGTACCAAAATCTTTTGGCACTCGCATGTGGTTAATTAAACCAGAATTAACACTAATACAATCGTACAAACTTCGATTGCTACATAACTACACCACAAACAACAATCACGCACACTTAGCTAGTACTGGTACATTACGGTGATTACACTCTTACAACATACAAGAAAAGCGACGCAGTACGTACATCGGTACATGCATATACTAGCTAGCAAATTAATTCCATCTAGCTAGGCTTCATCCGTACGTTCAGCTATTCTTTGTTTTGTACTTGGACTCCTCGATCGTGACGCCTTCCTCCGCCGCACGCTCTCCACCGGACTTGTCGCTGGTGCTGAGACCACCCTTTTTACCCATCTCATGGTATCCTTCGTGACCTAGCTGCTCCCTCCTAGTCTCGTCTCCCTTCTGTCGCCCTAGTTCATTCCCAAGTGTAAACAGTATCATCAATCGAAATTTTGAACGAATCTAGCCTATATTAATATGTACAAGCTAGCACTCATGCTCACATGCAACAAAATCAAAATACAATTGCATATACAAGCAGTACTCATGCACAGAATAACAGATCACTGCTTTATATAATGATAGATACCTTGAGCACGCAAGTTGTTCTTGAGCTTGTAGGCTCTTTCCACCCGTCCCACCAGGAACAACAGTCCCGTCCCCCCCCCCCCCCCCCCCCCCCCCCCCCCCCCCGCCTTGCTCTTTCGTCTAGCTCCGCCCTTTTTTTGCGGATCCTTTCTGTCCTGTTCCGATGCCATAGTTTCTTAGAATTCAATTCCTTTTTCTCTCCTAAGTACGTACCAGCTATCTTTTCACGAACACTTCATCGTATGAACCAGCTAGCTGGAAGGAATACAATTCTAGAACAGGAGCTTAATTTTGAAGGTGTACGTTGAGGAAGAGGCACACAGGGGGGAGCTGACACGTAAAAGGGTAACCACAGCTGACTGAGAGAGCGGGATATGCTACTTACGACACGCAGATATGCTTTCGAAAAACACAGTTAAGACTTAAGAGTGTCACGTTCATGCCTCAAAGTAAGAATGAATGAATGATCAATCATAAATCGAACTTAGTGCTTTTTTTTTAAAGGAGAACAGTTGCTAATATAATTCAGGAAAACACTTGGATATCCCGGAAATTAATAAGCTGTATTGTTTGATGAGTTTTTAGTTCATCCCGATAGTGATATGCCGATGTAATGAAAAATGATGAGTCAAAATGTGACTTTGAGTTCCAATAGAAAGGAACAATTTCCATCCTAACATCAGGGTGTGCTGTGCAACAAAGTATGGAATACACACAGTTGTGTGTGGTGATAGAGTGATGTCATAACATGCACGATGAGTGTGGGGATATGAAGAATTTTCCCCTAACATCCAACTCAAGAATGTCATACTACGGAGATTCTATATCAAATTAGATTGTTACTTGAGTGGTGATGTGAGCAAACCCTAGGGCAATCCTTAGAAGATTCTCCCTCAAAATTTGGATCTCCTTGACAATAAATCCCAACATTGGACACCAACATAAGCCTCGATAAATCCCAACATTGGACACCAATCCTACTTTGTTCCATCAAAAGAAAATTAAAAAAGCCTCTAGAGTCAGTAGAGTGTGTGGCTTTAACTAACATTCCCAAGTCCACTTGCGACATTTCAGCTCATCAACAACAACATTGACTACCTGAATCTTCCCAGTCTCAAACCCCAAAATCGCGACGTCTTTCTCTCATTCCCTCTTCATCAACAATCGCCATCTCGGAAACAAGATCTCCTGTATTCTATACTACAGATGCACACCTCATTTCACCCCCCGACCTTAACTAATGTGTTCTAAACTACAATTGCATGCACGCCTCATTTGACCCCCAATACAAGCGCTGCATTTCTGTCACTCTTATACAACTAAGAACGTCGTCTCTACTCTTCCTCCTCTTAAGGAGACGAAGTCGAAGGGATAAATCCCAAACCCAGTTTCTCCTCCACCTCATCTCTCTCCTACTCAAAAATTCAGATGGGGAAAACTCAGAGCGACTCCCCTAGCGTCTTCAAGACTCCCATCCCGCCCTACGTGAAGGCCATATCGGGCTCCTTCGGTGGGATTGTCGAGGCATCGTGCCTCCAGCCCATTGATGTCATCAAGACGCGAATGCAGCTGGATCGCACCAGGGCCTACCGGGGAATCATCCACTGCGGTGCCACCGTGTCCCGCACGGAAGGCGTGAGGGCTCTGTGGAAGGGGTTGACCCCCTTCGCAACGCATCTTACGCTGAAGTACGCGCTGCGCATGGGATCCAATGCGGTGCTTCAGGGCGTGTTTAAGGACGCCAAGACCGGGAAAGTCAGTAATCACGGCCGGTTCATTTCCGGGTTTGGCGCCGGAGTGCTTGAAGCTCTTGTTATTGTCACTCCTTTTGAGGTAACTGCATTTATATTACGCTTACTATCGTAGTTGTGTTTTGATATAGGGAGTTGGCATGCATGATACCATTTCCAGGTTATTATTGTTTCATTTTTTTGGCAATAGTAGGTTTACTTAGGTTTGAAAATTAGCAGAACGTATCAATTTTGTTTTGGTTGATTTTCAGTTTTGAATTAGACTAAGAATTTTCATTTTTGAGGGTTAGGTTGATTTGTGTTTGAATTTCATCAAAAAAGTACCGTATGAAAAGTTTTGACACGGGTGTTTATTGACTATAAAGGATATATAGTTTAAGAGACCCCATAGCTAGTTTAATTAGGATAATGGGAACTGGGAAGAGCTGCGATTATTCGGAAACTGCAGTAGCTTATGAGTTTCTTAATACACATATAAAATCTATTTTGGATGCATGTTCGCACTATTATATATATATATATATATATATATATATATATAATTAGCTTGATTAGGAAGAGCTAAGTAGTTTTTTGTTAAAATTGTATTTTATGCAGGTGGTGAAAATCAGACTGCAGCAACAGAGAGGATTGAGTCATGATCTTCTAAAGTACAAGGGTCCTGTACACTGTGCTCGTAGGATCATCAGTGAGGAAGGCATTCGTGGGCTTTGGTCCGGGGCTTGTCCAACTGTTATGCGCAATGGGACAAACCAGGCGACCATGTTTTCAGCCAAAAATGCATGTGATATTCTCCTGTGGAAGAAGCATGAAGGAGACGGCAGAGTTCTGCTACCATGGCAGTCTATGATTTCAGGTTTCATCGCAGGAACAGCAGGTCCCATTTGCAACAATCCCTTTGATGTTGTCAAGACAAGGCTCATGGCTCAGGGCAGAGGAGATGGCGAGTTGAAATACAAAGGCCTTTTCCATACCATGAGAACAGTATATGTTGAGGAAGGGTTTCGTGCCTTGTGGAGAGGACTGTTGCCGCGGCTCATGAGGATACCGCCGGGGCAGGCCATTATGTGGGGAGTGGCTGACCAAGTAATAGGTTTGTACGAGGGACAACATCTTCATGTTGCTGCCTTATAGGTATCAATGGTTTCATCTCATTGGTTTTGCTTGTTCTGGTAATTTATCTGATTACAAGCATAATAATATCTCAAGTCATTAGTTCGGAGTTTCTTTGGCTTCTCATAAAGAGCAACGACTCTCTATGATCTTATCAGCAGCTTATTAAGTTTAAGAGGTTAGATTGTAGAGCAAACCTTCTTTCTGAAACAAATTCATAACGAGAAAAGAGGGAACATGACATTTGATGTGTGAGGAAGACTTCCATGCATGTATTTTGTGTCAGTATTGTTCTATACTCTTTTTTGGTGAATAAAGAACTCATCTTATTCTCTTAAATGACTCGTCAATATTGATATACATTGTGAAGAGAAAAGGAACAAAATCGTCCTTTGACTCAATACACCACCACTTGCTTACAAGTTCGCGTCAAATGTCTAATATTCCAAATTTATTGATAGCGTACAATGACTACAATAGTACATATTGTCCAGAATCCAGATTATGATGTCTGAGCATAAAGTTTAGTATCAACTTGTAATATCTTTCCTATATCCCTAACTTCCTTTGTGTTAGGACCATCCCTAATCCCCATCCTAATCAAGCTACATGTTAGGATCACTTTCTTAACACTCTCTTAATCCTCAGTTATGTGTATTACATTATATTAAATGCAGTAGTAATAGTTACGAGCTCTAAAGGGGTCCTGCAAGACGTGGCATATTTTTCCTTTTATCTCGAAGATAATCTCTATGGCTCTTCCTTTAAAACTTGTAACCCGGAGCCCTTTGGGGACATATGAAGGAATGAACAATTATGCATTAAACTCTTTTCAGCTTATCCTCTTTTCTTCTGCAAATCCCGTCCTCACCAGTTTGGTTATATCATCTGGTATCAGAGACTCCCATCATGAGGGGGCTCCAAGTGTCTTCAAATTACCATTCACCGACACCTCCACCACCCAACATACCCATATCTTCCGCTGACCTCCCTATCAACTCTGCAACCCCAACCGACATTCCATCTCCATCCTTCCAACCCGAGGAAGTAACCCAAACCCACCTTACAGAAGTCCGTCAGGCCATCGAGATCGTCCGAGATGAATTGCACATGGCATTGGACCGATCCACCGAGCGTAGGCAGGAACACGAAGATCGGGTAGCCGCTAAGCTGGATTTGTTTGAGAAACTCCTGCTCCGGAACAATGCCATGCCCAACGACAGTCTACATCTGAGCGTCGTGGCATCAACAACTCTGCCTCACACCAGCTCAAATCTCCAATTTGGCAGCTTTACTCCATCAGCCCTGCCTCTGCCACAAACCCCAGCCCCACCACTCCCATCTATCCACCTACACAATTCCCCACAAACACCATCTTACACCACCGCTCAACCCACATATACAACCCCCTATCCGACTCCTCTACAGTACAACCACCCCATCAACCCTCTCACTTCGCCTACACCACGACCTCAGTTACAGAACAACCTTCACCACATCCCAAATGTACAACCACAACCTCACAACCACAACCATCACCACCAACAACCATACTACCGCCCACCTAAGATTGAACTTCCCTGTTTCATGGGAGAGGATGTTACCGGCTGGTTCGCCATGGCGGAGAGGTACCTCCGTTCACAACAAATACCGCCGGAGGCGCGTATTTCCACTGTTGCTGCTCACTTCGGTCCCAACCCCTCACATTGGATGAATTTCTTTGAGCAGAGAAACCCCAATTACACTTGGGAACAATTTGTGGCTTCCTTCTTGGAGCACTTTGGAGGAGGTACCATCACTGACTACAAGACGAGTATCACTCGCCTACAACAACGTTCGTCGGTCGATGTCTTCATTTCAGAATTCACCGTTTTGGCCTGTCGGATTCCAGAATGGACCGACAACGATTTCAAATATATATTCTTGGGTGGTTTGAAACCGGAGATACAACATGACGTCAGACTTTTGGATCCTCCTTCCCTGGCCACTGCCCAACGCCTAGCCCGAAGGTATGAAGCCAAACTACAAGACAAGAATGTGAGCCGTTTCCCCCGTCCTTTTCCTTGGCAAAGTTTAAACAGGCCACCACATTCCCCTACCACATCACTTTCAAACCCAATCCCCAATTCCACCACCATTCCTCTATCACAGAACCGTGCCCAATCCCCATCTGCCTCCAATGGTCCAACCCACTATCAACCAAGAACAAATTTTGATACTCAGTTCCGTCACTGGCCAGCCAATTCCCAGAGAGAGCGCAGAGCCAAAGGTCTATGCCTTCACTGTGACGACAAATGGTCTTGGAACCATATTTGCAAGAAGCCAATTATGGCAATTCTAGAAGCCCCTACCATTTGTGAACCCACTGAGACAGAGAGGTATGCATAAGAAGAGGAAGAATGTAACCCACCACCAGATCAAAATACAGCCTTACCCATCCATGCTATTACCACGAACCGAATCAGTGAAATGATGAGATTCGAAGGTTCCATCAACAACCACCCAATCAGATTATTTGTTGATTGTGGCTCCGCTATGAACTTCCTCAATCCGGAAGTTGCAACAAAGTTGGGTTGTACCATTGTTCCCCCATCAAACCTCCGCTTCAAGTCGGTGACTGGTGAACCGGTCAAACCGTCCGGGATGGCAGAGAATGTAACAGTTACCATCCAAAGCTATCACTTTACCAGCTCATTTCTTCTCCTTTCGGTTGATGAATGTGATCTCCTTCTCGGGGTCCAATGGCTGGATACTTTGGGTTTTATGGGGTGGCATTTCCCCGATAAAGTTATGGCTTTCACAGCTCAAGGCCAATTCCACGTTCTGCAAGGTATAACCAACAAACCATCCTCTGTGGCTCCACTGGACTTAGTGCTTTATTATCTTCATAACAGTTGGATACTTATCCCTACCCACCCGAACCCAAATTGGAGCATCAACAGACCCATGCTCAAAGTATCCAGGAGTTGCTACATTCTTTCAGTGATTTGTTCGCTGCACCGATGGGCTTACCTCCCCCACGGCCCATTGATCACTGCATCCCGTTGCAGCCCAATACCAAACCGGTCAATGTTCGACCGTATAGATATGCTTATTCTCAAAAGTCTGAATTGGAAGCCCAAGTCCGTGAGATGCTCGCCCAAGGTCTCATACGACCTAGTCGGAGCCCTTTTTCTTTTCCGGTCCTCCTTGTCCGCAAGAAAGAAGGCACATGGCGTTTTTGTGTTGATTATAGAGCCCTCAATGCCGTGACCATTAAAGATCAGTTTCCTATTCCGATAGTTGATTAGTTACTTGACGAATTATATGGAGCCACTCTTTTCACCAAGCTTGACCTCCACTCCGGCTACCACCAAATTCGCATGAATGAAGTAGACATCCACAAAAACTGCATTTCGCACACATGAAGGTCATTATGAATTTGTAGTAATGCCTTTTGGTCTTTCTAATGCTCCATCTACATTTCAAGCACTTATGAATTCATTGCTTAAGCCTTTATTACGCAAGGGTGTGTTAGTATTTTTTGATGACATTTTGGTGTATAGCAAAGATTTAGATTCTCATATAACCTTGCTTGCCGAAGTTTTTTCCCTTCTTAGGGAAAATGATTTGAAGCTCAAGGAATCTAAATGCGACTTTGCTCAGCCCACCATCAAATATTTGGGCCATGTCATCTCCAAAAAAGGTGTGGCAGCCGATCCAGACAAAGTCAGTAGCCTACTTGCTTGGCCCTTGCCCACTTCAGTCAAAGCCTTACGTGGCTTTCTCGTATTAGCAGGCTATTATCGCCGTTTGGTGAAAAACTTTGGGATAATAGTAAAACCCCTCACTGAGTTTCTGAGAAAAGATAATTTTGTGTGGACACCTGCAGCCACCGCCGCTTTTGATGCTCTCAAGGCCGCAGTCACCTCTGCGTCGGTCTTCCAATTACCAGATTTTTCCAAGCAATTTGTTGTCGAGACTGATGCGTCGGGCATGGGGTTGGGTGCAATATTGACGCAGGAGAAACACCCAGTTGCTTATCTTAGCAAAGCTCTCTCTCATGCACATCAACAGCTTTCCGCTTATGATAAAGAAATGATGGCGATCCTCTTTGCGGTCAATAAATGGCGCCACTACTTATTGGGTAATCAGTTCCTCGTCCTTACAGACCACCATATCCTTTGCCACCTGCTTGATCAACGCATCACGACGCCGTCACAACACAAGTGGTTATCCAAACTATTGGGGTATGATTATGAGATTCAGTACCGCGCCGGTGCCTAAAATACAGTTCCTGATGCTTTATCTCGACAATTCGAGGTTTGCGCCATTCATTCAATTTCTGCCCCAGTTTTGAATTTTATGGATCAAATTGCACAGGCTTGTAACCGAGACACTGAGGCTCAGTCAATTATGGCTGCTATCCGAGCTGGCCAACCTACAAAGGCAGGATTTACCATCTCCAACGATCGTTTTCTCTACAAAGATCGTTTCTTTGTTCCTGCCTCCTCAGATTGGCGACCCAAGTTACTCTTTGAGTACCACTCTTCCTTGCAAGCAGGCCATTCAGGCTATTTGAGGTCTTATGCTTGTATTCGTCGTAGTTTCGCTTGGCCAGGAATGCGACAAACCATCAAGGAGTACATTGCAGCATGTGACCAGTGCCAACGCCAAGCTTATGAGACCATTAGACCTCCAGGTCTTCTTTAACCTCTTCCGGTTCCGGAAGAAGTGTTCTCGGACATATCAATGGATTTTGTTGACGGTCTTCCGCTCTCTCAAGGCCACAATGCTATAATGGTGGTAGTTGATCGCTTGTCCAAATATGGCCATTTCATTCCAGTGTCTCATCCTTACACTGCTGCCGGTATCGCTGCTGTATTCACCAAGGAGGTTTTCCGCTTACACGGAATGCCTAAGGAGATTGTGAGTGATCGAGATCCAATCTTTATTAGTCATTTTTGGAAGGCTTTTCATCAATTGCAGGGTACTCAGCTGTGTCATAGCTCGGCATATCATCCTCAATCGGACGGGCAAACCAAGGTGGTTAATCGTTGTTTAGAACATTACTTGATGATGATGCTACTTAGGAACCAACAGCTTCAATCATGGCTATGCATCCCTAATTCGGTGCTCGTGGACAAGCACCCACTCAAGGGGGTGGGACTTGTTAGGACCATCCCTAATCCCCATCCTAATCAAGCTACGTGTTAGGATCACTTTCTTAACACCCTCTTAATCCTGAGTTCTGTGTATTACATTATATTAAATACAGTAGTAATAGTTACAAGCTCTAATGGGGTCCTGCAAAACGTGGCACATTTTCCCTTTTATCTGGAAGATAATCTCTATGGCTCTTCCTTTAAAACTTGTAACCCGAAGCCCTTTGGGGGCATATGAAGGAATGAACAATTATGCATTCAACTCTTTTCAGCTTATCCTATTTTCTTCTGCAAATCCCGTCCTCACCAGTTTGGTTCTACCACTTTGGACATTTATATTTGGTTCCAAATTTAGGGGACAACTACTATGGAGGAATGACATCAATTGCTAAGTAGAATTAGTATGCATGAAGCACTATGCCAAGTAAAATTAGCTCTGATGTGCGAAAAATGCTATGTAAATTTTATAAATGCACAGTTTTCGTTTTGTTAAGTGAGATGTTATGAGTTCGACTCATGTCACACTCGTGATAACATTTCAGTTGTTAACCTGATAAAACAAATTTCACGAACTCACAAAGACATCTAGTTTGATTCCACGTTCTAAAAAACTCAACTTTGATAAATCATTAATAATTCAAACCACAAATAACTTAAAAATAATGGAACTAGAAACACAATACATATCTCAAAAGTAATTTCCTTTTCTAAATATAATTTGAATTCCCATGATGTTACGGTATTTGTAAATCATAATAGCCGTGTATAACCTTACCATATGTCTGCTTATGATTTGAAACATGTCTATCTCCAATGGTAGTGAAAAACAAACATAGGCCAAACAACAATAATACATAGGCAAAACAGTATTCCTAAATCAAGGTCCACTTGAAAGTCAAGTCATGCCTTGCAATTCAATGTCCAAATACACTTTTTTCCTTGGGCACATGATTGTCTCTCATGGCCACTCAACCCACTTATGAGTAAGGTCAGGGATGCTCAATCTATGCCCAAGTGACCTCTCAATCTCAGCAGAGACTGTGGGCTTAGTATTGTAATTCAAAAGAGGAAGATTAGATCATCAAACCCAACACTTTTCATGACTCTCTTATGTCGAAATCATGGCATCTTTGCGAGTCGTGCATATGATGTAATTTTATATTTTCATCTAATGAATTTGACACCCCATATTCTTTTAAAAAGAAAGTCCGTTATTCATTAGGGGTGTCACGGCTCTATCACTGTGTTCATATTTCACGATGGATTCATCGAATTACATAAGTATGTTGTTGATAGCAAATATTGAGTCTAGGTACACATTAGTACTTTTGTGAGTCTAGGTAGAGTTGAGTGGCTGGTAATGAATTTTCCTCTAACAATAATCGCCATTAAGGATCAAAACAATTAGCAATTTTACACTAGTAAAGGTAAAACCGTACATAGTTTTTTTTAGAAGTATGATATTACGATATTTAATAAATATGCAAAATTAGAACCCTACAAGAAGCAGCGACCGAAAAATCCTATATAAGCAAACGCAGCCGCACGTTGAAACCCTAGCGCTTTCTACCAAGCCACCTCTCTTCTCAAAAACCCTAATCCAAACTCTCACTCAGCTCCAGCACTCGCCTCTACCACCCAGGTCTGCTATCACCTCACATCCAGTCCTTCAATTCAAATTGCTTCTTCTTCTTCTTCTTCGTCGCCGGTTTCCGTTATAACTTCATTTCCGATTTCAGGTCACACAATCCGGTTTCCGAAGCTTTGCAACGATGTCATCCGACGACGAGAGGGAGGAGAAGGAGTTGGATCTCACATCTCCTGAAGTTGTCACCAAATACAAGAGTGCCGCTGAGATTGTCAACAGTAATTTTTCTCTCTGTTTTGTCTCACCTCAGAATTTGATTTTGTATTGATTTATGAGAGTCGGTGAAATAGAGCAAATGCTAGGTTTGATATGATGAAGTTTAATGTCGTGTTGATAATGTGTTCATTTATAGCTGATTGTGTTCATTTTTGTGATAATCTGCAGAGGCCTTGCAGCGAGTGATTGCGGAATGCAAGCCGAAAGCTAAGATCGTCGACGTTTGTGAGATTGGTGATTCATATATCAGAGAGTATGTTGTGTTAGCTTTGGTTGTTAGCATTGATTTTTTTGTTTGTAGCTTACAAAAGTGTGTTTAACTGTGCTCTGCGTCGAGTAATGTGATAATTTATTTGTTGTGTTTGTTTTGAAGGCAAACCGGAAACATGTACAAGAGTGCAAAGAAGAAGATTGAACGCGGCGTAGCTTTCCCGACTTCCATTTCTGTGAACAACACCATATGTCATTTCTCTCCACTTGCCAGTGATGAGACAGTGCTCGAAGAAGGGGATCTCGTAAAGATGTAAGCCCTCGTTATGATTTGTACACTAGGTGATGCGTAAGTCAGTGGAGTAATGGGACTTTGGTGTTGTGCAGTGATATGGGTTGTCATATAGATGGATTCATTGCCATAGTCGCACACACACATGCTATTCAAGCAGGGGCCGTTACAGGAAGGGCTGCAGATGTTATCGCTGCTGCTAACACTGCTGCTGAAGTTGCCTTGAGGCTTGTTAAGCCAGGAAAGAAGGTAATTTTACGTGAATTGGTAGTATTGTGGTATACCTGCTTGTTTGATTTTGCTAATTTGCAAATATTGCTGGTTGCCTAATTGTTGATGTGAATTTTGGGGTGCATTGCGTTGAATGATTTTGATGTTTTTCTTTGTTCTGTCATTAATTGTTACTGACTTGGGTTAAGCCTTTCAACTTTGACTTTTATAGGTACAAGTTGCCTTTGGTTAAATTTTCTTCATTATGTCTCTTACCCCCTGATGATGAGATTTTTGTATGAGCTATGGACTTAGATCCAGATGGTGCTTCTTGTCATAGTTACCCTGAAGGGGAATTCTTTTGTTCGATTGGAGGGAAAATAGTAGGCTCTCATAATATTTCTGTGTTTTCATTGATGCTAACATTGTGTGAGGGTTCTTAAACTGTAATTTCCCTGTTTGGCTAACATTTACAAGTTTGATAATAATGACTTTCTACTGCTGGTTCGATGGCAACTTTGCCGAGGTGATCTATTCTTCATTGATTACCTCTTTTTCCCTGTTGCCTATATTGCTTGGCTTTGGATGGTGTGACTGAACATAATTCTTTGGTCATTTTTAATGTCCTCTGTGGGCCAAAATTACTTCAATTTCTAAAAAAGATACACTATCAAGGCAACTTTGCCGAGGAAATTATGATTTGTTGGTTTCCTCTTTTTCCCTGTTGCCCATATTATCGTTGGTAGTGAACCAGCTATGAGTAGATGTCTTTCTGTCTGCTCTTCATGTTCATGTCAAACAGTACTTTAACTTCCCCCATTTTATATAGTTTCTAGGCAACTTTGCCGAGGTGATTATGATTTGTTGATTTCCTCTTTTTCCCTGTTGCCTATATCATGCTTAGCTATGGATGGACTGCTTAGGTTGGACTCTTTTGTTGTCCATTCTTAATGTCCTCTGATGGCCAACATTGCTCTACCCTCTTACTATAAGTTATATTTGCAAGGCCACTTTGCTGTATGTAATCTGTAATCTTGATTTCCTCTTCCCTGTTGTCTATATTGTGCTTGCCTGTAGACTGGCTGTACTAATTTTTGATATCCTACATCTTTTTATTTATTTTGATGGCAGTATTTATACATCCTTATTGTCCTATGTTAGCTGATGTTATTTTAGTGCCCTTGGAAATAACTGCATGCTTATTGAGGTTTACTATCATAGTCTCGTGTTGTTTTTCATTTCATGGGATTTTCGTTTTACGAACATCTCCATGATAACCAATTTACCATGATATCTCTCCATGATGATAAGCTATTAATGGCTATGGATTTAATCCAATGAAGCTTCATTTGTCATAGTTACACTGATGGAGGGTCATATGTATGATTTCCTGTCAATTATTGATATATATATATATATATATATATATATATATATACAGGGAATCCAATTAATTGCTGATGTTTTGTTGTGATTTTAATTGATTTGGTTGGAATTTGTTTTAGTGCTTTACAACATTCAGTTTCTTCCTGCTTTACTTCTGAACTAGGATCCATTGGTACCCTAATTCTATATGATGAATGCTATTAAAAGCTATGGACCTACATCCAGATGAGGCTTATTTGTCATAGTTACTCTGATAGATATCAACCTAATCATCTTTGCGTGGTCTTGAAATTGTTACAGCGTTGTTCGTTAATTTAACTGTTACTGTGGATTTGGAAATTGCACATAGTTCTTCTTGGAAAGCTGGAAAGTAATTTCCAGGATTTTATTTGTGCGTACATCAAATGAAATCCACTCTGCTTGAACCTTCTCCTTACTGAACCCATGGAGATGCGCTCCAATGAAATTGGATTACAATCTTTCTGATCCCCATTTCAATATTGGGTCACTCGTGGTCTTGGTTTTTGTTTTGAATTGGGGCGATCAGACCACATTAATTAGTGTGTTCAGTTATATCTTTGCACATACCTGCTCATTCTTTGTCAAATGAAGCTAGTACTACCACATTGTTTACTTATATTTCTCCTTTCTTTTTGGTGCTATAGAACAAAGATGTAACAGAGGCGATTCAAAAGGTTGCTGCTGCTTACGATTGCAAAATTGTTGAAGGTGTTCTTAGCCACCAGATGAAGCAGTTTGTGATAGATGCAAACAAGGTCATATTGAGTGTATCCAATCCAGAGACAAGAGTTGAGGAGGCAGAGTTCGAGGAGAATGAAGTTTATGCTATTGATATTGTAGCAAGCACAGGCGAAGGGAAGGTAATAGAGGAGTCATGATCAGCCTACTAGCATTGATATTCTAAATTTATCATCATCATCATAACATCTTAAAATGATTTGCAGCCAAAGGTACTGGATGAGAAGCAAACAACTATATACAAGAGAGCTGTGGACAAGAGCTATCACCTGAAGATGAAGGCCTCTAGGTTCATTTTTAGTGAAATTAGCCAGAAATTTCCCCTTATGCCATTCACTGCAAGGTATCTTAACCTTCTGTTAGTTATTTCACTTTACTATATGTTATTTTGGCTTCTAAGTGTTTAGTTTGGCTGTCATTAGAGCTTTGGAAGAGAAAAGGGCTCGTCTGGGTTTAGTTGAGTGCGTCAACCATGATCTTTTGCAGCCATACCCTGTGCTGCACGAGAAGCCTGGTATTAATCTTCTCACCTTTTCTTTGAAACCCCGGTAGATAATATTCTGATAACTTAAAATGAACTGTTCATAAGAATTGATGGTTTTGCAGGTGATTTTGTCGCTCACATCAAGTTCACCGTATTGCTCATGCCAAATGGATCAGACCGGATTACATCTCATCCCCTACAGGAGCTCCAGCCCACAAAGCAAGTAGATGATCCTGAAATCAAAGCATGGTTGGCCTTGGGCACAAAGACAAAGAAGAAAGGTGGTGGGAAGAAGAAGAAAGGTAAAGCTGGATAAATGTTGTGCTAGTAGCTCCACTATCAGTTTGCTGTAGTCTTTTGTAATATTTGATTCCTAATGTTTGATCATTGCAGGTAAGAAGGGTGATAAAGTGGAAGGCTCGACAGAAGCTGAACCTATGGATGCTGAAACTCAAGGATGAGTCGTGTCGCCGAATCATATTTCAGTTTTGGTCTTTTTCTGCCCCCTTGTATCTGGCTGGATATGAATTAATCTAATGCATAGTGTACTTTTCTAGCTGGATTTTCTCTACTTTGCTTTCCTAGTACACTGCTTTCTTGTATCTTGAGATGCGATGGTTGTTAGACTTTCATTTTGACCCCTATAAATATAAAAAATCAACAGTTAAATTACTCCTGTGATGAATAACTGGTCTTTTGTTTTTGTTGAGTCTTAAAAAATAAGATTAGTACCAAACAGAACAATAATTGTGAACGCTAGAAGTGGAGTTGAGTTGGCCTTCCCTTCTCAGGAGTCAGGTATAGCCCTTTGAGTCTCATAAGCAGCAAGCCAGGAACATAACAAAGACGAGAGTACTCTAACATAACAAATTGTACTAGCCAAAGTAGGTCAAATTATGCCAAAGTAGTGCTATTGATGACAACAACGAGCTACTATCATTTCTTCATTATAGAACAAAACATAACCTCCCCCGTGTGTGGAGGTTGAGAGAGTCTGAATGAAGAAAAAATTTGGAAGGAATCAGGTCACCACGTAGGATGCCGACGACGGGGTTAATGGGCGGCGGCAGAGGCCGATCTCGGCGTCCCAATTTTTTTTTTCTTTCAGTACGTTGTTGGAGAGTTAAGGATGAGAGGAGACTCAGGAGAGAGAGATATGGTAGGAGACATTTATAAACCACTGGGCTCATCTTGACTATTAATTAATAATGGAGGGTCAAGATTTGTTTAATAGACAACATTAGGAGAAATGTTATTAGGAGAAGATCTCAGTCCGAAGATATGATAGTGATTAAGTAACCAATATCACACATTTTTTAATCAATTAAATAACTCAAAAACTAGAAATTGACATAAAACGTATTAAACAAGAAAAACCGACCGAACCGAACCGAAAATATAGGCTCGATAACATAATCAAAGAAATGTAGTTTGGAAAATGAAAAAACCGAATCAAAATCGGTTTAAAAACGGTTTGAAAAAGGTTTAAGTGATCAAACCGACTGATTTAAAACCGAACAGACTAAATTTATTTTAATGATTTAAAACATAATAAATAATGAGTATTAGTACAAAAAATAACAAAACATAACACATAAGGTTGTCTATGACAGTTGGTAGAACGCATAGTTGTTATATTCTAGGTTAGGAGTTTGAATCACAGTATTTATATTTTGATGTTTTATTAAAAATATCTATTAAAATGGGGAAAAATATAATTTTTACATGATTATCACTAAGTGAGTGTGATGTGATTTGTGGCATCACTTTTGGGTAGGAGTTCGAATCCATATCTTGAAAAATTTAAAATGTTTGGATTTCGGTTAAACCGACTATTTCAATTTATATTAATTTAATTTTATGAATAATTTAAAATTTTAAAAAATTAATTAAAGTAGTTCGATTTCAATTGGACTAAAAACCGAACCGATATATACCGGCGGTCCTATCAAAAACTAAAACAAATCTGGTGTTTAGTGGAATAACGAAATTATTACCATTTAAAAAAGACGTGTCACTATTACATTGGCTGGCTACAATCAGCAAGCTGACATGGGCAAGCCTTACCTGAAAACAATCACGAGCTCTACCATTGGTCAGTTTGCGTGGGAAACCAAAATGGCACCACGTATTCTTAACGGCCTTGAAGAACCATCTAGATTTGTTGGGAACCCGCGAACCCATTTATAAAGCCCCCAATTTCAATCTCTCACCGTCTCTGCCCATATTTACCAAAACACTAAAAAAGAAAAACCCCAAATTCTTACAAAATTCCGATATGTTTAACCGGCGACTAGTACCGCTGATCATCGTGACGGCGTCGTTGTTCCTAGTGGCCAACGTCGCCAAAACCATAGACCCCTACAAGGTACGCCTCTTTCATTCTTCATTCCTTGGGCTTAATCTTTCGGTTTTCTGCTGACTCTTGTTCAATGCGAACATACGGAATGTGATTAGGATCACATATGCTTCTGATTATATAATTTGATCTCCGAATTCCGAAGAATTTAGGAAAGAAAGAAGCGTTGGTTTCTCAATTTAAGAGAAATGAATTTGCTGGATTAAATTTTACAGCTGCTGATGTGATAAATTGGCTAAAGGGATAGAATTTTCATGCCGGCGTTTTGATTTTACCAGTGAACCTTTGGTTTTGTACTGAATTACCGTTTCCTGAAATCAGCTCTGAATTTGTTTGATCAGGTTCTTGGAGTGGAGAAAAATGCGAGTCAACGTGAAATTCAGAAGGCCTTCCACAAGTATGTTCCCTTAAACCCTCGGAATTGTTCGGCTCCCTGTGAATGTATTTGTGAAAGTGGCAAAACAGTAATGTGCTTGATTGTTTGTGCTGGACTCAGTTTTTGGCTCAAATGGGATGTATTATAGGATCGACAACATCTGATGTGTCCTTTAAACTGATTGGTGATATGTTTATGTATTAATCAGAATCGTCTATCTGCGAAGTTTGTTATTGATTTAGGTTCAGTTAGGATTGGCTCAAATGGGAAAATGTGCTCATTCAAACCTATATCTGGCATTGTTATTTAGCTGTTGAGCTTGGATCTTATTGATGGGGTTATGGAATAATCACTATGATGGGGAATGACTATATGTCTTGGTGTTTCTGCGTTGATTGTTCTTATAGGATGATGAATTTTTAAGATTTTGTTCATGACATCTTAAATTGTTAGTTCTGTAGCTGTACGTTATTTTGTTGACCATTAACAGTTTTTGGATTTTCACTTGAAATTTGCATTGTAGGCTTTCTCTCAAATATCACCCTGACAAGAATAAAGCCAAGGGAGCTCAAGCGAAGTTTGCTGAGATAAACAATGGTAAAAACTCTTCTCTTTTATCTTTGTTTCCTGTTAGCTTGCCATTTCTGTGGAAGTTTATCTCGACTCCGTCTGAAGCTCAAATAGTTTCTGAATATTTTTTTGAATGTTTTAGTTTGAATGCCTACTATGTCTATATAACTCTTGCAGTTTCTGAGCTTCAACCCAACAACTGAAGTAATTGCATAAAATGATTTTTTATATTTTCTTCTAAGTGAGCCTTTCCTTTACTTTTCAATATTGATTTATTTCATTTTCTTTTGCTAGCATATGAGATTTTATCTGATGAGGAGAAGAGGAAAAATTATGACATGTATGGTGATGAAAAGGGGAATCCTGGATTTCAAGGTGGTTCTCCAGGAGATCAAGGTGGATATACTTTCTTCACCAATGGTGGACCAGGACAGAACCATTTTAGCTACAGACCAAGTGATTGGCAAAGCATGGGCGGACAGGGAGGTTCACAGTCGTTCTCCTTTTCCTTTGGTGGCCCCAGTGGTGGTGCAAGTCCATTCGGTTTTGGTATGAATGACATGTTCTCGAACTTTTTTGGGGATAGTTCTGGAGCTGGAGGTCAGTTTGGTGGTTTCCCTGGTGCAAGTAGGGCTCGACCTGGATCTCAAAGTACTCCAAAGAGTATAAGGGCCCTCAATTCACAGCTTTATAAAAAAGAAATAGTTGACCAGGGAATGACTTGGCTGTTGTTTTCTTACACAACGTCTCTGAAGGATCATCAGCATGTAGAATCTATGATAGAGGATGTTGCAAGCTCACTGAAGGGTGCTATAAAGGTATATACATATATGCAATCCTCATGATTTAATCTTCCATTCATAATCGCATATGTTCACCTTTTCATGTGTTTCTGACAGGTTGGAAGTGTAAACTGTGACACAGAGGCATCACTCTGCAAGGACCTTGGCATATATCCACGCAGAATGCCCAGGGTATTTGTTTATACGTACAAAGTGAGTGAGAAAGGTTCCTTGGTTGAGTATGATGGCGATTGGGGTGTTAAACCTTTGAAATCCTTTTGTCAAGACCATTTGCCAAGGTTTTCAAAGAGGGTTGACTTGAACTTCTTAAAGTCTTCTTCTTCCACAGTAGATAAATCTCCTTCAGTCGTCCTTCTGTCCACCAAAAAAGATACTCCTGTTATCTGGCGTGTCCTCAGTGGACTGTATCACAATCGCGTCATTTTCTATGACATACTGGTATGGTGTGTTTGTTGAACGGTTTATTTGATTATGTCCTATTTATTTTATGGCTTGCAACTGAGTTATGAACAACAGAACAAGGTTGAAACCTTCTTAGGATAAAAATTATAGACGTTCAACATGGGATTCTGCAGGAAAGAGGAACTGTATAGGGATTGTGAAAACCATAGATATGAGGAACTTTTACTTCCTCAACACCATGAATAGTTTTTTGTTTTTACAGGGGGAAAGCTTTAGTTGTTCCAGCCTTTTTTAGTTTACAATTACCTGTTATTTCTTATCTTCACAGCTATGACATCATGAATGATGCAGGTCCACGATGCTTCTGATCCCACTGTGAAGAAGCTAGGAGTTGACGCACTACCAGCTATAGTTGGCGTGCTATCAAATGGGGAGAGGCATGTCCTTAAGACAGGCATCACCGTGAAGGATTTGAAATCAGCAATTCATGATCTCAGTGGTTTAATTGAAGGTTTTGAGAAGAAAAACAAGAAGACAGCAGATCAGTCCAAGAAAGCATCTCCTGATTCCAGGGAAAATCAGATACCTCTACTGACAAAATATAATTTTAATGCCCTTTGTGGTGACAATGTTCCAGTTTGCATCATCGGTGCATTCAGATCTTCTAAAGAAAGAAAGAAGTTGGAATCAGTTCTGGACGCGGTGAGTATACTTCTCTGTTTGGTGATATTTCCAACAATTGTATGGTACTGATGTTATATGTCATCAATGTAGTTCTCTTTTCCATTCTCTTTATTTGCTAAACTGGTCATCCGCACAACCTGACTATACTTTTTGAATGGATTTAGGTTTCTCAGAAATCATTATCAAGGCGACAGAACTCGGCACACGGCAGGGATGCCATTTCTTATTCTCTCTTGGATGCCACCAAGCAGCCATCATTCCTAAACGCCTTTGATAAAGCAGGATTTAGATCCTTAGATAAGGCCCTGGTAGCCTATAAACCTCGGAGGGGGACTTTTGCAGTACTTGAGGCTGAAATAACTACAGAAGAAGTAGAGAAGTTCATTACCGCAATCCTTAATGGGGACATACGATTTACCAAAACACGACAAAGCCCCCTTTTCAATTGAGTGAAATGTAAGCCTGAACTTATAGCTTTAAACTGCCTGCTTTGTACAGTTTTACATACCCGTAGGAAAGAAAAGAAAACAATTTTTTAGACAGATGATCTGGCGGTGGTATTGATATCTAGTCATCCCATAACTTCTGAGGACTGGAGTTCGGAGGATCTGGCTTCAACAATTTGAGATGATGATAAGTAGCTAGAACCCTGCAATGGTACTGTAGTCTAATTCTGTTCTCTTTGGCTGTATAGAACTGTTCATGTTATTGTTCCTTTACATGGAAATCAGGAAATGTTTTAAAGTTTTGACGAAGTGAGGGAAGCCGTGACCAATAATATATATTTCTTGTTATAGGATTCTTTGTTTTTTAAAAGTTATGCCTTACTATAGGGGCGGATCCATGTGTGGGCGAGCCTAGGCAGTTGGTTTAAGAGGCTGGGCATATTACATGAATTTTTTCTGGAGAAAAGCTGATGAAGAAGGGCAGAATTCGGCAAAGCTGAAGGTTGAAGACGACCGCACAACGGCGCCACTTTTGAATTTTTTTCTCTGTCCAAGGCAGCTATTTAGGCTGGGCGGATCCATGTGTAGGCGAGCCTAGGCATCTACCTAGGTTGGGTTTAAGAGGCTGGGCATATTACATGAAGTTTTTCTGGAGAAAAGCTGATGAAGAAGGGTAGAATTCGGCAAAGCTGAAGGTTGAAGACGACCGCACAGCGGCGCCACTTTTGAATTTTTTTCTCTGTCTTTCTCCAAAAAACGACATCTTACTTAGAAAACCGACATTATAATTACAAAAAATAAAAAATAAACTTCTCTTTTTCTCAAACGAATGATGTCGAGTCGTTCTCTAAATTTCCTAAAGTTTGTGCGTTGCAAGCCTCAACTTCTTCTCTGTTTCCTAGCTAGACCTAAGACCCTAATTCCAAAACACAATACATCTTCCTCAATATTTCTTCTCTCTTGTTGGAGCATCATGTAAACGCCGTGATCTTCTTTAGGAGAGTAACAAAATGAACTCATAGATGCTCTTCCAAATAATGAGCTTCCAAGTGGAAGAGGATTGAATCAAGAAACTACTCTTAAACGTCCAGGTGATACACGTTGGGGATCACATTACGGTACCTTACTGAGCATTATCTCTATGTTTTCTTCTACTGTTAAGGTGATTGAAATGATTAGTGAAGATGAGACAAATATTGATCAAAGAGTGGAATGCAATCTGTTGGTAACACAAATGCAATCATTTGACTTCATATTTTGTTTGTATTTAATGAGACAAGTGTTGGGTGTGACAAATGATTTATCACAAGCATTACAGAGAAATGATCAAGATATTGTCAATGCTATGGATTTAATGAAGACAAGCAAGCAACAACTACAAAGAATGAAAGAGGAAGAATGTGAATGAGATAATTTTCTTCACAAGGTCTATTCTTTTTGTGACAAGTATGGTATCAAGATTCCGGATATGAATGATCTTTTTGTTGCTCATGGGAAATCACATCGTAGGGCTGAAAAGTTAACGACCCTTCATCATTATCAAGTGAATGTTTTTTATTCAGTGATTGATAGACAACTTTCAGACTTGAATGATCGATTTAATGAGGTAAATTATGAGATTTTGATTTGTGTTTCAAGTTTAAGTCGAAATGATTCATTTATTTCTTTTGACAAGCAAAAGTTAATTCGTCTTGCTAAATTTTATCCAAGAGATTTTTTAGAAAGAGATGTGTTATCACTTGAAGACAAGCTTGATATTTATGTTAATGATATGCGATCCAACAATGATTTTCTAAACTGAAAGGGATCAATAGTCTTGAAAAAAAATTGGTGGAGACAAGAAAACACATAACACATGAATCAATGTACAAGCTTCTAACTTTGGCTTTAGTTCTACCAGTTGCGACTGCTTCAGTGGAAATAGTATTTTCAGCTATGAACATTGTCAAGAATCCACTTCGTAATAGAATGAGAGATCAATGGTTGAATGATAGTTTGCTTGTTTATATTGAGAAAGATGTATTTAATAGTGTTAGTAATGATGTTATAATGCAGCGTTTTTAAAACATGAAATCACGTCGTTGACCTTCTCTTTGTTGATTGAATGGTTGTACTGATTTTCTTTTTAACTGAAATAAATTACATTTTCAAATGACATGCAATTCTTGCCTTGGCTGAGAAAATTTTCTGGATCCGCCACTGCTTACCATGCTAATTCCATCATTTGGATATCATTTGAAATGTAATTAGTTTTACTGGTGACATGAAAAAATTTGATCAATATAATATTCAGAGCGTTTGACATGATTTGATGTGTAGAATAGAGTCGTTTCCTGATATAACATGTCAAAGAACTTTTAAATATAATATGAGATATCTTTAGCAAGATCTGGACCACCTCCGACACTTTCTCGATCATTTTTCCCAGCACGGTAGTGCACTCACCTGAAGCCCGTCTTGGTGAACCATGCGCCTGTATAAGATCTGTTACTATATCATTAATGGCTTGGCCACCTCCAAACAGAGACTAATCTATCTGGAGGGACCAAAGTCCATCAAATCTTTGAGGGACAAATATATGCCACAGGGATCCCCTGTAGGGCGGTAGTTACTCCGGTCATTTCTGGCTCCTCATCGGCAGTAAGAAATCCCAAGAGTAGGTTGAAGAAAGACTACTACGTACTGCCAGCTAGCTGTTGGTGCATGTTTGATGGTTGCTGCCGTTCTGAAGCTCACTGCACCGAGCGTATGGTCTTCCATTTGGAAAGGGATGAAACAATTCAGATTGAGAAATAAACACGTCGAGACGATTGAAAATCTCAGCAAAACCAGTTCGTATGGTTGGCAGTAGTAAATGCTTGATAAAAACAGCTCACTATAATTGCTGAGATGCATCAAAATTATTCGGACTCCTTTTTTCTCCACGACTCTTTTTTGTTTGATAATGTTCATTACATGCTCATCTCTCACCGTCACGGCGTCACGCATGTTTTCCATGGGTCTGATATCTTTATGGTTGTTTTGGTCCCCTTTACTTAATAGTTGATACCCATTCAATTGGAAGTATTTACCAATGGGCAAATTCTGACGTGTGTCAACGTGTGTTTTTCTTTAATTATAAATAATTTTAGTTTACCTCTCCAAACTTTATACTTAAAATCAGCTCACCACTTAAATTTTTATTTTAATCAATTCATCCATATACTTTCAGATGACATTAAAAAAATATAAAATTCAGATTTTTATATAGATTATATCGATAATTATGTTACGAGACCTAATTTTAATGCTTTAATGTTATTGTAAAATTATTGAAAATTTTATTTTGATCTTGCATATATGATTTAAAGTCTTCTTTTGATAAATTTTTATCGGATTTTAATTAAGAAAATCTGAATTTTGTCGTGTGATGAACTGATTAAAATAAAAATTTAAGAAATAAGCTGATTTTAAGAGTAAAATTTAAGATAAAACTGAAATTAATTCTTATAAATATTGGAATAAACTCTGCATCCTTCTTCGTCATTTTCAAGCTAGTGCCTCCAATATCGATGGAAGTAAAAATGGTGTCTTCTTCAGTTCTGTTTTCCAACGCCGTCAGACCAATTTCTCAACAACAACAAAAGCCTACCTTCTTTTTTTCAAACCCCAATGTACTCTTAACCAGACCTCGATTTATGACTGTTGCTTCCAAATATGTGCCCAGCCAATCATCCATGGACACTAAGATCGGAACTGGAGCTCCAGAAGTTTCCCAAATCGCAACATGCAGTGTTGGCGTCCTTGATGGATCCCCACAAAAAGGCGTCGCTTCCTCCACTACATTAGCGGTCAAGTTGTCCAACGCCACACTGGGAGGATACCTAGCTCGACGACTCGTCCAAATCGGTGTTACCGACGTGTTCTCTGTTCCCGGTGACTCCAACTTGGTCCTTCTGGATCATCTCATCGCCGAACCCGGGATAACGAATATTGGATGCTGCAATGAGCTCAACGCCGGCTATGCTGCTGACGGCTACGCGCGCTCCCGCAGAGTCGGCGCGTGTGTCGTTACTTTCACCGTTGGTGGACTGAGTTTGCTGAATGCCATAGCAGGGGCGTACAGTGAGAACTTGCCGGTGATTTGTATAGTGGGAGGTCCCAACTCCAATGACTATGGAACGAATAGGATTCTTCACCATACTATTGGCTTACCTGATTTCACCCAAGAGCTTAGGTGCTTTCAAACCGTCACTTGCTATCAGGTTAGTACTGTTGAATCTATTCATGCATATTGAAATTGAAACAGTCACCGTTAAAAAAAAATTCGATGACTTCCATAATCCCTCGAGTAAGATCGAGATTTGACACTTGATGACTTCGCCACGTACATGCAAGCAGAATGCTAAATATATGAGAAATATTAGGGGATTTAAAAACTTAACTCGTTTAAACCAAATACGCATCTAAATATTCGTATAATGAGGTTTATAAATAAAGTCGTTATGACATATACAATTAAATTTTCAGGTTTTAAAGCAACACTCTAACAATTTTGTACGGTCTTACTTCCTCAACTTCTCCATATGACCTTGCTTCCTCAACTGTATTTCATATTTTAGCAATCTCCTAAAACATTCACAACAAAGGGGTGCCTAACTATTAATGTAAGAGCCTCTATCTAATTATTAAAAATTAAACGGTTTTTTAATCAATGATAATGTAAAGTAAAGGCTTTTGCCATTGAAAATTAGTGCTAAGTAGGTGTTTGCCTGTGATAATCAGATTTGTATGTTGGTTTAATTATTAGGCTGTCATAAACCATCTGGAAGATGCACAACAAAAGATAGATACAGCAATCTCAACAGCCTTAAGAGAAAGCAAGCCAGTTTATATCAACATAAGCTGTAACTTGGTTGGGATCCCTCATCCTAGTTTTAGCCGTGAGCCTGTTCCACTTTCATTGCCTCCGAGGTAAATTATTTTGAGACCTTGCCATTACATATATTTTCTTAGAAGAATTTATTTTATCATATCATAGAGACATATTCTATGATATGACTTAGAATATTAGTAAGATTAATTATGACTTAGATCGAAACATATTCTGTTTCAGATCACAGTTGACAATTAGTTAGAAATGAAATGTTTACCGAATGAAATTGTTGTTTTAATTCACCGTTGTTTATATTTTCATAAATGCACAGTAGTTTTACTATTTTTAAGTCAAAACAATTTCAAAGTTCAAACTAGTACTACACTACTACTCATACCGTAGCTCACGAACTCTTTATCATATTCAGATTAAGTAATAGGATGGCCTTAGATGCTGTAGTGGAGGCAGCAGCAGAGTTCTTGAACAAGGCACTGAAACCAGTTATGGTCGCTGGCCCCGAAATCCGTGTTGCAAGAGCTGGTGATGCCTTTGTAGAACTGGCTGCTATATCTGGTTATGCCACCGCTGTTCTGCCAGCAGCTAAGGGGCTTGTGCCGGAGGATCACCCCCTATATATTGGTACATACTGGGGTGTTGCAAGCACTGCCTTCTGTTCTGAGATAGTGGAGTCCGCAGATGCATACTTAATTGTTGGACCAATTTTTGACGACGTCACCACTAGCGGAAACTCACTCCTTCTCAAGATAGAGAAATCCATCATTGTGAAGCCCGACCGTGTTATAATAGCAAACAAGCATGAGTTCGGCTCTGTTCTCATGGAGGATTTCCTCAGAGCTCTAGCAAAGAAAGTGAAGCGTAATATTACTGCCCATGAGAAGTATACGAGGACCTTTGTTCCTTGGGGACATCCTGTGAAGTGCTTTCCCAATGAGCCTTTGAGGGTCAACGTTATGTTCCAACACATCCAGAAGATGCTGTCGGGTCAAACAACGGTGATTGCTGACGCAGGGGATTCGTGGTTTAATTGTATGAAGCTGAAATTGCCGCAAGGTTGCCTGTAAGTCACGGAGATGATATCTTCTTCTCTATATAGTCAATTAAATTAATATCTTATGATTCAAAGATCACAATAAAATTACTTAGGTACCATGTTTTGGTAATGAAGTTGATTTTTGATTCTATTTTATGAGTAGTTTTAGTAAGCATGAGAATCGCTTTGCAGGTGTGAGTTCCAGGTGCAATATGCATCGATTGGTTGGTCTGTTGGAGCAACTCTTGGTTATGCTCAGGCCTCCCCTACCAAGCAAGTGATCGCTTTTGTTGGTGATGGGAGTTTCCAGGTGGGTCAATAGTTTTGCTCGATCATTTTTTTCTCTCTCAAGCACCTAATGTATACATTGATGTAGGCACAGTGCACACGTACATTGTTGATGTGCTCTAATATCACTATATGACTGCCCAAGAAGTGTCGACCATGCTGCGAAATGGGCAGCGGAACTGTTGATTATTGACCATGAATGCAGCCTTGTTGACTTGGATAGTGATGTACAGCTGTCCTTTTCACATTGGTGACTTGTCCTTTATTTCTGTGCTTTCATTCCTTGATTGTAATAATAGTTTGGTTTGGAAAAACTATAAATAGCTGTTCTTTCTGTTAGTTTGGTGACGTTTCGTTTTAATTGAGAAATACACAGTAAATTGCTCATCTCTTCTCTCTGATTCTTCATCTTCAACCTTGCGCCAATTGAAGGTTAGTTATGCTAACATGGCATCAGAGCCGTGGCTCTTAGTTTCTATAGCTTGAAATGATTGATCCTGATGCTTTACTGCTTCCGCTCTGTGCGTATTAGCTTTCGAAAGTTGAAATCTGAGAATCTAGGGTTTCAATTTGTGGTTTTCTGATGATCTAAGCTTAATCGAAGATCAGGTTTATCATTCTAAGCATATTGATAGTTTCAGATCTGAAAAAAAAATTTGCAGTAAAAGACTGAATTCTTTGTTGAGCTCATTTGCTGCCTCAATAGTGTTGAGCTTACTCATCGCAGTTTAGATTTCATGAAATCTACTGTGTTTGATCTACTCCATGAATTCGTAACTTGAAATATTGAAGTGTTAGCAAGTTTCTATTATTTTAGAGTGGTTAAGTTTCTATATGGAGTAGTATGGTGGATTTGTGCTTCTGTGCAGTGACGTAGTGCAGTGAATATTAGTGCAGTGTATTGAGAATTAGTGCAGTGGTTTTATTATAATTGTGATGATGTGCAAAATGTGTGAGGTTTCGAAGAATGATGAAGTGTAGTAGTGCTATAGTGCCTTGAGTATTTGGTGAAGTGCTAGTAGTGCTTGAGTGGAAGTTTGTGCTATTTGTGTGAAGTGCAGAAAGTGCTAAAGTGTAGTAGTGTTATAGTGTTGAGATGAGGTTCTGCAGTGATGATTATTCTCGTGTGGTAGTGACATGAAGTTTTACTTGATATAGTGTTTTGGATACAGTGCTCCTTTACAGAGTGAATCATGCCTGAGAATCAGACTAACTCTGCTTCCTCAAGCCAGTCTGAGATTTATGCTCATGCTGTTACTCAAGCTGAGATAGCTTCTCTGTTGAGTATGATTACAGTCAAGCTGACTGAGACAAATTTTATCAAATGGAGGTTTCAATTTCAGTCTGTGCTTGAAGGAAGTGATCTGTTTTCTTACTTTGATGGCACATATCCATGTCCTCCTAGATATGTGTTGTCTGATCAAGGTGTTGTGACAAGCGAAGTGACTGTAGCCTATAAGCAGTGGAAAATTGTTGATAAAGCTTTACTCAGTCTTTTGATGGCCACTTTAGATGATGATGTCATGGACATTATAGTGGGGAGTAAGTCTTCAAGAGAAGCATGGACTGCATTGCAGGAACAGTTTTCCTCAATTTCTAGAGCTAGCATTATGCAGTTGAAGACTGACCTTCAAACTATCAAGAAGGGATCTGATTCTATTGACAAGTTTTTGCAGCGCATCAAGCATGCTCGAGATCAACTTTGCTCTGTGGGAGTTACTATGCTGGATGAAGATATTGTTGTGGTTATTTTGAATGGCCTGCCTGATGAGTATGCAATGATCAAGACTGTGATCAGGGCAAGAGACAACTCCATTGGTCTTAAAGACTTAAAAGCTCAGTTGCTAGCTGCAGAAAGAGATAATGAAGCTCAGTTTTCTTCTTCAAACTTGATGTCAGCTATGGTTGCTAGAGGAGGTAACAACAACTTTAGAAGAAATAGCAATACCAATGGCTATGGGAGTGATAAAGGCAAGGGTGTGTGGAATGATAATAGTGCTAAGCAGGGACAGTTCTCTAGTTGGAATGGCAATGGTAGCAAGCAACAACAGTATTCTAATCCAAGAGAGTGCTATGTCTGCGGAAAAAGGGGTCATATTGCTAGTGACTGCTATCAGAATTCGATCTGCAGTTTTTGCAACAGGAAGGGACATATTGCAAGTGTGTGCTACAACAATCCTGAGTCTACAACCTACAGACAACCTCAGTCTGAGAACAGAACACAGTTAGTGGCTGTTCCTGAGTGCCAAATCTGTTGCAAAAAGGGTCACACTGCTCTCAACTGTAACTCCAATGTTACTTCTCTTGTGTCTCTTGTGTGTCAAATTTGTGGAGGCAGAGGTCATGCAGCTCTAGACTGTCAGCATAGGAATAATTATGCATTTCAAGGAGCTCAACCTTCTGCTACTTTGACTGCTATGACTGCTCAGTCCCATGGTGGTGCCTCTAGCTCTCAGAGCAGTGATGTTTGGATAGGAGATACTGGTGCTACACATCACATGACCTCTGATCTCAGGAACTTGGCTATTGCACAACCCTATGAATCCACTAATTCCATCACTATTGGTAATGGAGAAGGTTTGAATATTCAAAATATTGGCACTGCTTCTCTTACTCCTTCAAACCATACCTTTAAACTTAACAATGTGCTTCATGTGCCTAGTCTAGCTGTTAACTTGTTGTCCTTTAACAAGTTGTGCAAAGACAATAGGTGCTTTGTAGTCATGGATGACACTGATATATGTGTGCAGGACAAAACCTCCAAGGCAATATTATATCAAGGAAAGAGTAGTCCTGAAGGGCTGTTTTTGTTCAATTCAAAGGGAATAAAGCAAGCTGCAACTTCAAATCCTACTGCTTTTATTGGCTCTGCAGTGAAGTCTTCATTGTGGCATCAAAGATTGGGGCATCCATCTGCTGAAGTTGTTTCTCGAATGCTTTCTTTGTCTAAAATAAAGTGTGATGTTGATTCGTCTAGTAGTGTATGTATTGCTTGTCTCTCTGGCAAGATGCATAGATTACCTTTTACTTCATCTCAGTCTAGGTCAGTTGCTCCTTTTCAAAAAATCCACTCAGATGTATGGGGTCCTGCTCCATGTTTGTCTATTGAAGGTTACAAATATTATGTAACTTTCATTGATGACTATACAAAGTTTGTGTGGCTCTATCCTCTTATTAATAAATCAGATGTTTATCCCACATTTGTGAAATTCTATAACTTTGTGCACACTCAATTTCATTTTGCTATTCAGTCTCTTCAAACTGATGGTGGAGGAGAATACAAGAGCACAAGGCTTATTAATTTTCTGGATAGCAAAGGTATTCTACATCTGATTACTTGTCCACATACACCTCAGCAGAATGGTGTTGCTGAGAGGAAGAACAGACATTTGGTTGAGACTTGTGTTACCTTTTTGGTTGCAGCAAAATTGTCCAAACCTTTTTGGTATCATGCTATTACTCATGCTGCTTTTCTGATCAATAGAATGCCTTGCAAATCCCTTGGTATGCAGTCTCCATTTTTTGCGTTCTTTGGCACTATTCCTGATATTAAATTTCTCCGAATTTTTGGTTCTGCTTGCTTCCCCTATATCAGACCTTATGCGAAGGACAAATTGGATGCTAGATCGGCACAATGTGTATTTTTGGGGTATGCTCTTGGTTACAAAGGTGTGTTTTGTTACAATATTGAACAGAATAAGCTATGGATGTGTAGACATGTGATTCATGATGAAGACACTTTTCCTTTTCATAGTTTGCCGTCTCAGTCCTCTAGTTATTCTAATTTGAGAACTAGACGTTTTTCACCTTTGGTGTCTCATCCTTCATCTATTTCTCCAATTTTGGCTGCAAGGGGGAGTATTGTCAGTAGTGCTTCTGAAACTGAAACTGCTGTTGTCAGTAATGCTTCTGAAACTGAAACTGCTGATTTTTCTGAAAAAGCTGCAACTGCTGAATTTGCTGAAAATGTTAGAACTGCTGAATTTGCTGAAAATGTTGGAACTTCTGATTTGTCTGACATTGTTACAAATACTGGAACTTCTGAAAATGCAGGGAATTCTAGTATTGCTGGTTCTACGGAAAAAGCTGGAACTTTTGGAAATACTGAAACTGTGAGAATTGCTGAAAATGAAGGAACTGCTGAGTTGGTTGACAATGCTGAAATTATTGGGAACAATGTAGTAGTGAATTATGATGTGCTGAATAATGGTGTAGATAATAATCCTAGTCTACCTCTTCCTCATGAGTTGATGTTTGTTGAAGATGAAGCTCAAGCTTATAATAGTCATTCCATGTTAACTAGAGCTAAAAATGGAATTGTGAAGAACAAAGTGTTTAAAGATTTTTGTGCCTACTCTTGCATTGCTTATCAGAAAGTTTATGATGAATTGGCATTTTTTAGTGGTTTTACAGCTCATGCAGATGTCTATGATCCAATAGAACCAAAGTCATTTAAAAGTGCAGCTGGAATTCCTGAGTGGGATATTGCCATGGAAGAAGAAATTGCAGCCTTAAATAAACAAGGTACTTGGGTTCTTGTTCCTCTTCCAGAAAATAAGAATATTGTTGGCAGTAAATGGATTTTTAAAATTAAGAAGAATCCAGATGGATCAGTTTCTAGGTACAAAGCTAGACTTGTAGCTCAAGGGTACTCACAAGAAAAAGGTCTTGATTATGATGAGACTTTCAGTCCTGTAGTGAGACACAGTACAGTGAGAATCATTTTGGCCCTTGCTGCAATGAATAGTTGGGAATTGAGACAATTAGATGTCAAGAATGCCTTTTTGCATGGAGAGTTGAAGGAAGAAGTGTATATGGCTCAACCTCAAGGTTTTGTTAACCCTGCTTATCCTGATTATGTTTGCATGTTGAAGAAGTCACTGTACGGGTTAAAACAAGCCCCTAGAGCTTGGAATGAGAAATTTACTTGTTTTCTTCTTGCTTTGGGGTTCATGTTCTCACATTCAGATCCAAGCTTGTTTGTTAAAAAAACTGATTCAGGTATTGTTGCTCTCTTGTTATATGTCGATGATATTATCATTACTGGATCAGATACAGTTGCAATAGGTGAGGTTATTGCAGAGTTGGGTGCAGTTTTTGACATGAAAGATCTTGGATCTCTTTCATACTTCTTGGGAATTAATGTCCAGTATAAGAGTAATGGTTTGTTCCTTTCTCAAGAGAAATATGCTAAGGATTTAATTGCTAGAGCTGGACTTGAGAATTGTAGAGATTGCAGATCTCCTTGCTTGCCTCATGTACAGTTGCTTAAATCCGAGGGAACTCTTCTTGCTGATCCATCTCATTACAGGAGCATTGTTGGAGCATTACAGTACTTGACTTTTACAAGACCAGACATTGCTTATGCTGTTAACACAGTGTGTCAATTTATGTCATCTCCAACAGATGTACATTATGCTTCAGTCAAAAGAATTTTAAGGTATCTCCAAGGTTCTGTGTCAAAAGGACTGTTCTATAAATATGGCTGTAGTCCTCATTATATTAGTGCCTTTTGTGATGCTGATTGGGCAGGTGAAGTAAATCACAGGAGATCAACAACTGGCTTTATTGTTTATCTTGGTCAGTGCCCCGTGTCTTGGCAGTCCAAGAAACAAAGTTCAGTGTCAAGGAGTTCAACAGAGGCTGAGTACAGGGCTCTTGCCAATACTGCTGCAGACATTTCATGGATTAGACATGTTTTGTGTGATTTACATATCAAGGTACCAGCTCCTCCTCTTATAAGATGTGATAATCTATCAGCCCTGGCATTGTGTTCAAATCCGGTATTTCACTCTCGCATCAAACATCTTGATAATGACTTCCATTTTGTGAGAGAAAGGGTGCAGAAACATGATCTGGTGCTTCAGTATGTGCCTACTGAATATCAAACTGCTGATGTGTTTACTAAGGGGCTGCATAGTCCAATCTTTTCTACTCACTGCAGCAATCTCAGCATTGTGTCCCCTGCTGAGATTGAGGGGGAGTGTTGATTATTGACCATGAATGCAGCCTTGTTGACTTGGATAGTGATGTACAGCTGTCCTTTTCACATTGGTGACTTGTCCTTTATTTCTGTGCTTTCATTCCTTGATTGTAATAATAGTTTGGTTTGGAAAAATTATAAATAGCTGTTCTTTCTGTTAGTTTGGTGACGTTTCGTTTTAATTGAGAAATACACAGTAAATTGCTCATCTCTTCTCTCTGATTCTTCATCTTCAACCTTGCGCCAATTGAAGGTTAGTTATGCTAACAGGAACCTCATCTTTCTGATCAACAATGGAGGATATACGGTTGAAAAGGCAATCCATGATGGACCTTACAATGTGATCAAGAACTGGAACTACACTGGAGTAGTTGATGCCATCCACAATGGAGAGGGAAAGTGCTGGACAGCCAAGGTGATTTGCAGCTAGTCGATCAATTCTGTTTTAGGATACTGTTCTTTACCTTCCGCATGAGTTGAACTAGTAGTACGTATTGCAAACGATGATGAATCAAGATTTTCTATTTCGTACGTAGGTGCGGTGTGAAGAGGAATTGGTTGAAGCAATAGAGACGGCAACCGGAGCCAAGAAGGATCATTTGTGCTTCATTGAGGTTATTCTTCACAAAGACGATATCAGCAAAGAGGTCCTTGCATGGGGGGCTAGGGTTGCTGCTGCCAATAGCCGTCCACCAAGCCCTTAATACTAAGTTACTAACCATTCAATGGAGAATCTAGTACCTTCGAATGGAAGATGTTATTGGGCCGTGCCATGTACATGCACATACATGTCCAATACCCAACATATATGCTCCGATCCCTGTTATAATGTGATACATGTTTTAGATCTCCACTATGTGTGTGCCTTGGTCTATTCCACTTAGGAATAAGAACATTAAGTTCCATGTAGTAATATGTTTACTATTACAAGTAGAGATAGGTTTTCTAGTTATTGTATGAATGTATCATGTAATCCTTTATAAATAGAGGCTCTTATTAATGAATAAGATGATATATGTATTCTCTCTTTATGTTTGTTATATTTCTCCTACAACACGTTATCATGCACTTTAGCTCTCAAAAGCTTGAGTTGTTTTAAGTCGTTTAGATTGCTTTTGACAGGTTAATATTGAAGACTCGAAGATTTAAAGACTCAAAACTTGAAGATCCATGATAGACGATTGAAGATTTGAGTTATTTTTGGGTTGGGGTTTTTTGGGACTCCGTTCCCTCTCATATTTTTTTATATCATCTTTCTTAGAACGTGATATCTTTTGGGCAAACAAGTCGACCTAGTAAAGTTTACGACATATAGTGTAGTTTGGCACTACATGGGACAATCAAAACAATATGACAAACTATTTGTGATTTGGAATCACAAGACTATCATCAAAACCATATCATTAGAGGTTTTGACCTAAAGGAAATTTCATCCTCCTCTACCACTATGAGTGATCAACTAATCCGCCATACGTTTTACATATTAGACTCTCAAAAATGCGGAGACTAGCACTAAATTGAAGTCACAAGCTCTCATGTTTGTGAGACACCATATTGCTTCCATGCTACGTTGGAAATACGTAGATAAGAGTGATTATGGTAACGTTTAAACATTCTCTCCAATGGGAGGAGATTTGCTCACTTGACTACAAATGGTCACCGACTTCAATTGAGACAAGCTTAATCTATATTTGAGATTATGATTCTATAGTATTGTCATAAGTGATGACAACATGGTCCAAAAAACGCTGTCTAAATTCCCTATTACAGCCACGATTCTTGTGAATCAATATTGGCTCGCATATAGTAAGAAGAACTTTATTGACTGTTAGCGCGCTCATAGTACTGTTTAAGACAGTAGAGCGGCATGATGAGACTCTTTTTAACATCAATGCCAGACTGGTTGGAACAAAGAAGATTTAGAATCTTAGTTCAACACGACAACATGTGGAAAACACCAAAATGGCAAAGGAAAAGCGCATGCTGCACCACAAAACCGTGGGAATGGTTTCCATGTGGGTAGTGGAGGCAAGGAACATGGCGAGGGCCCTAAAGGTCGTGCCGACTTATCAAAACGCTAGGGAGGCGTCATTGGCAAGGGTAGTCGCACCACAAATGGGTCATATCTCTCAGTCAAACGTAAACTTGCAAATTAATACACCTTATTTTCGATATAGATCGACTGAACACTGAATCAGGGCCTATAGTGCAAAACAAGCCTGTGTTTTGTTGCACGTTAGAGGTACAAAGATTTCATGTCTTTAGAGACTTATCTTTGGGATGAAGTTGAGATAGAAACTTGTAGTGCTAATCTCAAAATTGCGGATTTTATGGCAACAAGGGTATTGCTAATGACATGGACACTCTAAATTTCGACGTCATCGTCTAACACCGCATTAATTTCCTATTGAGAAGGCATGGTGCCTTAGCTTTTATTTTGATTGGGTCATTATAACTTAGGTCAATCATAAACCTTGATGCAATCTTGGCAGATTAGTTACAAATTTTGGTTCGAACTATTTCAGCGGTATCATAAAGTTTGGGACTATATATGATCTAAAAATTATTCTGGCATGAACTTGCCTACCTCTCAAGGGAGTGGACGGCGACAAAACCGGCCTTAGGGGGAGGCGTGGTGTCGAAGCCGGCCTCACGGGGAGGTGCGGCTTTGCTCTTCCTTTTCTATTTTCTGGAATTGGATTTTATATGTTTTGGCGGAATCTACCATAAATCGATTCATAACTAGGCTCATCCAAACTATATGTGATATTCATGTCATGAAGCTAATTAAGGGGTCTACCAAGTCTAGCGGTTTTGAGTGTGCCTCGCACTACCAACGCCCCACTTCTTAGACAAGTCTGTTGGTTTGGAGTTACCGAATGGTCTCGATTTTTGGTTAATTTCAGCATGCTCTATCTTTTGTTAGTGGATTGAATCATAGTTTTTACTTTGATTTGCATAACATGTCATCAAAAGACAATGAGTATGTGTGCACGGCCTCAAGGACGTCAACACGTCATTGGTTGCTTCTGAAGTAATTTTACCCAACTTAAGTGCATTCATGTGCCATATTTTCTACTTTTGCGCTCATGAGAGATTGAGTGCTTAACCGAATGTGATAATACTCATGTAATAACATGATTTTTCGAGTTAAATTTGTACGAATTCGTTGAAATTGGTAAACTTGGTAAATTTATTTAAATCACATTTTTCACTTCACGACGGTGTCAAATCGAAAACGGAACCGTCTTCGGAAATCTAAATTGAAAAACCGTTACGTTTCCGCGACGCAGGAGTCGACTTTTACTCCGTCGCTCGTTCCCGAAAAATTCCTTCACAAAAGTTGTAGAGCTCGTCGATACGATTTTGTGGACATGTCACGCGTTATAATCGTACGTCATACGTGAAAGTTATTAACGACAGAAGTTAGTTTCCGATTTTGGAAAAAGGTATAAAAATGAATAATTTAGAATTAGGGTTTCCAATTTCGGAAACCCTCATTTCTCTCTCTCACTCTTTCTCTCTCTCTCTCTCTCAAAAAATTGCCTCCGGCTATCTCCCAACCCAGGCCGCCATGGCCCTCATTGCCTGCCCCAAAAGCTTCGCGCGATCCGCCTCCCCTCGCCGCCGTGGAGCCGCGCGACATCTTGAGCCCTCCTGCAACTTCCTCCGCCGTCCAAGCTCATTGCTGCTACTCAATTTCGACTCCGCCGGCATCTCGAGCTTCTCCGGCGACTCCCGGCCGTCCTAGGGCTTCACATAGGTATGGAAATGCATTTAGATGATTGTTATGAGTGATTATGTGTGGTTTGGGAGGATTTGTGGAAGAATTGGGGGAGAATCGGAGGAGGAGGAGGAAAAGTGAGCACCGCCGCCTTAGGCAGCGCGTGAAGGAAGGTGTAGGGTGCAAGAGGTGGCCTTGGGCCGTGGAAGGGGAGGAGAGGAAGAAAGGAGAGGTTTGGGGCGGCGGTGGGAAAGCTACGCGCGCCGGTTTGAGCGGTGCGTGAGCTCCACGTGCTGCCACTGCGGGGAGGCGCGGCTGCCGGAGGTGACACGTGAACCCCACGCGCCGCCACATGCGGCGGCGCGTGAACAGTAAATTTTTGTAAAAGTAATTTCTGTACAGTGAATGTAAAATGTAATTTACGTACAGTAAGTGTAAAAGTATTTTACGTACGGTGAATGTAAAAGTAATTTACATAAAGTAATTGTAAAAATAATTTCTGAAAGGTAAATCAGTAATTAGTATTTACTGGATCAGTAATACGTAAATAGTACGTATATGAAAAGTAATGCGTAAACAGTACGTACATGAACAATAATACGTGAATAATATTTACGTGAACAGTAATTTCATAAAACCAATATCTTAGATGATGCACTGGGGCATTTGTGTGGGACCGTATGTCATGGATTTGAGGCATGTATGAACCAGGAGGTAAAGTATATTTCAGCTGTAAAGTTCACCTAATTTTCATGTTCCACCGTTGGGAGATAAATACCTTCTTTGTCTGAACCCCAAATTGTGGCATACCACTCATGGAAGCAGGAAGCTGTAATTAATTTTCGACTGTAAGTTTTGGTGAGTGTGATGGGATGCGTGATGCGTCACTCTTGTGGTGGCGGTAGAGGTTCTCTACTGCCTTGTGCGTATATTAGTCGATTCTCTGGTGAACTGTTTGAGAGTAATTCTTAATCCAAGGTGGTGTTCTGTGGTGGTTGTGAACTCAATGAGTTAAGATTTCTTTATCGTGTTGCCGATACAAATATGGTACTTGGGTGGGTATCATGCACGACAACTTTTTATGGTTATAATAAGATGATCATGAAAGGGGATTATTTTGTTGATTGGAAGGAATAGTAGGTTCGTTATTCTAACGATGATTTGTGGTGAAGTCATGAAGGTATTGTCGTGATAAAGCACGTTTATTTGAAAACCACTATGTGTGATGTAAGTAGTAGGCATGTGTTAATTATTGATTTGACTCATGTTAGATGTTGGGTTCCACTATAGATGGTCGGGTTCCATTACAAGCATGCTCACTTGGGTGGCTTACATGTGGCTATTAATGTTAGAACATGTGACAGATTGTCTGTTTGGAAGAAGTTTGAGGTATGTGGTGTTTGAAAACTCTAATGGTCCGAGAGACTTGGAAAGGTTGGTTTCTAAGACTTGAAAGCGACACAGTGTAAAGAGAGATTATATAGTGTCGATGTGGTAGACCACTCAACCTCGAAATCTCATTCTTAATAGCGTAGTGAGATCTGTCAGAGAAGAGAAGTCACCTGTAAGATTCGTTGAACAAGTTGGTGACATTCAAGAGGACGATGTCTAGCATGTCTCCTAATACCCTACCATGCAATATGTACATTTGAACTTATCCTGCCCTTAAGAGAAGACTATTAGATGGCGCCGTGTGACCATCTAGTTAAAGAACGCACCTATAGTGGGGTGGTGAGAGTGGATAAGAAGAGAAGTTGACATCGAGGGTACGCTGGACTCTGCGGGAGCAAGGTCATCTAGCAGGTTCAGGTACATATGGTATGCTATGTGCCTACGCTCAAGTTGTACATATGCACTCAATGTGTGTTATATAAGTAAATGCAGTTATGACTTATTGGAATTTGGTTGAATAGTGAAGTTCGTTCTAAATTCGCCTTATACCTTAAAGGTCTTGTGTTGCAGAACATCTTGTTTTTGCATTTGATTAGGGATGTTCGAGTCGTGGTTTTTCCTGGATGGGTGTTATCATGCTCATTGTTAGAATTCTTTGCAGACACAGTGAAGTTATATAACACCATAATAGAAGAAAAGTGAGCTGTGATCGCCTCGTGGAGGCATCATAGAGAGGAAAATTATTGGGGAAGGAATTGTGGAGTCACCATGTTGAGGGCTGGGTACCCTTAACTGTTGTTGAGTATGGTGTATAACTTGAGAAAGTGGATTATAAAGTGGATTATATATATATAATGTATAAATGGTAAATAGGTACATGTATATATAGTTTGCTATATTATTTACTGTTAGGATTTCGTTTGTGAGTTATGATCACAGTGGTGATGAGAATTATATATCGAGCATGTGATGCAATTTGTACAACAATGAGTAGATTTTTGAACGTGTTTATGTCTTCGGACCAGTCTTCGGACGTGTGTGGCATGTCGGAACCTAGCCTTTGGCCGGGCGAAAGTTTCGATACAGTTAGAGCTCTAGTCTGTCTGTCGGACATCGGGTAGCGAGGAGGTTGCCCGATGTCAGACATTGGGTAGCGAGGAGGTTGCCCTATGTCGGGAGTTGGGTAGCGAGGAGGTTGCCCAACGTCGGCGGTGTACTACGTGAGGGGTAACAGAGGTGTACCAGCGCTCATTAGTACCCGTATTATAGATGCATTTGGGTAACAGAAGGGTTGCCAATTTCTCATGAGTGCATTTATATTTGTTGAGTCGTAGTTTGATGGTTACGTTGATATGCAAGATATATTTTGTTTTATTTTACTCATACGAGCTGTGAAGCTTACCGGGTTTGTGTTTACAATCCCGGTGCACCAATTCGATGGTGTAGGGGATACTACTGCAGGTGTCGATTAGTGGGAAATCGAAGGACGGCTTCGGAGACTCGAAGTCGTTCATCTTCCTGCTTGTGGTGAGGGTTTTATTACAGATTTGTGTGTGAGACCTTGTTAGAATTTAATTATGAGTTGTGTGAGATTGTGAGAATTATTACATTTCTATTTTATGTAACGTTGAATTATAAATTTGGTTTATAATAATTGGTTGTCTGAGTTGTAATGCGAACTCAGTAATGATCCGCTGTGCATTTAAAATAATTTCGATTTATTTGAGATTGTTTTGGTGTTTAACGACTTTGAAATTTTTGAGTTTTTAAGCTCAAAACTTTGGGTCGTTACATTCTAGGGTTTGTGAATAGTGCCGAATTTATGTTCTTCGTTGTTTGCACTGTTTAGGCTCGGATTTAGACCTTGGTGTCAACTAGAAAGTTATTGGAAATGTTGTTTAGGTTGTGGTGGTGAAATTTGGTGATGATTAGTGGCGGTCAGTGAACAGTGACGCCGCATGAATAGTAATTGTGAATAGTGATCTGTAACAGTAAATGTGAACAGTGACTCACATGAATAGTAAATGTGAATAGTGATATGTAACAGTAACTGTGAACAATGGTTTAGTAAAAACAGTGATTAGTGAACATGAACAGTGTTCTGTGAACAATGTTTTATGAACAACATTTAGCTGTGCTGAAATCGTCACCTGATATTTTAAGTATCATTTTCTAAGCATTTATCATGCTATTAGGTGACTGACGAAATAAGTAAAGAAATTACTTTTAGTGTCGTGGAAGTTGCACGCAGGAAGGAATGTGAGTAAAATCTCACATATTTACGAATCTACCCTTGCGGTGAATTCAAGATTTTTGCAAGAGTTTTAAATATTGAAATACGACACGTATATTATATAGTGGAATATATATATTTGTATAAATGGTAAATAAGTACTTATATATATTGTTTGCTATATTATATACTGTTATGAATTCATTTGAATTAGTCATTTCGATGACGAAAATTAAATATTGAGCATGTGATTTGATTTTTGTACAATATGAGGTGTGATTATTGTACGTGGTTTTAACATGAGTTTGTTAAAATGTTTTGTCTTCGGACGTGTTTATGAAATACGACATGTATATGATATAATGGATTATATATATATATATATATTGTATAAATGGTAAATATGTACATATATATAATTTGCTATATAATATACTGTTATGATTTTATCGTGATTATGTCATTTTGATGACGAGATTTATATATCGAGCATGTGATTTTGATTTGTACAATATGATGTGAGATTATTGTACGTGATTTTAACATGGAGATTGTTAAAATGTTGATTTGTCTTCGGACTTGATTTTTGGTACAATATGATGTGAGATTATTGTACGTGATTTTAACATGGAGATTGTTAAAATGTTGATTTGACTTCAGACTTGACTTTTGTACTATATGATGTGAGATTATTGTACGTGATTTTAAAATGGAGATTGTTAAAATGTTGATTTGTCTTCAGACTTGATTTTTGTACAATATGATGTGAGATTATTGTACGTGATTTTAACATGGAGATTGTTAAAATGTTGATTTGTCTTCGGACTTGATTTTTGTACAATATGATGTGAGATTATTGTACGTGATTTTAACATGGAGATTGTTAAAATGTTGATTTGTTTTCGGACTTGATTTTTGTACAATATGATGTGAGATTATTGTACATGATTTTAACATGGAGATTGTTAAAATGTTGATTTGTCTTCGGACTTGATTTTGTACAATATGATGTGAGATTATTGTACGTGTTTGGCAAGTCGGAACCTAGCCTTTGGCCGGACGAAAGTTACGATACAGTTAGAGCTCTAGTCTGTCTGCCGGAGTACTGCATGTGAGGTAACAAGTGGCTATCTGCTCATGAGTACTCATATTTTTGGATGTTGGGTAGCGGGTAGTTGCCCAATATCGGCGGTGTACTACGAGAGGGGTAACAGATGTGTACCAGCGTTCTTTAGTACCCATATTATAAATGCATTTGGGTAACCATAAGGGTTGCTTAATTTCTCATGAGCGCTTCATTTCATATTTTTGGGACAACCAGATGAGCCGTTCATTGACTCATGAGTGCATTTATATTTGTTTGATTTGTGGATTTTTGTATATATTTTTATGCGAGTTATATTTTCATTTTACTCATACGAGCTGTAAAACTTACGGGGTTTGTGTTTACAATCCCGGTGCACCAATTCGATGGTGTAGTGGATAACTCCGCAGGTGTGGATTAGCGGGAATTGACGGACCGCTCAGAGGACTTGAAGTTATTTATCCTCAACTTGTGTGAGGATTTAGTGTGACTATCTTGTGAGGTTGTTGTGAGGATTATACATTTCCATTTATTATAATGTTGAATTATAATTTGGTTTGTAATAATCGGTTTGACTGAGTTGTATTTTGAACTCAGAGATGATCCGCTGTGGCATTTTAAATAATTTCGATTTCATTGAGATTGTTTAGTGTTTAACGATTTTGAAATTTTGAGTTTTTAAATTTGAAATTTTGGGGTCGTTACAAATATTAAAAACCCGATTCATGTGTGCTGTGTGTGTCTGGGGATTCAAGTTAGCCACATGTGGCTAACTACGTGTCGTTTGATAGGCGTGTATGGTACGTGTATCAATTGCAGCTTAATTGATTTGTTAATTCCGGAACGATCCAAAACCTGGAATTGATGAAATGACCGAAATAGAAAGGTGGAAACGGATGCAATACACCTATGTGACTGCACACCGACCAATATAATAATACTGAAAAGCAAAGTCAGTCAATCAAATCATCAAACCAAAAATCAAGACTAACTTGTCTATTTAACGGTGTTAAGTTGATCACATAATAAAAAATAATAAAAGGTAACTGGGATGGGCCCAGCTGACATCATCTAGTTAATGTAGTTATTTCCTTTTGTATTGTTTTTTACAAAACCTTTTAAAGTCTACTTATTATTAAGAAATTACATTAATATTTTAAAAACAAAAATAAATTACGTTAAATTAAAAGAAAAATGTAATGAAGTTTCTTTATTTGTTTTTTAACTAAACCTACATATATAACATGCATAAAAGAAATTTTGACAAAAAAGACTGCATTACTTGGAGAAATTGAGAAAATTGTCTTGTAAATAAATATAATGAGAATACTACAAGTTCCAATCTTTTGCATTTTTTATACACCGTTTTTTTTACACATGTATATATTTACAAAATAAACTCAATGCTATAGAGGTTAAACTTATAATAACATCAAGTCATATTCATCAATTAATCCAAGTAGCGTAGTATTGTTTTTTTTAATATGTATTGATAGAGTTTTTGAGTTTACTTACGTGTGAGATTAAATGATAGTTAACATCCATTGTTGGTGATGATAGTGGTTACTAATATTTTATGGTAGAGTACTACTGTTAATTTGATCGTTGTTAATGTTAGAAACTTAATATATATGATGATGGAAAAGGTTGATACTTAAAATTAAAAATGAATGACAACATTTTCGGTTATTAATTTTAATACATTCATTTTTGTTCATGTTTCGACTTCATTCTACTTAACCAACTCAAATTTATATTTATAAATTAAATTTATTAACTTATATTTTCAAATGACAATAACGTGAACAAAACCGACGGTTAGATGGGACGATTGGCATGAATTATGAATTTTGTAAAAAAAATCCGTTAATTTCACATTTGTTTTGACTTCGATTCATCTGTCACCAATAGTTTGTTAACCTATTTTCATGCTTAATTTTTCTCAAAAATTACTTCATTGAGACAAACAAATATGAGGAAACGTAAATCAAGTAGCTTTGATATCTTATTTTATACCACAACGTAAATTCAAGTAAACTTTATCCTCCATTTAACTTCTAACCTCATATCATATCCCACTATTTAGCATTTAGTTTTCTCATACTAATTTATGAATTTGTTGTGAATCACTCCTAAGAAAATAAAAACAATAGTATCGTGAACCTTTACAGTACATTTTGTCATTAATGATACACTTCAATCTACAAGGTCAACTTTCGTGACCTTATAACCCAAAATTCATTATTTAATTGTTAACCATATTAACTTTTAAAATTAGTAGTTTTCGTTGAAGTTTAGAAATTTATTATATTTGTGCATGCAAGAACATGAACTATAAGATTGTCATAGTTTGTAAAACTAAACTAATAAAATAGAACAAAATACTGAATTATAGTCTATACTTTCTTAAAGTGTGATTTCAGTTGTTATTTTTTAATTTTATTTATTTATGTTAATATTCCTTTATTAATAATTTTTTTTGTTACAGCTTTATTAATAATTTGTCTTAGTGCGTGTAACAAGTTCTGTTGATATCAAAAATAATGAACAAAAAACAATGAATTTTTATGGTAGTTAGTGATGTTTGAGTGGATTCCAATGTGTCTTTTTTAATTATTTTGTTTACACAGTATTTAACTTTTAACTAAATTGACTAACCAAATTCACTAACAGACTAACGTGCACGTGACTATCATGCTGCTGATGCCCACACTCTAAGGTGTATCGAATAGACTCCCTAGAAAGGTTCGGTTTTTTATCGATCAGTTGTAATATATACCGACAACTCTATTCTGGTTTTCGGAACCCGGATTCCGTCGTTTTGTACCTCGCTCATTGTATTTCTCCGACATCGCGGTCCTATTAAAAAGCCAGAACGTCGTCGCTCCATAACGCGCGAAACTGACCAATCAGATACAACGTGCTGCTCACTGCGAATACGTACAGTAGTCAAGCCGGGATTTTACAAAACCATTTAAGAACCAGATTTACAGCTAATATTTTAGGATTTAATTATGCATTAATTTGACTTATAATCATTATACTAAACTAGTGTTTGACGAGTTTCTTCAGGACCACGAAAATGACGTTCACGGTCACCGCCAATTCCATGCGCAAGTAGCACCCTAGAACAATTAACAAAATTAGCCAGCTAAGTGCATTTTCTCATTTTAGTAAAAGACGTTAGATTAATTTTTAATCGTATTATATATAAGGCTCTAATGAACTGGTGTACAATTTGACCTCTTAATCTTAATATAATCTTAATGTTCATCATCACTTCCATCATTTACCTCATTCCCTTATATAAGTCATGTATAACGTCCACGTTGTGTTCATCATATCCCAAAAATTTGGATTTCAAATACAAATCGAAAGGGGACCTCAATTTAATTCAAAGAGGCTTGTTACGTGCACTGTTCCTTCACCATGACATTTCCGGCCAATCCAAACGAGCAACATAGAAAAGGTAGTGCCCAACATTTGAATCAAAAAATTGTACCAAAAAAAAAAACATTTGAATCAAATTCAAAATTTCCCATCACTATTCAAACTCAACTTTCTTTTCCTTTCTCAAAAATTATTGGCCATAATCAGTATTCTTGGAGCTAAAGAAAAATATACAACTGTAAAATTAGATCTCTCCTTCCCTCTAACCCCCTCAAATGAAAAATCCATAATCAAATTTTCAGATACAGAAGAAATAAAATTTAATTAGCAAAACCCCAATACTCTAGTCCTTTCCAAACAAAATTAGCATTCTAATGATAATATTTATTTAAAGAGAAATTCTTATATATACCTGTCACATATCCTACGTCGCGTACTTTTAATATTATTGGTCTATTTTTTAATGTGATTATTTTTGATTGGTTCTTATATATAAATAAACTTTTACTATTTTCACTGCGTGCATATTAATTATACAATGACATAATATGATTGACCGTGTACACTCCATAACAGTAACACGTGGTGTGGCGGATACACAAAATAATTACTAAAATTAAAATTCTGTTTCAGGATGAAATAATTGTGTATTATTGAATGATATGGGGGTCTATATATAGGCATTACAAAACCACAATCCCGTAGGATTCAGAGTCCTAATCTATTACGGAGATGATAATCTATCTCCTAACAGGAAACCTATTAGGCTAAGACACACACAATGGTAGAATAGTAATTCTCCCGGAACACTCCCCCTTGTGTCGCATGCCTAGGTTGCATGGTGCACACATCGTTGCCTCGGTAAAAACCTTGTCAAGCAAAACAAAACCTCTTGGGTAAAAACAAAAGCTTGATCGAAGGGAAAAAAAGCACAACGCACCGTCTACATTTGATAGCATCTTGTGAGGTAGACTCTCCCTGAAGTCTACGAAACAACTCCCCCTGATTAGTGCCATAATCATGGAGTACAAAGAACAACGTATACAACGTTCATTACATGCTTCTCAAACGTAGTCTTGGGCTAATGATTAATCATTAATCTAGCCACACATCCTTATATCATACATGCTATACTTAGCCAAACTTAGATCTTAGGAAACAAGATTGCATAACAACTCAAAACAAGAGTTTGCAATGAAAATCAGATTCTCGGATAGAATGACTTTCACTCACTTAAATGGCCATAACTTCTTCGTCAAAATAGGTATCAGCGAACCGTAAAATGTTCTGAAAAGTAGACACCCGTGGCTTTCCAGTGACATAAGGATCACAACCTCATCCGATCGGAGCAGTTCACAATGCTCTGTCGAAGTTGACTGACTTGCAAATTTCCGGACAGGACTGTCCTACTTTGCTAAAATGGCCATAACTCACTCAATATGATAGCTATGAACGAAATGGTGATGTCCCTGGAAAGTAGACACATAGACCTTTCCAACGGTATCAATTTCACCATATTTCATCGAGCGAGCTGTCTTGTAGGTCTCGTTGAAGTTGACCTACGAAACTGGACAGATTCTGATTTGTCACATTTAATGTGTCTTTCGCGAAAAGAATGGGGGAATGGACCAATGAATGACTGATTTTGGTCCAAGACGGAACCGTACGCATCCTCTACGCTACCAGTGTCAACTGTTACACCAAGGCGTACGTTGATGTTGCTGGAGCTGCTGGCGGCGTTGGTGTGGATAGGATTTGTGTTAGTTCACTAAGTGTAGAACTAAACCCATATCAAAGAAGCAATGCAAGTCCAATGACAATGCATAGGCGCATTTAATCACGTCATAATGAAAGCAATAGTGTCCCAACAACACTAACATGTATGAATGTATAGCTCATTGAATCTCTTCATCATCTATACTTAGACGGAATAGAGAATCAAGAATTAGCTTCATATGAACACATATGGGTATGAGTTCTTGCAACCGATTGTACTACGTTCTCTTGAACGTCGCAATCTGATTACATAAGCTCTCCGTGGTTTGGAGGCATTTAAAGTCCCTCGGGCACTCTCATATCTGCGTCAAGATCCCTTTACAGATATTCTATGACCACTATCATATGCTGCAAATCAGTTTTCATGGACACTACTACTGATCAAGTAGCAGAAAGCAATTATGTCCATAACGAGAGAATATAACTCATCGTAGTCAATAATAGGATAATGAGACAATGTTTGCGCCATAAGTCCTGCATATATTGCATGACTTCATCTTTCTCATTACACTTACGAACAACGACCAACATAACAAGTCTAGTTCAGCCTGTATTGATTCTTTCCACTTCGGTCAAGTTGCTCATCGTTGATGCTTTACAACGGATTAAGAGCATAAGCGAATACATCATCAATCATGGGAGATCAATCCATTAAACACACGCGCGCACTGTATACGATCAATTTGTGAGATTTCTATTCTTCTCTAACATCAACAAAATGAGTCTGTAGCGTCCCACAGAACTTAGTTGATACACATGTTTAGAGAATATCTCTTGATGATGGGCGCAATTCTTGTGCCTACGCACTTCGCTTCTTTCTGGTTTTGATTCCAGAGAATAATGGTCTCCCCCTCATCTAGGCAGGAGCCAAGACCGAAGCTATGACCTTTACTAGTCCATCTTTGCGTTTTCCGCCCTTGTTTTGTGGTGCAATACCACGGGCGCCGACAACACCACAGCGTACGATGGTGCCATCGCCGGCTTCCTTCCCACTGTCAGGGATGGTGCCAACAGTGCTAGGACCAGGTCATATGAAATTCTCTCATATTCTGAGAGTTCCAACCTTACCGGCACATCACAGCATTTATGTGCGATCTCGTCACTTTCGCAATATCGGTAAAGTCATTGAGCATCAAATCTTTGACTTTCTGGAGGTCGATAATGCGTTGCACATTTACTCACTTTGAGTAGTGCAGGATCTTAATGAGACATAGTGCCACACCACGTCAATTCCTGGCGTTAAAACCAGAATGGGAGCATTCCATATCTCCTCCTAACGATGGGAAGTATGTCTCATCAACGTGACCGTCTACTAATATCGCAGGATAGAGATCAACGGTTGTAGATTGGAAATGACGGACAAGTGTTGGTGATTCATAAATCATAACCAACCAGAATACTTAATCGTTTCAAGTAGACCCATTGAGATAACTACAAGAGAGGCACATAAACAACTTTAACCAAATAGGCGTTAGTGAAAAGAACGTTGGGACCGTATCCAGTAACCATCTGGTACACACTAAACGCTTGGCAAGTTGTGGGTCTAAAACGAATAAGTGTCGCTGCATGCAACATCATTACATATCTCCATGCAAAAATCGGCAGGTTAGTACCCATAACCAAGTCCGAGCTCGGCTAGATCGTACAGTGAATGAACATGAGGAATAATATGTTCAACGACGATCCCAGTAGATATGCAAAACGAAATCATCAAAGTCGTGGAGGTGAACTCTCCAACGGTATCCAATCAAATAGATTTGAGAGGATAGGAAGGGTGGTGAGCCCTTAGTATGATGATCATAGCTAAAAACTTTAGCGAATGCAGCGTTTCTTGTGGAAAGCAAAGCGATGTGTGACCAACGCGTCGATGCTCTTAACCTATACCATAAAAATACCGAAAAATGTCCGCATTCGGTTGGATAGGGTCCACTAATGTCACCTTAAGTACTTCGTAAGAATGGAATGTTCTCGGTTGGAGCCTTAGGAAATAAGGATTTCCTTGAAATCTAGCAAAAGAACAAGCTTTGCAAAATGAGCAACGTGCTGATAACGTGTTTCAGGATGAAATAATTGTGTATTATTGAATGATATGGGGGCCTATATATAGGTATTACAAAACTACAATCCCGTAGAACTCGGAGTCCTAATCTATTACGGAGATGCTAATCTATCTCCTAACAGGAAACCTATTAGGCTAAGACACACACAAGGGTAGAATAATAATTCTCGCGGAACAAATTCAAATTAAATTAATTGACTTGCCACTCACTCACCAAAAACCCACTGCTGCCCACCGCCTTCACAAAAAGGCCTTCACATGAAAACCAGCCCCTAGTAAAAACTTCCCACTCCATAACCACCACCACCTTCACTATATAACACACTCACCACCTCATCAACCCAAACCATCTCATTCTCATTTCTGACCCCCAAAACCCAATTCCCAATTCCCTATTCCCTCTTAAACCCACAACAAGCTTCCATCTTCAGTTCTTCACGGTTTCAAACTCCCAATCTTTCATCACAAAAAAAAGCTCCAACCTTTGAAACTCTGATCGCTTAAAGTTTCAGTCTTTGAAAACCTCCATGGACACCAAGATTGGCTCTCTCGATGTCTGCAAGGCCGACAATCACGACGTCGGTTGCTTACCTAAAGGCGCCTCTTCCACCGTCCAAACCTCCTCCGTCCCCGCCACCACCTTCAACTCCGCCGACGCCACCCTCGGCCGCCATCTGGCACGCCGCCTGGTGCAAATCGGCGTCACCGACGTTTTCACCGTCCCCGGCGACTTCAACTTGACTCTTCTCGACCACCTCATCGCCGAGCCCGGGCTCACCAACATTGGCTGCTGCAATGAGCTCAACGCCGGGTACGCCGCCGACGGCTACGCGCGGTCGCGTGGCGTCGGCGCGTGTGTGGTGACTTTTACGGTCGGTGGTCTGAGTGTGCTGAACGCGATCGCCGGCGCGTACAGTGAGAACTTGCCGGTGGTTTGTATTGTCGGAGGGCCCAACTCTAATGATTATGGGACTAACCGTATTCTGCACCATACTATTGGGTTGCCGGACTTCAGTCAAGAGCTCCGGTGCTTTCAGACCGTGACTTGTTTTCAGGTAAGGATCACGATCAAGTTTGATTTTTTATGATGTATTAGTGTTGGGTTTAATATGGTTAAAGATTTGATATATATATTTTTAAAAGTTTGCTATGTTTAATTTAGTTGATGATTGTTTAAAGATTCATAGTGTTTTGGGAATATGAATATTGTATATGGTTGCTTTGATATGAAGTTTGGTTATTTGGGGATGTGGATTTTCAGTGGGTTTGGCTAATGATCTGTGTACTTTGGTTTGAGTAGGCTGTGGTGAATAATTTGGAGGATGCGCATGAGTTGATTGATACTGCTATTTCGACTGCGTTGAAAGAAAGCAAGCCTGTGTATATCAGCATTGGCTGCAACTTGGCTGCTGTTCCTCATCCTACTTTTAGCCGTGACCCTGTTCCATTTTCATTGTCTCCAAGGCAAGTTTGTGCCTTTTGATATTGTTAGATGAAAGTGTTTGTAGAAAGATTATGATTTTTGTTTAGTTTATTCTACTGTGAACTAAATTTTTTTACTTAATTTTGCAGACTGAGCAATAAGTGGGGATTAGAGGCTGCAGTGGAGGCTGCTGCAGAGTTCTTGAACAAGGCAGTGAAGCCGGTTATGGTGGGCGGGCCTAAATTGCGGTCTGCACATGCTAATGATGCATTTGTTGAACTGGCCGATGCTTCTGGTTTTGCTTTGGCTGTGATGCCATCAGCAAAGGGGCAAGTGCCAGAACACCATCCCCATTTCATCGGAACATACTGGGGTGCTGTGAGCACCGCCTTTTGTGCTGAGATTGTGGAGTCTGCAGATGCGTACTTGTTTGCAGGGCCGATTTTCAACGACTACAGCTCTGTTGGGTACTCTCTCCTTCTCAAGAAAGAGAAGGCAATCATTGTGCAGCCTGATCGTGTGACGATAGGGAGTGGCCCTGCTTTTGGTTGTGTTCTCATGAAGGATTTCCTGGCAGCGCTAGCAAAGAAGCTGAAGCATAACAACACTGCTCATGAGAACTACTGCAGGATTTTTGTGCCTGATGGTCACCCTCTGAAGGCTGCACCCAAAGAACCTTTGAGGGTTAACGTTCTGTTCCAACACATTCAGAAGATGCTGTCAGCGGAAACTGCTGTGATTGCTGAGACAGGGGACTCATGGTTTAACTGTCAGAAGCTGAAATTACCACCCGGCTGCGGGTAAGCCTTTGGGACAATTTGATGATAGTTCTTGTTTCCTAATATTATGATTTTACCATACTAAGTGGAAATGTATTTGCAGTTATGAGTTCCAGATGCAATATGGATCAATTGGTTGGTCTGTCGGAGCAACTCTTGGGTATGCCCAGGCTGTACCTGAGAAGCGAGTTATTTCTTTCATTGGTGATGGGAGCTTCCAGGTATGCAACTTCAAATCGCATTAATATTTTGAATTCTGCAATATCAAAGTGTTTATAGAGTTTGCGTGCTGATTGCTGAAACGTGAAATGTAAATTATACTTCCTCTGCTAAATGTCCAATTTGGTATTACAAGTACAGCATATGCACTATAACTTCCCACATTCGTTTGTGTATGTCCAAGTGTCTAACGTTGCATCCCTAATAGGTGACTGCTCAAGATGTGTCCACTATGATTCGAAATGGACAGAAGACCATCATTTTCCTGATAAACAACGGCGGGTACACCATCGAAGTGGAAATCCATGATGGACCTTACAATGTGATCAAGAACTGGAACTACACTGGACTGGTTGATGCAATCCACAACGGGCAAGGCAAGTGCTGGACAACCAAGGTCAGTATGCTAATACACTGTGCTAATCACCTCCACCCCCTTAAATAAGCAGCTCCACAGATTTGTAAAACTCATTGTTAACGAATTCATGTAATCTTTCAGGTGCGTTGCGAGGAGGAGCTAATTGAAGCAATAGAGACTGCAAATGGACCCAAGAAGGATAGCCTATGTTTCATTGAGGTGATAGCTCACAAGGATGATACCAGCAAAGAGTTGCTTGAGTGGGGGTCTAGGGTTTCTGCTGCCAATAGCCGCCCACCTAATCCTCAGTAAAATTCTTCTGTGTCATGGAGGCTCAAGTTTTAGTTCATATTTGTCCCCCCAAAAAAAAAAACAGAAACAAAAATGTTTAGCTCCAAGTCAAGCTCTTTCGGACTTCCCTAATGCTTTTCTTTTTCTCTTGAGTGTTGTCTGTCGAAGTATTTTAGTCCAGTAATTTCTGGTTTTCTCTGTATATTCCCAGCGGAATATTAGTATCCGAAGATTTTTCAACTAATCTAGTTCCGTGATCCTAAGGCCTACCTTGACACGTTTAAGATGACAGATCCATGTGTGACAACGTTGTTCAAGATCTATTTAATCATTTGGCCCCCCATAATGTGCAGCTCCTTTGTCCACACATGCCAGCACTTCTTGGACCTAAATCATAAATATTAAAATCTAACTGAACTGGGAAGTTGTTCTATAATTGCCCTGTCATTTTCAACTTGGGCATATATGGATTGGTTTCCCTTCTCGTATCGGTTTCGGTGACGTGCGAGAAGCAGAGGCACATTGGCATCTAACTCACACTAATCTTCCATATTGATTTGTTCCACTGCTAATGGCGACCCAGAATATTCTGTTCATCGATGGCTATTAATCACAAGACCAACAGAACAAGAACGACTGACCTAGGGCTTTCTGTCACTCCAGCTTCAGAAGAGTCCATGCATCATAGGTGACAACAATTGATATGGCAAAGATTATTTACAATTTTCTGACTCATCATTTTGCTGTTAGATCAAATATCAGCAGCAAGATAGTGTTATTTAACATTTTCAAATCCTCGAGCTAGGCGGGAACATTAGGCAGGCTAGCGGTGCTAGGCGGGGGTCTGGGCGGAAACCTTGGGCGGGAACTTTAGGCAGGCTAGGCGGTACTAAGCGGGGTCTAGCACTGAATATAGAACATATATGAAAAAAAAAAACAAAAAAAAAAGCTCCAATTATCTGTTGGCAATGAGCCTCTGAAAGTCTGAACTCTCTTCTGCCTGGCATCCTTCATCCTTGAGTGCTTGACAATATCTAGAGGTCTCACATTGTCGACAACACTCTTTCACAAAACCAGGTTGACGTTCCGACAATATTTCCCCACAGCAATAAGAAATAGAAACACAACCAACACCTTATTAAGATCATTCATAACGCAAGGGAAAGATTTTCATCTGGTAAAAAATTATGTCCGGCTCGATGGAGAACATCGAGTACTTCCATTCCCAGTGGCATTAGTTTTCTCTACTGTTAGTACTGTAGCTCGAAGAACTGACTAGCCATGTCACCTGTACCTGAATTTGAATCCATTGCCTCTAGCCATCTGCGGCGAAGAATCTAGCAAAACAGTTTTATAGTTGTAGATGTTTTCGTTTAAAGATTATAAAAAGTTAAGAACCGACGTCCTTTCAGGCGGTCTAAGCAATTTGTTCTTGTATAAATTTAGATTAGTGTTTAATCACTTTCACTAGTTTAGAGAGCAGCTGGAATAAACGAACAAATGAACATGAAGACTTTTATCCCCTCGCCAATCCTTTGATCAAACAAAATCATTTTGGAGGAGAATCCAGTTGCACAGAAACAGTTGCACCAAGTTGTGAGAAGTACCAGTTGGACTATCCAAAACCATCTGGTTCATATTTACATGCAACAAAATTTTAGTCACTCTGGCTTGTATTTTCCTATGGAGCAGCGCTAGAATTGCTTGGTACTGTAATCAGACGACCGTTTTGAAGCAGGATGCTTGGGAAGGAGGCTTGACATCGGGCAATGTGCAGTTTTAGTTTGGGTATGGTGGGGTGAGCACTTCTACATCGGTTACATCGTAACTCCATAGACATCAGGCTGTCATCATCATTCAGTATCGCCTTTCCGTCACTACTAACTTCCTCTAGCACATCAATGGAGTCTCGAAAGAAAGCAGTATTAAACGAGTTCCAATGTTTCTTGTTCTTCAAATGCGTTGAATTAAAATCCTGGCTGATAACATGTAGATGAAGCTGTCGCATTGATGGTTCCTGAAAGAGAAGGCATCACATACGCTTATTAAAAAGTCTTTCTTCTAAGCCCCAAAAGTCATGATCAGGGACATATACCATCCTCAAGAGAAATGAAGAGGAGAAGACACATCTCTAATGACATATATTTCATGTAAACGTAATTAGATATAAAAAAAAATAAGTTTTACTTTACTAACCCTCCTAATTCTTTAGCAATCAGGTCCAGAAAACAGTTTCAAGAGGAAAGGGTACAAAAAACATATCTGACAAAGGCACCAAGCAAAAGTAGCATAAGTACCGAGTGATATCCAAGACGAAAGACCAATGCTGAATCATCATGCAAGAAACTTTCAGCCCACTTCAAACCAACCACATGCATTGTTCTTAGCAACTGAATGTGTTCTTTGCATACATCTGCCAAGCGATCAAGACCAGGATGTCGCGCTACCACTAGAAGATGCTTTTGCGCCTGCGAAAATTCCAAAACTTTGTTAACCAGCAAAAACATAGAAGTGGATTATAACTATATTAGGTGTGACTTACCTTTGGATAAAGATCATTCAGTACAATAACATCATCTGATATCTCTAGGACTACATCCTTCTGCTTATCTGGATGCATGGCAATGTTGTAGAGAGCCTGAGCCCATGATCCCCGGGACTTCTTCTTGCCTCCATCAGACTTGAGATTTGATTTACCAGTATAAGAATCAGAGACATTTTCAGCTTCATCTTGATATCCTTTACTCCGTTTGTTCCTGTCAGATTCATGGAGATCCTCTCTCTTGATCTTTTGATAGCTAATTGTAGAGTGATTTGTAGGCCCATTCTCTGAGTGATCTTCTAACTCTGACAGCTTCAACTCAAGGTTTTCAATGCTACCCTTAGATATCTTCTTTTGGGTCCTTACGATGGATGCAAAACCTTCAAATAGTGCTGTATAAGTGTCCCGCAGAATCTTGCAGCCTTTACTATAATCATTGGCAAGATAATTTGGTTTCTGTGGGTTCATATTGGGTCCAACAACATGTATCACATGTGTTACTCCTTCCCTACAACACAGGGGAGAAGTTGAAGGGAGAGGAACAACAACAGCATTCCCCGGGTATAAAGATTTGGCTTTTTCTTTGGTTGCAAGCTCTAAGGCTGGACCTCCAGCATTGAAGATTGCTGCATTGACACCACCACCTCCTGATTTAAGTCGCCTGCAAAGCATGATTTTGTACTTAATCAACTATTTATATAAGAAATTTATAATCACAATATTCATTCATATAGATAATAAAGTTGAAGAAACTATATCGACCATTATATTGTAAATGACTCAACTTAGTGGGAATGGATGCAATGTTTTAGTCAGCAGAAGTGCAGAACTCTATATTTACATATATATCATGGAAAGGATAACCTCCAGTTTTATCAAAATAATATTTTCTATTTAGCTGCAGAATGAAATAAATGCATTGACATGAAATTTAAAAACTTACCAATTAGCAGCGTTAGCTATCACATTGCAGCAAAGACCTCCTTCTGAATGAAGCTTAGTGATGTCTCCTACAAATGTGTAGAATCTGTTGGGGTCGATGTTCTTTTGTGAAGCTTTAGCCCTCACCAAGGACAATATCTTCGATTTATGACTCACGTCTACTAAAACAAGTCTAGCATTTCCAAGTTTATAAACAAATTCCTCAACTTTCTCTACAATAATGTCAGATGCCTTCTCAAGGTCAAACTGAAAACCTGCTGTGGAAATAGATGGAAATGCTAGGGTGGGAGCATCATGAAGAGAGACATCAATAACAGCAGACCCTACAACAGGCTGTTCATCTTTATTGGACTCCATATTAGCTCTTTCAGTAAACAAGCCAGTTCCCTTCAAACTGGTATCCTGTCCCGCGGTATATATAGAGGCATCAGAATCCTGAACCTTCTTTGAAGTCGATTCAGTATTAGCAGGAGCCTCTTTTTTCTTTAAGAACTTCATTATACCAAGTTGAACTTTCCCACCCGGGTTCTTCTGTCCAAAACTCCCATGTGGAAGCATATCCAACGGACCGAGTCCACTATACGTACCAATTGCAGCTTCAACATCACTCTCATTCTGGCAAAAAGTGATCCTACCATACCCTTCACTCAGCTTCGGCAGCTCTTTCTTCTGCAACATTCTATTCACAACCGCCGCAGCCTTCCCTCCTTGCAAGTTCCCCTCATGTCCAGTTCGCTTCACCGACCGTGATATACAAATCTTAGCAGGAAGATCAAGCACCACTGCATGAACATCGACTTGACCACCCCCCAGCTTCACAAACTCATCTCTTTGCTCCTTCTCTAGATTGCACCTATCTATAAACACACTCTTTCCTTCCCTCAACGCGCTCCTCGCACTCTCTATACACTGCGCTTTAGTCCCGGCCTTCCCATTTTTAATAGTATCCTAACAAACACAACAAACCCAAAATAGCCCAAGTTACAATACAGCGTTGTCTACTCAAGCATACTACATTACTATTATATCTCCTCAAAATTTATAGGCTAAAAACTGAGTGAGGCATTTCGTCGAACACGTGGTGTGCGATGTTGAGCAATGAAAAAAGTACCTGGCAGACGCGGACCCAGGGACGAACGGAGGAGCCCATGACTCGTTCGCAGAATGCGGACTTGCCGCTGCCGGGTGCGCCCATCAGGATCACCATTATGGGCTTCGCATGGGTTTGTTCTTCGCCTGTAAATTTGGGGGGGAAATGTGGGAAGGATGTTAGGGTTTTATATGAAAAAAAAAGAGAGGTAGAGGATGATTCTAGAAGAGTTTAGAGGAAGAGTTGTAGAGAAAGGTCGTACCTTTTGTGGGTTCATCAACGTCCGTGTCCATAAACCGAAGCTTTCCTCGCTTTCTCCCACCTATTGGCGGTGTTTTGCTACCCGAAATATTGACCCGCCCCGAATTTGTTGACAAGAAAAGTACGAGATGTCAAGAACTATGCTTCTGACACGTGGATGCCACGCGCTGTATTTTTTTTTTGGAGTACATACACAAGTTAATGTGACAAAATTTGTGAATGCTCAATCTTTGTTCTTCTTGCAGAATGCTCGGGTCTTGGAAATGGCCTTCAAGTTATCAATAGGGTCAATTACAAGCGTGTACTTGCAGAAGGTGACTCCCGTCCCTCCATTCTTGTCATCAATGGTATCAACAATGGCTTTCACAATGCACATTATTTGGCGCCAAAAATACATAGTTCGTGATATCGAGAAGCTAACCTGTGATGTTTTCTGCCTTCCTGGATTTAGTTTTTTGCTACTAGTCATGGTCTCTCTTCTCATGTGTCCAGAATATCCTAATTGATTCTGGATGTCCTATGTGCATCTAACTGTAGTTTCAATCAAACTGTAGAATGTAGTCCTTTAAATCTATAATTCTTATTTAAAAAAAACTATAATTCTTACAGATCTCATCATTAAGCTCAAATCTATATTGAAATGGTAATATAACTGAAGGAAATTAAAGTGTGAATTAACTCTATAGAATCCAACAAACTAATTTATTATGTTTGATTTTGAAAGTTCACCGGAAGTACTAATTTATTATAGAAAAAATTTCGTCATCAGTATCCAAACTATTGTAGCAAAGTCAATGTAGTACCCAAACTCTGAGTTGTACCAATGTAGTACACAAACTTGTAATTCGCTATCAACGAAGAGTCTGAGCCTAATTTCTGTTACGGCTTTGTTACCTCGGTCACGTGTCCCGCACGTGACCACAAAAAACTTTCAACATCGGTAACCAAACTCTTGTGGCAAGATCAATGTAGTACCCCAACTCTGAGTTGTACCAATGTAGTACTCAAACTCGGTTTTCTCTATCAATGAGGGGTATGAAACTAATTTCTATCACAACTCCATCTTCTGGGTCACGTGTCATAACTTCTTGTATTTTCTCCATTTCTTCTCATTTTCCTTTACTCTCACTCCTTCCACACTGTATTTCTGAGCTAAGATTTCGTGGCAAAGCAACACTACAGGTTGTGTTTCTTCCAAACTCTTTAACCACGATGAAGACTTCTCCCAACTCGGCAGCTCTACCTTGAGCCATAACATCGTTTCCCTCACCTCCTCCACCTACGACCTTCTCTCCCTCCACTTACGACATTCGAGGCATGTAAGTGGTGCGGCCGGGGGTCGAGAATCTCAGAGTGAAGGTCTGCGATCGTGACGTGTCAATGGATCGGGGGTTCCAAGGAGAGGTGGAGGAGCTCGAAGATGGTGTTGGTGGTGAAGGAGGAGGCGGTGGGGATGAGGTGTCCGGAGCATAATGAGAATGGGTTGGTGTTTTGCCCAATTTGTAAATTGTTTCTTAATTCTAGATATTTATTGTAAGAGTTTCTTATTTATAGCATTAGAACCCACATAGAGTTATTTAGATAAATACTCTTTTTATTTTGACCCATAAGATGAAACTGTGACGTAAATAGACCTCAGACCCTTCATTGATAGCGAAAAACCAGTTTGGGTACTACGTTGGTACAACTTAGAGTTTAGGTACTACATTGACATTGCTACAAGAGTTTGGGTACCGCTGTTGAATTTTTATTGTGGCACGTGCATAACACGTGACCAAGATAACGGAGCCGTAACAGAAATTGAGCTCAGACCCTTCGTTGATAGCGAATTACAAATTTGAGTACTATATTGGTACAACTCAGAGTTTGGGTACTACATTAACCTTGCCACAATAGTTTGGGTCCTGTGAATTTTTTTCTTTATTATATAGAACGCGACTAATGTTTTCAAAGCAAGTCATTGGTCGCTGTTCTATACTTCCGTTGAATATTCACTGAACTGACTGACGATATTAAGAGCAAGTTGTATGGCCTTTCCTATGCAATAGATTTAGGATGAGAAAGACTTGCAACTGTTCCAAGTCAAGCCAGCCATGCTCAAATCTCATATGCAGATTCCTCCCACAAGAAACCTGTCCGTCTTTGGGACTTGAGAGTAACAAAACACATTAATTGATGCAAAGTGCCATACGGGGAAGACTTCAGACTTTAGAACAGTAAAGCCAAGCACAATTCTCATGCAAGTAATTTCCAGTGATTTTCCACAATTTCCATTTCCAGCTGTTCATGACATCCATCATTTTACAAGCGGACTATTCCAATAACATCTCGCTATCGAGTTAGTTGCTAAAAAATCAACGTTCTTAATTTAGTGGAATTGACTGGCAAGAGGAAGTGGGGGAAAAAGAGCAGAAAATTCAAATCTGCAGCATACATAAAGAAAGAACAGAATTATGAAATTGAATGAACTAGAAAGCCTTTTCTCTCCAGAATTGCAATCTTTGTTAATGACCTAGCTCATTCTGTTCTTTATAGCTTTGGTCTCACACATAAAGAGATTCAATGACAAGCCTTTTGTTCTCATGCCATTTCTTATTATTGATTTACTATGTTTCAAACAGTGTCCTTGTACCACTGGTCTCTGGCCAATGTTCCAGCGATCAGCAGCAATCTTTGTTGCTCCAATTGAAGAACAGCCTCAATTTCATCCCTGAATTATCCACAAAACTTGTGAAGTGGGATAATGCTTCAGATTACTGTTCTTGGGCAGGTGTATCCTGCAAGCAGGGTTGTGTTAGCCATCTTGACTTGAGCAACGAATCGATTTTGGGCGGACTTGATGACTCGAGTGCTCTTTTCAGTCTGCAGTTCATCGAGCACCTAAATTTGGCGTATAATAACTTCAATTATACTCAAATTCCATCCCAGTTCAACAAGCTAGCCAGTTTGACTTATTTGAATCTCTCAAATGCTGGCTTTGCGGGGCAGATTCCCATTGAGATGTCTCAGTTGACAAGGTTGGTGTTTCTTGATCTATCTACCTTTTACTTTCCCGGAACTCCTGCACTGCAACTTGAGCATCAAGATTTGAAGTTACTTATTGGAAACCTTTCGGAGATAACCGAACTTCATCTTGATGGTGTGACCATATCAGCACAGGGAGCTCAATGGGGTCAAGCAATATCATCTTCACTGCCAAAACTGAGGGTGTTGAGCTTGTCCTCTTGTAATATTTCAGGGCCAATTGATTCATCCTTGCTGAAGCTTCAATCACTCTCAGAAATTCGTATCGAGAAAAACAATTTGTATACTGCAGTTCCAGAGTTCTTCTCAAATTTCACAAATTTGACTTCATTACGCCTCATGAATTCAGGGTTACAAGGTACATTCCCAGAGCAGATCCTGAAGGTACCTACACTGCAGATTCTCGACTTATTTGGAAATGAAGTACAAGGATCGTTGCCAGAGTTTCCAGATGGTGGAGCTCTTCAGTCCCTGTTTCTAGCCAGGACGAGGTTTTCAGGGTCATTGCCTGAATCAATTGGGAACCTCAAGATGTTGTCCAGATTAGATCTTTCCAATTGCAAATTCACTGGACCAATCCCAAAGTCAATGGCAAGCCTTAAGGAACTGGTTTATGTTGACATGTCAAAGAACAAGCTCAATGGTTCAGTTCCAGTGTTGAGTATGGCCAAGAATCTGACCGACATAAATCTTTCGCACAATGAGCTAACAGGTCAGATTAACTCTACTCACTGGCAAAATCTTACAAAGCTGGTCAGTCTCAACTTCGGAAACAATACACTGAATGGCAGTGTTCCATCGTCTCTATTCTATCTTCCCTCGCTGAAGCAACTACTTCTCTCCAACAATCAGCTCTCCGGTCAGTTGCTTGAATTTGCCAACATATCTTCTAGTTCTCTTGACACACTTGATTTGAGTAGCAACAACTTGGAAGGGCCGGTACCCAGGTCTATCTTTCTTCTTCAACAGCTGAAAATTCTCTCACTTTCTTCAAACAATTTCGGCGGTTCCTTCCCTCTTAACAGTGTTCAACAGCTCAAAAATCTTTCCACCCTTGATCTTTCATACAATAGTTTGTTGATTAGTTACAATAATACAGATTCCTTCAGGTCCTCCTTTCCTAATATTACCACATTAAAATTGGCATCTGGAGAGTTGAGAACATTTCCTAATTTCTTGAGAGATCAGTCCAGATTACGCTATTTGGACCTTTCACAGAACCAGATTCATGGAGAGATACCCAACTGGATTTGGAAGCTTAATAGTATTTCTCAATTGAATCTTTCTTGTAATTCCTTGGTAAGTTTCGAAGGCCCTTTTCTCAATCTTTCTTCTAATTTGACTGTGCTTGACCTCCATTCAAACCAGCTTCAGGGACAATTTCCAATATTTCGGCCATTAGCTAGTTATCTGGATTACTCAGGCAATAATTTCACCTCTAGCATACCGGCTGACATTGGTGACTTTCTCGATTACACTGTTTTCTTAAGCCTTTCAAGCAACAGAATTGAAGGGAGCATTCCAGGATCAATATGCAATGCGGCAAATCTTCAGGTTCTTGATCTGTCCAATAATTCCTTGAGTGGCTACATTCCCCAGTGCTTGACTGCAATGAGCCGAGCTCTTGTTGTACTGAATTTGAGGAGAAACAAACTCGCTGGGACTATTCCTGACAGATTTCCGGGCCATTGTAGTCTGAAAACTCTAGACATCAATGGAAATCATCTCAAAGGCCAGTTTCCAAGATCTCTAGCCAATTGCACAGTGTTAGAATTTCTGAACCTTGGAAACAACCAGATAATGGACACATTTCCTTGCTTGTTGAAGAACATATCCACCCTGCGTGTCCTTGTTTTGCGATCAAACAAATTTCATAGAAGCATTGGATGTCCCAACACCACTGGCACCTGGAAAATGCTTCAAGTTTTTGACATAGCACACAACAATTTTGATGGCAAACTACCGGGAAGATTTTTGACTACATGGCAGGCAATGGTGGGCAATGAAGATGATGCCCCGTCAAAGATCAATCACCTGCAATTTCGAATCCTATTATTCAGTGACTTAGGTTATCAGGATTCTATAACAGTTACCAACAAAGGACTAGAAATGGAGTTGGTAAAGATTCTAACTGTTTTCACCTCTATTGACATCTCGTGCAACAATTTTAATGGATTGATACCAGCACAAGTGGGACAACTGAAGGCACTCTATGGCCTCAACTTGTCCAACAATGCTCTCACAGGCCCTATCCCACCATCATTGGGTAATCTAGCACAACTCGAGTCCTTGGATCTTTCCAACAACAGCCTGAGCGGGACAATTCCACCAGAGCTTACAGTGCTTACTTTCCTATCATTCTTGAATCTCTCAGATAATCAACTGTCTGGGAGGATACCCTCTGGTACTCAGTTTCAAACATTTTCTGCAGAATCTTATGAAGATAACAAAGAGTTATGCGGGGTACCTTTACTTGTAAAATGCAGCAATACCAGCAACTCAGCAGATACAACATCAGATGTTGAAAACAAAAAGAGGGGAATTAACTGGGAACTAATTAGTGTTGAAATTGGATTTACATGTGGGTTTGGGATTTCGATTGCATCACTATTGTTTTGCAAGAGATGGAGGATATGGTATTACAGAGCTATGCATGGCATCCTACTTCGGACATTCCCTCAGCTGGAAGAGAGATTTGGGAATCACAGAAGGCATGTTCATGTAAATCCAAGTTGGAGGGGGTTGAAACGATTATGAAAAGCAATCCATGTTATGAACCTGACTCCCTTAAATGATAAGATATGTGATATTTGTGCTTTTGCTTCCCCTTAATGTGATTTTACTTTATTCTAGGATGATATTTTGACTATTTTCTGGGCTTATTCCTTTGCTTTCTTCTGGACACAAAAAGTACTATTCTCAGCACTTACTTTGCTCGAAGATTTTTCCCATAAACTATGAAAGATTAACTTGTTCCATTCGTTTTTCTTAGTTTCTTCTGATGTTTTAAACAAGGGGTATTTAGATATACACCCAAAATGGTTGACTTGTTTCAGAATAAACCCACTACTTCAAATTACACCCAAATCTATTTATTAGGTTGAATTTTAATTTTTTTAATATATATATTTAACTTAGTAAACAGTGCCCTGTTTTGCAATAATTTACAAACCCTACCACATGCCCGAATCAAAAAACAATCGATATCACGCGTCGTGATTGAAGCTGCATTTCAAACTCCTTCATAACCCTAGAATCATGCATGATTCTAGCTCTGTATTTCTTATCTCCTTCATTAGTCAAATCATATAATCAATACACCGGGTTCAATTTCCGCATCCTCAACTTTAATTTTCGATATCCGACCGTTTTTTTTTTGTATAAATGGATGGCTCAATCAGAGGGTGGTGGTGGGTGGCGTTGAGGCATCGACTTGTTTTATTTCTGCTTATTCCGGTATGTAATACTGTCTACCTGTTTGATTTGTTTATTCCGGTATGTAACTCTCTACATGTGGGTTTGAGGGGAGGTGTGTGTCCGGTGTGGTAGGAAGGAGGTACGTATTGGAGAGGGAGTGTTGGGTGTGGAGGTTTTAATTTTCAGGTTGGATGTTCCTGTGTGTCAGGTAGGAGTTGCTTATTTGATGTTTTTCCGTTCCGATGGGATTTGTATCTGTGGTAGGAGGGAGTTGACTATTACTAGAGAGTGTTGGGTCTGAAGGGTGTAATTTCTAGTTGGGCAGGGTATTCTACCTATCTGATAGTATTTGTCTGTCGGATAGGAATGAGGTGTCTATTTGATAGAGGGGATTGGTTGTTGAGGTTGTAATTTCTGGTTTTGTAGGTGTGTTTTACCTTAAGTGGTATTACTTACCTGTGGGATAGGAAGGAGGTGCCTATTGGATAGAGGGGGTTGGGTGTTAAGGTTGTAATTTTTGGTTATGTAGGTGTGTTCTACCTACGTGATAATACTTACCTGTTTGATAGGAAAGAGGTGCCTATTCAATAGAGGGGGTCAGGTGTTGAGGTTGTAATTTCTGGTTATGCAGGTGTGTTCTACCTACGTGTGAAGACTTCATGTGTGATAGGAATAACTGATTGTGTGTAATGTATCCTGTGGTCAAAATGTTGTTTTATATCATGTATTGGCTTATGAATCCACCAAATGGACAATAAAGTTGCCGAATTTGATATGTGTATGTGATTTTGAGATTTTAAAACAAATTGGTTACTGATTGTAATTGTTGTTAAATTGGACATAAGAGTTTGTTTGGTCTGCAAGTGCTTACACTTGAGTCAATATATCCCTTAGGATTTAGTCCATTATTGTAATGATTTTCGTTGTTGGTATTTAATGTTCAAGAGGGTTTACCTGATTTTATTTTTACATTTTCACAGATATTACAAGTCTTTGATGGCAAAAGAGTTCTCCCACCTAGAGTTTAGGTGTGACCTTCTCAAGTTTGGGCGACTTATGACTCATGAGTTAAGGGCGGACATTACTGTTAATAAGCTTCAACTGATGGGAACCACACCATTTAGTAGTTTGTTTGGAGCTTTTTTTGAGGGGAAAATAATAGAGTCTGCTTGTAGGAAATCTGACATGGACATTGTTGCAATTCTGAAATGTTTTGACAAGAAAGAACATACTTTCCAGTTTGGGGATATTAAGGCTATGATATCAGCTAATGACATTGCAGAACTGTTTGGTTTAAATGTTGAAGGCCGTGAGATAAATCTTAACCAGAAGAAGAGAAAGGGGGATGCAGGGTTCATAAATAGACTATTCCCTGATCAAAAGAGGTTATCAAAGGTGATTCTAGAGAAGAAGATAAGAGATGTAGCAAAGTTGAGAGGGGCGGAGGATGAGCACGATTTTGTTAGGTTGATTTGTCTCTATTTTTGTGTTACACTATTTTTCTGCAATAGTGGTAATGATCTCAGTTGGTTCATTGTACCATACATAGAGGATCTTGAATCAATGTCAAGTTATGCTTGGGCGCGTGCAGTTAAAAATTACTTAGACAATTCACTGATAAGTATGTATGGTCGTCCAGAGAGTGCTTGTGGGTGTCTCATTGCTCTGTTGGTAAGGGTTACTCCCCTACTGATCCTTACTATTACATTTTGGTATTTACAATTCCTGCACACTTTTGTTTTTTGGCTTTACTGATCTCATAGTAGTTTTGGTTTTGCGAGCGTACTGGGTTTATTGAACCAATTAAAGGAAGGGATGAACTGCAGCCGAAATTCTTAAAATGGAATTTACTTGAATTGTATGGTAGGATGAAGGTTGTAGATATGCGTCAGCTTAAGGTAGCTTGCAATTTTTTTGGTTTTTTTTGTTTTCAATTAAATGAGTGTATTTTATTTATTTGTTCTGGTGGAAATTTGTCAGGAAATTGTGCGACAACAGCCCCTCAGTGTTGGTGAAACACCTAGGAGTGAGAAGAGTGAGTTTGCAATTACTTGTACAGAAGAAGTTGAGTCCAAGGAGCATGATGACACCAATGAGATGTCTCGGTTGTTACCAACACATAGGTATTCATATGCTGGTGGGGCGGGACAGACAGACACAAAGATGGATGCCACTAAAATGGAGAAAAGGATTGAAGAGCTGGTTGGTTTGCTTGAAGCTGAACAAGCTAAGAATAAGAGTCTTCGCTGTGAGAATGAGATATTGCAGGCAGAGGTTCATAGGCTTCATCCGGGAAAAGTAGTGGTTGACAATGAAAGTCAGACAAGGAACTTGAGGTCTCGGGCGAAGTGTAAAGAACCCTCTTTTCAGGTGGACTACATCACCAGCAAGTCGAAGAAGGGAAAAGAAAAGGTTGATTTTGTAAAGAAGGATGATGGTCACATTGCTGAAAATTCACCCTCCAAGAAAACAAGTATACCATCGGTGGATGGAAACATAGGGGTGAGAAGGCTACGAGTTGGTAAACATATGACAGTACATGATGCACAGAAGTTGAAGGATTATTTGGCCAAAGGAGAGAGCGGGTAAGTGGTACAATTACAGTGTATTACTGGATTTGGTTTTAAATTAAATATAAATATGTAACATCTGTAGAAATGATACATTTTCAGTAGAAGGTTAGCATACCTAGTAAACAACCTCCATTTGGTTTTCATACATGCAGGTTGCCACTGTGGCGTGGAGAAAAGGCCCTAGTGGGATACAAGGATGCAAAAGCTATCTTGAATGAGGATGTTGTTAGTGTGCAGGTTGTGGTTCACATATTCACTATTGGTGGGTTCTATAGAAGGATTTTACTCTGGAATTTCTGATATAGATATATGTGAGACTTTTTTTTTGCAGGCTATGGATTCTTATCTTGAAATTCTGAGTAAGCAACAACTAGAGGAGGGTGACCCTCTACCCCTCTTTATGCCCACTTTTGATTGGGTATGTTATTCACTGTGATTTGTCGTGGTCATACAAAGTTTGCAGAATATGGCTACAGTTTATGATTTTCTGAATATGTTGCTTATTTAACTCTCGACTGGCGGTGTACTTGTACTTATCTCTTGTTAACTTTACTAAATTGATGTTGTAGGAAGATATGAATGGTGGAGATAAAACACGAGGAGTTGAAGCTTACTGTGAACCATTCTTCGATAATGTCGTCACTAAGGACATGATATTTATCCCAATTATACACAGGAAGCCTGAGCAGTTTACATTGTTAGTCCTAAACAAAGAATTCGAGCGTTGGGAACATTACAACACTCAAAAGCCACATCAAACAACATCAATGGACCAGTGCTTTGAAGATGCAACAAAATTGGTAGGCATCTGTTTTTTTTTTTTAATTTATTAGAGTTTTTTTTTTGTAATGTCAATGTATATTGCAGCATGTTGAGATCTCAAAACACCTGGTATTTTTGAAAAACAATGGGGAGTCAATACTTGAGAAAAAGATGATATGGAAACACGTGAAAAGGGGACGAGAGATGAAGCATTATATGTACAAGGTTTCAGCCAAAGACTGTGCCTTGCTTACTTGGTTGGGAAGCAATAATCTTGAGCAATATCGTATAGTTTCAATGAAGTATCATCCAAAACATGAACCTCCCAGGTTATTATTATCTAACCCTTTGTGTTTTGATTTTTTTTTTCTAGACATTTTGATGAATGACATTATTGAGTTGGGTTTTAATTTACAGTGTGGACAGTGGGATTGCCGTGATATACATTATAAAGAAATTGTTGGAAGGTGCTGAACTGGAGACTACCTTTAGCAAAGGTTTTATGGCCGAGCTTAGGGCACATGTATTGGGGATGATCTTGAATGACAGGAAATGATGGATAGGTTCATCTATGTGATTGGAGTTTGTGAGGGACGCAGATGACTTTCAATTGCTTGTTCTTTTTTTCTTTTTTGTCGTACTGTTCTTCTATCTTTGGGATTGTGGCATTACGTGTGTTGAAATAAATGTGTGGCTTTTGTATCCAAAAAAATAAAAATAAAATGTGACTTTGGCAATTATAATGAGTTGTTATAATTGTAAGGTTGAGAATCATGGTGATGTCTATGCGGTTGTCGTTGCATTTAGTTGAAGGTGTTAATAGTTGAGAATGTTGGGTATCTTGTGAGGGGGATAGGGTGAGTGAAGAACATTGCAAGGTAGGCATTGTAAACTGGTTTTCAGGTAGTGTGTATCTGATTGCCAGGTTAGTGTGGTTTTCCCCCAAACTTACATATCCCTGAAGGTTGGTTACTGTAAACTGGTTTTCATGGAATTTGTACCCCGATTGGTATGTTATTCCAAAGATTTTCATGCTTTCATGTAAATAAGGACATGATTCTGAAGGTTAGTTACTATAATTTGGGTGCCAGGCAATGTCTACTTGATTAATAGGTCAGTGAGGAATTCCCTGGAAATATGCATGTTTTTTTAATGGAAATATGCAAGTATTCCCAACTTTTCTAATTGGTCAGAGACCGGGTAGTTTTTATGATTATGCGTAAACTTAAAGGTATTTATCAAGTAGCGTTTAGAGATGAAATTAAATAGGTCAATTTGGTGAAACGAAAACAAGAGATATTTAACAATGAGCAACTGTTACAACCATGGCATATGGAATCCTTTTTTTTTTTTAAGAAAACATGTTTGGGCAATTATGACATTAATAATGTGGTTCACGTATAGAGATAGTGGTGTCAATTACATTGATGAGGGGAGAATTACGTGAGTCTACTTATAGTATGTTAAACATACTTAATGGAATACATTTAGAAAGAAAAACTTAAAAAGTAAAACACAACCTTTAAAAATTCTTCAATAAGAAAATCAACGTCACATTATTAAAAAGTCACACAATATGGAAATTATGAATACATGCATCAAATTGTGGCTTTGCAAGTCTTTCTATTGTGGCGTCCGCTATTGTTGCATCTACTGCATTTGATTGACCTTGGGTTCTCACCGTTAGATAGGATCCTTTTCCTTTTTGGTCTGTCGGGCGGTGTCTTTGTTAGTGGAGCTCTGATTGCATTATCGGTTGCCGAATCCTCATCCCGCTCAATGTCTGGTATAGGTACTATAGGATGACTGTAACTTTGCTTGTAGTCTGAAACAGAAAAGTAGTCTTCAATGTAATCAAATGGATTCTCATCATTCTTTAAAATTGCTGCAAAAGCGTGTGCACAAGGGAAACTTAAGATTTGCCATTGATAACAAGAGCATGTGTAGCAGCTCAAGTCAACCATGAACGAATAGATATCGCGCACTTCAAACACATATGTGCTTGATCGAAACACCTCCCAGTTCCTTCCCGCTTGTATAAGAGTATCAACATTCTTTTCGATTGTTGGGCACAGGTAAGTGTTCCATGTATCAGCTTCATGACATCGATCTGAATTCAACTTCATCATCTTTAAGCGAATGCCGTCGACTAGCTGATAAATAGGTAGCTCACGCTCGTCTTTTATCCAACTATTAAAAGACTCTGCAATGTTGGAACACATTTCTCCGTACCTTTTACCTGGAAAGTAGGCGTTTGACCAATTTTCATCAGGAAGAGTTTTCAAAAATTGATTTGCTCTTTCCCCACCTACCTTTTTAAACTTCCCCAGTTCCTCCACAAATTGTTCCTTTGTGGGAGCATACGCACAATTATTGAAAAGCGATACCATTCGCTCACGAAACCAAGATCTACACACTGAATTGGAGAACATTGTTCGAATATTCTTTTGCAGGTGGTGCAAACAATAACCATGAGGCGAGTCTGGAAATACTTTGGGAACAGCCTCGAGCAAGCCTTTGCATCGATCAGAAATGAAAGTAATTGTGCGCCCTTGGTCCTTTAATATATCATACAAATTTTCCATGAACCACGTCCAATTGTTTTTGTCCTCAGATCCGACGATTGCATATGCAAATGGATATATACCTATTCACGAGTGTTAAACTATACATTAGGTGTGAACAATAAGATCCTAAAACGTAAAATTAATAAAAACCCAAAATCAATGCCCTCTTTTTTCGGATTTATATCCAACAACAATTAACTTACTTTTATTTTTTGGGAAAAAAACTAACACACCTATACTATAGAGGAGATGCTCGAAAACAAAAAATAGGAGGTTTCCTACAACATATACTGTACGAGTAAAAAAATTCAAAAGTATGGGGAAAAAAATAATAGAAGAAAGTGTTAAATACCGTTAGCTCCATTTTTTCCTGTTGCACTGAGTAGACATCCTTTGTATTTGTTTTTGATATGTGTACCATCAAGAGCAAGAATGGGTCTGCAATGTTTGTACCCGTCAATGCAACCTTGAAATGCAACAAACATACGTACAAACCGGTTGTCTGCATCACACTCTAGTTTAACATAATATCCGGGATTCTTCTTAGCCAACTCATTAATGTACCACCCTAAACGCTTATATGACTGCTCATCGTCACCGTGGACATCATTTTTGGCCATCTCTTTACCTTTCCATGCATTGTAGTATGAGATGTCCAAACCATAATTCCTCTTGAAATCCTTAACAACTTCGACCGGTCGTATGAGAGGATTCGTCCGAATCTGATTAGCCAAAACTAATGATACAATTTTTGATCCCATTGACGGGCTTCTACCATCACGAATGCGACTACTGCAAGTGTGCTCATTATTCAATCGTCGAATGTAAAAGAAATCATTTGAACGATCAAGAGTTGCATGAACATTCCACAAACATCCTTCGCTCTCTTTATTACAGCAAACAGCAGTAACACGTGAAGGTTCATTTTTCTGGCATTTATACTGAAAACCATGCTCAATTGCATACTTGGCTAGTTTTTCTCTGAAATCAATGACACCACCATCAAATTCTTGTCCAACATGCTTGATAAAATTCTTCCATTCAGTAGACAGATACCTTTTCCCAACAGGTGTGGCAAACTTCCCTAAATGGTGATTCACATTATCAAAAGCATTTGATTCGAATCTCAAAGAATTCTTAGCACCACTTTTATTAAGAGAAGACACAGACAAGTTGATTAAAATATCCACGGACGATTTATGTGCACTTGAAAGAGACAAAACCATCATTTGGACATCCATGTCTGTTTGCAACAAGCATGTTGAATGCCCTTCGAAGGCATACGCCAATTCTAAATCCACTGAACGCAAACTCTTGAATCTTGAACAAATACGTTCACTGATATCATTATGTGTAGTATGGCTATGAATTGGAAATGCAATCGATTTTGATTCGTGGCATGATCTTGCAATAATTGCACCGTCCATTACCTACAACAACAAACAGTACTATTATAGAAGATGAATATGACATAATTATCCACCTATATAATAGATTCTAAACACAGTACAGAATTTCATAATCTACCTTTTGAAAATCCATTTGCAAATGTTGAAGCCAGAAATAAAAAATATAGAATAAAATCAACATACCTGATGAAGAGGAAATTAGACACGACCAAGACTGAAAACTATATTCCTTCTTGTTTCTAACCTGACTACTATGAGTAACATCATTAAATAATGATAGTGGAGGTAGGGGAAAAACAATTTTTAATGCTGTCAATTAACACAAACATAAAAAATGCATGAACTTAAGGGTTTTTGTTTTGACTTTTTCATATAATTTAATCATTTGTTTTCAAGCATATAACTCCTCTAAAGTATAGGTGTGTTAGTTTCCTTAAAAAAAAAAGACTTTCCATTTTCTTCCCAACTTTACATACGTTTCCCACTTTCCCTAACTTGATTGAACCTATTCATTGATTTAGAGAGATATTTTTCATTGTCAATGACAACTATATTTAGGGAGACAATTTTCTTTTTTAATTGAAAGGGCAAAAATGTAAACTGGGATAAATATATTGAATATATCAAATAATAGAAAAAACTCTATAAGGAATGTTGTTCTATGTTTTGGGTGTAGATTAAAAACAGAAAAGGGTGTGGATGTATTTGAAAAGTGGGCTTGAAAAATGGGTGTATCTCTAATTTTCCCTTTAAACAACTTGATGGTTCATTGCCCGAACTGCCAAAGAATGGATCTCTTCAATACCTGGACTTAAGTACTTAACCAACACTAATTTTTCAGGGGTGTTGCCAATCTCTATTGGCAACCTCAAAATGTTGTCCGCAGTTCATATTGGATTTTGTAATTTCACGGGATCAATCCCCAAGTCAGTGGCAAACCTTACACAGCTGGTTTCTCTGAGCATGTATAGAAACCAGTCAAACAACTTTGTAGGTTCAGTTCCCCCATTCAGTATGGCCAAGAATCAGGAGGAAATAGATCTTTCTTCAAATAGTCTAACAGGTAATATTAATTCCACCCAATGGGGTAACCTTTCTAAACTACTCCATCTCGACTTGGAAAGAAATATGCTCGACGGGAACATTCCATCATCTCTGTTTACTCTTCCCTTGCTCGAGTTGTTTCTTTCAGCCAATCAATTCTCTGGTCATTTTCCTCAAGATTTTAATTTCTCTGCAAGCTCCATCCAGAGTCTTTATTTGCAAGGCAAAAATCTAGAAGGACCAATACCCTTGTCCCTCTTTGACATGCGGTACCTTACTACACTCTATCTTGGTTATAACAAGTTCAGTGGCTCATTTCCTCTTGATCATATTCAACGATTGAGAAATCTCAAGGAACTTGATCTTTCATACAATAGATTGTCTATTACCTATGATCCTACCAGTGTATCAAACTCCTTTCCTATACTAGATACATTGCGGTTGGTGTCATTGAGTCTGACAACAATCCCTAATTTCTTAAGAGAGATCAGACCATATTTACTGTACTGGACCTTTCAGACAACCAGATACGTGGTGAAATACCCAACTGGATTTGGCAACTCAGTTCTCTTAGTGAGCTAAATCTTTCTTGCAACTACCTCGAAACTCTGGAAGGTCCTTTAGTTGATGTCACTTCTCCCTATGTGCTTGATCTTCATTCCAACCAGCTTCATGGGCAAATCCTAAATTTCACATCACCTTACAATTCATATCTGGATTACTCGAGGAATTATTTCAGCTCCAGCATAACAACAGCGATTGGAACTCTGCTTTATAGAGCCAAATTCTTTTCTGTTTCAAGTAATAACCTCAGTGGAATCATTCCAGCATCCATATGCAATTCAAAATTACTTGAAGTTATTGATTTGTCTGATAATTCCTTGAGCGGCAGAGTTCATGAGTGATTAACTACTATGAGCAGGCTTGGAGTGTTGAATTTGAGGAGGAACAATCTCACAAGTGCTCATATGTTGTCCACAAATGCAGTTTAAAAACTCTAGACATCAGTGGAAATCATAAAAAAAGGTCAGTTTCTCAAGTCACTTGTAAACTGCACCAAGTTGGAGGTTTTGAACCTTGGAAACAATCAGATTGCAGATCGTTTTCCATGCTTTTTGAAGAACATGACTACCTTGCGAGTACTTGTTTTGCGAAGCAACAACCTTTATGGACGCATTGAGTGTCTCAAGACTAATGGCACTTGGCCAGTGCTCCAAATTCTTGACCTAGCTAACAACAATTTCAGTGGTGAAGTACCAAAAGGAACTGTGACAACTTGGCAGGCAATGATGGCTAACAAAGATCATTCATCATCAAAGCTTAATCACCTTCAATTCGAGGACGATACAGGTAGGGTATACTATCGGGATTCCATTACAGTGATCAGCAAGGGTTTCCTGATTGAGCTGGTAAAGATTCTAACTGTCTTCACCTCGATTGACTTCTCATGGAACAAGTTTAAGGGATCAATACCGAAGGAAATTAAAGAACTCAAATCACTGGTTGTCCTCAACTTCTCAAATAATGCTTTCACAGGCGCAATTCCATCATCGTTAAGCAACTTGAGTCAGCTAGAGTCCTTGGACCTGTCAAAGAACAACCTGAGCAGGCAAATTCCACAACTTACACAGCTCACCTTCCTTTCATTCTTGAATCTCTCATACAATTTACTGGTAGGCAGAATTCCAAGCGGTAACCAGTTCTCAACATTTCTAAAAGCTTCCTTTGAAGGAAACAAAGATTTGACAGGGCCTCCCTTGACCGAAGATAACAGAACGGTGTTGTCACCTCCAACAACGGAAAGAAGCAATCGAGATTCTAGAGATGAGATTGGTTGGAATATTATCAGTGTCGAGATTGGATTTACATGTGGGTTCGGCATTGCTATTGGATCACTCTTGTTTTCCACAAGATGGAGGAAATGGTATTCCAGTGCTATGTCCTTGTAAAGATATTTCCTCAGCTGGAACAAAGATTTGGTTATCACAGAAGACATGTGTACATAGGTGAAAGGTACTGGAGACGTTGAAATGGTTTCAATAGCAATACACCCAACTCTATTATTGGCTGAATAAGGTATATATGTGCTTCTTCTTTCCTTGTGCATCTTCCGATCTTCCATGTATGTTGGACAGAGTTGTGCTTAGTTCACTGAATCTACTGCTGTCAACCTTTTCACTTTGTAATTAGATATGATGTTTGGGGTGAAGTACTTAACCGTTCAACTTGTAATGAACTTGTGGCAAGCTTGCTGAATATGTGCAATCTGATTTAGAAACAAGTGTGGAATATGGCCTTTGTAACATTGTCTGTAAAATTGTTCAAAACTTGTTTTCCTAACTACAGGTTCCGACTATCTTCACCTCAGTTGATCTCTCATGCAACAACTTCAAAGGATCATTACCTGATGAATATTACTTGACTTGCTCTATGTCCTCAACTTGTCCAATAACCTTTCACGAGTGCAATTAAAAATTTAAAATCATCATCACTAATCTGAGCCAAGTAGAGTCACCAGACCTCCGAAAGTAAGTAAGAAAAACCTGAACAGTCCGATTCCACCACAGCTTACAAAACTGGCTTTCTTTTCTTTCTTGAATCTCATATAATCAACTGTTAATTTCTCTTTACTGGTGTTTTAGTGTGTCTTATACGTGCTTTATCCTTTGCCTTCATGCACAACTAGTAGCATCCTTCGTACTAGAAGAGATGCACTACACAAATTAAAACCATGTCCTTAGATTGCAACACCTTCAAGGGATCCCCAAAGCAACTTGCATTCTCCTAAGCTTAGAAGTATGCAGTACCATGAATTCTGTGTCAGCCTCAAGCTATTACCATGGGAAAGTTTAAAGCGGATTGTGGTAAAAGATCGAATATACTAGTATACAAATGTTTCATTTAACATGCTATTAGTTGGGGTTATTATTGTGGGTAATCATTCTCTTTCATAATCAAGTACCCAACTTGTTTGGCTAGATGTCAATGTAGAACAGACATGATAAGGATTATAGTATGACTTAAATCCTCTCAGAAGATGACATTGATATTACTCATATTAGTTTGAAAATTTTCCATGATAATAATGCAACTTTGCAAGTACCATCAAGTTGTCCATGTTTTCCCCAATATAAAGCCTCCTGTTCATTTTTAGCCTATCCATTTTCAATGCACCCTCCAAGATGCCTGACTTATCAATGATTTCACACCATGCATACCCTGTTTTTGGTACTAAAATCAACATTTCTCACTATAAGAGTGGCCCGTTCACATTAATATGCAAATTTTAGAAGCAAAATGGTGATGGCATAAGCTGCATAAATCCAAAGATTATGCTGGGATGCAAATACTGTAATAACCCTATTTTTTAAAACGATATTTGGGTTGATTTGAATTCATTAAAGTTTTGAGATTCAATTAGAATGAATTTGATTGTTGGCGACCTTATGAAACGAAAACGGAAACGTTCTCGGAACGTTTAATTAGAAAAACGTTACGTTTCCGAACGAATATATCGACATTTATTCCATCGCTCGGTTGTGAAAACTTCCTTCACGAAAATTGTAGAGCTCGTCGATACGAGTTTGTGGACGCTTCACGCGTTCGAATCGGAAGTCGTCCGTGAAAGTTATTAACGTTGGAAGTTCGTTTCCGATTTTGGAAACTAGTATAAATAGAAAAAATTAGGGATTAGGGTTTCCATTTCTGGAAACCCTTCACCCGCGCCTCCCTCCTTTCTCTCTCCCCCCGACCCTCTCCTTCCACGCCGGCGATCTCCCTCCACTGGCCTCCGTGCTTGACACCGCCGGTGTCACTGAGACCGCGCGACCACAACGCATCGACGCACCTCGAGCGGGGATCGAGAAGCGCAGACGGAGCTCGACCTCGGGTTCGTCGATTTCGACGTGGCCGGCATCGCAGGAGCTCGGCGCCACCACCACGAGCTCACCCTCCTCCTCCACGACACGAATCAACCCACGGTGAGACTCACCTCGAGCAGCGACGCCAGCGATCATCTCCCCTCCAACCCGATCCCTCACGGCGATTTTTGGAACTCCTCTGATGAATCCGACGGTCCAAAACGTTGATTGAGGTAAGGATTAACCTTGTGTGATTGTTGTGATGGATTGTTGATGATTTTTGGAGGATTTGTGGGGATCGGAGGACTATGAACACCGCCGCCTTAGGCGGCGCGTGTGGGAGCGTGGAGGGGTCTAGGGGCGGCGCGAGGCCGTGGGGAGGAAGAGGAGGAAGAAAAGGAGAGAAGTAGGGCGGCGGTGGCGTGCTACGCGCCGGTTTTGGGGTCGGTGCGTGAGCCCCACGCGCTGCCACAGTGAGTGGCGCGTGAGCGCCACGCGCGCCCTGCCGGAGGTAGCGCGTGAACAGTGTTTCCGAAGGGTAATTTTGTAATTTATTTTTACGTACGGTAAATGTAAATTTATTTTACATACGGTAAATGTAAATGTAAATTACTTTGAGTAAATGTAAAAATAATTTTAGAAGGGTAATTCAGTAATTATTATTTACTAAGACAATATTTATATTAAATAGTATTCGTACGTACAGAAATACATAAACAGTATGTACACGTACATGAATACGTAATTAATGGGTATTTATTCAGAAATACGTGAATAGTAAATACATGCATAGTAAATACGTGAATAGTAAATACGTGAACAGTAAATTCGTAAAACCAGAAATTGTTGAACAGTAACTTATTATTACTGTTTCGACATTTAAAGGTTTACGAAACGATTCTAAATTCTTTTCTTATCTTTTCAAGGTGATCAATAAATCAAGGAAATGAATTATCTTCGGAAATTGTGGAATTACGCTCGAGCATGTGATTTAATTTGTACAATATAAGGTGTGATTATTGTACATAATTTTAACATGGTGTTAGTTAAAACGTTTTGTCTTCAAACGTGTTTATGAAATATGACATGTATATGATATAAGCGGATTATATATATATTGTATAAATGGTAAATAGGTACATATATATATAGTTTACTATATAATATACTGTTATGATTTTATCATGATGAGGTCATATTGATGACGAGATTTTATATCGAGGATGTGATTTTGATTTGTACAATATGAGGTGTGATTATTGTACGTGATTTTAACATGGAAATTGTTAAAATGTCGATTTGTCTTCGGATTTGATTTTTGTACAATATGATGTGAGATTATTGTACGTGTTTGGCAAGTCGGAACCTAGCCTTTGGCCAGGCGAAAGTTACGATACAGTTAGAGCTCTAGTCTGTCTGCCGGAGTACTGCATGAGAGGTAACAAGTGGTTATCTGCTCATGAGTACTCATATTGTTTTGATGTTGGGTAGCAGGTGGTTACCCAATATCGGCGGTGTAGTACATGAGGGGTAACAGATGTGTACCAGCGTTCATTAGTACCCGTATTATAAATGTATTTGGGTAATCAGAAAGGTTGCCCGATTTCTCATGAGCACTTTCATTTCATATATTTTTGGGACAACCAGATGGGCCGTCCATTGACTCATGAGTGCATTTATATTGTTGTGCTGTGGATTTTCGTATATATTGATATGCGAGTTATATTATTGTAACGACCCCAAAATTTCAAGCTTAAAAACTCAAAATTTCAAAGTCGTTAACACCAAACAATCTCGATGAAATCGAAATCATTTAAAATGCCACAGCGGATCATCTCTGAGTTTAAAATACAACTCAGTCAAACCGATTATTACAAACCAAATTATAATTCAACATTATAACAAATGGAAATGTATAATCCTCACAATAACCTCACAAGATAGTCACACAAAATCCTCACACAAGCTGGAGATAAATAACTTCAAGTCCTCTGAGCGGTCCGTCAATTCCCGCTAATCCACACATGCGGAGTTATCCACTACACCATCGAATTGGTGCACCGGGATTGTAAACACAAACCCGGTAAGCTTTACAGCTCGTATGAGTAAAATGAAAATATAACTCGCATATTAATATATATATATATATACGAAAATCCACAAATCAAACAAATATAAATGCACTCATGAGTCAATGGACGGCCCATCTGGTCGTCCCAAAGAAATATGAAATAAAACGCTCATGAGAAATTAAGTAACCCTTCTGGTTACCCAAATGCATTTATATTACGGGTACCAAGAACGCTGGTACACATCTGTTACCCCTCTCGTAATACACCGCCGATATTGGATAGCCACCCGCTACCCAACATCCAAAACAATTTGAGTACCCATGAGCAGATAACCACCTGTTACCTCACATGCAGTACTACGCTGATATTGGGTAACCACCCGCTACCCAACATCCAAAACAATCTGAGTACTCATGAGCAGATAACCACCCGTTACCTCACATGTAGTACTATGGCGGACAGACTAGAGCTCTAACTGTATCGTAACTTTCGCCTGGCCAAAGGCTAGGTTCCGACTTGCCAAACATATACAATAATCTCACATCATATTGTACCAAACATCACGTCTGAAGACAAATCACATATTTTAACAATCTCCGTGTTAAAATCACGTACAATAATCACACATCATATTGTACGTTTCAAAACTATGTTCGATATAATCACAATAAAAATCATAACAGTATATTATATAGCAAACTATATATATTCGTACTTATTTACCATTTATACAATATATATATAGTCCACTATATCCTATACATGTCATATTTCACAAACACATGCTCAATACACAATTTCTCGTCATTGAAATGACCATTTCTAATGAATTAATAACAGTATATAATATAATGAACTATATATATACGTACTTATTACTATTTATACAGTATATATGTAATCCATTATATTGTATACATGTTTGTCATTCATTAATAAATACTCTTGTAAAATATTGAATCACCGCGAGGGTAGATTCGTACATATGTGAGATTTTACTCACCTTTTTTTCTGCGTGCAACTTCTACGACCCTGAAATTAATTTCCTCACTCGTTTCGTCAGTCACCTAATAGCACGATAAATGCTTAGAAAATGATACTTAAAATATCAGGTGACGAGTTCAGCACAGCTAACTGTTGTTCATAAAACATTGTTCACGGAACACTGTTCATGTTTACTAATCACTGTTTTTACTAAACCACTGTTCACAGTTACAGTTTTGCCAAAACACTGTTCACAGTTACTGTTTTACCATGCCACTGTTCACATTTACTGTTACAGTTCACTATTCACAGTTACCGTTACAGATCACTATTCACAGTTACTATTCATGTGTCGTTACTATTCACAGTTACTATTCATGCGTTGTTACTGTTCACCGACCGCCACCAATCATCACCAAATTTCACCACCACAACCTACACAACATTTCCAACAACTTCCTAGTTGACACCAAGGTCTAAATCCGAGCCTAAACAGTCCAAACAACGAAGAACATAAATTCGGCACTATTCACAAACCCTAGAAATTGAAATTTTGATTCGGGTACTTACACTTCGATTTGGCTCGATTCCTTTTGTGGGAATGTTGCTGGGACTGAGACAAGCAAAACCCACCAAGAATCTCGAGCTATAGTGGCCGGAGAGGCGGCGCCGCCACAGCAGTAACTTCCGGCGGTTTCTACACCGTGTATGGTTGTCGCCGGAGTGCAAGGCATAGCCCAAAAGATGGAGCTCATCGAGCCCGTCAGTTTGATAGGTGGCACGACACGAGGCGAGGTCAGATGGTGGAGAAATCGGCCGGAGAAGGTTTTTGGGTCGGGTGAACAGTACCCGAGCTGATTTTTAGAAAAAATCTGATTTTCTGATTTTTTAATCTCCTCTCCTTCCTTTTATACTATTTCCAAAATCGGAAATGAACTTCCGACGTTAATAACTTTTGCGTCCGACGTCCGATTCGAACGCATGACATGTCCACGAATTCGTATCGATGAGCTCTACGACTTTCGTGAAGGAAGTTTTCACAACCGAGTGACGGAATAAAAGTCAATCTATACGTTGCGGTAACGTTACGTTTTCTAATTAAACGATCCGAGAACGTTTCCGTTTTCGTTTCGAAATGTCGCAAACCTCCAATTGTCGTCTTGAATTAATTTCACAAGGTTAACACTTTAAAAATACTCGACATTTAGTTTCTAAAAATTCAGGTTATTACATTCTACCCCCCTTAAAGGAATTTCGTCCCGAAATTTATACACCATACTCAACAACAGCTAAGGGTACTCAGCCCTCAACATGGTGACTCCACAATTCCTTCCCCAATAATTTTCCTCTCTATGATGCCTCCACGAGGCGATCACAGCTCACTTTTCTTCTATTATGGTGTTATATAACTTCATTGTGTCTGCAAAGAATTCTAACAATGAGCATGATAACACCCATCCAAGAAAAACCACGACTCGAACATCCCTAATCAAATGCAAAAACAAGATGTTCTGCAACACAAGACCTTTAAGGTATAAGGCGAATTTAGAACGAACTTCACTATTCAACCAAATTCCAATAGGTCATAACTGCATTTACTTATATAACACACATTGAGTGCATATGTACAACCTTAGCGTAGGCACATAGCATACCATATGTACCTAAACCTGCTAGATGACCTTGCTCCCGCAGAGTCCAGCGTACCCTCGATGTCAACTTCTCTTCTTGTCCACTCTCACCACCCCACTATAGATGCGCCCTTCAACTAGATGGTCACACGGCGCCATCTAATAGTCGTCTCTTAACGGCAGGATAAGTTCAAATGTACATATTGCACGGTAGGGCATTAGGAGACATGCTAGACATCGTCGTCTTGAATGTCACCAACTTATTCAACGAATCTTACATGTGACTTCTCTTCTCTGACAGATCTCACTACGCTATTAAGAATGAGATTTCGAGGTTGAGTGGTCTACCACATCGACACTATATAATCTCTCTTTACACTGTGTCGCTTTCAAGTCTTAGAAACCAATATTTCCAAGTCTCTCGGACCATTAGAGTTTTCAAACACCACATACCTCAAACTTCTTCCAAACAGACAATCTGTCACATGTTCTAACATTAATAGCCACATGTAAGCCACCCAAGTGAGCATGCTTGTAATGGAACCCGACCATCGATAGTGGAACCCAACATCTAACATGAGTCAAATCAATGATTAACACATGCCTACTACTTACATCACACATAGTGGTTTTCAAATAAACGTGCTTTATCACGACAATACCTTCATGACTTCACCACAAATCATCATTAGAATAACGAACCTACCATTCCTTCCAATCAACAAAATAATCCCCTTTCATGATCATCTTATTATAACCATAAAAAGTTGTCGTGCATGATACCCACTCAAATACCATATTTGTATCGGCAACACGATAAAGAAATCTTAACTCATTGAGTTCACAACCACCACAGAACACCACCTTGGATTAAGAATTATTCTCAAACAATTCACTAGAGAATCGACTAATATACGCACAAGGCAGTAGAGAACCTCTACCGCCACCACAAGAGTGATGCATCACGCATCCCATCACACTCACCAAAACTTACCGTCGAAAATTAATTACAGCTTCCTGCTTCCATGAGTGGTATGCCACAATTTGGGGTTCAGACAAAGAAGGTATTTATCTCCTAACAGTGGAACATGAAAATTAGGTGAACTTTACAGCGCAAAATCTAACACGGCCACAACTGAGATATACTTTACCCCCTAGTTCATAGATGCCTCAAATGCATGACATACGGTCCAACACAAATGCCCCAGTGCATCATCTAAAATATTGGTTTCCCCCACCGTTGTAGTACTAATAAGTTTAGTAATTACTTCAACATAACCCGATATTAGGTCCACCATCTCCTCAAAACTAACCCCAAAATGATTGCTACACCACCACTCTAAACAATTGTTTCTTTACTTTCAATAAGAACCCTCATGGCCAACGCATTCGGCCAAAATAACTTCTCTGTAAGCAACAATATACTTGATTACCCTTTTATCGTAAAATTTATCCCTTGTTGAACACTTCAGTCAACACCACTTTATCCAACAATATTCAATCTAATGCATAGAGAGAAAAGAGACTCTAAGTCACCAACACTAACACCACTTGCACTTGAAAAGCAAATTTTGGTCCTCAACTATTTCTTTACCAGTTGGAAGGTGATTGTCACGAAAAATTCGTTAAAACACTACTAAGCTAAGGTCATCTCGTTCCTTACCTTCCATAAAGTTACTTCGCCGCCATAACGTCTCATTTGGACCTGTGGTATTGTGAAATTCCAATCCCCAACACCAAAATGATTAAATCCTGAAAGACCAGCGTTCTCAATTAAATGCTCTTCTAGCAAAATAATTAATTCGTGACGTCAAAAAGAAATTTCTCTAACACATTAGATTTCTTGCTCAGCCAAGAACAATGTGTAACTTCAATTGTCAATGTCCGAAACAAAACGAGTTGGAACGCAACAACGACGTAATGTGAATCTCAGTTTAATAATTGTATCACCACCTTAAGGACGTATCACACACATCATCAATCCTAGGTAAATGATACATAGTCCTGATGGTCACCTTAATCATTCCCCTATAATTCACACTCAACCGCATGAGACTTCTTTCTTATTCACGAATAACACCGGCACAACTCAAGGTGAGACACTAGGTTTGTTGAACCCTAGGTCTAATATGTCATCTATCTGCTCTTTCAATTCTTTAAACTCGTTCTTTCCCAATCCCATAAGGCGCCTTTGATACAGATGCTATACCAGGCACATCATCAATAAAGAAATCAACAACTCTCGAAGAAGGTAACTCAGTATCTCCTGAAACACCTCACTATACTCGAATAGTAGAACAATGTCTGTGATAGCTACTTCCAGATCCACAGACTCCACATTTGCCAAGACTCTAGCTATCATGGCATTATCCGACTCGAGGCACAGATACGAAACTTTGGTTTCCTGGGTCTATGAAAGAACTTATCATGTCAAAACAATCAATCACCGTGTACTGCGTACTCAACCAATCAATTCCTATGATCACATCATAGGTATGATCCGGAATCACGATCAAATAAGCAGAGAACTCTCCACTTCCAATCACAATAGGACAAGTCTTTCATTGTCTCCAATTCGAGGAACACTCCAAATGCGAAGTGACACATAAAGAGTTTGATGTATGAGTCAATCTTACCATCTCCTCTACCGAACTATCACTAATAAGTGTCTATATCATCTTCTTCTCTTTCTCAGGGTACTCAATCATCTCAAAGTAGATTATGATGCCCTCGATCCAGTGGTCCACTACCATATGATCCAGGCCTCTATGAAATAAGACGTTGACAACCGATTAAAGTCCTTGATCAACTTAACACACGACTATCGTCGTCTCTAACGACAGCAGCAGGGTGAACCTGTTCTGCCCGTGGAGCAACCTCCTCGTAAAGGTTCTCCACATTGCGGACTCGGCCTGCAACCCTACCTCGGCCGCAACCCTAACTCGCATATTAATATATATACGAAAATCCACAAATCAAACAAATATAAATGCACTCATGAGTCAATGGACGGCCCATCTGGTCGTCCCAAAGAAATATGAAATAAAACGCTCATGAGAAATTAAGTAACCCTTCTGGTTACCCAAATGCATTTATATTACGGGTACCAAGAACGCTGGTACACATCTGTTACCCCTCTCGTAATACAGCGACGATATTAGATAGCCACCCGCTACCCAACATCCAAAACAATTTGAGTACCCATGAGCAGATAACCACCCGTTACCTCACATGCAGTACTACGCTGATATTGGGTAACCACCCGCTACCCAACATCCAAAACAATCTGAGTACTCATGAGCAGATAACCACCCGTTACCTCACATGTAGTACTATGGCGGACAGACTAGAGCTCTAACTGTATCGTAACTTTCGCCCGGCCAAAGGCTAGGTTCCGACTTGCCAAACATGTACAATAATCTCACATCATATTGTACCAAACATCACGTCCGAAGACAAATCACATATTTTAACAATCTCCGTGTTAAAATCACGTATAATAATCACACATTATATTGTACGTTTCAAAACTATGTTCGATATAATCACAATAAAAATCATAACAGTATATTATATAGCAAACTATATACATTCGTACTTATTTACCATTTATACAATATATATATAGTCCACTATATCCTATACATGTCATATTTCACAAACACATGCTCAATACACAATTTCTCGTCATTTAAATAACCATTTCTAATGAATTAATAACAATATATAATATAATGAACTATATATATACGTATTTATTACCATTTATACAGTATATATGTAATCCATTATATTGTATACATGTTTGTCATTCATTAATAAATACTCTTGCAAAATATTGAATCACCGCGAGGGTAGATTCGTACATATGTGAGATTTTACTCACCTTCTTTCCTGCGTGCAACTTCCACGACCATGAAAGTAATTTCCTCACTCGTTTCGTCAGTCACCTAATAGCACGATAAATGCTTAGAAAATGATACTTAAAATATCAGGTGACGAGTTCAGCACAGCTAACTGTTGTTCATAAAACATTGTTCACGGAACACTGTTCATGTTTACTAATCACTGTTTTTACTAAACCACTGTTCACAGTTACAGTTTTGCCAAAACACTGTTCACAGTTACTGTTTTACCATGCCACTGTTCACATTTACTGTTACAGATCACTATTCACAGTTAATATTCATGTGTCGTTACTATTCACAGTTACTATTCATGCGTTGTTGCTGTTCACCGACCGCCACCAATCATCACCAAATTTCACCACCACAACCTACACAACATTTCCAACAACTTCCTAGTTGACACCAAGGTCTAAATCCGAGCCTAAACAGTCCAAACAACGAAGAACATAAATTCGGCACTATTCACAAACTTAGAAATTGAAATTTTGATTCGGGTACTTACACTTCGATTTGGCTCGATTCCTTTTGTGGGAATGTTGCTGGGACTGAGACAAGCAAAACCCCCCAAGAATCTCGAGCTATGGTGGCCGGAGAGGCGGCGCCGCCACAGCAGTAACTTCCGGCGGTTTCTACACCGTGTATGGTTGTCGCCGGAGTGCAAGGCATAGCCCAAAAGATGGAGCTCGTCGAGCCCGTCAGTTTGATAGGTGGCACGACACGAGGCGACGTCGGATGGTGGAGAAATCGGCCGGAGAAGATTTTTGGGTCGGATGAACAGTACCCGAGCTGATTTTTAGAAAAAATCTGATTTTCTGATTTTTTAATCTCATCTCCTTCCTTTTATACTATTTCCAAAATCGGAAACGAACTTCCGACGTTAATAACTTTTGCGTCCGACGTCCGATTCGAACGCATGACGTGTCCACGAATTCGTATCGATGAGCTCTACGACTTTCGTGAAGGAAGTTTTCACAACCGAGTGACGGAATAAAAGTCAATCTATACGTTGCGGTAACGTTACGTTTTCTAATTAAACGATCCGAGAACGTTTCCGTTTTCGTTTCGAAATGTCGCAAACCTCCAATTGTCGTCTTGAATTAATTTCACAAGTTTAACACTTTAAAAATACTCGACATTTAGTTTCTAAAAATTCGGGTTATTACAATTATCATTTTACTCATACGAGCTATAAGCTTACCGGGTTTGTGTTTACAATCCCGGTGCACCAAATCGATGGTGTAGGGGATAATTCCGCATGTGTTGATTAGTGGGGATTGAGAAACGACTCCGGAGACTCGAAGTTGTTCATTACCCCGCTTGTGGTGAGGTTTCTATTGCAGAATTGTTTGTGAGAACTTGTGAGGATTTATTTGTGAGTTTTGTGAGAGATTATGAGGATTATTACATTTCCATTTTATGTAATGTTGAATCATAAATTTGGTTTGTAATAATTGGTTTTCTGAGTTGTATTTGAGAATTCAGTGATGATCCGTTGTGCATTTATAATGATTTCGATTCGTTGAGATTGTTTTAGTGTTGTACGAGTTTAATATTTTGAATTTTTATGCTCGAAATTTTAGGGTCGTTACAGATACAGACTATCCTGGTAAGAACAATTTGTGGAAACTATTTGCATATATTAATTCCCTCAAATACTGTTTTAAACGTGAAATACAAGTCGGACTTATTTTCAAAACCTAATTAATTAAACAATAATGATGCGCTGGTTTGCAGCAAGCACGCCTTACATACAGGCTCCAGCATATGTTAAGCAGGCAATGTAGACACTAAAGAATGATCAACGTTTGGACGACAATCACTCATACTGGTCAGTTCTGAAGGCTCTAATTCTTTAATATGATTATTCATTATTCGAAACTAAACTATGGGAGTTAGCTTCCAAGATAGATTATCGTTAACATTTGTCATGATGCAGAAAAGTCTATCATTACGATTCCAATACATGATAATCGAGAAAACCAACCTCTTATTAAGTATTCCCACCAATCTTTATGTAATAATCCTATTTTTCAAAACGATATTTGGTTTGATTTAAATTCTATAAAGTTGTGAAATCTAATTAGAATGAATTTGTTTTTTTTTTCGACTTTACGAAACGGAAACGGAAACATTCTCGGAACGTTTAATTAGAAAAACGTTACGTTTCCGCAACGGATATATCGACTTTTATTTCGTCACTCATTTGCGAAAACTTCTTTCACGAAATTTGTAGAGCTCGTCGATACAAGTGCGTGGACATGTGACGCGTTCAAATCGGACATCGGATGCGAAAGTTATTAACGATGGAAGTTAGTTTCTGATTTAGAAAGGGCTATAAAAGGAAACTAATCAGAAGTAGGGTTTCCATTTTCGGAAACCCTCTTCTCTCTCCTTACCCCGCGCCTCCATCACCTTCTCTCTCGCCCTCTCCCCGATTTTCTCCCCTCCCTTGGAAATTTCGTCGACGATCTCGCCAACCCGTGGTCAGTGTCACGCACCGCCCCTCTCAAAAGCCTCGCACTGCCATCCTCGTCAAACCCTGAGAAGATCATGCCCTCCCTCATCGCCGTTCGTCACGTCGACGCACCATGTCCTCTGCAACGAATCGCCGCCATTCAAGCTCTTCTTTGTCGAAACTAGGGTGCAGAGCAGGTGCGCCTCCATCACTCATTAACCCCTGCAACACCTACGATCGAAGGAGGGGACGCGACGACATCTCCTCGACGAATCGACACGATCGGTGACTCATCTCACACTGACTACGAATCGAAGCTCCACCGTTTGATCTAGGTAATGATTGATGAAATTGATTGTGGTGTGTGATTGTACGATGTTTTGGGATTGATTGGGAGAATTTTAGATCGATTGGGAGGATTTTGGAGGAGAATCGGAGGTGTAGGTGGAGAATGGAGCACCGCCGCCTTAGGCGACGCGTGTGAGTGCGTGAGGAGGTCTAGAGGTGGCCTTGGGCCGTGCAGGGGCGGAGGAGAAGGAGAGGGGGAGAAATGGGGCGGCGGTGGCGTGCTATGCGCCGGCCCTAGGCTCGGCGCGTGTGCCCCACGCGCTGCCACAGTGTGTGGCGCGTGAGCGCCACGCGCGGCCTGCCGAAGGTGGCGCGTGTACCCCACGCGCCGCCACGTGCAGCGGCGCGTGAACAGTGTTTCCGAAGGGGTAAAAATATAAATTTATTTTTACGTACGGTAAATATAAATTACTTTCAGTAAATATAAAAAATAATTTATAAAGGGTAATTCAGTCATTTTTATTTACTGAGACAGTATGTACATTTGAATAGTATTTATATGTATAGAAATACGTAAACATTACGTACTCGTACATGAATACGTATTGGATGTGTATTTGTACAGAAATACGTAAATAGTAAATACGTGAATAGTACTCAATGAACAGTAATTCGTAAAACCAAAAAATTTGCTGAACAGTAACAGATTATTACTGTTTCGCCATTTCAAGGTCTACGAAACGTTTCTAAATTCTTTTCTTATCTTTTCAAGGTGATCAATAAATCAAGGAAATGAATTATCTTCGGAAATTTTGGAATTACGCTCGAGTCGATAAGATGAGTAAAATCTCACATATTTACGAATCTACCCTTGCGGAGATTCAAGATTTTTGCAATAGTTTTTAATATTGAATTATGACACGTATACGATATAATGGATTACATATATATTGTATAAATGGTAATAAGTATATATATATAGTTCGTTATATTATATATTGTTATTAATTCATTAGAATTGGTCATTTCGATGACGAGAATTGTATATTGAGCATGTGATTTAATTTGTACAATATGAAGTGTGATTATTGTACATAATTTTAACATGGTGTTGGTTAAAACGTTTTGTCTTCGGACGTGTTTATGAAATATGACATGTATATGATATAAGCGGATTATATATATTGTATAAATGGTAAATAGGTACATATATATATATATATATAGTTTGCTATATAATATACTGTTATGATTTTATCGTGATGAGGTCATATTGATGACGTGATTATATATCGAGCATGTGATTTTGATTTGTACAATATGAGGTGTGATTATTGTACGTGATTTTAACATGGAGATGGGTTGCCCGATTTCTCATGAGTACCTTCATTTCATATATTTTTAGGACAACCAGATGAGCCGTCCATTGACTCATGAGTGCATTTATATTGTTGTGTTGTGAATTTTCGTATATATTGAGATGCGAGTTAAGTTTTCATTTTACTCATACGAGCTATAAGCTTACCGGGTTTGTGTTTACAATCCCGGTGCACCAAATCGATGGTGTAGGGGATAATTCCACAGGTGTCGATTAGTGGCGATTGAGAGACGACTCCGGAGACTCGAAGTTGATCATTAATCTGCTTGTGGTGAGGTTTCTAGTATGGATTTGTGTGTGAGAACTTGTGAGGTTTTATTTGTGAGTTTTGTGAGAAATTGTGAGTATTATTACATTTCCATTTATGTAATGTGAATTATAAATTTGGTTTGTAATAATTAGTTGTCTGAGTTTTATTGTGAACTCAGTGATGATCCGCTGTGCATTTAAACGATTTCGATTCGTCGAGTTTGTTATAGTGTTGTACGACTTTAATATTTTGAGTTTTTATGCTCGAAATTTTAGGGTCGTTACACTTTCTAATTTCCCTTCATTTTCTCGATGGAAATCGTTTACTTCATTAATCACCATAAAAATCATCTCTGCACAATTAACGAATAATAGGAGCATTAATCGGTGAAAATAATAATTCAATACATATAATTCACGTAATGTGATTACCATAATTTTAGTTATTTGTAAATCTCAAAAAGATCCAACTTAGTGACCAATAAAAGTTTTAAGAAGATATACTAGAGTAAAATAAGGAATAAGTCAAGAAGTCAATAACAAACATAGGAAAAGACAGTACTTCTAGGTTTGAATATTCCCCAAGTTTTGCAACTGCAAAAGAAGAAGCTACTGTCAAATAAAACATAAAAAAAGGCTACACCTGGAACCAGTCCACATTATTGCAAACAAAAACGCGCTTCTGGTTTCTGACCAATCTCACATTTTCTCTCTACACCTTCTTCTGCCTCCCACTTTACACTTCTAATTTGTCTTTCGTGCCAACTCTGCTAGATTTTTGTGATCTTTCCACTACTTGAATCCAGAAGCCAAAGGGTCATGTTTACATGTCTTGACCTTTATGAAACCAATGATAAAATCCTAGCTCCTCTGTTCTGTGTTGTAGGGGTGTCATTTGTCCCAGAATTCAATGAGAATCCCATTGCTCCCAATCCTTCCATGGTTTTTCTTGATACACTTTTGCTATCTTTCACTGTTCCATACAATTCCGGTTTCTGGCCAGTGTGCCAGCAACCAGCAGCAATCTTTGTTGCTCCAATTGAAGAACAGCCTCAATTTCACCCCTGAATTATCCACAAAACTTGTGAAGTGGGATAATGCTTCAGATTACTGTTCTTGGGCAGGTGTATCCTGCAAGCAGGGTTGTGTTAGCCATCTTGACTTGAGCAACGAATCGATTTTGGGCGGACTTGATGACTCGAGTGCTCTTTTCAGTCTGCAGTTCATTGAGCACCTAAATTTGGCGTATAATAACTTCAATTATACTCAAATTCCATCCCAGTTCAACAAGCTAGCCAGTTTGACTTATTTGAATCTCTCAAATGCTGGCTTTGCGGGGCAGATTCCCATTGAGATGTCTCAGTTGACAAGGTTGGTGTTTCTTGATCTATCTACCTTTTACTTTCCCGGAACTCCTGCACTGCAACTTGAGCATCAAGATTTGAAGTTACTTATTGGAAACCTTTCGGAGATAACCGAACTTCATCTTGATGGTGTGACCATATCAGCACAGGGAGCTCAATGGGGTCAAGCAATATCATCTTCACTGCCAAAACTGAGGGTGTTGAGCTTGTCCTCTTGTAATATTTCAGGGCCAATTGATTCATCCTTGCTGAAGCTTCAATCACTCTCAGAAATTCGTATCGAGAAAAACAATTTGTCTACTACAGTTCCAGAGTTCTTGTCAAATTTTCCAAATTTGACTTCCTTACGGCTCATGACCGCAGGGCTACAAGGTTCATTCCCCGAGCAGATCATGAAGGTACCTACACTGCAAATTATCGACTTAATTGGAAATGAAGAACTACAAGGATCGTTGCCAGAGTTTCCAGATGGTGGAGCTCTTCGGTCCCTGTTTCTAGCCAGGACAAGGTTTTTAGGGTCATTGCCTGAATCAATTGGGAACCTCAAGATGTTGTCCAGAGTAGATCTTTCCAATTGCAATTTCACTGGACCAATCCCAAAGTCAATGGCAAGCCTTAAGGAACTGGTTTATGTTGACATGTCAAAGAACAAGCTCAATGGTTCAGTTCCAGTGTTGAGTATGGCCAAGAATCTGACCGACATAAATCTTTCTTACAATGAGCTAACAGGTCAGATTAACTCTACTCACTGGAAAAGTCTCACTAAGCTGGTCAATCTCAACTTAGGAAACAATAAATTGAATGGCAGTGTTCCATCGTCTCTATTCTATCTTCCCTCGCTGAAGCAACTACTTCTCTCCAACAATCAGCTCTCCGGTCAGTTGCTTGAATTTGCCAACATATCTTCTAGTTCTCTTGACACACTTGATTTGAGTAGCAACAACTTGGAAGGGCCGGTACCCAGGTCTATCTTTCTTCTTCAACAGCTGAAAATTCTCTCACTTTCTTCAAACAATTTCGGCGGTTCCTTCCCTCTTAACAGTGTTCAACAGCTCAAAAATCTTTCCACCCTTGATCTTTCATACAATAGTTTGTTGATTAGTTACAATAATACAGATTCCTTCAGGTCCTCCTTTCCTAATATTACCACATTAAAATTGGCATCTGGAGAGTTGAGAACATTTCCTAATTTCTTGAGAGATCAGTCCAGATTACGCTATTTGGACCTTTCACAGAACCAGATTCATGGAGAGATACCCAACTGGATTTGGAAGCTTAATAGTATTTCTCAATTGAATCTTTCTTGTAATTCCTTGGTAAGTTTCGAAGGCCCTTTTCTCAATCTCACTTCTAATTTGTCTGTGCTTGACCTTCATTCCAACCAGCTTCAGGGTCACATTCCAATATTTCCACCACTTGCCACTTATCTGGATTACTCGAGAAATAATTTCAGCTCTACCATGCCGGATGATATTGGTGGTTTCCTCAATTACACCATTTTCTTGTCTCTTTCAAGCAACAACCTAGATGGAAGCATTCCGGCATCCATATGCAAAGCGGCGTATCTTCAGGTTCTTGATCTGTCCAATAATTCTTTCAGTGGCTTCATTCCCCCGTGCTTGATTGCAATGACTGAAATTGTAGTACTCAATTTGAGGAGAAACGAACTTGCGGGCAGTATTCCTGATGGATTTCCTGGCCATTGTAGTCTGAAAACTCTAGACATCAATGGAAATCATCTCAAAGGCCAGTTTCCAAAATCTCTAGCAAATTGCACAGTGTTGGAAGTTTTGAACATTGGAAGCAATCAGATAATGGACACATTTCCTTGCTTGTTGAAGAGCATATCCACCCTGCGTGTCCTTGTTTTGCGATCAAACAGGTTTTATGGACAGATTGGATGTCCCAACACCACTGGCACCTGGAAAATGCTTCAAATTGTTGACATAGCACACAACAATTTTAGCGGTGAAATACCAGGAAGATGCTTGACCACATGGAAAGCAATGATGGGCGACGAAGATGATGCCCAATCAAAGATCAATCACCTGCAATTTCGAGTCCTACAATTCAGTGACTTAAATTATCAGGATGCAATAACAGTTACCACCAAAGGAATAGAAATGGAGTTGGTAAAGATTCTAACCGTTTTCACGTCCATAGACATCTCGTGCAACAATTTCAATGGATGGATACCGGCACAAGTGGGACAACTGAAGGCACTCTATGCCCTAAACTTGTCCAACAATGCTCTCACAGGCCCTATCCCTCCATCATTGGGAAATCTAACTCAACTCGAGTCCTTGGACCTTTCGAACAACAGCCTGAGCGGGACAATTCCACCAGAGCTCACAGTACTCACTTTCCTTTCATTCTTGAATCTCTCAGATAATAACCTGTCTGGGAGGATACCGTCTGGTAATCAGTTTCAAACATTTTCTCCAGAATCCTTTGAAGATAACAAAGGGTTATGTGGGGCACCTTTACTAGTAAACTGCAGCAATACCAGCAACGCAACAGATGCAGCATCAAATGTTGAGAGTGGGTTTGATTGGCAATCTATATACACTGGACTGGGGTTCGGAGTGGGAGCGGCAGTAATGGTTATCCTCTTAATGATGTGGGCAGAAGGAAGAAACTGGACGGACAACAGCATTGATAAAATTCTTCTAGTGATCCTTCCAATGATGGGATACTCTTACAAACCTCGTCATGAATGGGATAATGACTGGGACGAAGAATTTGAAGAAGATAGCAAGTTTTTCACAGAAGGCTATGATCAAGATGAGTTTGAATCAGTAGACAAAGAATTTCAGGGTCCGTTTTGTGTGTTTTGTTCAAAACTTGATACGAGTAGGAAGAGTGCCATCCACAACCCAAATTGTACATGCCATTTCTCACCACCTATGTCATCTACTTCTTCCTCCTCGTCCTCGTTCTCTTCCTAGATACTTTTCTTTCTTTTCCTACAATTTTCATTCTGATTGCTTTTGTTTTGTTTTTTTCATATGTTATTTCTTTGGTACATAGTAAATACACAGCTATATATCAACCCAAAATGGGGGGAGAAGAACAAAATCAGTTATTGGATGTTGTAATCTTCGTGGTGTCTAGATTTCAACAGGTTTTCTCTGTTTTGGTGAACAAGAACAGTAAAAGTGTAAAATGACGGTGATAATGTTCAGTCAGGCATTTCATCGAACAGGTAGAGTGCATTCAGCAACTCGAACGCTAAAAGCGCTGAAAGGTTGTAAATTAACATAATCGGAGGCTCCAATACCTGAACATAAGCATGCCATCAATGTTGTCCCTCTGCTTTGCAAAACTTGATGTGATTCCTGCAAGCCGAGGTTGAGCTTGAACAGTTGAACATAAGCGCTCCCGCCAAGTACTATTGGGCTCTTATAGCTAGTGTCGAACGGGCTTGCTTAGGCTTAATATGGGCTCAACTATAGAAGAGTGCCCAGGCTTGCAGCCGAATTGAGAGTTGGAACTTCAAGATCGCATTAGGACAAGTTAGTCTGATATTGTAATTTGCACACTTTGTGGTAAAAAGTAAAATCTGTGCGCACGAGCTAGAGCTAGTTAATAATTAAAGCCTGCATTGCAAATTGGTACGCTCATATACCCTACGCTACTTTGTTTCAATCAATCAAACCCGGTACACATACTTTTCAGTGGTTGCATCTAATTTAACTAGTACCTTAGTCACGTTAAACAATTCGGAGGTTTGATTCCTTGTAAGATTCTCATGCTTTTGTTCTAGCTTGTTTCACTACTTGTTGTCCTTAGATATAGCTACATAAAGTACTATTTTGATTGAACAAACAAAATCCTTAGATTGTAATTGAATAGTAACCATATATATACATGTAGTACGTATGATTCGTCATAAGGTTAAAAGGAATTTAGCTCAGCTCTTGGAGTCTTGATTGAATGAGTTTAAATGAGAGTTTAATTTTGAGTTGAAGGTGGAATTAGTTATTAAAACGACAGTTCTATGCACGGATAAGAAAAGTTTAGATCGAATCAGCTTATTAACATAATAAATATTTCATGGCATGTTCAACTTTTCGATCATACTGCATTGGTGTATGAATGTTATGATGCTCCCGTACGTGGCTAGCTATTGGAGCTCGAAATCTTCCTCTCTTTCCTAACTAAGCAACTTATGTTCATCTTAACGAAACCATGCCAATTCCATCTCATATCAATATGGGTTCTCTGAATTTTTTTAATTTTTTTTTTAGAATAAGGGTTCTCTGATTGACTGTACTATTATCTTTAATTAAGAAATGTGATTCATTTGTTGTGATTAATTTCTAAGGGGGAAAAAGGAAATTAAAACAAGCATGCACATACGTACTGCTCAGATTGGAATAAAATGATCACTTATGCTGAGTTTCAATTATGATCTTCATTGTACGTACGTACCCGATGACATGTGATCTTAGAACTTAGAACTAATTACAAGATATGTAAAAGCCCTAGCCTCCTACTCATCTGATTTACTTTTATTTTGAGCAGTGATATAAGGCCTTATAAATTTAGACTCTAAAAGCTTTAATTTCATGTCTCAAGTCTAATCACATAGACACATCATATCATTTTTAAAACTATACAACATCATTATTAAGTAAAAAGATCATTAAATCATTTCAAATCTAATGGTTTTTATCTATTTTAAAAATATCTAACGGTTATAATTTGTTCTTTACATTTGACTTCGTTTTTTCCTTAATTAAATTTGATTACTTAATGATAATTTCTTGCCTATTTAGTTACAAGGATCTCATGAATTTAATTGTAACGACCCCAAAATTTCGAGCCTAAAAACTCAAAATTCTAAAGTCGTTAAACACAAATAATCTCAAATAAATCGAAATCATTAAAGTGTAACAGCGGATCAATTCTGAGTTCTCAATACAACTCAGACAACCAATTATTACAACCCAAATTATAATCCATACACAAAATGGAAATGTAATAATCCTCACAAATCACTCACAAATCTCACAAATGAAAATACACAAATCCTCACATACGAATCCATGCTAAAATCTCACCACAAGTAGGATCCGAACGACTTCGAGCCTCTGTAGTCGTCACTCAACCTCCACTAATCAGCACTTGCGGAATTATCCCCTACACCATCGAATTGGTGCACCGGGATTGTAAACACAAACCCGGTAAGCTTATAGCTCGTATGAGTAAAATCAAAAATATAATTCGCATATCAAAATATACGAAACATCACAAAACAACAAATATAAATGCCCTCATGAGTCAATGGTCAGCCCATCTGGTTGACCCAAAGAAATGTGAAACAAAACGCTCATGAGGAAATTAAGTAACCCTTCTGGTTACCCAATGCATTTATAATACGGGTACCAAGAACGCTGGTACACATCCGTTACCCCTCTCGTAATACACCGTTGATATTGGATAGCCACCCGCTACCCAACATCCAAAATAACTGAGTACCCATGAGCAGATAACCACCCGTTACCTCACATGCAGTACTAAGGCAGACAGACTAGAGCTCTAACTGTATCGTAACTTTCGCCCGGCCAAAGGCTAGGTTCCGATTTGCCAAACACGTACAATAATCTCACATCATATTGTACCAAAAATCAGGTCCGAAGACAATTCACATTTTAACAATCTCAATGTTAAAAATCACGTACAATAATCACACATCATATTGTACCTCACATCACGTCCGAAGACAAATCACAATTTTTAACATTCTCCGTGATAAAATTATGTACAATAATCACTCATCATATTGTACGTTTTAAAACTTTTACGATATCACCACAATAAAAAATCATAACAGTATATTATATAGCAAACTATATATATTCGTATTTATTACCATTTATACAATATATACATAGTCCACTATATCCTATACATGTCATATTTCATAAACACCTGAAGAATTACGTACAATATTCTCACATCATATTGTACCATTTAAATCACATACTCATGCACAATTTTCCGTCACCGAAATGACTATTGTTAATGAATTAATAACAGTACGTAATTTAATGAACTATATATATATATATATATATATATATATATATGTACTTATTACCATTATACTGTATATATGTAGTCCACTAAATTATATACATGTTGTAATTCATTTGATAAACACACTTGCAAAAATGTTGAATCACCACGAGGGTAGATTCGTAATTCAGTGAGATTTTACTCACCTGATCGACTCGAGCGTAATTCACAATTCCCGATGATAATTCATTTCCTCGATTTAAAGATCACCTTGAAAAGATAAGAAAAGAATTTAGAATCGTTTCGTAAACCTTTAAATGCCGAAACAGTAATAATCGGTTACTGTTCAGCAATTTTCGGTTTTTCGAAGTTACTGTTCAGTGGTACTGTTCACTGTTACTATTCACGGTTACTGTACAAGTCTACGATTTATGCGTAGTTCTGTACGTATAAATGTTATATACGTATTTATGTACGTATAAACATTAATACGTATTTCTGTACGTATAAATATTAATACGTATTTCTGTACGTATAAATATTATATACGTATTTCTGTACGTATAAATATTATATACGTATTTCTGTACGTATAAATATTAATACGTATTTCTGTACGTATACGTACGATTTAAATGTAAATACAATCTCAGTAAATAAAATTTACTATTTACCTTTTACAAATTACTTTTTACATTTACTGAAAGTAATTTATATTTACATTTACCGAAGGTAAAATTTAATTACATTTACCGTAGTAAATAAAAATTACATTTACATTTACCGTACACAGTAAATTACCAAAATGCCCTTCTGTCAAAACTGTTCCCACCGCCGCACGTGGCGGCGCGTGTGGCACACGCGCCACCTCCGGCGGGCCGCGCGTGGGGCCCACGCGCCGAGGCTAACCACGGCGCGTATCACGCCACCGCCGCCTCCAAAACCACCCTTTTCCTTCCCTCCACCTTCCTACGGTCTCCGACCACCCATGGCTTGCCCCATACTCCCACACGCGCTGCCTTAAGGCGGCGGTGTTCATCAATCTCCCCTCCCCTCCGATCTCCTCCACAAATCATCCACAACATCCACAATACACACAACAACATCACAACATCCATATTCAATCAACCCATACCTTGTTTGAACCGTGGGGAGCATCGGGGAGGATAGGCAGCGGCGGGGAAAAATTGCAGAATCTTGGCGACGTCCGAGCGGCTTGGCGACGGCGGGGCACGGGCTGGCGAGCTGGAGGGTGGCTGAGGGAGTCCTTGCGGCGACGCTGGGCTGGGCGGTGTACGTCACGGTGGCTCGGAAGGAGGCAGATCGGTGAGAGGATTTTCGGAGAGAGAGAGAGAGAGAGAGAGAGAGAGAGAGAAAGAAAGGAGGCGGACCGAATGAGGGGTTTCCAATTATGGAAACCCTAAACACAATTATCCTATTTATACTAGTTTCCAAATCGGAAACTAACTTCCGACATTAATAACTTTCACGTATGACGTCCGATTCGAACGCGTCACATACTCACGAACTCGTATCGACGAGCTCTACAACTTTCATGAAGGAAGTTTTCGCAAACGAGCGACGGAATAAAAGTCGATAAATTCGTTCGGAAACGTAACGTTTTCTTCTTATACGTTCTCGGAACGTGTCCGTTCCCGTTTCGTATCGTTTGCAAACAAAACAAAAAAATTTAAATGAATTACAAAACTTTATAGAATTTACTTCAAATCAAATATCGTTTTGAAAATTTGGGGTTATTACATTAATTAATATCATAATATATTTTCGTTCCATATTTAGATATTTTGAATCTTTTTAATTCACTAGTTAGTATAGTTGTGTAAGGAAATAAAAAAATTCATATATAAAATACGATTTTCAATATGAATTTTGTTAGAATTACACAATATATATGGTACAAATTATATATTTTGTAGATGATTTATAGATAGGGCCCTTATATATGTGTATATTCACATATTGAAAACAAATATGCATTCAAAAAAAAAAAATTTTAACCATCTTTTTTTTATTTTTTGGGAGTTTGTTTGGTTTTTTTTTGTAATCGAAGAAAAAAAAGGTTGAAGAACAAATATTTGAGAAAAATATATTGAGGAAAAAATAGAACTCAAATGTATATAATAAAATATGGGTTATATATATATTTTTTAAATAATAATAACCATTAGATTTGGAAATTTGATGGTCTTTCTACTTAACAATTATATTGCATAAATTTGAAAATTATATGATGTGTCTATATGAATTTTTTTTTGTGAAATCTTTTTTTATTTATTTTACAAAGGAGGAGGACAAAAGAACATGACCTCTTATGTCTGATAAACTTTAACAAAGAGGATAAACAAAAGCTCAATCTGATATGTGTACACTCACACATGCAAAATCATAGATATAAAAACTCCTAGCAAATAACAAACCCTCAACCAAGAAACTATTAATTAAAGGACGAGATGAAGCTGGTAGTATTGGCAGACAGTTGTGAGATACCAATAATAGAGAAAATAGACATATCGTGATGCTTCTTGTAATGGTGAAAAGAATGCAGAGCAGACTCTCTGAACAATTCCAAAATATGACGTTAGGCTTTCACAACATTAAAAATCTTACATTCGAAAACGCACCAGATTCCTAGTGATCCAAATAAACCAAATTAGATTACAGGAGACTAGAAACCAAAGTTGACGTTTAGGTTTTGGGAACGCTGAAACACCAACACCATTAAACACTTTATCAAGGGTACCCAAGGCGAGAATGAATGAGAAAATAGAAGACAAACTCATTCCATAAAGTCACAATTTTAGAACAATGTAAAAGAAGATATGTACCCGATTCCGCATCAATTCCACAAAAGGAGCAACGAGATGGAAGTGAAAAACCTCGCCGTTGTAAAACATCATTAGTTAATAAACGAGCATGAAGAGCCTTCCAAACAACAATAGTTTTGCGGGATTGAATCGCTTTACTCCATATCACTTTACCTCAATCTTTATGCTAACCATAATTTGAGAAGAAAACAAAAACTTATTTTGATGTCAGAATTCTTAAAGAGGAGTGCGGCCATAAAAAATTATGACTAGACTTCACACATAGTATTAAGACCTTAGGCCTAAATTTTTAAGGTGAACAATCTTTGTTTTTTTTTTTTGGGAGTAGGGAGAAGAATAAAACAGTTGCATCATTTCCTTTGATGAGAGAGCGTAGTTGCGAGATAATGCCATTGTTCTTACGGTGAGTTGTCCGTGTTAATAACTACTATTCTTTGGGGGAACCGCGGGACCTAAATGATTGAAGAAATACAAAAGAACTTCACTTTAGATCAAAACCATTTAAAATAATATAAAAGGGGAACTCCGATGAAACATGTTTAGCAATGTAACGACTCGATCAGACTTCAAACCACTGGACAAACAAGCGCTTTGAGGATCATTCTCAGCTTCATGAACCCCTTGATTTGCTTAGACAAGATACTAACCTGAACATTCTTTGCCATTTTTAGAGCAACACAGATAATTAAGTCGTCAACATTGATCTTGTTAATAAATACACCACCACTACCTCCAACCATCAAATCGCAGCTACCTGCCAGAAAACCCAGGACGTCCTACTACGACTACTACTACTAATACTAATACTAATACTAATACTAATACTAATACTAATACTAATACATCAATATATGATTCATTCATAACAAGCACAAGGGACATAGACTTAGCTAACCCAGCTAGGTATAATACTTCATATAGGCCTCAATGTTAGGCATGGCCTCTTGACCTTGGAAGCAAGTATGGTCCGGCATTACTGGAACCGATGGCTGCACCGAAGTGGCCGAACTAGTACCCGCGAAATTATTCTGTTCATAGCACAAAGCCTGCTGATAAAGAGGGTCGAGTCGATCGACTGGATGGCCGTAGTGAATCGGAAGCTGGAACGCATCTCCAGTTGCGGGGTCATGATCATAGTACTGACTCTCCTCATCTCTCGCAAAGTTGATCATGGTCTGGTGAAACCATATCTGACTCTTCAAGAACTTCACGTACTGAATGGCTTCCTCCAGCATGGACACAGTGTCCAGTTTGCTTCCACCGGGCACCAGGCTCTGCAGGATCTTGAACCGTTCGCTGATGCGATGCCTCCTCTCCCTCGCCGCCACGCTTTGCGGGTCTGTTGAAAGCTTCACTTTGTTCTTGCTCTTCTGATCATTATCACCTGCACCCTTCTTCATCTTGTCCTTGTTACGCCCGCCATTGATGTTGATGTTGTTGATGTTGGTGGTCACTGAAGCAGAAGAGATATTGGAACCATCTGAGCTAGCTGAGAGATAGTACTCCATCTTTGCAAACGAACCTAGCTTATTTGTCTCAACTTGATAGGGAGGTAACTGCTTTGGGGGCAGTGTTCTTATATAGAGGGAGATGAAGGATGCAAAGTTGCAAACGTATTTTTGTTTTGTTTTTTGTTTTGTGTTTTTTTTAATGATGATTTTGAATGAGTGAATGAGATGTCGTCATACGAGTCAGCCAATCTTTAGCGCAGGATTCGGGTGTCTACCCTAGATGGCTAGGGTCATAGTCCTCACCAGAAGGCCCAGGAGAGACGACTCCTTAATTTACTCTATAGCTTTAGCCTGAGCTAGTTCGCGTACGCAAGGATTTCACTTGTGCTTTATTTCTTGACATTTGGTAGATATATACTTGATCTGAATTCTGATGATCTGATCTTCCTCAAACAAAAGGGAGTCCAGGGCCCCCTTACCCCTAAAACAAAAGGAACAGTGACCTGAAACCAGTCGGTAAAGGAGTGAGAGTGAGAGTGAGTTTTGTTTATGTGGAACAGTGACTCTTTCACTGATTTAGTTGTTTTGTTTTGTTGGGTTGGAGTCAAAAACTCAACTTGGCCTTTTGTTAGGTTGGTCATGATGAATGAAGAGAAAGAGAGAAGAGGGGTAGGGTTTCAGGGTAGGGTTGATGAAGAGAGAGAGAAGAGAGTAGGGTTAGGGTGGGGGTCCTTTTTTTGTGAAATCTAAGTGGGAGATGTAACATATAAAAAATGTTGCAGGTGGGTGTATAAATCCGAGGACCAAATCGTTGCCGGGCTTTAAAATGGTACGATCTTATGCTTTTTATAGTTTTTATCCTAAGGTTATACACTGTTTACTGAAATCTGGTGCACTGTTCAGGTCACCTCAGTAACACCCCTTTAGGAAGAAATTTAAAAGAAAAGGGCATCTGGTCTTATCATAAGCTCTTCTTTTGAAGAAAAACTTAATTCAACTACGGCTAGATTCAAGCTAGGTCCCCAAGAAGTTGCAGTAAATATTAGTTTAAGCCGGCTCCCAATGCAAATTAGAAATCTAAACCAAATATTAGTCTCGCATCAGTCTATTAAGGACTAACAGAAGTGTACTTCCTTGAGTTGATTTAGAATTAATTAATTAAGATGAGAATTTTATGATCTCGTAATGTAGTTTAAGTTAATCAGTTTATTAGTAACCATTATGAAACTATTTTAGCTCAAACTTATAATATTTTTAAGTGAAACAGATCATTCTATTTCGTTTAAACGAAAATGCCAGAACTTCTATTCAATCAATGGGATAAATGCTAGCTGCAATACATCATGTACAGTAGTAATACAGAAACATGTAAAATTCTTCCCAAAATTCTTTTATTTCTGTTGTAATTTTTGCTAGAGCCGGGATGGATGATATACGTGAGCATTTTGACTCATTTGTTATAAGCCCTATTGCAGTTACTTAATTAGAGCAGATCTGGCTACTAATCTAGCATAACTTTTTCGACTAACAAGTTAATTAGCATATTCATTATTGCAATTAGCATCCTAAACTGATAAATCGGAACGATCCTGTAAGACAAAAGGAAAAAAAAAGCAACCATTTGGAGATAATGAAAATCAAAAGAAGGGAAGCAGGTGGTTCTGGGGACCCCTGAGGCTCCATATTGATTACAGAATGGGGTAGGTAGAACCCTAATTATTTTTACTTGTGTCAAGTGTCAACTGATGAAAAATTTACCTGCTTTCTATCTGTCTTCGACAACCACGCATCAGTCTCAAACTTGTGAAAGCTGATGCCTGAGATGATGATCATGATTCATGACATTGACCATATTATATATCTGAGATGAAATTTCCTATTTTTTACCACTATTTTGGTACATGTGAGACCTTAATTAGGTCATCAATTAATCTAGTCATACTCATTCATGTAACATGTTATCTTTACTAATCGCCCCTAAATTTTAATTGATCGACGAAAAAAATCCACTACCTGTTGCGGATTTACTTAACTAATTTGGAAGCATAAACTGTTAATGTATAAGTATTTCAAACTATGTATAGAAGATGATCGACAAATTACGATGTATATGTGAATATGTGTATTTGAAATGCATAAAAGTTGGATTATCTTATAATTCATTATACATAAAATCATACAAATCAATTGAGTTACTAATTACCTATTGATAAAAGAAGAGTACTAATTAGCTAGTATAAAACTAAGAATACTGTCTTTAAATACATATCGGTTCTTCACTTAGAGAACCGTTCGCATCAATTATATTATTTGTATAATATGTTAAATTCAAGGCCGGATACGCATTTTGATCAAAACAATAATCAACTGAGAAACTACACTCGTATAAGGTATTAGTACGTACGTATAAGTTCTTAGTTCGTATGGCTTTCAAGTTTCAACGTGTAAGATGCCACGGCAAACTCTGAAGCATCTCAAAAATTCAGATTGGTGAAGATTAATACTTTCTAATTATAAAGTGTCTGACGTTTAAGAAAATCTTGGACATAGAATCGTCTCTAAACACAGAGTACTTGAGAGTTGAGATCGACTTGAGACAATCTGATATATATGAAAAACAGGTTAGAATAAATTCCGAATACTTCATCTCGAAACCAGAACTAGTTGTGATCATATCTCCTGCTCTCATTGTGGATGCGATGATTCACTAGCTGCTTTATTACACACTAACTTGCATTAGTTCGAGTACAAAATGCTTGTAGAAATCGATCGCAAAGAACCAAAAGAAACTCAAAGATGAGTAGATTACTCATTACTCAACAGTACAGGTCGAACACAGTGATTGAACAGCACCAAGATGGAGTTGGTAACCTGCGGAGTGATATATACCCAGTAGTACTTGATATGTGATCGGATTTGAGTCCCAAGAAGAGTGGCCATGGAAGAGACATCGATATCACTGGATGAAATTATACACTGTTCAGGTCCTTGAAGTTACTGTTACGAGCCCGGCACGAATGCTTTAAGCTTTCCAAGGTGAACCCCACCTTACCGGGTCATTGGCCGGTTGCAGGTTCTGGGCAACAGTAACACGTTTTCGAAACATCGATCTTTGTTCTGTGTTTAGCTCTATTTTCTGTACTCTTGGTTTTACTGGTTTTACACTCCTCAAACCCTTGTTCGCATCACTTTTGGATGTTGACTTGTGCTTGATCTATTATGCTCTTTTGCCGACCGATCTCAAGATTCATCTAAGTTAAAAACAATAAACTCATTTCTATCGATCATGATATCATATCTATATATATATATATTGATTTTGATGTTTCTTTTAATTATTACTCGTTCTGTCAGTAATTTACTAGACAATTCTCATTTTTTGAAGTGCCATTTACGGACTATATTCCTTCTTCATCATTGATAATTACAACAAAAAACCTAGATAGTTTTCGTCAATATTCCATATAAGCAGAAAATAAATACTCTTAATGCATGTAATATTGTTTCAATTGAATGTATCTACTAAGTACTGCTATATGCCTATATAGACTGAGGTCAATATAACTAATGAATATCCTATTCTTTCTGAGGTACAGCGATCTCATCCTCTGAAATATGAATACACATCTCCACATTTCATTTGAAAACCAGTTGGAACTGTTGAACACCGGAAATCAAGTAACCCTAAGGGAATAATATGTCAATAAAAGAGAAAGAATTCAATAATTATGTTCAGCCCTACAAGTTACATCGTATGTAAAGCACCATCCGTGAAGATGAGAACGGAGACGTATCATAACAGGAGCTGTCCCAATAGCACGTACTACTCCTAATCTGCCTTATTTCACTTCACCAAGTCACCGAGATGATACAGAAAGCTGCCATCTGGAATTTTTTAAAGCTTTGTGCTGTAAGACTACACGTGCCCAGTCTGGTTCTGTGTAGCTTTTACTTTGAGCGCATGCCCTAAAATCGCTAAACAACCCCAGAACTCCGAAGGGTTTGATTAGATTGTACGCTGTGTACGCGTTGAGATAACATTACCATAATAGACCACTCCAAATGAGCTTTTGTCAGTTCATGATGCATTACCATTACTCAGATATAGCTACTACGTACAGTCGCATTTTCAATAATTGCAAATTATGTACGCTTAATCCCTTTTTTCCTTGCCTGCTATATATATTCGTCTGATCTAATCAGAAAACCCTTTCTCTTTTTGCAAAAGGAAAGTGCAAACAATGTTGTTTCTTTCCAACTACTTACCCTGGCTGGTCTATTTGATATTGAACCAGAAACTTGAAAAGTAGCCGACCATTGGTTGTGATCGAACGAGAGATCGAACATCTTAATTAATTATATACATTATACAGTACAAAACTCTTGTTTCTGTTTCTTTCTGAAGCTGTACGAAGCAGTACTCTGGTCTTAATTTCATGGTTTACTGTTGTGTTACCCTATTGGCTATTGCTCCTCAATATTTTTATTTCTGAATGATCATTGCTCCTCAATATTTTATCCGTCATATGGCTTAATATATACCCGATAATTTATCATGGACACTTGTATCTAGCGAACTAACATAAGTTGAAATGTATTACACTATTATGAAACTATAAACTATATTGTTGCATACACCAAACTTCAATGACTAATGTTCTCGAAAAGAAAAACTTCAATGACGTGACAATCCCTCGTCCTCCCTTGTTTGTTTTCATTTTACGACAAGCAGATCAATAGTTGGCCTTCGCTGCTCTGGCCACGATAAATCCAGTTCGCTTAACACGTGTGTCGCAACATCACACCATTCACACACAATCTTTCGCCAACACACAAGTAATTCACCAAACGTGTCTTCCATCCTCGCACTCAAAAAATTCACCACATCCTCATAATCACCAATCTGACCGGCGCCTAATTCCAACAGCTACTCACTCAGGTAGAGAACATTTCAAATTGCCAAGAATTATGGCAGCAAGCGACGAGTTCAAACTGGTTTTACCAGGAATAGACCATGAAGGAAAACTACCCAGAAAGTACACCGAAGAAGGGCAAGGAGCCAAAAGGAACATATCCCCACCAGTAGAATGGTACAACTTGCCCTCAGGGACCAAGAGCCTGGCCCTTGTGGTGCAGGACATAGATGCACCAGATCCGAAAGGCCCGCTTGTACCGTGGACCAATTGGGTCGTGGTGAACGTTCCACCAGGTGTCAAAAGTCTGCCGGAGGATTTTTCCGGGAAAGAAGAGGATTAGATGGGCGGATAGTATGGCGCGCTGAAAGAAGGTAACAACGACTTGAAGGTTTCAGGGTGGTGTGGACCAAAGCTGTCATCGCCGGGACACCGCTTCGAGTTCAAGCTCTATGCGTTGGATGATGAGCTTCACATTGGTCACAAGGTACGTGCATGCATTGCATGCAAATTGTTATAGGAAATGGTCGTTCTAAATACGATTATGTTCGGATTTGATACTGTGTATGATTGTAGGTGACGAAGGAGAAGGTGTTGGAAGCAATTGAAGGGCATGTGCTTGGAGAAGCAGTGATGATTGCGTACTTTTGATCGATGTTTATGAGGTTATCCTATATGATATTTAGTCGTTTACCATGGTGCTAGCCCTTTAGGGTGCTGCGGTACAAAATATTGTGATGATTCATTGATGGAGTATTATGGATGTTATGTTAATGGTTTAAGTTCCCTCTATTTAGTATGCATGTATGTACGTACCTTGTGTGTGGCTATTAGATCAAGGCGTCTGGCTGGTCGATGCCGGTCGGAGCAGATCATTTCCCCGTGGAATATAGACATGTAATGAAACAGGATGTTGCTAATGGAACGTGGTGATGTGGCCTACTATATGTGTATGGTATGTGGTTATGTAACTCGGGCACGTATTCAATTCTAGTATGGGTTTGTGAGTTTGTCGGTTGATCGAGTATGCACCATTCATTTTCAAACTTCCCTAACTATGCGGTCATCGTTATGTTCGTTTGTGATATATTCGATTTATACACAAAAGAATGTTTGAAGAATATCTCATATCCCTTTCCATTCTAGGTCTGACCTAGCCCACACTGCACCGCCGCCCACTCTTACGTATGCTTGGTTCCAACTCTTGAAGTGAGGATTTCTTCATAAAGCATCATAGGATATCAAACAAGCGAAAAAGCACAATGCTGAAAAGGCATTTTTCTGTTACTTCAGAAAGTCGGCCTTTTTCCTCTTCATGATGAAAGGGAAGAGGAAGAGGGAAGTTGTTTATAAAGAAGGGAAGTTGTTTTTTATAACAAAAGGTCTAAATTAAGAGCTAAGCATATATAAATAATCATACATTTGTGGTTGTTTTCAAACTTTTTTTAGGATAGGACTTCATTGATAAATGAAGATTACAACTAATTCGAATCCGACAACAAGCAGATCTCAAAGTTCAGAGGTCTTCACACGAAAACCAGCATGACACAGGAAAAGAAAAACAAACAAGAAAAGAACGAAAACAGGACGCATAGAGGAGACGATTGGTTGGTGTAACGCCGTCTAAGAAAAGACCGCCGCCCGTTATAACCTAAAACGGTAAATCCCCTCTTTCTTTTAACTTTTACTTCATCCACTCCGAAGTCTACACCCGCCAAATTACCACAACTCGCACAAAACCCCCAAATTTCCTCGTCACAAAAACAAAACCCCAATTTCTCACAACCCTTTCAATTCGCAGGCTCTCGATTCCGACCACCATGTTCAAGAAGACTCCGACTCCGAAACCCTCGCCGGTCACCCCTCATACCCAGGACAGCGACTCGGAGCTCCGACCCGGCGGCATGTGTGTCCCGCGCCGCGACTTTGACGAAGCCTCCGCCTCCGCCGATCGCCGGTCCGCCATCACCATCCACGTCACCCAAGGCCCGGCCCACCACGTCATCAACCTCCCAGCCCACTCCACTTTCGGTACTTGCTCTAATCTACTCCCTTACATTGATATGAACTTCACTATTAAAGTCTCAATAGTTGTTTTTGTTATTGGAATTGTTAGGGTTTTGTCAATGATTATGGTGATTGAACTCTGTGTTATAGTGTCGGTTTGAGTTGTGACTATTGTGCAATTTGATTAGGTGTTTTATTGATGTGGAATTTTGATGATGATTGATAGGGGAGTTGAAGGGGCTTGTTTCGCAGAAGACGGGGCTGGAGCCGGAGGAGCAGAAGCTTCTGTTCAGGGGGAAAGAGAAGGAGGATGAGGAGCATTTGGACGCCGCCGGCGTCAAGGACAATTCCAAGGTTATGCTCTTGCAGGAGCCGAAAAGGAAGGAGAGGAGTGTCGCAGAGGTAAATGAGAGCAATGAGATGTCGAGTGATGTTGCGGAGGTTGGAGAGATTGGAGCTATGAGCCCTAAGATGGCAAAGGCATTTGAAGAGATTGCTGGAGTCAGGGCCGAGGTTGATAGCCTAGCGGATAGGGTGAGTGTGTGTATTCATTTGTTTATCGAAATGAGGGCGATATCTGTGGGACTATGATGTTAATTGATTACTTTTTAAATGTAGGTTTCCGCATTGGATGTGGCTGTTAGTGGTGGCGCCATGGTATCTGATAAGGAGTTTGTTGTATCATCAGAGTTGCTCATGAGGCAATTGCTGAAACTGGATGGCATCAGAGCGGAAGGAGAAGCTAGAATGCAGCGGAAGGCTGAGGTTTGTATCTTTTACCATTGCAGTTCCTAAATTATTGAATTTAACTTTCCATAATTTGATTCTCAAGTTGTTAGATTTCGTGTCAATCGTTGTTTGATCTCATGGATAATGTCGTATTGTGGTTCATGCATCACACACGTAATCAATGTAACAAAATATTTCACTTGCACTGCATCCATTGATCGCGTTACCAAATCATAAAGTCAACATGATCGACAACCTTTAGGGGTTTGCAGATGCTAGGAAGATGAAAAACCCTCTAATTGCAGCAAGTACTTATAAATTTTGACATATTCCAGTAGTAAATTAGCAATGATGTCAAGTACAAGGAGGGATTCTCTGATCTCTGTTTGGAATTTATCTAGGCTTCTACCTATAGAAGATAGCATGACCAGGATTTACATTTTGTTGGGTGTGCGAGATCTGAGGAAGACTGTGATGCATCTGTTTTGTTCTCAGTCCTTGCCTCGCTAGATCAGCTTGTTGTACAATTTGCCATACCTTAAACATGAATATGTCCTTTTTCAATCTATTTTTAGTTCTATACTTGTTGTCCATTGAGGGCCAACTATGATGTGACTTCCCATTTAGTGAGAACCCAACTGGAGGGCTTCCACTACATTCATTTTGCAGTAGAGAAGAGTTCACGTATAGAGCACTATTATTTAAGGTGTTTAGTGTGTACGTCTTGTATTTGATGCTCATATCATCATAGTATTACGTCTTGTATCATGATTTGAGTCCAATGTGTTTTGTTTTTGGTTTAAACTTCTAAAACATCTTAGAACTTTCATATGGAGCCCTTGGCAGAGAGGCTGCCTGAGTACATGGCCTCTGAATAATGATCTAATTTTTATGCCCTCTACTGTAAAACTATTCTCCCTATTTGGAATTGAAACTAAGTACACCACAAGTGGCATTTTTTTTTGACATGATCCTATTTGAGTGTCAAAGTCCCTGGTGCATGAGTTTGTGTGTAAGATAGGAGAAGTGGTTTACAACACTAGTTTTGGAATTACCAACTTTGTAGTGGCGACATTATAAGCTTAGAAGTTGCATGCGCTTTTAGAATCTTATCAATTATCATGGTATCTTTCTTCAACAGGTACGTCGTGTCCAGAACCTTGTAGATACAGTGGATGCTCTAAAAGTGAAAAACTCTAATCCGATCAACAATAATAGCAATGGTGTGTCTTCTCAAAATAGCAATGGTGGGACTTCACAGAACAGCAACAGTGTTGCTACCCAAAATGGGAATGCTGCCTCAGTATCAACCAACTGGGAGAATAATCCAGGACTAGGAGAAGTTTGATTCGTAAATATTTCGGCCATCTTACAAAATTCATCATCGAACATAGATTATCTGGTAAAAATTAGCTATTGTGGTGCCTTTCTTCCGAAGTTCTAGTTTTACTGTAAAAAAACTGATATTTATTCAGGAGCATCTGCATTAGAATGGATGGAAATTGGCACATATGAATTTGTACTGCGCCTGTTAAACAGCTCATCTTTGACATTTACCATTGTCGATCCTTTCAGTTCATAGGGTACTTTTGTAATTGCCTCATCTTCGATTATTAAAGGTTGGTGTTATCACTGTTATGTTAGCCACCTGGAGAGAATAATTAGTCGGTTGTGGATAAAGAGATACAGGATGGTGTTGATTATTGGAGAATAGAGAAAGCATATTGTGATGATAAGGTTTGTTGGGTTTGATTGTGACTGTAAGTTGTTGATTGAGGTGGGGTTTACCGTGAGGCTCACACTCCCAATTTTTATTTATGCTCGACTCTGGAGGATGATTGAAACACGAGTAGTCAGATATTTGTGCACTAATGTGGTAATTTATTGTTAGTCATGTTCAGGTGATGATCTTGGTCTTGGTCTTCTTGATCTATTTCTGGATCCATTTTTTTTTCCGATTGCATTTCTGGATTCATTTTAGCTGATATTTACTTTTTTTTTAAAACTATTTCTGGAGGGACGTGGATGGAATGATGGATTAGCTTTTGTTTTTTCTTATTCAATTGTTTCACATATTGAACCAATCGAACGTTACAGGCTTTGAAACTTTCAGGCAGTTTCAGCACCTCGAGTTTGTGATACAAGTAGCAATATATAATGTGGGAAGTAAAGTCTTTGTGATTTCCAAATCTTTGTTCAAGCAGAGGGAATATTCAACAAGCATGTTATACATAACCATGTAGTACCACTGCCTCTTGCATACGAAGAGGAATAAATTTCTGTTAACATGTCCTGATTTTCTTCCATATCTCTGCCTCAATATTAGTCAATTTTTGATAGAAAGTCTGGACTAGATAAAATTACACAAAAACCAAACACGATAACAACATTGCATTTCACCAGCATAACCAAAATTTATACTTACACAGTTACACCTCACATATCGTATGTGATCATGGGCAGAAGAAGCAACCTGCAATCACATATTGCTTACAAATTAATGGTGACACCTCTCGCCCCATTGATATATGGAGACGGTGCCATTTCTTCACCATAAACTGATGTATTCCAGCCATGCTTAGTTGGGTCGTATTTTTCTCCATCACCCCAGAGAGCATAGGCCTCTTCTCCATGAACTGCATCGTCTCCAATCAGAAGCTGCTCATCAGGCATTCTCAAAGGTATGAAGCATCTTATACCGAGGAGAATTATTGTGGTTGAGACTATGTTCCAAGCAATCACAAACAACGCCGCCACAATTTGTTTCAGGAATTGCACCCCGCCATTTCCACCGTAGAAAGCACCACGGCTATCGCCAACTGGCAGTATGAGCCTGCAGAGAGCTGGCTCGGCGAACAGTCCGGTGAGGAGTCCCCCTAGGAGTCCGGCCACTGCGTGTGTATGAAATGCGCCTAGAGTGTCATCTACCTGTAATAATCACACAAATGTTAATTTCATGTACATATCTGCAGAGTTCAAAGAGTAGTTTTTTGTTTTCCGAGAAAGTGTTCAAAGAGTAGTTATGTATATTTTGCAATGTCATGTTGGTAATAACCACTGAAGGGGTAGTGAAGCTTTATACGAAGATCTAATCCATCGCATGTGGATTGGTCATTGAAATCAAATCAGCTCAAGTGACTAAGACAAGAGAATGATACAAGGGAATCTTAGTATTTTAAAGATTTGGCGATGACTAAAACCATGAACATTGAAAATTTTGGCAAGGGCAACCCCATTGGTAAAGCAAGATCAATATAGTAAACAGAAATGAAACACGAGATTAAACAAATTCTTTTAAAAATATGAAAGACAACTTGTATTCAATGGGAACAAGCAGCCCTTGAGGAAGGCTTTGTGACTTGTCAAGCCTAAAATAATATGCAACCTGCAGCTCATCATGCCAAGAGAGAATGAAAACGCAAGACTAGAGATCGAGTCACAAGCGCACTAAGAACGTTACCTTTTGGAACAGGGAAGACTTTTTGTGAATAACCATCATGGACACCCATGGAATACTTCCAGAAGCAATTCCCATCACAATAGCCGCCCACGATTGAACTAACCCTGCCCCTGGCGTAATGCACACAAGTCCCGTCATCATTCCCTGAACGGCTCCGATCACCGATGGCTTTCCGAAGAACATGACATCTAGAGAAGTCCACACGAGCAGGCTCGTTGCGGCACATATGTTTGTGTTCAACACCGCAATTGAAGCATTGATGTTTGCTGCATATGGTGCTCCACCATTGAAGCCTGACCACCCCATCCATAATAGCCCGGCACCGGCAAGCATAAGCAAAACGTTGTTCGGGGGAAACCTTTCCCTATCACTTTTCAACCTTGGACCAACCTATAACATGATCAATAATTTAATATTCAATTCTATAATTAATAAAATGAAGCACGTATTGAAGTTTACATTAATTTTGTTTACAATGGTCCAAGGGTTAGGTTGATGTTTGGCAGTGTTTTTATGAGTACTAGATACTTTAATAATGCATCTGGATAATTACACAATTTACACAGTTTCTTTAGCACTTGAAGAAACAATGAACTTTTGTTCACTATTTATGTTAGTATCTATGTTGTATAAAAACTGAAACTAGACACATCATTAAATCTTTCGGTTAGTTAAACTAAAGTTTTCATTATTTCATACCCAATAAGCCGCCGTGAAGCCCGCGATGCCGGAGGAGAGGTGGATGACATAGCCACCGGAGTAGTCGATGACACCCCAATGATAGAGGAACCCTCCACCCCAGAGACTAAAGGCCCCAACAGTGTAAGAAAAGATCAGCCAAAGTGGAACAAAAGCCATCCAAGCCTTAATGTTCATGCGTCCAAGAACCGAGCCAGCTAACAAAATCAACGTGATGGCGGCAAAAGTGAACTGAAAGTACACGAGCGACGCCATAGGGTACAACGGCTTTACCATGTGGTTCGTTCCATGTTTGCTTTCGGGGACATTAGCTTGGTCAATCAGAAACTTCTGACCCAGGGCCGGAGCTCCTTTACCCCAAAATGGAAAGAGCTGGTCACCGAAGGCCATGCGGTAGCCGACGAGCACCCAACAAATGAGGACGGCGGCGAAGGCGTAGAGGGCCATGAAGGCGGAGTTGACGGCCCATTTCTTCTTGACTATGCTAGCGTAGAGGATGATGAGGCCCGGCATGCTCTGCAGCCCTACCAAGGTGGCTGCCGTGAGCTGCCATGCGTTGTCACCTTTGTTTAGCCAGGCTGGGACTGCTGGGGAGACTTCACTGTAAGCATAAGTGGTAGCCATGGTTGAAATGATGGAGAAGAAGTATTGTAGTGTGTGAAGCTTCTGTGTTTATAACTATATATATGTGGTTGGGTTGGTGAGGTTGGAAACTTTATCTGTATTCGTTTGGTAGCTTCGTCTGAAAATTCCTTGCTGCTGCAGAACTAGATTGAGAAGTGCAAGTCTTCTTAAGATTGGAATGCAGGAGGACTTTGACTTGTCGAATGTAGATGAGCACCATTAATCCGCCGTGAAATATATGGTGAAGCTTCTAAAGTTGACCGAGTCAGCTAGGTACGGTACATGTAGAAGGGGGTCATGTTGTTAAGTCTGCGTATTTGTATTTTTTTTTTTGGGTTAAAAAGTCTGCATATTCGTATACGGAAGCTTGAAGGTGGTGATATTTTGACTGATATTAAATAATTTTCTTCAGATTTTCAAACAAAAGACTAGCTTACAATGATCAATTTATGAGAAAGATGATTGCATTTTACCACAACATTATCAATATATTGAGTTATTGACTAAGGCAATCGACGAAGTTTCCATTAATATTCTTCTATCACAATCAAAATCAAGCCACATAGTTTACAACACGATTTTAAGTAGGTACGGAGAAATGTTTCTATTCATCTAATTCATAAAGCTAGTGAGTTTTGGGAAATTCTGCTGTGTCAATAAACTCTTAAGTAAAAGTGTTTTGAAACTCTTTATTAGAAGTTCTTTGAAGTATCTCAATACTGTTTCAGGGTTTTCAGCACGTTATGATGGTCGGCTATGTCATGCTACATTAGAGTTAACACCATGCAAGGCTTTTTGTAAAGTTTGAAAGTCAGGGAGATGTGCTTGAAAGACTGGAGATTGCCGGTAGATAACAGAGGCAGCTCTAATCAGAATGCTTGCAGTAAGTCCCCATATTAAGAACTCTCCATGCTCGGATTCAAATTCAAAATGATGGACAACATATTTACATCCTTTCCATTCTCTCTCGTCGAATCTGTGATTTTCTTTCTGCATTACACAAATGTACATAATGTGTTAACAACTAATATCATGTTCTCTGGCTCTTTGCATTGGTGAGTTAAATGGGAACTATCATGCATGACCTTGAGAAACATCTCCAGTGGGACATCAAATATAGCATCAACTTCGTCAGTGTTGAGTAGAGGCTTGAAATCTTCTATCCGGGATACTAATCCAATGACAGGGATAACTGTGAGTGAGTGCTGCACAAATAATAGCACCAGGCCACAAATTGAGTATATATATAAACGATTACTGCGACTGTCATTTGACTCATTTCTATCAGCTTATTATGCATATTCACATCTATTTATCGAATGATTGAAATAATTGAATTAAGAATGATCCACAGTGTAGATGAATAGGCTTGTATCACATTCTGTATATGTTATTATACCTGTGATAAAAAGAACTCTAGTTTAGCGACAACTTGAACTAGACTAGAATTTAGGCCAATCTCTTCCATGGCTTCCCTCAGTGCAGTTGCAGATTCATCTTCATCACTCTCCTCCATTTTTCCACCTGGCAATGCTACATCACCTGTTTCCAGGACGACTTGGGAAAATTTATATTGATAAAGTCATTGCTTATGGATCCATGCTTTAATGCCCACCTAGTACAGTTATGTACAGAGTGAATAAATTAAGACCAATTTAGTCAATACGTACCTGGATGTGAAGCCAAGTTCATTGATCTTCTAGTAAGAATAACTCTTAGCTCACCCTCAGGACCTTCAAAGATGCATATTAGAACAGCTGCTCTTCTCTCTCTAATTGTGACACAAGAAGGCTCTTCGGTTATTCCATGCTCGATATTTTCCTCCATTTCGTCAATTAATTTGGGTGGCCTGTAACACTGAAGCTGCTTGGCAAGCCTTTGGAAGTTTTCGCTTCCCAAATCCTCTGTTGGGCACATAGGAGGAGGAACAATACAAGCCATGCTATCTTTTCAGCCAACTGCATGCAATGTACATGTTATGCACGAGTGATATAGAGACGAAGAATTTGAGAGGAGAATCCATGCCTCTCCCATTTGATACTTTGGTAAATCTTTACAGACCATAAGGTAATAGAATATCTGAAAAGAATTGTCATCAGAATGGAATTTCAATCCCACGAAAATGACTTAAGAAGTTGTGGTGAACTGAATCTTGGAGTGAATTGCATTGCTTGAAGTGTGAACCTGTAGTATGGTACATGATGCTATACAACTTGTCAATTGTCCCATTTGTCCCAACTAGGATAGATGATTCCATATGAGCATAAGTTCTTTTTCTTTCTTTCTTTCTTTCTTTTTGATTGACAGAGCATTTTGTTGATGAAAATCTTGGGAATTTATAAAAATCAGATGAGCCCAAACAATAAACTTATTTCAATTCAATCTTACAAGGCAAGTCGAGCCAAATTGTCCCATATTACTGGAATGCGAATTAGAAACATAATAGCTAAAAGAAAATCCCCTTCGATTCTCATCAATATGTAATAGGTGAATCATACATATATTAGCACATAGAAAGAAAATGGATTCCCCATAAAAACTGCAACGTAATGAAGGAGTCTTTCCAACGAAACTTATTCGATACACGGGCCGTGTATATACACGGGTTAGAAGTGCAACCACGTGCTATAGGTGCTAGTGGGAGTCATGCGGCTCTCTTCTTTGATATAGAGGTAGAGGATGTAGAGCTTAACATCTCTGACCACTAAAAACCCAGCTCCGCCGTCCCGGTGTCTTCAAGATGGCGCACCCCCACATAAACCTTCCTCTACCTTCCCTCTATCGATAGCAATCCACAAATTTCTCCTGCAGTGGCCTTCAATATATCGGAGGAGAAGAACCAAGCCCGATTTTAAGATTCCGGCCAAATCTCTAACTTCATGCTCATTTTTGTCCCACCCTTATCTCGTTTTTGTCCTAAAAGAAAATAAGAAGTAATTAAAAATAAAAATCATCTCATCTTCATTCCCTATTCTGCAACTCTGATTACCATGGCGACCATGATACCATGATTATGTCCTCCTCCTTCGCCCATTTCAAAGACCAAAGGTCTTCATCCAGAATCTCTATCCCCTCATCTCCTCCTCCATCAAGTCCCTTTTTGTAACCGTCGCCACTCTCTCATCTTTGCCCACTACCAAGATGGAGAACGAAGCTTATGCGCCACTGAACCAGAAAAGCCTGCTGCTATTACCAGAACCACTGCTCACCTTGACTCGCCTCTCAAAGGAGACTTAACGCGCGTCAACCCCAACAATATATTAAGTTGTCCACATGTCAAATCCAACAGTGTAGATGAGTCATGTATATACACAACCCGTATACCAAATAAGCTCTCTCTTTCCAATGAGTATATATATATATATTATATAACTGATTGACTAGCTTTTTCATGACAAGCGTGAATGTTTAGTTGCTAGCGAAAACCAAACAAAATAAAGCAGCCGTTGTATTTGCATATTTTCATTTGAAAATCAGGGAGTCTTTCTAATGAGAATCATCTTATTGACGACTAATTGAGAACCTTTTTTATTCACCAATTTTTCGATCTTATATTTAAATCTCGACCGTTTACTTTGTAAATATATATGAATAAATCATCCCTGTAAAATTTTGTCTATATTGAATGTAATAACCCGATTTTTCGGAACGATTTTTAGTTTGTTTAATTTCTATTAAGTTGTGAAATTCAATAAAATGAAATTTGGATTGCTTGCGACATTACGAAACTCGAACGGAAACGTTTCGGAACGTTTAGTTAGAAAAAAACGTTACGTTTCCGCAACGTATATATCGACTTTTATTCCGTCGCTCGGTTGCAAAAACTCCCTTCACAAAAATTGTAGAGCTTGTCGATACGAGTTCGTGGACGTGTCACGCGTTCGAATCGGAAATCGTACGTGAAAGTTATTAACGTCGGAAGTTAGTTTCCGATTTTGGAAACGAGTATAAAAATGACTTTTTTCTGATTAGGGTTTCCATTTATGGAAACCCCTTTCTCTCTCCTCTCCCCGCCTCCCTCGGTTCTCTCTCTCCCCGATTCGCTCTCCCTCTCTAAAAAAAACCCAGCTCCGGCGATCTCATCCTCCGCCCGTCCGTGTCGCACACCGCCGGCCTAGGAAGCTTCGCACGGACGTTCGCAGCAACCCTCGAGCTCGCCGCACCTCCCCGCGCCGGTGTGAGTCTCTCCGCTCCAACCCGAGGTCTGCAAGTTCCTTCGCCGCTGTTGTGCTTCTCTCCGACGATCTCTGGTGACTTCAAGACGTGGAATAGGTAAGTGTGAGTTGAATTGATTGATTGTGTGGTTGTTTGGTGTGATTTTTGTTGGAATTGGATGGATTTGGTGCAGATCGGGGGAGGAGGAAGTGAGGGGGGATACCGCCGCCTTAGGCGGCGCGTGTGAGGGCGTGGAGGGGTCTAGGGGCGGCGTGAGGCCGTGGGGAGGAAGAGGGGGAAGAAAGGAGGGATTTTGGGGCGGCGGTGGCGTGCTACGCGCCGGCCTTAGGCTCGGCGCGTGTGCCCCACGCGCAGCCTGCTGGAGGTGGCGCGTGTACCCCACGCGCCGCCACGTGCGGCGGCGTGTGAACAGTGTTTCCGAAGGGTAATTTTGTAATTAATTTTTACGTGCGGTAAATTTAAAAGTGATTTACGTACGGTAAATGTACATTTATTTTTACATACAGTAAATGTAAATATAAATTACTTTCAGTAAATGTGAAAAATAATTTCAGAAGGGAAAATCAGTAATTAATGTTTACTGAGACAATATTTACATTTAAATAGTATTCGTACGTACAGAAATACGTAAATAATATGTACTCGTCGTATAGGAATACGTAATGGATGTGTATTTATACAGTAATGCATGAATAGTAAATACATGAATAGTACACAGTGAATAGTACTCAGTGAACAGTAAATTCGTAAAACCAAAAAATTGCTGAACAGTAACAGATTATTACTGTTTCGGCATTTAAAGGTTTACGAAACGTTTCTAAATTCTTTTCTTATATTTTCAAGGTGATCAATAAATCAAGGAAATGAATTATCTTCGGAAATTTTGGAATTACGCTCGAGTTGATACGGTGAGTAAAATCTCACTTATTTACGAATCTACCCTTGCGGAGATTCAAGATTTTGCAAATTATTAAAGAATGAAATATAACATGTATATGATATAGTGGATTATATATATATATTGTATAAATGGTAAATATGTACATATATATATAGCTTGCTATATTATATACTTTTAGGATTTCGTTTGTGAATATGATAACGGTGGTGATGAGAATTATATATTGAGCATGTTGATGCGATTTGTACAATATGAGGTGTGATTATTGTACGTGATTTTAACATGGAGTTTGTTAAAATATTTTGTCTTCGGACCAGTCTTCACACGTGTTTATGAAATATAACATGTATATGATATAGTGGATTATATATATATTGTATAAATGGTAAATAGGTACATATATATATATATAGTTTGCTATATTATATACTGTTAGGATTTCGTTTGTGAATATGATCACGGTGGTGATGAGAATTATATGTTGAGCATGTTGATGCGATTTGTACAATATGAGGTGTGATTATTGTACGTGGTTTTAACATGGAGTTTGTTAAAATATTTTGTCTTCGGACCAGTCTTCGGACGTGTTTGGCATGTCGGAACCTAGCCTTTGGCCGGGCGAAAGTTACGATACAGTTAGAGCTCTAGTCTGTCTGCCGGAGTACTGCATGTGAGGTAACAGATGGGTTATCGGCTCATGAGTACTCATATTTTTGGACGTTGGGTAGCAAGGAGGTTGCCCAATGTCGGACGTTGGGTATCGAGGTGTACCAGCGCTCATTAGTACCCGTATTATTAATGCATTTGGGTAAACAGAGGGGTTGCCCAATTTCTCATGAGTACTTTCATTTTCATATTTTTGGGACAACCAGATGGGTCGTCCATTGACTCATGAGTGCATTTATATTTGTTGATTTGTGGATTGTCGTATATATTGATATGCGAATTATATTTGTTTTATTTTACTCATACGAGCTGTAAAGCTTACCGGATTTGTGTTTACAATCCCGGTGCAACAATTTGATGGTGTAGGGGATACTACTGCAGGTGTCGATTAGTGGGAATCGAAGGACAACTCTGGGGACTCTAAGTCGTTCATTATCCTTCTTGTAGTGAGGTTTCTATTGTGGATTTGTGTGAGAACTTGTGAGGATTTATTTGTGGGTTTTGTGAGAGATTGTGAGGATTATTACATTTCCATTTTTATGAAGTATTGAATTATAAATTTGGTTTGTAATAATTGGTTTGTCTGAGTTGTATTGAGAACTCAGTAATGATCCGCTGTGGCATTTAAAATGATTTCGATTCATTGAGATTGTTTTGGTGTTTCACGACTTTGAAATTTTGAGTTTTTATGCTTGAAATTTTGGGATCGTTACATTGAAAATCGTTAAGACATTTATAAATGTGATTTACTAATTTGAACGGTTCATGTTTGACAATTTTGATCAATTCACTAATTAATCTACTTTGACACATTTACAATTGCTAAATTGGCTAAAAATTTGTATAAGTAATATACTTATATAGACTTAAAATCTAAACAGTTGAGATGAAAAAATATAATTGAAAATTATGTCTAATTAATAATTAATTAATTATTATGTCTTCAACTAGTCCTCAATATCATATCATGGTCCTTATTGAAAAAGCCCCATTGAAAGCCAATCATACATCTTTGTGTACCTTCATATAAGTACTCTTGTTCTGTCTGTTCTTCATTTTTCACGTGTTATAACCTTACATCCACAACGTACACAGATATATCGTCGTCTATATTCAGCTAGCTATTGCAATGGAAAATGACGAAAATCTGTATGAGCAACCACTATTATTGTTCACAAGATCTAGAGATCATCATTCGATTCCTTCGTCAAGAGAACTTGCAAGAACTCCACCTTCGTTGAATCGTTGATGGCAGCTCTTTCTCCGTTCTCACCTTCCTTGGCCCCCAACAAATCTGAAGGCGATCAAGTTCTCATCTTCGGTGACCCGAAATACGCTGTCGACGGTGAGATTATGTTGCTGGTTCTGGTCTGGCTGTTCGCCACCTTGTTCATCGTTCTCATGGTCTTTCACCTCGCAAGGAATCATCCTACTCAGTGAGATTCCATCAATTCTTGGGAGATTAATTTATGTAGTAGTAGGCCTAATCACCATGGGTGCAATAATTAGTATCTATAGGTTAGCCTGTAAACTTGTTTTGGTGTAATATTTGAAGTTAATTAATTTTCAGCCACATGTGGGCATTATTGTTTCAATTAAAAAAGAACATGCATTGTAATTAGCAAAACTGATTGTACTGTATCACATGCTTGGATTACTCTCTAGTAGATACAACACCATCACTGTCGGATCCTCTGTATGACAAGGGGATGCTCCGATTACAAAAAAAAAAACTAGTTGTATATATATACTTTTTAAAGTTGAAACATCCTCTATATCCACTCACATCTAATCTTTCACACACAAAAAATAATAATTAACTAAATTGTGTTCTCTATTCTACCATTGGAAGGCCTGCGATTAGAACTAGTAACGGGGGGAGTGGAGTACATGTGCTACGTGAAACTAGAGATTTCCTTCTTTTTGATCAAATAGTAAAGACTTTCCTTCATAAAGACTAGATTCAATGTGGTCGTAGATCTGGGTTTTTATTCCGGAATGGTCGTAGATCGGTGGATCAGTCGATGAAGCATTTCCAGTCAAACAAAGAGGGGAATAGATCTCAATCGAGAGGGTGAGCTGCGGGCTAGCTACAGGCTAGCTGTTGGAGTATCCATTATTCTCTCTTTTCATCTTCTCAATTGTTTAATCCCAAAGACTAAATCCCTAATTTTTTAACCAAATCCCTAAATTAGATTGACTGATTTCACTTGAGGCCCTAAAGACTAAGCTCCATACTCCACCACAACACCATCGTCATTCGTCTTGACCTACTCCCTAAATCGAATTGAAGATTTGAGAAATATGCTTTTGTTCAGCAATCTCAGTTCAATGAGGTGATATAATTGAGATTTGAGTTTAGTTTTACTTTGTTTAATTATTTTGGTTCTTCTGATTATGAGTTTGAGTTAAATTGATTACTCAATTTTTGTTTGCTACTTTTTTTTTCTGTTGGAGATTTAAATCCGTTATGGTTATGTACTTCTATTGATTTTTAATGTGGAGGGAAGAACAGAGAAGAAGCAAGTTTTTAGTTAGTTTAGTTAAATTTAAACTATCAACTGGAAATGTAAGTGTTTTTGAAGAATTATCGATTCATAAAGTTAAATTTTATTAGTTTAACATTTTTTTATTATGTGTATTTGAGAAGTTAGACTCATTATGTTCTCCCCTAACTAGGTATACCCCTTTTAGTTTCAATTAATAAAATTTTCTTGTACCGTCGAGATTCTCACTATTTTCTTCTTCTTCTTTGGTTTAGAACTTTAACCATCCTCTAAATAACCATCTAGGATCTGCCACTAAACACCATTATAGGTAGAAAAAAAAACATGTACAATATTGATGAACAAAACTTTTGTTCACTTATACTTTGAGAGCCTCGACAACTCCTCCTCTACATCCTTCTATCGTGGTATCTTCCGAAAATTCACTCTACCTTCTCTTTTACATCCTCCTACGACCCATTTTCCCGGCTTCTCATATTCAACACCATTTGAAAAAAAAAAACCAAAATAGAAGGAAAACTGAGAAACAACATTGCTTTTAGAGAAAATTAGTCATAGACCCAAAATTAGAGCCTCATTTGAAATTAAACCCACACTCAAATATTTTTTCAATCTACACCCAAATTCTTTTTCAACAAGTCTATTTTACCATTTTGATTATTTTTGTTTTCTTAATATTAGCTTCCATTTAAAATCATGTCTAATTTAATCATTCCATTGATTTTCATTATTTTTGAAAATAAGGGCTTGTGTGGCTACCCTTAAGCCATAAATAATGAAGCCGTCAAATAAAAAGGGGGGAACATGAAGTCTAAACCCCTTATTACAGAGATCTGAAATAATATTAAACATCTTCACAAACAAGTACTCAACAAGACACTAACCAGCAAAGAGTGCTCTAATGACTACTCTATTTGCTATATTGTAGCGGTGACATACCGAAAAAATAACTCGACTACTGCAAAGCATAAATACCAATTGTGCAGCTTTCCCACTATGTTTCCACCAAAAAGTAACTCCGACGACACTTAACTTCACCCTGCTATTAGGAGGCAACGACCATTTGATAAAGCAATGAACTCGCCACCTACCTAGAGCAAACAAGGCACTAAAAGTGCACACACAGACACAAAACCCGACTACCCTCGCATAACTAATACAGGTACTTATTTCGCACATCCGGTGCGAATCAACTAGTAAAAATAAATAACAAACAACTCAGGTCAAGGCCCAAAAGACAAGCCCAACCCACAACCTTATTCAGAGAAAGACGACCGGACGGCTGGCAACTTGATCTCGCATCAGCAACCGCCGGTAGATCACCTGGTGCCCAAACCCTCCATGTTCGCATGACCGTTGCCCACCTCTTCGCGATATCCCTGCTGCTCCAAAGCTTCGCGTCGACCCAAGCAGAACAACTCTGATCGATCCCAAGAAACGCAGCCCATATTAGGTTAATTAGATCTGATCCATGCCGCGCAACAACAAACCCGTTGTCACTGCACCGCCTTTGCCCCGACGTCGGGTACTCCAACTAGTGATACACCCAGCGAGATACAAAGCTTGATGTGATTTTTTTATTTTTCATTATTTTAAACAGTTGAAACATTTTATTTCAAATTTTCCTTGAGAAAAAATTATATTATATATATAGCTACTATCAAAATTTCAAAATACAAACACTACTCCGACTTTTGAAAATCATACGAGAGAATTTCAAGGTTGTTGTGTTTTCTATATCATTCGTTCGTTTAAATTCTTTGAATCTACCAATAAGCTATGTTACCCATGAGATATATATTTTATCAATTATGTTCTTTCGTACCATGATTTTTCATATGATAAATATTTTGTTCTAGGTTTCTACTTTTCATTTTCTTCACACTCTATTGTTACCTAATAGATAAAAACATGCATATTGGTAAAAAATTAAATTCAACCTATGAAAAGAGATATTTGGAATTATAAAATACCTAACAAACATGTTGATATAAAAATTCATACCTAACTATATAGATACATACCTAATCTTCAGGTTGTAATCAGGAAAAATGATCATTTGATACTAATTTGACACCCTCATTAACCATTTAAATGACAAAGTTCAAAATGTGACCATTTACTCTAAAGGTATCTGACACTATTTGACCAAATAGTAAGAAAGCTATGATTTTGTATGTTTTCTAGACTAATTTATCCTCATCTATCTAAACACTTATAGAAATTACACATTTTTCACTCATTACACTTTGCTAGAACATCATCGAATTAACGTCATAGATCATCGGACTCCGGTCACTGATTTCCGAATATTGTCGCCGGAGTCCCTTTTTTTCCGCCAGAATACATTATCGACATCCAATAACCCATAATAAATTTCGAGTCACTGATGGTCAGAATCAGAAATCTGGTCATCGCTCGCTGAATTTCAAATTTGGTCACCAATACTACTGCAATAAATTACTGACTCTCAGTAATCCCTAATTATAAAATTATTTACCCCTAATTATCATATTACTGACCCACAATAAACAACTTATTAATTTCAAAATATCACATAATCCATGTCTAGTGACAGAAACAATAAATTACTAACTCTAAGTAACCGTAAATATTAGATTATTATGCCCTAGCTAGTAATATGAATAATAAGTTTACTATCCCTCAGTAAAATTATTACTACTCCTCAGTAAAATGTTTTACCCCTCATTAAAAAAACTAAATCCGGGATTTTGAAAATGAAATTAGAACCTCTTCTTCCGGCAGGTCTCTTGGAGCCGCCACCAACCTCCTTGAGCCGTCGTAGAATGTCGTTGGTTTCAAGGTTGTATGATGGCGTTGATGGTTGCGGTGCAGCGTCGATACTTTGCCTAGCCCCGATGGCGTTGAGGAGAGAGATATATAGATGTAGGCAGAGCATAAGATAAATCCAACTCCATCGATCTAAACTAAGATTGATGATCCCGCCACGATGCCACTTACTGATACTCCCTTAGTCAAATTTTCCACCACAACACCTGTACTGCCCGCATGGCCCGAGACCAAACTGAAGGAGGATGATCCACCGGAGGAGCCCGAGAAAACCTAAGCTTTGTCTACTTTAGAGATGCCAGAGATCAAACTCAACGTATTGAAGATCCCCGAGAACAAGTTCCTCGATAATCCAAAAGGCCATGGCGGAGGATAGAAGCGACGACGCCATGGTGAAAGGGACATAGATGAGTCGTTGACAATGTCGAGATGTAATAACCCGAATTTTTAGAAATTAAATGTCGAATATTTTCAGAGTGTTAAACTTGTGAAATTAATTCAAGACGACAATTGGAGGTTTGCGACATTTCGAAACGAAAACGGAAACGTTCTCGGATCGTTTAATTAGAAAACGTAATGTTACCGCAACGTATAGATAGACTTTTATTCCGTCATTCGGTTGCGAAAACTTCCGTCACGAAAGTCGTAGAGCTCATCGATACGAATTCGTGGACACATCATGCGTTCGAATCGGATGTCGGACGCGAAAGTTATTAACGTCGGAAGTTCGTTTCCGATTTTGAAAATAGTATAAAAGGAAGGAGAGAAGATTAAAAATCAGAAAATCAGATTTTTCTAAAAATCAGTTCGGGTACTGTTCACCCGAGCTCGGGTACTGTTCACCCGACCCAAAAACCTTCTCCGGCCGATTTCTCCACCATCCGACGTCGCCTCGTGTCGTGCCACCTATCAAACTGACGGACTCGACGAGCTCCATCTTTTGGGCTACACCTTGCACTCCGGTGACAACCACACACGGTGTAGCAACCGCCGGAAGTTATTGCTGTGGCGGCGCCGCCTCCTCCGGCCACCATGGCTCGTGATTCTTGGGGGTTTTGCTTGTCTCAGTCCCAGCAACATTCCCACAAAAGGAATCGAGCCAAATCGAAGTGTAAGTATCCGAATCAAAATTTCAATTTCTAGGGTTTGTGAATAGTGCCGATTTCATGTTCTTCGTTGTTTGGACTGTTTAGACTCGGATTTAGACCTTGGTGTCAACTAGGAAGTTGTTGAAAATGTTGTTTAGGTTGTGGTGGTGAAATTTGGTGATGATTGATGGCGGTCGGTGAACAGTAACGCCGAATGAATAGTAACTATGAATAGTAACTTCGCATGAATAGTGATCTGTAACAGTAACTGTGAATAGTGATCTGTAACAGTACTGTGAATAATGATTTGTAACAGTAAATGTGAACAGTGGCGTGGTAAAACAGTACTATGAACAGTGTTTTGGTAAAACAGTAACTGTGAACAGTGGTTTAGTAAAAACAGTGATTAGTAAACATGAACAGTGTTCCGTGAACAATGTTTTATGAACAACATTTAGCTGTGCTGAACTCGTCACCTGTTATTTTAAGTATCATTTTCTAAGCATTTATCGTGCTATTAGGTGACTGACGAAACGAGTGAGGAAATTACTTTCAGGGTCGTGGAAGTTGCACGCAGGAAAGAAGGTGAGTAAAATCTCACTTATTTACGAATCTACCATTGCGGTGATTCCAAGATTTTTGCAAGAGTTTTTAATATTGAATTACGACACGTATACAATATAGTGGATTACGTATATATCGTATAAATGGTAATAAGTACATATATATATATATAGTTTGCTATATTATATACTGTTATGAATTCATTGGAATTGGTCATTTCGAATGACGAGAATTAAATGTTGAGCATGTGATGTGATTTTTGTACAATATGAGGTGTGATTATTGTACGTGGTTTTAACATGAGTTTGTTAAAATGTTTTGTCTTCGGACGAGTTTTGTCTTCGGACGTGTTTATGAAATATGACATGTATACGATATAATGGATTATATATATATTGTATAAATGGTAAATATGTACATATATATATATATATAGTTTGCTATATAATATACTGTTATGATTTTATCTTGATTTATGTCATTTCGATGACGAGATTTAAATATCGAGCATGTGATTTTGATTTGTACAATATGATGTGAGATTATTGTACGTGATTTTAACATTGAGTTTGTTAAAATGTTGATTTGTCTTCGGACATGATTTTTGGTACAATATGATGTGAGATTATTGTACGTGATTTTAACATTGAGATTGTTAAAATGTTGATTTGTCTTCGGACATGATTTTTGGTACAATATGATGTGAGATTATTGTACGTGATTTTTAACATTGAGATTGTTAAAATATTGATTTGTCTTCGGACGTGATTGGTACAATATGATGTGAGATTATTGTACGTGTTTGGCAAGTCGAAACCTAGCCTTTGGCCGGGCGAAAGTTACGATACAGTTAGAGCTCTAGTCTGTCTGCCGTAGTACTGCATGTGAGGTAACGGGTGGTTATCTTCTCATGGGTACTCAGATTGTTTTGGATGTTGGGTAGCAGGTGGCTATCCAATATCAGCGGTGTATTACGAGAGGGATAACAGATGTGTACCAGCGTTCTTGGTACCCGTAATATAAATGCATTTGGGTAACCAGAAGGGTTACTTAATTTCTCATGAGCGTTTTATTTCATATTTCTTTGGGACGACTAGATGGGCCGTCCATTGACTCATGAGTGCATTTATATTTGTTTGATTTCTGGATTTTCGAATATATTTTCATTTTACTCATACGAGCTGTAAAGCTTACCGGGTTTGTGTTTACAATCCCGGTGCACCAATTCGATGGTGTAGTGGATAACTCTGCAGGTGTGGATTAGTGGGAATTGACGTACCGCTCAGTGGACTTGAAGTTATTTATCTCCAACTGGTGTGAGGATTTTGTGTGACTATCTTGTGAGTTTGTTGTGAGGATTACGCAATTCCATTGTTATAATATTGAATTATAATTTGGGTTGTAATAATCGGTTTGACTGAGTTGTATTTTGAACTCAGAGATGATTTGCTGTGGCATTTTAAATGATTTCGATTCGTTGAGATTGTTTGGTGTTTAACGATTTTGAAATTTTGAGTTTTTATACTCAAAATTTTGGGCTCGTTACACGAGATGACCTTTAAACTCGATGCTTGATGGTGTTTGATGGAATAAGTTTCGTTGTGGCTGACGATGATGGAGGTGTTCTGATTCTACATAGTGCGGTAATGAGAGAGAGGGAGAGAAAGAGATAATTATGGAGAGGGTACTTTGGTCTAATTCTTGAGAATCATTGAATGTAATGACCCGAGTTTTCGAAACAATTTATTGGATTGTTTTAAAATTTATAAAGTTTTTGAAACTCATTAAACGTGTTTGTTTCGCTTTGCAAAGTCGGAAATCAATAACGGAACCGATATCGGAAATGTGAATTAGAAAAACGTTACGTTTCCGCGACGTGAGAATCGACTTTTACTTCGTCGCTCGTTTGTGAAAACTTCCTTCTAGAAAGTTGTAGAGCTCATCGATACGAGTTCTTGGACATGTCACGCGTCCTAATCGAACATCGTACGTGAAAGTTATTAACGACGAAAGTTAGTTTCCGATTTAGAAAATGGTATAAAAGGAAATTTATTAGAAGTAGGGTTTCCATTTTTGGAAACCCTTCTTTCACACTGCCTCCCTCCTTTTCTCTCTCTTCTCTCCCCTCAGCCCGACCCTCTCTTCCTTTCCAAGAAAATTCATCGCCGATCTCACACCTCCGAGCGACGTGGTCCTCACCGCCGGCACCTACGCCCTCGCCAGTTCGACTCCACCCCCCCCAGAGCAAGAAGCGACCCATCTAACCGCCGTGAGTCCTCGCGCTCCAACGCGAGACCTACAAATCGCTCCGCCGCTATCGAGCTCCACTCCGGCGACTCTCCGGTGGTTCCACAACTTGAATTAGGTAAGGGTTGATCGATTTGAGTTGTTGTGATGTTTGTTGGTGTGATTTTGGATGGATTGATTCGATTTGGTAGCGGATCGGAGTAGGAGGAAGAGGGGAGGATACCGCCGCCTTAGGCGGCACGTGTTGGTGCGTGGAGGAGGTAGGAGGCGGCATGAGGTCGTGGAGGAGAAGAGGAAGGAAAAAGGAGAGGTTTTGGGGCCGCCGGTTTTAGAATCGGCGCGTGGGCCCCACGTGTTGCCACAGTGAGTGGCGCGTGTACCCCATGCGCCGCCACATGCGGCGTCGCGTGAACAGTGAATTCAAAACAGTAATTTTGTAAAATTTATTTTATGTACAGTAAACGTAAAAGTGATTTACGTACAGTAAATGTGAATTTATTTTACATACGGTAATTGTTAATGTAAATTACGTACAATAAATGTAAAAGTAATTTCAGATGGGTAAATCGTAATTAATATTTACTGAGATAATATTTACGATTGAATAGTATGCATATGTACAGAAATACGTAAATAGTATGTACTCGTACATGAATACGTAATTAATATGTATTTGTACAGTAATACGTGAATAGTAATTTTGTGAACATCAACTTTGTAAAAACCAGAAATTTGCTGGACAGTAAAATATTATTATTGTTTCGGCATGTATGGTTTACGTAACGTTTCTAAATCCACTTCAATCTATTTTTAGGTGATCGACACATCACATAAAGGATTCACTTTCAGAATCGTGAAAATTACGCTCGAGATTATAAGGTGAGTAAAATCTCACAGTGACGAATCTACCCTTGCGGAGATTCATGATTACGTTTAATTAAAATGAATGAACTATGATATATATAAAATATAGTGGATTGTGTATGTGTATAATTGGTAAAATAGGTACATATATACGGTTTTCTATATTATATACTTTCATAAATTCTGTTTGCGAATAAGTTCTTTTGGTGTTGAGATTTATTTATTGAGCATGTTGATTTGATTTGTTCAATATAATGTGATGATTATTGTAAGTGGTTTTAACATTGAGTTTGTTAAAACGTTTTTGTGTTTGGACGTGTTGTTTTATCTTCGGACGTGTATTTCTGTCTTCGGACCAGTCTTCGGATGTGTTGGTATGTCGGAACCTAGCCTTGTCCGGGCGAAAGTTACGATACAGTTAGAGCTCTAGTCTGTTTGCCAGGGTACTGCATATGAGGTAACATATGTGTTATCGGCTTATAAGTACCCATATTTTGGATATTGGGTAGCATGTGGTTGCCCAATGTCGGCGGCGTACTATCATGAGGGGTAACAGAGATGTACCAACGCTTATGAGTACCCATATTATAAATGTATTTGGGTAAACATAGGGGTTGCCCAATTCTCATGAGCATAAACATTTTCATTTTATTAGACAACCAAATGGGCCGTCTAATGACTCATGAGTGTATTTATGATTGATGTTTTGTGGAGTTTCGTATATATTTTTATGCGAGTTATATTGTTGTTTTACTCATACGAGCTGCAAAGCTTACCGGGTTTGTGTTTACAATCCCGGTGCACCTATTCGATGATGTAGGGGATAATTCTGCAGGTGTGGATTAGCGGAATCGACAGACAACTCCGAAGACCTTGAAGTTGTTTTCATTTTATCTTGTGGTAAGGATTTGTGAGGATTTTTACATTTCCATTTGATATAATGCTGAATTATAAATTTGGTTTGTAATAATCGATTTGACTGAGTTGTATTTTGAACTCTGTAATGATTCGCTGTGACATTAAGATGATTTTGATTTATTGAGATTATTTTAAAGTTTTTCATGACTTTGAAATTTGAGTTTCATACTCGAAATTTTGGGGTCGTGACATTGAAATTGGCACATGATTTTGAATTGGTCAAGTTTTTGATACATTCTGTTCATATGTCAATTTATCTTGTAATAACAACTAAAAAACGTAATAAATAGGGGAAAAAACTTATATTCTACCTCAAACTTAGGTTGCAAATAAATTAATCAAAATGAATAAATTTTTGAAATAGAAAGTTCAAATTACCATAAAGTAATTTGGATATTGAATTGATTTTAATTTATAAGTCTTCTAAATTCTACATATGTACGGACATGCTCCATAAATTTAGAAATAATAATGAGTAAAAAAATGCTACTATTAAAGAACCATGAAAATCTATAATTAATGTAGTTAATGAGAGACCATAATTTGATAATTGACTTAGGGGGAGTTTGGTCCCGAGTTTTTGTCAAATTATGGGCTTAAATTCTCAAGTAATCTAACTGAGATGTTTGACAAATAGAAAATTGTAGGTGATTATATGAGAATTTCACACACAACGAGGCAAAATCTAAAAGCTATAAATTTAAGCTTCTGATTATGGGGGATAGATTATAAGTACTAATATTCAACAAACACTTTAAGTACTCACAACTGATTATTCTCACAATTCAACTGCATCTGATTATTCTCACAACTCAGCTGCAGCTGATTATTCAATCAGCTCAGCTGAAACTGATTATAAAAAACTCACATCGGGGCCAAACTCGTCCTTAATACTAATGTAAATCAGTTTTTAATAGTGTCAATTTGTAATATAAAAATAAAAGAGTGAGCTGAATATAGACCTAATAAATAGAGTTTGGTGTAAATTTAAGAGTTGTGTTGAATGTAAAACATGTCTACCCTTTTTTTATGTATATCTAAATGCCTCTTGTTTTAGCAAGTAGAGTCAGCCAGAAGAGCACTATTCGTCTGCACCACCCTCACCTTTAGCCCGCAGTGAGTTAGACCTAGCGGTGTTGCACCGAATTCCTCCATCTCCTTTGTCCATGCAGGGTCCTTACTCTTAACTCTTAAGTGCTTACTTAATTTTTTTTCTTTTGTTGACAAGCATTGATATGGTGATGAGATACATCACTGCTTAGACACAATTGATCCAACAAACGAGCCTTCGACACATGTATAAAACATCAATGACTACATGTAAGTTTCTGTAACTCGCTATATCTCTCCCATTAGGATACGAATTTCTTGCATGGTACGATAGGTTAAGCCGACTTTCTCTTAACGCAACCGACTCAAAAGATGTATAAAACTGACATATCTTTCACAGAAAATTCTAATATACATTGATGCATGTTATACATTCTATATCAGACGGTTAATATTATTTTGTGAGTGAGGTTAGAAAAATAATATCAATTTTTAGCCGTTGGATGTGAGATGTATACCATGCATAAGATGTATACAGGGGCGGATCCAGGATGTAGAATTCGTCTAGGCTAATTAAGTGTGTCGATATGAAAAAAACAATTTGTCAACATTGTTTTCATGTATTTGTCTTTCCTTTTCTTGATCAAGGAGCATATAGTGTTCATACTAGAGTTATAACCCAGTTTTGTTTAGGGAAATGATAAAAAAGAATGTTTAAGAAAAAAAATAAGAACTATTTTATTCTTTTGTAATAGAAAACATGAAAATTTTGTGAGGAAAAAAAATGACATGATAGAAAACTGCGCATAAAATGTTAGGAGAAAAAAGAGAACGTCAAGTTTCGAACCGTGACGCATCAGCTTTAAGACTTAGTACTTACCAACTCAACTAGAGAACAACTTGTGAAAGAAAGCTCATATAAGTAAGATATATATTGACCGATTCTTATACAGGCTTAAGCTCATATAGCCCTCAACGTAGATACGCCACTGAATAGATAAATCCTTCTTTCCCAAGTGATTTTCATCACTCTTTTACAACCTTAATCACCACGTACTCTTGCAAAAAAGAGGGCAGTTATTTCAATTACGTTTCAAGAAATTGATCGGAATCATGTCGTCAAAGAAGATGATCACTCTGAAGAGCTTGGATGGATGGACTCTTGACGTAGATCAAAGAAGCGGTGGCAAAGAAGTCGCTTCTGATATTAAAAAATGATGGAAGACGAAGATGTGACGAAGGATGAGGTTGACGACGACGACGATCAAAGAAGGTGTTGTCCATCTCAAGAAGGTGACTCACAAGGTTTTGGAGAAGGTCATGGAGTACTGCAAGAGGCACGTTGACGATGACGCAGGGCCGGCCCTGACATTTTAAGTGCTATAGGCGACATAAAATTTTGGGCCCCTTAAATAAAAAAACAATCTTCTTCAACTAACATATGATAAAGAAAATTGAAAAAAAGAACAATTATCACTATGACTTAACAAAATAATATCTTAGTTCAAATAAAAATCTTACAATTACAAAAAAAACAGTACCTGATTATTGAAAAATGACTCTTCTTGCATTTTTTGCTGCAAAAGTTTCAATTAAGCTTGAATAATCAAGCTTGTGAGCCAAATCTTTTTCAATTGACAACAAAGCTAGACCGTTCAATCTTTCCTGTGACATAGTTGACCGAAGATAGGATTTGATCAACTTTAATTTTGAAAAACTTCTCTCAGTAGAGGCAACAGTAACAGGTATGGTTAGTAGAATTCTGTAAGCAACCCAATCATTTGGGTAACACTCATCCCTTTGCTTCAAATAGTTCAATACATCAACTGCCCTCTTTGCTTCTTTTGGTATAGCTCTTCTTAAGTAGTTCAATTCATCGAATAAGTCACTTCCATTAACATCAGAGACATCGCCATCTTTTAACAATTTTTCAAGATTCATACAATAGTCCCTCAAACTATTATTATCTACATATTTCAATTTCTCCAACTTGAATAAAAATTCAAAATCTTCTTCATATTTCTTAAATTGCTCAAACCTACTTTGAAGTGAAGAAAATGCTTGATCAATTGTACAAAGAAAGTAACTGACCTTGAATGATTCTAACGCTGATGGTGTCACCTCATCTTCACTATCACTTTCATCAAAATGCCTTTTTTTTCGAGTATTTCTTTTTTTACGAAATGCAACTTCAATTTCCATCTCACTTGCAATTTCTTTAGCTATAACTAAGGCCTCATCAAATCCAGTTTCTCTGTACTTTTGGATAAATGACATAAGTTTCTCCAATTCTTCAATAGCAACATCAATATGCATGTCTTCAGTTTGGAGAAATTTACTCACAATATTGATAGCATGCAACAAATCATACCAAATAACCATCCCTAACAAGAATTCAAAATCCATTTCATATGTTGCCATGCATTGAGCAGTAGACCTTGTTTTAGAATCATCACCATCTTTTTCCAAGCACTTTAAAGCATCTCTTATTTTAGGAGCTTGATATCTAAATGCTTTCACACTATCAACACGACTCTCCTATCGTGTTTCAGACAATGGTTTAAGACTGAGCCCATCCACATAATCCCTAAAAACATGCCATCGCTTTGTCGAAGATGAGAAGAATGAATATATCCGTTGTACCACTCCGAAAAAATAATCAGCTTTAGGATTACAGTTAACCATATCACATATTGCAAGGTTCAAGCTATGACAACCACAAGGTGTAAAAAATGCTCTAGAATTTACCTCTAGAAGTCTACTCTGAACACCCTTGTGCTTTCCTCTCATGTTAGATCCGTTGTCATATCCTTGTCCTCGTATATCACCAATATTAAGTGTATGACTGTCAAGTGCATTTGTAAGCTCATTAAATAGTCCAAGTCCTGTTGTATCATTCACCTTCAAAAATCCCAAAAAGAATTCTCTCACCACAATAGGACTTGCTGTAACATCTACACATCGGCCAATAAGAGACATTTGCTCCTCATGACTAGCATCTGGAGTGCAATCAAGTATAACAGAAAAATACTTTGCTTCTTTAATAGTTGCAACAATAGAAGCTTTCACCTCATTTGCTAGGAGCTGAATCATTTCGTTTTGGATCTTGTGACTCAAGTAATGGTAATGAGTTTCTTTCTTCAAAACACGTCTAACATGTTCATGCATCACTGGATCAAACTCAGAGATCATCTCAATCACTTGTAAAAAAACTCCATTGTTCTCTTCACACAGTTTCTCATTATTCCCACGAAATGGCAAATTATTTTTGGCAAGACTTTTCACAACTGCTAGGATCCTCAGTAGTACTTGTCTCCAATGCTCTCTCTCCTTCTTGATTTGTTCTTCCAACCCCTGATCAATTGTTGCATTCTTTTTCAATCTTATTTCTAATTCAATCCAGCTAGTAAAGCAACTGAGATGATGCTTATTTCTTTCATGGCTTGCAAGTCTTGCCCTAACATTTTTCCAATCATTCAGTCCTTCATTACCAAGTTGGCCCAACAAAGTCTTGTTATGATCTTTCCTGAACAATTTGCAACAAAAACAAAATACCTTGTCCAAAGAAATCGAGTACACCAACCACCTCCTGTTCTTCTTTTCACCATTAGGTAAGACACGATAATAATGATTAGAACTAAAACGTCTCCCCTTGTGATCATCTGGATAGGTGAAATTACTTTCTCTTTTAGGACCTCTTTCAACTATAAAATCTCTGGAATTCTGTTCCATCTTCTCCCAATTTCCTAGATCATCAATATCAAATGAGAAATCAAATGTTGCACTTGAACCATGTTGATCATCTTCCTCTTGCATATCAATATTTTCACATGCATCTTCCATATCACTATTACCTCTTGCATCTTGTTGAACATGTTCAGTATAATTTCTTTCTTCCTCTTGCATATTAATATCATCACATGCATCTTGTTGATCATCTTCAGCTATAACTATTTGTTCCTCATTCTCTAAAAGATTTGGCTTGTCCATGTTACCACTACCATCAACATTCTCATTCTGATTGTTCTCATGCTCAATCTCATTGTTCTCCTGCTCATTCTCATTGTCATATATATTCACATTAGTATCAGTGTGCACTTGTTTAGTTTTTCTCTCAAGAAACCTCTTGAAAGATCCGGCTTCACGTTGATCTAATGCAGCTCTTTGTTGCCTCCTCTTTTTTTTTTGAGACCCTGATAGTTGACTTTTAATTCTATTTGGAGCCATTATATAGCAATCTGATTCAAAAATACAAAAAGATAATAACTTAATAAGACTACTCAAATAACTCAATATATATGACACTTATGCAAACCAAACAAACTAACTGATCTAACATTATAACTTTCCAATTGATTAATATTACTCATCCAATTATAACTTATGAGTTATGATCAATAGTTAATAAGACGATATTCATCATTGTTAAACGAAAAATAGCAAATCATTAGAGAGAATAGATATCTAATAATTATGTAAAATTACAAACCATAATAAGCATTCAATCCATTCTTACATTTCCAAACTTTTAGAAAACACAGTACTATGTTAGGATTTACTGTATTCACAATTTCAATTAAAGCAATGTCCAATCTTATGAAATTAAAGTATTGAAAACAAGAAATAATTGAGAAAGTATTTACCTTGTAAGAAAATAAATATCTTCTGATCAAAACGTCCAGGTCTGACTAGGGCTGGATCTAAAATGTCTGGTCTATTTGTGGAAGCAATAGTGATGACTTTCCCCATTCCTTCAAATCCATCCGAGCAAACAAGGAGCTGGAGCATCAAGATACCATTCAACAATTTTAAGCTATTAGCTACAAAATATAAATAAAATAAAAAATGAGTAAAAAGTTCAATCATTCGTTTATAACCAACCTAGTTAAGAGTAACATCATGATCTTAGAATCTTGTCCACCAGAACCCTTGATCAAACCATGCTCCCTTCCAACAGTATCCAACTCATCAATGAAGACAACTGATGGAGCCTGGGCAGTGGGCACACAACTATGAAAAGCCGAAAAGATTATAGGAGATGAAACGCAAAAAGCCGAAAACCAAACCAGATCCTTTTTATTTTTCTTTTCGTTATATATACTATAAAAAAATTGGGCCCTCAAAAATTTGGGGCTCTAGGCCCATGCCTCTTGGGCTTACCCCCAGGGCCGGCACTGCGATGACGAGAAGGAGCTCAAAGCGTGGGACCATGAGTTCGTCGTCAAGACTCAAGACTGACCAATCCACCCTCTGGAATCTTCTTCTTGCTGCGTACTACTTGAACATCCAGAGCAGCCTGCTAGCTCCTGTTATCCAAGAACGCTGTTTACAAGACGGAGGATATGCGAATCCTTCTGGCATGTCAACAATGAATTAATTAATCTCTAGCTAGCTTCTGCCGCAGTTTCTTTTTTTTTTGTCCTTTAATTTTTGTTAATCAATTTTTTTGCCCGGCCTGTTTTTAGGGTGCTGTGGGAGGTTTAATTCTTTCCTTTTTGCTTCTTGCTCTTCTGGGAGGACTGAGGAGTGTACCCTTATCTCCCCCTCGCTACCTTATTATTGTAAACTTAACGTATTTTTGTTGATATAGTTTTAGTTACCTGATATTTTTTGCCTAATTAAACTCATTTCACAAACACGATCATCAAATGATGGTTTCGTTCAGCTTCGGGTATTGGGCAGTTTGGTTTGAGCAAGCTGGTGGGTACGAATAACAAAAGCCGTTTCACCACCCAATATCCGCACTGACCTTCACCACCCGCCTGTCCCGACCGACAGTCCAACACTGATGTTTTCGTTCTGGTTTTGGCTGGAGCAAACCGGTGTTTTTAATCAAACCAGTAGTTCTCAACCAAATTCTCTTTGTCTTCCCTTATCTTTCCCCGCTCTCTTTATTTTTCTCATCCCGTGAAATTGTGATTGCCAGATAAGCTGTTTTGAGGAAGGCTCTGGATGTACTGTTTTAATTAATTGGCAACCCTAGTTCCGTTGATTCCTACTCAGTACTCATCCATGCACGTACAGTAGCTTTTGCAATGTTCATAATGTAGTTCAGTAGTTGGCCTCGATCACTGGCTATTTGTGTTGGACATTAAACTGATCAGCAAAGGGGAAACTTGTAAAGAGACTTCTCCAACCTTACAAAAGGTTCACTGCTACACACAGACTTCCACATAAACTCATCAACATACCAAACTAATTAATCATTATTTGGTGCGTAACTACTTTCGATGTATCCGATCAATGATTAAGTTGTTGGGAATTTCTTCATTATTACCCCAGAAAAAGTTGATAAGAAAACGAGAACAATCAAAGGAACTGCCATTACCAAAGCAAACTACTACTCATCACGGTTGTTGCGACTTGTGAGCTATCTGAAAACTTATACTTTATCTCCTAGCTAGAAAAATAATACTCATACATATAGCATCTGTCAATGATGCGATGTTTTAAAACTCTTTTGCCAGTTTTCAACTGATTCTCGTTTTATATATTTACGAGTTAATCTATTATACATCAATATATGTTATAAATCTCACATCTGACGGTTGACAACTAATATTTTTTACCTCATTCACAAAACAATATTAACCGTCAGATGTTGAATGTATAACATACATTGATGCATACTAGAATTTTCCTATATGTATGGGATGCACAGTGCACACCATGCTTAAAAGGGCAGAGATATTCAATAAAGATGAACAAGAAAAAAGTTTATATGTATAAAAGCAGTACAATAATAAGACAATTCATCACAATAACAAGATTGACACTGTTGTAATTTTGAGCAAGTACCTCAATATCTCACTTAGAATACTGTCTCATTCATATAGTCAGATCCAGAGTACTTGCTCAGCTAGCTCTTTCTTTGCAAATATATTTATGCTCCATACTTTTATCTTCGAATTCGTTGATTTTATTCCTTCACTTTGCTGCGTTTTCCCGATGGCGGCGAGTACAGTGACAGAGAAAGACTAGTGCAATCAACTTCATCGTCCTTCAGAGTAATACTTCTTGGGATCTCGTCATTAGTCTTCGTTGTTAACCTGAGAGATAGATCTAGATCAAGATCGCAATCCGAAGCCTTCCTTTTCAATGTCTTCAACTCTTGTACATTGGTTTGTGCGCTGCTCAAACTTGTGAAGTGATCCTTTGCTTTGGATTGCACATGAGCCGTAGGATGAAGTTGATCAATGAGACTCAACCTACTTTGATGTGCTTGCAAGGACTGTCGACGAGTGTTGTACAACTGGCTGCATTCGTCTTTGAGTGTATGAGTATTCCAAGACGGTACTTGTTCGGAGCTTGTTCGGAAATTGCTGTAAGCGATATTGTTCCAGTTGCTAATTGTGGCACTGCTGCCAAAGAATCTCTCAGCTATAGTCCCTTGCAATATTCCACCAGGTCTTCTTGGATGCCTCAAGTTCTCATAAGCACTAGTACTCCAAGAATTGGCATCACCGTATCTATATCTTGGGAAATCAAAACAAAGAAAGAATAGTTTAAGAAAATACACTCATTCATCTATGGATAATAGCAAATTAAGGGACCATGTAAATTTAATTTGTTGTTAGGTACCTGAAGCTGGAACTCATATGGCTTCGGTTATATCCTTGAAGCATGGGAAGTTGGCTGAGGTTGTAAATATTTTTATCTCCACATTCAACAAGATGATGGCCTTGATCTGCTATCACTGCAAAAACAAAGTATCATGTGATACGTGCGAAATTAACTATTGATTGGAAAGGTTCCAAATAAAAACCCTAGTTCGTTGTTAGGATCAGGAGTATCAGCTAATAATCAAAGTTAAAATGTTTGTACCTTGGCCTGCGTCGTCGATCTTCTTGCTTCTATACATCTATACAATGAATCACAGAGTAGATCGAAAGATGTGAATTAATTGCTTCAAGATATGTATGCCCACTCAATTACAAATTACAAATTCATCAAGTTAAATTAGTTAATCAAATTACAAACCTGTAAATGGCTCTTGACATGTGCAATATTTAGCCCCTTGATGTTCATCAGCTGAAGAACCATTTTTGGTGTAGCTCCTGCATCAAAAATCATCACACGTACAAGAGGGCAATAAGATTCATTGAATTCCCCAAAATTAAATTAATTGTACTCGATGGATATATGTATTGGTCGATCAAATAAGAAGAAATTGAATGGACTTGGGAGTATAATTGAGCTCACTGTCTTGTCCTCCTAGCCTCTCCACGGCGTGAACAAAGCGAAGATGGAGATCCGGTGTCCATCTGAGCCTTGGCATCTTGGATCTAACATAGGGTCGCACCGATCCTTTTTTCTTATCACTTTCCTCCACTGTGCTGTTGCTTGAGCTTCCTCCATTGTTTTTGGGCTTACTGATTTCGCCATCGCAGTTCTCACCACTCTCACTACTGCCTTCCTCATTTCGGTCATTAGAAGGACTTGTCTTCGAGCATTCAGACTCACCGCTCATAATCCCCTCCATAGCCTCTCCAAGTGCTCAAATTAATCGAGTATAGACAGAGAAAAATGGAAGGGATTTGCGGATTTATTAAGAGTGAAGAAGATAACTGGGGATTAGAGCCTTCTGGGGAGCTTGATGGATCGGAAAGTCGATGATCATCACCTTTCTGGTCGGGCAGCTGCTATTGTCCCTATTCTTTGTTCCTCAGAACTCATGCTTGATTGCTCGGAAAGAGAGAAGTATTATTGACAGCAGAAGACATCGAAGTCCATCAACTAAGGAAGACAATAGCTTTGGATATCAGTACTTCAATCAGCTCTCTATTACAATACAATAGAAATGCGGAACCCTAGAAAAACTCTTCTCTCTCTCTCTCTCTCTCTCTCTCTCTCTATCTCTCTTCTCTCTGTTTTGTCTGTGGGGATATTATAAGGTAAAAGGGTGAGTCATTTGCATTTATATGGTAGGCAATAACTTCGACATACATGATGCATACATGTGTGCATGAGGTATCAGTGCCATGCAATGCAATAGATAACAATTATTTGTTTCGTGGAATATTTTCCATAGGAGCCCAATTCGTCATTTCGTTTTTTATATTAATCAAAATTCCAACTCGGAATATATTAACTAGTATGCATGCATACCAATGGAATATGATGGTGTCTGGATCCTTTACCAGTATTCTTTTACTTTGTTTTAATTATTGTGTATTATGAATCAACCCTAATCCAAAGTCTGTGTAAAAAAAAAAATTGAAATCTATATACAGACTCGACGTAGGCAACTGAACTCGTTCGAATTTGTGACAAGTGATGAATGAGTGTGGCCTAAATGCATATATTACAAGAGTAGAAATAATAATTCAAGAGATTTACAAGGAATAAGATCTTGTTGCGACTATGCAAAGTTAGGCTACACCAGATGAATAGTTTTTTTTCACCGCGGACATGTATACACGATATAAAATTTAGTATGGATAAAAAATTAATTTTGATTGGCTTTTGAAGTACTGGCTGGCTTGATAATATTTTGGTTTCGCGTTCATTTATTTTCAGTCTACACGTACTACGTATACTATAATCAAGTTGATCAGCAGCCATATGTCTTCATTTCTAGCCATAGCCAGCATTTTTGGGTCCTGAATCTTATATAATAACTTAACAACATCGTATCATGAACGCACGTATCAGAAGGATGACCTAAAACTCCCCGTAATGACCAGAAAGTTCCTGTTTTACACTAGAAGTTTCTAAAGTCCTTGACGTTCAGCTCATTAATAAATATGGTAATTCGATTGCAACAAACAGAGACTAACTTATTCAACTATTTGTTTTATGATGAATTTCATGAAAGTATGCAGATGATAAATCAAGTGGTGAGGTTTGGTGGCGGTTATGGTTTTGTAACTTTCTAATATATTGAATGTGTAGTAGATTCAGAGGGTAATAGTCTGCAGGCTGGTTATGGTTGACGCATGTGTGTTTCAGCTGTTGCTGATGCAGACTCGATCTCCCTCATAACTTATAACTGAAAATTCTAATAGATCGACAGTATCTGATATTGGTTCGATCTTAATATGTATATCTATATATGGCTTCGATCGGGAATCACGGGGATGGTTCCTTAATCGAGATGAACAAGCCTCAAGTGCCACGTACGTCAGTTTTTTTTTTCCGCACTGGCTTCTCATTTCAACGGGCAAAATTTGAAGGGCACACGAAGCTAGCTGTTATATTCCCATTATATATCAGTCGATTTAGGGTACGTAAGAATTTTCTTAAACATCAGTGGAGTTTCAAAATTTTGTAAGGTTCTAATACGTACTTCGATCTAATCCCCAAATTCACAATTTGTAGCAGTATATCTTAATCAATCACAACTTTTACATATATACATAACCATCATATGAATTGAACTGAAATCGAACACGAGTTGGACATATCCCAAATTTTTCCTAGAATTTAGTCTCGTTCTCCATTGTTTATGCAAATGAGACTCGATCATCTAGTGCTACAAGTATTAACCAATTCAACTTCGAACTAAAAGTCTATACTTTTAAGTAGCTAGCCATGCATGGAACTTTTTTTATTATTCCCACGTGTATGAGACCGTGGGATTCTTTAGGCTGTGAATATTGGGGTCAACAAGATAAGGCACAGCTAATGCTTATAATCTTTTTTTTTTCTTTCAGTCACGGAGTTCTTGTAGCTGGTTATACGTCAACTTTATTTCTCGATCTCATGGGAAGCTAGGAAGTGAAACCAACTTATACAGTTATATTAGTATGTAAATGTGAAACAAAATAATATGACTGATCACCCAATGAGATTGGTCTAGCTAAAGCATGTTAGGCACAAATATGGTGAATGCTGCATTCAGCTGATAATAGAAGGTATTTGGTTACTTAAAAAAAAACATCTTTTGCGAGGGACTAATTTAGAATTACTCCCGACCCCATAATGATAACTCATCCAGCCATCATTTTATCGATCAAAATATTATGGCTGATCAGAACTTTTATTCAATATCATTCACTCTATCTTGACTAGCTAATTAACAAACATTGATTCAAGTCCAACAACTCGATCGATGGATTAAAGGGGCAGCAACCATGTATGAATGAGCGTAAGAGAATTTCTAAATTCAAAGCACATTATAGAGAAGGACAAACACATAAACACCATCACAATAACACAGACAAAAACCTTAATTGATTAAACAATGGGGAGGCTAAAAGATTCACTCCAACACTTAGCCTTTAAGGTCAACCCTCAACAGTGCTTCTGTCTCTTATTTCTTCTATTTTAGGGCATAGTTTAATTTGCATGAGAATACGTGAGCCTACTAATGCGGATCTAACCCATTATTTGAGAATGAGGATGTCTGTCTTCTTATAGGGGTCTCTCTGCCCCCCGTATATATTAATAATTCACACCAGTACTACTGTTGATGATGCATGCATAATTTTATACGATATGCATGAAGTGGATCGATGCTTATGATATGTGAAGCAAGCAAGCAAGGTCTGCACTGCACCCACATGATTACCATGCAAGCCGGCCTTTTAATATGTATGAACATGAATATATGATGAAGAAGAAGCTTAAGATGAAGATGAAGATGGTGGCATTTCAAAGAAATTTCACAACTAGTGGTAGGTGGGATGGTATTCCCATCTGTATTATTAAATCGCAGGACTAGTGCATTTACATGTAGACCATGCAAATTTTATAAGTGCGTGATAAGAGAATAGGTTGGACTTTAAATTGAATAAAGTATATTTATAAAACGGTTTTTTTATGAATGTCTTGCGATTTCATTCCCCAATTGGCCAACTATGCGGTATGTCAATTTTCTCCGAAACTCAACGAACTCTTCTGATGAGAATGATGCATATACACGTATATATATCTTGTAATTACTTGTATTAATGTTACTCTGAGAGTCTGAGTTCATGCTTCAGCAATCATCTTAGCTTGGTGATTATTCTATGATTATTATAATTATTATTATACATTCTCATGTCAACTTCTTCTTTTCCAATAGTATTTTAATTTGCACGTTACTAATTAGGCTAATCAAGGTTGAATTAAGAGGGAAGAAGTATATACCTTGCTAGTGAATTTTATAAATAGTATTAGGCGAGAACCAATTAAATAGCTAGGCAGCTAAGTTATAGAGCATAATCTTCCAAATGTCTCCCTTAATTGGTCGATCAAAAAACATTTCGGCATGTCTTATTCGTAGCGAAGAGAACTACGTATGGTCAAATAAAAGGGTACATAATGGCTAATGTACTATCCATTTCTTAATCTGATATGCGCGCTACGATAGGAAATTATAACTCAACGAGCTAGAAACCACTTCTTAATTAATAAAACTCCACTGAACCTGAACAATTGTTTCTCCTTTCTTTAGCAGAATTCCAACTAATAATAGACTCGAGCAAAACGAAAGGTAGCTAGATCGAGGAATATATACGAGCCTTCGAGGTGCAACAAGACAGCCACAAAGTTAGGCACTTTGTGATCAGCTCCATGATTCCCCGTAGGCCATCAATATTATATGATCTCGATGATCGATCAGCTCCATAATTTGCTACCCACTACTTCATTACTTTCGACTAGGCTACACGGAATCGAATACGAGTATGCAGAAACGAAACGTTTGGAAACGCATAAGCGTTTTTTTCAAAAATTTTAGGAAGCGGGTACGTTTTGGTGTAACGACCCCAAAATTTTGAGCTTAAAAACTCAAAATTTCAAAGTCGTTAAACACCAAACAATTTCAACGAATCGAAATCATTTAAAATGCCACAGCGGATCATCTCTGAGTTCAAAATACAACTCAGTTAAACCGATTATTACAACCCAAATTATAATTCAATATTATAACAAATGGAATTGCGAAATCCTCACTACAAACTCACAAGATAGTCACACAAAATCTTCACACAAGCTGGAGATAAATAACTTCAAGTCCTCTGAGCGGTCCGTCAATTCCCGCTAATCCACACATGCGGAGTTATCCACTACACCATCGAATTGGTGCACCGGGATTGTAAACACAAACCCGGTAAGCTTTACAGCTCGTATGAGTAAAATGAAAATATATAACTCGCATATCAATATATACGAAAATCCAGAAATCAAACAAATATAAATGCACTTATGAGTCAATGGACGGCCCATCTGGTCGTCCCAAAGAAATATGAAATAAAACGCTCATGAGAATTTAAGTAACCCTTCTGGTTACCCAAATGCATTTATATTACGGGTACCAAGAACGCTGGTACACATCTGTTACCCCTCTCGTAATACACCGCCGATATTGGATAGCCACCCGCTACCCAACATCCAAAACAATCTGAGTACCCATGAGCAGATAACCACCCGTTACCTCACATGCAGTACTAAGGCAGACAGACTAGAGCTCTAACTGTATCGTAACTTTCGCCCGGCCAAAGGCTAGGTTTCGACTTGCCAAACACGTACAATAATCTCACATCATATTGTACTAAACATCAGGTCCGAAGACAATTCACATTTTAACAATCTCAATGTTAAAAATCACGTACAATAATCTCACATCATATTGTACAATCAAAATCACAATAAAATCATAACAGTATATTATATAGCAAACTATATATATATACGTATTTATTTACCATTTGTACGATATATATATAATTCATTATATCTTATACATGTCATAATTTATAAACACGTCCGAAGACAAAACGTTTAACAATCTCAATATTAAACTCGCATGCTTGTCATCGAAATGACCTATTTTAAATGAATTCATAACAGTATATATTATAGCAAATCATATATATATGTACTTATTACCATTTATACAATATATATATAATCCCCTATATTATATACTCGTCGTATTTCAATATTTAAAACCCTTGCAAAAATCTTAAAATCACCGCAAGGGTGGATTCATAAATATGTGAGATTTTACTCACCTTATCGAGTCGAGCCTAATCCCACAATTTCCGAAGATAATTCCTTTCCTCGCTTTATAGATCACCTTGAAAAGATAAGAAAAGGATTTAAAAACGTTTCGTAAACCTTTAAATGCCGAAACAGTAATAATCGGTTACTGTTCAGCAATTTTCGGTTTTACGAATTTACTGGTCACAGTTACTATTCACGGTTACTATTCACTGTCACTATTCACAGTATTGTTCATGTATTAATGTACAAATACACAAAATAATACGTATTTCTGTATGAATACATACTATTTGTGTATTTCTGTACGTATAGTACGGTTACGTATTTTTGTACCTATACGTACTGTTTAAATGCAAATACAATCTCAGTAAATAAAATTTACTAAATTACCCTTTCACAAATTACTTTTTACATTTACCGTACGTAAAATTTAATTTACATTTACATTTACCGTACGTAAATAAAAATTTACATTTACATTTACCGTACACAGTAAATTACCAAAATACCCTTCTGGTATATTATTCACAGGCCGCCGCACGTGGCGGCGCGTGGGGTTCACGCGCCACCCGCCGGCAGGCCGCGCGTGGGACACACGCGCCGATGCTAACCACGGAGCGTGTCTCGACACCGCTGTGCCCAAACTCTCCCCCTCCTCCCCCTCTTCCTTTCTACGGCCTCCGACTACCCCTAGGCTTTCCCTAGCACCCTCACGCGCCGCCTCTAGGCGGCGGTATCTCCCACCCTCCTTCACTGCCGATTCTTCCCCAATCTTTCCAAATCGAATCACAATTCTCCCAATCACCCCCAAATCATCATACAAGCACACACACAACATCAAAATCATCGATTCATACCTAGTTCAACAGTGGAGGCTTCGATTCATCGTTGGTGATGCTAGAGAGGCCGGCGCAGTCGATGCGAGCGGAGGTGAGGCCGTGTGGTGAATCGGGGTTCAACCCTTATCGTGGAGGCTCCAGAGGTAAGAGGAGGACGGTGTCGGCGAAGGAGCTCGGGGAACGAGCGATGCTCTCGGCGGTGAGGTAGAGCGCCGCAAGCTCAGGGTCGCTTGTAGGGAAGCTTGCGAGGCCGTAGGGAGCGGCGGTGCTGGCCACGAAGGGCTGAGGGCGGAGATCGGGGAGGGAGAGCGATCGGAAGGGAGAGAGGAAAAGAGAATTGGGTGAGAGAGAGAACCGAGGGAGAGAGAGAGAGAAGGGAGGCGGATCGAAGAGAGAGAGTGAGAATTTCCAAATATGGAAAACCCTAATCACAAAACACTCTATTTATACTCGTTTCCAAATCGGAAACTAACTTCTGACGTTAATAACTTCTACATACATCGTCCGATTAGAACGCGTCACATATCCACGAACTCATATCGACGAGCTCTACAACTTTCGTGAAGAAAGTTTTCGCAACCGAGCGACGGAATAAAAGTCGATAATTTCGTTCGGAAACGTAACGTTTTTCTTATTAAATGTTCCGAGAACGTTTCCGTTTCCGTTCCGTAAAGTTGCAAACAATTATATTCATTTAAACTGAAATTCATAACTTTATAGAATTCAAATTAAATCAAATAATGTATTGAAAAATTTAGGGTTGTTACATTTGGAAACGTCGAAATAACAATTATATATATACATTATAGAAAAAATAAACATAATAACAAAAATTTAGTTTAAGTAACTCAAAGTCTCAAATAACTTAAATAACTTAGTGTTCTACATTCGAAATAACACAAATATAATGAGAAATATATGTATTAATAAGAGGGAGGGGGTCAGTGACTCGGCGGGATGTCAAAAATATGTCAAAATGAGTCATTTGACTCGACGAATGTAGGTCTAGCTCTTCATTTTTTTAGAAAAAAAAAACATAAAAAATCCTTATTTTATTGGAAACTCGCGTTTCCATTTCAGAAACTCACGTTTCCAAAACACATTTTTTCTGGAAACGTGTTTCCGAGCGTTTCCATCATGGTTCTATAATGGTTCCGTTTCGTAAACAGGAAACGCGCATTCCCCCGCGTTTCTGTGCTTCTTAGACCTTCGAGACATAGGTTCGATTGTAACAATTCATCCATAACGAACGTAAAGGAACTAAAACACCTGATATACGTGATTGATGCGAATCTAGAGTTAAATAGTGAGAATACAACTTAAAATTAGCTTCTAAAAACCAGTGAAAGCTAGTTTGAGTAATTAGTTGCATGATTTTGTGTACACAACTATTATATGTACATGGAAATCAATATGACAGCAGAATATAAATTCAATAGCATAGATGATAATTAATTTTTTTAATGGATTAGAGTATGGTGATATAAATTATGATCGGTGCATGTAATATAATATGATCGAGCCTATTCACATCTCAATTCGTATGCATGGTTGGCAGAGCATGTTAGTCATACAATTAAAAGGATATATTTTATTCCCGTCAAATGTAATCACTCGATCAGTGTCTCCTCTTCAAACATTTGATAGAACGCCCGTATACCTAATGCTATTGTTACATTATACCTATCGATCGTATGCTTGTCTTAAACTCTTAATCATCTTGTTAGTCTTTATTCCATGTCTTTTACAAGTACGTATGATCTCAATCCCATTTTTGTTTTTAAGATGCATAAGTTAATACAGTGGATCTATGATGTGTCTATTCTACATAAATAGATTTAAAAAATAAAAATATTGAGAAAGTACGTTTATTTACTGAATGTATCCAGAAAAACAACCAGCAATTTATACAGGTGATGAGTGCAAGAGTACCAGTCAAATTATTATATATGTCATATACACACACACACATAATCGTAGCAGATACGTACTTGCTCTTTCAAAAATATGGCAGTATTATAATACGAACTCAAAATTAATTGGCATAGCATAAATTCTACGACGACTCTGCATCAGTATAAATTCCTAATCAGTGATGATCGGGTCAATCTACTAAATTGTTAATCTTGAAGGGGGTATGCAGTGAAAGTGATCGGTCAAATATATAGTATTGATCGAATAGATATTATATACGTACTCATTTCCAAAAAAAAATATTATATACGTACTGATTATTCAACCGGTTTACCGATTCCTTTATTACAATATAATTCATTTACTTTTCGTACTCTTTGACATTTTCTAGGGTTTTCGGAGATAGGTTATTCTGTTATTCTCAGGCTATACGTAGGATTATATTTTACAAGGAGGAAAACATAATCATTTGAACAACATACAAGCACGTAAGTAGCTGCTGTCTCTGCAGGTTAGCGCACACCAGTATTCTAGCTAGAAAAAAAAAACATGTTTGAGTCATTGACCAATGCTCCTCCAGAAAAGGATGATGCATTATATTGATGTCATATATATTCGATCGTTTTTTTATGTTATCAAATGAACAAGAAAACGCTCATTTGATTAACTTGAGCTTAGGGCATTAGCCACTTGATCATTCTGAGCATCAGGTCTGTTAACTAAGAGTTTGTACTTTGTATATATATTGCCTGTCATGGGAACCTTTTTGGAAAAAAAATTCGTATGCATATATATATATATATATATATATATCAAATTTCACATCTATCTTAGTTAAGCTAGTTTTGTTTTTTTTTTTGTGCAAATTAACTTGCATTCGATAGTTATGCAGGGAAACAAGTTCATCATATCATTACCACACCATCATGCATGCATTCATGCTCGAGGTGTTCCAAACTTCCAATGTTTCAAAACTATATAATCTTTTAGATCTATGCTATGCTACAAGGTTACAACATATATATAGCTAGATCAAGTCTCAAGGAACATTTATACATAACGTTTCAATAATTTACTTTCCAGTGTCTAATGAGAGACATGACACTCAGTCACACCTTGCTAAACCCGATTTGTACACATAACCACCATTCTAGCTAAGTTCACCCATGCAAGTTAAACTCAGAACAATTTGTTCAAATAATAGAGGAGTACTTAATTAATTTGGACAAGAGCAAAGACCGAGTGTCAAGAAAAAGATATATATGGATTCTTACTAGTGACATTAGTTTACTTTGAAGTTTTCCCATTTCACATTGATAAAAATATTGCCTCTAGCCAAGTAAATACAAATTGAGAACCATATAATACTAAATGTCAGACCTCTTCGATTTTTATATGCATGGAGCATCGTTCATTCATCCTTCTCGATTAGATCCTTCCCAATTAGATTGACTAGTCACTCTAGTGTAGCATTGCCACAATATTTTTCTTTTCCCATACTATAGAACAAAACTCTCATTGTCACCATTCTCTCTAACTCTTCCTCATAGTCAATGTTGGCACCTAATTCTTTCGAAGTTGTTTTTGACCCCATTTGAATTTTAAGATTGTTTAGATTTGAGATGCATGGTCCACATAATACCTAAATTTATTCTCTCCTACCTGGATATGATAGGTACACCCAATGGTCTAAATATCGGTTATCGGCATCGTATCGGTTTTGTAAAATAAGGATATAACGGAGATATATCGAGATATATCGGATTATATCGGATTTATCGTTTTTGTTAATTTTTAATTTAAATTTAATATATTTATAAACATATACTTCAAAATATACCAAATAATATTAACTACTAAGTACTAATTGAATAAAAATAGGTGCACAAAAGATAGATTGAGATATTGATTATGCATTCATCCATTATAAATTCTCTCATCATCAAAATCAAAGTCAAAATCATCTTCTCCATTATCTTCATCCTCATCTTTTGAGATAAAATCATCTTCATAAATCACCTTATGTCTATTTGCGTTGAAATTCCTCAAAACGACATCGTCTCCTTAAAAAAAATCACCGAAAAAAAAGTAACAAGAAAAAAAGTCACCAAAAAAAAAAGTCAACGAAAAAAAATTATCGAAATAAAAGTCTCCGAAAAAAAAAGTCCACGGAAAAAAAAAGTCCACCAAAAAAAAGTCTACCGAAAAAAAAGTCAAACGAAAAAAAATCCACCGATATATCCCGATATATCCCGATATATCACCGATATATCGCATGTTGACCCGATATTTTGAGTTGACCGATATATTAAGGCGATATGGCATTTATCCTATCGGTTTCTAAATATCACCGATATATCCCCGATATATCCCGATATTTAGAACACTGGGTACACCCACGTCCTAGAAAACATATAAGGCTAGACTTGTGTAGATTGAAGTGAAAAATATTTGACTTATGTTCATTTTTATAAACACGGGATATTTATATTTTCTCTTAAGTCTTAACCGAACAAAAAAAATACTGATTGGTATTATTACTCACAAAGTGAAATAACATATAACTATTAATCATAATAGAAATAACAACTAGTGGAATTGAATGCATGCTAGAGTTAGTGATTATATATATGGGAGCACATCACTTGTGCCCAAATACATGTGCCAAACCTTTGCCACCCATAATAATATGACCCGTGTTCATTCTCGTTATGGAGACTAACAATGTTAAAGTTATCAGCTTAATAACTAAAACTCCACCTCTCTTATTTTCTACCCATATTTTTTTAAATGAAGATAATTAATTAAGAGATAAGCCCAAAACAGCCCAACAAGGCCCAATACAAGAGAAGAGAAACAAGATACAATCAACTAATCCAAATAGGAATAACAACATATTGTACAACTTGAAGACAACAAAAGAGAGATTCCTACAAAAGTTGTCAGAAAAGGAACTATTCTGCATATGGGCAAGGGAGACCATCATTGCACAAAACAAGAGTGAGGGATGGTGGTGGATGGTTAGCCTATCGCAAAGGATCCACTAATTCATGGCAAATCGCAACAGCAGCATGAGCTACTCGATTAGCCTATTTGGAAATCCAATCTCATTTGATATCAACAATACATGAATTCATGATCTGTTGTATAATCAGTTGAGTATTCCAATCAACCTTCAATTTGATCTCTAACTTATAGAGAGTAAGTTTCAACCATGATATTATGCAAGTGAAGACTAGTAGAAAGGTTAATTCCAGTGAGAACGGCCAAAGCCTTTGTCTCTGTAATCGATCCATTGATTCTCCATACACGTACAAGTCTTGATCACCATCTAAATTGAGCTATTCCTTATCACCACTCCAATACCAGTTCGGTTGGGGAACCAAGAAGCATTAGAGTTGATTTTGAAGTAGTCAGAGGGAGGAGGAGTCAATGAATGAGCCAGTCTAGCCTTCTTCACCATCACTGTTGTATCCAACTTCTTAACCAAATCCACGGCAGTGTGCATTGTAGAGATAGGGGAGAGAAGCTTCTTTTGATACACAAATCTACATCTAGCATTCCAAATACACCAACAAATGGCATTGATCAAGGTAAGAGAAATATTTGAATTCTTGCTCATTTGGATACATGACAATAGCCATCGATCAATTATAGTAATGCTTTGTTTGTCAATTCTGAGACCAAGTGCATGGGGAGGAGAACCACACTGGTTCCACCCATGCATGGGCAAAGAAGATCGAAGAAAATGTTCAAATGTTTCCTCTGCTTCTCCACATATTGGACAAATAGGGCTAGACTTTATGTGTCGCTTGTATAATTTATGCATAATAGGGGTTGCACCATTTAAGACCCTCCAAAGAAATATGCGAACCTTAGGAAGTCTTAATATTACAAATGGCCTTTTCAAACTTTATTGTCAATAGTATGAGAAGTTGTCACACCATTGAAACAATAGGAGAAGTCCCTTTGGTGTAACCAGAAGCCACTATATAGTAACCATTTTTGTTGTGAGGCCATATGAATTGATCACTTTCCCCCTTAACACCAATAGAGATACAACTAATATGCATGAGGTCCAATGGGTGTACACAGTTCTCAATAGCACCAAGGTCCCATGATTAGTTGATCTAATTAATTAATTAGAGAGTTAACCAAAAATGAAGGAGAGGTAAGGATATGAGCAATAACTCGGATTCTAGGAAGCCACTGATCTTGCCATATATCAATAGACCCTCCACCATTAACTTGTCAAAAATCTTCTTTCATGAAACAATCTCTAGAAGCTAATAAACTAGATCAAACTCACGGAGCTATGCACCCTTTAGAAACTCTTTCAAAAGAAACATCTGAGAAATAATGCCCCTTAAGAACTTTAACCCAAAATAAATCTGGCTCAGAGATAATCCTCCAACATTGCTTAGCTAGGAGAGGTAGTTTGAAGTGACCAAAATCACGAAACGCATTCCACCTTGTTCTTAGTCAATCTCATAAACTCCAAATTCTTCTAATGGATCTTGTTACCTTTCTCACTCTTACCCCACCAGAAATTATTGATGATGGAATTTTAACTCATTGCAAGTACCAACTGGGAGCTTAAAGCAGCTCATATGATAGGTAGGGATGGCAAAAGCAATGGATTTGATAAGAATTTATCTTCCGGCCAAAGATAAAAGACTTATCTTTCCAACCCTCCACCCTTCTAGAAACTTTTAACTTAAGAAAAGAGAGAGCTTATCTCCTAGACTGACCCCATACGGAATGAAGGCCCAAATAAACACCTGGATTTGAACCTCCTTAAAACTCATAAGCTCACACATCAAGAGATCTCAGACAAAAAAAAACACATCAAGAGATCCATCTGTCTAGGAGTGTTGGGAGAAACATAAATGCTTAACTTATCCATGTTAATTAGCTAATATTCCACTAGAATTCCTTGTAAAATACTACAATTAAGTAGAGTACCTTTAAGAAAAAAAAAAGGCATCATCTACAAAAATAAGTGAGATAAAATAAGGCACCCCATACTCAAGCATAGCCCCACCAAAGCCTTCTCCATAACTGCTTTTGAGATTCTACAAGAAAAAACTTCAGTCACAAGTAAGAAAATATAGGGAGATAATGGATCACCCTGTCGTAATCCCCTCATTGGCATAAAAACTTCTTGGCTTGCCATTGAAAACAATGGAGAAGGATACCAATCGTACACAAGACATGATGAGCATAATCCATCTCGGATCAAAACCAAAATGGAATAGAGTATCCTCTAGAAAGTCCCACTCCACACGTTCACCTTATTCATGTCCAATTTAAGACCAAAATCATGATTCCTTCCTTCCTTCTTCAACTTTAAATAGTGGTATGCTTCATGCAAAGGCGGATCCAGGATTCAAAAGTCATCTAGGCTAATGTATATACCACACCAATTTTTTTTAAAGGTTAGAACTCAATGGATGCATGGATGATTCTCACACCTTTGTAACTTTCCATCAAATATGCACCAAGAAGACGTAAAACGAAATATTGTGAATTGAAAACTACAAACATCACAACATTGCAAATATGCAATAACAAGCTAACTAAACGTACTCTACGAGGCTCCCTCAATTTTCAAACTCTTCCATTATAGAATCATTATCAATGTTATCGGCAAGTTCATTCAATATAGAGATTCATTAAATTATCAAGAAAAGAAATTCATTCAGTAGGCAACTATGGAACCAAGTAATTGTATTGAATAATCGTAAGACACTAACATAAAAGAAAGCATCAAACAATCAATATCTTCTTATTATCTGAAACTATTGAGACCTATGATAGATCTATGAATTTGATCATAACATACAAATAAGTTGAAAAAATATCTATTAAAACCATATACAACAAACACAACCTTGATGATAAGAAATAAGACCAGACAACAAAACTGACAACTATTCTAAAAATCTTTAAAATGAAGCATTAAAACCTCAAAGAAGTTTGACCAAAACAAGCAAGTGAAGCCACACGTACTAAACTAATCTTGTAGCTTTAAATCAAGCAACACTTTGACAGATTTTTAACAATAAATTGTATGGAACACTCAAAAATTTAATTAAAGAATTGGAAAGAGTGGAATTGAGGCAGAGAGGGCTATGAAGCAATGGTTGTGTGCGGGGTGCGTTAGACAGATGGGCGTCTTGTGGCTTAAAACAATACTCATATATTTTTTTAGTGGACACCATATATATATATATCTAATGTTTTTTTACTCAAAATCTTGTACGGGCTCAAGCCCATATAGTCTTCCACTTCTCTCTGCCCCTAGTTTCATGGGCAATAATAAGGTTATCTTGAATGAGGTGACCTCAGACAAAGGCATTTTGATTATCCGTGATCAAAGTAGGCAAAATAGTGTTACGTTTTTCTACCCATATTAGGGTGTGTTTACTAAACTGGAATGGAATTAAGAAGGAATCAGATAGAGAATGAATCAAAGAAATAATCAATGGGAGAGACAATGAGTCATTCTCATTGCATGTTTACTTGTCGAATGAATGAGAATAGAAGTGGAGTTGATTATAAGAACACCCTTATATTACAAATGTCATATTTGTTTTTGTGTATGGTAGATTTGAGATTTAAAAAGAGAATATGAGGTTAGTTTTAAAAGAAGCTTTATTCACTAAGAAATGAGAATCAATACATACTCTCCTTAAGGAATGAAGGTGGGGAATGATTTCATATTTTAATGTGAGACCCACACATATTTGATTCATTGTAAATATTATTTCAAGGGAGATTGAAAATGACTCCCTCTAAAATCATTCTCTTTCCTGGTTGGTAAACACACCATCAATTTACATGTATTCGTCTCTCTTACTCTCTGAGCTCTTCCACAAACCCAACACAGTTTTACTCATCTCTCATCTATCCATATTATTCTTCTCTCTAAACATCTGAACAAACACCAACACCTTTCTATACTCGGTTAACTTCCTACAACAATTTGTGGAAGAAATCAAATTGGGGAATATTATTTATGGATTAAATTGATATTGTTCAAAACTTCAAATCCTTTATTTGGGTCCCTTTAGTGTTTAAATTTAGTGATTTGATTATATGATTTGATTGTTATCTGGGTAGAAGTTCAATAACTTGCTTCTCTTAATGATTATACAATGGTTTGCATTTTAGCCACCGGAAAAAGAAGAAACATTAATGTAATACCCCGAAAATTCATATCAAATTTCCAATGAGTTCCATGATATTATTAAGTTGGTCATTGTCCAATTTTATTAGACGAGGATGAAAACGAAAGGGTTCGAAATATTAATTGTTCGGAAATGTTCAATTTGACGAGTCTAAGAATTGACTTTTGACTCATTGGGTTTCTTAGAAAACTTCTTGCAAAAAAGTCGTAGAGCTCGTCGATACGAATTCGTGTACACGTGGCACGCCTAAATCGGAGCTCGTATGAAGAAGTTACGAATCAAAAGGTATTTGAACATTTTTGGAAAATAGTATAAATAGGGGAATTAAAGAGAAAAAGTGAGAAAAATGAGAAATTTCGGATCGGGTACTGTTCATACCGAAAATCCCATATTTTTCTCTCTTCGAGTGGCTGACTTTGGGCCGCCGGATCTCCACCGTCCGGCCACCATAGAGCGGCGCGCCGGTCACATTTGAAAAGGTTGCTGCATCCATTGTCGATTGGTGGCAGCGCCACCCGCCATCTCGTAGCCGTTTTAGGAGGGGTGAAGCCTGGAAGTTCTCCCGAAAAAGCATATTTTGCTGAACTTCAACTCGTTGGATCTCCCTCCTCCGGCAACCAATCGGTACGATTGTTGTCCCATTTTACAGGTCTCCTTCCATACTACAAACTCTCCAAAAGATTTAACCCCAATCGTTGTATGCTAGGAGAATCGAAGGAAAGAAATTCTAGGTTTTTAAATTGGGGTTTTTCAGTTCATGTTAAATTGAAGTGTTTAGACTCAGAATTAGACTTTGTGGTGAACTAAGAAGTTGTTAGGAATGTCATTTAGATTGTGAACAGTGGCGCCGCATGAATAGTACTGTGAACAGTGAAATGTGAACCGTGTTGGTAAAATAATAAATGTGAACAGGGTTGGTAAAACAGTAACTGTGAATATTTTTTTAGTAAAACAGTACATTGGAACATTGATTAGTAAAACATGAACAATGTTCTGTGAACAATGTTTTATGAACAACATTTAGCTGTACTGAAATCGTCACCTAATATTTTACGTATCATTTTTTTAAGCATTTTATCATGCTATTAGGTGACTGACGAAACGAGTGAGGAAATTACTTTCAGTGTCGTGGAAGTTGCACGCAAGAAAGAAGGTGAGTAAAATCTCACAGTGACGAATCTACCCTTGCGGAGTTTCATGATTACGCTAAATTTAAAAGAATGAACTATGATATGTATATGATATAGTGGATTTTGTATGTGTATAATTGGTAAAATAGGTACATATATATGGTTTGTTATATTATATATTGTCGTAATTTCCGTTTGCGAATAAGTTCATTGTAGCGTTGATATTTATTTATTGAGCATGCTGATTGATTTGTGCAATATCATGTGATGATTGTTTGTACGTGGTTTTAACGTGAGTGGTGTTAAAATGTTTTTGTGGTTTGTGGACCTGTTTTCAGACGTGTTGGCATGTCGGAACCTAGTCTTGGCCGGATGACAGTTACGATACAGTTAGAGCTCTAGTCTATATGCCGGGTACTAACATGAGGGGTAACATAGGTGTACCAGCGCTTATGAGTACCCATATTTTGGACATTGGGTAGCGAGAGGTTGCCCATTGTCGGGCGGCGTACTAACATGAGGGGTAACAGAGGTGTACCAGTGCTCATGACTACCTGTATTATAAATGTATTTGGGTAAACAGATGGGTTGCCCGATTTCTCATGAGCACTTATATTTTCAGATATTATTGGACAACCAGATGGGCCGTCCAATGACTCATGAGTACATTTATAATTAAATGTTTTCAGTATTTTTCTTTTGGATATTGGGTAGCGAGAGGTTGCCCAATGTCGGGCAGCGTACTAACATGAGGGGTAACATAGGTGTACCAGCGCTCATGAGTACCCGTATTATAAATTTATTTGAATAAACAGAGGGGTTGCCCGATTTCTCATGAGCACGTATATTTTCAGATATTATTGGACAACCAGATTGGCCGTCCAATGACTCATGAGTACATTTATAATTAAATGTTTTCAGTATTTTCTTATGTGTTTATATGCAAGTTGTATTATTGATTTACTCATACGAGCTGCAAAGCTTACCGGGTTTGTGTTTTCAATCTCGGTGCACCTATTCGATGGTGTATGGGATAGTTCTGCAGGTGTGGATTAGCAGAATTAGAGGGTTTTCGCTGAAGATTGTCGAAGATTTTTTTTCTGCTGTTTGTGGTGAGGATTGAGTTAATTTTACATTTCCATTGGTTGTATATTATTCGAGTTGACTTAGTCATGATGTGGACTCAGTTTCGATACAATTTTATGATAAGATGATTTCAGTATATTTGAGATTGTTTTTAATTTTCATGACTTCGAATTCGAATTTTTATCATTCGAATTTCGGAATCGTGACAACTACGGTCGGTCACCGTCACCGTCGTCGTCAAAGCCAATGCGAAGAGGTCAACCGCCCATTCTGGCATTGGATTTATGATTCTTTACGAAACAAAACTCGATTTTAAAAAAATGAAAATAAAGAAACAAGGAACTCTGTGAGAAGCATACCGGTTTTTTTGATAAAAGAAGGAGATAAACAGATTCTTCTGGGCTCAATCGATATGAAAGAGAGGGAAGAATAATTTTCTTGAGGTTAAGTAATATTTTTATCCTGTTTAACATAGTTAGTGGGTTGTTAATTGGATGGACACGTGTCAAATTATTATGAGTGACACATGTTTGACATATACATTTTGGGCACAAGTGATGTGTTATGTACATGATTAAATAAATTGTTCACTTGATAAATGATTAGGGTTTTGAGACAACTGATTGTTTATCTTTGTGAAATCTGGAAAAAAGAAAAATTCAAATGAGTAGATCTATTAAAAAATCAAATGCGAGATTAGGATCGTTAACTATAAGTTTATAGTCAACTAGAGCAATTCGCATGCATTCTCTTCCAAACCAATTGAGTACGTACGTAATACCAACTAATTAAGCTGTTCTTGTTGGGCCCCTATGAACACTTAAAACTCAAAGATGGAAACTGGAGCTGTGATGTGGTATCCTTGACGATGAACACTAGCATTCTAGCAATTGCTAGCTATTATATCATCAAGTAATTATTGATGAATGTGTTAACACCGGTTTTGTTGTAGAAATAGTAGTCATATGTACATTATGATATGACAAACGATGATGCAACAGATGTGGTAAACTACATTACAAAACGATCATTAATGAAACCATGCCAGTTTTATACCTGCATTCGTCAGGATAGCTCTATCAAATTCTAATTTCCACTAGGTAGTAATCCCACATGAACCTGCGTTTTTTGTTTTCTCTCAGTTTTCTTCGTAATAGAGTTACAATTGTGAACTGAAAAATCTTTCATACATGAGTTATCATTCTCAATTTACATATAACAAAAGTTGGTGTTTTAACTTTTAACAAAAGAATGGAACACTGGTAGTATATGTTGGAGTTAGTGGAATTTAGTGGTTGGAGTTAGTGGAATAGTTGGTGTGAATTAGTGGAAATTAGTAGGTAGAATAGTGCTAGAATTAGCCTATATAAAGAAGTGTAATATGTTAATACAATCATCAAGCAATACAATCATCCCATTTCAACTTGGTATCAGAGCAGTGCTCTGTTTTTCTGGGTTTGTTTTTCTGCAGTTTTTTTTTTTCCGGTGGGTGAACTAGAGGAAGCCAAGCTTGCTGCCACCCTCCTTGGAGCTCGTCGGCGACGTCAGCAAGCCACAGGCCTTGCGGTTCGGCGACGTCAGCGACCCGGTTCTCTGCAAGCATATTAAGTCGGTATATCCGACTTGTCCCGGCTCCTCCTCGCGGTCTTCCCGGCCTTCCCCGCCGTGCTCCTCTTCGCGAGACTGCTCACCCGATCTCCCGACGTACTCCTCCTCGCGGGACTGCTCGGATCTCCAATACGCCTTCCTCGCCGCCTCAATCTCCTCGCGGGCTGCTCCTCCCTCGCGCCGGACACATCCACCCGAGCTTGCCCTCTGTTTCCACCGCTGCCAGCGCTCCACCGGCGCCATCTCTACCCACCACCAGAGCCGCCACGTCGAGCTCTCCTCTCCACCAGCACCGCCGCATCAAGCCGCTACATTCGCCGTTGAATCAGCGCTGCCGATTTCCGGATTCGGATCCAATACGCACATCATCGACCCGCCCGGTCCAGCATCGACCCGCCCGGCCCAGCATCCACCCAAATCTGCCTTGGCCCAAATCTGATCTGACCCTGCCCAAATCTGCCTTGGCCCATATCGGATCTGACCCGACCCGGATCTGACCCAACCCGGATCTGACCCGACCCGGTTCTCCTGACCCGACCCATCAGTGCATCTTCACCGACAGTTCCAGTGCACCGGCGGCAGATTCTTCTCCATTCTTTGCCTCATCTACACTTTTTCCTTTTCCATGGGTTCTGGACACGAAGCTGATGGTTCTCAGACCTCTGATATTCCGACATTCGAAGTATCTGTGAAGGGTTCTGACAGTGGTTCATTTGGGGGCGCCAAACTAAACGGCACCAATTTCCGTAAATGGAAACGACTCATGACTGCTCATCTTCGAGGCATGCATAAAATGGGACATGTCACCGGCATCACTAAGGCTCCTAGTCCTACGGATATTGTTGCCTACACTAAATGGGACGATGACGATGGTCTTGTCATGTCTGTCTTGTGGAAAGCTATGAATGATGAGATAATTGATCTGGTGGAGGCTTGTCCCACTGCACAGGCCATATGGGAGACACTAGCCGGCTTATATACTAATGACTCTGATTTCATACAGGTTCATGAGTTAATGTGCACAGCTTTAGCCATTCTCCAGGATGGGCAACCGGTGGCGCACTATTTCACCAAACTGAAGAACATTTGGGCTGAGATTGATGTGAAACGACCTTGCATGATTACAAATCAAGAGGATATTGTTTGGTACCAAAAGGAGAAGGAGCTTGAACGAGTTCACCATTTTCTAAAAGGTCTTGATGCCAAACATACTAGTGCGAAAGGCGAACTACTCCGAATGACCGAACCACCTAGCCTACTCACAGCTTTCACCTATATTCGAAAGGATGAGTCTCAGCAGGAGAGTATTCTTCAGGCTCCGGCTGTCGTTTCCAGTCTCACTGTTCATGCTCGTTCTCCAGCACCACCCCTTCTGCAAGCCACCTCTGCTCCCTCTCATCGACAAGGACCACCACCAGGCTTCGGGAATCAGCCCCGCCCTCCTTGCTCCTTTTGTCATGATCCCAACCATGCTCGTGCGACCTGTTGGAAATTATATCCACACCTTAGGCCTAAACGGCTTAATCATCGTCCACAGCCAAAGGCCGCTCTTCAATTAGTTCCAGAACCAGATATCTATGGTGTGGTTGGGCATGATCATCATACTACTGGAGGAGCACCTACGGCCTCCATCGTTGGTCGTGGTCAAATTGGTATGGCATTCAATATTTCTCACTCTGTTAGTTTTGATACATGGATTATTGATTCTGGTGCATCTGATCATATGACTTATGAAAAATCTTATTTTACCGTATTGTCCCCTCCACCTGTACCCTATGTTACTAATGCTAATGGTGAGGCATTCCCGGTGTTAGGGACAGGGTCCGTTCGTATTACTCCCACCATAGAACTTCATAATGTACTCTATGTCCCCGCTTTATCACATCATTTGATATCTGTTCCCCAATTGAACGCTGACGCCCAGTGCTCTGTGACCTTTTTTCCTATGTATGTGATATTTCAGGATCTTCTCACCGGACGGGTAATTGGTCGGGGGTATCTGAGGGGCCGGTTGTTTCATCTGGATCTGACATACGCTGGGGAAAAACCAGGGGGACAGTCTCGGACCGCTTTACTCTCCACTTCTGACAAGCTAAGTGAAGTTTGGTTATGGCATCGTCGATTAGGGCATCCATCTTTTAGTGTTATGAAAACATCCATGCCTTCTTTGTTTATTAGTGTGAACGAGTCTCTGTTATGTTGTGAGACCTGTGTTTTGGGCAAGAGTCATCGATCTACTTATTCCCCTAGTACTTCCCCTAAAAGTTTTCTTCCTTTTGAATTAATTCATTCTGATGTTTGGGGACCCTCTAAAGAGTCAACTGTATCAGGAATGCGTTATTTTGTGTCTTTTATTGATGAGTGCACACGTCTTTCATGGATTATTCTTCTTAAAAATAAAGATGAGGTTTTTCCAGCTTTTCGTACCTTCCATGCCTCTGTTCGAACCCAATATAATGCCACCATTCGAGTTCTTCGTTCTGATAATGGGGGGGGGGGGGGGAATATGTGAATCATGTCTTTCAGGAGTTCTTTAACACACACGGAATTGTTCATCAAACAACGTGTCCTTACACACCTGAGCAAAATGGGGTTTCTGAACGAAAAAATCGTCATTTACTTGATATGGCTCGATGTATTCTTTTTAGTGCCCACATGCCTAAATACCTTTGGGGTGATGCTGTCATTACTGCCGCCCACCTCATTAATCGTCTTCCATCTCGTGTTCTTCAAGGGAAAGTTCCCTATGAGGTGCTTGCATCTCATGTCTCATTACCTTCTTTTCATAATCTTCCTGCCCGTGTTTTCGGTTGTGTCGCTTTTGTTCATCTTCCACAACATCAGCGTTCTAAGTTGGATGCCCGGGCAGTTAAATGTGTGTTTGTTAGGATGTCGATGGGTGTTTACAGTGAAGCACAATCCAGATGGGTCAGTAAGCCGGTATAAAGCACGCCTAGTAGCAAAGGGGTTCACCCAGACATATGGCATAGACTATGATGAGACATTTGCACCTGTTGCAAAGATAAACACTATCCGGGTATTGCTCTCTATCGCTGCTAACTTCAACTGGCCACTTAGGCAGTTTGATGTTAAGAATGCATTCCTTCATGGAGAACTAACGGAGGAAGTATACATGGATCTTCCATCTGGATATGTGGCCACTTCTCCAAGTAACTCTGTATGCAGATTAAGAAAGTCTTTGTATGGTCTTAAACAGTCACAGCGTGCTTGGTTTGGAAGATTCTCACAATTCATGAAGAAAATTGGCTACATGCAGAGTAATTCAGACCACACATTGTTTCTCAAACACCAACAAGAGAAGGTAACAGCTCTAATCATATATGTTGACGATATGGTAATTACTGGTAATGATACTATTGAGGTGGACAGATTACAAAAACAGCTTGCCACAGAGTTTGAAATGAAGGACCTAGGTACACTCAAGTACTTCTTAGGAATTGAGGTAGCCCGGGGAAGTGATGGTATCTATCTGTGTCAGAGGAAGTACATCCTTGATCTACTAACGGAGACAGGTATGTTAGATTGCACTCCAATTGATACTCCTATTGAGCAAAACCATCGGTTAGCAGAGTACCCAGATCAAGTGCCCACTGACAAACCTCGTTATCAGAGGCTAGTTGGACGCCTGATTTATTTGTCACATACCAGACCAGATGTTGCGTATGCAGTAAGTATAGTGAGTCAGTTTATGCATAATCCGAGTGCGGATCACATGGATGCTGTTGTGAGGATTTTAAGGTACTTGAAGTCAGCTCCAGGGAGAGGAGTAATGTTTTCTAATCACAACAATAGTCTCGAGATTTGTGGCTTCACAGATGCAGACTGGGCTGGAAATATTACAGATCGAAGATCCACATCAGGGTACTTTACCTTTGTTGGAGGTAATCTTGTTACATGGAAGAGTAAGAAACAAAATGTGGTAGCACGATCTAGTGCTGAAACAGAATACAGAGGTATGGCTCAGGGAGTGTGCGAATTGTTATGGCTTAGAAGTTTGCTACAAGATTTGGGTATTAAGCCTGAATGTGCTATGCAGCTGTACTGTGACAACAAGGCAGCCATTGATATCTCCCATAATTCGGTGCAACATGATCGTACGAAACATGTGGAGGTTGATCGTCATTTTATAAAGGAGAAGCTAGACGCGAAGATCATCAGTTTTCCTTTTGTTTCTACAGAAGAGCAACTTGCCGATATGCTCACAAAAGGAGTGTCTAAAAAGACATTCTATGATTCACTTAGCAAGTTGGGCATGGTTGATATGTATGCACCAACTTGAGGGGGAGTGTTGGAGTTAGTGGAATTTAGTGGTTGGAGTTAGTGGAATAGTTGGTGTGAATTAGTGGAAATTAGTAGGTAGAATAGTGCTAGAATTAGCCTATATAAAGAAGTGTAATCTGTTAATACAATCATCAAGCAATACAATCATCCCATTTCAACTGTATAAATAAAGAGGTGGTGTTTTGCAAGTAAAGAATATATCTTCAGCCAATGCTTTGCACATGCTAGCTTTGCTGCTGCTGCGCTCAGTCTATGTAGTTGGTTAATTGATCGTAGATAGTTCGATCATCTTAATAATGTCTATGAGGATGAAATTAAACCCGAGTATCATGAGTTCATGACAAGTTATAGAACAAGATCGAACAATCACAGTTACAATAACAATGAGATAAAACTTTGATGACAAAGGAGCACGCGGCTAAGTGCTAGATTTCTCTTTTCCTGGATGCGTTTCAATGAGTCGACGGCTCTTTCAAAGAAAAAAAACTGATATATAACGATTATATATACAGATATACTGCTCAATTTAATAAATACATTCGTTATCAGTAGCTTTGAAAAAAAATAATTACCATTTTCGAGTTATTTCTTGTATAGAAGTGTATGTTACGAAGTCTTACAAGATGGAGCCGCATACGTGAACGATATATATAAGTTTGAAACCTGTGTGGTTGCGTCCGTTGCGAGACACGTAAACATACAGTAACCCGCTTTCATACTATATAGGAAATGAAGTTCGCATCCAATATTATTTGGTAATGTATTAAGGGTATTAAACGAATCAAATTCTTATTGTATGGTCGCATTGGGACATCACCATTTAAACACATATCATAACTAAAAGCACTCTCCAAGCGCGCATGTGAAGATAAATAAACTCAATCAATCGAGTGCATGATTCCATGCATCAAAGTGAGCTCATAATGAAAATTAGGATACCTTTTTTGTACGACTGTACGGTATATAAACATACACGTTATAATTCCCATAATTACCAAACTTCTAATGGATCCTTGAACCGCACCACAATTTATCCGAGATTTACCTAATTTTCAGATATCAGCAGTTCAGCATGGCATTGGTGTGAAATGTGAATAGTTGCACTGCAATACATAATTTGCGTCATAAACTCTATCCAGTACGTGGGAATGAGACCTGAGAGGAGATCAAAGACGGACAATCTCGATGATTTCTGTAGTCCCTTCATATTAGTGGACATCATTATTTGAATCTCATGCGCGACATGCAAGTACTGGTACTAGACCTATCTGCTTCAAGCCTTCAATTATATATGCACCTGTGTATGGCACCCAGGAAGCAAGCACAGTCATATCCCCAGAGTAGCTTAATTATACGATGACCCGATATGGGCTTCCGGGAAGTACTTCTACTATTGGACCCATGGTGGAAACCTTCAACATTGTATACGAGTATACGACTGTATGCGCTTTGGTCCTATAATTGGTGCGAATGTGTGATGCACGTCGGTTTTCTTTTCTTTTCTTTTCAAATAGATTAATTATAGTATAAAGTTCTAAAACTTTGCTGTGACTCTTACCTACATAGGTAATTACATTGATCACGATCGATCCTTGTCAGCAGTTTAGTTTTACTGTTTCCCCATTGTTGTGACTCTAACGCTCCATCTAAATCACTTAAGAGTAAAGTTCAAAATATCAGTATCGGTAAATATATCATTTTTTAGGGAGATATTAGATATATTAGAGATATATAGAAAATATTAGAAAAAATATATTGTTTACGTTTCGAAAATATTTATTTATTTATTATTAAATTACATATAAATATATACAATTATTTATAGAAAAAAAACTCTAGATGTTTGAAAAGACGCACGTTGGTTAACAAAACTACAATACTCTGCCCAAGACATACGAGCCATATAGTACAAATTGTAATGGTTAACATGATAGACATATATCTCTTTCGAGCTGCCGATAATTTCTCAAAGAAAGGGATAATAAAAATAAATCCAACTTGATAATTGATCATATACTTCTCCAAATTGATCATAATTGTAAATAGAATAACAAGATTAATAGTTTGACTTCATTTGATTCGTTTTACGTCTCACTATACTTTGTGCTCTATCAATATAGAATCAAAACTTAAGGCAACTAAAGTAACATCAGATGAAATACTTTGATCATCAATGACTCCTCTTGTACTCCTTTCACACCTATTCTGTTGTTACGCACCATGATAACCTGCTCTAGATCCATGATCCTCATCTTAGGTAGCATGATCAAAATTACTTTCACAAGTAAACTGCTCAAATCTTCCACCTACATAAGACTGTCTGTCACGACCCTGAAATTTCAAGTATGAAACTCAAATTTCAAAGCCATGAAAACTCTAAAACAATTCCAAATAAATCGAATCATTTTAATGTCACAGCGAATCATTACTGAATTCATAGTACAACTCAGTCAAATAGATTATTACAAACCAATTTTATAATTCAAGCATTATATCAAATGGAAATGTAAAAATCCTCTCAATCCTCACCACAAGATAAATGAAAACAACTTCAAAGTCTTCGGAGTTGTCCGTTGATTCCGCTAATTCACACCTGCGGAATTATCCTCTATACTATCGAATAGGTGCACCGGGATTAAACACAAACCCGGTAAGCTTTGCAGCTCGTATGAGTAAAATAACAATATCACTCGCATATAAATGCAAAAGAAAATGCATAAAACATCAATCATAAATACACTCATGGGTCATTAAACGGCCCATCTGGTTGTCCAATAATATGAAAATATATGTGCTCATGAGAAATTGGGCAACCCCTCTGTTTACCCCAAATACATTTATAATACGGGTACTCATGAGCACTGGTACACCTCTATTACCCCTCATGTTAGTACGCCGCCGACATTGGGCAACCACTTGCTGCCCAATATCCAAAATATGGGTACTCATAAGCCGATAACTCATCTTTTACCTCTCATGCAGTACACCGGCAGACAGACTAGAGCTCTAACTGAATCGTAACTGTCGCCCGGCCAAGGCTAGGTTTCGACATGCCAACACGTCCGAAGATAGGTCCACAGACCACAAAAACGTTTAACATAACTCAAGCTAAAACCATGTACAAACACTCATCACATGATATTGTACAAATAAATCAACATGCTCAATAATAAATATCAACACTCAAATGAACTAATCCGCAAACGGAAATCACGACAGTATATAATATAGCAAACCATATATATGTACTTATTATACCAATTATACACATACACAATCCACTATATTAAATACATATCATAGTTCATTCTTTTAAATTTAGCGTATTTCTGAATCTCCTCAAGGGTAGATTCGTTACTGTGAGATTTTACTCACCTTATATTCTTGAGCGTAAATTCCACGATTCTGAACTCGAATCCTTTACTTGTTGTGTCGATCACCTAGAATAGATAAGAAGTGAATTTAGAATTGTTATGTAAAACCTTAAATGCCGAAACAGTAATAATATTTTACTGTTAAGCAATTTCTGGTTTTTACGAAATTACTGTTCACGTAGTTACTATTCACGTATTACTATACAAATACATATTAATTACATATTCTTGTACGAGTACATACTATTTAAGTATTTCTGTACGAGTATATAGTACTTATGTATTTCAGTACATCCATGTACTATTCAATCGTATATACTGATTCAGTAAATACTAATTACTGATTTACCCTTCAGAAAATTACTTTTACAATACTGTACGTAATTTACATTTTTATTTACCGTACGTAAAATAAATTCACATTTATTGTACGTAAATTACTTTTTACGTTCACCGTACGTAAAAATAATTTTACAAAAATTACTGTTTGAAATCACTGTTCACGCGCCGCCGCATGTGGCGGCGTGTGGGGTACACGCGCCACCGACGGCGACCCCGCGTGGCGTTCATACGCCTCCCCAAAGTGGCAGCGCGTGGCTTGCCCACCGCCGCCCAAATCCTCCCATTTCCTTCCCCTTTTCCTCCTACGGCCTCAGGCCGTCTCCCTGCCCTCGTCACGCCACCTCACGCGCCGCCTAAGGCGACGGTTCTCCCTATCCCTCCTCCTCCTCCGATCTCCTCAAATCTACATCAAATTGACCCAAAATTCATCCACAATCATCACAACCATCGAATTAAATGCATCATTACCTAGATTGAAGCTATGAACTCCGAAATGGCGCCGAAAATGCTTGGATCGCCGACGGTGCTCAATTCCTCGTGGAGGGCGTGTCGCGGCTCGATTCGAGTCCCGAACACTCGCATGCGGCATCGGAGGTGGAGAGGGATGAGAGCCGAGAGCTTGCGTCGGCGGAGGAGCAGCTCGGATGGCGGAGGGATTCACGGAGCTTCGGGATGTCGCGCGGAAGCTCACGGCGGCGAGGCGAAGTGCGTCGAGCTTGAGGGTTGCTACGATGAGGCTTGCGAAGGTTGTGGGAGTGGCGGTGAGAGCCACGGAGGCCGGAGGGGGTGGATCGCCGGTGGCGATTCGAGAGAGGGAGAGAGAGAGGTCGGGGATAGAGAGAAGAGAGGGAGGCAGGTGAGAGAGAGAGAGAGAGAGAGAGAGAGAAAGGGTTTCCGAAAATGGAAACCCTACTTCTGAAAATTTCCTTTTTATACCCACTTCTAAAATTAGAAACTAACTTCCGTCATTAATAACTTTCACGTACGACGTCCGATTAGAACGCGTGACGTGTCCACGAACGCGTATCGACGAGCTCTACAACATTCGTGAAGGAAGTTTTCACAAACGAGGGACGGAGTAAAAGTCGATTCTCTCGTCGCGGAAACGTAACGTTTTTGTAATTAAAATTTCCGATAACGGTTCCGTTTTCGATTTACAATATCATGAGGCGAAACATTGCAGTTTATTAATCGTACAAGTTTATAATAATTCTACCAATTCAAATAAATCGATCCCGAAAAATCGGGTCGTTACACTGTCCATATTCAAACCTTGTATCTCCACCACCACCACAAGCATCTACATTATCTGAAGTTGCTACGCCGCCCCACACACTAACATTATCAGAATCATTTTCCGGGTCTACAACTTCATCAGATAATATATTATTTATATCAATTCCAAAATCAGTTGCATTTTCTACCACGTGTGGAGGAGCTTGCCATTTTCATCATCATGGTCAATGAGAGCAGTTGTCACTGATATAGCTTGACTATTAAGAGTTAAGACTTGAACCTTCACTACTCATTCAAATTTCTTTTACGAAAAATTAAAATTAGCCGATTGAGGGACTACTCTTCTAGTCTTCTTTTTGATATCTATCGAGGTGATTAATTAATCAAAAAATTCTCTCAGAGAGTGAGACATCCTCAAGTTGAGATAAAAAAAATTTAAATAAAATTTTTTCGGATATTTTTCTAAAATATCGAAGATATATCAGATATATCGTAAATATGGGAGATATTTTATGTTATTGAAGAAATATCGCAAATACGAAAAAAAGTGATATTTACCCCTAAGATATATCTTTTTTTTAAAGGAGATATCAGAGGATATATCGAAAATATCGGTGAGATTTTGAACCTTGCTTAGGAGGAGGTGTACCAAGAAATTTTATGTTTGAGTTTTGTATGTTATTCTCAAATTCGAATTATTCCATATCTTAACTTGAAAAAAATGATAAATTCACTTCATACTTCATATGAGAGAAATTTTATATACACTTCATTAATCTCTTAATACACATCCCTATTGTCTTATTTCTCAACTCGATTCTATTAGTAAATGGAGCGTCTATTCATACATCTCAAAACAACACTTAGACCTCACTATTTTTCTAAGTTTATTTTGACTTTTTTATTACATGTGAAATTACCAAAAAGACATATAAGAGTGAAAAAAAACAAGAGGTTATTAATCTGCTTATTTGAAAATAGCGAATATAAATGATTTTCCCTTTTTCGTCAAACCATTATTTATATATTTATTTTAAAAAAACTCAATTCGGAATAATAAATTGAATAAGATGATTTAATTACTTTCATTTTTATTATTAAAATACAATAAATAACATTATTAACCTTCATGTATCAATTGAAAAGTTACATAATTTTTTGATAAACGTCGGTTATGACCTGAGAGAATTTGTTTTCAATAGATGTTAGAATTTTTCGTGTTGATTTTAACTATTTGGTGAGTTTTAAATCAATGAATGAAAAAACGAACACTATTATTAATTATGAATTTAGGATTGAAAGATTAATTTGAGAAGATGAATTATGTAATTATTAAGAATTTTTCGAGTTGTTTATAATAATTGAATAAAAGTATAATGAATGAATAATATATTTATTTGATATCTAATAATATAGATTTATTATGGGTATTTTCCGAAAAATGGGGAGATCTAAATAATATTTTAAGTATTTATAAAAGTTAAAAGAATGTCTATTAAGTGAGGAAGTTAATTAGCGGTATGAATAAAAGTTTCCATTAATAAATGATGTGTATAAAAAATTTCTCCTCATATAAAAGGGTATTGGCTAAGTAAGCAGAGGCGGATCTATGCTACGGCGCTCCCAGCGACTGCTGGGAGAAAATTTTGGAGGCTGGGCTTAATATGCTATAACCGCAGGGCAGATTTTGACAAATGACTGTCTCAGTTCTGGGTAGCTGAAGACGTGTGATCTTGGATGTTGATTGTGCTCTTGAGGGGTTTCAAACCAATGTTCTCCACTTAAAGACATACAAGCAGAAGTTGGTTGTCTTCCCAAGGCGTGCTGGCAAATTTAAGGCCGGTGATTCCGCAACTGAGGAGCTAGCAAATGCAACTGTTAACGTAGTGATTACCGAATGGGTGGCTGATCACACAGTTAGTTATTAGTGAGTGTTAGTTTGACACAAGAAGTATAGTAGTTCACCTCTCTCTCTTGGGGTAGGCTACGTCCACTTGAATCCACTAATATAGGCAAATAGCCTTAAGTTATACAAGTAGTGATCCCCCTTCTAAGTGGGATGAGGGGTCTCTTTTATAGATGAGGGAACCCCTCTCATTTACATATTCTTTAATGTGGGACAAGTGCCCCTCTAGGCTTACTATGGAGCCATCTTGATGAGGTCGGAAATGTGACTTCCTGGTAGTGTCTTGGTGAGTTCTGACTATCATTGAAAAGCTTGTATGACGAGGTACGCTATGAATATCATGATTGAGTCACATAGTGACTTGTATATCCGCCTAGAGAGTGATGCTTATGCTCGGTGGCATGCCATACTAGCTCTATGCTAGTAGGGGTGCCAACATGTCCCCCGCAATCCCTAAGTAAGAGGAACTTCTTGCTTGGGGAGTTTATCAATCAACATGTCACCGAGCATAAGTGTCCGGGCGGTGGCATACCCCTACCAGTCCCCGAACTCCTTAATCAAGAAGGGACTCTCAAACCTGCAAAACAAAGATAAAAGCATATGTGCACGAAGTATGTCCTTTGTCATGGATAGCATAAGAATGTACGGGCGCGATGTGTGTTTGACACATGATGATGCGTGTGTATATGTATATGACCCAGCTCCAAGGTCCTCTCTTGGCAATTCAACAAGAGAAACCAGTCACCGAACTCGTGAAGGTCACTGCAGATATGAAGAAAATCAATGCATATGACAAGCTTCGTATTGAGCGGGTCAATGTCCGTCATGTTGGGGCCAGGGCAAAGAGGGCAGCTGAGGCTGAGAAGGAAGAAAAGAAGTAAAATGCTTGTTCTCCATGAGTTAAATGTTTTACAAGGATTTGTTAAGTCTTGCCAGATTTTGCTAATCAGCTTTGAAGTATTTTCTTGAACATCTTCTGCATCAAGAATATTAGATTTTGTAATTCACTCGAGTATGCGGAGTTTAAGAATTTAATGCCTTTTTATTAGTCTTTCAAAAAAAAAAAATTTGTGCTCTTCATAATCATGTATTGCAACTTCAGTTTCCAAAAAGCTTCACGATGTTGCCTACCTTTGGGAACCATGGCTTTGGTACTGCACTTTCACATATTCTTGAGTTTTGCCATGTTGGGTTGCAGAGACACAATCAAGAGATTGAGCTTAGACCATCATTTGATGCCCGTTATCTCCTGTGTTCTGTTTTGAATGTTGATTAATTTCTGGTTTATAATATTTGAGTTTATTAATCACTATCTCGGCTTTACTTATGACCAAGCATATGCAGATTCAACAGTTGTGTTGGCTCATGTACTAGAGGCTCCAGTACTTCATGGAGGTGTTGAAGCTTTTGAAATTGAAAAAAAAAATTGCTACTGCTTTGTTCTTGATTTTGAAAATGGAGGAAGATATGTATATGGACAGTGCCAACACTGGAAAAAATTATGTCAAATCCATTTGTTTTTCCGTTCGGGTAATTTTTGAACCTTAGATCCGCCACTGTAAGTAAGTACTTTCGTCATCCTATGACACGTGTGAGTCTCATGTTCAACAGATTTTTTTTGCGAGTATACTGTATTAGTATCATTTTTTCATAATCTGTGTATGAAATTATTAAGTGAAAGCTCATATTGGATTAGGTAAAAGGTAAATTCATGTTAGGACCATTTATTCACAGTTCTGTAGAATAAAACAAAGGGAAACAAAAACATCTCAATCACGAATCATCTATAGAGCATTCATGTGGGAATAGCAAACATACACTTCGATCACCAAACACAAAACATATAATTGACATGGATCTTGGATAACTCTTAGCATTGCATATGCTTTCTCACAGGTACATGCAACGTTGGCATTTGTATAATGAAAACAATAGTCGTGGAGACGTGGACAACCATGTTCCATAAACCAGCCGATCTGTACACTATTTGTTCCCCTCCACGCCACGCGCCATCTCACAGCGTAAAGCTCATCTCCTTCCTTGAAAAGGTCCATATCATATGCGAGTCTGTAGCAGATTGATAGAGAGAGAAAGAAAGAAGACGGGGGGAGATAGAATCATAGAAATGATAGAATGGAATAAAAACATTGCACTCAATAATAGAGGGAAAAAGATAAACGGGTAAATGATGATGGGCATCAATGGCCGACTTTAGCGCCTTCTCTTACTAATGTCTAGAGTACAGAGCACATATTACTCTCATCTCAATTATTACACGCTTGAAAATAACACCAGACAAATAAGAAAGGGTCATATTTAGGGGAAGAAGACGAGGTAAGATCAGAGAAACACAGAGTTTGGGGGAGAATAGAAAGAAAGAAAAAAAAACAGAGACAGAGAGAGAGTGGCCGTTGCAACGGCCACCTCCACCTCAACAACAACAGAAGCAACACATTTCGGGGCTTCTGTCCCAAAAACAAACACCACCCACCACTTCCTCTCCATTTTCTTGGGAAACAAACAAAAGCAAGAACAAAAAAAAAAGAACAATCATTTGCCACCCGGAAAAAAATTATACCCAGAAGATTTTGCCCTGCAGCACCATCGGTTTGTGGTTTTTTTTTCCGGGTGACCAGACGGTGGTGCTTGCTGGGCAATAGCTAGATTGTGTCGATTGCTACCACTTTTAGTTGTTCTTTGGGTTGGAGTTAAATCCATTGATTTTGCGAATTATACGGGCGATTTTGGAGGGCGGTGAATTTGCATTTGTTGTGATTGAAAGATGCAGCACAATATATTCACCACAATGCGCAGCTTGAAGATCATGGATGGGTGTAAAGGCACGCAGGTTTTCGCCATTAATCCAGCTGGAACCGCACCCACCAATGGCCCTGTGGTCGACAAGGTTGCTCAAAGTGCTCACAGCCGGGTCAACTCGGTTCGATCCAGATCGAACTGGAGCTTCCAAGCCCCGAACCCGACCGGAAACAATGCCGTGGTCGAGAGTCTTCTCCCCTATGGGCTTCCCGCTTCGGATCTCCTCGAGCCCCAAATTGATCCCGGCCTCAAGTCCGTTGATTTCGTCGAGACCCTGGCCGACGTTTACCGCAGGATCGAGGATTGCCCGCAGTTCGAGAAATGTAAGATGTACGTGGAGCAATGCGCGATATTTCGGGGGATTTCGGATCCGAAACTGTTCCGGCGGAGTCTCCGGTCGGCGAGGCAGCACGCGGTGGATGTGCACACCAAGGTGGTGCTGGCGGCGTGGTTGAGGTACGAGAGGAGGGAGGATGAGCTGGTTGGATCGTCTTCAATGACGTGCTGTGGTCGAAATGTCGAATGTCCCAAGGCTAGTTTGGTGGCTGGTTATGATCCGGAGTCTGTTTATGATTCCTGCGTTTGTTCTCGGAGCGATGAAAATGCGGATGGTGAGACAGCAGGTGAGGAATGTTCAACATCAAGAGTTGAGGATGCTGATATGTCATTTTACATTGGGGAGGATGAGATTAGGTGTGTTAGATACAAGATTGCATCGCTGTCGACGCCCTTTAGGACAATGTTGTATGGGGGATTTACGGAGACGAGGAGGGAGAAGATCAATTTCACACAGAATGGGGTGTCTCCGGAGGCAATGAGAGCAGTGGAGATGTATAGCAGGACTGGGAAGTTGGATTCTTTTCAAGTGAGGATTGTTTTGGACATGCTTGCGTTTTCAAACAGGTTTTGTTGTGATGAGCTGAAGTCAGCTTGTGATGCTCATTTGGCTTCCCTGGTTTGTGAATTGGAGGATGCAATGGTGTTGATTGACTATGGATTGGAGGAGATGGCTTATCTTCTAGTGGCAGCTTGTTTGCAGGTGTTTTTGAGAGAGCTTCCGAATTCGGTGCACAATCCTAACATGATGAGATTGTTTTGTAGTTCAGAAGCTAGGCAAAGATTGTCCATGGCCGGGCATTGTTCTTTTGTTTTATATTATTTCTTGAGCCAGATAGCCATGGAGGAAGACATGATGTCAAACACAACAGTGATGCTCCTAGAGAGGCTGGGAGAGTGTGCTACTGAAAGTTGGGAGAAGCAACTCGCATTTCACCAGTTGGGGGTTGTGATGCTCGAGAGGCAGGAATACAAAGATGCTCAATGCTGGTTTGAAGCAGCCATTGAAGCAGGTCATGTGTATTCCATGGTGGGTGTTGCAAGGGCCAAATACAAGCGTGGCCATAAATATGTAGCTTACAAGCAGATGAACTCGCTCATTTCGGACTACACACCAGTTGGTTGGATGTATCAGGAGCGTTCTCTGTATTGCATCGGAAAGGAGAAGATGATGGATTTGAATATGGCTACTCAATTGGATCCAACTCTATCATATCCATACAAGTTTAGGGCTGTTTCTCTGATGGAAGAGAATCAGATTGGATCAGCCATCACAGAGATCAATAAAATTATTAGTTTCAAGGTCACCCCTGATTGTCTTGAACTACGGGCTTGGTTTTCAATTGCTCTAGAGGATTTTGAAGGATCTCTGAGAGATGTCAGGGCACTCTTGACTTTGGAACCGAATTACATGATGTTTCATGGGAAACTACATGGTGATCATCTAGTAGATCTGCTCCATCCTCTCGTCCAGCAATGGAGTCAGGCTGATTGTTGGATGCAACTATATGACAGATGGTCCTCTGTGGATGATATTGGTTCTCTAGCTGTTGTACATCATATGTTGGCAAATGACCCTGGGAAGAGCCTTCTGCGCTTTAGGCAGTCTCTCCTGCTATTACGGTAAGTACGCCTGTCAAAAGAGCTGGTAGATTGTATGTTGGTGTTGCTTGTGTTTGGCCATGAAGAGCCTTCGGTAATATCTACATCACATTATTATTTTTCTAAATTGGACTAATGCTCCTTAACAACTTAAATCTTAATATCTATACAAATTATGTCACTTTCTGTTTATGTGAAAATGTGAAATGCATGTACATTAGTAGCATAACCATGTTTATATATTTTCCGCAAAAAAAAAAAAAAACCATGTTCTTATACTGCATGCGGGCAAGATTTTAGATGTATCATACAAAGATATACTAACCATGTTGGCCAAGATCTAAGATATATCATAGGGAACTAACCCACTTAATCCATTAATTTTTTAAATTTCATCCTCGTTGATTGTTGTATCAGTCTGTTCTAGCAGTATTTCTGATGTCACTGATATTCTTAGGTTGAATTGTCAAAAGTCCGCAATGCATAGTCTGCGATTGGCTCGAAATCATTCTAGTTCTGAACATGAACGGCTTGTGTATGAAGGATGGATATTGTATGACACTGGCCATCGTGAAGAAGCACTGGCAAAGGCTGAGGAGTCCATTTCACTTCAAAGATCATTTGAAGCATTTTTCCTAAAAGCTTATGCTTTAGCAGACTCAAATCTTGATTCTGAGTCTTCAACGTATGTAATCCAGCTTCTGGAGGAAGCACTTAGATGCCCTTCAGATGGCCTTAGAAAAGGACAAGTAAGTATCACCTTTGGAATAACGTTTGATCTTGGCATCTAATCTTCAGTTTATTCAGTTTGGTAGTTTTGTTTTCCTGCAGGCACTAAATAACTTAGGAAGTGTCTACGTAGATTCTGATAAGCTGGATCTTGCTGCTGACTGCTACACCAATGCACTAAACATTAAGCATACACGAGCACATCAGGGTCTAGCACGAGTGTATCACCTTAAAAATCAGCGGAAAGCTGCTTATGATGAGATGACAAAGCTGATAGAGAAGGCTCGCAACAATGCCTCAGCTTATGAGAAACGTTCAGAATACTGTGATCGTGACATGGCAAAGAGTGATCTAAGTATGGCGACACAATTAGATCCATTGAGGACATATCCATACAGATATAGGGCAGCAGGTACGATGCAAATTTATTCGTCTTTGCTTAGTCCATGGACTCCATGCCTTTATTTGTTGTTTATGTTTGAGTCTTGATGCATGCTTGCTGTTTTTGCTGCTATTAAAATATATTGAGACTCCCTGTGAATGTTAAATCTACAATCTTTAGGCCTTAACTTACTGTAGATCTGTCATGTCAATTAATTAACCTAGAGCCTAGAATATACGTCCAGGTATTCATGGGATGGGCAGTTGAGTGGTCCATTTTGCTCGAGTGAGTTTGAGTTTCAGCTGCTATGATTTGGACAATTTAAGGGGATTTAGTTCAGGTCATTTGAACCAAGTTTTTTTTGTTTTTTTCTCTCTTCTAATCACTGTATTCTTCAGCTCGAAGTTTATCAATTGCTTGTAATTGATTCTAACTGTGTTTGTCGACCTGAGCTTTTACTTATACCCCCTGCCTGAATTTGTCTTAGCTTTCCCAACAACTTCTTGGTAGTGTATCTCTGTGGTACAGTGGTACCTAAAAAATGATGGTTAACATACTGGGATTGCACAGCCGGAAATTTGTCATTATCTGACCAAAACGTAAGATTTTTTAAGAAACAAGAAAGCAAAATTTCTGCTGAACAGTTTCATGTTGATGGTGGAACCTAGGTTGTGGTCATAAGCTCCATTACTTGTACAGTTTTGAGTCCTTTATTTGTCTATGAGAGTGAAATAGAGATAATGTTGTCTTTATGGGTGTGTGAGAACTACTAACATGGAAAATGTGTCCACCAGTTTTGATGGATGACCACAAAGAAGCAGAAGCTATAGAAGAGCTGAGTAAGGCCATAGCTTTCAAGCCAGATCTCCAGCTTTTACATCTTCGAGCAGCATTCCATGAATCTATGAATGACTTTGTGTCCACTGTCCGGGACTGTGAAGCAGCTCTCTGCCTTGACCCAAGCCATGGCGACACTCATGAACTATATGGTAAAGCACGGGAGCGTGTTAATGAACAAAGGTGATAATCACTGAGTCATTGGTCTTGACCTTCTGGAGGCGTTATAAATCTTTCAAGGCCTGAAATTGTCAGCACAGTTAATCTCTTGGATTTTGTCCCTAGAAAGTCCAATTGTAGATCTCCATGGTCTTCGAAAGGGATTTAAAAAAAAACTGGGAGCAAAGAGAAAAATCTGGGTCATAAAGGTGGAAATAGAGGAGCAAGATAGCATGTAAATATGTCATCTGTCATTTGATTGCATCAATTTATATATTTAAGTAGAGCACAGACTCGTTGCTGCTACTGTCACATATACTACACAAAAGGCGGGAGCAGAGTTAACCATGGCGGAAAGTCTTGTACATGATATTTTGGCTTGTAATGTGTGAGTGTTTATTCAATTTTAGATGTCTCTGCCATGTGTGGAATTTTGCCAAGCAGTGATACATGTTGTGATCTTGTCATGCTGTTCTCTCATTTGCTGTGTAAGCTTCATGGTTTTTCTGTTAAGACCAACCGGAAAGTCAAATATTTTCATAGAAGCTTCAGGGTGCCAAAATTCAGAGAACTCTTTTCCATCTTTATTTCTCGGATTTTCGCCCCTTCATCTTTACTAGCTTTGATATTTTGCGGCAGAGATAACAGACGGTACAACTCAAGTTGTATTTCCTTTCTGGAAAAAAAGGAATGGAAATGTATGCTAGTGAAACATCCCTATAATGACCTACAGTATATTAACTGCTATGCTAAGTATTAATGCAAGTCAAGGATGATCTCCATTTCAAGAATGTAGGTAGAGACCTGTGTTGAGCTACTGGTTCCCAGTCAATTTCACACAAAAGGGTATTTCTTTCTACCTGTGATCATGTTGAAGTGAGTTTAAGTTTCCACGGATTGCATGGGATACTCATAAATTCCAACTGTCCAACCATTACTTTACTCAACTGCCTTCTACCACTTCCTCCTTGTCACTCAACTTGAGCTCCAGATCTTTCAATATATGCTATCAGAAGTAGGAATTTGAAGATGCTTTAGAAGCAAAATGTCCTAGAATGCTGAACTTCAATGCACCACTCCTCTCAACAAGGCGTCCCGGAAAATCCAGGAACACTAGATTACATGGCAGGTCGTTGAGTGCGAGTGAAGAAAGAGTTCCCTTTTCGTGGGAACAAGCTCCCGGCAAGTCCAAGTATCCGAACACCACTGACGATAGCCATGACGGCGACACACCCCGGCCGAAGCTGCCACCAGGCTGGTGGCACTGGCACCGGCCTCTTCAATCAACAAACATTGTTGTTCCGGACAAAGAGAATGATCAGGAACTTCATGACCGCGATGAGGGATGTGATGCTGATATTGATGATGATGTTGGTGCAGTTGACTACAATCATGTAGATGATGTTGATCTCGACGATGAAGCCTTCTCCGATGCCATTGACGTGTTCTCATTGTCAGAGGCTATAGACATTGTGGAAAAGAAAGCACAAAGAGAACATGATCACTTGGATGCTCTGAAGTTGAAGCTCGCAGAGTCCAATGAGATGAACCAACTCTCTCCAAACTTCATAATCGAACGCTTTCTTCCAGACGCTGCTGCACTGGCTGCATCATCTGCTCTAAATCTAAGTGCACCACAGAACAATTCAAACCAGGAATTTTGTTATCCGTGGAACTACCCTGAACCGGAGGCTTTCGTGTCAAGAACCATCGGGCAATCTCCACCTAAAGGTTGTGGTTTCTTCCCATGGCGCATGAAGCAGCACAAGCTTTGTGGTATAAAGAGCCCTGTAGTGTGTTCACAACAACCTCATTCTATTGTAAAACACAAAAAACATTAGCTCATAAGCATAACTTACAAGGTTTAGTAGTCCTTGTATAGTATAGTATGGCACAGTATATACATATGATGATATGGAAGTTTCTTGTTCTGGCTGTTGTGGTTTCTCTATCTGTAAAATGGTACACTCGTTCTGCTTCTTCATTCATATCAGTCTGTATGATAGTGTTATGATGCATGTAAAAGATAGATTATTGGTGCTTATTGTGCTGGTACTAAATAATATACAAATTGCTTCGAATTGAATGCACCATACACTAGCATTTTGTACTCAATTTGACAATTTCCCAAGTTTCTCATCTCATTTAGACATTCATATTACAGAAGCATAGTTATTCCAACATGTCGAAAATGTTCTCTCGAGCTCACGTATCTTGTAACGCACAGATTATTAACATCGTGGATAGTTTTCGTGTTCACCTTTTTGATGAATGCCGAATGAGCTCGTTCATTCAAGGAACGGAAGTAAGAATATCTTCACCTATGAAGCGAACAAGAACTCTTTTCTAAGATGGCTATATAGTCACCGGCATAATATATATATATATATATAATTATCTTCCCCCTCCTGGCGACGCGCGATGACGGCGCGGATGGTGCCAGCCGTGCTCCCCCTCTCGGTGCTCGTGTCTGTACTGGCCGGAGCTCCAGTACTGGCCTATGGCGACCAAAATCTGGAAATTTCCAGAAATTTTAAGATTTTGGCTACCATAGGCTTGTATTAGAGCTCTAGCTAGTATAAATAGGAGCGCCGGGATGGGGGAGCACAATCAGTACCATTCGTGCTATCGTTGCGCGTCGCCAGAATGGACTAATCCGGATGGTCTTAACGTTTGGAGCTACGAAGCTTTATATATATAATTTTTTTTACATTAATCCATGTGACGCCCCATAGATTCAAAACAAGAAGGGTGAGCATACTTTTCAATTTATGCCGACAATTATATATGTCAGCTATTTAAAATATTAGCTTTGTCCACCGAAGGGATTGTGAGTAACAAGTGCATCTTCTCATTAAAAAATTTGTTTCTTAATTTTCAAGTTCTCAGATTCACTTGTCCCTCACAATCCTTTAAAAATTGTCTTTGTAGGTGAGCAACCATTTTCAAAATATATGTTCGTTCATCAGGGCCGGCCCTAAGGGATTCGAAGCCCAGTGCGAAAAAATGGGCCTTATACAAATATTTGTCAAGTTGAACTCCTTAATTCTTGCAATGGGTCTTCTTCATAATGAAATGAGAAGATCAAAAATTGAGAGAAAAAGATAAAAGAATGAAAAAATAGTGAGGTTTTCTTAAAACAATGCAACTAAGAAGGTCAAAAAAAGAAAGAAAAAGCAGAAGTAAGTGATCGATAAATGTCGAATAAATTTTATTTGTGTGGTTTTACTTTTTAAAATATATCAAATTTAATTATTAATAAATAAGTAAAAAAAATTAGAATTTTGGCCTTGAGCCCAGTGCGGGTGCGCTGCCTGCACTTCCCAAGGGCCGGCCATGTCGTTCATTCGAAATATACTTTAAAAGCTACAAACGAGATTCTGATACACAAGACAAGTAGAGCTACATTTTTAGTTGGAAATAACATAGAGCCCAAAAGGCCAAAACCCGTATATACTCCATCCGAGGATAACAATTATAGTACATAAGATGGCAACGATAATTATAGCCTGATTGACCCTTCAAAGAAGAAGAATAAATTTACAAACATTTCTAAATCCAACCATTTTGAATTCATCTTTCATTTCGGTAATGTACTATGCATCAGTGGTGGTTTAATAGAATGTAAATAATACAATATCTAAAACTATAAAAAAAATTCATAAGTGTGTAAATACATTGAATCGTCTATTTTCTTTTTTAATGTCACAAATATTCGCATTCATTTCCCTCTTTCGAAAGGTTGTAAGTACATAAAATCATCCGTTTTCTCCACTAATATCGTCCGATTTTCCCACTACAAATTACTTATTTTCCTCCCCACTACGAAATTCTCGTCACAATTATTCGCATTCATTTCCTTTTTCCACATTCACACTAGTTTTGGTAGTTCTTATGAATTTCAAAATATAACTGAAAAATAAAACACGCCCTTGCTCTGTAAACGAGTGATGTCTGATGGGTCACACTCACTGACTGAGATTCTCAGATGACCCCAAAACGGAAAATCTCTAATTTGAAATTCGATTTTATCCTCTCACGAACCAAAACGACTCGCACGTGAGAGATTTCAAAAACACACTAGGGTTTCCCAAGAGCGGTGAGCCCGGGCAGCCTTGCCCGCTCGTTCTTAAATAAATACTCTATTTCCATAAAAACCAGTCGACCCATTTTCCTCTCTCCCCTCCCGCTCCTTCACTCCATTCGAAATTCGCTGACCTCTTCAAATCGCCGATACCATCCAAACCCTAACCTCCACCGCCCTTCCCTCTCTCCCTCTCTCTCTCCTTCTCCGTCGTCGCAGCCTAGAAGGAGGACCAGCCGCGGTCACCCACTTGCGCCGCCGAAGTAGGGTTTTCAGAGCTGTACTCGCCGCCGCGTCATCGGCGCCGATTGGAGGTAGTCGTCTTTGCTTAATCTCGATGTTATGGTTTTGATTTTACTTCGCTGTGTGTAGATCTAGTGTTTCTTATGTGTTTGGAATTGGATTCGGTTTGTTATGAGTAGGATAGTTGTGGCGGCCATGCTTTAGTGAGGTTAGGGTTTTTGATTCTGGTTTAATGCGGTTTTGTTGTGGTTTCAATATTATGATGTGTGTAGATTACTGATGTCAACTTATCGATTTTGGTATTTGGGGGTTTTAGGGTTTAACTATTTGAATGGTTTCAAAAGGATGTGGATGTTGTTTTCGTGTTAGTTTCGGAGGTAGGATTTTGTAATTCAAGCTAATTTTGCATGATGATAAATGGAATTGAGCTTCTTCGATGTTGTACTGTAGAAATTGATAGTTGGGATTGTGTACTGGTTGCATTTTATTTGGTGAGATGTTAATTGCATGGCGCAGTGTGTGCACTTTACACCTTGAGGTAATGCAGGAAGCAGGTTTGGGTTGATAAATGGACATCTTTAAAACACAGATAGAATTTTTTTATATTTGTTTTGCTACAGTGTCTATTTCATGATAGAGCCTCGGAATCTTTCTTGTCCCGAACCATTATTTTCTTGTTTAAAGGGACTGTGAGCTTCTTGAATACATATATATAGTTTTGGTTTTGTGATCCTTGTGCAATAATTTATGTCTGGTTATCTGATCTTATATTTCCTTTGGTGTTTTTATTTTTGTCAGTGAGGAAAAGAAATGGCCATGGAGATCACTCAGTATCTATTAGCAGCTCAATCAGCAGATGCAGGATTACGTACTCAAGCGGAGTCTTCTCTGAGGCAATTTCAAGAGCAAAACGTTCCTGCTTATCTTCTGTCGCTGTCAGTTGAGCTAGCCAACAATGAAAAGCCAATTGAATCCCGGAGGTTGGCTGGTATTGTTCTGAAGAATTCCCTGGACGCTAAAGATGCTGTTACAAAGGAACATCTTGCTCAACAATGGATGACTGTTGATATTGCTTTTAAATCCCAAATCAAGGAAAGGCTGTTACTGACACTTGGGTCATCTGTGCGAGAGGCAAGGCACACCTCTGCTCAAGTTATTGCCAAAGTTGCTTCTATTGATATCCCCCGGAAAGAGTGGCCTGAGCTAATTGGATATTTGCTCAATAACATGACTAAGGGAGATAGCTCTGGTGATTTGAAACAGTCAACCTTGGAAACTCTTGGCTATATATGCGAGGAGATATCCCATAGTGATCTTGGGCAAGACGAGGTGAACTCTGTTCTTACAGCTGTTGTGCAAGGAATGAACCTTGCTGAGAATAGCCCTGAAGTCCGTCTTGCTGCAACAAAGGCTCTATATAATGCCTTGGAGTTTGCTGAGACAAACTTTCAAAATGAGATGGAACGAAATTACATCATGAAGATGGTCTGTGAAACAGCACTGTCGAAGGAGGTGGAGATTAGGCAGGCGGCTTTTGAGTGCCTTGCTTCAATTGCTTCTACATACTATGACGTGCTTGAGGCATACATGCAAGCTCTATTTGAGCTTACTTCAAACGCTGTAAAGGGGGATGTAGAGCCTGTTGCCCTCCAAGCGATTGAGTTTTGGAGCTCCATTTGTGATGAAGAAATAGAACTGCAAGAGTATGACACTGATGATGTCGGGGAGTCTGGGTATCCGCATTCACGTTTCATAGAAAAATCTCTATCATATCTCGTTCCAATGCTGCTGGAAACTCTGCTGAAGCAGGAAGAAGATGTAGACCAGGATGATGGCATCTGGAATATATCAATGGCGGGTGGGACATGCCTAAGACTTGTTGCACGAACTGTTGGTGATGCAGTTCTTCCTCTGGTGATGCCATTTGTGGAGGACAACATCGGGAAACCAGATTGGCGATGTCAGGAAGCAGCAACATTGGCATTTGGCTCAATCCTTGAAGGCCCATCCATCGAAAAGCTATCTGTACTGGTCCATTCAGGTTTAGATTTCCTATTGAGGTTGATGAAAGATGGAAACAATCATGTCAAAGACACTACTGCCTGGACTATCGGCCGTATATTTGAGTATCTGCACAGTCCTGCCGATGGCTTTTCTGTCATCTCCTCAGATAACCTTCCCAAAGTAGTGGAAGTATTGTTGGAATGTATTAAGGATGCTCCAAATGTTGCTGTTAAGGTTTGTTGGGCAATATATAAGCTTGCTGAGGGGTATGAGGATGCTGGAAGGCACTCATCGCTGTTTACCCCTTATATCCATAGGATCATTGAAGGTCTTCTCTTTGCTGCCAGTCGGACAGATGTGGATGATTCTAGATTGAGGTCTGCTGCTTATGAATCATTGAACGAGGTAGTGAGGTGTTCCAATGTGAAAGAAACATCACACATTATTAGAGAACTACTCCCTGTGATTTTACAGAAGTTGAGTCAGACTTTAGAGCTTCAGATTGACAAGGAAAAGCAAGCCGACTTGCAGGCTTCTCTTTGTGGTGTCCTCCAGGTTATAATCCAGAAAGTCAGCAGTGCTGATGATTTGGAAACCAGGTCTATTATATTATCTCAGGCAGATCCGATAATGCTTTTGTTTCTTAATGTCTTTGCTTGCCGAAGCTCTACTGTGCATGAGGAAGCAATGCTTGCTATTGGTGCCCTTGCTCATGCTACTGGACTTGAGTTTGCCAAATACCTTCCTGAATTCTATAAGTATTTGGAGATGGGATTGCAAAATTATCAGGAATATCAAGTCTGTTCTATTACAGTTGGTGTAGTTGGTGACATTGTTCGTGCCTTGAATGACAAGGTATTGCCGTATTGTGACGGGATCATGCAACTTCTTTTGGCAAATCTTTCCAGTGACACTATTGACCGGTCTGTCAAGCCTCCAATATTCTCTGTCTTTAGTGACATAGCTCTCTCAATAGAGGAGAATTTTGAGAAGTATGTTCCCTATGTAGTGCCAATGATGCAGAGAGCGGCAGAGGTTTGTGCTGGGATGGACTCTAATGATCTTGATCTACAGGAGTACGGCAACCAGCTGAAGTGCAGTATATTTGAAGCTTATTCTGGTATACTTCAGGGATTTAAGAGTTCAAAGTCTGAGGTCATGTTGCCCTATGCATCACATCTCTGGCAGTTTATTGAACTGGTTTTGAGGGAGCAAAACAGGTATGCCTCTCTCTCTCTCTCTCTCTCTCTCTCTCTCTCTCATACACACATTATGAATATGATTTTGATCTTTGCCGTTCCTTGTCTTGCAGGGATGTCCAGCTGACAAAAGCCTTAGCTGCTGTGATGGGTGACCTTGCAGATGTTCTTGGCACAAATACAAAGGCGCTGTTTGGGGACCTGAAAGCCTGTGCAGACTTTTTGGGTGAGTGTCTTGGATCTGATGATGATGATTTGAAGAAAACTGCCACTTGGACCCAGGATAGGATTAAGAGCATCCTTGTTTCATGAGTCAAAGCTCCTGGTTCATTTGTAAGTACTGATGACCTCAGTGAATCCCAAAGGTCCCTAGGAAGGTAGGAGTTGCATAGATTTTGTATGAATATCCCCTTTGCATTCTGGGCGTAAGTTCTGTGATGTTTTTAGTTTTCATCTTTCAAGTTTTAAGAATCAACTCTATTGGTCACCATGGAGGTAGCCTGTTATTATTCTTATTATTATTGTGGAACTCTGTTTAGTGTAATAGATCATCCACTGATCAGTGGGTTTGAGTCGGCGTATGTTTCTCGTTCTATATTCTTTTGGTTTAATCATGTTCTTCTTTGCGTTTGTTTTGGTCAAGCCAAAACTCTTAAGCTTATAGGTGACTGATATCAATAGGCAATCGTATGATGGATCCATCTGATTTTAGTTTATAGTTTTGTATCCTGTTCCCGTTTGTTTTTGATTTGTTTTGCATGAGGAAATATATGCCGATTTTCTTGTTTGTTGTTTTTTCTGATCGGATGCTTAGAAAATTCTGTAAATCTATTTTTGATCTTTAATGGTCGCTTGCATTAATGGTCATCAGCCAATACAGAAGTAATGATGTTCTTTACCAAAGAACTGTATAAAAAGAAACAAATAGCAACTGCTATCTGCCAGAACCCATGGAACTGGTAGAGGTGCCACCAAAGGACGATGATTGATACGACGATATGTTAGAATCAGAAGATATGACCTTCATAAATCTCGAGTTCAATTCACTGATGCTATCCGATTCAAGTAGGTTCCAGTTATCGACATGAGGAAGCTGTTCATCCCCATTGAGATATCGAACTACTTGTCTCATGGTAGGTCTAGCTTCTGGCTTGAAGTGAGAGCAAAGCAAACCCAGCTCAAGAATCAGCTCCATCTCTTTCACAACATAGTGACCTAACTTTGGATCTACTGTGTCAAATACACGACCCGCTTGATACTTTTCCATCACCCAGTCCGCCAGTATGAATTGATCCGAGCGGCCTGAGCCGATTGGTCTTTTCCCAGTAGCAACTTCAAGAAGCAAGATGCCATATGCAAACACGTCCGAGGCTGCTGAGGCCTTCCCTGTTCGAGCCAATTCTGGCGCAATGTACCCGATTGTGCCAACCACGCCTGTGGTGTGTGATATTTCTCCATGATCATATAGCCTTGCAAGGCCGAAGTCGCTTAGCCGAGCATTCAGGTCTTCATCTATCAAGACATTGCTGGACTTGACATCTCTGTGAATCACCACTTGCTCCCATTCTTCATGAAGATACAACAATCCTGAGGCAATGCCTTTAAGGATGTTGAACCTTTGTTGCCAGCTCAACAGCAGTTTGTCATTCGGATGGAAAATGAGTGCATCAAGGCTTCCATTTGGAATGTAATCGTAGACTATAAGGAGGTCGTTCTTTTTCTTACACCAGCCTTGTAGATTTACCAAGTTCTTATGCCTTAGCCTTCCCAAGCTCTCTATTTCTGCGGCAAACTCCCTCATTCCTTGGATTCCATTTCTTGATATCTTCTTGACTGCAACTTGACATCCAGTAGAAGGCAAAGTACCCTTGTAAACTACACCGAATCCGCCAGCTCCAATCACATTAGAGTCTTTAAAACCCTTGGTTGCTGCATGGAGATCCTTGTACTGGAACCTGTGAGGACAATCAATCTCCCAATCTTCCAGGGTCTCAGAAGGCATCAGTCTTCTATACAATGTAAAGATGAACAAAAGTGCCAACAACAAGAAGACCACAACAGACAAGGCCACAATAACAGCCTTAATTTGGGGACTGTAAGAGGATGATGAACTTTTCTCTTTTGCTGGGATAGGAAGATTGGTAAGATTGAGTTTACTTGCTTTTTCATCCACTGCAAAACTCCATGCGATTATATAATGAGAGCTCGACCCGTTATCTCCTGTGGAAGCTGAAAAGCCGGCATACATAGTCTCTTGAAGCACAGAAGATAGATTGATACCAAGAGAGATTAGAGGTTTGGTTGGTTTCCCCTTATTAATAGGAGATATTGTCACATTCAAAAGTTGAGCCTTGCCATCATAGTCTATCCAAGCATGTATAAGATCACCACCCTCCATCTTCAATTCTTCTTTGTGTGATTCTGTGTCATAGTAAGCAGCTGGTTCAGATACCTTAGAATAGACGCTGTTGATGTTGATACCAACATGGTTACCATCTGAATCCGAGCTCTGGTTGTAACCATTGACCGTGTCGAATTCAACAGCAAGGATATGGTTGGAGGTTTTGTTGTCGTTTGAAGAGTTGAAAATTCCGAAGTAATGGCCGGCTTGAGCCCCAGGGAAACTCGGAGAGGGAGACAATGTGAAGGCTAGGCCAAAGCCACCGCTGCCGGAGCTTGGGGAGACTATGGCAAATACAATCTCTGTACTGAACGAAGAAGCATTTGGGGAACCTTTATCATACATGGTTATCGGTTTGTTATAGAATGCATGGCCTATAACATTACGTGTTGTGTTAGTGAGTCTGATCATACCAGAGGGTTTCACTATGGAAGCTCCTTCAAGTTTCAGGTTCCCCTCACTTCCATTGAAGCCATTGAACAATAAATTTTCTCCTTGAGAGAGAGAGCAAATGCGTAAGAAGAGAAGGAAAGCTAAAAAAGTTGCCAAAGCCATTGGAGATGGGGATTTGAATTCTAAAAACAAGAACAGGAGTTTAATGTAGCACATAAGAAGATGAAGAAAGACTTGAAATGGTCAAGGTCTAGAGCTTGGATATAAAAATGGTACCCTGTTACTTGGGAGATATGAGTTCTTAAGCACATTGCAGTACTCAACTGCAATTGGAATGGAGATTATTATACACATACACATTTTCCGCGTTGGAGGGAGTATTGAATCTTTTATGCAATCATAGACTCAAATGCCAATATGCCATGTCGCCACCATTGACTTGCTCAAACTTTCTCTATGTAATAGAAGAAAGGGACTCGAGTGCTTCTCACCTTATTTAAAGAGATAAGTCTGCATTTTGTCTACCACATGTACTTATCGCCAGAACCAGTGGCTATGGCTGGTTCGGGCTTTCAATTTGGGACAAGATGACCGCAATGACTAGAAGAGGAACAAGGCGGCTATCACGCTAAGAATTCAAACTAAGATGAAATGACAACGGCATGTGATGTGAGCTATGGGGAAGTCATTGGGTAGAGCCGTTGTGCCGTGGCAGTGATGGCACGCCTTGCAATCAGCACCTAGCTGGTGATGGGTGTGCTGCTCGGCATTTCGCCAAGCCATTATAGGAATATTGTGGAGAAATTAATTTGAAATGTCTTATTTTAAATGAAGGGTAAATTCCTCCTATGGTATCTGATGTTTGGCTACTTAGACAATTTGGTACCTGATGTATGAAAGCGGACAATTTAGTACCTAAAGTTCTCAAATTTAGGCCATTTTAGTACTTATGTCAATTTTGACCATATTTTAAGGGTTATTTCTGTCATCTTATCTCAACTTTACTTCATTTTTTTATAATACCTCCTAATTGCCTCTAAGTTATCACTAAAAATTTGATAACTCATCCACTTAGTATCTGTGATGATTTACGTATATAAGTTTTCATAATGTAGTTATCAATCTAAATTAATTTTAATTATAAGTAATTAAAAAAAATTGATAAAAATTACAATTGCATAAAGGCAATTTATTTCCTTTGCATAAAATAATTAGGATACAATAAGTATATTAAGAAAAAAATTTATTTTCGATATATGCGGAGTAGATGCTAAGTGGAGTAGATATATCAATTTAATTATCTCCAAAGAGAGGCAATTATATGAAGAAAATGAAGAAAAATGTGAATTTAATGAGTTTAGAACTAGAATGACGGAAATAACCCTAAAAATATGGTCAAAATCGATAGCAGTACCAAAATGGCCTAAATTTGAGAACTTTAGGTACCAAATTGTCCGCTTTCATACATCAGGTACCAAATTGTCCAAGTAGCCAAACATCAGGTACCATAGGAGGAATTTACCCTTAAATGAATAGTTATTTCACTCACGTAAAAAGTGTAAAACATGATTGTCTTACGATGTATATTAGGATTTTTTAAAAATTAATGCTTTTAATAGTATATTCCTAGTTTCCCACATCAAGTTACAATAGTTCATTACAGGGGCGGATCTAGCCTATTTTTGGGGTGACTCAAGCATCCCCAAGCTCAAGACAAGGAAAAAATATCTAGTTTTTAAAATCTTTTTTTCCTAGGATTACCCTAATCTCCATAGCCAAACATCCCCAAAATAACCAATGATACTCATTTGATTCTCTTCCAAACCTTACTCTTCTTCCTCAATAGCGTGTCCTTAGCCAAGTATCTCTTATTCTAGAATGTCAGCTAGGTTAATTACTAGCTAGTACGTTGCTTATTTATTCAAATGTATTTGTATTAGATTTTGACTATGTACACCGTTTTGTTTGATATATATGATTATTATTTTTCAATGAATATAGGTGTCTATTAGACTAAAATGACAAATTTGAGTCCAAATCAAAGCGATCGAAAAAAAATGACTTCATGAAATGTCCTATCTACGAGTCCAGATCTAAATAATATTCACTTCTTATATTTCTTAAGATTTATTGATCAACTGCAATCTTTAATTCAGTTTCCATTGGTCATTTCTTAACCTTTCGAATCGCTACTAAAATGCTAGCTTTTGTAAATGATTCTGGATTACGATGTGCTACATGAATATTTATTTAGTTAGGTTACGTTATTTGTATATAAGCATTAGAAGAGTAAGCCTCATTATATTCATTGACTAGGTAGATCGATTTTGATTTCAATTAGTAAAATTTTTTTGCACCGTCGAGATTCTCCATTATTTTTTTATTGTTAAGTTCAAGTATCCCAAATAATCCAATCTTGAATCCGCCCATTCATTATGTATAACTATATTAGACTCATTACATGCATGATAAACAAAATGACAAAAACAAGATTTCTACCACGTGTAATCGCGAAATCTATGCATCATATATTTCAATAAATGTCTACTAATTATTAAATTTTATTAATTACGTGGGTGATCAAATAAATTTAAAAATTGAAAACGTCGATTTAAAATGAGAATGAAAAGAGGAAGCTTCCTTTCAAAAAAGAAAAAAGAAAAGAGGAAGTTGTACTGTATTTTCTGGACATTTCTTTAAACTGAAATCAACAAATATTATGTTGAATGACTTGGATGTTCTAGTTTAGGAAATGGCCGATCGAGTCTATCAATTAGCTAAACCGTATGAAGTGTTAACAATCCGCATATTATTATTTTGCACTAACCAGTCATGTGTTTAGACGTGCCTGTTTTTATACTAAACTGTGCAGTAATCATAACTTGGCCAAACAACCTCAAGTTCAACCGTAGTGTTATAATATCAATCATTGGAGTCTTGAACCATTTTTCTCCACGTCAAAGTCAACTATGCTGCCTATGCGTGTGTAATCTTGACAAGTTTAGTTGTATTAGTATGGCATCAGCTGCCGTCAAGGATGATCGAGTTGCAGTCTCTCGATCGAACTCCTAGTCTTCCTGAGATGGCCTCTAAGGCTTGAACTCTTGAAGTGTGATAGCTCGATCTTGTTCAACGCAGACCTGAATTTTTCATACAAGGTCTCAAACGCACCACATCATTGAAGTTTTACCAGTTCGATCTAGAAGTCTATTAGTGGAACGATTCATATAAGTGCAAGACTACCTAGATCGAGTATTTCCGGTACTTGAGAATTTTCGATTCGTTCTTGAAATATATTCGAATGATCAACGACTTCTACCAATTGTCGGGACTCGGGACTCGGGAGGTCGACTGATAGAGGCTTATACCGGTGGGTAAGGAAAGTAGGTTGACAGGACATGTCACATGAGCTTAATGGTGTGGGAAAATTTAATTGATATGAGATTCACGATGGCCATGTCTACGAGGTAAACAAGACATCTTCTGGGCGCGAGGAGTCTTAGTCGCCTTCGGCTCGATTTTTATTCGTTGTAACTTGAATATTGCTGGGAGGCATATACAACCATCGACGTGGGTTTATAAAGAAAAAACACTTGCTGACGATGAAAAGGTGTTTTGCTGGTCATATTGGAGTTGTCTTACTGATCATCTTGTAGTTGTATAGTAATTCCTTCTTTCTTTTCTTGACCAAATAAACAGTAAATCCTTGAATATCTAAACTCATGATCACTATTTATATATGAGAAGTCTTGAACAAGATAACATGATGTATGGATTGTATGCATGAAAGGCTCGTAAAACATGCATAAACTGATTACGTGGACCTTTCTGTCTTCGGAAATTCATCCCATTATAGCTAGGGAATTCATATATTCTTGATTTGGAAAATGAGCTCCTTAACTACTCATTAGGGTAATTAGTTACTTATCATCCAAAACAAAAAATGTAATCATTAACTTCATTTCTTCTCATACAAGGCATGCACGTACTGCCCTCCCCACCTGAAACCTCATAACAAATCAGTACGTATAGATTCCAATATTAACGCAGTATTCAAGCAAACCCTTCAACTCTTTGACTCTTGAATTAGGCATGCCTTTGCTTCTATTATGTATTTTAGTTCAGTTTATAGTAGAAGAAAACAGCGAAAACTTTCTTAATTAATATTATGATTGATAATATATTCAGAAGTTTTATGACATTCCTCTACATATAAAAACCCGGTTCCACGTAAAAGTTAACTGAAGTATTAACATATATATTAATATCAATATCAAACTAACAGATAAGGGAAATGTCTTCGGCTGGAAACCTTGACCAAATTAAACTCGATTATTTTACTTATCCTCAGGTTTGTCTTATAAAGTTTTTTGGATAAGAAATATCTTAATATCTTGCTTGACCGAAAAATAAACATGGTTTGGAGAGTTGTTTTATTCATTGACCGATTATATGGATCGACTTTGCTGTGTTTAGATACCAGAGATCAGTTTCTTTCGATCAAGAAACAGAATTTCCTGGCATCAAGAAAGTATTTTTAACTACTTACGGACAAGTATATAGATGAATATACAAACTGCATGATCAGTATATATGCTCGATATATTAATGTGATCTGGCAATGATCTATTTCTTTAAAGTTTAACCCAAGGATAAGATTGAAGATTGACACCTGAGAACCACAACCATGCAACTAACAGAATTTTCCACGAGATGAATCATCATCTATTTTCAAATGGTTCAAAACCAAAACGAAATGAAATTGACATGTAAATCCAGATGTCCAATGACTGCTAAGCTTTCGACACTGATAACGCCCTTAATTAGTATCATGGGATTAGCCAGATACTTACAAATATTAAGGATTTTTCTTGATACTCACCGGTCCACGAAGAAGATTAGCCAGATAATTACAAATTTTTGTATATTATAGGTAAGGAATTTTCTTGGGTACTTACATGTATGTGATACCCACATTTACATATATGACGATATATTTGTAGTCATTGAAAATGAATCGTTATTTAGGTAATTATAATTCTACTATAGGTAATTACTTCATTTATAACATTTTACAAACTTATAAACAAATTGTTGTAAATATAATAATTTTGTTCAATGATATATAAATGTGTAAAATGTGTAATAATTTTGTTGTTAATATCGTAATTTAATTTAATTATATTGTTATTAATATGGTAATTTTCTTCAATTAGTGTTAAATAACAGTTTGGTATACATGTCCGTACCATAACAATCCTATAGATAAATCATAATTCACGTTACTCATCATCACCAATTCAGCAAGCATATATATGAATCAAGAAGGAAGATAGATACCATTTTGTGGCCTCCAAAGCAGGAAAACTCCATGACAATCATCAGATTAGATGAATGACAAGGCATATACGTACAAACATACTATATATCGAGTCTTGTTTACGTGTCTGAATGCAGCCAATATTTGCTGGTAGAGACCTTCATGCTTTGAACATCGATCTTTTCACGTACAAGATCTTTACAAGATATTGTAACTATCTGATATCTCCATCAATGTATTTCATCTAATCTGTCTGTCTAAATGTATAATCTGTTTATACATGTGTCTGTGTGTCAACAGATTTTGGGTTAATTGATGGCTGCAATTTGGAAATGCACGTGGATCTCTCTCTCTCTCTCTATATGTCACGACCCCGAAATTTCAAGTATGAAATTCGAATTCGAAGTCATGAAAAATTCTAAAACAATCTCAATAAATCGAAATCATTTTAATGTCACAGCGGATCATTACTGAGTTCATGGTACAACTCAGTTTAAATTAATTATTACAAACTAAATTTATAATTCAAGCATTATATCAAATGAAAATGTAAAATCCTCTCAATCCTCACCACAAGATAAAATAAAACAACTTCAAGTCTTCAGAGTTGTCCGTCGATTTCCACTAATCCACACCTGCGGAACTATCCCCTACACCATCGAATAGGTGCACCGGGATTGTAAACACAAACCCAGTAAGCTTTGCAGCTCGTATGAGTAAAACAACAATATAACTTACATATAAATGCATAAGAAAATACATAAAGCATCCATCATAAATGCACTCATGAATCATTGAACGGCCCATCTGGTTGTCCAATAATAAATGAAAATATATGTGCTCATGAGAAATCGGGCAACTCCTCTTTTTACCTAAATACATTTATAATACGGATACTCATGAGTGCTGGTACACCTCTGTTACTCCTCATGTTAGTACACCGCTCGATATTGGGCAACCACTTGCTACCAAATATCCAAAATATGGATACTCATAAGCGCTGATACCTAAGTAGCACGGACACGGACACTGACACGATTCGATACGTAAACACGACATATAGAAATTTTTTTAGACACGGGCACGTGGTGGACACGTTAATTAAAATTATTTTAATATATATATATTTATTAAAAAAATTAATTTAAAATTTCAAAATATTTAGATGTATATATATTAAAGTGTGCATAAATATAACGAAAACTGAATCTGTTGTAATGGTTGAGGAGTTGTTGAGTGCCTTGGATGATCAAGGTCGAATCCCACCACAAACATTCTTATTTTTATCATGAGTTTATCTCTTTATATTTATTAAAGTGTGCATAAATATAACAAAAATTGAATCTGTTAGAATGGTTAAGGAGTTGTTGGGTGCCTTGGAAAACCAAGGTTCGACTCTCACCATAAGCACTTTCACTTTTATGATGAGTTGGTGCATGTCCGCGTGTCCGATGCGGATACTCACGTGTCTGATGCGGACACTCGCGTGTCCGGGCCGTGTCCAAAGTGAGTTCGTGTGTCCGAGCGTGTCTGTATCCGTGTCCGTGTCGGATACGCAATATGGACCCTAGAAGCCGTGTCCGTGCTTCATAGGCTGGTACACCTCTGTTACTCCTCATGTTAGTACCCCGGCAGACAGACTAAAGCTCTAACTGTATCGCAACTATCGTCCGGCCAAGGCTAGGTTCCGACATGCCAATACGTCCGAAGACAGATCCACAAACCACAAAATGTTTTAACATAGCTCAAGTTAAAACCATGTACAAATAATCATCACATGATATTTTACAAATCAAGGTGACATGCTCAAATAAATAAATATCAACGCTATAATGAACTTATTCGCAAACGGAAATTATGACATTATATAATATAACAAACCATATATATGTACCTATTTTACCAATTATACACATACACAATCCGCTATATCATATACATATCATGGTTCATTCCTTTTAATTAAGCGTAATTATGAATCTCCGCAAGGGTAGATTCGTCACTGTGAGGTTTTACTCACCTTATATTCCTGAGCGTAATTTCCACAATTCCAAACTCGAATCCTTTACTTGTTGTGTCGATCACCTAGAATAGATAAGAAGTGAATTTAGAAGGGTTACGTAAAACCTTAAATGCCGAAACATTAATAATGTTTTACTGTTCAGCAATTTCTGGTTTGTACGAAATCACTGTTCACATAAATACTATTCACGTATTACTGTACAAATACATATTAATTACGTATTCTTGTACGAGTAATACTATTTACGTATTCATGTACATACATGTACTATTCCATCGTAAATATTGTCTCAGTAAATAATAATTAACGATTTACCCTTTAGAAATTACTTTTACAATTACTGTACGTAAATTACATTTATATTTACTGTACGTAATTTACTTTTTATATTTACTGTACGTAAAATAATTTTACATTCACCGTACGTAATATAATTTTACAAAACTTTAATGTTTCAAAATCAATGTTCACGCGCCACCTCCGGCACACCACGCGCCGCCCACAGTGGCAGTACATGGGGCCCACGCGCCACTTCTAAAACTGGCGCATAGTTCGCCACCGCTGCCCAAAACTCATCTCTTTTTCTCCCCCCTTCCCCTCCACGGCCCAAGGCCGCCCCTTGCACTCCTCACGCGCCGCCTAAGGCGGCGGTATTCTCTCCACCTCCACCTCCTCCAATCCTCCACCAAAACGACCCAAAATCCATCAACAATCAGTCTCAACCATCAATTACAAGAAATCTTACCTAGATCTTACGTTGGAGCCACCAGAACGTCGTCGAAGAGGGTTAGATCGCCGATCGTGGTCGATTTCTTGAAGGATGAGGAGCGGTGCGATTCCGTGTTCCAATCTCCTAGCAGGTGGCTTCGGCGACGAGGATAGGTGATGGTGAGCCGGTCTCCGTGCTCTGGTCTAGCTGGCGACGAAGCTATGACGGCGGAGGGAGGAACGTGTCGAGCTCGGGGTTTGGAGCGGAGAGCCGTGCGAAGCTCTTGAGACCGGCGGTGAGAGCCACGGTGGCCCAGGGGAAGAGATCGCCGACGATGGGTTTTCTGAGGGAGAGAGAGAGAGAAGAGGGAGGTGTGCGCGAGAGAAGGGGTTTCCGAAAATGGAAACCCTAATTCTCACATTTTCCTTTTTATACCCCCTTTTAAAATCAGAAGCTAACTTCCGTCGCTAATAACTTTCGTGTACGATGTCCGATTAGGACGGTGACATGTCCACGAACTCGTATCGACGAACTCTACAACTTTTGTGAAGGAAGTTTTTAGAAACGAACGACGGAGTAAAAAAAATCGACTCCCACGTCAGAGAAAAGTAATGTTTTTCTGATTAGATTTCCGAAGACGGTTTCGTTTTCGATTTTACGACGTTGCGAAGTGTAACAACCCTAAAATTTCGAGCCTAAAAACTCAAAATTTCAAAGTCGTTAAACACTAAACAATTTCAATGAAATCGAAATCATTTAAAATGTACAGCGGATCATTACTGAGTTCTCAATACAACTCAGAAAACCAATTATTATAACCCAAATTTATAATTCAACATTACATAAGATGGAAATGTAATAATCCTCACAATCTCTCACAAAACTCATAAATAAATCCACACCAATTCTCACACACAAATTCACGCTAGAAACCTCACCACAAGCAGGATATGAACGACTTCGAGTCTCCGGAGTCGTCACTCTATCTCTACTGATCAACACCTGCGGAATTATCCCCTACACCATCGAATTGGTGCACCGGGATTGTAAACACAAACCCGGTAAGCTTTTAGCTCGTATGAGTAAAATGAAAATATAATTCGCATATCAATATATACGTAAATTACAAATCAACAAATATAAATGCCCTCATAAGTTAATGGACTGCCCATCTGGTTGTCCCAAAAATAAATGAAATGAAAGTGCTCATGAGAAATCAGGCAACCCTTCTGGTTACCCAAAAACATTTATAATACGGGTACTAATAAACGCTGGTACACATCCGTTACCCCTCACGTAGTACACCGCTGATATTGGATAGTCACCCGCTACCCAACATCCAAAACAATCTGAGTATCCATGAGCCGATAACCACCCGTTACCTCACATGCAGTACTACGGCAGACAGACTAGAGCTCTAACTGTATCGTAACTTTCGCCCGGCCAAAGGCTAGGTTCCGACTTGCCAAACACGTACAATAATCTCACATCATATTGTACCAAAAATCAAGTCCGAAGACAAATCACATTTTAACAATCTCCATGTTAAAATCACATACAATAATCACACATCATATTGTACCAAAAATCACATGCTCGATAAAATCTTGTCAACAAAATGACATCATCACAATAAAATCATAACAGTATATTATATAGCAAAATATATATATATGTATTTATTTACCATTTATACAATACATATATATAATCCACTATATCATATACATGTCATAATTTATAAACACGTCCGAAGACAAAACGTTTAACAAACTCTATATTAAAATCACATGCTCGTCATCGAAATGACCTATTTCAAATGAATTCATAACAGTATATATTATAGCAAACTATATATATATGTACTTATTGCCATTTATACAATATATATATATATAATCCACTATATTGTATACATGTCGTATTTCAATATTTAAAACTCTTGCAAAAATCTTGGAATCACCGCAAGGGTAGATTCGTAAATATGTGAGATTTTACTCACCTTATCGACTCGAGCGTAATTCTACTATTTCTGAAGATAATTCATTTTCTTGATTTATCGATCACCTTGAAAAGATAAGAAAAGAATTTAGAAACGTTTCGTAAACCTTTAAATGCCGAAACAGTAATATTCGGTTACTGTCACTATTCACTGTTACTGTTCACGTATTTACTATTTATGGATTAATGTACAAATACACATCCAATACGTATCTCTGTACGAGTACATACTGTTTACGTATTTCAGTACATATAAATACTATTCAAATGTACGTACTGTCTCAGTAAATAATAATTACCGAATTACCCTTCTAAAAGTACTTTTTACCTTTACTAAAAGTAATTTATATTTACAATTACCGTACGTAAATAAAATTTACATTTACATTTACCGTACGTAAATAAATTACAAAATTACCCTTCCAGAAACATTGTTTACGCCGCCGCACGTGGCGGCGCGTGGGGTACACGCGCCACCTCCGGCATGCCGCGCGTGGTGCTCACACGCCACTCACTGTGGCAGCGCGTGGGGCCCACGCGCCGACACCCACCAAGGCGCAGATGACGCCACCGCCACCCCAAAACCATCCTCATTTCTTCCTCCGCCCTTCCCACGGCCCAAGGCCACCCCTACACTACCTCACTCTCTCACACGCGCCGCCTAAGGCAGCGGTGCGCAACCCTCACCACCTACACCTCCGATTCTCCTCCAACGTTCTCCAATCGATCCAGAAATCTCCCAAATCAATCCCAAACATCCAACAATCACAAACAATAATTCAATTACATCAATTTTTACCTAATTCGAACGACGGAAGCTCGATTTTTTGTCGGTGATGCGTGAGAAGCCGGCGACGTCGATTCGAGCAGCGGCGAGCTTGAGGGCTGCTGCGGAGGTCACACGGTGCTCCAGGGACCAACTGTGAGGAACGCGATGGCTTGGAGGCGGAGATCGCGACGTGATGCAGAGGAAGACTCGGTGAGAGAGAGGAGACTCTCGGCGGTGAGACAGAGCGGCGCGAGCTAGGGGTTTGGTGCGGAGGGCCTCGTGATGCCGTAGAGAGCGGCGGTGCACGACACGGCGGCCCAGGGAGGCAGATCGCACGAAGGCGATTTCTGAGGAGAAGGAGAGAGTTTTTCGGGGAGAGAGAAAGAGGGAGGGAGGCGAAGAGAAGAGAGAGAATGAGTTTCCTGAAATGGAAACCCTAATCACCAAAACATCCTATTTATACTCGTTTCCAAAATTGGAAACTAACTTCTGACGTTAATAACTTCCACGTCCGACATCCTATTAGAACGCGTCACATACTCACGAACTCGTATCGACGAGCTCTTACAACTTTCGTGAAGAAAGTTTTCGCAACCGAGTGACGGAATAAAAGTCGATAAATTCGTTCGGAAACGTAACGTTTTTCGAATTAAGCGTTCCGAGAACGTTCCCGTATCTCGTTTCATAACGTCGCAACCACTCACATTCATTCTAATTAAATTTCACAATTTTATAGAATTCAAATCAAACTCAAATGTTGTTTGAAAATTAGGGTTATTACACGAAGCGAAACAAATGCGGTTTAATAAATTTACACACTTATTAAAGTCTAAGAATTCAAATAATTGATTCCGAAAAATTGGGTCATTACTATATATATATATATATATATATATATATATATATATATATCTAATGATGTACAAGTTTCAAGTTTCTTTTCAACTTTCAAGCGACATTTCTACAAAAACTAACCAAACATTGATAGATTACGATTGTGGATTTAAGAGTATATTGGGTATGTTTACATAATTTTAGACATAAATTAATACATGCATAGATAATTTTATACGTACAATTAATGCTTACATAATTAAATGTATATATCGATCATTGGACTGCATTGTACGTAGAGACAGAAGAGTAGCTAGGCAGCCGCATTTTTCAAAGTTACAAATTGAAATCCAGGCTAGCTAGATCCGAACATAACTGAATTTTATCCGATAATTATTCTAATAATCAATTGGAGACTAATTAAGATGCATACTATCCAATAATCTTGTATGCTAGATATATAGTGTATATGCCGTCTAATTCAATTTTTTGGCCATATTACAAGAGCAGTATCATCTCAACTCTAATAAGAAGCAGGGTAGTTGGAAGAGATGATATATTCTTAGATTTTAACTATCCATGCTTACACGTTCTAAACACTTAATTAATTAATTAATTAAATTAACTATACACAAACCATAGCCATGATCCGCAAGGTGCAGGTTCTCTACTACCTCTTCTGCATGCAGAATCTCAATATGCTGAAACTGCGGGCAATTCTTATCCCGATCATAATTCAGAAGAATGTTTTTGTAGAATATTGGCAATTTGTACTAATTAATCATTTAGTTCATGGCTTAAAACGGTAATTGACAACAATTAATGTGGCAAATTGTAAAATCTGCACGAAGTTGCGTCAGCGAGCGCATTCTTTTATCCTGTATTGGTACTTACTAGACAACAGTATTAACAAATAGAATCCTGAACCGAAATTGCACATATAGTATTGCCATCTCTGCAACTAAAAGTCTAAAACACTGCTGCTAAACATTCAATTTCAGTGCGATTTGTATGAAGTTGCGTCAAGCTCTTCCTTTCGGCATCAAAATTTTCACACGAGTTCTGATATTTTCTCACTCATCATCCCTGTTCTATAGTAGCTATAAGGTCAAACTAATTGATTGGAATTCAAAACTCTGGAGAGCAAAGAAAAAGCATAATCTTGTCAGCGGGCTACGTACAAGCATGCTAATTATCATTAGTGTAATTTCTTTGTGACTTTGAGTAGTATTCACATTTTATGGTATTCTTAATTCTTAAAGACTAAAACTTCATATGGATATCGCAGGCCTTAAAGATTAATGGAGGATATACCAGATGTGATGTCTTATATATAAAATGTGATGAGAATGTTGACCTACTTACCTTCTATTTTTTAGGGCGTAGATGGGGGGCGCTAATATTAACCTCTTTCACATTAATGAATGGCGAATTTTGAGAAAACTTAATAAAGTTGTTATATCAAGTTTGATATTAAAGATTACTTGCAACTCGATTGGTTTTATTTGCTTGTTCTTTGTACGTGGAGGATAATAATATACATGTTGATGATGACCACAAAGTCCTCTACACGTAAATCACTTCTTAATTCCTTTGATTTAGGTTTTAATAAGATTCTGACGAATGGCATAACAGCCGGATGTCATTGTATGAAGTGGTGGATAGAAACACTGTTTCCCCAGTTGGACGGATTCTGTTGGTTCTTCTGCACATTGAGGACTCTAATGTCAGGACACTATTCTTGAATAATGAAGTTGATTTGTTTAAATAAGGTTATACTTCTTATGAAATGATAGGTAATTACTTTGAAAAGACATGATGAATGGTTACCCTTCTCATTCCTTGATTTAAAAACAAAGGATACATGCAGCATATAAGCCACTGCCCAGGAAAATGCCAAGAAAGGAAGAAACTTTGAGTTGGGAACCTCTTTGAAATGAAGCTTGTGGAGAAGTTGGAGATAGAGAATGGCATTTGTTTATGTAAATAATGAGATGGTGATAAGGAAATTCTTCTTTTAATAATGTTCTCAGTTTCCTTGTAATTTATACTAGTTTGTCTCTATGTTGTCTTGATCTGATATATAAACACATACTGAATCAGACTCATTAACAAATCAAAACCAACAAAGTCTTCACCTTCGATTCCTTCCCTTTTCTATTCATCAAAAGAAGATGGAATACTCTTCATTTCTTGATGAGCCTTCTTGGTCTTTCCAAAATTTGATTGACTCATCTTTTGATCAATCTGAATTCATCCACATGGATGTTACTCCAATTGATAGCTCAGATTTATCTTCCCTGTTCATCAATTCACCAAATGAGTTTTCCACGGAAGTTGATTCATATCCTTTTGCCCACCTGTTTAATACTGATGATCTGATTCAGGTGACATCCCAAGTGGAGGAAGTTTCAATGGATTTGGGAGGATTTGAGACTGATTTGATGGTAGAGGGTTTCTTTGGTAATTCATTGGAAGGAAGTGAAGGGAGCTTTCCATCACAGCAAGCTTCTTCACACCATTTTTCTACCCAAGGAAATGATGTATGGAGTCCTAATTCAGTAGTGACTTCTGAAGAGTCTTTAATGGACTCAACATCAATCCAGTCACCACTAACTTTGCCTAGAGAAGAGGAGGGAATCGAGAACGAATTGAGCATTCGTCATTTATTTCAAGCTTATGCTGAAGCCATGGAATATGGCCAGAAAGAGCTAGAGGAGGTTATTCTCAGATGCATCAGTGAGAAAGTCAGTCCAATTGGGGAGTCTTTCGAGCGCCTTGCATTCAACTTGAGTCAAGAAGTTGCTGATGAGCATCAACAAGGCGGGGATTATCTCAAACAAGAATCCTTGAAGAATTTTGAGGCTGCATTTAAGGTGTTCATACAAAACTTCCCTTATGCTAGGTTTGCTCACTATGTAGCAAACTCAGCGATCCTCGAGGCGATTCCAGTAGAAGCTGAGACAGTTCATATAGTAGATTTCGACATGGGAGAAGGGATCCAGTTGTCCCAAATTATTGAGGCCTTAGCACAAAGATTCAAAACACTAAAAGTGACAGCAATTAAATGGGAAGAGGAAGAGGGTGATTGTGCTCCTCCACATTGGAGATTTGAGGAGACAAAGAAGCAACTCCAGAAGCATGCTAGATCCTTTGGCTTGAACTTAAAGATGGAAGAAGTAGCAATGGAGAACTTGGTGACTGAGATGAAGAAGGCAAAGAAGAGGGGTGGAGCGAAAGAATTCTTAGCTTTCAACTGCATGGTTTCTCTTTCCCATATGAGGAGGAGAAGAAGCAGAACGCATGTCATGGAGTATTTGAGACTGGCTAAGGAGTTATTAGCCAACTCCGGGAACTTCAGGACTTCTAAAAATGGTATTATAACTTTCGGTGACGGTGATGCTAGTGAGAAACTTGGAAACCACTCAAGTTTCAGCTCATTCTTTAATGAAAATCTAGTGCATTACCAAGCCTTGTTGGAGTCAATGGAGTCGAATTTCCCAAGTCATCTGGCAGAAGCGAGAATGGTAATGGAATGCATATTCGTAGCACCTTTTGTGTCTTCCCATGCTTGGTTACAAAAGTGGACAGAAGTAAAGGACTGTAATGTTCAACCATGGTTTGGGCTTGATGGTCGGAGATTGAGCAATGAGAATTTGATGGAAGCCAAGGAAATCGTGGGAGATGAAGGATCCTATGGGATCAGAATTCAAGGGCAGAACAGGAATGAGATGGTATTGGAATATAGAGGAACACCTCTGATTAGAGTGTCAACTTGGGAAAGCCAAAGCTAGCTAACTAAAAGTAGAACATTTTTTCTTCAAAATTATTTCAGCAACTGCATGTATTTAGCATGCTGGACATACCTCAATAGTTTCTGCACATATTTGATTGTCTTCTATGTTGTAGAAAAGAACATAAACTAAGTTGACAGATTGTTTGCTATAAGGCCTTTTCTAGTATCCTGGTAAAAACTATACTGATATGTCCTTCAGTGATACTACTCATACTAGGAAACTGACTTGTCACTAAAATAGTAAAAGTCAACAGAAAGATTTTAAAGCTTTGACCTAATACTGTAAAACAGTTCACCGGCTTAGTTACTACATACAATATTGATTAATACTAGGTATACCTGAACTCAGAAAGAAATACTCATCTTCCTGCTTACACCATCCTAACTTACAATAAGAAACAAGGCTTTTAAATCATTTATTTATTTCCAAAAAAAAAAAACAGAGTTTTACCTCAATACAATGCATACTAATTTGCTTCTGTAGTTCTAATCCACTAAGATACCTTTTATGAGATAAATTGATATCTGAGGGATGTCTTCTGCCCTCATTAAGACACCATATAGAGCTGCAAGCAGATAAGACCAGTTGCCACAGAAGTATATGTTGCAGTCTGAAATCCAGCCATTTGCAGATCCAGCTATTCGTTCATGTTATAGTTTGTGTTAGCCTCCTGAAAATTCAGTACATATGAAAAACTCTCTAACATCATTTATGGGATTCATGACTGTCATTGCCAAATGCCAATGATAAGGCTTCTGTTGCAAGTTTTCAGTTACTACTGAAAACAGTAGAGATGAAAGCAAATTATTTCCTATGTACGTACTTTCTATTGCTCGATCATAGGACTACTGTATAAGGATTACAGGGGTGCAAGCTTGAGTAGTATCATAAATGTGATTTCCAACTTGTAAAAATGTGAAGAAAATGGCAAAAATACAAATCTCCTTGGACAGAATAGGATTCAATCTGAAGGCAGGTGGCAGCTCCACCTTGCATTTTCAAAACCAAGTTGAACTGGTAACCACAACATAAATAATCTGCGACAGTAGGAGGTTTGTAGCTTTCTTATCTGTCGCAGTCTTCACATCTTTCGTGGCCTGAAATTCAGGTGCTGTCACATTGTTAACAGTATCAGCAAACTTCTGAGTTCTGGTAGACATGAATAGTAATCTTTCTAGCTAAATTCTCGATTAAAAAACAAAGGATACATGCAACATGTAAGACACCTTCCAAGAAACTTCCAAGGAAAGGAAGAAACTTGAGCAGGGAACCTTTTTGGATTGCAATGAAGTTTGTAGAAAAGTAGGTGATGGAGATTTGTATTTGCTTACTTTGTTTTTGAAGATAATGAGATAGTGATTGGAAATTCTCCCAATTAATTATGATCTTCTTATTCTGAGTATTTTAAATGTCATAGCTTGTCTCTATATTGTTGTTGATCAGCCTATACACACCTAATCAGACTGTTTTACATGATCAAACCCACCAGAGTCTTCATCTTCATATATTTCAGTTTTTACCATTCATAAAAAAAAAAGGAGATGGACTATTCTCCACTTCTTGAGTCTTCTTGGCCATTCCACAATCTGATGAACTCACCTTTTGATCAATCTGATCTCATGAACATAGATGATACTCCAATTGGTAGCTCAGATTTTTCTTCTTTGGTCCTCAAGTCAGATGTATTTTCTGACTTATCCGAAACTTGTTCATACCCTTTCGCCACCGTGTTTCAGGGTGATGATCTGATTCGGGTCTCATCACAGGTGGTGGAATTTCCAATGACTTCGGAAGAAGTTGACCCTGATTTGATGATGGACTGTTTGTTTGGTGATTTCTTGGGAGGAAGTGAAGGGTGGTTTCCTTCAGAAGTTACCTCACAATTTACTGAAGGAGATTGTATGTCAAATTCATTGGTGACTTCTGAAGTATCATCAATGGACTCAGCATCAACATCACTGGTCATTCCTACTGAAGTGGTGGAAATAGATAACGAATCTAGTATTCGTCATCTTCTCAAGGCTTATGCAGAATCCATGGAGAATGGACAGAAGGAGCTAGAGGAGGTAATTTTCAGATGCATCAAAGATAAAGTCAGCCCCATTGGTCATACTTTGGATCGTCTAGCATTTCATTTGTGTCGAGAAGTTGTTGATGATCAACAAGGCGATGTTGATTATCTGAAACAACAATCATACAAGAATTTTGGGGCTGCATTTAAGTTGTTCTACCAGAACTTTCCCTATGGGAAGTTTGCTCACTATGCAGCAAATTCAGCAATCCTAGAGGCTATTCCTGAGGATACAGAGATTGTTCACATAGTAGATTTCGATATGGGAGAAGGGTTGCAGTTGTCACAGATAATTGAAGCTCTAGCACAAAGACTCAAAACACTGAAAGTGACAGCAATCAAATGGGATGATGAAGAAATTGAGTGTGCTCTACAGGGGACATTTGACGAAAGGAAGAAGCAACTCCAAAAACATGCAAGATCTTTTGGCCTAAGCTTGAAGGTGGAGGAAGTTACACTAAAGGATCTGGTGGCAGAGATAAAGAAGACAAAAAAGAGGGCTGTAGGAGAATTCTTAGCCTTTAACTGTATGGTTTCGCTTCCACACGTGAGGAGGAGGAGAAGTAGAAGTCGTGCCATGGAATTTCTGAGACTGGCTAAGGATATGTTAGCCACATCTGGGAACTACAAAACTGGAAGAAAAGGAATTGTAACCTTTGGTGATGGGGAGGCTTGTGATGGACTTGGTAATCAGTTGGATTTCAGCTCGTTCTTTGATAGGAATCTGGTACATTACCAGGCCTTATCGAAGTCGATGGAGTCAAATTTCCCAAGTCATCTAGCAGAGGCAAGAATGGTGATGGAATGCATCTTCCTAGCACCATTTGTCTCGTCGCAGGCTTGGCTCCAGAACTGGAGCGAAATGAAGGACGCTCGCCAAAGTCAACCATGGTCTGGGCTGGAGGGTCGTAGACTCAGCAAAAAGAACTTGTTGGAAGCGAAGGAAATTGTTGGAGACGACAGCGCCTACGGAATAAGGATTGCAGGACAGAATGGAAATGAAATGGCCTTGGAATGGAGGGGGCATCCTTTGGTTAGAGTTTCAACATGGGAACACCAAAGCTAGCTAAAATTAGACCACGATCCTTCCCGTTTCTCATTTTTGCAATTTCTTTCAGCAACTGCATGTGTTCAACATGCTGGACAAAGATGTTGCTTTACATATTATTTTCGAGAAAGAACAGATACTTTACTCATAAAACTATTATGCGTGGAAAGATCTTGCAGCTGAAAACTTGTGAGACCCAGCAACAATTACCACATCTAACGACGACACCCTAAATTCCGAATTTGTTTGTTGAGGGATGTTAGGAGAATCAAACTGTTAGCGTAAAACGTCGAGACTGCAGGCAGTGTTATAGTACTATCGGCAGGAAATAAATCAGCATACCTTAAGGGTGTGAGCATATAAACCTGAACAGCTTCAACAGAGATTCAGCATCGATTTAACCACACGCAACAATATTGGAAAACTGCTAAATCTCTAAACATCTCTGAACACAGCGAAATATGTCATCAGTTCTCTGCTTATATCAAGGGAAACTCAAATTCGCTAATTGGGTTCTTTTAAGAAAACATTTTGCTCATCCTACACGTCTTTCTTCACTAAGCTCTGATAAGCCAAAATGTCTACTTGAAGTAAATGGAGATCTGAGGGATGTCAATATCATTATCATCATCGTCTTCGCAGGCCACCACCACATCAAAGTGGTTCCGATATGGGGGCAGCTCTGCCTTTGCCACATCCCTAGCCAAATCCACCATATGTTTGTCCATGCGTTCTCTGTGCTTGGGGAACATGCTGTTAAAAAGAAGACAGCTGCCATATGAGATGCTGTAGGCATTTAAGCCCTTTCCTTTGAGCCAATTAAGAAGCTGCTTCAAAGTTGGGTTGTCCTTTATAATCCACCTGTCCCAAACTGTCCAGCTCATATCTTGGTGCTTGATGACTTTAGGAGGTACCGGTTCAGCCATGGAAAACAAAGGAAGAGCAAGATTGGCAAAGGTGTTTCGGTAGTCCTCTATCTTGTGCCCTCCAGCTAGAACCTTATACAGCTCCAAGCAGACTAGACCAGTTGCAAGAGCAGTAGATGTTGCAATTGCAGGAATGATTCTACCAGCAATGAATTTGGCCTTCAGCTTGTCGACTTCAGGGATACCATAGTTCCTTGCCCTCATATTTGCAAATCCAGCTATTACATCCATATGATAGTTTGTGTCATCATCCTGTATGACAAGTGAAAAGTGCCCTAACATCAGTAATCTGTAAGATGTCTTATGACAGCAAATACTTGCCCTGTCATTATGAACTAGTCTATGCAAGGAAGATATACAACATGTCAAAAGTTCGGCTGGATAATGAGTTGTGATGCAGGTTAAAATATTCAAATCTTTACACAGTTATATTCAGCAGGATATATAATTATGGAAAATAGCTACGAAGTCTGTTTCATCATTCTGGCTAACAAAACTAGTTCTGAAGAATATATTTCTGTGAACTTCAAACAAAAAAAAAGCATGATCCATAAAGTGTTGGAAGATGTTGAATGTATATTTGAAAACCCAATAATTTTTAAAAGGTGTATCTCTTTAATCCGGTGAGTGAGAATTATAATTAATATGTTAAATATCATAAAACATAACAGCACACCCAATTCACGTTCTGGAAGATGGTTCATACACACTCAACTACCTATATCAACTTTCAACACATTCAAACTATAAGCTCAATGTCACACAACCGCTCTTGTATAAAGGATGCAGACTCTTAAATGCCACAAGCCTGAGATGATTTAGTGAATGTGATGGCCAACTAGACATAAATTTCTACAAGAGAAGAAAATAATGAAAGGCAAACCTTCTCAAATTGTATAGGATTCATCTTGAAGGCAGGTGGGAGCTGCTCCTTGCATTTTTCTAACTTCAAAACTAACTCGTTGATGACAGCAGCATCATCAATGGATGCTGGTAGAATGTTTGTAGCTTTCTCATCTGTTACAATCTTCACGTCCTTTTTAGGCTCAAATTCAGGAACCATGACATTGTTAACAGCCTCAGCAAACTTTTGAGTAGACTTGACCCAGTCAGGAATTTCAATGTTGAATGTCTCAGCTCGTAGTATGGATGATGCCAGTATAAACTGAAGGTGGCTGAGATCATCAACTGAGAACACCAGTGGGCGAGGGAAACGCTTGGGAGCAGACCAGAATGGGGTCCCACTACTGGTTGTAGCGTCCTCAGGAAAAGTATACGTTAATTGCTTCACACGGTTGGAAAAGTAGTCCTCAAACCTGGTTCCATCAAGAACAACGCATTACATTTAAAATGATAGTTAGTGAATTAAAATAAATTGAATAAAATAGTATAAACATTACTTTAGACGGGCCCAGGTAATGCAATCTTGAAATGTCTCACATCTCTCCTTGTCAAGGCATTCAATGACACTTTCCAAGTTATTCCTTGCCTGAGCATCACCAGCATTCTTCATTGCAGTAGTGTACTCACTAGGATTTGTCAAGTAGGCATTTACTTCCGCAGGGATCTTCTCAAGTAAACCCTCAAACTCGGATCGAGCCCATGTCAAGCAGTGGTCAATGTTGTGAGGAAATGAATGAACTGTGCACATAGGTGCTTGCTTTTCTGGTGGATCCCTTGATGCTCCATAATTTTCAGTCAAGTGAGGAATCACCATCTGTGTGTTGCACTTGGCACCTAGGGTACCTGATTCCAAAAGTGGCTTCTGGAAATACAAGCATCGCTGATCGATGTAAAGCCTGGCATTCACATTATCTAGAGCATTGATAACAACATCCAAATTCTCCCAGAAAGTATCATTAAACACATTTTCAGACTCAGGGCTGGCACGGTTCTGCAGTGCTTCAATATTAAAACGACTGTTTATCTGTGCAGCAGCGGTAGCAGCAACTGTTGACTTTGCTTGCCCAATGTTCCAATCGCGGAAGAGAAATTGTCTGCTAAGGTTACTCTTCTCAATGACATCATCATCTGTGATTGTTAATTTACCTTCTTGACCACAGGCAACGCCCATCAGCGCTAAATTCTTCAAAAACTCGCATCCTAGTGCACCAGATCCAACAGTGAACACTTTTGACTCCTCCAGCTTTTTCTGCAACTTCGCTCCAAATACTGAAATTTGTGCATCATAACGACTGTTTAGTGGCTTCAAATCACTAGGGTCCGATGCTTCTGTTGGAAGCGATTCTACCGAATCAAAGTAGAAAAACTGCAAAAAAGCAAATAAACATCTCAATAAAAACTTCAACCTATTAGGAGGAACCAGCAACTGAACTTCCAAAGGGGATTGAATTAGACTTGGTATTGAAATCAAATTTTAAGGGCATTTGGCAGTTAATTACCTGGAAAAGAGGGTGAAATTTTGCAGAACAGGCCTTCACAACTTCCTGACCAACAATACCACCAAACATGGCAGCCATAGGATTCAGCACAGCCCTAGCACCAAAGGCAAAATGATGAAGAATCTTCTGATCAATCTCCTCAAGCTTCCCGTCTGCCAAGCTATCATTTATGCTAGTAACCAATGATATGAACTTTGTAGCATCATCCTCGGATCCAGCAACAGGGAAGCGTCCCAACTCTGATATGAACTTATCTAGTGCCTGAAATGCCAGGTGCAAGAGAGGTGGACGATCAAACTTGGAGAAGTCAATCAGAAGGAAATCTCCAGGTTCTTTGACAGCTTCTCGCAAGGGCTTAAATTTCAACACCTTTGGTTGCTTAACCTGTGTGACTATACCACCTTTCTCATATGCTCCGTAATTTGTAGTGTCCTCCTCCATTGTGAATGAGTACGGCCTTGCATTCTTTATCTTCCTCGGTTTTCCATCATTCATTTCAGTCATTCCATGGACTTCAGTGAACAAAACCAAATCCCCATCCTGAAACTCAAGCCTCTCATCATCGACGCACGATATCATAGCAGGGTTGTCGTTGCTGATTGATGCGACTATGCCTGTGTGTGGATCCTCGCCATCAACATCAAGAACAGTGAACTCGGGACCAAAGTCACAAAATACACTGCCGAAAAGACCCCGTACTTCAGACTTGATAAACGAGATTGGAGGCTGATGATTATGGCAATAATCATCGAATTCAATTGCTTTTTCTAAGCTAATATCAGTGAAAACAACAGCCTGCAGGATTGAAATACCAAGCTCAATGGAAGTGCATAAGGAAAAGCAAAGAAAGCGAATTCATATAGAGCATTACCTCAATAGATAAGGCACAATTAAATATTTGAATTTTATCAAAGCATAATTAGCAGATAATCTTCCCAAAACAGGAAATTTAACTCAGAGAAATAATCCATCTTTTATTTTATTATTTGATCAGTTAGTAACCCTTCACATCCTCCACACAAAAATAAACTATGACTATTTTACTACAAACAAGTGAAACAACACTTTGTGGAGCTTTAAGATTCATAGTAATGATAATATAATCATAGACAAGCCAGTCACAAAGAGATACTCTACATGAAAATCAATAACTAGGAAGGTTACACTACCTGGTAATCAGAAAGTTTCTCTTTAGTGAGCTGAGTAGTCAGAGTTGAAATGAGTACAGCATTGTTAAGCTCTTGCAATTTTTGGACACAGGCAAGGGCTCGATTCTTTCCAACATCTTCCTCTGAGAAAAAGAAATTGCCTGACAGGTCCCACAACTCAACAACTCCTTCATCATGCAAGGTCACAGACTTGACACCAGCAAGAACAAGATTCTTTGCTGCAACAAAGACAAATGACATTACATAAACCATGCAAGTATCACCAGGATTTCTATATTAAACCATCTAAGAACATTACAATATATTCCGTTTATACTCTTCCTCAGTATAATCTAGAAACAATGGATCTATACAATTACAAAAATAACAATCTAGTATGATTACTCATTCACTTCTTCCTCGGTATCAGCTATGTTGTATACAAATATGCGCGAAATCTAAAGCAACGCAAATTATTCCATCTCATGAACCAAAATCCACCACTGCCAAAAAAAAGAAACTTCAGAGAATGTTTTTTCGCATACCAATCTCAGCGCCAAGGCCTTGCATCCCGGAGACAAGAATGTTGGAGGCAAAGAGACGCCTCATCGTCTCACGGCCATACACCGCAAGCTGCCGGCTGTGGAGATCCTCATCAATATCCCCAGAGTTCCCATTTCCCAATGCCATTATCGACGGCTTGTCGCTACTGCTGCTGCCGCTGGTGCTGATGTTTTTTCCGTTACCGGTGCCGGTGCCCTTAGACTCCTCGGTGCAGAGCTTCTTGATCGGAGATTCGTCGGCGAAGTTTGGTTCCCCTTGTAGTGCTGCAACCTCTCCGCCCACTTCTCTCTTTCTAGGAAGCATACAGTGCGATGAACTGCCCAACCACAACTCCATTAAAATATTCACACTCGAAAATAATTCACAATTACAAAACCAAACCCTAGCTCTACCACACTTTTCAGCTCCTCAATGTATTTGTTCATTGCGAATGAAATCGAATCAAGACAAAGCAAATATACGAGACTGATCTAGAGTCTATGATACGAATTAGCTTCTAGATGGATCACGAATATTCGAGACGTGCGGGAATGAAAACCGTGGAAGCGAAGCGAGGGAGAGAGAGAGAGAGATACCTGGAAGAACGTGCGGAGAATGCGACGGTGGTGGAATAGAGGAGGAGGTGGCGTAGAGTTCAGGTTTGGTTAGGGTTTGAGGAGCGAGATGCGATGAGGCTCAGATGGCGGTTCATTGCTCTTTGTAGAGAGCAAGAGAGAGACCCTTCTTGGTGTGGGCCGATAATGGTGGACTTGGATCGGGGTTAAAATGATGTCCTTTGCTTTGTGAGGGGGCAGGTGGGGAATTTCGGGGGTTTGTGCTTATGCTGCGTCGTTTTGTTAAAGAAATCCATTGCAAACGACGTACAATTTTGAAGAGGGTGTGAGATGCCCTTATACAAACAACTTGTTATGGTTGGAGAGTCCAATGCAACAACCATTGGGAAGTGAAAAATAAGGAAAAAAGTCGTCAACAGCAGGATTCGAACCTGCGCAGGCAAAGCCCAACAGATTTCGAGTCTGTCTCCTTAACCACTCGGACATGTTGACGCTACTGAATCGACAGCGTGATATTCCAAATTAACATCAGTAAATTAACTAATTATGTATTTTCGCGCTTAAGCAGCCCCAAATTCAAAAGCAAATCCCTAGTAGAGGGCAGAGACTTTTTAATTCGAGAGCCAAAAAGATCGGGACCGACCTCTCCGCCGTCGTCGAATCTCAGATCAATAATGACGGGCTCTTCTGGAGCCATCGACTTCCATTCGCTGATCTCCTACAGCGACGACCTCGTTCGTGCCTTGAAGGACCAAAATGACCTCAACAACTTGACCCACTGCATCCAAACTTCCCATTCCCTCCGCTCCGACACCGATTCCGACCTCGCCGAAGCCCAAAGATTGCTCCGAGGTCCCTCTCTTCTCTTCTCGTCACTTCACTTCAGTTTATTTCACTTTCTACTTTCTATGGTCTTTAATTATTATTATTATTATTTTTTAATTTAGTTGCAAAATTGTAGCTGGCTGAAGGCATTGGATTGCTGACTAGTTTGTTGTGTGTGGGAATAGATTATGAGACAAAGTTGGAAGCTTGCAAGAAGAAGACAGAGGAGGTGAAATCGGAGGCGGTTGCTGATGAGGAACTGGAGCTTCTTCAGAGAGAATTGGATGAGGGGGTTCAGCTGGAGCATTTGATTCTGGAGGAGCTCAGATGAGTGTTGTTTTGTTTGTTTAACACTGACTTGATTCTAGAGGTTGAGGCCCCATGGTTACTGATTTCCGTTTGCTTTTGTGTCAAGCACATGTATCGGCAGCGACATGGATGATTTGGAACACCAGAGGGTTGCGGTTGTGGATAAGAACAAAGTGTTGAAGAAAAAGAAGCAGGATGAGCTCAAAGCACAGTGAGTGCTGTCAAGTTTGATGCTAGTGTTATATATGGATTGTTTCGAGTGCTATTTTACTCTTGAGATACGACAGACTGACACTTCATTTTTGTTATGAACTGTTGTTCTTTTATATGCAGGAGGAAGCTCTCGATGTATGCTTCTGTTACGAATATTATACCCAACCTGGATGATCAGTCAAGAATCATGGGCTGTATCCAACTAGTTGCATGATCTCACTTGTAGTTACAACATACATATAATGTCTGAATTCGAATTCAATATATCATTCATCTGTTTATTCACTTTTCTGGTATGCAGCTCTTAGTACATTTGATGGGGTGGTACTGCGATAAATTTGTTCTCCTTAAGTCATATTCCAGATATTGTGGATAGAGATACAAAAAAGGTACAGAACTTTGAAATTGACGCAGAGAAGATGACTGCCTATGAAACATGTGATAGCATGTGGAAGATGATTACTCCTTGATAGATATTCCATCTTTCCCCTGAGATAACTTTGTATAATGTTGTGCAATATTTTGGTTTTTATTCGTCTGTGTTGCTGGAGAAGTAATCATTTGATAGTTTGTAAGTTATGATGACATTGTAACGCACAAGTTAAAAGCTGATTATTGAGAATCTTGTTGGTGCCAATTGGGCTAATTTTGGGACAGTTGTTACCTATGTTTAAGTTATATGATTGTGATGTATTGGAGAACACAAGAAATTGTGTTAGATAGCCAACCTACTTTAACTTCTAACTTTTTTTTTGCCTGGATATATTGCCTCCAACCTACTCATACAATTAATCAGGGCCATTAGCGGATGCTCTGACCCTTGGTTTGACGATGATGACTGTCTGTTTTTGTAGACTTGGACACTACTAAAACACTTCTGAAGACAGTGATCGTCTCCATTTCTTGTGTCAGAAGTTTGAAGGTACTACACTGAAGCTACAAATAGCATGTGTATATATATACCTGCTGCAAATTGAAATTTGACATAGATGTTAAAGGTGTTATTGATTCTGGCAATTACCTGTATTACATTTTAGCTAATTTGAGATGACTAATCTCTCATGCTCTTAAAGTCTTTTAATTGGCAGTTGGAGTGATAATGGATGACTGAATAATCATATGGGATTTTGCGTTGGCAGGTGCTGCTTGTTGGTGATTGGATTTCACTTAGAAGCCATCCACTCTGAAAATAAAACACGATAATCTTTGTCTCCACTCTCCAGCAAACCTTCAAGCGGGCAGGCAGTTCTGCAAAATTAAGGGTAGGACCCTCATTCCCTGTTTCTTTAAGTTTCAGTTTCCTAAGCCTGTGCTAAAATTGGAAGTGGTATAAGTGCCAGACTGCAGTGTCATTCTAGCCTTGACTTGCTCAACTATTGCATTTAAGAAGCAGAACTGTGTTCTTTCTTTGTATCATGCATAGAGTATATTACATACCCTGAAAAACATGTTGAAACTCATATTTTGGGGCCTGTTAGATATTATCTGTCATACCACTTTACTATACCTGAATTGTAAATCATTCAAGTCCTGCCAAATGGCTCAATTTCATGTTGTGGTTGAGCTTAACTCTTGGGAGTATTTGGTAGTAACTTGTTTGATACTGTAGTTCTGTCTGACAGTTCCAAAAAGGACATATTTCCTCTATACTAAGGTCACATATTCATCCAAGGAGTGGAAACCATACTTGTAGATGTGAACCATATTGTTAGTATACATAATACACAAATCTAAGACTGAAAATTTACTTCCAGTATGGTTTCGCTACAAGTATGGTTGATAACAACAACTATCAGTATGGTTTCCACTAATTAGATGAACATGTGAACACTAAAAGGTGTCCAATTCCAGGTATCCATCACAGAAACATTTCCATCGAATCTTAGTTGTTGTTTTCTGGAAGACTAATTGCATGATAGAGTAGAATTTCTCATTCAGATCATGATGCGTTAAGGAATAAGGAATTATCTCTCTGTATGCTGTACTAGATATCATGAAGCAGGTAATAAAATGTTAACCAATTCAATTTTTTTGAAACATATATATGTTTAACTCAAAGTACACCACTGTAACTTCATATCAAAACACCACGTATAAGCTTGTACTATTATTTAAAAGTTTAGTTGATTAGAAATGCTGCGCAGAACAATAGGTGTAGCAGATAGTAATATATATGGAAGTGGGTCGAGTTTGACTTTTTAGCTGAGCTGAAGAGAATTGGTGTGCAGGCCGAAGGTTTAGGATGGCCTTGGTATGCCTCACAGATGTAGCTTAGAAAGTTCTTGTAGTCCTGCATACAGATAGAAAAAAATTATACCTTTTTTTTTTTGAGAATGTAAAAAGTTTAGTGCTTTGTCTGTGTGTGAGAGAGAAAAACAGAGAGAGATAGAGAGGGGGATTTACATAGTATAAAGGTTGCTTATTGATGACAACCCATGGCACATTTGTATGAGGAGGATCTAGGTGGTTTGTTTCAATAGCGTATTGTAATAGAAGCTGCATTCAATATTTGTTGCTTATCAGCAAGAGTTTGGAATCACAAACATACACATATTCATATGCATACACATGAGAGAAATTCAACATGTACTAAGAACCAACAAAATACAGGAAACTAAAACTGTACACCTTTTTCGCAGATCCGCTTTTGTAGCAATCTGAGACAGATTTGTCATCCAGCTTTATTATTCTAGAACAAGATCTCCATTCATCTTCTATTAACTGTAATCTTCCCAAGTTTTGCCATGCTACACATTTAATAAAATGGAAATGCGTATTCTACATGACAATTAAAGAGATGGTGAAGTAAGAACAAAGCCACTCTTTTCATGTCTTGTAAATTGTGTTACTATAAGATTTATGATAGCTCTTTGACAGGTTTCAACCAAATCATTACAGGACTGGGAAAGTGACAAAAGACTGAAGAGGAACAAAATTCTTTGTTTATGGTGCAAAAGAGAAACTTCGGTTACTTGTAAAGAAGCTTACCACATCCGGCCAGATGTTGATTACACAAGCTCCTATACTGTTCAAGTAGCATTCAGCTGGGCCATTCTGCAGCACATATGCACATGGAAATACCATGTCAACAAACCATAAAAAGAAAAAGGGCCCAGAGAATAAAGTACGAGGAAGGTGGGAAATATGAACCTGGCAAATGATGGTGTTGTTGGGTTCTTGGATGTAGGCATTTCCATATGGTACCAGCCGGAGGTTGATAATGTCCATGAGATCCAGCTCAAATGCCTTTGGGAGTTCATATACGAAGAATTCCTCACAGTAGGAGCTGAGGGTGTCGTAATATATAGTCAGGTTAAGTTTCTGAGGAAAGCAATTGTAGTCCTCAGGAGACGGAGCATTGGTGCAGAGTGAGATCAGAGCAGTTAGAACAGTGATGGAGAAGAACTTACGAAAAGCCATTAGTTGCTTATCACAGCTTGCTTTTCACCAGTTTTCACAGTAGTACTAAAGTGTACGCTTATATAGCACTTGGCCAGATAAGAGTTGAGCTGGGTAAGTCACCTTTCTGTATTCTCACTCTTGAATCTCAAACATGTTGAGAGATGATGACTCTTCATATCATTTCTTAAATAAGTAGGATGACACTTCCCCCTCCACTTTCTCTATGTTGATCACTTTCAATCCTCTAAAATTAGAAATGCAATAACTCATGGTGGTTTATTGACCACATTTTATGACTGTATTTAAAAACTCGAATACTTCTTTTCAAAAGGAATTTCCCTTTCAAAACCGTTTTTGCCATCCAGCTATCCTTCTCTACGATTATAGTAGAAATTTCTCTATTATAAGTTTGCCATCCAGCTATCCTTTTGAAATCAGCTAGAGTTGCTGTGGCTGTTGCTGTTGCTGTCCAGGCTATAGTGACTAATAAACTCAGGATATAAGCAAAAAAAAATCAATTGAAAATCATAGAGGAGGCTCATCCTGACTCAATCTTCCATTTTTCACATTGTTGTGACTTCTACTTTTTCTTTGATAGAGTTATTATCAATTTACTAACATGAAAGTTGGGATTTCCTAGTGTAATTGCTTTTCTTATGGTAAACCTCCGATCCGTTCACATATTTATGCGTGATCAATTACAGGTAACATACAAAGCACTAGAGTACAAACAGTACAAACAAAGGTGCTGCATATGAAGGTAAAAACGTGGTGGTAGCATCAATCACAGGCTGCTCTTGTTGGAGTAGGAACAGTATCTAATCGGTCTCACTTGATCAATTTCCTCCCAATTACAAAACTCACCTTTAAGTGCAAATGTGAGTCCAACCGCTGGGTGAGTTTCCTGTCTCATCCTTTTGCTGCTCGCTTTGAGGTGCGGTATGTAGAGATCACTAGTGCATGGGATCTATAGTGGTCAGATTCGGAGGTTGAGAATTTGGAGAATAGAAGTCGATCTATTCTTGGGATGTGAAAATTCTCTAATTTTGTGATGGCTCAAACTACTCTGCATGTGAAGGCAGTGAAGCCAACTGCATGTTTGCATATACTTAACGAGCAAATGGTTTAAGTTGCTCTCACTTCTGAATTAACCTTGGATCTGGCTGTCTTTATCTTTAACATGGAAGATGAAAAATGTGGAGCAACTTTCTTTTAACTCATATTTTTCATTCATAGTTGTTAAACCAAACAAACGTAGCGTAAATGATCTTGGAACAATATTATGCTAGTCCTTTATTTATTTTATGATGCTAATAGATCACCATTGCTTCCCAGAGCAAATTAATGGATGATGCAGAACCATGCGTATATAGGCTGAAGCTTCAGCTCCCCACGCGTACACCTTTATAGCATCCTTCCAGTCTCGAGTTCGCCTTTCCACCTGAATCGGTGTTGCGTGGTTGTGATCCGCAAGCCTTTGGTTTCGGACTGTCCTTTTACGCGTTGCAGACATAGCTCACAAAATTTTGGAAATCCTGCATCCATATATAAAGAGTTCAATAATATAAACTCTTTGAGAGAATAGGATCGAGAATTACAAAGAGATAGACATCAAATGCTTACATCCTTCAGCGGTTGTCCGTCAACAACCACCCATGGTACATATTGATGAGCCGGAACGAGGTGTTCCGTTTCATTAGCATTTTGTAGTATAAGCTACATCCAGTTAATTCATTGGATATGGTCAGCAATATTGAAGTACGTATATATGTACACATGAGCTTTAACTTGGATTGGAGAACAAACAATATGCTGCTAGCTGTGAAATAGTGTGAACTACCTGCTTCTCATATCCAGTGTCGTAGCATTTTCCTAAACGACCTGGATCAATCTTAAGTTCTTCACAACAAGATGCCCAAGCATGTTCTTTCGGCTGAACTCCTTCGATGAGCTTTCTCTCAAGACAATGAATGAAATCGAAATGCTGCTTCTGCATCAGATCGTTACAGGTAATAAGATGCGAGACGTGAAGAAGAGATAGAGTAAAATTATATCTACATTAACTACGTTGTGTTCTGATAGACCTATTGTAATCGTAAAAGAGAGTATGATAAGTGGAAATATTCATCTTTAGACGTTAAGCCATATATTGAAAGATGGCCTTACCACATCTGACCAGAGATGGATTGCACAGGCTTCGATACTGTTAAAGTAGCATTCGTCTAGGCCATGCTGCAGAATATGATGCAAAATAGAATGAATTTATCCAATCACACAAGCAGGAAAGAAGACAAATTAAAAACAAAGATGCAGGTGATGAAGATGGGAAATGTGACCTGGCAAGTGATGGTCTTGTTAGGTTCTTGAACCTGAGCATTTCCATATGGAACTAGCCTGAGGTTGATAATGCTTATGAGATCCTCGTTGTGATCGAATAACTTAGCTGCCAGATCATTTACAATGAAGCTCGCACAGGCCGGGCAAAGAGTTTCATAATACAGAGAGAGGTTAACTTTCTTGAATTCAAGGACGTCATTGATGCTGTCATTTTCAAAAGAAGAATAAGACGCATGAATGGACAGCACAGAAGTTAGAACAATAAGCATGGAAAACAAGAGCTTAAGAGAAGCCATTCTGAATGCTTATTAGCAGGTTGGTACCCCTAATCTACGAGAAGCATGCATATATATATGGCTCCCAGCACTGTACGTTCTTGGGCTCGACTATTGTGACACTGACCATAATGGCCTTCTTCGTTTCTGAGGTGAGTGTAATCGTTTTTTTTTTCGATGACGTCAGTATAGTCAGTTATGAGTCTGACCACCTTAGACATGAAATTGACAACTACATATATTCAGCTAGCTAATATTCTTGTTGAGATAATTAACCTATACTAGTCAACTAATTCATTTAATTAATTAGAGTCATTCGCTTCTAATAAGCTGATAATAATTAAGATGGTGATAGATCGGTGAGTACGTGCATAATGACATTGCCTTGCTGCATGATCGTGATGGAACCCTAGCTAAATTTAGAGGGATAGAGTTGTAGCAAGGATCGATATTATTTGCACTATCTTTTGAGTTTTGAGTCTTGACTTGTCCAACCTTTACATTTAATAATCAGAATCCGTTTAGAGACTCAATCAGTGCGCTGTTCTTTATTTGCAAAAAAACAGGACCTGTAGACTGTAGTACTTAACACTTTAATAGAACTCTTGTTTAATATTGACTTATTGAGATAGGCAGCGTAGATAATTATTAGATAATGTAACTTATCCGATACAAATCATACAATATACTATTGATGGCGCATTAAGGCTCGCAAAGGAGCATGCCCATCTCCTTAGTATTTATAAGAGATACCAACACCAAACCCAGAAAGTTACTATATGTAAGTTCCACGTTTCAAAATTCTTCTGAACGTACATATTCCGATAGAAAAAGCCATGGCCACAAGATGTATTAACTTGGTCTACCAAACTTTTGAACTTGTGGTACGTGATTCCCTGCTCGATTTTTCTTTTTTTTACATATTTCGTTTTAGTGAAACTATTGGAACTTACGTATATTTCAGAATCCATCATCCAAATTTTCAGTTGTAATTTTGTTATATTTGATCATCAGGGGAGAGCAGACTTGAAAGATTTAGCAAAAGATTCAAGGTCTCTCAACCCATGCAATGGAGATTTAGCTTCACCCAGTACCTTAACTATGGCACTACCAACAATAGCACCATCTGCTCCCCACTCCGCCACCTGCTTCACATGCTCAGGCTTTGACAACCCGAACCCAACTGCCACTGCCTTGTTTGTCACCTCCTTAATCTCCCTCAAGAGATTTGGAACTTGTTGGTTCACACGCGGACGAGCCCCGGTGACCCCCAACGCACTCACCAGGTACACGAAACCCTCCGACGCTCGGACAATGTTTTTCATCTGAGATGTTGTGGTAGTTGGTGTCGTTAGCTGCACCAACTCAACGTTGTTATTCGCTGCTTCAAATCTCAAACGTTGCGTCTTTTCAAAAGGGACATCGGGAACCACAAGCCCCCGTACTCCGGCCTGGCTTATGGCCAACATGAAGTTTTCGATTCCATGCCTGATAATAGGTTTAGAGTAGGATAATAAAGTGATAGGGCACGACAATTGCGGAACAACGTCCTCTAGCATTGAGATGATGTGGTTGAACTTTGTTCCTCCTGCCAAGGAACGTGAGGCTGAAGCGCGAATCACCGGACCGTCTAGCGAAGGATCAGAGCAGGGTATGCCTAGTTCGATTACATCGGCTCCACAAGAATCGAGCACCTTCAAGGCTTGAGAGGTTGTCGAGAGATCTGGATCGCCGGCAGTGATGTAGGGGATGAATGCCACTTTCCCTTGTGATTTCAATTCTGTGAAAGTTTGTGAGATACTTATGGTAGGGGCACGAGTGAGGGTGAGAGCAGCTTTTGGATTTGGCCAAAGTAGTTTCTTAATTGAAAGACTTGATGCTTTTTGTGATGGCAAATGAAGATGATGAAATGGATTTTTAGGTTTCCTTGTACTCAGTTGGAGAAACTCTGAAGTAGGAATAGCCATGTTGAGCAAAATGTATGTGTCTGATATCTTACTAGCTAGTTGTGTGATGGTGTGATATGAACTTACATGGATTTATATCTTCATAATCGACCAGACTGGTCAAACGTGAAATAGGAGCTCCACTGTGAAATCGACTACGCGGTAATGAAACACGTTCTTTTCGTTACAACATAAACGTGAAAGAACTTTTTTTAAATTTTAATGCCCCGACAGTACTCCCCTAGCAGCTTCCATGTGTTGATGTACTGGCCTGAGCTTACTAGCACCGGTCAAGCGTGGCCGACTGGCTAGTGCCGATCCTTGTCTCTCACCAATCTCACTATTTTTCCCATAGAGTTGATAAATATGATGTCAAGGCAAATTCGTTAGCCGTAATTAGCTGAGGCCTGAGGGTGGCGAAGTGATGGATGCCAGCCGAATGGCAGGCGGCTCTCTATACGTACGTTATATGCGCACTGCCCAATTAATCCTTTCTTACGAGAAGGATTTTAACTCATAAGCGAAAAAGTATTATATGTACCCAGTACATAGTCTACATGACGTATATTTTCAATGTTATTAGTTCATTTTTTATAGTATTTGTTTCTAATTGATTACTTATATTTAAATAATATTTCCTCATTTCATCGCATGCATATTTATCATACCATATAATAATATGATTGGCTGGGTACACCATATGTTAGTGTCACGTAGTGTTCCGGGTACACAGAATAATTACTCCTCATAAGCTATGGAGTTATGGATATAAAGGGATCTACGCCAACTTTTCCGGTATCTTGTTCATTTAAATGAACTTTCCGATTTCAAAGCAGACAACAAGACGTTGCATGTATAGTAAAAATTGCTTTGAGAGGCAAACTTGTTAGATATTAATTTAGCAAGTACTTTAGATTATATGTAATTAGTGACTTGGGGATCTTAATTTAGTTAAAATTAAAGGAAATATTGTTTTGAATTTATTTTTGTATTAAATAAAACATATTTATAACGCCCACCATTTGGTCGATATCAATTTCTCCTTTATACGTGAGAGGTCGTGAGTTAGACTTACAACTGACTTATTGTAGTATTTGAGCTCCTTGTTTGATTAAAAGAACAAAGATATTGGCAATGTCTTATTGTTAGCGATTACCTCCCTTTATGTGTTAGAATTTTTCTCATGAATGAATCACAACAAATTTAAACAACAACAAATTGAAACCAAAACAAAAATCAATGGAAGTTTTGCTAAACGTGCTCCTCTAGGCAAGAAAAATTAATATACCTCCATCATAGTCTAGTTTGATCAACATTGAAGTAGATTCATACACAAAGAAGAAAATGTCATATTAGAGTCGTATGATGAAATATGTCTTATGAAGGTCAGTGTAACGCCTTAAACTACACCTCTCCAACTTAAGCATGTCATAGTGCCACGAGTTTCTAAAACATAAACCAAAAACTTGATTTACATTTTAAAGAAACGCAGGGCAAATTTGTTTGAGGTGAAATCTTTATTTTAAAAGATACATTTGTCCATCCAGAACTTGATATAACTGAAAACTCGAATTAACGAAATTCCAGAAAGAATTCTAATAAAACTAAACAAAAACTAGCTTTAACCAAGTTCTATGAATCATAAACAGTGAATAGATTTTCAAAATGAAATCAATGAACATGTGGTCTAACAAACCTGAACCAGACCCCTGCCCCATCCTCACTTATCTCGTACCAATGCACAGTACATGTAAACACATTACACAGTACCTATAGACACATTGATGTAGGGTGTCTTAATTAGCTTTGAAATATATATTTGCCCGCGCAATGAAAAACCAATTTAAAGAATAAATCAATGAATGACAAACTGTAATAAATACTTGACTCAAGAATCGGTGCAAGATTCTCAATACATGGGCTCAATATCCGAATAATAAATGATGACCGGTCATATAGACCCACTACACGGCTTTATCTCAAATATACTGTAATAGGTAAGCGTAGCAAGAGCGTCTGCTACCAAGATGCACAACGTTTCGAGTCCTTCCTTAAGATCAAAACTCGCACAACCAGTGTAAGGGATCGAATCTAAGGAAGTCAGTGTCACCCCACTCTTAAGCCATCACATCTCTTGCGGTTTGGTTAATATATTTGTATTTAAAACAACCAAACCACAACATGCACCATTTTTAAATAATACTGTGGAAAACTCTAATCAAGATAAATAATGAATCTCTACCTGAATTACAATGGTTTCCCTTGCGTACTCTGCGAGTCACAAGCTTTCAACTTCCATTCATCGGGTAACTGGAGTCCCTAATCCGACATAACAATCATTAATAACTTCTAGTTTTGATGGCCAAATGATACCTTAATCGGACGAAAATTTTGATAGGGTATGTAAATATATATATATATTAGTTACATCGGTTGGTGTCGATCGAAAATATTCCGAACGTAAGTTTTCAATTCCTAAAGTGCCTACTAATGTATAATAATCTTTATACATGGAGGAAAATTTTCCATGTTAATCAACAAAACACTATATGTGACCAAATTTTATTTCTTTATTGATCAACTATCACTAATATATAAACTACTTTAGTGATATCAGATTGTTAGATTGAGTTTTATCAAATTCAGTTTTTTTAATCAAAAAAATTATCATGTGCTATTAGTATTGTTGAACTTAATTCCTTGGTTTCATGAACAACTATACATGAAAACACACAGGAAAGTGGAGTGCATGGTAATTAATCACACGTTAAATATTATGAAGGCAAAGAGAAATGACTTTTGTACAAAATTTACACTATTTGATTTTTTAAGAAGAAATATAAAACAAATTAATATACTATACAATATTAAAATTTTGTAACTATTTCAAAACCCTTGGAACTCTAAACTTAAAATTAAAAAAAATAAAATTCAAAACTAAGGCTATAATTAGCGTAACCCAAACCCTAATTAATTACCCACACCCAATTATTTCTCCCTTCCACCAAAGTGTGGTGCTCAGATTTAGTTTTGTTTATGAGAAAAAGAAAGTAAGATGGGGTGGGGGACCATAATCACCATAAAAGGGTCCATAAGAAAGGAATAAGAGAAGGGACGGGGGACCATTAACTGCATATTTTTGAAACAAACAACCACAGCACAAACAGTGCGTGGCTAGCAATTTTGCTCCATAACACATTGACAAGACGACATTAGTCAGATAAAAAGATTGACCCAAATTTGTGGCTCTGTGCTGCCACGTTAGTAAGACTAGCATGAAGTGAACCTTCACCCCGGGAAAAAATTTCAATAAGAAAAGGCCATGGTCCCAAATAGTGAAACTGTGAAAACATGTTTTTCAAAATCTTTCTAGGCAACGTCTGTTAAAGACCCACTCTCCGAGCGCTTCGCCGTTATTTCGCAGACGTCGTCTGTGCACAAGTCTCTCTGCTCCGTCTTCTCCCCGGCACAGCTCCGCGTCCGGTCACCAATCTTTCGAGTTTCCTCCTCAGCTTCTCATTTTCCCCGGCGCCATTTCGTTCCGACAGAACCGACCCGATCACTTTGCTGCTTCTTCAGCCCGGAGTTCATTGGACCACAATTCGACGGTGCCGCTGAAGATATAGTAGGAGATGAGAAGTAGACATACCTATAACTAATTGACACGTTGGGAATTTGAATTTGGGCTCTCCGAGAGTGGGCTGCTTCCCGAACTTGCCAATCTTTCTATTGCACAGATCATTACGGGAGAGCAGACTTGAAAGTTTTGGCGAAAGATTCAAGGTCTCTCAACCCATGCAATGGAGATTTAGCTTCACCCAATACCCTTACAATGGCACTACCAACAATAGCACCATCTGCTCCCCACTCCGCCACCTGCTTCACATGCTCAGGCTTCGACAACCCGAACCCAACCGCCACTGCCTTGCTTGTTGCTTCCTTAATCTCTTTCAAGAGACTCGGAACTTGTTGGTTCACGCTAGGACGAGCCCCGGTGACTCCCGTCGCACTCACCAGGTACACGAAACCCTCCGACGCTCTGACAATGTTTTTCATCTGAGATGTTGTGGTAGTTGGTGTCGTTAGCTGCACCAACTCAACGTTGTTCTTCGCTGCCTCAAATCTCAAACGTTGCGTCTTTTCAAAAGGGACATCCGGAACAACAAGCCCCCGTACGCCGGCTTTACTAATGGTTGACATGAAGTTTTCGATACCATTCATGATAATAGGGTTAGAGTAGGAGAACAGAATGATGGGGCACGAAAGTTGGGGAACAACATCCTCTAACATTGAGATGATATTGTTGAACTTTGTCCCTCCTGCCAAGGGACGTGACGCCGAAGCGCGTATGACCGGACCGTCTAGTGAGGGATCAGAGTAGGGTATGCCGAGTTCGATTACATCGGATCCACAAGAATCGAGCACCTTCAAGGCTTGAATGGTTGTCGAGAGATCTGGATCGCCGGCAGTGATGTAGGGGATGAATGCCACTTTCCCTTCTGATTTCAACTTTGTGAAAGTTTGTGATATGCTTGTGGTAGGAACAGGAGGGAGGGTGGTCAGAGCAGCCATTGGATTCGTCCTACGAACTGCGTTGATTGATAGGGTTGCTGTTGTTTGGGATAAAGAATAATGAAGCTGTTGTCTTAACGGGTTTTGGGGTTTCTTTGTATATAGAATACTGGGAGCAGTAAGCTTAAGAGAACTAGGGGTAGTCATTGAGAAATGTTTAGCTAGCTGCCTGCTTTTTATGTTCTTAGTTGTGTGATACGACTGATACCTATATGGCTATATATAACAGTAGAGGCCCGGATCCCACTTAATATAATCGAGCATTGTTATAAGTTGTAATTTATTTGAATATGAGCATTTGTTATAGCTTATGACCATATTCATGGTACCCCAGGAGCTACCATGGTAGAGATGTCGAATATGGAATAACACAGTCACACAATATTGAAAATATAACAAAGTCAAGCCCAGAGATGTCGACCCGACCGCTATATAATGAGCAAGGATTTAAGAAATAAACAGTTAAACACTCATGGTGATATAATTTAAGAAATTAACAATGTTATGTACATGTGACTGATTATGCCATGTAATTAAGAGATAAACACACGTGGGATTACCCTCGCTCGTTATGAGAGCAGCTAGCAGCCTTGGATTTGGCCCGATCAAGTAGTTTCTTGATTAAACTGGTTTGGGATTGAGAAGGAGTACTACGTAGGTTTAATTTGACGTTAATTAATCTCTTTGCCCGAAGTAGTGGCAAGTTAGGATGGCCATTTAAGCAAACTTGTATAGTTTAGCACTTTAGCTGGGATGCTTGATGCTTCATTCTCTAGTATTGTACGTACGTATGTTACTACTGTTGTGGAATGGTAATGAGGTATGAGCCATACGTTAATAAGTGGACATGTATAATATTGGTGAGACATGAAAAATCAGCTCCATATAGCGAATTCTAATGTTATTTTCACGAGTTTAATTTGGTGGGACTCGCTCTGCTCCACCTCTAATAGAGACCAAATCGGTTTTCCCAACTTTCGTTTTTGTTAGCTTCATTTTTGCATTACTATTTTTGGTTTTGGTCCCCTGGCTTGTATCCTCTTTTTTTCTTTTCTTACTATAAGAGGATTAGAGGGAAGAAAGAACTTCCTCGTCTATCCAATCAATTAAAGAACTCTACGTACACGTCAACAACTTTATTAAGGACACGGAAATATCTTAGGGCGTGTTCGATTACCAATTTACGAAATAGTTTTTCCAAAATGATTTTATTAAATGAAAACAAATAACCTGAACTTTGTGTTTTCAATCCAAGAAAGTGTTTGGTGTGTATTCAGAAGAATCCCAGATGCTGATAGAATTATATTATAATACAGAAAGGTTAAATTTGATCTCTTCCTCACTAACACCTGTTCATTTTCTTCTACGCTCTATGTCTATATCGTCTCCTATAATGGAGGAAGCTTGCGCCGATGGTTCGATCTTTATTCCTCTGTTCTTGTTTATGTTCTATTGAACATCATTTGCATCTATGTCAAAGGAGATTGGGTAGTGAAAAACTATCAGTATCAGACTAGGTAGAGAATCGTGGTTTGAAAAGGAAAATTGAGAATCACAGAAGACACAACGAGAGCATGCTTCCAAAGCATAACTCAGTGGTTGGAGTATTGCTTTCATGGGGCGGGAGTCATTGGTTCAAAGTGTATTTTCATCGTGCACGTCAACTTTCCTTTGTGGTTCGCATCTTTGTTCTCTGAAAACAAAGAAAACAAACGGTAGCCATTTTAAATTTTCACATGGATGCTTGCAGTTGTATCTGAAAAATAGTTACTCGTGTTTTTAGCATTCACCACGCCGAACATGTATTACATGGATTTCTGTTTCGCAATAAAAATTCCACTTTACAATCACAAATCTAACAACCCCGTAGGTATTACAATATACTTCTATAAGATGATTGCATTTTACGGTGAATCAGATATGGCATTCGAATATGAGGATAATTACAGCATCAACAAACTTTTGTTTTAAAGTTTTAAGAACATGACTTGTGATATGATTGATATCACGAAGCTAGCAAGCTAGGTAACGATCTTAAAACCCACAGATCTCTCTCTCTCTCTCTGAAAAAGCATCGACCTCGGAGCTCTGCTGCTGCACCTCCGGACCTCTCCTCCCTCTTCGGCTAGTCCTCCGCCGGTACTCAACCCACACTTGCGCCATGTGGACTAAGCACGGCAGAGCGTAGCCGCAGATCCATATCCGCATCGGCATGTTTGACGCTAGTTCGGGCTCCGGCTCCGGCTCCGACGCCGACCAACCTTCAATCACCGATGTGGAGTGAGCTCTGCCTCCAGTTCCCGACGCCGCCCAGCCTCAGCTTTCAGTAACCAGTTCGGGATTCGTCTCCGTCTCCACCAGATCGAGCTCGTCTCTGCCTCCACCAGATCGGGCTCCGTCTCCCACGGCTGCCCAACCTTCAGCAACCGGTGTCTTTCCTTTCGCACCACCACCACATCACTCCGCGACCAGACCCAGTGACCGAGGCTTCTCCTTGTGCCCGAGGCGCTCTCCACCCTCCGTTCTCCTCTACCCGGGTCCAAGGTTCCTGGCCTCTCTCCGTGAATTCAGCCCCGCGATGTCTCCGGCGTTGCGAGCTACAAACGTGGACTCGGAGGAGTTTGGTGAGCGGAGTGGAGTCGATTCCGCCAGAAAGTGAAGCTTCGATGATCTGAGCTGAGCTCTGTGTTGTTGTCTTGTTCTGGTGGCGTCTTCAGTCTTCGAGAGGTGGTGGAGTCTTAGACTCTATGCTTTCTCAATGTAAAAGCACTAAGCATGGGGTGATTGCAAGTCTGATCACGATGATCTCAGAATGGAAGAGCTGGCCTCAAGCCTTCAAAATCTCATCTCTCCTCTACTGCTGCCTTCTTATACGAACATTCTCAAGAATCCTATCTATCGTTTTCACCGAGCCATGATTGAGGAATTTGATTTTTCTGATGCTGATTGAAGCTACTCTGTCGGAATGAATGGGCAAAATGTATCATTCTCGGAAGTTCATAAGATTAATTATGAGCGGTGTTGTGCTGTGATTACCAAACTCCACCAACTCTTATGACTTCATGCTTGTGGACTTCGCATGAAATGGAAGTAAGAGGAGGCTTACAACTTATTGATCTTTCTAATGACTTTTATATTGTTAAGTTTAATCCAGAAATGATATGAATTATGTTTTGTGTGAGGGTCCTTGGATCTTAGCTGGTCAAACTCTTGTTGTTCGTAAATGGAAGCCTGATTTCAATCATCTTTGTGATTCTATTGGTAAAATGGCGTTCTGGGTTTGATTTTTTGGTTTTTCTGTTAAGTTCTTTAAGGATTTTACTCTTGAGAAAATTAGTAAAACACTAGGTGATGTTGTTAAGGTGGATAAACTAACTTTAAGTCAGTCTAGGGGAAAATTTGCAAGAATTTGTATTGAGGTTGATTTAGAGGTGAAAAATGGGCCCAAAAGCCCGAGCCCGGCTCGGACCCGGCATATTAAAAATCGGTCCAGCACGGCCCGAGTCCGTTATTGTAATGGGCCGGGTTGGGCTGAGATATTTTGACACATGAGCCCGGTACGGTCCGAGCCCGTTTTTAGCCAAGCACGACCCGAGCATAATTAATTCATGGACCGGCCCGTTAAACACATAATTTTATATTATTTATATCAATATGTAAACAATTATTATTATTAAACTTGAATATTATACTTTTTAAATTAAAATCTATTGATTATTTCATTATTTTAACTACAATATTTCAAAAATATTATCAAAATATTGAATAAAACGTTATTATTTTGAGATACGTAACATTTAAAAAATAAGATTATGAAATGTGTTGTAGTATTTTATTTATTTACTACTCTAAATAGTTATATAAAACAAATATTCAAAGTACATAATATTTTTTATTTTAATTGTGTCATATAATACTAATGGGTCGGGGCAGCCCGCTTCTTGGCCCGACACGGACCCGGCCCCGGCCCGACATGAGTTTGGGCTGTGGGCCGAGCCGAGCTTAATATTTAAGCAAATGGCCTCGCCCGAGTTTTTCACGATAAATAAATGGGCTGGTCCGAGCACGGCACGAACACGGTTTTGGCCTGTTTAAAATGGACAGCCCGGCCCGGCCCGTTTGCCACCTCTAGGTTGATTTAAGTAAGCCATTAAGGCCTTTTGTTGAGGTTGAATCCATTGCTTATAATGTGGTATACGAGGGTATATCTCTTATCTATTTTGAGTGTGGCTGTTTTGGCCATGCTAAAGACAAATGTCTCACTCTGAAAAAAAGATTATGCTCATGTAACTTCTTCTAATGCTAGTCTTGTTTCTAAGGATTCTGTAATGAATAGTGTGGATCATTTTGAGCCTAACTTGAGTTTTCATCATGAGACTACTACTCTAACATCTGGGGGTGTTCTAAAAGATGATATGGGACCTTGGATGCTTATGTCTTATAAGAACAAGAAGTCTAATGTGAACTCCAGTAGTAAGAAGACTGGCTATGGTGGTTCTCGATTTGTTGTGTTGCATAAGGACAATTATAATGATGTTGATGTTAATGACTCCAAAATGACTGATTCTGACTTTGTTCCTGCTGTAGCACCAACTATTGTGAAATTATAGAATAATTTCCAGGAGAAGAAAAATAAATTACCATCAAGTCCTACTAAGAAAAATCAATATTCTGAGAGTTTGAAGCCCACCTATTTGGCTAATCGCCTTGCTTCCAAGTCTTCTCCATCAAAAGTTAAGTTGCAGCCTAAAGTTCCTATACAAAATGTTTCACATGTGGGTGAATCTCGTGGCACAAAATCTGAAAAATTGCTCCAAAAAGTAAATGCTAATCATCTAAAAAACAAATTCATATCCTTAAGGAACTTTCCTTTGAGGGTGTGAGTTTTGATGGTTTGGGTAGTGGATTTAATGCTAATTTTGGGCACTCACCTCCCTAGGAGGTTCTTGTTAAAACTGGTAAGGATTCTTCTCTTGTTGGGGACTTTGACTTTTTTATCGAAGATGTTTTTGCTGAAAATAACAAAGTCAATTGTGATGATAACATGTCTGCCCCTTCTGGGGAAGATATGATTGATACTTAATTAGGATTTCCTCCTTCATTCTTGTTGTTTTCCCAATGATTAAGTCATTATTTTAGAATGTTAGAGGTGCAGGAAGTGAGAATTTTAGATTAGCTATTGTTGATCTTGTGAAAATTCATTCTATTGATATTGTGGCTATTTGTGAGCCTAGAGTTTCTTTCAACAAAGCTTGGTTTGCTTTAGAAAAAAGACTGGGTTCACTAATTATAGAGTAGTTGAAGGTAGAGGTTTTTCTGGTGGGCATTGGCTAGTGTGAAATAAAAACAAGGTGCATAATGATTTTGTTGATGATAACTTCCAATCTATTACAATGTTTGTTTAACTCCCTGGTAAACCTAAATGGATGCTTACAGTGATTTATGCTAGTCCTAATCATACCTCTTGAGCTTCTCTTTGGGTTTATTTGAATCAACGTATTGCCACTCATGATGTTCTTTGGATTCTGAAAGGTGATTTCAATGAGCTTGTTTCATGTGCTGATAAAAGTAGTGGCTCTCTAACTGGTAAATTTAGTGGCTTGAGAGATTGGATCAATAGAAATGTTATGGTGGATATGGGGTTCATTGGTTCTCAGTTTACTTAGAGTAACAATATAATTAAAGAAAGACTTGATAGAGCTTTTTGCAATGTTTCTTGGAGAGCTGTTTTTAGTGAAGCCTTTATTCAACATCATCCTAAGACGAGATTTGATCACTGTCCCATTTTGTTGCAATTGAGGTCTAATAATTTTGTTAACTGTGATGCTTGTCCTTTTTTGTTTCAAGCGATGTGGTTTTCCCATGAAAAATATGTTGAGTTTATTTCTTCAACTTGGAATAGCTTGTCTGGTGATTTCAATTCTAAGATGTGTTCTCTTTCAGTTGCCCTGAGGAAATGGAATAGAGATATCTTTGGTCATTTGTTTCAAAAAAAGAAGCAATTGCTTGCTAGAATTGGTGGAATACAAAAGACTTGTGATAGATTCAATAACCATTTTCTTGTTAACCTTTAAGCTGAGCTTATCCATGAGTATGAGCAAACTTTGATTCAGGAGAATATGTTCTGGAGGCAGAAGTCCAGGGACTACTGGTTGCAGGATGGGGATAGAAACACAATTTTTTTCATATTACTACTCTCGTCAGATGAAGAAGGAACACAATTGAAGGTTTATTTGATAGTAATAGAATCTGGACCACTGTTGTTTCTTCCATGAAAAATATTGATGTTGGTTTTTTCACTGATATTTTCTCTATGAATTCTCTTGATGATAACAGGTTCAGTATTGGGAACCTTTTTCCTGATCTTGAGCAGAAGGATCGAAATAAACTTTCTAATCATATTTCTCTATTGGCTGTGAAGGACGCTCTCTTCTCTATTGGTCCTCTTAAAGCCCCTGGCTATAATGGGTGTCCTGCAAGCTTTTACCAGCATCATTGGCAGTTGTATCCTGGTGATATTTACTCCATTGTTCGCAATGCTTTCATTACTGGTTGCATCCCTTCTGGTCTTAATCATACCATTATCTCTCTAATTCCCAAAGTTGATGGCCTTCAACACATAGTTAATTTCAGGTCAATTAGTCTCTGTTCCACCATCTATAAGGTCACCTCTAAACTCATTGTGGCAAAGTTAAGACCTCTTATGATGAAGCTTATAAGTCCTAACCAGGTCAGTTATGTTCCTGGAAGACACATTTCAGATAATGTCATGATAGCTCAATAGATGTTATTCAAGTTCAAGAAGTCTAAGGGAATTATGGGTTTCTTAGTTTGGAAGGTGGACTTATCTAAAGCTTATGATAGATTTAGTTGGAGTTTTATTGGGCAAGTGCTTTGTGAAATTAAGCTTCCCTATATGCTAATCAAATTGATCATGAGCTGTGTTTCCTCTACTAGTTTTCAAATCTTCTTTAATGGTGAATTCACTGACTCTTTTAAGGCTCAAAGAGGAATTAGGCAGGGAGATCCTCTCTCTCCCTACCTTTTTGTGTTGTGCATGGAGAAATTATCTCACCTAATTAAGTATGTTGTTGATTCTAGGAGTTGGAAAGTTGTTAAAGCTTCTCAATCTGTGCCGAGAATTTCTCATCTCTTTTTTGCAGATGATTTGATGTTGTTTGCTGAGGCTTCCTCTAGACAAGCTTCTGTTTTAAAGGACATTCTTGATACCATATGCTCTTTGTCTGGCCAGGCTGTTAGTTATGAGAAATCTCTTGTATATTGCTCTCCCAACACTGATAGAAGGCTTGCTAATGATATTAGTAGGACTTGTGGCTCCCCCTTGATTTGAGAAAGTGTCTTGGTATGCCTTTAGTTCATTCTTGAATCAACAAGCATACTTATGATGGTTTGTTTGATAAAGCTTAAGGTAGATTAGATAGTTGGAAAAGTAACACTTTCAGCCTTGTTAGTAGACTCACTTTGATCCAATCTGTTATTTCTGCCATCCTAATTTATGCCATGCAGACTACTAGATTTCCTATCAATTTTTGTGAGAAGATGGATAAGTTAAATCGAGATTTCCTGTGGGGGGACACTGAGGCTAAGAAGAATGTTCACTTAGTCAATTGGGATACTGTTTGTACACCTAAGTCCATTGGGGGTCTTGGTATTAATAAAACTTCTGAGATGAATCAAGCCATGTTAGCTAAGATCAGTTGGAGATTTCTACAAAGGATGCTGGTCTGTGGGCTAATATGTTTCAGAAGAATATTTAAAAGAGATGGACATCACTGATCATGATTTTTGTGCTCCTTCTGATTGCTCTTCAGTTTGGAGAAGTATTTCTCATGGTGCTCATTTATTTAGGAAAAATTTTAAGTGGAGAGTGGGGAATGATAAAAATATTAATTTCTGGCATGATGTGTGGGTTAGTTCTCTACCTCTTATTGATTGTGCTCTTTCTTATGCTCATATTGATCATAATGCTCTGGTTTGTGACTTCTGACGTGATTATAGGTGGAATATTCAGCTTTTAAACTTTGTGCTACCTTCTTATGTTGTTATTTAAGTTGTTAATGTTCCAATTGATTTTTGTGATGATGTTGATGATCGACTTATTTTGGGGCATACTTCTAATAGTTGTTTCTCTATTAAGTCTGCTTACAACTCTCTTTTTGAGATAAATGGCGCTCAAAACCTATGTGAAAACTTGTTTGGAAGGTGAGTTGTCCTCCTAAGCTGAAAACTTTTCTTTGATTTGTGTTTCACAAGAAAATTCTAACTAATGTTCAAAGAGATAGAAGAAGATTTACTACAAGTGATACATGTCATATTTGTAACTCTATAGATAAAAGTCTCATTCTCATTTTTAGAGATTGTTGCAGATCTAAGGTTATTTAGAATGGTATGAGTCCTCTTGTTTCAATTGCTAATTCATTTTCTCTTAATTGGAATGGTTGGTTGGCGGCTCAGCTTCACTGCCATCTTAAAATCAAGAATAACATTTGGTGGTGCAATATTTTTGTCTTTGTTTGGTGGTTTATATGGAAGTGGAGAAATAAGTGTGTTTTTGATAACTCATTTATCATGCATGTTTACACTGCTAAAATCATCTGGGATTATGCTGAAGAGTGGAGCTGCTCTCTAAGCAAGGCTAAAGTGAGTTATTTTTATAGTTATACTATGCTTTCTTGGTCTAGGTCTCCTGCTGGTTGATATAAGTTGAATATTGATGACACTAGAATTTCTAACTCTAGGAAAATTGGTGTTGGATGGGTGATTAGAGATCATCATGGGTATTGGATTCATGGTTTTCAAATGAACTTGGGGATTGAGGAGATTTTAGATGCTGAGGCTTGTGGCTTATTTTTTTGTCTAAAACTCATTGCCAAACATTACAGTGGAAATGTTGAAATTGAGTCTGACTCTACTATTCTTATCCTATTTATGTAAAGGGATAACACTTCTATGCATCCTCTTGGGTCCCTGCTTGTTAGTTGTACTTCTATGATTTCCAAACTACAGAATGTGAAGCTTTATCATATTTTTAGAAAATGTAACATAGTTGTTGATGTCTTGGCCAAACAGAGTATTTCTCATGAGTTGGGGCTGATTGAGTTTGTTGATCCTCATGCACATGTTTTCTTGGACGATCTGGTCAGTGTTACTAGATGTAGGCGCACATGAGCCTGCTTTAATATTTAGTCTATGTGTTTTTTGTTTATGGGCCTTTTAGGTCCCTTTTGTAACAAAAAAAACCAGCAAGCTAGGTAATTGAATCCAATACCTTTTGTGTTTTGCGTTGTAGGGTATGCTTTTTTTATTCGAACACATCAAACATTTATGTTGAAATTTTGTGTGTAAGATAGATCAATCTCCATTTGTATTGGAAAAATTAGGCGATATTTTTTTATAAGATCTCTTACTTCAATGCATGTCTTTGTCATTCGTATACAAATTGTACGTATATGATCATAGCATGACTTAACTCACTCGAGGATTGTTATGGTTCATACATGTACAAAATATAACAAACAAGTTGAGTCTTCAGAGTTGAGACGTACAATCGTTTTCAGTTGAGCGCGCGTACTAAGTATATCAAGGACGTGCAGTGGGTCTAGTAGCTTTGAAATAATGCACGTTTTACTTGAGAAGGTGACTGTGAGACTTAGACATGCGTCACATTATGGGTTATACACGCAAATATTAAGTTTCGGACTTGGTTTGGGGACCTAGCATTTTGTAATCCACGTATGAAAAATGACGATCCGCGCAACTCATTACATCCACATCAGGAGGCGCCCCGCGGGGGGGGGGGGGGGGGGGGGGGGGAGGGCGGGGTTACGCAAAAATCTCCCAAAATCAAACTCTTAATAATTGACGTGCAATACTTTAACTTTCTTACTTATTTTATAGTATAAAAAGTCCAAAATCTTATACTTTTTTTTTAATGTTTGGCTCTTTTGATTCATGACTTGTTTAATAGATAAATTTGCTCTTTTTATTTAAATTTGTAGTTGTAAGATGGAGAGATTTATAAATGAACATCACACGACATATCATCTCCTATTATATAGAATGAAAGATTAAAACAGAGACGTGCATATATTAATATGAAAAAAGCTTCATTCTGATGACAAATATCAACATACCTAATTTAAGAATAATAGAGTTAAAAAAATTATTTGCGTTTTTTTACGCAAATAAAAGTAATTCCCCCCCCACTATATAATTTCTTGATTTCACCACTGTGACCACATATGAATATCTTAATTTTTCGGTATATTTTAGTTTATTTTCATAATTTTATAAAATCATCTGGATATAGAATGAAAAATTTATGAATTACGTACTATGATTTTTTGACTGTATAGAAGCTTTTATTAAAGATAAATAATATTATGCATGTTTCGGGATATTACGATTCTATCTTTATATGTGTCTTAGCCTAAGTAGGTTTTCTTATTATAGTAGATTATCCTTAATGTAATAGATATGAATCCCTGATTCTTCGGGATACTTCATATGTAATGTCTATATATAAACCTCATTATCAATTAATAAAAGGTTCGGTTATGTTATTTTATGTTGTTATTATTCTCGTTTCTATCACACTCAATCACGTTATCATGCACTCTGTTCTAAAGTGTCTGAGCAACGTTATCATCACACTAAATCCTATGTTCTGGTAGCCCCTTTTCTTCTTAGCATCGTTGGAGGAATATATCAGAACCCGACAAATAGTTGTCAGAAAAAGAAAATTTTCCAAAATCGAATTGCTATGGGCACCCCGTCTCCTTCATCGACCTGCATCGGTCAACCCCACTCCAGCAACCTTCTGTCGCTGCTGCTCCAGCCTCCGTCTTTTTTATCCGACGCCGGCCCACACGTCTCCCTCCCAGCTGCCGACGTTTGTCTAGCCTAGAGCTGGACTCGACGAGCTCTAACTTCGATGCGTCCTGGAGTCGTTGCTGCCCAGTCGCGTAACCAACAATGAAGACGCCTAGAGAAGCCCCGCCCCCATGTCGTCGCCCCCTGCCCTGGCCACTCGGATCGCCGCCGTTTTTCTTGTCGCTTTCGACGTGGTCCAGCGTCTGCTCGACCCGGATCTGCAAGATCCAATTCAACCCGACCTCTACTTAACGTCTTAACCGCGCCTTGCCTTATTTCCGTGTCACCCCCGCCTCATGCTGCCTCTCTTCCCCAGGCCGTCAACTCCGACGCCTTAAGACTTCAGCAGTCAAACAAGCATCTCCCGGCGCCACCAATGCGTGACCTAGACTCGATCTGCAGAGCACGATCCATAGTTTGCAGCACCTAATCAAACCAATTTCGGAAAAGGAAGAAACAAATTGCATATACTGAGGGGTAAATTAGTAATCTACCTCTACAGGTAAAAAGTGTTTTATGAAGACTAAAACGGTTCATTTACAGTAGTAACTCCTATTTACTGTTACTGTTTTACAGTATATTTATCAATGGTAATATGTATTTAACCATACTCTTATCTTTTTTATGTAATCTATTGCGCTATACATCGTATTGGAATTACGCAAGCTTCGCATTCGCATACATTCGGAAAAGATTGCATCTTTTTATGTCATTAATACGAAGATCGAAAAAGAATTTATCAAGTTGTTTTCCTGTATAATGATAAATTTGAAGACTATATCAAATTAATGCGCTTCATTTAGCAGACCAACAAGTATATTTTTCTTAAAATTATTGTTTTTAAACATATATATATAAATTATCGGGCGATATTAGTCTTTTTTATGTCTCATTTCTGAACCTTCTTACAACGCCAATGAGACCAAAGAGGGATATGATTCCCTCTTGGTCGACGTTTTTCATGTGACAGTCTTGGGGGAGTCACGTTATTATTTAAAGGGAAAAAATCAATTTCGTGTGATCACCTAAATGCACCGCTATTTTGGGTGTGATCATGAGAATCACTGTTATGTATCAATTATTTTGTGATCATATATATCACAACCCTTCTAATTTCGAGTACATACTTGAATAGTTTCGTTCATTTGAAACCAACACAACCCTTCTTGTGGATGCGTCGTCATCGCAACTATCATTTGTATTTGTGTGTTCCTTAAACTCATGTGTATGGACAATAATCCTAAGATCTTTGTACTCATTTATTTGAGTTGAAATTCATACTACTCTGAAGCAACAATATTTGTTGACAAAAGATCCTAAAATTCTATGGGACACACTTAAAGTGATTCAATAAACGTGTATGACGTTGTCTTACCAAAGTTGACCTTGATGTATGCCCACATTCAAAAAACACAAGCCATTTTTAACTCCAGTATCTATTTTCTATTGAGGGTACATTTGAGATGGAAAGTAACATTTTTCCAATCTCCAGATAGCAGATTTTGAGTCTCAGGCTAAGGCTCGCCCCATTTGATATGCAAGATTTTGTTGCTACAAATTTTTTTATTAGTCAATCTATTTGACTATGCTTTCTGCTTAATATTTTTCAAGTATAATGTTGACATTGTCATGTTCTCAATCGACTTTAACTCTACTTGTTTAGTGGAATTAGAAGTTTGTTTGTATTATATTAAAGATTGAGATTCAATAAAATTTCTCGTATTCCTTGTTTACAAATTGATATCTTGAGAATTTTATTTCCTTAAACTTAGCATGAACGCTCAACGTTTGTAACTCCCGTGATTTTTAAATTGGACGTTTTTGGGTTATATGGGACTCTAATAGCACTACATTGTGAATTTGGCACTTAACATTGGGAAAACGAACCTCGAAACGTCAAATTTTGACGTTGTTTTGATCCATGCTATGTACAACAAGTTTTCCGACAAGTCAAGATCGGATCCGACCATTCATGCCATTTTACGGCGACTTCGGCCGATTTCCGGTCTCCTACCACCTCTTTGCGTCCTTGCCGGTGCTCCCTATCAGATCTGCAATCCGGCCTCCATACCGGCCAGCTTCCAGTCCTCACCAACCAATTTTTCCAACGAGTTTTCCAATGATTTCGCCATTTTCTCGTTGTTTTCCGGAAAATTCCGGAAAATTTCCAACATTCTTTGTTGAAGCGTATTCCCGCCAAAGTTTCATTTGGTTTTGAGCATATTTTTCCATGGGTTTTTGGTTATCTTTTCTGGTTTTCTCCAAGTCGTTTCATAGCTTAACCGGTTTAATTATTGGTGAGCACCTGCACCATTTGGATGGTTTTTTTTCTAACATCTGTATCCAATATATAAGTTGAAGAATGTAATACTATTGTCTGTGATACACTCGATGAGATTACACTTTGTTCTTATCCTCTTATAATATTCTACGACGTATTGTCTAAAGAAGTTCATCGTGTCGTTGATTCTCTTAATTTATTTTGATGATGTCCCGCAGTGATGTCGAGTGTCTTGCTAATTGCGTAACCACTCACACTGTCCTACGGCGCAGGTAGTTGTTTTACAGATCTCGTGCGGAGATTGTATTTTATATTTTCGTGTCTTGCTAAGTGTTACAAGGCCATACATGCCAATCAATTTTCATCTGGATACTTATGTTGAGAATGGAGAGGAATATCTTACTCAGAAATTCATAAATTGGATGTACGCAGCCCTGCTGCCAGCCCGATAGCTGCCCCTACAGCTTCCCTACACGCCCTGCACAGCCCCCGCATGCTCCCCATGCACGGCCTCTTGACAAAACCTGCTTAATTGATGACTCTTATTGTCCACTTTCTCATGTGAAGGCTTTAATTGAGCATATTTCATTCTTACAACGTATTTAAAATGACATTTGTGGACCTATTCAACCAAGAATGCATACCTTCTAAGTATTTTATGGTATTCAATGATGCAACAACGCGTTGGTCACACATCGCCTTGCTATCCACAAGATATGTTGCATTTGTTAAATTTTTACCTAAGATTATCAAACTAAAGGCTCACCACCCTTCCATCATATCAAATCTATTCGATTGGATAAACGTTTGAGAGTTCACCTATGATGTGCTCGTATTATCCTATAATTATATGCCTCATACCCTTGGTTTATATGTTTAGTTATCTAATTTATGATTGATTTATGTTATTTTAGTGTATTTTATAGGTTTGTGTTAAAAATAGAAGAAAAGAAGTTAAAATGAGCTAACAAATATTAAATGGCAATTATATTCTTCATTGTCAGAATCTGCATGTGCAAAAGCATCAACTTTGCCGAGCGAATGTGGAAGTTCCAGATCAAATCAGACCATGAGCCTTATATCATTGGAAAGATACGGATGTCTATTTTTCTGTAGGATTTTACGGATCTTAATTTCGATATTATGAGAAAAAGTTATGATCGTTTGAGTGACGAGAGGTTAGAGCTAAAATCTACCCGGGTTTGCTAACATTTATGGAGAACTCAAGTTGTGTTGCCAAGTTCATTCAATTCTAATACATCAATGTCAATGATTCAGATGGAGATGCAAATATTATATGAATTTCTACTTTTACAAAAGATATTTCAAGGTTTTCACAATCTATATCAAGTTATGAGTCTGAAACCGAGTTTTACAGGGAAACTGAAGTCAACGATGAGCAATAATCTTCCCTAAGGGAGCACGAATTTCACATGAGAGTCTTCGGAGCACAATGTAGACGTCTAAAGAGCAGAGATCATCCATCCATCTTCACTATTCAATTCTTTTATTGTTTTTTGTTATGTTTTTCTTAGTTATAATGTTAAACCTTTTTCAAGGATTAGGATAATGTCATATCATGATTGTTTATGTAGTTTGATGTTTTGATGGATTTGTAATTTCTTTATGATTAATTTTTAGTCACTATTTGAATTGATGTTTTATGTTTAAGTTTTTTAATTGATCACTTTAGGGCTTTGCATATAGTAACTCAAAGATAAATTTGAAGCAGAGATGCAATATAATTTATGAAGCTTCTTGTGATTAAGTGTGGTGAATTACAATGTTACTCGAGAGAGAATGATGGTTTTCTTGATTTCTTTATTTTCTAGAACGTAATGAGTCTTGCATGTTAATTTTATACTTAAGAAGAATAGACTGTATAGCTAGGATATACAACATTTACCCGAGAGGGAGAACATCATACACTTGGGGAAAACTATGGTCTAGAGTACCTGAAAATGACATAGATTCGGGAATTGTCATCTAGAGATACAAAAGTATCCATTAGTTGCATTGATACATAAATAGGATTGTTAGTGGTTGATTTTGATACCCTAGGTTCTTCATGTTTGTTTCTTTTATAATTTGTTATTTGAAAACCTAAAACCTATGTTCTTAGTTTAGATTAATTAAGTTAGGATTAAATCGATTCTCAATTCCTAGTTGGAGCGACCTCGTACTTGCACACCTATACTAACGACGATTCGTGCGTTTGCGAGTTTTAATTAAAAATTTCACAATAACCTCCAAGACCTTTTGATGATTATTACATATCTACTAGGATTGTCGTTGAACATCTTGTTCCTCATGTTCATTGACTGGACAGTCTAGCAGAGGCTCGGGCTTGATTATGGGTACTAACATACCGACATTTGCATATGGATATGCAGTATTGTATGCAGCGACAGTTATTCGTTTCAAGCTCACAACTAACCAAGTGTTACGTGTTTTGTGTTTTATAAGTAAAAGGTTGTGAGCTCATAAAACCTAATGGATGAATAGTCTAAACTAACTAATTTTCTTTCAAGACGAATGAAGCCCCTAATTCTAGAATTATGAACTTCATTTTCAAACACAATACTTGAGAAATTCTAAGCGAGACTATACAAAATGAAAAATGAAAACCCTGAAAAATACCTTAAGTTAATAGGAAATTTTTTAATGGTTGAGCTGAGAAATCAGCATAATTTATTGATGAGGCCATGAGGGGATGACCAGTACTGGAAAGTGAATATTTCAGAGTAATGTTATTCAGCTAGCATACTAAAACATAGATGTTGCAACCTGATCATAACATCGATCAGATTTAATTAATCATCCTTATTTCCTTATCATGAAATATATCGGATATTCAAAATTGGGCGTACGTGCCTACCCTGTGCGCACAGATTGGCAGGCCCGGGGCACATTACTACCTTTGTAAGCCTTGCATACATAAACAGTAAAGTTTGCATAGTCCTGCATTGATTAAGGTAAGAAATTATTGTGATGTTGAGAGAGAGAGAGAGAGATCCAACCTTCCCAATTGGTTGATCATTCACAACCAGCCATGGCACAGACTGAAGAGGTGGACTAAGGTGCATCGTTTCGCTTCTAAACTTTTGTTCAAGCTGCACTCCAGTAATGTTAAATATATAATCAGTTCATTATTATCTGCTGAGAAATGAGAACATATAAAGCAATTCGACTCTCGTCGAAATGAGTCTAAATTACTCTGGATTCAAATTACGTAACCTTTTTCCATTTCCACTGTTGTAGCAATCCATGATGGGTTTTTCAGGCAATCCTAATGTACTAGAGCATTCTTGCCACGCACTTTGCCACTCCCGGTGCTTGCCCTCTATGACCAGAAATTCTATGCAGTAAATAAAACCGAAATGCTTGTCCTGCATATCACGAATTCATTGAAATTAAGGATAATGCAATACCTGCTTAATGAAAGAGACATTTTACAACGATTTTGTTACATTAATCGTCTAAGATATTAATATGTTGAAAACCTGGCCTTACCACAACTCTCCAGACGTCGATTGCACACGCTTGTATCGTGTTCAAGTAGCATTCATCTGGGCCATTCTGCACGATATATACGTGAAACAACTATGACATCAAGTAACATAAATGAATAATTAAAGAAAAATTTTAATGAAACAAAAATGTGTACAGGGTACAGAATAGATGCATATTTGCATGGTTGACACTTGACAGTATGAAAATGATATACAGTATGAAAATGATATAGAGATCAGATAGGGATAGGACCTGGCACAAAATGGCGTTGTTAGACAGGTTGGTACGTGCTTTACCCCAAGGAACCAGTCTGAGATTAACAATGTCGATGAGATTGTTATCGAAAACCCCTTTAAGATCTTTTACCAGGAAAAGAGCAGCATCTGGGTTCAAACTTTCATAGTAAAGTGTCAAATTAACTTTCTTATCGTTACTAGGAGTCAATGTAGCATTCTTAGATTCTGGAGCAGATGGAACATTGACGCCATGATCCCCAACAGCAAAAGAAGACGCAGAAATGAACAGCAATGATGAAGTTAGAGCAACAAAGAAAAAGAATTTGGCAGGAACCATTAGTATAAACTTTGAAGTAGTATGAACGTGATTGTTGCTGCATACTTGCATATTTATATATAGGCTGCTCCAATGTGATCACTGACCGTATATAACTATTTGATTTCATTACGAGTCATGAACACTCTTGACCAGCTAAGCATGAAGGTGGAAGATGCAGCTCTTTCTCCTTTTAGCAAAACGTGAATATCAGAGATTAGTAAATTTATGATGCATAGAAGCTCTTAAATACATTTGTTTTTAATTAGTTGATAATTGGAGGATTTGGAGTATGAAAGTAATTGTATAAGAAATATTTTAATGTGATTGGTATGGACTCCATTACTACTATGGACTCACCAACGTAAATTATTGAATTAATCAGACTTCGCAGTCTGAGTAATTTCCCAGAAAAAATTTATACCTCTGATTGATGCATAATGCTCTATTTTGGGACACTATTTGGAGAAGAAACCTAAGCAAAGCTATGTAAGAATTAGGAACACTTTAATGTACATCCAGCAACTGTGATTACAGTATTAGAATGGCGAGCATATATAAAGAAGGTGAGCATATATAAAAAAAACCTGTCATGCGTAAATGGGTGTTCAGATTTGATGGACTTTCTCTAAGTTGAGAAAGAAAAGGACTAATAACGCTCAAAATTATTTGTATATAGCCTCTTCCAATGGCCAAATACCATCTCATCCAATTTTGGCTTCGGCTAAGGAAGCTGAGCTGTAACTGCTAAGAAAGCATATGTAGCTATAAACCCAGAAAATAGATGCCATTGACATATGAACTTTACCAACAAACGTGTGGAAGGTCCAATTAATACAAATCGAGTCCTAATACGAACATATCTTTTTAACCTTTAATTTTAGAACTACATTACAAATGAATTATAGTGGTTCTGTCTCGTTATTGAGCCATAATCAAGTTTGCAGAGTTTGTATAAAATCACATTTATATAAGATCTTCCCTCAGTCCCTGCCTTGCCTACTTCGCAATGAACATAGGAGTCATTCCTAATCATTTCAATTTCCATGTCTGTAAGTAGTAAATCAGGGAAAAGAAAGCAGTACCTCTTCTGTTCACTACTACAATAGCTATGCTTCTCAGCATTTCTTCTTACCGCTGGCTTTTGTTGCCCTCTATTTTTCCCATATACAAAGTCATGCTGATTTGATCTCAAACCTAAACCCAAGCCAGCAGAACTGTCCCTATTCTTTGTCGAGTGATTTTTCCATCATACTTGTTTAATAATTTAGACTACATTCAACATGCAAAGAAGAAGCATCGAATCAGTTAGTCTAGTTGCCCAAATTAATCCATGTTTAAGTAAGCATTATACCTTTCTGCAATTCAGCTTACAACACTGAAGCTACCATTGGTAGTTTTGGTACAGATAATCAGCATAATAACTCAGCCCTGAGACCTCTGACATATCCCGCTGCAGCTTGTCTATACTTGATCAATAAGTACTAATAGTCAACCGATTGTTAAACATAGCGGAGTGGATCAACTGCTGTTGGAAACTCGAATTACAATTTCAGTTAGAATGAATTGCAAATGTGTTATAATCCAAAAAAAATAAAAAAATTGCAAATGTGTCTTATTGATCTTTAGTTTCAGAATTACACAACGCAACGCACAATGATTCTGAATTTTGTATAGAAGGAAGCTAATAAGCTCGTCTTTTGTTATAGGCTTAGAGCCAACACCTACAAGAAGAATGATTCTATAATTGCAGGGATATCACAGTTCGTAGTGATTTATGAGCTATTTAGGAACTCAGGATATTACCCCACTACAATATTTTATCAAAAATCCATTGAAGTATCAATTCCCATACTCGCAGAAGATGAAGACTAACAAAACCCTTTAATGATCTTTCTAAGGAAAATGAATATTCATTCTAGCACAACAGTCACTTAACTATGTTACAATATGGCATTGCATGATTCCATTGAACAGTGATGATCAAAACATTATCAAAGATTTAGGCCTTACATCGAGATCTTGCCTCAGAAATCTTCTTAACAGCATCAAAGACAGCATGAACAATCATTTTTTTAACCTCTAACTTGTCCTCACTTGCTCTATGATCTGGCGGCAGAGTGCGAAACTCCTCAGTCAGCCGAAAGCATTGGCCAACAGTTTCAGGGGAAACAAAATCCACGGCAACTTTAATGCAGGACTTCAAGTTTCTCACCTGATGTGGACAGCCTGCAGGAATGAACACCGCATCACCAAGCTTTTGTACAAATGTCCATGGCTCAATCCCATATTCTGCCTTAAGCTTTCTTTTGTGCTCCATAGTCAGGTAAATAGTCTGATCATGTATCGGATGAACGACCTGCTTCAATGGCCTACACTCAAAGTGCCTGAATTCCCTACAATGCTTCTTTATGTATTGCTCCAGCTTTGGAACATCCTGTACACGGAAAATGTCCCATAGAGCACCGCCTTCACCTGCATCATTAACTTCTTTGTTGCCAGTGAGCCTCCTTGGGCTAAAATTTCCAAAAATCTCCTTCTGATCTTGCTCCCAGTGTTTTGTCTTCAACTCTTCCATAGCAGCAAGATGTTTAGGCTCAAGGGTCACTTCAGTAGTATGGGTCAGAATGTTCACTGCATCAGACATATCACAGTGAAGCTTTGTCACAGAATCTCCGCGTCCAAGTTCCTGAGCAATGCCATATGCAATGTATGTCTTGGGCCCCAAGTCAGGTTTGACAGCTCTTTTAGGCAAGTGGCAAACAAGGTTTAGGGTACTAGCTGTTGGATGAGTGTATTCCTTGAAAGGCAAGCAACTCACAAACTCCTTGCCATGGCGAGGAAGACGTTTATCAAAATCAGTGGAGGGAGGCCAGTCTTTAAGCTTTAGGATCCGAGGGCAGTCCTTTGTATCAAACATTCCTTCAGAATATCCAGTAAAAAATTTGTGCATATTGACATCGATGAAAGACCAATCCGAGCAATCAATGGCCTGGACTTCCAACTCCTTCTCACACTTAGTATTATTAACTTGACGAAAAGCCCTCCACATGACTAAAGGTTCCCAACTCAATCCTGAACCATTTACAAGCGTATTGCTCACAATAACAGGCTCACATTTCATCCAATGCCTCTGAAAATGCTCAAAATCCCCCGGTTGAATGCTCTCAGCACTTGGACAGAACAAATAGTTGTCTTTGGAATCACCTCTACAAGCTGCATTTCTACACTTCACATTATCCATGGGGCTTATACACGAACAACTTTCTTCACTAGCCTCACTAGTAGCATCTAAGTGTTTATAGCTCTCATCTATTTTTTCAGCTTTCTCTACCAACTCCATGACTTCATTTCCAGGAAACAAACATCTAAGTTCTAAATGATGCTTACCACAACCTTCCATGTGCTCTGGGGGGCAACAAATGCTTCCATCTTCATCTGCTTTCCATTCAAACTTTGGCTTTGTAGAAGAAGACCTCAGCCTCCTAGTTCCCACACCATTCCAACAAACAATCTTTGCCTCACCATTGAAACATTCAAATCCTCGATCCTCATATATCTCAACACTTTCTACTCCACCTCCCTTTAACTCTCCACCCCTAATCTCCCGGCAACAATTCAGACACAGATCGTATTGGCATCCAGGACAGCTTCTATGAAAATCGAAAATCGAAGTCCTGCAATTGTTGCAATACATTCTCTCACCAACACGACAATTAGACTTTGCAATTTCCATCCCCTCAAACTCCACCAACCCTTGCTTACCAGCCTCAAACTTCATCTCACTCACCTGCTCATCATTAATCCTCCTCAAATACGGTAGCAACCGATGCACCAAATACCTACATTGCTCCACTCTCTCCTCTTCCCCAATCTCCAACCCTCGATTCTTCAAGCACCTCTGAGGCAAATCCAAACGCAAGCACCTCTTGCAATTACAATTCCCAAGGCAAACAGGACAAGCCTCAGCAAAGTCCTCTTCTGATAAATTGGGGTACCATTTCTTCATGCAAGGAACACAGTACCTCTTCCTCTCCCCTCTTTTCGGGCATCCTCGACAACGAACAACCCTCCCATTATCATTTCTCTGACATTGATGACACATTGTAGAGACATCATCTTTGCTCCATCCAACAATCTTCACTAAACCCTCTTCAATTTCACATCTCACTCCCTCTTTACCAAAACCCACATCCCCATTTTCCTCAAACTCCTCACTCTTCATACCCTTTTCACCACATGTCTTCTTCTTCTTCACTACACACTCTTCAATTCTACCAAAACCCACACTTCCTTCCTCACCCTTTTTCACTTTCCTATCTTGCCCTTCAATTTGATCACCAAAGATCAGATCTTTACCCTCTAAACCCTCCAAAGCAGTCTTCTTTCTATCACGCAGCTTCTTCAACATCACGGCCAGAGTCAGAGTAGACTCTTCGTCCTCAATTCCCAGAATGCCCTCGCTGCCCTTCTCCACCAAAACGGCGCCGTTTTCTTGCCGCCGCCGCCGCTTTCTGTAATAAACCCGGGAGAACATTCCGTCTCTGCAGATCGGCGCCATCGCAAAGATATAAAGCCTGAGCGGGTCTGTAGAGTACAGAAGTGTTTGGGAATCAGAGGTGGCGGAAATGAAGAGGGAATTTGAAATTCAAAAGTGGCGCCCTGATGGGTTTGATGAAATCTTGACAGAATCAAATTCTCAGTGAGCAGATACCTGGATTGGTTAAGGAAGACGATGATGAAGAAGCCCTAATAATAATAATTGTCACTGATAGCTGAACACCTCGCTCTCTCTTATTTTCTTTTTGTTTTTTGTTTTCCCAGGAATCTGCGGCTTTCTGGGGAGAGAGTACTTTCCCTAACTAGGAAAAATAAAGAAACTTTATTGCAATGGACATAATTTTTTTAAAAGAAATGTTATTGCAATATGCATAATTTCACAAAATGATAGTTTGTGAAGTAAATTCTGTAGCAGTTTAATTTCAAGTTATTTTGTGTCTCATTAATCGTCTCTCACTTTATGTGTTTTAAATGTTATATCTAAATTAACTGGACGAAAATTATTATTGTGAAAATTTGTTCGAGTTTAATTGATTTTGAAAATACAAAGACACACACGATTAAAATAATAGAAGAGTGACACAACTGATAACTGACCATAAAATTCAAGATAGTTTGCTAAAATTATTCCATCATTTAAACGATTCATTCTGAAATATTCATTTACATCTTAATGAATGAATGAATGAATGAATATAGAGAGGGAACCATTTCCAGAGAATGTACTAAATCAGAACCTATGATCAAGCTATATAATGAGAGATCTTTTCACGATCCACAACCAGTTAAGTTATGCAATCTGATTTATTTGTAGAGTTAGCGACTTCGGTTGAATATGGTCCAGGATTGAGGCTTATATCTGGTTGATTTGATGGCTTGTGTTGAGTATGTCTACTTGTCTGTTGTCTTCTTCTGCTTCAAATGCACAGACTGACATGCCATGGGCGCAATTTTACCTTTGTAAGCCTTGCACACATAGCCAGTAAAATTTTCATAGTCCTGCATTACATCAAAACAAAAGTTAAGTTAAATCATCATTCACAGAGAGAGAGAGAGAGAGAGAGAGAGGACCAACATTTCCTATAGGTTGATTATTCAGAACCAGCCATGGTACAAACTGCAGAGGTGGATTGAGGTGCATGGTTTCATTGCCATAGTTTTGTTCAAGCTGCACTTACCCAACAATGTCAATCATAATGGATAACTTAATTATCATAAATTCTAGTAGATCAGAGGACTATAATAACATGAAACCTTTGTTGCATTTGAACTATTGTAGCAATCCAAAGTGGTATTCTTAGGCAGTCCCAATGAACTGAAGCAAGTTTCCCACTCATTGTGCCTTCCCTCTATGGCCAGAAATTCTATGCAGTAAATCAAAGCAAAGTGCTTGTTCTGCATCCCAAATTTCAATATCAAAACGATCTCTATCTAAATAGATTGATAACCTTCAATTGAAACTCATCTATGTCTCACCACATCATGCATAACATCGATAGCACATGCTTCCAGAGAATTCAACTTACAACCATCTGGCTTATGCTGTAAAATTAACACAGATTGAAGAATATCTGCATCACTCTAGAGATTTTATGCAAGATGTTCCAGAAACAGAAAATTTTGAACCAATGAAATTGGTTAAAATAGTGATGAACATGAACCTGACAGATAGCAGTACTATTGTTCGATTTGTTGGCGTATGCTTCACCCCAAGGAACCAGTCTGAGATTGAGGATGGTCATGAGATCATCTTCGAAAATCCGAGCAAGATTTTTAACAATGAAGGTAGCACAAGATGTGTTCAAAGAGTCATAGTAAACTGACAGGGTAACTTTCTGATTAGCAGCAGCACAAGGAAATGTGAACAAGAACATTGGACAGGTGATGAGACAAGCAAAGAATAAATGAAAAGAGGCCATTTTGCAGTTGATATCTGTTTCAGAAGTGTACAAATGTAGTAGTAAGTAGTTTCCTCTTCTCTTTTAATTGTTTTGTTGGGTTTGGTACTCTGATATTAATGATGGCCAGATCATAATCATATATTTGGACAAGTTTCTGCAGAAAATGAATGCTCCTTGTTTTAGAATTTTGGGAAAGAAGTTATCCAACCATGTGTGCATAACTTATACGACTGATATATCAATGGCGCACCTACCTGCTACTATCAAGTTGCCATTACTTAATTATCACAATCATAAATACATGATTTTGACAATAATAATTAAGCAGTAACCAAACAAGGATGAAAGAAAATACACACAAAAGATAAGAACAGAACTACAAAACGTCAGACCATAGTATATCTGGTCAGCTTCAACTATGTTATATTTTATCAACTTTAGGTTCAATTATCATATCTAATGACAATGTAAACATTTTGCCACATTGTATGCTTCTCGGGCTTAAGTGGTAGAGTTTCTTCCTTGTTCTGCTAGGCAAACTCGAGGAATCGATTTTTCATTCCCAATTGATTCAGTTTTGTAGTGAATCGATCTGCAAGCTTCAGGAGATTTTCCTTTGTATGCCTTACAAATGTAGGCCATAAAATTTTCATAGTCCTGCATGTACATGATTGGTCATGAGGGGGATAAAATGGAGGAAAGAAGTAATCCAATTTGTGATTATCGAGTGACTAACCTCTGCAAGTGGTTTATTATTGACAACCAGCCATGGCACAAATCTATGTGGTGGATTAAGCTGAGCAGTTTGTTTTGCATATTTTGTTTCGATCTATGCATCATTAATGCCAAATTACCGATCAAAGGAACATAACTTTGTCAAGTCTCAAATGAGGAAGTAGTTCAAAAACATCAAGAGCAAAATGGGACTAAATATGAACTGACCTTATTTCCATATCCACTGTTGTAGCAATCGATAGGGAATGTCCCCAACTTCGACAATTCAAAGCAATCGGCCCATTTAGTGTGCTTGTTCTGAAATGTGAGCTGCTCGACGCAGTGGATGAATCTGAAATGCCGTTTCTGCATCAGAATTAATCCATCAGAGTTAGTAACCAAACCAATGTTTAAGGGTCATATGTACGTACATGTTTGGAACAAAGTATGCAAAGCTAGTCTAATTCTAGAGGCATTGATAAAGCTTTACCACATTAGGATAGATGGTGATGGTGCAGGCCTCAATTGTGTTGATCAAGCATTCATCTGTTCCATGCTGTAAAACAAAAAAAGGGTTCAAAGAATAATCATTGAGCTACGAAACTCAAACAACCCATATTGCGTCAACACCGCACCATTTTTACTGCATTCTCATTTTTCAGTTTATGTGAATGTGTCGATGTATAAAGGAGTGTGGATGTGATTAACTGTAATTCTGTAAATGTAAATGTAAATTTCAGTGATTCTATATTTGGAAGTTTAATGCTGTAAATGTAAATTCTAAAAGTCTAGAGGTAAAATTGTAAATAAGGATTTAACAAATGACATGGGCAGGTAATTAAAAAAAAAGACAAGGCAGCGGACACAAATCAAATTGGTAACATGGTATCGACGTCGTTTAGAGATGAACAGAGTCAGCAGACAATGAGGTAGATAGCAGCTGGAAGAAGATGAGTGAGTAGCTGAAAAAAATAAAAGGGGAGTGATTGGGGGGAGGTTGAGAAAGGTGACCTGGCAGGCGAAGGAGCCATCGGAATTGAGCCAAGCGTTGCCCCAAGGGACCATTCTGAGATTGACGACGGAGATGAGGCCGTTGTCGAAGATCTTGGCCAAATGGTTGACTATGAAATCGGCGCAATAAGGACAGAGAGTCTCGTAGTAGAGAGTGACACTGACATTGTCGGCAGCGTGAGGTAGAGATGGGTTTACGACCAGGAGGAAGAAGAAGAGGAAGAGCTTGGTGAAACCCATTGGGGAGATCAGGGGCTTGAGATCGAGTTGAGACTGTGTGTGGTTTAAGTAAGAAGTAAGAACTATTTGTTTCCATTGGAATTTAAACTCTAGTGAATGCTTGTAACTGTACTTCTATGGCGGTGGGTAATTAGACCATCGCTTAGCTCTATTACTGTATGCCCATATCATCTTTTGCTCTCTTATTTATTCGTGGGTTTCAAGTTTCCAACCAATGAACCAAATAAATCTCCATGATTTCTGGTAACATAAGTACATGAGAGACTATCAAATGCACCACTTCATTAGTTTTTTTTTCTTCTTTTTTAGGTTTTGTATGCAGTTATGCACTAGAACAACAAGACAACATCTTTTTACATCACAACCGTAAGGCCATGATCGACTTTCCTCATTGTCTGTATTTTATACTGTGTGTTTACAGCACGTAGTTGGCTTTTGGCTTCAAGAAGGTTTTAACAAAATTATTATCGACGGTTAGTAGTTAATTACTCCTTTATTTATAGAAAGAAAAATTCAAATAATACGACGAATATATTGTGAGTCAAACTGAAGACATCGCACTTAGAGCAAGTTTACCGGTATTAGTTTTTCCATGGCAACTGATGAGGTGATGACCTAGGTCAATGAAAACAGTGATTTTCAAGTTCCACCAGTATTGGGTCAATTACTGTTGGGATGACCCAGACTCAATCCTAGGTCAACTTCCAGACCCAGGCCTTACATAATACTAACTTGGACTTGCAGCATAGCCATGAGGAAAGAGAGGAAGAGACGCGATATGGAAGCAACGTGCATGACAATCGCTTGTCTTGTAGTGCCAATCACATAGCACATGCGCTACTTTTTTTTTGTCTAGAGACATATATCAAAAGTACATCAAAATATGAATATTACAGCCGTTTGGCTAAGTTTTGAAATGGTCTCACATAAGATTTAGACCATTAGTTTTTAAACTTAATTAGATTATTATATAGTTTTTTTTATAGAAAAGATGGTTTATAATAATGAGTTAGAAAAGTGAAAAAAAAAATGGCAAGTAACGGAAAGACTATAATAATAAGAAAAATAATGTACTAATATTTCTTATAAAACACCTCACCTTCTTATTTTTGGCATCATTAATATTTATCTACATCATATATTTCTCATTTACACTCAAAAACTAATTTAATATTTCATAAAATAGTAATTGACCCAGTGATCTTGACCCAACGAATAGAAACAACTGTTCAGCGGTAGTGAACAGTATACTGACCTACTAACCCGTGACCCAGCGACTGTAACCTATTGACCAAACGGGTGAACTTGCTCTTACAGAGGAGAGACTAGTACTTGACGAACACGGGGGATTCACTAATGTTTTTTTTTTCATTTTCAGAAAAAGAGAGAACGTGTGTGTTAATATTTGTTTCAACTCAGCCCAGGCCTATGATGTACATATTTGTTTCAACTTAGCAACAATGTAGTTCTCCTATGTATATATCCTGTAGCATTGTTTTGTTATTTCTACCTGTATAGTAATTACAACTCTATGATCAGAGTTATGTACATCATAGGTACATGTAAGCTAAGATACTCTTCTTTACCTGCGAGGGTGGACATGTTATGAATATCCTTGTCATATAACTCAGCCCAGGCCCAAATCAGATTGACCTTCTATAGTCCCCTCTCACTCTCATCATCCACTCCATTTCAGTCAAAACCCTCCTCAGTTTGAAGCTCTCATCTTTTCCTCCAATGGCTTCCATAAACTTCAACCCATTCGAAGGCTGGTTCCGCAAACCCCCAAACCCACTCCCGCCCATCAACCTCCTCTCCCTCGCCGACTCCTTCTCCCCCAAAACCCCCTCCCCCCCATTCTCCTCCCTCAGCCTCTCCAACCCCTTCAAATCCCCCAAAAAACCCGATCCAAAATCCGACCCCGAACCCGACAAACCCGGGCACTACACCCAAATGCTCGAGCACTTCTTCTGGGAATGCGAAAACCTCCCCGACTACCGCCACACCCCCGAAGTCGACAACATCCTTAACTCCGACCCGATCTTCGAGAAGAAAGAAAACCCGACAGAACAAGAGATTAAAGACAACGACAAGTTCTGGGAGGAGTTCCGGGCCAGCCCGGTGGTCCAGTTCCTGACCCGAGCCGAGGAAGTTGCCGATAAGATCAATGAGATGGAGCTCAAGGAAAACGACACGCCGTACAGGAGGGAGGACAGGAAGCTGTGGCAGGCGGTGCCGCATGTTATTGGGCCGGACGGGAGGCCCATGCCGAGGAAGGCTATTAAGACCAAGAAGGAGTCGGATGACAAGTTCTGGGATTTTGCCAGGCAGTTCTTTTTCGGGCTCTGGGGGTTCCAGCAGCGGCCGTACCCGCCTGGCCGGCCCATTGATGTCGCTCAGGCTATTGGCTACAAGAAGCTGGAGAAGAGATACTATGATTGTAAGTATGAGTTTACTTAGGTTACAAGTATGTCGTGTTTGATGTGGATAGATAGACGTAATGTAGCTTCATTTTCGGCTAATCAAGTTCATTTTAGAGCATGATACTTGTATTTTTTGACATATTGTTGATAATTGTTGCATTATGATGTTATAGTTATGTTGTTTATGGTGTTGGTGTTATATTGATCAGTTGCTATGAGGAGTGGTGGATGGTTCTATAAGGACCGGTTGGGTAGAACTAGAGGTCCGTTGGAGCTTATAACACTCAAAACGGCTTGGGGTGCTGGGATTATTGATAAGCACACATTCATTTGGGGTGAGGATATGGATGAGTTTGCTCCAATTCACATGGTTTATGGGTTGGAACGTGCCATCGCCACCTGGGAAGGTATGTCAAATGTTTCATTTGCCTCTGCGTGTCTTTTTAAATTTTGCCCCTTTTTCTCTAATGAGTAGGACATAATGCACAACCCTTTTATGTGTTACTGTGGTAGTAAAATGGTTTCCATGCTGTGGTAGGAAAGCTAATGTGCTGACATCTTTTATGAGTCTCATCTCCATGTGCATGTTAGCTGTACAGTTTCAGACTTGCATATGAAGCCAACTTTTTAGAAGTTAACTACTACAAGATGCATTTTTTTCCACACATATGAAGCGTGTAGGAGTGCTATTAATGATTTTCTTTTGTGTTTTTGATTAATTGATATTAATTTAATGATTGGATGATGTGCAGTTAGACTTGGTGCTGCTGCAACTGCTTTTATTCACAAACTACAAAAAGGGATTCCTCCTTGGGTTCCACTAAAAGGATTTGAGAATAAAACCTATAAGCAATTACAAGAAGAGGCTGTAGAAAGCAAGAGACGTGACTTAGCAGTACTTGAAGCTAATGATGGTGTTTGGCCTGGTGTTAGGACTCCTAGTCATGCATTATTTCTTTGGGCCAGTGGCTCTGAACTAACATCAATTTTGGAACAGGATCACATGCCGAACAAATACATCCCTAAAGATCTTAGGTATGTGATACTTGTGTCTATAATGTCTTTATGTTGTAAAACCACAATGCATCTGCTTACTTCACATTATCTACCGTCTTCTTGTGAGAGCAGGCTCGAGCTGTCTAGAATCATCCCTGGTTTAAGGCCATGGGAGGTTCTGAGTGTGGAACAAGCGATGGATCAGGTAACCTATGGGGGAGAGTGGTATCGCGAACCTCTTGGTACATACACGACTGGCCCTCCATACATTCAAGCGTGGAATATGGATGTCAAGGTACAGAACTTGCTATTGCATCAGCTTAATTAATTTTAATTTCGTTTGAGTCGTATCAACTTAAACAAGAAAATGTTAAACCAAAGGTGAAAGCAACCACTTACAAACTGGTTTGCTTATCCAAGGTTCTGTTAATATCTCACTGAAAAGGATATAAATAATGATGCTTCTTTTATATCATTTTAGGATATGGAGTTTCTTAGAATTACCCTCTTATGGATATTTTTTGGTCATGTTATATAGTCCTTTCTTTAAGAATGTGCATGTGCTTCTATTAATTCTTTCTTGTGTTTTTGTGTGCTCAGAGGCTGTATAGGATCTATTCCAATTTGTGCACCCGAGTCTACCAGAAAATGGAAAGATCAATTCCTGGTTTTGATAAAGTAATGGAGAAGGTTGAAGCTGATGCTATGGCAAGAGATCAGAGACGGAAGGCCAAACGAGCGGCGGAGAAGGAAGCCGAGCTGGAAAAGGCCCTTGGTGGTCGACTTGGTCCCCAAGATGACGCTTGATCATATTTCTCATACATTAAATGGTAATATCCCAAAATCCCATTTGAGATTATAAAGCGGCCTTGTGAGTGCATGGAAGAATGGTGAGGCTAGATACGAACGAAGAATTTTTTTTCCCTTTCACTAGGAACGATTGTAACTGTTAAATCCATATCAACCTCCCTTCAAGTTTCAATTTGTATGAACTATCAGTACCATGGCAAATAGTTGATCCTTTGGTTAACCCGGTATCCCCAACAGTAATGCAATTCTAAAAATTCCAACCCTCTGTTTCTCTTGGTAATATGGTACATCACTCACAAAAGTTGAATGTAGATGATTGTAATGGCAAAGACAGCTAGTTGATTGGTACTTCATCACATTCAACTTCTAATCTTTCTCGAGCGAACCGATGAGTTTTGATCCTGGTTATTTTGGGCTCATACATGAACTCCGTTATGTGCAATGTCTGTGTTTTTGTGTATTACAACACTAGCCGACTTGTCTAAAAAGAAATGGGGAACTTTGTTCCGTTGAATACCATCTTGTCCATTGTGATACCGGTGGAGGTTCCCAACTCCGACACGGATAGCTTTCCCGACCGACCTTTTTTGGGGAGCACACACCTAAGATGCTCAGGCTACGACACGTGTTTCCTCGTCATTGACTAAGTATTTCCATGAGACAACATTTACGAAGTACGTGTAACAAAACCAGAGCTCTGTTTTAATAAAGCTCCTCCGCAAGTGACGCTTGTCCTCAGTAGCCAGTACATATGCTGCTCCTTATTATCAAAACTAGAAAAGTGAAGAAGACAGATATTTGTATACCTAGAAGACAAAAAAAAGAGAGAGAAAACAAAAGATGGATGATGTTATACCACAGTCTGAGAGCCAGAGCATGATGACTCCTTCAAATCATAGCTCAAATGGTGAAGAAGCTAAAGGTGGTGAAGGGGGAGCAGGAAATGGGGTCATCAGCAAGCTGAAGATCCCTACTTTGAGCTCTGGAGCTGAACAAAATGGTGGAGATAGAGAAGGCGGTGGAGATGATGAAAAGAGTGGTGGGCTTATTACCAGCTTCATCTCCAACTTGGTTTCACCGAGGAGTACTAAATCTGGGGAGTTTACTAAGCGAAAAGTGGAAGATGAAGTTGAAGCTGGTGAAATAGCAAATGATAAGACAGAGCAAGATGTGGGTGAAAATGGTGGAGGGGTGATTTCAAATATCATTTCCAACTTCTTTAATCCAAATGAGGAAGAGAAAGAAGGAGATAATGTGAAAGATAGTGGAAATAAAAGGCAGAAGATGGATGAGGAGGAAGGTGGTAAAGGAGGCCTAATTGATAACATTGTCTCTCACTTGCCTACATCAATTCCAGGTCAGTCAATTTTTTCTCTCAAGCCTTTTTCTTGGGGTAAATTCTGGGTTGCTGTGACTAGATTTATGGATGTCAATTGACACATTTACTGTATATGTTTACTAATTACCAGATGATGCAGCTCCAACAACTGATGAGGCCTCCATTCTTATTCACTCCCTCGTCAAAGATTAAGCTAGCAGATCATGTTTGCCTCTACTCACTGACTACAACATGTGGCTGATGTTTCTTTGTTGTATTTTCATGTTGTTGCTGTTGTTGAATTGTCATTGTTGTTAATTTGTAAGTAGATTCCTTCAATGAATTGAGTATTCAAAGCTACATGTTTCAAGAGCCTCTCTGTTTTCAGAGGCCTCCAACTATGGTCTTAGCATAATTACCTATCTAGCAATTCTTTGCACAATTTATCTGTAGTAAACAGTGTAAACTACATCACTTTGCAGATAAACTATAAAATTGCTTCTAGAATCCAGTTGAAAAGTGTCATTTGAAATCTTTGGATCTTTTCTGGTTTTGTAATCAAACTTGAATGAGGTAATTATACTGCTTTATATTGATTGATATATGATCTGATACAAGGCTAGCTATTTATAGGAATTGATTTGAACATTAGCACTATCACTAATGATGAATCCTAGCTGTTCTATCACCATAAGTAACATGTTTGTTGCTTTACACAACTCACACACAGCTCACTTATGCTAACACTCCCCCTCAAGTTGGCGCATACACATCAACCATGCCCAACTTGCAAAGTGAGTCATAAAAAACATTCTTGGACACTCCTTTGGTGAGTATATCTGCAAGTTGCTCTTCTGTAGGAACGAACGGAAAGCAAATGATCTTAGCGTCTAGCTTCTCTTTTATAAAGTGACGATCAACCTCTACATGTTTTGTACGATCATGCTGCACAGGATTCTGTGAAATATTAATAGCTGCATTGTTGTCACAGTACAGTTGTATAGCACACTTAGGTTTAACACCCAAATCTTGTAGCAAATTCCTAATCCACAACAACTCGCACACTCCCTGAGCCATACCTCTGTATTCTGCTTCAGCACTAGATCGAGCTACCACATTTTGTTTCTTACTCCTCCACGTAATAAGGTTACCTCCAACAAAGGTAAAATACCCTGATGTGGACCTTCGATCTGTAATATTTCCAGCCCAGTCTGCATATGTGAAGCCACAAACATCAAAGATATTGTTGTGATTAGAAAACATTACTCCTCTCCCCGGAGCTGACTTCAAGTACCTCAAGATCCTTACAACAGCATCCATGTGGTCATCACTGGGGTTATGCATGAACTGACTTACTACACTTACTGCATACGCAACATCTGGTCTGGTGTGTGATAGATAAATCAGGCGCCCGACTAGCCTCTGGTAACGAGGTTTGTCAGTAGGGACTTGATCTGGATACTCTGCTAACCGATGGTTCTGCTCAATAGGAGTATCAATGGGAGTGCAGTCCAACATACCTGTCTCTGTTAGTAGATCAAGGATGTACTTCCTTTGACACAGATAGATACCATTGCTTCCTCGGGCTACTTCAATGCCTAAGAAGTATTTGAGTGTACCTAGGTCCTTCATCTCAAACTCTGTGGCAAGCTGTTTCTGTAATCTATCTACCTCAACAGTGTCATTCTCAGTAACTACCATATCATCAACATATATAATTAGGGCTGTTACCTTCCTTTGTTGATGTTTGAGAAATAATGTGTGGTCTGAATTACTTTCTTTGTAGCCAAGTTTTCTCATGAATTGTGAGAATCTTCCAAACCAAGCACGAGGTGACTGTTTAAGACCATACAAAGACTTTCTCAATCTGCATACAGAGTTACTTGGGGAAGCGGCCACATATCCAGGCGGAAGATCCATGTATACTTCCTCTGTTAGTTCTCCATGAAGGAATGCATTCTTGACATCAAACTGCCTAAGCGGCCAGTTCAAATTAGCAGCGACAGAGAGCAATACCCGGATAGTGTTCATCTTTGCAACAGGTGCAAATGTCTCATCATAGTCTATGCCATATGTCTGGGTGAACCCCTTTGCTACTAGACGTGCTTTATACCGGCTTACTGACCCATCTGGATTATGTTTCACTGTAAACACCCAACGACATCCTACAGTCTTCTTGCCATATGGTGAAGGTACAATCTCTTAAGTATTGTTCTTTTGTAGTGCTTCCATCTCTTCCTCCATTGTTTTCCTCCATTTTGGATCTCCCAATGCATCCTGCACTTTGTTAGGTACTGATACAGTAGATATTTGATTCACAAATGACTCATATGACTTAGATAATCTTTTGGTAGATATAAAATTGGCTACTGGATACTTGGCTTTAGTCTGAAGGGTAGGTTCATATTTTTTTGTTGGTTGTCCCCGAGTAGACCTATTTGGCAAAACATATTGTCTGTTATTAGCCCTAATAGAATGACTAACCTCATATGAATGATCTTCTGTACCAGGAGAGCATTGGTCAGGGGTATAAACAGTGGTAGGGGAGACATGAGGGGCAGTTGTGTTGTCAGCTTCTGGTGTCTCAATCTCTTGAGTGACGACCTTTGGTGGTGCCTGTGTTGCTGACACATTGGTAATTTCAACAGAACCTGTTACCATATCGACTGGCTCACTTGTCTCTTCCTCTCCATGATACAGCTCTTCAAAATATGAATTCTCCCCCTGAAGAGCAGTATCAGAAGAGAAAAAATAACTCATGTCTTCAAAAAAGGTAACATCCATAGTGACATAGTACTTCCGAGTAGGGGGATGATAGCACCGGTACCCTTTCTGATGTCCTCCGTACCCAACAAACACACACTTAACTGCCCGGGCATCCAACTTAGAACGGAGATGTTGCGGAAGATGTACAAAAGCAACACAACCAAAAACACGGGCAGGAAGATTATGAAAAGAGGGTAATGAGACATGAGATGCAAGTACCTCATATGGAACTTTCCCCTGAAGGACACGAGATGGTAGACGATTAATAAGGTGTGCGGAAGTAATGACAGCATCACCCCAAAGATATTTAGGCATATGGGCACTAAAGAGAATACATCGAGCCATATCAAGTAAATGACGATTTTTTCTTTCAGAAACCCCATTTTGCTCAGGTGTGTAAGGGCAGGTTGTTTGATGAACAATCCCGTGTGTGTTAAAGAACTCCTGAAAGACATGATTCACATATTCCCCCCCATTATCAGAACGAAGAACTCGAATGGTGGCATTGTATTGTGTTTGGACAGAGGTATGGAAGGCACGAAAAGCTGAAAAAACTTCATCTTTATTTTTAAGAAGAACAATCCATGAAAGACGTGTGCAATCATCAATAAATGACACAAAGTATCGCATTCCTGATACAGTAGACTCTTTAGAGGGTCCCCAAACATCAGAATGGATTAATTCAAAAGGAAGAAAATGTTTAGGAGAAGTACTAAGGGAATAAGTAGATCGATGACTCTTGCCTAAAACACATGTTTCACAACATAAAGAAGACTCGTCCACACTAATAAACAAAGTAGGCATGGATTTTTTCATAACACTAAAAGATGGATGCCCTAAGCGACGATGCCATAACCAAACTTCACTTAGCTTGTCTGAAGTGGAGAGTAAAGCGGTCCGAGGCTGTCCCCCTGGTTTGTCCCCTGCGTATGTCAGATCCAGATGAAACAAACGGCCCCTCAGATACCCCCGACCAATTACCCGTCCGGTGAGAAGATTCTGAAATATCACATACATAGGAAAAAAGGTCACAGAGCACTGAGCGTCAGAGTTCAATTGGGGAACAGATATCAAATGATGAGATAAAGCAGGTACATAGAGTACATTGTGAAGTTCTATGGTGGGAGTAATACGAACAGACCATGTCCCTAACACGGGAAATGCCTCACCATTAGCATTAGTCACATATGGTACGGGTGGAGGTGACAATACGGTAAAATAAGATTTTTCATAAGTCATATGATCAGATGCACCAGAATCAATAATCCATGTATCAAAACTAACAGAGTGAGAAATATTGAAAGCCATACCAATTTTACCACGGCCAACGACGGAGGCTGTAGGTGTTCCTCCAGCAGTATGATGATCATGCCCAACCACACCATAGATATCAGGTTCCGGAACTAATTCAAGGGCTGCTTTAGCTCGGGGAAGATAAGTAGGCGTCTTAGGCCTAAGGTGTGGATATAATTTCCAGCAGGTTGTACGAGCATGGTTAGTATCATGGCAATAAGAACAAGGAGGACGAGGCTGATTCCCGAAGCCTGGTGGTGGTCCGCGTCGGTGAAGGGGAGCAGAAGGCGCTTGTGGAAGAGGTGGTGCTGGAGATCGAGCACGAACAGTGAGACTAGAAACGACAGCCGGTGCCTGAAGAATACTCTCCTGCTGAGACTCATCCTTGCGAATATAGTTGAAAGCGATGAGTAGACTAGGTGGTTCGGTCATTCGGAGTAATTCACCTTTCGCACTGGTATGCTTTGCATCAAGACCCTTTAGGAAATGGTGAACTCGTTCAAGCTCCTTCTCCTTGTGGTACCAAATAAGATCCTCTTGATTTTTTATCAAGCAAGGACGTTTCACATCAATCTCAGCCCAAATATTCTTTAGTTTGGTGAAATAGTGCGCCACCGGTTGCCCATCCTGATGTACTGTCAAAGCTGTGCACATTAACTCATGAACCTGTATGAAATCAGAATCATTAGTATATAAGCCGGCTAGTGTCTCCCATATTGCCTGCGCAGTTGTACATGCCTCCACCAGATCAACTATCTCATCATTCATAGCTTTCCACAAGACAGACATAACAAGACCATCATCGTCGTCCCATCTATTGTAGGCAATAACATCTTCAGGACTAGGAGCCTTAGTGACGCCGGTGACATGTCCCATCTTATGCATGCCTCGAAGGTGAGCAGTCATAAGTCGTTTCCATTTACGGAAATTAGTTCCGTTGAGTTTGGCGCCTCCAAAGGAACCACTGTCAGAACCTTTGACAGATACTTCAAAGGTCGGAACATCAGGAAGCTGTGAACCCTCCATTTCTTGTCCAGAACCCATGGAAAAAGAAACAATGTAAAAATCAAGGATTAGACCGCAAGAAAAGATACAAGAAATGGAGAACAATCTGTCGCCGGTGCACTTGCACTGTCGGTGAGCAGACACTGACTGAAGATAGCCGGACCGGGTCGGGTTGAATGGACGGGTCGGGTCGGATCCGGTTCAAATATGTTCGGGTTTGGTCGAGTTGACGGGTCGGATCCGGGTCAAATCTTTTCGGGTCGGGTCAAGTTGACGGGTCGGATCCGGGTCAAATCTGTTTGGGTCGGGTCGGAATGTTTGTGGGCCGGGTCGGATTGAAAATTTGACCCGGGTGGTATTATAGGGTTGAAAATCCCCAAAGCTCCGAAAAAACTTCCAAAAAACCCGAAAAATTTGTGAAATGGGGGGGGGGGGGGGGGCGGCGCGGTCGAATGGCGACGGCGGGGACAGCAGCAGCGGCAGAACGGCGACGGCGGGGACAGCAGCAGCGGCAGAACGGCGGCGGCGACCTCGGGTTGACTCCGGATCTATGAGCGTCAGAGTGCGGAGGGCAGCGACTTCGGGCCGAGCTGTGGTGACGACTCCGGGGAGGGCAGCGACGAACAGCGACGAACGAGGAGCAGCGGAAAGGCAGGCGGCCACGTTGAGAGATGCTGGAGTGCGGTGGTAAGCACGAGAGTGCGGCGGTGGCGATGAGGAGCAGCAGCGAGACAGCGGGTCGATGCGTAGGCAGCGGCTACGGAGGCGATGTCGAGAGGCGAGTCAGGAGGTATGCAGCGGTTTGGAAGAGCACCAGGGGACTGGAAGAGCACCGGAGCAGCGGTAACCGGCCGGAAAAAGGCGAGAAAGAAGAAAAAGAGCACGAAGGCTCTGATACCAACTTGAATGAGGTAATTATACTGCTTTATATTGATTGATATATGATCTGATACAAGGCTAGCTATTTATAGGAATTGATTTGAACATTAGCACTATCACTAATGATGAATCCTAGCTGTTCTATCACCATAAGTAACATGTTTGTTGCTTTACACAACTCACACACAGCTCACTTATGCTAACAATCAAGTTATAACTCGGCCTCTAGCTGATTAAATCATGAAGCATAGAATGCAACCTAGGCTTTAATTTCCATGCCTATCTGCCTAATGAATCATCAGCATACAAACTGAGGCTATTTTTTTTTTTACTGACGTCTGATGAGGTTATGAACAAGCAATCATGCAATTAGTCGTCAGTAAAACACAAACAATTTCGGAGCCAGAGACTTCAAATGAGGGCCTAGTCAGTATGTAAATGAAAATGACAAGATTTTCGGCTAATGGAACTTGTAAAGCTAATGGTAAATGAAAATGATGCAGTATGTACTAATAAATTGGTGATGGTGTTTCTTTAGCTCTGACTATGTGAACTTCCTTGTTTCTGAGAGTAGAATTAGCATTGGTTAACAGATTGACTGCACAAGATGTTAGTATGCGTTAGAGCCAATATGGGCATTTCTAAGAGTAATTGCAAGAGTTGGGAACATGGGCGATTTCTTACTAGCTAGAAGGTGCACGACCATAACGTGGAAATGGAAAGACGTCTTCACTTCTACTAGCTGATTAAGGTACTCAACTACAATTTGTCGTTTCTTCTCAAAAAAAAAAAAGGTACTCAACTACTCATGCAATAACAATTTACATTCACAACAGTGTGAACCATTGATGTCTAGCTTTTTTTCCAAATTCCCTATATCTATCAGATCCCTATCAAAATCCAAACTTTGCGACCAAAAAATCTCGTGTCCCAAAACATCATGAGGGGTTGGGTGATGATCATGAATTGATCAGTGGCAGTTGGTGAAATGTCATGAAGTTTAGTTGAAGACCACCACATGAACAAACCACCATAGCACATGCTCGAGTCCTCCAGTACTATCACCGACCAGTATTACCAAACCGATTAAAAGTGACCAAGGAATAGCTGCACAGTTCATCTGTTCTAACTTCTACTAAGCATTGCGCCTTTATTATCTCCAAGTGTTAACCTTATGCTAAATGACATGTAATCACACTGATGAGTAGATTTGAGGAGGCAATAAGAAAACCAAAGTGAAGGAACAAACTAGATGGTACTGAAAGAAAATCCAACAAACCGTTTGACCAATACCCTACACTACCTTCCTCCAATATTATAGAACTCAGAATCTTGGAAACTTGGATAGGCGGAAAAGCAAAATCCAAACGGACTCTCCTACTCAATCTCAATGGTCGATTTCTTCCCAATAAAGATTTCTCTTTTCTACCATAAACTTAAAAAAAATTGTGTTACTGTTGTTGGTCTTATTCACCAAACCTTGGTTTTTACTGTTCTTTTAATCCCATCATTCATGTTTTCACATATAGGCTTAGCTTGAACAGCAAGTTAGTTTCTTACTTATGGAAATCCCGTTTCCTATAAGTGGTGAAACCCAATACGCAGTAGAAATTTTCAAGCTAACCCGTTTGATCAGAACAAAAAATATCAATACGCAATGAAATGATATTTGCCTAATGTTTAAAAGGAAATTGATTTAACACTTGAATGTGTAATTGTCCAATAAGAGTTCTACAACAGCCCTATGTCTTTACGAGTGTTGCCTAGTGCTATGTTTATATGCAGTTTGTTGTTTTGTCCAGATATTGGTATTATAGTGAGGAGAAGTCAGGCCCAAAACTCAGAGATCAACTTATAAAATGGAGAGGAGGAAGAGAAGGAAGAGGAAGCGTTTGAGGATGGTGACTTGGAATTCCTGGTTTTGCTTGAAGCAGTCTTTCCTCATCCCAACCAAGTGTTTTCTGATCAAGCTTACTTCGCGCTCAAGGTACAAACAGAAAGGTAAGCTCGAAAATTTCATTTTGTATAATAAGAATTTGCTCTTCCTCTCTGTTCATGTCTCTGAGATACATGGTTACACTGAATTGCAGGAAATGGGACTGGATTGGTGAGTTTGTACAAAGATATTGAAAACTGTGGCGAATATGCAGATATAAAAGTGATGTGGGAGATGATTCATTCTTGTCCCCAGAATTCAAAGAGCAGTGCTGAAAGGAGGAAGAGGTCTTATTCTTACTGGAGATTTTGTGTTCATCCTAGTACGTGAGTTCTGTAATTACCTTTTGATCATTTAGATGTATCCATGATCGTTTCAATTAAAGATCGATTCTGGAAATGTGACATGTAAAATATCAGTAGCATCTGAGTATTAAAAGATGAGTGTGTCTAGTTCAGTAGCATTAAGCATATTCTGAGTGCATTCGAAATGATTTACAATAATGTTATAGCAAGTTATAGCAACTTCATTTAATAAATAAGGACTCACGAGATACAATATTTTCTAGATAAGTTGAAAGCCACCTATGCCTTGAGTAAATAAGTATTACATATGCAGAGAAAGCACTTTTAGGCATGAAGCACTAAAAATAGTAGTAGACGAGCAGCAAATTGTGGAAGTGCAGTATCATCCTGCTTAATGAAGGAGCTGTTGATCAAAGTGCCACACTCCTGCAGACCACCAAATAGTTCAAAATTCAAATTGAGAAAATTGAAAGTAGACTGATGGTGTTTGTTCAAAAAGATGAAACGTTCAACAAATAAAAAAAACAAATAAAAACACAGTGAAATCTGGTTCATACCATGTCCTTTTCCAACCAGCCTCAATTGGGTGACATACTCAGCTATCTTCTTAATGGCTTCAACCTGTACTCAGATTAGGTAAGCTCGAAATGATTAGTCGGTGTATGAATAATAAGTAATGTTAACCATGCACTTAAGCTCTGGAAAGTAGTTAACCAACAAAACTAAATAGTAGAATATATGTTTCACCTGCTCAGTAAGAAACTCGCTTTCGATAAAATCTGTCAATTGAGCATCATTGTTCTCCTGTGCCACCTATATATATGTAATCAAGAATTTGTAGTCAGGAAAACTTGAAATGAGAAAGCAGAAAGGTTCAAGTGGGAATTTTAATTAATTGATACCACCAATTGTACTATGAACTTAAAAGAAAATGTCATATATGATAGAGATGTAATAAGTACCCTATGCAAGTTCAAGAGCTTTTCATTTGTCAGCTTCTCCAAAGACAAAGCTAACTCCATAGCTGCATTAATCAACCAATGACAATTTATTAAGATGATATTAGCTTCATCACCGACATAAATATAGACTGCAAATAATTGGCTTCAGAAAGTAAAATGATGCATATATCTTTACTGGTAACTGAGGTGCAGAGTAAATTAGAGGCTCATTTTCATCTGTATATGCACAACTAAATCTAGAAGGACCAAAGTCATTTGTTAAGAGAATATATTAACTATAACATATAATCATGGAGAAGGAATAAACATTCTTCCATACCATACAATGCATCTCCCTTCTCAGCATGCTCAAACTCTGATGGAGGATTTAAAATAGAGTGTAAATGTACTCTTCCGCCTCTTACATTCTGTGGAAAATTCATAACAAGGAAATATCTATAACACATGACAAAAAAATAACTAGAAACACTTAATTTTCGGATTAACTTTGATGATATAAGTTGAGTTTATACTTGATATTTCATCAACTTTTCAGCATGCTCCCTTTCTTCTTCACTTGATTCCTTGTAAAATCTATTTGGGACAAAAAGAAACATACATCATTTTGTGAAAACACCAGTCATATTACTCATATATGTAATAGGTTCTAAAGGATTTATGTAACACTTACTTGGCCAGGCCCTTAAGAGCAATATTGTCCCTGTCAAAATAAGCAAACATGGCATGGTACACATACGACACATTGTATTCCACACTGTCACACAAACAAAAACATATATATGATCAGAACACAACCAACAGTTAATCTTGAATCCGCTGTCAACTATCCCACATGATACGTTATCAAACAACCAACTTGAATCATCAATATCATGTGTACATGTACTCTGACAATTAATATGCAAATAACACATGATTAAAATCCAACCTCGCAACATATATGTCAGGACTCTAAGCTAAACATGTGATATGTGTTTAGAAGGAAGATCAAAACAAGCAAATTATATGTAGAGAAGGAATTACTTGATCTGCTCGTTTATGGCAGCTTCACATTTATCTGCAAAACCCTGACGAGCAAGCGAAAGCTGAGCAGAGTTCGGAAGAGCAAAAACCTCCTTCTTAACCTCTTCAAATGGATGGAACACAACACCAGTCAACACCATCTCGCTCGACGCAGAAACCGCAAGGTTTCTAGATTTCTTCTGCTGATTAAAACTCAGACTAGAAGGGGAAGAGGACCCAAGTTTTGAGCCATTGAACAAGAGGCTGCTGCCTCTAAAATCAGCACCGCCATCCCCTTGCTTGCTCGACACCAATAAACCAGAAACGCTCCTCACAGACATTGCCATATTCAGATCAAACAACAGAGATTTCTGAACTGAAAACTGGAATTAAAGAGAGAGAAAGAAATTGGAGAATGAGAAATGGTGTGAGAGGCTGGGAGTGTGTTGAGGGCATATAAAGAGATGCATAAGGGTTCCAGTTGGCACGGGCTCTATTATGGGCCGTTGGATGAGAGAATTAGGATCTCAACACGTGGATAGGCGTGTGGCGACCTCGTGGTGGTCTATCCAGAGCCACTAGAGCCTTGGAATCTAGACGGGAAATCCGTTCCCCATTGGAAGATTTTTCTAAACTTTTGTCTCAATCTCTTTTTCACTTCGTAATGATCATAGCACATTAGCACTCTTCAAAGTTGGAACTTAAATGTCAAGATATCGACCCCAGTTTCTGAGTAAATTTGGACACGCCTCTTCCTGGTCGATTTCAGATGTGAACCTGAATTGAATGAGTTTAGTTGATTGTAGTTTTCTTATTTAACTTTGAGATTTTCAGTTTTTCAAGATAGAAGAGTTAATATTGAGAAATATGAGCATCACATAATGTCATAATCCATGATATATAAGAATCTCACATTATTAAAACTTGTCATACAAGTTTACATCTATTAGTACCCTTTTCATTTCATAGAGATGTGCTCGGTTATAAGTTGAGGGCTTTCTTTTAGCCTGAAGTACGAAGGTTCAATACTATGTTCTTTGTGGGAGAGATAGATTTTCGACTAGCTCGATCGGAGATGTTATTCGAAGCGTCATGAATAAAGATGGATATCGGGGGTTTCTGGGAGGTTAGATCTCCAGGATGCTCTTTCATGCCCCTGCAATTTGTTGATCTACTTATGAAGCATCAAAAACTTTCTTCCAAAATCTCAATGACAAGGATCAGTAAGAACTGTAAGATGACAGTTCCATATGCAGAAACTTAACTGGGTTCCACATGAGCACTTTAGTCAGTACCAGCCCTTGCTCATGTAAATGTTTGCATTGCTCAGCTGAGAAAAATAGTCATGTGTGATTGTGTATATAGTGCAAATGAATGGATATGCTTAAAATGATAGTGAACATGACTTATCAATCAATGGGGCCATGAAAATTTCCTTAATTCCAAGAGCAAAACTAGTACCTACGCTCGGTGCAATCATGTACTATGAAAACAAAAGAGTTCTATCCTGCAGCCTGCACAAAATACAAGTATTTTAGTCTACCTAGTTTAAGCAGCACTAACCGATGTGATCATTTTCTACCACCCATACAAACATAAGATTATTATCATCATAACCATTTAACATCCAGAATATAACATGATCATTCACTCAATAAGTTTTCAGGGTGGATAAGCAAGCGATGACTCTAAACACTACAATTACATATGAGCACCTGATGAACATTTCACCTTTTCAGAACTTATCTACGGTAATTCCATCTCTAGAGACCTCATAAGCCTCTCTACTCCTGCTTCTGTTCATCCCAGCCTGGAAATTGAGCTTTGATCCCCCAGAGGAGATTGAGGTCACTTTTACCCATAGCAAGGTCACCTTTGTCTTGATCCCCTGAATGTCTTCTAGCTTTCCTTTCTTCAAGTATCCAGTCACAGTTGTGAAAAAACGCAACACAGACGAGTCCCTATAGCCCACTTCACAGACAGACGGTATGTAGACCGTAAGTTTTCCCGTCTCCTGAATGAATTCATAGTTGGTAGCATCCCGAGGAAAGATTCCTACTGCCAGGTCATACTCCTTAAGAAGTTCCGGCAATGGCTTTTGCATGCTTCCTGTTAAGGAAGTGTGGTTATAATTTGTGGCACTTATAAAACTATCAAAGACCTAAACAAGGCTAATCAATTGTTTACAAGAAGAACTGTCATCAAAGAATACAGCAGGTTTACCATGAAGCATTCCTTTCTGAAACAGTATTAACACTTCAACAATTTTATGAATAAGCCTTATTTTTTTTTTCAAAATTATATACTTAAGACAATAAAAGTAGTCTTCCCCTCTCCCTGGTAGCACAATTACAACCTATACTACTCCCTGCACATATTCTACTTAATATCTCGTTATTTCCAGAAACCCCATATTATTAGAGTCTTTTTCCCTCATATGGCACTTTCCGGAAGAAAAAAAATCAATATTGTTAGATCTGAAACAAACGAGTCATAAACGCATGCTGCATGAAGCAAAACTCCATTATTAGAGTCCCTTTCCTTCCTGGACATTTTCTGAAGAAAAGAAAAAAAGAATCAACATATTTAATGCTGAAACAAACGGGTGATAAACTCATACCAAGTGAAGCAATCTAAAGCATAGTTTGCAACAACCTCTACACCAATATCATATACAGCCTCAAACTCACAATTCACTCGGTCTAATTTTCACCACTCGGCGTCTCAGCCCCATTATACCCAACAGAACTACACAGCTAGTGCCACCATTCCAAAACCTATCCAATTTCCTAACTTCCAACAGTCAACGCCAATGCGAAAAATAACAGAAATAGCAGGATTATCAGAACACAGAGCAATTAAAAAGAACAAACTTTCCATAAAACACAAATTAGCATATATGCATTCTGCCCAAAATGCAACAAGCAACTACAGCAGCAATCGGATAAGGCGAAAGACTAACCTTTGACTTTATTAACCAACCAGCTCGCTCCTCCTGAAATACTTGATTGCAATGACTGATCCACACAAACAATGTCAGTGTAAAAATCGGTTCATAAACAACAAATATTGAACAACCAATCATTCTTAATAATCAATTAGACAACAATTACACGAATGATTATCCTTCATTACTCAATTAAGCAGGTAAAGAATCCAGCTTTCTTATCCGTAACAAAACAATTAAGATCGCAAACTCAGATCTTACGTTGATGTCATCGCCGACGGAGGAGATCTCCTTGGTGGCCTTCTGGCTGAACCAGTAGGACCCCGCCTTGTTCAGAATCTGATCCATGCAATTCCGGTCCTTCTCTTCTCGCCGACGGCGACGTGTTCCGGCGGAGGGAATCGATCAAATAGTTGAGATCGAAAAGGCGAGAGAGAGATGACCGTGACCTTTTCTTCTCTCAGGTTTTTGGTTGGATCAAAAATGGAACATTTGGGGGAAAAAGTATAGTTGCTGACTTGGACCGTTGTGCCATGGTGGAAGCTTCTTCTACAACGATTTTGGTCCACACGTTTTACCAGTCAGGCTCGCACGACACTTCGTTTATGGTAATCAAACGGCATGTCGTTCTTCAACGTAATTCATTGCACCTTCTCCAACTCTTTACGGAATTAACTTTCAACCCTCATCGGCCTTTTCTTTCGGACCGGGATCCTCTCCTGAGCTCCTTAAGGAGCTGAGCTGCTAATCTTTTAATATTATGATGACACGTGTCCCCGAGACCATCGGATGGACTACAATCTCCTTTTTCATTGCAACTCTTTCCTTCTCGTCACCTTCTCTCATATTCTTTACCAGTTCACCCATTAAAAGCACAGATCAAACAAACACAATTCCAGATCCCTCTAACTCTAAATTCCAGGAGGAAAACATCGAATGAGCTCTTATTATCATTGTGCAGGTAATTAACTACCAACACTTGAACCACTGCTGGCAGTCTGGCACTGCAGAAGTAAATTTAGAGTTTTCTTTTTTCTAATTTTATGGTATTTTATTCTCTCGTACCTACTGATCGAATGACAGAAGAAGATAGTAAAACATTAATTCACTTAATGAAATCTATCCACTGAATTCAGGTGTTATTGTAAATCAAAGTCAAGTGCTTTTTTTGCAGATTGGGGGTGGCTCATCAGCTTCTTCTTCGCTAAGAAGACAGAGATCTTGACTCATGGGCCTAATTTTTTTTAAATAGAATTTTGGGTTGTCTGAGATTTGCTCTAGTAAGAAACAGAAGGAAAGAGAATGAAAGACGAGGAGAGAAAACTCAGGAAATGAAGAAAACGAGAACTGAAACAAAAAGGAACATCGTAGACCATCAGATAAAGACTGGAACACGTGTCACCATCACATTAAAAGCTTAGGCAGCTCAGTTCCGTAAGGAGCTCAGGAGAGGATCCGGGTCCTTTTCTTTCGATCCCTACTGCTAGTACTAGTATAAATCTTATGGGCCTGAAACACAAAAAAAATTATGGTTCAAGATTCTAGCATCTGAGCTCGCTCAATGCATTAGTTAAACCAGCAATGCTTGATGAACCACTCTTTAGAATACCACATAGAACCTACTTTATGTGTCAGTTTATCGGTTTATATGGCACGATTACGTCATTTAATGAATCAATCAGACTTGTTGATGTACATCTCATATAGCCCGACGTATAAGGTGTGCTCCAGGTGGTATCTCAAAATGTGGTTTCCCTAATATTATTTTAGATTTCTAGTTAACAGGTTGTTACCGCCTTTCATTATAATGAATCAACGTAATGATAGCCATGGCAACAGAAAGCTAGGATTTCATGAAGAGAATAAGAGAATCTAGAGAGAGAAATAAGTCAAATAACTCTTTATATTTCAGAGAAAATGTAATTATGAAAAATCGTTCTTACAACAGAAAGAGATGAGAAGTATTTATACTTCTGTAACAAACAAACAGACTAAGATAGTTGTCATAACAATAGTTGTGTAAAGGTTTTCTAATTACTGTTTCACTCCTAACAGCCTCCCTCAATCTCAGCCAGGGATATCAATATGAGATTGACACAGTGAACTTGAAAAATCGGAGAAGCAAGGCCTTTAGTGAGAATATTTGCAGTTTGTTCTGTTGTTGGAACATACTCAAGCTGAATGTCATGTCTCTGAACTCTTTCTCTTACAAAATGAAAATCATTATCAAGGTGTTTTATCTTGGAAAGATTATCACACTTCAACAGTGGAGCACGAGGAATTTTAATTTTCAGATCACATAACAAATGCCTAATCCAGCTTACCTCAACTGTAGTATTTGCTAAACTCATGTACTCAGATTCAGTAGAGCTCCTTGACACAGTACCTTGTTTCTTAGATTGCCAAGACACTGGACATAGGCCAAGATAAACCACAAAACCAGTAGTTGAACGTTTTTGAATGACTTCACCTGCCCAATTTGCATCACAGTAAGCTTTAATGTTAACAACATTAGTCAAAGCACCACTTGAGCTATAGAACATTCCCTTATGCAGTGTACCCTTAAGATATCTCAGGATTCTCTTGACAACAACAAAGTGTACATCTGTAGGATTAGTAAGAAATTGGCACACAGTATTAACTGCATATACAATATCTGGCCGAGTAAATGTCAAGTATTATAGAGCTCCAACTATACTCCTATACATAGTGGGATCAGAAAGAACAGTACCTTGATCTTTTGTCAGTTGACAATGTGGAAGACAAGGAGAGCTGCAAGCATTAATTGATTCCATTCCAGCTCTAGAAAAGATCCTTAGCATATTTAGCTTGACTAAGAAATATGCCATTCTGAATTTTTGAAACTTCCAATCCAAGAAAATATGACACCTGACCTCAATCTTTCATATCAAATACTATACTCAACTCATAAATAACTTGATGAATGCCCTTAGTATCAAAACATGTAATGACAATATCATCCACATAAAGTAACAAAGCCACCATCCCTGAATCACTATGCCTGATGAAAAGACTTGGATCTGAATGAGAAAAGGAAAAACCTAGACTTGGAAGAAAACTAGTAAATTTTTCATTCTAAGCCCTTGGAGCTTGTTTCAATTCATATAATGATTTTTTCAACAAACAAACATAATCAGGATGCTTAGAATCCACAAATCCCTGTGGTTGAGCCATATAAACCTCCTCTTTCAAATCCCCATGCAGAAAAGCATTTTTCACATCCCACTGTCTAAGCTCCCAATTATTCATTGCAGCAAGAGCTAAAATTACTCTAACTGTATTATGTCTTACTACAGGGCTAAAGGTCTCATCATAATCAAGGCTTTTAGATTGACTGAATCCTTGAGCAACAAGCTTAGCCTTATACCTTGCCATAGTTCCATTTGGATTCTTCTTTATCTTATAAATCCACTTACTACCAACAATTTTTCTATTATTAGGACAAGGGACAAGAGACCATGTACCTTGTTTCTGTAATGCTTCAATCTCCTCAAGCATTGCAGCATCCCACTCAGATTTGCCAACTGCAGCCCTGAAATGTTTTGGTTCAATAATATCACTAATATCAGACATAGCTGTGAAACCACTAAATAAAGGTAACTCATCATAATCCTTGCGTTGAGAGATGGCAGAAAAACAATAATATTCCTCGAATGTCTTTTCCTTGACAATTCCATTTTTGGCTCGAGTCATCATGGAATGAGCATTATAATTTTGATTTGTAATAAAATTTAGCTCAGGAGGTAAATTGTCAACATGTAACTGAGGCTGAAGAACATTAACCTGATTTGCATTAAGACCATTTAGAGCAACATTATTGTCAATCATGTTGTTCTCATCAGAAGATAATAGAGAATTATCCAATCTCACAACATTAATCCCATCAAAATTAACATCCAAACTAGCATTCAAATTTGCATCAGAAATTCTGTTAGAACTTTCAGTAGCATTAGAGTTTCAAGAGTTTCACTTTGACCATCAAATCTCTCACAAATATCATCAGAGTTAGCATTATGTGCAGAAGAACCTGAATTACCATAATCATCACTGTGTGCAAAATCACCAGAATTGTCACTATGTGCATTAGAATTACCATAATTGCTATTAGATCTACTAGAACTGCCACTAGTACCACTACTGCTTAAGCTATTACTGCCTGAACCTGAAGCAATACCTCCTGCGAGTTCAGTCTGACCTTGATTAACATTAGAACCTGGGACAAATATCCTTTGGGAAAGAGTAGCGTGTGAGGAAGCAGAAGGAAAGAAAGTAGCTAAATCCACCCTTGATGACTCTGGAATGGTTGAGTGTTGAAAAGGAAAGAGACTTTCATCAAAGATCACATGCCTTGAGAGCCACAACTTGTTATAGGTGATACTGTAACAAAAAACACCCTTATATCCTAGAGAATAACCTAAGAAGACACATTGGGTGGTTCTAGGATCCAGTTTATCATGAGAATAAGGTTTGAGATAAGGATAGCAACATGAACCAAAAATCTTGAGATGGAAAATATCAGGAGGTTTATGAAAAAGTACCTCATAAGGAGATAGCATGTCAAGAGATTTACACGGCATTCTATTGATGAGAAAATTAGCATGAGCAATGCTATGGAACCAGAATGGTTTAGGAATAAAGGCAGTAGACATCAATGAGACAGCTGTTTCAACTAAATGTCTATTTTTTCTTTCTGCAATTCCATTTTGTTGAGGAGTGTGAGGACATGTTATGTAATGAACAATACCTTTTGAATCCAAGAAATTTCTAAATGCTTTACTATTAAACTCCCCTCCCCCATCTGTTTGAAAGATTCTAATTGTGGACTTAAATTGATTTTCCACAAAAACACAAAATTTAATAAACTGAGATAGAACATCAGATTTATTAATCAGTGGAAAAATCCACACAAACTTGGTACATTCATCAATGAAGGTCAAATAATATTTGTATCCTTCAATAGAAAGAAAGGGAGCATGGCCCTAAACATCAGAATGTATCTTTTGAAAAGGCTCATCTATGCTAGTTACAAACTCAGAGAAAGGTAATCTATGCATTTTGCCTTCTAGACAATGACTACACAAATGATTATCTCTAGAATCATCTGTCACTTTTATTTCAGACCTAGATAACATTTTTGACACAATGGGATGAGAAGGATGACCTAACCGCTTATGCCACACTGGAAAGAAAGCAGAACTCACAAATGCTGCATGAGAAACACCATGGATAGCTGAAACTAGAGGAGATTTGAACAAGAACAAGCCTTCCTCACTACTCTTTCCTTGGTAAAGAACTGTTTTAGATACCTTGTCCTGCACAACAATATCAGTTTCATCAAGTGTTATGAAACAATTGTTATCTCTACAAAGTTTTGTAAAGGATAGCAAATTCATGGCCAAATTAGGAACATGAAGAACATTATTTAACTTCATCACATGATCAGCAGGTTTGATATAACTAGAACCTGTATGAGCTACATTCAAACCTGTACCATTACCAATAGTTATCTTGTTGTCTGAATTGTAGGGCTGAGCAATAGAGAGATTTCTAAGCTCAGCAGTCATGTGATGAGTAGCCCCAGAGTCTCCTACCCACACTTCACTGTTGTTAAAACCAGTAGACTGATTGCGATGTCCTGACAAGCCATTGTTGGAAGATGATGCACCAGAAGAAGGATTGAAACCTCCAGGAAAGCTTGAGCCAGTAGTATTATTCAGAAAGACATTAGAATTAGCCATCCTGTAGTTTCATGTGACTGAGTAGTCATAGCAGTTAGAGACGCAGGAGGGTCAGACCCTTGATATGCAAAATTTGTCCTGTGAGAGCAGTTTAAAGCAACATGGCCCTTGAGACCACAAATCTGACAAGTAGGAATAGACCTAGAAGGATGATCAGCATGCACATCACTTCTATAAAAACAATTCGCAGCAGTGTGTCCTTTCTTTGAACAAATTTGACACTCAGGAGCTTGAGCTTGACCAACATTAGTAGAGGCACTTGCATTTCTCACCTGGTCTTGGGGTTTATATTCAGGATTCTGATAACATGTGTTTGTGAGATGCCCATGCTTGCCACATATCTGACATTTGTGAATTTTAAAGCAGGTATCAACAGTGTGACCTTTCTTGCCATAAACTAGACACTCAACAGCTCTTCCACTGGTTTTATCATTTTTGTTTTTATCTTCATTCCAGTTCTTGTTGTTGGTACCTCTCTCTGCCATTCTATTTCCACCACCTTGAGCAATAAGAGCAGACATGTTTGATAGAGCATGAAAGGAACCTTCAATGCATCTCTCTGTAGCAAGTAACTGAAACCTCAAATCCCTCAGAGTTATAGGAGTTTATCCGCCTTCAATTATTGTTCTCACTGTAGAAAATTCATCTGGAAGTCCATTGAGAATCACAATAATGATATCCCCCTCAGGAATGTTCACACCTGCAGAAAGAAGTTGATCTCGTGCACTCTTCACACGTTGGAGATATTTCTCAATTGATTCACTGCCTTTCCTAAGAGTTTGTAGCTCAGTTTTAAGCTGCATAATGTTCACTCTAGAAACAACTGAAAACCTTTCTTGAATAGCAAGCCATGCCTGTCTAGATGTACTGCATCCAATTATCACATCAACAGTATCTTCATCCAAGGTAGCCATCAGAAGACTAAGTAGAGCCATATCAGTTTGTTTCCAAGATTTATAGGCTGCTGACTCTTCATTAGTAACTAGACCCTGATCAGTTAAAACATATCTAGGTGGATTCACCTCTGAACCATCATAGAATCCAAACAAACCATTCCCAACAAGAGTAGATTGAAACTGGAAGCTCCATTTCATAAAGTTCCTCTCACTAAGCTTCATTGTTATCACACTCAGCAAGGAGTGTATATCATAGTGTGTTAGAGTTTGAGCCATTTTCTGAAGATAGAACAAGCCAACCTCACACTCTTAATATGTTTCAACACCACAACACTTCCAACACCTCAACACTTAAAAATTCCACTTTCTGCACAATAACACAACATCATGCACAACTCTATTATCTCCTCAAAAAAAAAAACAACATCTCCTCAGCAAGCAAAACACCAAAAAAAGCTCCACACATCACAAAAGAATCAAGATCATATTCAACTTTGCTCAAAGAATCAAGATCCTACTCAGCACTGCTCAATTTTTCTCTGTTTGCTCCATTTTTTTTTACTCAAAGCTCAAGACTCGACTCGATTTTGCTCATTTTTGCACTAATTTTACTCAACTCTACTCATTATGCACTCAATTTTCGCTCGAAAGATCAAGATCGTACTCAATGTTGCTCGATTTCTCAATTTTTTATGAATCAAAGGTGCAAAAAATTCATGAATCAACTAAAGAACTCGGATCTCAGCAATTTCATCACAAAGAGAAAAGATTCACACCTTGTTAGAACTAGCAAAGCTTCGATACTCAAATCCAAGTCGCGATCAAGCTCAATTGCAGTTAAGGCTCAACTGCACCAAATTGATCCAGATCTGAAACACACATAGCAAACTATACAGAGTAAGAGAGATTGCGGAAGCATGAAATCGATGGTCCTGGATCTATAGCAGCTCTGATACCATGATAGCCATGGCAACAGAAAGCTAGGGTTTCATGAATCAACAAATATTTAAGAGAAGAAGAGAATCTAGAGAGATAAATAACTCCTTATATATATTTCAGAAAAAATGTAATCATGAAAAATCGTTCTTACAACAGAAAGAGAGGAGAAGTATTTATACTTATGTAACAAACAAACAGACTAAGACAGCTAAAGGTTTTCTAATTACTGTTTCACTCCTAACACGTAACAGGACACAATACCAAAACCGTAGCATTCAGATGGTGGCTCTCCCGGTAACCCGAGCTTAAAGCTCAATGGAAACTCACCGAATGCTAGTTACATGTTTATTTTCCTGATGTCCATCGACTGTCCTTAATTAGTATTAATGGATCATGCCACCCCGTTGATCGAAAAACCAAAATTACTTTCAATGGGCAGAAACCCGAGTACGCTAGCTGTCTGTGGCTGACCATCTCTTATCAGGGTATACATCATACTTTGCCCCAGAATGCTGATGCTCCCGTCTTCTGACCATAAGAATATACATTAGGAAGAAGTTAAAGGTCTCATATCGAGATTTATGCATGTGTAAAAGAAGAAGTTAATCTTGTGTATATCAGTATATATGTCCGCACCTCCTCATAGATGGAGAACTGGAAAAGAATTTGCACCTTTTATGTGGGTTCTTCTTCGATATATAATTAAAGTTTGACTCCGAATGAAGAGCTAGCTATATTTCCACACTCCCGCCACTAAAAAAAACTTAGCATTATGCACATTTAAATGTGGTTTCAATGTGCCTAATACCCATGTGGCCAACCCCTAAAATTTCACAAATCTCCCTAAATTTTGTAAAATTTTGAGGGTTTGGCCACATGGGTATTAGACACATTGAAGCCACATTTAAATATGTCTAATGTTAAGTTTTTTTGTAGTGCGCTCACCGGTGAACTGTTTTTGCGGGACTAAAAATGACGGTCAGCTTATGGCCTTTAGTTAAAATGAGGCAGATTGTATGACTGAAAGAAAAACTCACACATGGGGTAGCCATCTTATATCTTCCTTGATAAATTTCAGTCTGATCATTGATTCAATCCCAGTTTACATCCGTTTCCTGGAGAGGGAGTCCACTCCCAATTATTTAGTTACGCATCCATGGATACGTATGCTTTTCGAAGTCCTAGAATCTACAATATAGATTCTATGATTTTTCAACAGAAATTGAGATTCACCACAAATACATATTACCCAGATTTGCAATAAACCTCAAACTTGAAGAAGAGATTGGGAGTGTGGAATGGAGAAAAAATGTATAATTAGGTGTGGACTACCCCATGTGTGAGTTTTTCTTTCAGCCATACAATCTGCCTCATTTAAAATCTAAAGGCCATAGTGTCACGGACCTAGCCATTCGGCTGCCACACTTGGTCCATGCGGCGCTCCATCCCCATGGAGCCAGCCTTATCCAACGGGGCAATACACTGGTTTCGCCCTGCCTTGGGCTCATCAGGGGATCGGCTCCAGACCCCTACCTGTGTGTAGGGCGGCCAACTCGCCTCTTTGACGTTAAGTCCTCGACTAGCAACAAGCTCTCCGAATTTAACCGGGTCGGCATGCTTGAACCCCTCGGAAGGAGCAGCCATATATCTCCCACACATTGAATCTTGGAGCAAATCCCATATATGCATGAAGTTCTTTCAACCAGCAGCCCACGATCGACACTCCCAAAATAGGGACGTGACATCCTCCCCCACCAAACTTGGTGTACGTCCTCGTACACAACATCCTCCCTTGCGGCCCGCGCATCCCTTGTGCGCCCGCGATGCCTAGAGCGACGAAAAGGAGTTCCCAAAGATCTTCCACCCAACAATAACTTCGCGCCGGATCTCTCTTGTCCTGGACATTGCCACGGATCTTCTCGTCCGGTCCTCCCCCTGGAGGCGACCCTGCCTACCCGACTCCCCCGCGGAGCCCCCCCGTATCTTGGGGACACGGCGACACGTGTGAGCGCTTGGCGAACACAACGACAGCGATGTTGAGGTGGCTCTGATACCACTTGTCACGGACCTAGCCATTCGGCTGCCACACTTGGTTCATGCGGCGCTCCATCCCCATGGAGCCAGCCTTATCCAACGGGGCAATACACTGGTTTCGCCCTGCCTTGGGCTCATCAGGGGATCGGCTCCAGACCCCTACCTGTGTGTAGGGCGGCCAACTCGCCTCTTTGACGTTAAGTCCTCGACTAGCAACAAGCTCTCCGAATTTAACCGGGTCGGCATGCTTGAACCCCTCGGAAGGAGCAGCCATATATCTCCCACACATTGAATCTTGGAGCAAATCCCATATATGCATGAAGTTCTTTCAACCAGCAGCCCACGATCGACACTCCCAAAATAGGGACGTGACAATAGGCTGAGTTTCCCTTTTAGTCCCGCCAAAACAATCTCACTTATGAGCGGGACTGTATAAATATATAGAGGATTGGTTTTTACTTCTCTCCAGTCTCCACGGAGATATATATATATATATAGTCTCTATCCAGAGCGAAGTTTCACTCTGAAATTACAGAGTGAAGTTTCAATTTTGGCACACTTTTCGGTCAAATTTTTTCATCATAAGTGATTCAATATTTAGATATGTTCTTTAAGATCATCTCTACAAAGTTTCATCCAATTTGACAATGGTTTGAGCTTTCAAAATTGAGATTTACACGAACGGTTCACATTGAACAGTTTTAATTCATTCACTAATTTGATTTAATTTCAACACCTTAACGATGTCTGAATTAAATGAAATTTTGTAGAGATGATCTTGAATAACATACCTAAATATTGAATCGCTTTTGGTGAAAAATTTTGACCGAAAAGTGTGCCAAAATTGGAACTTCACTCTGTAATTTCATAGTGAAGCTTCACTCTGGATAGAGACTGTATATATATATATATATGTGTGTGTGTGTGTGTGATACTACTATTTACTCATATCACAATAAATTTGTTGTTGTTATGGTAATCAAAGTGATATTTTGGGTAAATATAATTTTATTAGTTATAATTATTTCATATATAACATTTTATAAAATTATAAATAAATAATTGTTAATATGTTTGTTTAGTTATTTGTAAATATAAAATATATATTGTAACTTTATTCTAATAAAATTGTAATTTTAGTTAAAAAATTTATAATTAAGGATATGTTTCTTTGGAACTGGACATGTCTGAATAAACCAGAACTTAGCACATGATCGATCAATCATATACAAGCCAGAGTTAGATATAGCTGACTGACCTTTCCCGGCTTTTGAAGGTCTATCAATATATATATGATCAATATCTCTACGATCTTGTTGCTGCATTCATCTCCTTCGTACGTTAACACAACAAATGTCCCTTTTGATACCTATAGGGACACATAGTCTCTATTGAGTTATAAAGATATTTAGCACATATGTGTCTTTTACTGGTGTTTCTATTGCTAACTTTGACATATGATTTATATGTCTCCAAATATAAATATGTCTCATGATATCTCAAACCACAAATTATATTACAAATATCATGAATGTGTATAAATACACTACACCAATTGGGGACACTTATATGTGTCTATTCACTTAACTTTTATTACTTTTTAATCATGGTCCCTATAGTGTGGAGTAATTACCAGGCAAAATTACATATACATATATATATCATAACAATAAATATACTATTGTAATATTAATCACAAAAATTCATTATTGTATATATTTGCCATTGAAACCAGATATTCACCAAGACATCAACAAAATCTGAAACACAATATTTACATTCTCAAAACAACTATACAATTAACCACCACAATTGTACACAAGCCTATGTTCTTGACACTAATCTAACTAAACTTTGATACTTGAATCTAACCACTTTAGAAGTACTCGCCCCATACCTATACTGCTCCCACTCCAGAAGTATTTGCTCCCATACTAGAACCTACTCCAGTGGTACTTTGCCTCTCCTAGAATAGCCAAACATTCTCGATAAGCTTATTGATATATGTACAAAAAATAGAACAATGAAATTAAAATAATTAATACGATGTTTTGAGAAATGCTTAAACTAAAAGAACTAACAATATGACTTACATATTGGTTTATGAAATGATGGAGGCACTCTAGCCTGTTGTATGGTTTATGTTTAGCAAGAATATTTATATCCACAGAAGCACTGAGACTGAAACAAAGTATTGACAGCAAGAACATAAGAAAAACCACATATTATTAAATGATAAAGACAGCAACAAAGATTACCTCATGAGCACTTGCCATTTTTTCCATAACTTCAACGAGTTTAATCTCACACTTTAATCTGCAGATTTATCAAACATACGTCTATGAGTCAGGTGGCAAATACATACCTATAATAACATTAAATTACAATATCAAAACATGGAATATAATAATGCAATAACCCACCTCAATGATCTCAAGGTGAAGTCATAACGCAAAGCCATTTCCTGAATCAATTGCCTGAAGCAAATCATTGCGCACTCAAATTAGTACGCTCACAAACATACATGCTCAATTAAAGCGGTTCAATTGAAATTTATTTATTTTTCATAAGTATGACATGTTAAATAAAAGGTGAATAAAATCATAGCGTTTATGATATGAGGTTTTCTTCATTAATTGTATTCAAAGGCTAAAAAAAGTTATATTGACTCAGCAAAAGCTGATGTAGAACACTTAACATGAAAGAAATGGTAGGTAATGGCAGCAACAATCATTTTAACAAATTTCCAAGGATGTAACCCTACAGAATTTATCTATGAACTACAATGTTAGCTTAAAGGTATTAAAGTATCAAGCTTCATAATCTATAATGGTACAAATAAAGACTGCAAGAATTACATTTGTTTTGGCAGAGCCAATTAGTTTGTAGAGAAAGATGAGAAATACCTTACAATTAATTGTTCCCATAGAAGCTGAGGGAGAGCTGCTACATAAAGTTGACCACCTTTTGTACACAAGACACCTGGTGGATGTTGAAGTACTACATAATCTATTCCATCTTGGTCCCCAAACTACATATAAGAATTATCATTATGATTTCCATACTAGATAAGTTATTCATATCACCTTAATCAAATTGTCTAAAGAAAACGGGTCACCACCATCTAGCAATCTTGATCCTCATGTTTATAGAACAAGTGTCCTGATAGAACTACTCTCATTATCAGCAACATACAGTTTTGTCATATCTAAAACAACCAAAAATAGTTATATAACTAGCAAAACTTCAATTATGAGAATAAAATATGTGAAGCCTTAAATAATGATTCAAGGTTATGGAGATAATATAACTAGAATGTTTAATATAATGGAAATGTTATCCAAGTCAATAGTTCACCTATAATTCTTCATTGTTCCTAATAACAAAAAAGGTTTACACCTTGTAATTGAAAGTGGTTCTAATATTATCTGAGTGCATTCTCTTCTTTTCCCTTTGCAATAAGAGTCTTTGGTTCCATTTCCAACTAGTGTGTTTCCTTAACAAAGTCAATCTCCCTAGTAGGGAATCCGTACAATTCCAAAGCTATATTTATAACAGGAACACATTTCTCTACATGAAAATATATTATACACCATCACAATCGATCAAGTGTAAATGTCTAATGCATAAGACTCATAAAATTTTGATTTTCGAGAGCTGCCTTTAGTCTTCGTTTGATTTCACTCCAATGACGTCGGTAATGTCACTAACTTTTGAAGATCTAATTCCCAATAAAGAAGCGAATGTTGAAGCATATAGCTCAACCTAAAAGATCTAACCCACAAAATTAACATCAATTGAGGGGAATACATTAACATTAGAGGCAATCACCAATGTATAGACATATAAAATTGAAAAAAAAAAACCATTGTATCATCCTTGATTAAGTTTTGAAATTGGGATCGTCACCTGGGTTGGGACTTGGGAGAAGATAATCTGAGGCCATTCGCGTCTACACTGGAAAAGATAGCGTTGTGCATCTGAAATGGCAAGAGGACAATAGAATATAGTAGAGAGGAGAGAGATTAACGACCGATTTAGAATGAGTGCAGAAGAAGAAATAGATCTGGCATAGATCTCAACTCTCAAATCGGGAGAGAGCAAGAGAGATAGAGAGAGAGAGAGAGAGAGAGAGCGCAGAGAAACCTATAACTATGTGGGTCGAGACAAAGAGGCATTATAACTATTATAACTATTGGGCGTTGGATCAATTAAGGTCTCATCCAACGGCTACTAATATCCAAAGTTAAAATAAGTATTCTACTATGAGTATATACATGTATATTATCAAACAAAAATTATGCAAAAGAGGAACACATAAGTGTCCATGTATACAAGTATAAGAATTTTGGGACACATAAGTGTGTTTTTTGTTAAAATAGGGACACATGATTTGTGCCTACTAAATATTTGGCACACATACTAATATATGTTCCCAAATAAAGAGATTTAAGGACACTAGTTCAAATGTCTCTAAACTAAATGTTCATACGGCCCTTATTTCTAGTATTGGTTCTTTATACATGCTTACGAGGGTGGGTTTGTTTTCTTTGGAGTATAAAATAGATAGATATGTCAGTACGTGCAGCGGCGGATGCAAGGCAAGAGCTAGGGGGGCTCAAGCCCACCCCATAATTTTGAGAAAAAAAACTTAGGTATATATATATTTTTTGTTATTACACTAAATCACTAATACTCTACTCTCTATATTCTTCCCGATATAATTCCTAAGTTCTCTCAGTCTCTCATTTTTTATCAACTGTTTGGTACTACACTAAATCACTAACACTCACTCTCTATATTCTTCCTGATATAATTCTAAGTTCTCTCAGTCCCTTACTCTCTATCAACTGCTTGGTACTACACTAAATCACTAATACTCTCACTCCTCTTTATCCTTACCGATATAACTCTCAATTTTCTCAATTATCTCAGTCCACCACTCTATCAACTGCTCACTTCAGTGCATTCTCCAAATCTCCTTCATTCCATCAAAGATTCAAAATCTCACCTCCCTCTTAGTCTCTCCATTACTACTGCGCATTCAATTCTACACCTCACTCTCTCTGTCTCTCATACTTCATCAACAATTTGTAAGCTTATATAAGATTATTTTCAATTGGGTTTTCTTATTTGACTTGATTATGTTTTAATTTGTTTCTAATCTTACTAGGTACTTTGGTTTTTACTTAGAGTCTCTGGAGGCTGGACAAAGTCAGGCATGGAGTGACAAATCAAACAATGGTGTATTGATTTCAAATACTAAATTGAGAATTTGATTATGCTTTTTTTTTTGTATGAACTCTAAGCTTTGTTAAATGATTATTGCTAAAATTCATACTTCTTATTAATTTACAGTAATTTAATTTTAGTTTTAGGTTATATTACTTCTATTACAAATTCACAATTAAGATGGAGTTTTGTATTTGGCTTGCTACTGTGTTTGCCCTGCCGTTGTGTTTGCCTTGCTATTGTGTTTGCATGTTTGCTACATTTTGTCTAATATAAGCATTGTTTCTTAATCTGTAGGTAGTCTCTAATAAATTGTCTGATTCAATGTCAAAGTCAAAGCAATGTAAAAACCTTACTAGATGGTATCAATAACTAATGCCTCATCTTCAAGTTCAAATATAATTTATACTCCTTCTGTAGCTTCTCCAAACTTTGATGATGCACCATTGCCTTTAGAGTCTCCAGTCAAGCCAGTGGATGATTCTAAAAAATAGTATGTTGATTTCGTTGACAATGAGATGGTGATCTATGACTTTGAAAATTTATCGAACTTTAGGATTAGATTTACTTAGTTTATTCTTATATTGTATTAATGAGTAAGGATCCCTCAAAGTGCACTTTTTCCCACTTAATATAAGTCTCTCACACCGCCGAGATTTTTCATATTTTTTTTTTCGTTTCATAAAAAACTCAAGTCCATCCGAACTCAAATTCCTGGATCCGCCACTGAGTACGTGGTTGTTTTTTCCTTCTACAACTGCTTGATACCTGTGGTTTTCTCTGGGAAATGTACACACCAGAACAGAAGGCACATGAGATCGATCAGGAAACTATATGGTTAGTTAGTAAAGTGACCCCTAGCCCTTGCCGCTCTTTAAAGGCCGCTCTTATACTCAAGTATGCTTACATAATTCATCGAAAGCAAACAAGCCATAGCTGGATCCTGGATCGATGAAGAACAACCAGTCGTATTTGCTAATAATGTACACTGTATCTGTTCACCGTCTATCACATGGCTACGAGCCTACGAGTATACGATGATGCAACAACCTAATTATATATAAATCCGCATGCAGCTCCTTAATTAGATAAATATAAGATACATACAGCTGTTTTAAAAAATGAATCTAGCAAGTAGAAATATATATATATATATATATATATATATATATAATTCAAATGCATGTAAGCAGTAGGCTACTTTGATCTGTCAGATGGAGTTGGTGTTTATTTTGCATGCATGCATTCGAAGAATATATCATGTACATACAGTTCGAACCTTTACATGACGTATATATTCTTATCCACGAAGTAGTTTCATGATATATTTTCGAATAAATAGGGCTCCACTTCAAGATACACTTTCTTCTCCACGAAGTAGTTTCTCTGCGTTCGTGCCGGTCCACCCATTCACTGATTCAGTCATTCAGATCCAACTCATCCAAGTCGCCAAAACGTATGTGTAAGGTGATCAGCAGTACACAATTACGTTTCATAATTGATAGTTTGGTACAGTCCGAACGAAATTAATCCCACCAAATTCAGACATTATTATACAAGCAGGGCGGTACTACCTCACTTATACACTTCGCCACCTTTTTCTGCACGATTATTAGGACAGTGTACTAACATGTAATTACATTATTTAGCATATAATTAAGAACATCTACGTTAAAAGGTACTTATTAGCTTCAGCAACTTGACTCAATCCCACCTTATCGAAAAGAAAAAAACTTTGACTGAATCCCAGTGTTTTTTTTTTTTCAGAAAGATCGATACAGATATACTTATTAATATACATTGAGTTAATCGTACGTAGGTACACCTTGGAACTAGTTTTATGACGTTATCTATAGATTATATACTCTTTCGATCATTACAGCATTTTGATTGATGCGTCTTTTACAACTTGGAAGGTAGGTTGGGGCCGGGTTAAGCATATTTTCAAATCCTTGGCATGCAGTTGTTCATCTCCTTTCTTCAAAAAGTTATTAACATCTAGTTAGTACATCTATCTAGCATCACACTCTTTAAAAGCTGAGCATCTGATTCATAGAGGACCTCAACTTTTGAACTCCTCGAGCAAACGCATGTTAATTGTTCGACAAATGATAATTCTTTAGAGAAAACAACAAATGAGTAAGACTCAATGGTAAAAGTAGGATGCATTACATGGAAAATAATGGATAATGTAATACAAAGTGACAAGAAGACAAATCATCTCAAGGTGATATATATAGAACGAATAAAACCTATTGAAATAAAAATAATAATATAAAGTGAAAGTTTTAAACTACACTAACACAGGTTATGCATTCCGAAATCATACAACCGTCATTATATTGTGAATGAGGTCAATCAATTATAAACCATATGATTTCAATTGCAGAGCATGCATTTGTGCCTATAAACAAACCTATAAACTAACCTGTGACAAATCAAATATTTCAGATAGTGACTTTTAAATCATCTTGACTATGGATCCTTTAATTTGCATGTTAGTCTTGATAATATCAATCACACACAATACTACTAATTGGAAACTATAGCTAGCTTGGACACTGATGGCATCCTCTAATTTCTTAGAATGATGGGTTTGTATTTATCATACAATTTGGGGATTATATATTTCCTCTATGTAATTCAACAAAGCTTGATTATATAATATATATATATATATCAATTAGTTACACTATATGTACCATGTACATTAAGTAATTAAACATCAAAAATACAGTTATGCACCGTATATAATACTTGCGTGTGCTTCATTAAAATGTCAAGTGGAATGAAGCCGGTGTTATATTCTTGAGCAATTTCTATGCAGATCGAAGGAGAGAATCGATCGATCTAGAAGAATAGAAGGGGAAAAGGTATGAATATTAAAGCATTCGGTCTTATAAAAGAAAAGCCAAGTGGGATGAGAAAATGAAAGATATACATATCCAATTATACATGCATGTCTACCAATCACTACCGAGATTAAGTTAAAGTTGTTCCAAGTCACGTTAATAACACAAGGTCCTCAAAATAAAGGCATGGAAGAGTAAACGATTGGCTATATAATATATATGTATATAATTTTGAAATTATTATTATTATATATATATATAACCCCAAAAGAATCGGCTTTAATAATAATAATAAATAAAAAAGCTTACAATTTGGTCCAAGTTTTCCTCGTTCAAATTTGTTCTTACATTATTCATATTCAGCTCGCGTCTGTGACTGTAAATACTCATCTTATCCCTATTGCTTGCACTCTTCACCAACTTGATAATCCATTTGGCATTTGGCAGTTTCAATATTTCCTTCTATTAATATTAGGGTTTTGAAATTACACCCTTATATTCCATGAGGATTAGAAGTTTGGAGAAATTATTATATATACACGCCACGTATCTCACGTGATGTACTCCCTTAATGTTATTAGTAATTTTTTTACTGTGATTGGTTCTTATAAAGAAACTTTTGTAATTTTCACCGCGTACATTTTAATTATACCATGATGTAATATGATTGGTTAGATACACCACATGACAATGTCACGTGATGTAGCGGGTACACATAATAATTACTATTAGGGTTTTGAAATTACACCCTTATATTCCTTGAGGATTAGAAGCTTGGAGAAATTATTATATATACACGCCATATATCTCACGTGATGTACTCCCTTAATGGTATTAGTAATTTTTTTACTGTGATTGGTTCTTATATGTAAATAATTTTTTGTAATTTTCACCGCGTGCATGTTAATTATACCATGACGTAATATGATTGGTTAGGTACACCACATGACAATGTCACTTGATGTGGCGGGTACACATAATAATTAATCTAGAAACCTGTTACAATGACCAAGAACCCTTTGATGTAAAATCTTGATCGATCCCTCTCTTGTTTAGCATTCAACATTTCAAACCTATATATATTACCGATGCAAGAACGTTGATTAATTATATACTGCAACATTTAAGTTTTAGAAGCTTCTATTCATACCTCCTAAAATGACATATACACCTTCTTAGTCAATGCACCTCCAATTTGCTTTTACAAAATAGCAAAATGCCATTTAGACCTCTATAGTTTTCCCAAAATGTCAATTATCCAATTAAATCAATAAAATGTTATACATACCTCCACAATTGTTAATTATACCTCTTTTAATCAGAGCTCCATCACACTTATTTTTTTTCTGTTTGTTTTTTCAAAGATGCAATATATTACCAAATATATTATACAAGTTCTTTAACATCATTATTTATTATGATAATTATATTGGAACCGAAAAATGAAGTCATTGTGTACATAAGCTAAAAACCCAAAAACATATTAATACAGTGTGCACATCATCTTTCGAAAAATACATCAGAGTCAATGTCTATAGATTACATTAGGAAAAAAATTTCTCATGTTTAAAACTTATGTCGTATGTTTGTAGAAAAAGAGTTTAGATTGATTTGATTTGATTTGATTTTTATACTCTTAATGTCTTTTTAGTCATTTCACATGCATTAACTTTGTCAAAATTGATATGGAAAAAAAGAGAGGTGCATATGCCATTTTGGGAAGTATAAATATAAACTTCCTTAAGTTTCTACGTACTGTCTAGGGTTTAAATATTTTAAAGTTCGCAATAAGTTTCTGTCCAAATTTAAATTAAGAGCCGGGATCAGAGGTCGAAGTCATGTTTGAAGCTTGGGACCAATCAGTTTAAGAGTTACGGATTTGAAACAAGTTGTATTAAACCAACAAATTGTGGTCCTGCTGATCAATGGGCAATGGACCCGGCATGTTGATATGGAAATCGAGACAGGAGTTCATTTCAGAAATGTGAAAACTGTAGAATGCTCCGGTGCAAAAATCTTGGGTCCTCACGCGTTTATTTCCCTACAAAACGTTCGAGGTAAGGAACACAAGATCGAGTGGTACAAGTCAAATAATTAACCCGTATCATATGGTCAAGTTTCTATTGGTAAAATATTTTAAAAAAATTGTATGGTGCTCGATCTGAACATATGCTATGCAATATGAAATACAACCACCGTTTTTGTACGTGATTTCAAGTGTATAACATGCTTCGAAGCACCACCGATAAGCCCAACTATCTTTGATCGAGTAGTCATACATGTAAACTCTTATACGTTTCTAGGGGGTATTGTTCATATATCCCAATGAGCTATTTATTATCACGCATTTCATTGGCATTTCATTGCGCTACAACACATCTGAGGTAAAGAACGCTGTTGTGAATTATATCACATAACCAGCATAATTAGGTCAAGTTGGGTTTGATATACTAATTTCAACCAATCAATATCATTTTCATAAATATACGTACATCAGCATGGTATTGAGTTAGTACTTAGCACATACATGCACGCATCTATGAAAATTACACGATCAATTAATATATAGCAAGAATATCAGTCTTGTAAAGCGTGCGTACTTCATAAAATTATCAATAAATTCACAGTCCATATAATTACATCTTCAAACTAAAAAAAAACATAAATAATGGGGTGTAAAGAATAAGAGAATCTGAAATATAGATAGAGTAGCAGCCGCCGTACTTTTTCACTCCATCTACGAGTAAATTAAGTGCTCCATAGTTTGACATAAATTATGAGTTTAAATTTTTAAATAATTTAATTAAAATGTTTGATGAATCAGTTTATTTTATAAGTTTACGAATTAAAATATAATTTTTAGACAAATTATAAAAACTACAAAATAAATTTTTTAAAAATTGCTGCTAATTAAATATGAAAACACAGACTTTTTCAATGCAATTCGGGATCAAATTAGGACTTCATCTTGGTTCCAAATGACCAAATCCCTTAAGTTTCTCAAAATTTCCCAAGTTGAGAAATAAAAAAGAAATTTGATTGAAATGAAAATGCTTTTCTTATAAAAGGGTCAACTTGTTAAAAAGCAACCCAAATATTAAAAACTAGGGCAGGGCTATTATGATAACTTTCATCACCACCAACTTGCTGGTTGTTTTTTCCTCCTTTTTCGCTGATCAAAGGACCAACTTGCATTGTATTTTATCATCCCACATGAACTCTCCTCAAATTTAGTGTTCACATTTCCTCCCTTTGAAATATGCAACCACCCCATCTTCTTCTCTCTACTTCATCATAACATCATCACCCCAATCTCTCCCTCAACCTTTGCTTAGCTTCAAGAAACTAGTATCTCAGAGAGAGATCTTCCTCTAATGCCTCACAACCCTCCCAAGTCTTCTGTCTTGCTCCACCGCGTCAACACGGCCCCCAACAACAACACCTCCTCACCGCACCAGAACAACCAGAAGAACATGATGATCAAGAAGCAGCGCGCTGCCCCGATCCCAGAAGCCGTGGCGCGTTACCACACTCACGGCGTTGGCCCCAACAAGTGCTGCTCCGCCGTGACGCAGGAGATCGCTGCTCCCGTCTCCACTGTCTGGTCTGTGGTCCGGCGCTTCGACAACCCCCAGGCCTACAAGCACTTCGTCAAAAGCTGCCACGTTATCGTCGGGGATGGCGACGTCGGCACCCTCCGTGAGGTCCAGGTCATCTCGGGGCTTCCGGCTAACAGCAGCACGGAGAGGCTTGACGTGCTGGACGACGAGAGCCACGTCATCAGCTTCAGCATGGTGGGCGGGGACCACAGGCTGTCGAACTACAAGTCGGTGACGACGCTTCACCCGTCGCCCTCGGGCAGCGGCACGGTGGTCGTGGAGTCTTACGTGGTGGACGTGCCGCCGGGAAATACTAAAGACGACACGTGTAACTTCGTGGACACCATCGTCCGGTGCAACCTGCAGTCGCTGGCTCAGATCGCCGAGAATCTAGCGAGACATAACAACAAGTCGTCTTTGGCGTGCCCCAAGTAATAATGTTTGATTATCTTTAATTATTATGATGATCGAAGTATTATGGTGATTTTATTAAGAACATCTTAATTAGGTAGCAAGAGTTATGGGCTTGTGGTGATGTTCTGGGCTACATAATCGTCTGTTAATTAGGTTCCTTCGAACATGCATCACTGTCTGAGAGTTTGTCTGATCGAGTCGTCCGGTCTGTGTTTGCCGTTGGAGGGTACGGCGTCGTTTTGTATCCGATGAAACAGTCACAGGCTCACAGCGAGTCTTGTTATGTAATATAGTAGTAGTGTCTTATACTCTTATTATATATTCCATCTTCTTTGTCGATAATCTTATGAAATTGTGCTGTTAGATTCTGGTGTTAATTGCTTTAAATAGTGATGGCAGCTAGACGTGAAGCAGTACTATCGAAGCTGTCGATCATCAAGACCATGCCTGTTTGCAGGGTCAGGTTCAGACCTTTTACTACTCATTATAGCATATATATATATATATATAAGAGTGATCGAAAATTTTGGTATTTCATGATAAAATAAAGTAATTAGTTCCCATTTGAGCAAGTTGATTAAGGCATCTGATCGAGTAGATAATGTAGTTTGTTTGATAACAATCCTGCTTAATACGCGCACATCATAGGTAATAAAGCTTCTTAATTTTGGACCTCAAATAATACACACGATCGATCATATGCAACTGGTGATATTGAAGTATATATAAGCTAAATTTGAATAATGGATCATCTTTGATCGTATGTCTATTTTTGCAACTTTTATAAAACGCTGTTATCAGTGTCATCACTGTCATGGTCCGTTCATAGGGTTTAGGCTCTTACTGATACTGTCTTAATGACCAGCTAGCTAATTAGGATATGTGGAAAGAGTAATTAGGTAATTTAATTTATGTGTTGCGGTGTAAATTATGTGTTGCGGTCCCAATTAGGTGATTTGAAATTTTTGGACAATCAATTAGTGAACTTCTGGATAGACGGATTTCACTGTAAATGCCGGAAAGCATCTGGTGATATATTTAATTTATTAAATAGATAATTTAATTAAGAGTTAATGGTGGTATATATAGTGTACACTGTATAACCACACATCCACACTAGCTTAGCTAATATCTAATTGTCTGTTTGTGCTATATCAAATTACTTGAAAAAGGGGAGTGATGAAATATACAGCTTATTAATTCATATCATATGGATCACTATCGGCAAAACAGCTAGCTAGTTTAGCTAGTGGACGCCTTAATTAATCAAAGCAGCACATAGTAACTGCATAGTACGTTAATTAAACATTTTGCTTACTGATCAGTGCCCAATCAAGTAAATCCAATTGTTGATGTAGCAAAAGTGAATCCAGCGGCAAGAAAGAGATTTATCTGGTTGTACAATAGTTTGATAGTTCCTAAATTATTAATTCCCGAGTCGCGTCATAGGGAGAAATCGATCAAACTAACAAAGGAACAAAAACAGAGAATGAAAACGACTATAAATCCATCGCTCTTCTTCGTTTTTTTTTTTTTTATCAAATAAACATTTCATATAGAGTTTTTTTCACCAACAGTCCCTCAACTCTGGTGCACCTACCAATGTGATACCTCAACTCTTAATCGTACCAATGTGATACCCAGACTCTAGTATTGCTATCATTGAAGTACTTCCGTCAGTTTTTTTCAACTTCTCCGTCATCTTGGTGACGTGGCAAGTACGTGAGGCCCACAAAGAGGGTTAAAAGACAAAATTAACCCCATCTGAGAGGAGCAATGTTTTTCCCGCCCTTTACCTTGAGAAAGACACCAAATAATTCCAATTTTGGCGCCAATTTTCCCTCCCTACTCCTTAATTTGTGTCTCTTATCTAAACTAAAGAACTACCGCCAACCAGTCGACCACAATCTGATAAAACCTAGATCAATCTCATTTTCTATTTTTACCCTAGCACTTGTTAAACTAACAGAATAAATATAGAATTTTATATGGAACATCTCATTTCCACAATCTCATAAGAATATAGAAACACATAACTTAACGAAATTCAACTACATGTTTAAGTACCATTAGTTCTTACAAGCAAAAATCATGGCAGATCAACATAAAAGGTGGCAACTAATGGTACTTAACACATGTATTTGAATTTCGTTAAGTTATGTGTTTCTATATTCTTATGAGATTGTGGAAATGAGATGTTCCATATAAATTTCTATATTTATTCTGTTAGTTTAACAAGTGCTAGGGTAAAAATAGAAAATGAGATTGATCTAGGTTTTATCAGACTGTGGTCGACTGGTTGGCGGTAGTTCTTTAGTTTAGATAAGAGACACAAATTAAGGAGTATGGAGGGAAAATTGGCGCCAAAATTGGAATTGTTGGGTGTCTTTCTCAAGGTAAAGGGCGGGAAAAATATTGCTTCTCTCATATGGGGTTAATTTTTCCTTTTAACCCTCTTTGTGGGCCTCACGTACTTGCCACGTCACCAAGATGACAGAGAAATTGAAAAAAACTGACGGAAGTACTTCAATGATAGCAATACTAGAGTCTGGGTATCACATTGGTACGATTAAGAGTTGAGGTATCACATTGGTAGGTACACCAGAGTTGAGGGACTGTTGGTGAAAAAAACTCTTTCATATAACATGAAACATGAGATTTAGTTTGGAACTTGACAAAAAAGATTCCGGACTGGAATCTATACTCATAACGGAAAGAAAAAAACAGACTCGAAATAAAAAACGCCTAAACTCACTCGAAATATAAAAAGATACTTAAATCAGTAAATAAGCGAATCAGAGACAGAACATGTAGTGAAGTGTAGCAAAAATTACTTGCCAAAACTCCTAAATTCATGACAAATCCTAACTTATCCGAAGTACAAATGGAGACAAGCTTCGAGCTAAGGCCCACTAAGGGCGAGATTAGCCCACGAAGGGCAAGATTTGGTCGCCGTCGAGTCTTCATTGTCTCAACGTTTTCGGTATCGAAATACAATAATAACCTAATCTGATCAAGCTTTCAATATGAGAATTTCAACACTCTAAAATTCAAGTTTCAAGCTTGAAGAGCTAATTGAAATTAAAAATGGTGAAAACGTGAGAGGAATCAATATTGGACAGCAGAGTACAGCTAATGGCAACTTGACAAAGTTTTTACATCCATTTCATCAAGTAGCTGGCTAGCTGTGACATTAGGAAAAGAAAGAAAGAAAATGATCAAGCTGCTGCAACTTGCTCGTTTTTGTTCTCTTCTGGATAAGAAAACACCAACTTGCTCGTTGTTTTTGTCTGGTCTCTTCTAGATGCCGATGGAGATTTTCGAATTGGGGACGGACCAGAATGGTTAGAAGTAGTGATTAGTTTGTTGCAAGTTGCGAAGCAAGTTGAGGAAGAAGGAAGAAGATCGAAGAGGAGAAGAAGAAGAAGCCCTATTAAGCTTTGCTTACGTTATTCCATTGATAATATGATATCACTGCTCCTTGTGTAGTTGTGCTAGTCTTGTCTCCTAAACTTTATATTCATTATGTCTTTACGCCATCATCTTCTTCACGCATGACCCATTCCTTGTTCTCTCCATCCCTTTCTCTCTTCAACTTTGCTGACTGCAACAATGCATGTGTCTCTTTAAAGGGTTCGGTTTACATAGATTTGACCGATACACCTTTATACTAGCTATTGCTGACGGGATGAGAGCTAGCTTGGCTAAACTGGGCAATTGCCGCGACGTTGATAAGATTGATCGGCGCTACCGTGCTACAATCAATCCCCATGCGTATATGTCAGACTTTTTATGAAATGGAGGTTGGGGGCCTAGCCTTGTGTATATATGCATTGCTCATTTGCCCTACCTAGCTAGCTAGTTTGTTTCTTCCAAGTTCTAAGTTCTAACTATTGAACAGAAATACAGGATTAGATTCTTATAGTTGCATGGAGACTGATAAAGTTGATAAATTACGTATATAGTTTGAAACTCCATTATCATTGATTTAGGTTTATTTTGATAAAGGTTTTATACACCTCTGCTTTCTTGGTTTCAACTCCGGTGATCGGGTTGTTAAAGTTCTTCGATCTTCTCTCTAGTATCAGATGTGCTTTGGTATTATATTCATTTCAAATCAATGTATATATATGTGGTTCATGCATGATATTGATCAATTCGGTTACTCAATTTAGTTTAAGTATAAACCTTATTTACGACCAAAAAAGAAGTATAAACCCTATTGATTGTCTAAATTCATACCAAATTTGTGTCACAAGATCATTTTCGTAAGCAAAACAAGACAAGTCCATTTCTACTTCCCCCATGTTAGTTCTACTCGATTCCGACGGGACGTATAATAGTGCAACTGTGCAAGTGATGGTCGTATGATGGATATGACTCATATGAGTGAAGGACAACGCATGAGGCCTAACGTATTTGTCGAGTTTCATTTACGACGACGAATTAATTTGGATGTGGAGATGCCAACCAACCCATCAAATTACCTAAATCGACAATCACTTGTCTATATATTTTGGCTGCTTGATCGACATGTTTTTTGACCCTGGTAGCTTGAGATTTGCCAAAACAAACTTCGTCCACATCCCTATCATATAATTGTTAAGAATAATGCCATTAATTTGAGATGATTTGTAGCTAGAGACTAATTAGTGGTTGATCACACACTACAGAAAATTGACATTGCAATTAACATTTTGTTATAGGTTACAGTAATATATTTTGTTATAAACATTATATCAACTTGCTAAAAGTGTCAATAACAAGCATGGGCGGAACTACATACAAACATTACAGGGTCCTGACCTCTCCTAGCATTTGATTGTCTTTCGAGTAATCACAATATACATGGCTCATACTATATGAATTTGGTGTTAATTAATCACTAGACCCCCCCCCCCCACCACACACCACGGCAACAAGAAGTAAAGAACAAATAAATAAAACGATTTATAATTAGTAGTACTTAAACCGTACCTAAGTAATCAATTTGGACCCCCTAAGGTTCAAAACCTGGTTCCGCCACTAAAAACAAGGTAGTTGATTTAAACTTAAGATCTCAATTGCATTGCACATATCATTCTTCTGTCATCATAATATCATAACGGAACTCACCAAATCCTTTATACAACGTCCAATATTCCCATAGATTTTATATGATATAATTAAGGAATTCTTTTAGTATTCAAGTAGTTAAAATTAGCAAATGTACGTGCATTTCATACTAGACTTTCACATGCGATATCTTTACTTACAATAAAGCCAAGCCAAGCAAAAAAAAAAATTACTAAATTGTGGGAGGGGATGAGATTTTTTTTATCAAATATAACAACGAGTCTAGTGTGAGTCGAAATCACGACTTTTCACTTACGAATTGTGTGATTGCTTTTATACCATGATATTATCTTAAAATGATTTTCTTAACAAAAAAACACTTTAAGACAAAATGAAAGAATGTAAAGCGTGTAATGGACAATGATAAATAATTAACTTTCATGTTTTTTTTTTCAATTCACTAACTAACACGTTGCATGAAGTAAACTTGATCACATTATCTCCCACACGATCGAAAAGCCATTAACATTGTATCTGAATGTATGTTAAAAACTTATTAAATGCTAACCTCAACATATGTTTATATATATATATATATATATATATATATATACAGTCTTTATCCAGAGTGAAGGTTATGAAATTACAGAGTGAAATTCTAATTTTGACATACTTTTCGGTCAAAGTTTTTCACCATAAGTAATTCAATATTTAGGTATGATATTCAAGATCATCTCTACAAAATCTCATCCAATTTAACAATGGTTTGAGCTTTCAAAATCGAGATTTACATGAACGGTTCACGTTGAACAGCTTTAATTCGTTCATTGATTTAATCTAATTTCAATACCTTAGCAATGTCCGAATTGGATGAAATTTTGTAGATATGATCTTGAATAACATACATAAATATTGAATTACTTATGGTGAAAAAAATTGACTGAAAAATGTGTCAAAATTAGAACTTCACTCTGTAATTTCAGAATGAAAGTTCACTCTGGATAAGAAATATATATATATATATATATATATATATATATATGATTGTTAAATTGAGTAATGGACATGTAAAGTTAACATCTCACCAACACTTATTGTAAAAATTAAGGTTTAAATTTGCTTAGTCCAGACACCTTGCTGCAAATACAATTCAAAACTAGAAAAAAATTCAGGACAACGTTCAATCCGTTGCTTTCAGCAAACAACCAAGAACTGCAAACTCAATACACCTAATTCTGGAAACACATCATGAAAAATGTCTCTCACCCACCTCTTCAGATTGTCAATTTAAAGGCATATAAGAAACTAAAACATAGAGCATAAAACTGCCAAATATACAAGTGCCAACTATCCAAAATGAATCTTCAAATGCCTAAGTATCAGCATCAGATGGTTCCTAATCCCAAACCTTGGGGATCAATCAGAAGTAGCTTGCATTCCCTCATTGCAGTTCTTGTGGCAACTCTTCTTGTTGGCACAGTTTATCTTACCCAAGAATATGGTGTACAATTCTTAGAGGATTGTAGTTCCACTAAAGTGAATACTTCCGGCGATAGCTGTGATTTGTTTTCAGGGAAGTGGGTTTTTGATAACCAGTCGTATCCTTTATACAAGGGGTTACAGTGTACTTATATGTCTGACCAATTGGCTTGTGAGAAGTTTGGGAGAAAAGACTTAAGCTTCCAGAACTGGAGATGGCAACCCCATCAGTGTGACCTCCCTAGGTCTCTTCCTGTCCCTAGCTCTCCCTCATTTTGTTTTTGTTTGGTTAAATGATTTTCAGTGCCTTCTCTCGGGTTTGCTCATGTTTCAAGTTTCTGTCATTGTGTTTTCAGTTTGACGATTTCGTGTCGCATTTTTTTTTGTATTGGTAATACCATTAAACCAATCCTAATCCATTTCTTTATATATTATTTCCACATTTTCCTTTTTATTCTAACAGTGTTTGATCTCTGTATCGTCCTTCGACAAAATTTGGGTTCGACTTAAGATTATTAGCGAGTAACTTGGTCTTGAGACAAACTTTAGATTTTTTTTGCCAATTAAATTAGTTATATTTGGATTTGATCAAGCTTCTATAGTTAGAAAGTTACTTTTATTTTTTGGGGGCTTGCCTCACTCCATTCTCCTCAGAGCTGACCTCAGATGCCAAATCGAGAATGCAATGATGAAACTGAATTATGAGCAAAATACAATTGGACTGAAAGGCATGCAGTTAACCATTTATTTAAATATTATTTTGATTTGTTTTTGGGAGCAGGATAATGAGGGTGTTTTTTTTAAATGGCAGTTTTTGAGCTTTGTGGATTGTTTGTTTTCGTGTTAAAACATATATGCTTAGGTTCAACGCCACAGCATTGCTGGAGAGGCTTAGGAACAAGAGGCTTGTGTATGTTGGGGATTCCTTGAATCGAAATCAATGGGTTTCCATGGTTTGTCTGATCGAGTCAGTTGTTCCCCCAGAGCTCAAGTCCATGCACACAAAGGGCTCTTTGATCATCTTCAAAGCAACTGTACGTAAATTTCGTTTCTCCTATAGTCCTATTCTACCTAGTGGTCTTAATTAATGGGTATTCCTTAAACGTACGTTGCATACATAATTCTAACTCACCAGAAAATTAACATCCAAGCCGGAGCATAATGCTACACTTGCAATAGTGTCTATTGATTTGTGTACCGTTAGAATATCAATCTTCTTTTTGGTCAAATATCAATCTGAATACATCTATTTTAACTTTAGTTTGTCCAGGATATAAAAAAAATTAATGCATGCCATACTAATTTTGAAATTTGAAGGAAGAAATTGTTTTGTATATGTTTTGAAATTAAAAAAAATATTTCCAGGATAAATGGCATATTGCAAGATTATCAATCGGCATCACTATAACAATTTGAAACACGATTTTGACCTTATCAGAAATATATCACATCATTTGATATTTTATCTGCCTAAGATAGCCTACTTTCCAGCTTTAAAATAGACTGGTCATAGAATATTTGACGTTGTTAGTTAAAACGTAACATCAATCACAATTATGTACGATAATAAGCATATAGGTCATGAGCCGATAATTTATCGTGATCACATCAACAGCAATTGAATTCCTTACTAGTTACTTTTGGTGATAAAGGAATATAATGCCACAATTGAGTTCTACTGGGCTCCATTGCTAGTGGAATCAAACTCAGATCACCCAGTGGATCACCGCTTGCCGGAACGGATTGTTAGGATTCAGGCAATTGAAAAACATGCCAGGCATTGGACTGGTGCAGACTTTCTTGTTTTCAATTCCTTTCTTTGGTGGAAGAGATCCATGATGAGTGTCTTGTAAGTACACTTTGCATTAGGTAGAGCCGTAGATGTTTGAGAACAACAGCCCATTCGATCCACTTTGCTTCTAGAACTTACAATAGTTGTTGTTTTGCAATGTATAATTACAGGTGGGGATCTTTTGAAAGTTCTGATGGGATTTACAAAGGGGTTGAGATGCCCAGAGTGTATGAGATGGCTCTAAAGACTTGGTCGGATTGGTTGGAGGTCCATGTTAATCCAAACAAGACCAAGTTGTTCTTTGTTAGCATGTCACCTACTCACCAAATGTACGTACTATCTGTTCTCATACATTGAATTAATCAGTTTGATACGTTACATACGTTTGCCTATCGTGAGCAGAGTGGATACTTTGTTGGATCTGGATCTGGATCCTCTCCTGATCTCATTTTACCTTACCTTTCTCCTGACCTACTGAGGCAGATGGAGATGAAGACAAGTGAACTTAATGAATCCAATGGCCTATGATTCCCTAACCCACTCACTTTGATTTCTTCTTTCTTTTCTCTTGCTTTTTTTCTTCTCTTTCCTTCCCTCTCTCCCTCTCCTGTTTTTTCTTCGACAATCTCTCTCTCTTCTATAATTGGTCTTCGGTTTATTTCCTTCCCTCTTCTCTTGTATCAATCATTCTAGAATCTGATTCATACTTCAATCTTTACTAAAATCCCCTTTTACCAAAGAGAGCAAGAGGGGAGTAGTAGCTTACATGTTAATTAGAGCTTGGCTGAGGTGGGTGGAGACCATGGAAGTCTCAGATCTGGAGAGAGAGAGAGCTGAGTAGTTGAAGTGGAAGACCTGGACACAAATAGAGGAGAGAGAACGAGTATAGAAGAAAAGAAAAAGAACAACATAACAGAACAAAGAAGAAGAGTCTTTAGGTTCTCAAATCCAATGGCTCACAATGAAATTTAAACACGTGTCGGAGAGGATGCAGATCTTACTTTGTTAGCTAGCTAGAATCAAAGCTATAGTGAATGTAATTGTAATTTTATAAACTGATCATGATCACATATATCTATCTAACGCTAAAACCACAACTCTTAACACAGTGCTGAAGAATGGGGTGAGACTGCTAGCGGGAATTGCTACGGAGAAACTGAGCCGATTAAGGAGGAGGGCTACACAGGAAGTAGTTCGCAACCAAGAATGATGCGTATAGTCGAGAATGTACTTGGGGAGCTGAAAACAAGAGGTTTGGATGTGCAGATGCTCAATATCACGCAGCTCACAGAATATAGAAAAGATGGTCATCCATCAATATATAGGAAGCAGTGGGATAATCTAACAGAAGAGCAATTAACAAACCCTAGCAGTTTTGCAGATTGTATACATTGGTGCCTCCCTGGAGTGCCAGACGTTTGGAATGAGCTCCTTTACGCTTACATTTTCCAATGACATGCAGGATGACAATTTCCATTTGGACAATTTCCAGAGCAAGATCGAAAAACAATTAAGCTAGCTTCTTTGTATCTTGTTGGAACTAGTAAGGTTAACAAATTTTTCAACGAATATGATGAACGTACGGTTCAAGTTTTTTCTTGCAGAAGTTAACATACGTACTGTACACATAATAGTTAACTAATTGTTATAGCTTTCTATATTTGAATTGCGCGCAAGACATTTAGAGGTTTAAAATAGATTAGGATCACTCGATCAGAGATGATGAATTTTTGTAGTTCCTCAAAAATAAAGAAATTTAGAATGACTGAGATATTTATAGATCTACATGGCACCAGCTGATGATACACACTATTAACAGCTTGGGATTTTAACGTTAAAAGTTGGTTGATTTTGAATGACTGAATTCAAGTTGCAAGTTTAATATTGGCCTTGAACACAAATACATTTGGTGTACGTAGTCCTTTTGCTTTACATTAGAGCCCCATATCACATTACCATCTAACAATATAGTACGTATATATGAGCGAGAGAACGATGTTAATTTTTAAGATCAATCGTTAACATCTTAGACTGAATGACTTGAGCTTCCGTAAGTTTTAGTAGGAACCATTTACACAGTGTCACAGATGATGATGAGGGAAGTGTATCCTTCATTCATTCATTCCTTCTTCTTCTTATTTTTTAAGGAAGAACTAGAAAGTAACCCTCACACCGTTGTCATTAATGAAACTGTATAATACAATGGAGGGACATAGAACCTGAACCCCATATCGTAGAAACATCCTGAAATAATATTAGGAGACACAATACAACATATGCATTCTAACACGCACAAACTAGCAAAGAGTGAAGCATTGATAACTTTGTCTCTATTTGCTTTACAATTTTGGCGATTTACTGGAAAGATAATGCTCATACAGAGCGATAAGATACTATGTCTATCAACTTTCCCACTATATTACTGGAACTTACTAGCGGCATTAAGTTTCATCATGTCACTAAGAGACGACGACCATTTAATAAAGCAAGGAACTTGTTGCCTCATTAGAGAATACATGACGCACATAGTGCATATATTAGGACATAGTCCACATATTCTTGTTGAAAACAATAAAAGATTAAAAACTAAAAAAATCATAACATAAAAATAAAAATATAATTGCCATGTATGAGCTTTTTTTCCTTGACCCAGGCCCGGCCCAATAACAAAGCCCAAGCCCAAGTCACGGTCACACCCGAAGAACCAAGGAGGAAACAAGCTGCCAATAGACCCCGACCCAACTTCACCGCTGCCACAGCCTTCCAACTGCCACCGGGGCCGCCGATCCGGGGCCGCCGATCCGAAACCGCCAAACCACAGGCGCATTACAACCGTCCTCATGAATGTACAATGAAAGGTTCAATCGACCACACCATCTATTGAGCAGATTAGATTGAGGGAAATCGATCCAGATCCGAATATGATATGACAGATCAGAAACCCCTCCATGCTGCCACGATAACGACCACCACACGCCACTTCTACCGACCCATCATCAAGCACCGCTGCTGACCCAGCCAGTGAACTTCAGATCAGACCCAAAAGTCATCACCATTTCCTTCGTCTTCACCACACAAACCACCACCATATCTCCCTACCCAACCACCATCACACATAGGACACGAGAATCCGACGACGCTGTTGGAAGTGCGTGTTGTCGGACCAGACTCTCACTTCCATAAGCCGCCGCTCTAGGGTTTGAGAGAGAGGAGACGAACTTTTAGATCAAGTTTTTGTTGGCATGATTATTGGCGTGATTTGCGGAAGAAATCACGGGGAGCAAATCACGTCTGTAATTTGTGGAATTTGGAGATTGATTGATTATGTTATATAAAGAGTTGATATGTGTAATTAGTTTGTAATTAAGTTAAGGATATTCCATTCAATTTGGTATCAGAGCTTAGTCTCTGTTTTTCTGGGTTTTTTCCCTGTGCATTTCTGTCTTGCCGAGGACAACTCGACGCTGCTTGGTATCTCCGCTCTCCCCGCAGCGACGACGGAGGTGTAGACGCAGACGTCGCTCTCACTCCAACGCCGACGAAGACGCAGTTGACGTAGACGCAGGTGGTCTCCCCGCTCCGACGACGATCAAGGAGACGCAGCTCTCAGCTCCAGCGCAGATGAAGCATGGAGGAGCGCCCGTGGCTACCAAGCACAGCTACAAAGCCCACCTCCACAGGCGCAGCTGCCAGTGACGATTCATGGTCTGCTTTAGGTAGCCGGAAAAATCGCCGACGACCCGACTCGAATTCGCGAGATAATTCGGCGAATTCCCGACCTTCTTTCAACCATACCAGTCAACCCGACTCGGCCCGCTTCTAACCCGACCCGACCCGACCCGGTCCAACCCGAATTTTGAAAATATTGGTTGTCAGTGTAGCTTCACGGACAGTGCAGGTGCACCCAAGACATGTTCAAAACCTTTTTTTTTGTGTTTCCGCAGCATCAATCCTGATTTTTTCATTTTTTCAATGGGTTATGGAGATGACACAGAAAGTTCTCAGATCCATAACGTTCCACCATTTAAAGTATCTGTCAAGAATTCTGAAAGTGGTATGGCTTTACACATTTCTAACTTTGTTGGTTTTGATACATGGATTATTGATTCTGGTGCGTCTGATCATATGACAAATCTTATTTTTTCGTATTGTCTCCTCCACCAGTACCCTATGTTACTAATGCTAATGGTGAGGTATTCCCCGTATTAGGGAAATGGTCAGCTCGTATTACTCCCACCATAGAGCTTCACAATGTGCTATATGTACCTGCTTTATCTCATCATTTGATATCTGTTCCCCAATTGAACACTGATGCTAAGTGCTCTGTGACATTTTTTCCTATGTATGCGATATTTCAGGATCTTCTCACCGGAGAGTTAATTGGTCGGGGGTATCTGAGGGGCCGGTTGTTTCATCTGGATCAGACATATGCGGGGGAGAAACCAGGGGCACAGTCTCAGACCGCTTTAATCTCTACTTCTGACAAGCTAAGTGAAATTTGGTTATGGCATCGTCGCTTAGGGCATCCATCTTTTAGTGTTATGAAAAAATCTATGCTTACTTTGTTTATTCGTGTGGATGAGTCTTCTTTACGTTGTGAGACATGTGTTTTAGGCAAGAGTCATCGGTCTACTTATTCCCCTAGTACTTCTAATAAAAGTAATATTCCTTTTGAATTAATTCATTCTGATGTTTGGGGACCCTCCAAAGAGTCTATTGTGTCAGGGATGCGGTATTATGTGTCATTTATTGATGATTTCACCCGTCTTTCATGGATTGTTCTCCTCAAACTAAAAATAAGGTTTTTCCAGCTTTTCAAGCCTTTTATAACATTGTCCAAACACAATATAATGCCACAGTTAGAGTTCTTCATTCTGATAATTGGGGGGGGGGGGGGAATATGTGAATCATGTCTTTTAAGTTTCAAGTATTCTTAACCACGCACGGCATTGTTCATCAAACAACATGTCCTTATACACCTGAGCAGAATGGCGTTTCCGAAAGGAAAAATTGTCATTTACTTGATATGGCTCGGTGTATTCTTTTTAGTGCCCATATGCCTAAATACCTTTGGGGTGATGCTATCATAACTTCATATCATAACTCCATATCATAACTTCCGCCCACCTCATTAATCGTCTTCCATCTCGTGTCTTTCAGGGAAAAGTTTCATATGAGGTGCTTGCATCTCATGTCTCCTTACCCTCCTTTCTTACTCTTCCTGCCCGTGTTTTCAGTTGTGTTGCCTTTGTCCATCTTCCACCACATCAGAGATCTAAGTTGGATGCCCGAGCAATTAAATGTGTGTTTGTTGGATATGGAGGACATCAGAAAGGGTACCGGTGCTATCATCCACCTACCAGGAAGTACTATGTCACTATGGATGTTACCTTTTTTGAGGACATGAGTTATTTTACCTATTCTGATACTGCTCTTCAGGAGGAGAATTCATATTTTGAAGAGCTGTATCATGGAGAGGGGGAGACAAGTGAGTCAGTACATATGGTGACAGGTTCTGTTGAGATTACCAATGTGTCGGATACACAGGCACCACCAGATGATTTCGGTATAGTTACTCCGGAGAATCAGGACCCATAAAATGACAACACAACTGCTCCTCATGTCTCCCGTAATACTGTTTATGCACCTGACCAATGCTCTCTTGGTATGGAAGATCACTCACCTGAGGTTAGCCATTTTATTGGGACTAATATTAGTGATGCTCATAGTATACAATATGTCTTGCCAAATAGGTCTACTCGGGGTCAGCCAACAAAAAAATATGAACATACCCTTCAGGCTAAAGCAAAGTATCTTGTGGCAAATTTTATATCTACCAAAAGATTGTCTAAGTCATATGAGTCATTTGTGAATCAGATATCTATTGTATCAGTACCTAACAAAGTGCAGGATGCATTGGGAGATCCAAAATGGAGGAAAGCAATGGAGGAAGAGATGGAAGCATTACAAAAAAACGATACTTTGGAGCTTGTACCTCCACCACATGGCAAGAAGGCTGTGGGATGTCGTTGGGTGTTTACAGTAAAGCATAATCCAGATGGGTCAGTAAGCCGGTATAAAGCACGCCTAGTAGTAAAATGGTTTACTCAGACATATGGCATAGACTATGATGAGACATTTGCACCCGTTGCCAAGATAAACACTATTCGGGTATTGCTCTCTTTTGCTGCTAACTTAAACTGGTCACTTAGACAGTTTGATGTTAAGAATGCATTCCTTCATGGAGAACTAACAGAATAAGTGTACATGGATCTTCCACCTGGATATGTGGCTGCTTCTCCAAGTAACTTTGTATGCAGATTGAGAAAGTCTCTGTATGGTCTTAAACAGTCATCTCGGGCTTGGTTTGGAAGATTCTCACAGTTCATGAGAAAAATTGGCTACAGACAGAGTAATTCAGACCACACGTTATTTCTCAAACATCAACAAGGAAATGTAACATCCCTAATTATATATGTTGATGATATGATAGTTACTGGGAATGATATTGTTGAGGTGGATAGATTACAGAAATAGCTGGCCACCGAGTTTGAGATGAAGGACCTAGGTACACTCAAATACTTCTTGGGCATTGAGGTAGCCCGTGGAAGTGATGGTATCTATCTGTGTCAGAGGAAATACATCATTGATCTACTAACATAGACATGTATGTTGGATTGCACTCCCATTGATACTCCTATTGAGCAGAACCATCGATTAACAGAGTATCCAGATCAAGTGCCTACTGAAAAACCTCGTTATAAAAGGCTAGTTGGACGCTTAATTTACTTATCACATACCAGACCAGATGTTGCGTATGCAGTAAGTGTAGTGAGTCAGTTCATGCATAATCCCAGTGTGGACCACATGGATGCAGTTGTAAGGATTTTGAGGTACTTGAAGTCAGCTCCAGGGAGAGGAGTAATGTTCTCTAATCACAATAATATCCTTGATGTTTGTGGCTTCACAGATGCAGACTGGGCTGGAAATATCACAAATCGGAGATCCACATCAGGGTACTTTACCTTTGTTGGGGGTAATCTTGTTACTTGGAAGAGTAAGAAACAAAAAGTGGTAGCTCGATCTAGTGCTGAAGCAGAATACAGAGACATGGCTCAGGAGTGTGCGAATTGTTATGGCTTAGAAATTTGCTACAAGACTTGGGTATTGAGCCTAAGAGTGCTATGAAGTTGTACTATGACAACAAAGCAGCTATTGATATCTCACAGAATCCTGTGCAACATGATCATACAAAGCATGTGGAGGTTGATTGTCACTTTATAAAGGAGAAGCTGGACGCAAAGATCATTAGTTTTCCTTTTATTCATACAGAAGAGCAACTTGCTGATATGTTCACAAAATGAGTGTTAAAGAAGACCTTTTATGACTCACTTTGCAAGTTGGGCATGGTTGATGTGTATGCGCCAACTTGAATGGGAGTGTTGGCATGATTATTGGTGTGATTTGCGGAAGAAATCACGGGGAGCAAATCACGTCCGTAATTTGTGGAATTTGAAGATTGATTGATTAGGTTATATAAAGAGTCGATATGTGTAATTAGTTTGTAATTAAGTTAAGGATATTCCATTCAATTGAATCTGGGTTATGTAAGTTTGTATCCTTCATTCCTTCAACTCCAAGAAAAGTACATGCAGCAAGGAGGACCATCTTTTAGAGCTAAATACTCGGCCACGGGAATATGAATGATGGAACTTCCAGAGGTATTTTTGTATTACTGATCTGCATGTTCGGTCTTGAAGAAACTACGCTTTTCAAATATATTGACAAAATGGTAAAACTTAATAGAGTACGGTACGTAACTCATTCTTCGTGATCGTTAGATTATTGATTATTGCATCTGCAAGTTATAGCTTCACAGTTGGTTATGCTCGCTAGCCACCAACAGTTCTTAAATTTTACACCACTTGATCTTAAACCTACTCTCTCTAATTGAACAAAGCTTCGCTAACAAGATTCTTCTTGGTCATAGAATATTAGATTAGTTCTGAGAAAATAGAATCTTTGATTCCTTGTTGCTGTCACATCTTTACGTTTTGTCATGTTTACCTGTATTATACTATTATGCTTAGGTATATAAAATTATGGCCACAACAACCAACTTACTAACAGATAAGAAAACAGAAACTCTTCAGACCAAAAAAAAAAACAGAAACTGATTAATCGAAGTTTGCATAATCAATGTTGTTAAGGAACACATACAATGTTTCCAGTGAGGTGGTCCGATGGAATTAAACTCTAAACATTGTACAAGTTGAACTGTTGAAGTAGATAGCCATTTTTACATCATGCATTGCATTTCAGAATATCATATCTGTTAACTAAGCAGGTTGGTAGAAGTTAGAACAACCCTTTTGACTATACAATTATATATTTCTGTTGCGGCAATGATTGATTAAGCTTAGATAAGAATCTTCTGAAGCTTGCTCTGCTGGAATTAGAAGCAGGTTGTTGTGCGCGCGCACGAGAGAGATGGCTCAAAATACTTTGTCGCTTTGGTAATTTGTTAATGAGTTGAATACTTACCAAAGGTATATATTCACGAATCACCACTCAGATCAACTGCGTAAGCAGCTAATCACATGCATTTTCAGCTTGCTTAAGAATCAAATCTTAAGGGGGGACACTACTGTACTTGGAAAATGTAATCTAAGTTGGTTCCACCCTTCCGAATTGTAGTCGATATTAACAAAGGTAAAGCCTGAATTTAATTCGATTTTGATTTCAATCTCTCAACAACTGAAACAAACCGAATTGGCATAATTTGAAGTTTAATCGAAACAAATACGGTTACACTTTACATGAAGAAAATATTCATCCTACAAACCATTTCAAGATGGATATATACAGTATGATCTTAAAAATCAAGCAAACTGAGAATCATTCATTAGATAACAATGGTAGTTGTGGGTAATTAGACGAACTAGATTCAATTTCCATTGATTACGTTACAAACTGTTTGCGTTTGTGTGCCGGCCATGGCTTCTCCTCCATATATGATGTTATTGATGTAGCCCTGCACCGACAATTCTTAAAGCCAACACATTTGGTCCTGATTATACGGTCAATCTTCAATATTACTTTTCTTTTCTACGCCCTCAAACGCCTGTGAGTCTCTGGCGACTTTGTCAATTATCTTGATTTCTTGTAGTAATGTAAAATCACATCAGCAGCTTATTATAACACAGCACTTTAGGTAAAAGATGATGATTGATGAATCAATTCGTGTAAACTAATGAAAATAAAAAACAAATCCAGCTGATGATGACCACACGGTCCATACCTGCTTCATTATAATCAGGCAATGATAGACTATATTCTGGCATACCTTCATTACCCACCCACCCCTTTCATTTCTATGACAAAATAACTATACAAGGATCTTTTTTACCAAAAAAAAAAAAATCTATACAAGGATCTTGCTTAGTTTTAGTTTTATTGATGAGATTCTTCCATAACGAATATAAAGCCCTTTGATTTCCTTCTATGCTCTTTTGAATTCATTTTTTTAAGGGAAGCAGAAACTTACAATGAAGTTGTGGAACAGAAAGAAGGCCCATTTTCCTCTACTGGTTTTTGTCTTCTCTCTGTTCCTGGTCTTCTCAATTCTGCACAATGAACGCAGCATATTGCAAGTTCAAGACCACCGAGATCGTGCTCCTACTCATCAAATTCCAGTCACTTATGTAAAGCCGAATCAAAACCATCTTCCAGGTATGCCATTCTTCCGTCTTTGCTGTAAAGTTTGAATCTTGTGTGCTAGTTCTTGATGAATTCTTTACTGGGTAGTTAAATTAATTGTCTTTCTTTGATTTGATGGAGAGGGTTTAAGTGGGTTTTTTGGGTTCCAGAGGTTACTCAGTTTAGCTAAATATGCTCTGTTTTTTCTTTAAAAATTGAATTTTTATGTTAATTCCCTGGTGAATTCTTTGCTGGGTAGTTAAGTTAGTGGTCTTTCTTCAATTTGTTGAAGTGGGTTTAAGTTGGTTTTAGTGGGTTTCAGAGGTTTTGGATAGATTCAGTACATGCAACTCCACCAGAGAGTACAGTGGGAGGAAAATAGCCTGGACCGATAATCTTAAGCCGGAGTACGGTGGCGGAAAGGAGAGTTTGGAGAGCTGTGACGTTTTTTCCGGCAAATGGGTGTATGATAAATCTTCGTATCCGCTGTACAATGAATCGGAGTGCCCTTACATGTCAGACCAGTTGGCCTGCCACAAACATGGAAGGTCTGATTTGGATTATCAGTATTGGAGATGGCAACCCCATAATTGCAACTTGAAGAGGTAAAATCTTGCTGTATCTTCTGAGTTTCTACAATGTGCTTGTCTGTTTAATAATGCTTTGTTTATGATAGAGTTTACTTGCTTGGAATTGGACGCTTTATTTCAGTTTGCTTCAATATTGGTCTATACTTTATAGATGCATGAATGTTATGCAACTGTAACTCATTTTGATATTATAGAACTATAGACCTTATGGTCAGTTGCAAACTCTTTTTAGACTAATGTAAAACTACTGATGGCATATGATTATCGGGATGATTATCAGCTTTCAAGTTTCCTTATAATCCAGCATTTGGGTTCATTGATAGATATCTGTTCTGATTTTGTAGATGGAATGTGATTGACATGTGGGAGAAGTTGAGGGGTAAAAGATTGATGTTTGTAGGGGATTCATTAAACAGAGGGCAATGGATATCAATGGTTTGCTTGTTGCAAACAGTGATTCCAAAGGATAAGAGTTCCATGTCACCAAATGCGGCTCTTACCATTTTCCGAGCAAAGGTAATCAGAGTTTCTATTCAAGATTGTGTACACTGCAACTAGACAAAGCCTATGTGCATTGAAATGGGGTGTGGGTGCAACTATAATTCATTAGGCTGCTTATGTCCAAGAAAACAGTGTGCTTTATTCTCTTTTGTACAGCTTTATGTAGTAAGAAAATGAAAATTGATAAACACAGCAAAAATCTTGTGTGTGCTTTCCTTATTGTGAGTACGGAGTACATTGCATGGCTACCAAATTTATATCCTGAGTATCTCAAAACAGCTCTCTTCTTTTCTTTGTGCCATATAGGAATACAATGCTACCGTGGAATTTCTTTGGGCCCCTCTTCTTGTAGAATCAAATTCTGATGACCCAGTGAATCACAGATTGGATGATCGAATAATCCGTCCAGATTCAGTTCTTAAGCACGCAGCAATATGGGAGAATGCAGACATATTGATTTTCAATTCCTATCTATGGTGGAGACAAGGCCCAGTTAAGCTTTTGTACGTATGACAATGCATCCACAAAATGGTTTGAAAAGAACTGCAATATATAGAAAGACAATGAATGCTATCTTACTTTATCAGACTTCTAATTTAAACAGATGGAGCACTGAAGCAAGATCTGTGTGTGAAGAATTAGATGGTATGGGAGCCATGGAATTGGCCATGGGGGCTTGGGCAGACTGGGCTTCTAAAGTTGATCCCCTCAAGAAGCGAGTCTTCTTTGTCACAATGTCTCCAACACATCTCTGGTTAGTGCAAATCTCTCCTTGAATATTAATTTAAGAATTTAATCCTTAAATGAGATGTTATTTAGACTGAACGTTTCAATTCTAGTTTATTTATGCCTGAAAGAAATATATGGTTTCTCTAAACTTCATTGAAGTGGTGGTCTATTAGGCCTTTTAGTGCATATACTCACTAGCTTTAGGATATTTGCCAATTAAGTCCATACATAAAGATTTGGAGCTCCCCTGTAGTTGGACCTGTGACAGGTACTTGACAAGTATACATTCTTGCACGTAAATCTACACTTGTGTGGGAATACCTCAGATTGTAGCTAGGTTTCTACATATACTAGTCCTTGTTAATTAAGTTGAAACTCGAGTTACAATCAAAGTCTCACTTGAAGCAATCAATTGCATCATAGCTAATTTTAACCTTAACTATCAACTGTTCTTGGAGCCTACATTTGAATTGGGACTTGCTGATCATTAAGTTCTCTCCCAGTTGTTAGTTGTCTGCAGCTTCTCTTTTCATGTGACTATTCTTGGCTTCAGGTCCTTGTTCACTGCTTATGCTTATGCACTCTTCTTTCTTATCATGGGACATGTACTCTACCTTAACTTCAGAATTTTGTAAAAAGAAACTGTGAAAACTCAGTGTCATGTACATCTCACATTATGAACCAATTTTGTATGTCAGTAGCTTAACATTATTCTTTAAGCTTCCACATTCAAATCTTGTATGTTACAACACACTGATATTAGTGTGGTTGTAACGAGGAAGTATCTTCAGTTCCAAACTACAACTTCCTACATGGTTTTCTCAACTTTCTGGCAGTTTTGTCAGTGTCTTTCGTGAGCCTGTTTTAATCCTCTTATCCAATATACAATTTCTGCAGGAGTCGAGAGTGGAAGCCAGGACATGAAGGCAACTGTTACAATGAGAAGTCCCCCATTGAGTTGGAGGGCTACTGGGGAAGTGGCTCCGATCTTCCTACTATGAGTATGGTGGACAATATCCTCACTAAATTGAGTTCGAAGGTCTCAGTTCTCAACATTACTCAACTATCAGAGTATCGGAAAGATGGCCATCCTTCCATATACCGGAAATTTTGGGAGGCACTAAAGCCTGAACAATTGTCTAACCCGGCGAGTTACTCTGATTGCATACATTGGTGCTTGCCTGGTGTACCTGATGTTTGGAACGAGTTGCTGTACCATTTTTTGTAATTAAATGCAGCCGTTAAGGCTTTCTTAATGGTTTCATGCAACAGTTTGCCTGGTTTGCTCAAAATCATTAGGGTCGTTACACAATTCGATTCCTAGGAGTATAGGGGTGATAAGCTATAGAGGATCCATAAATAGAGGAAGTGTGAGCGTCTTTGTTGGTCCGAGTGTTCTTTCATTCAAGAGACAAACTTTTGCTCAAATGGAAGTAAGGAGCAATTTCAAGATGGTATGCTAAGAAAGTAGCGTGTATATGATAGAAGTTTGAAGTAATGAGAATCTGCATTATGAAAATCAATAGAAAGTAAAGTAGCTACATTGTACTGATCAGCACTGCGTCAGTATCCTCATGGAATATCGTATCCCTACATATTAAGCCATGTAAGGCTTTTTTTTTCATATTAACTGTCGTATGATTTTGGTGCATTTTTCAGTTTATTATTCTTTTACACCTTCAAATCATAGTCTATATATGTAACCAAAAACAAAAAACAAAACAGTTGTGTCTCTACATGCACACTTCTTATTTCAGCACATATAACCTGTTCTCCCATATAATCAATTTTGTAATTTTTGTCCCATCATTAGCTTTTTGGTCAAGTGTTTCATAGATTGAAAATGCGACTCGATGAGCTCTATAGTAAGATGATGTTTTACTAACCTGAGATGTGATGCATGTTGTTCGATACGTAGCTGACGAGATTTTCAAAATATATTACATAATAGTCGGAATAAATTATGGACTAGGTACATTCATCGTTAGCAACTTCGTTTGCCCTCCTGATGGAACTGTCCATCCTCTGACTGTCATCCCGATGCCTCCGAACGTCTCTCCGGCGGCAGAGTCCGTTGTTTTCTCTTTATCAATTTCTGTTGCTTAACCATTACGTTCTATGCACTTGCCAAGCACAGAAGACAAAAGATAATTCCGATCAAGTCTCGTTCGATCGATTATACAAATTTCTAAATATTAGACTTGTAAAATGTACACCAGAGCATAAATGAAAGGAACACAGGGCTTGAGTGGCGGTGTTGCGTCTCCTTAGTCTTTGACACAGGAAAAGGGATTTTCCACACCCTGTCTTGTGTCGAATTAATAATGATTCTCTATTAGATTCGTCAAAGATTAATGCTGTTCAATTTCGAGTGCATGATTGCATGAAGTGATGAAACGCACAGGGACCTGTACAATCATTTATATTGATATTAAACATTGGTTTGACATGAAGATAGGGCGCCTGATCCGGTTCTGGCGTTGGTTGCATTACTCATACGACGACAAGATCCAATTTTAAATACCAATTAATAGATGCTTCTGGCCTTCTGCTCCTCCAGTCCTCCTCTTCCTCCTCTTCTCTGTTCAACCTAGCTAATTAACTGGACACCAGTATGGCCAACAGCACAAATCCTGGGTTTTCTGGGGCCGCACTATGATGATTTCATTTATACACAACCTAATCTCCGCCTTGACCTCTTGACTTTTCTCCATTTTCATGGCCGCTAGCTAGTTTGGGTTTTGGACCTTTCAGTTTGAAAGATGATGATAACGATCATCATCACCATCGTCACAGTTTTACGGGATCAAGTAAAAGATTGTCTTACTTATTAATTATTATTACGTGCTTGCAGATATGGCAGTAAGCTGCGGAATTGTGCAGCTATCTGCATGTGCAAGTAGGTGGCTTAGGTTTGCATAGTAAGGAGACCTTTATTTTAACTTAAGTTATGGATTTTCATTTTCGACCAACTTTTCGATCGCGTTTTCACATCTCCACCGTCCAATATCTAATATATAACGTATAGATCATCTCCACAAAATTTCACCCGATTCCATCACCATTAAGGTACTCATAACTTCGATTTTCTACTCAAAATATGAACGGTTCAGGTTCGGCAAATTCAATACGTTCATTGGTTTTGATTAGTTTGATACCTTAACGATCATGAAATCGGCTAAAATTTTGTGGAGATGATCTATACATTATAACCTAGATATTGGACGGTGGAGATGTGAAAAATCGATCCAAAAGTTGATAAAAAATGAAAATCTGTACCTTAGCTTAACGTACGGACCTCCGCACCTGAAAAGCTCCGTATATATATATATATATATATATATATATATATATATATATATATATATATATATATATATATACGTTTTTCATGTTTTTAATTACGTGATAGCTTATATATTATGCATGTTCATGTAAAAGATAAGCAAAGTTGAAGGTACATGGAGACTCGGAGTTTCACCTTTAGCGCATTTTAAAGATAAACTATTTTATGAAAGGGTTATGAAAGAGAACCCAATAAAATTATTCATGACTTGAAATCCTACCTAAATGGATTCCAGAAAGAAGATTTTATCTCAAACACTCATGGCACTTCACTCCTTGCACGTCGCGCCATTGCAGATTTGCTTCCTTTATATACTGATCTATGGCCCTACATTTCCACATTACTTGCCAATCAATGGTCCTGCGACGGAGACCACCACCAACACCACCACCGTTGCCCTCACTATAGCTGCCTGGACCTGCAGTCTTTGGTGATGTCGAAGAACTCATCATTTTACTGACAATCTCATGGCCTAGCTGCATTTGTTTAAGACAACCTTTTTAACAAGAGGGGAATATTTGCAACTTAAACAATAGCTGATGATTAGAGGAGAATGATTATACATATAATAAGCAATTATGAGTTTGAGGGACACGTGATTACTAATGGGAAATGTGATCAATTCAGCCATTCAGGTCACAAATGAAAAGATGTATGTGTAAATTTTATTTAATCCAACACTTATTAGGTACGTACAATTGAAGAAGCAAGAATAAGTGTATGAGTGATGCATCATTCTCTTCACATTATATATAAGTGATATGTAATCACACTTCAAATAAATTGATACAAGCAATTACGCGGCATGCAGTGAGTTGCTAATTAAGGTAAGATGATCGAGAAGAGCTACGATAAGTTTCTTTCAGTTCATGTATGGTGATCATAGGACAACTTCATGTGTTCAAATTCAATCTAACATCGAACACCGACGCTTCAAAAAGAGACTGTCAAATCGCGCATATATATGATAACTCTCTAGTGTCCCAGGTGCGTTGTCAATTCCCATAAGCTACTAAAGTCCTTGGTTGCACTATGCAATTATGCATGTAACACTATGATCATTAATTGACCAAAAATTAATCATTTATTAGATCTATTCGAAAAAGTATGTATCTAACAATGATTTGGAGGGTAGGGAGAATCTGTTTAGGATAATTTAGGAAGAATGATATGACAAATCAAACAAATTAGCAAGAAAATTCATTCTTCTTGTCCCCAAAGAAAGTTTCAATATTAGACTTATATTCCACATACATTGATGTTTTTTGTTCGGCTAGTCACCTAAATTTGTACATAACTATACCATTAATGTTCATGTGTGATTTCAAGGTCTCATGTACATCATGAGGGACTAATCCACATGTATTAAATAAACTGCTAAGGTTATAGTACTTCAAATAGTGAGTTTATTTTCCAGATTTACTTAACAAGTTACAACTCCTCAATATGCATATTAACAAATTTCTAATTAAATCATCACTTGCAACTTTTAAATGAAACACAATTCCTATTTTTCTCATATCATTTCCAAAGGAGTTCATCCCAATCGGCAAATCAACAATTTAGCACCCACAAAAGCTAACATGGACAGATTGAGTTCTAACTTAGTATGAGCAATTGGCACGTTTTAGTCTTTTTAAAAAAAACTTTTTTGTGGTTCTGTTAGAATTTGTTTCAATGAAAACAATTAACACTGAATAGTGTTGTTGTGAATCGTCGTATGTCAGTTAGTTAGTCTGATTAAGTTCTTACATATTGAAAATATTGAGTGTCAAACTAGCGATCATGAGTTATGAGTAGCTTCACATTAAAAAAACAAAGATTTTCAAGGATAATAATCATTTTTTGAGATACATCAAAATGGCTGAGTATGTGAAGATGCTAAGAATTCCATATTTGATTATTAGTGAACTATTGTCTATAGAATACGCGAGCAAGGAAATTTGCATAATACTCGTTCATTCTTGTCCTTACGTAAAGATTGGTCAATCAAATTTGAAAGTTACTAGAAGCCAAATTAGGGAATGAGATGAACAGTGGTCAAAGTAATATATTTGCTGGGGATTTTTGACCTTGGCAAGTCGATGGACTCATGTGAGTGAATTCAGCGATCTAAAACCATGAGTGCGTGGTGCAGCCAGAGTAGTCCAGGCCCCCATTCTTTAGCAAAAATAGCATCATGGCCAATAAACGGGACAATGCCTACAACACCCTTCAAACAACGACGCATAGCTATTATATATGAAAGATATTGAATATCGTCGAAAATATGGGAAACAGAAGTGAGAATCTGATAATATGTATGAGAATTACACATAATTTGAACAACAAACTTTTATAAGATCTCCTGAACATGAACTGAAACAACGGGGTAAAATGAACTATTGGTACTGTCAAACTTAACCACCTTTAGAGTATTGAGTTTAAATTATAACGGTCTCTGTGCACTTCACTCATTTGTAAGTTGTATTTTTGTTATACTTTTGTAACCTACGATCGGATCTTTCCTGCGTGCCAGAAAAGGAAAGTAGTTTGCATGTAATTTGCCCTGGATGCCCCAGCAGGTTAGCTTAGATATATGCCCTAGATGGAGAGGGGTAGAGGAAGAAGAAGGTGGAGAGGGGTATATCGGGGAAGAAAGTGCCTCGGGGAAAGTAATATGGAGTCTGGAAATTGACGTGGTTGTGGAGTCTTCTCTCTGGGGATGTAGTAAGTAGGAGGAGGCAGGAGAAGTCAGTCGAGTCTGGGACTTTGGGTAGCAGAAAATGAAAGTCAGGACGATCCAATTTCCAACGCACTACTTGCATCTCTCTCTGAGTCACAGTCAGAGAGAGACTGTAAAAGCTGTGTTGGGACACCTTTCATTTCTTTATTCATCAAGTTTTCACTGCTGTGGAAAGTAACTGGTTCACTTGTGCTGAAAGAGAAAGAAAGTAGTTTACCTCAGGACGTTGCAATAATGCTGGTGTCAGGTTAATTATATGAGGTTATTGATTGTTATATGCGATTGGAAACTCATACATTGATGTCCAGGTTACGGAGAAGCTGGATTGCTAAGTTTAGAAGAGATATGATACTGATGCAAATTTGCAAATTTGCAAAATTGCAGAGCCATGCAGAAGCGAACATGGTGAGCTAGCTGAGGTGACCAAACTCATCATTCCCAACTCGTGTGAGGTCAGTATAGTTGAGGCAATGCTTGAGTAGTGGAAAACTCATATGCTGGGATATGTACGTACGCAGCTGTATCAAAAGAAACAATTTTCAAAGATTTTATCTCATACTCTTATCAGATGGAAAACATTATTATCCGCATAGAAGAAAAAATTAAAAATTGGGCACCATCCACTCGATACATATAGAAGTGCCGACAATTTAGACAAACTTAAAAAAAATAATTGAGAATTTTTTTTATAAATTTATAAAATGAAAGTTTTATAACATATCACGGAAATTCTATAAAGTGGTCATACGAGAATTCTACGAAGTAAACACGGATCAAACCCTTCTTAATCTAATTAGCAATGTACATATGGTATATATGATCACACATGTAGTGTGTTTTTATGAGTAAATTAAGAACACTAAAGCAAATGTATACCAAAATTACAATAAACTTAATTTCCATAATACTGGTGAAATTTTAGACTAACACTAAACACCAAATAATTAGAAATTTGTAATTCTATAATTACAATTTCCTAATTGTTTGGTGGTGTTCAGTGTCGGTCTAAAGCTGCTCACAAAGCACCAATATTCGCTAGTTTAGTTTGTGAAATTAGTTCTAGTTTCTGTTTTTATGAAGCTTTTAATGGCTCAAGAAGAGAGATGATCCCCACATCACACGTACCCTTGTTAATTACTACTTAGCTGCTCTGCTATAAATACAGCCTGCCCCTCTCACAACCTTTCCTACCATAATCATATTCCAGAGAGCTCTGAAGCTAAGCTTGATAGCATTTCCTGAGTAAAGCTAGGGGTTATTCTAGCCTACCTTAGCCTACTAGAGCTAGCAGCTTCTTCTCTTCTTCTTCTTCTTCTTCGTCTTCGTCTTCGTCTTCAGTTTTACCTCCTTACCTAGCTGATCATGGTGTTAGAAGCTAGTATGGAAGAATCTGTAAAGCTCAGGAGGGATAGCGCCATTTATGCCTTGCTTTGATTACTTGCTTAGTCATATATAGCGCTATCCATCCTGGGTTTCCTGGGTTCTTCTTACTCTGATTCAGTTCTTGTTCTGTACTTCTGTTTCGCCCAACAACGTTAGGTTTAATGCTTGTTCTCCAGCTTGTTTCGTATGTAGTTCTTCTGTATATGTCTAGGAAAGTTCATCAATGACATATATACTCTAGTTTGCTATTTGGTCTAAACAATCAAATCCCATAATCTGTTTTGAACCAGACTGAGTTTGACAAGCATATATATATATGAATATATACATTTGGTTCTACTGGGTCACCAGTTTTGCTCTGGCCTCCTTTTCTTTTCAAATCAAGAAGCAATCTGAAGCTGCAGTTTTTCTTTTAGTCTTATATATGTGCTTATAATTTGCAAAGGTTCCAAAAGCCAGGACTCTTCTTTATCTCAAACAGAATTTTCAGCTTCATTTCTTATCCTGTATTTATTTCCATGGTACTTTCAATGTTAGTGTACAAGACATGATAAATGACTAGTATTTCTGAAAGATCACATGGAATTGAGTTGGACTGGAGGATGTTGACTACTTCCTCACCCAAGCTGGTGATACGCAGGGTCCTCGATCAGATAAACTACCTGAAATTTAGCTAAAAGGGTTTTGCAACTTTTTGATATTTTGTCTATTTTTGTTCCACTTTCAGGTAAGAACAGTTCAATTTGGTCTTTCCACTCTCATTCAGCACTACAGCTACTTTTACTTTGGCCAAGTACTTGTGCTGCTTTGGTAGCTAGGTTAAAGTCAATGTAATTATGTTGGGTTTACAATCCAAGAGTCTTAAACGCTTCATCTATTGTGGCTTCAATAATTGCAGGTTAACGTTGCCATATTGGGAATGAGAGAGAATGAGGATGAGGAGCTCTAACATCACCACTTACAGCCAATTAGCTTAGTATTAGTACCAAGACAAAACCAATTATGTGATCTGTAAAATATGGGATCAATGAGTTATGGGGAAAAGAGTGTTGGCTCTTCGTAATTGTTTACCCTGCCGAGATTAGCTAGATGGATGTATTCATATGAAAGTAAATTACCACATAGACCTCAGGCTCAGGGTTCCTTGAGTTTTGTGTTATTTTCCACTGCTCTGTTTCTGCCTGAAATACTTCTTCAAGCTCAGCACAATCTAGCTAGGATATGTGTAAAGATAAATAAAATTGAATCTTACAAGCATCAGTCCTTTATGTGGACAATGTGGGGATAGAGTTACGTACACAACATGATCTTATTCTATTTCATTTCAATATCTTCCTCATTACTTTAGAGAAATCATATTTGAATAGTCATGTTTTTAGTTAAAACCAATGTTTTAAATATCCCGATATATCCTTGATATATCCCCGATATTAAAAAAACGATACGATAAGTTCCTTATCGGTCTATTATATCGGTCAACCCGAAAAATCAAGTTAAATGACGATATATCGGGTCAAACTCGGTTTGACCCGATATATAGTGCTTTTTTTTGAAAAAAAGTTTTAAAACCACGTCGTTTTGAAAAATAATTTAAAGAAAATGAAAGTTTCGTCGATAGCATTCGATGACGAGAGAGTTTATGATGAATGATCACCTCTGTTTTTATTAATTAATACTATTTATGTATTTTAATTGTCAAAACAATCAAATATTTTTTTATGAAGTTTATTTAGTACATTTACTTCTATAAGTTTTAATTTCTCAAGTTTATTTGGTATATTTTGATGTATATGTTTATAAATATATTAAATTTAATTAAAATTAGCAAAAATGATAAATCTAATATATCTCGATATATCCCCGTTATATCTTTATTTTACAAAACTAATACGATGTCGATAACCGTTATTTATACTATTGGTTAAAACATTACTTGCATGATAATTAGAATTTACTCTCCGAAGAAATTATTATATATACTCGCCACATATCCCACATGGCATATTCCCGTAATGTTATTGGTTCATTTTTACTGTGATTGTTTCTAATTGGTTCTTATATGTAAATAAAAATTTTGTCATTTTCACTGCGTGCATGTTAATTATACCATGACTAGGCCTGTAAAATGTGCAGGGCAGGGCCGGCCCGACCTTAAGATATGAAGACCCACATACTAACCGGCCCATACCTTTTCAGCTCTAGGTGTAAAATGGGTAGGGCAAGGTCGGCCCAATCAAAATATGTGAAGCTCGAGGCTGCCCTTTAGGTCCATTTGAGCGGATAAAGTTTGGGCTTAAAAAGTCCTCCCATGGCCCGACTTACATTTGACCCGTAATTTTTAGATAATAAAATATTTTAACGTTCATTTGAAAAAATTAATTGAGATAGGAGTTGAACTCATGAACTCATTCTTATAAGAATAACACACATTCTTATAAGAATAACACATTTGCCAATTGAACCAACATAACTTACTGGTTATGTCAATCACTCATAAATTAATAATAAAATTTGACATTGAGAATGAGTCGGCATACGAGCCGGCCTTATAATATACCATATGGACAGAGCTTTGGGTCGGCCCAGGGCTTAAAAAGTATTGTCCATACCCTACCCATTCTAAAACGGACTAAGTAAAGCCCGCCCATTAGTTTGGGCCAAGCCAGCCCGCAGCCCAATTTTTGGGGCTAAATTTGGGTATGCCCGTCAGCTCTAGGCTTAATTTATAGGCATAACCATGGCGTAATATAATTCTCCATTAAAATGTTGGAATTCCCAATTTTCCTATGATGATCAAAGAACTGAAACTGAACCATGCTAATTTATCGATTTATTTTGACCCCCTTCACTTCTTAACTAGGTTTTATATACGCAAAAAATAAAACAAAATGAGGTTCCAAATTCCTTCACTGGTGACAAGAAATTAGGAAGGGTAATCAATCAGTTAATCACATACTTCTTTCCCCTCACAAAAGTTGGGCCTAGTTCTAATGGCAATGTTCGTCATTTAGGCCATTGGCCCAATCAGAAGATATTTCTGCTGTGAGCGCGAAACCTGTCCGTTAAAGTCGTCACGCAACAATAGATAACAGGACACAACATCAACATATGGTTCTTCTTCTTCTTCACCAACAAGTGTAGGAACTGAACCACTCCCAAGACTTGTACTTCAAAATGGCGACTAGTGCTCTCTCGCTCTCTCACCAACTCCTCTGTATATATTCATCTGAAACCAACCAATCATATAAACCACAACCCCTCACCAGAATCCCAAAACGCGCCGTCGGACTCCGCACCCTCCTCAAATCCACGTCCTCCAAGCACAACTCCACTTCACTTCAGAGTTCGCCGGAAGACCCAAAACCCACTATCAAACCCAAACGACCCGACCCGAGTCCGCCTTCCGAGTCGTCCCTCTTCGATTCACCTTTATTCATCAGCCTTCGTCGGTTAAGGTAAGCTGTGAATTGGTTAAAGTTTAGCAATTTATTGAGTCATCAAGTAACTCAAGTCATCATATTTTTGGTGTTAACAAATCTGATGAGTGGTTGCAGAGATGAGAGTTTCACGTATGATGGGATTGTGGTGGACATTTTATCAATTGCATTACCTGCTGCTTTAGCTCTGGCTGCTGATCCCATCACCTCTTTGGTTGATACAGCCTTTGTTGGGCATTTAGGTAAATTGATCACCGAGTTCTTGAATTTACTAAATAGATGGAGGTTGTTGCTGTTGAACGAAGTAGTATATATTATTCTTGGGTCGTGTAGGATCTGTGGAATTGGCAGCAGTTGGTGTGTCAGCTTCGGTGTTCAATTTAGTCTCGAAATTGTTTAACGTTCCGTTGCTGAACATTACCACATCTTTCGTGGCGGAAGAGCAGGGATTAGTTGGCAAGGCTGAGGATGGTTCTCAACAGATTGGTGATGGTAATTACCTTTTTTGTTTGCATAGGATATTAAGCTTTGCTATGTCTAGTGTTGTGTGGTTTAATCAAGAGTTTGGTTTGAAGATTTCCAGGGTGAGAAGCAAAGCAAGAAGTTCCTATCCTCGGCATCAACTTCATTGGCTCTTGCAGCTAGCATTGGCATTGCTGAAGCTGTTGCCCTTTTTCTTGGTTCTGGTGTCATGATGGATGCCATGGGTATATCTGCTGTATGTCCAACTTAATCAGTTTTCATTATTTTTTCTATGTAATATCTTACTTGGAGTGGATTAAACACTTGTATCAGTGATATGTAGTTAATTTGCTCTGTATAATAAACAACTACATCCCACTAGGGGTTGCTGCACCATATGTTAATTTAACCGGCTTATTATGTTTCTGGCATCTTTACCGAGACTTCCTATTGCTGTAGGATTCACCAATGCGAATACCTGCTGAGCAGTTTCTTTCTCTAAGGGCATTTGGTGCCCCACCCATTGTAATTGCACTCGCTGCACAAGGAACATTTCGTGGATTTAAGGACACTAAGACACCTTTGTATGCCATCTGTAAGTATTTTTGTGTGTAATTCAATCAACTTTAAGTTTATCCTTCAATAGGCCATATAAGGCTAGCTCAATATTTCCTCGTTACTTTCCTTTGAGTTGTCAATTTGGTAGCATCCATCATGCTTATTTCAAATCCTAGTTATGTCACTTGAAGAACTGAAGGATTAATTTTATCATAGAATTATGTCAGTTGTTGAAAGTCAAACTTCATGGTGCTTCGCCTTATCTTGAGATTTCTTCTGCTCATATTTTCTCCTATCTAACTGAATTAGAGACACCCTCTTCTGCTTGATTCCAGGTGCTGGAAATCTGCTTAATGCTGTACTGGATGGTATATTGATATTTATTTTTAATCTCGGCATTGGTGGTGCTGCAGTCGCTACTGTGATTTCTGAGTACGTCCATGATGTGGTAAACTTAATTATACTGGTTTATTTTCAATATCAAGCTCCCTGTTACTATATTCTGTCAATTTTTTTCCAAGACAATCTAACAGATCTTTATATTTCTATTCCTTGCAAGGTATTTGATCGCTGCTATTCTTTTGTCGAAATTGAGCACCCAAATATTATTTATCCCTACTAGTATTGATGGAAGAAGAATTGTCCGTTATCTCAAATCTGGTAGTTCTTTGTTGAAGTTTTTATCGTGTGTAGATATGATTGTTTCACTATTCTAAATATGTTTTCAATATCCTGTAGGGGGTCTTCTTATTGGCAGAACCTTAGCAGTGGTTATAACCACGACACTAGCCACATCCATGGCAGCAAGGGAGGGTCCTGTACCTATGGCTGGTCATCAGATTTGCATTGAAGTTTGGCTAGCAGTGTCGTTGCTTACTGATGCATTAGCTCTTGCTGGTCAGGTATTGCCATATGCCCTTCTTTGATCTCCAAGTGCCATATGCCCTTCTTTGATCATATTACAAAAATAAAATAACAAAAGAACAGGAGCATTCTTTCGTTGAGTTATCATTCTGGTTTCATAGCTGCTTTTTTTCATCCTTACCATACATATGCTGATTAAAATATCCTGATATTGTCACTATGTGGTGTTTCTTCACAGACACTTCTTGCCAGTGGTTATTCACAAAAGAATTATGAAGAAGCACGCCAAGTGGTTTACAAAGTTTTACAGGTTGGTATTAATTTTGCAATATTCTGTGCCATTCTAGTTATGAATAAATTATTTAAAAAAAAAATTGATATCCTCATTTTCCCCCTTTTCCCTTACAATTGACCCAAAAAATTCCATTTTCTGTTTGGATTTTGTTCAGCTCGGTTCAGTGATGGGCATTGGTTTGGCTGGCATATTATTTATCAGTTTTAAACCGTTTTCTGGCCTATTCAGTACAGACACAGAAGTCCTAGCGATTGCATGGTCTGGTATACTGGTAAGGAAATACATATGCGAACGATGTACTAGTTGGGCACCTATCTGTAAGAGTTGTTGTGTCTTAGTTGCAGCTCATCACTAGTAACATAATACTGTTACACAACTGATATGGCCACTTTTTATCAGTTTGTTGCTGGATCTCAGCCGTTTAATGCTATAGCATTTGTTCTTGATGGGCTGTACTATGGAGTTTCGGACTTTGAATTTGCTGCTTATTCGATGGTATTCCCCAATCCTATCATGAATATATAATCACTCAGATGATAGGTCTTTCTTTTTACCCTTTATTTGTGATAAGTAGGTGCTAGTAGGACTGGCTTCTTCCATCTTCATACTTTTGGCTGCCCCTGCTTTTGGTCTTGCTGGAATTTGGGCGGGGTTATTTCTGTTCATGGCATTGCGTGTAATAGCTGGAATTTGGAGGTAAACTCATTTCCTTGCCTGTCTAAACTCTTTTTTTTTTTTTTTTAGATATAACTTGTATAAGCTCTTGCCTATTGAATGATTTGCTCATTTCATTTGAATAAAAGGGCTGACTATTTTCTAGAAAAAAAAACATTTAAATTAGAGTTTTGAACTTCTGATGTTATGCCATACATTATGTTGATACCAATGGAAACATATATGGTTACCTGACAAAATTTTCATATTGATGATACATTGCTTTTTGGTAAACTTACCGACTGTTAACTTTTTATGAAAACCTATTGACATTTAGTTATTTAGATATGAGTATCAGAATGAATAAAATGTGTTTAAATCTTGTGACCTCCAGCTATTCAAAGCTGAAAATAGTTCAAACTTTCTGATAAACGTCATCACATTGCAGGTTGGGTACGAAAAGTGGACCATGGAAACTGGTCTGGGATCAAACGGAGTTGGAAACTTAGTAATCATCTTGTAAAGGGAAAAAGTTCTAGTCTGCTCCTACATTGAATGCCATCGGGGCTGTTGGATACTAGTAAGTTCACCAAAGTTCATGCTAATGGAGTAACCTTTATCTGTGCTCCGGTGACGAGATATGATTTGTCACAGCGGTCAAGTCCAATCTGAATTACCAACACTAGCTGAATCAACAAGAGATTGCTTTCGTTGAGCTAATTTAACATGCAAGGAGTTCGGAAGTTGACAAAAGGTCCGTTCCAAATTTCTTCTCTTACATTCTTTACCAGGTTCTTGTAAGTTGTAGGTTGTAGCCATGGGCTCTTTTTGTATGCAAATAGAGTCAACTGCAGTGATGCAGGAGGATATATGGCACAACTTCAAGGAAATTATTTGTTATTTAATTATAAATATGTAAAATTTGATATTTGAATCATTCTACAATTATTTAGGTTATTAGCTTTCCATTTTAACGTCAGTCTACTTATTCTGTAAGTCTTGTAAATCCTATATATATGGGTACTGTAATGGTTGTAGGTAATTTATTGTTTATGATATAAATCAGTTTATTTGTGGCATGGATTTGTCATACTCCTTATTTTTAGTGTCTGTTGGAGACTCATGTCTGATGCCCTAATCCCGCAGCCCCAGATTTGTACATTTTTTCCTAGGAAAAAGTGTTGACTTGGTAATAACAAGTATAAATACAGTGCCAGTGAAATCAAACCAAAGCGTAGTCACTTGTGAAGGTTTGTGATATAACTCATTCAACACCTACAAATGTCATCTTTTTTGGATAATACCTACAAATGTTCATAAAACAATATCAACTCTACAATGAAAATACAGTTCCCATCAGAATAAATGGTTATTCTGAGAAATTACAACTCGTCTCCTAATTGATCAAAATAAATCCTAGGAACTTCCTGCTATGTCTTTTGAATTCCCAAAATAAGGCACGATAGCAATGCTGTGTAAGCCACTGGAGCATCTGTCTTGCTTAAAACTTCTTTGTAGTTTGTAATATCATGGATTCATGGGCAAAGATTACAACTGCAACTATAGTTCCCCAGAATATTGATGTGATTGTATGCAATTCAGCTAGAGCCTCTGTGAGGGTATGAGAACCATGAATCGGGCAATACATTCTCTTCAAATTCACCCGAAAAGTAATTTTGGCTTGACCAATCTAGATTAAAATCCACACCTGACCATTCCTCCATATAATCAAAGCTGCCTTCTGCCTGCAACTGCTTAGGGAGATTATGTAGCTCAATGCCAGATTCTTCAGTAAAAGAGGAACTATGCGAGTGGTTAATATTATTGTCGATCTCCTTCTGTGTTTTAATATCTTTTGAAGACTTGATGCCAGCTCCTGGACTGTATGCCGCATCTATCTGTTCATCATGTTCCTGCAAGCAAGTATTGTTACCACCAAAGCCATTATGGCTATTTGGTTTCATAGTTTCTGCAATATTACCCTGAAATTCATTAGGAGGCAGTACAATCTTTTCATATTCACCCAAATTAGCTATCAGATTGTTGCTAGCGGCATTTATTGGTACATTATGCAGATTGTTGTCTCCAGATTCCAGAATCACAGGATTCACAGCAAATTCCTTCTCCTCCAGTTTGCTCAATACTGGTGTGTCAACTATAACATCATTTGAAGGGTTGCAATCATTTTTGGGATTGCATTTCACATTTGGAAGCTCAGCACTTGGGTGATCATCACTGTACCTTGAAAGAAGCTTCGGAAAGTCCAAATTAGTATAAGGCTTCTCATCACGGAATGCATCAAACTTTCCAATCTGAAGATAACTATCCAACTGAATATTATGTCTGTGGTTGGAGCTTCCAATGTAACCCTCATCTTGAAATTTCTCCTCTTCTACATTGTTCATATCAAGTCTTTTAACATCAACATTACTTCGAAGAAGCTCGTCCTGAATTTCCAAATCACAGTCTACATACTTAGGTTCCCAATGCCACACATTTTCATTCTCCCTTACATTCTTTGAAGTGACTGCTCCAACTTCAACATCATTTGCAACAAGCTGGTCCTCATTTTCAGATTCACATTTCACATAATTAGGTTCCCAAGGCCATACATCTTCAGACTCCCTTACATTTTCGACAGCCAGTGCTTGAATTTCTACGTCATCTTTAGCAAACTTGTCCTCAGTTACCAATTCATGTTTCACATACTTGGGGTCTGAATGACATTCCTCTACAGACTCCCTTACATTGTTGATATCCACAGCTTCTACAACATTATTAACAAGCTCATCCTCCATTTGTAATTCACATTTAACAGTACTATTACCTTCCCAATGCCATTTATTAACAGGCTCTTTTACAGTTATATCAAGTACCTCATCTTCCTGCTTTGGCTCCACACCCGCACTATCCATAAATTCAGACGCATTATCGCGCGATTCTGCAGGCTCATCCAACATGGATGTCTCCAAAGATTCGGGAAAATTAAGCCTAGCCACAGGACCATACATGGCCTTTGCAGCTTTATCATAAGCAAGTGCAGCTTCATCAGCAGTATTGTAAGTACCAAGCCACAGACGACTAACCTTATTCGACGCCAAACCATGTGTATCACTACTCGGCACTCGAATTTCAGAAACCCACTTTCCCCAAATCCTCTGCCTAACACCTCTATAACTGTAATTTAAATTCTCAGGCCCTCCTTTTCCTTTCATACAACCCTTCCTAGACGACCTACGCATTCCATTCACCAATCCATCTTTAGCAAAACCAAAATTCTCATTCCTCTTCTCCCATTTAGCCAAAGTCTTATCCACTTTATGCCTCTTGCCCTTTTCTTTATCCCTGAAACAAGCACAACCAAAGCTAATTGACGTAAATGTCAAACTAGGAGTCTGATTCAAAGTATCAAACAACAAAATGAAGTAAAGAACAAACATAAGTCCCCAAAACCATCAATTTCACGAAGTACTTACACATACACAAAAAACACACATAATTACAGTCATAAGTGAAAAACCCAGATGAGATATGAAGCTTTAACAAAGACCCAGATGAGAGCAAGACAAAAGCGAGCTCATTTTGAAGAGAAAAGTAGGGGACATGTGACAAAGAACTCACCTGTCTGAATTCTCGGGATTCATTTCAGAACCAGAAAATAGGGTTCAATATGCAGCTGGTGTTTCAAGCTTTTTCACTGTGCAATTCAACTCCTCGTTGACCGGTGTTCGGCCTCGTTCTTGTAATGTTGAATTCTTGAATCTTGGAGAAGGGTTTATGAGGGGTTTATCTGTTTGAGCCATAAAAGGCTCCGCTGGTGACTTGGGGACGAAGAAATGCCTCGAAGAGTTGAATTGGATATAGCTCACCGATGACGTGACTGGTTTGTGGGGGCCATGATGACTCATTTGCGGGGCTGTTCTTGTGACACGTTGGAGACCTCGTTCTTGTTGGTCACGTAATCGGTAAAACTTCAATTTCTGGATTGGTCTTAATCTATTTTTATATAATTTTACGGCTGTGTCTGAGATTTATTTCTGTTATATTTTTTAGAAGGATTTTATACTGTTTTTGGTGGAAGAGTTCATATTTGAATTGGCTATTTTGCATGGAACAACAATACGTATCTGACCCGGCCAGAAGATGGATCGATCCATGAATATCTTTTTAATTTTGAGTAAATTTTTTTAAGGTTTTGTACATGATCTAAAAAATGTACGAGCTTGTTTAGAAGTATACATTTCATTTGTGTGCATTGAATTGATGTGACCACCATGTGTCTTTCTTTGGCGTGATAACACTAAATATTGAAGTGTGAAAGATTACCATTTCATGAAAATTTGGAGATATTTTGTTGGCATACAATAAGAGCATCTCCAAGACTCCAGCTCTTTTAAAACTCAAATAATCTCTATTATAGAGGAAAAATATCAAATTTTTAGCTCCAACAGTTCTTCTAAACTGTCAGAAGAGATAGATTTGTAGAATTTTCAAAATCTATATAATTTTCAAAACAATCTCTAAACTTTACTTCTTACAAAAAAAAATCACTCTCCATCCTAAAAAATTACAAAAAAGATAATGATTTATCATTCCTATTCTGGTCTTGATATAAATTATGACATTATAAGATTGAATTTGATTTACATTTAATTATATACATTTACATTTAATGTTATATAATAGAATATATGAGTTGTTGGAGTTGAAGACTTTTTTTTTTAGAGATTTGATGTTTTCATCTTCTATAATAGAGAATTTTAAAATGAGCTGTTGGAGATGCTCTAAGATATTAGAGGAAACTAGATGTATTTGTGTACTAATAATTTGAATTGCAGAATTTTGCTGGATTACAAAATCTATGGAAGTTACATTGAGATTGAGCAAATAATAATATAGCAAACTAATGAACAACATCATCGTCGGTGCAACTCCATTCTCGGTTATTTAAGTTAAACCATCGTGGTAAAGTTAGTGTTGTAGTTCACGATCGGTTGAGAAATGTAAATTGTTGAAAACTCATATTCAATATATTAATCAATGGATGTTCATATGCCTACTTTCTTCATGACCAATATCCAAATTAGTTTAGAATTTGGACGTCAATGTCATTCAAATTGCATAGAAGCAATATACTAAATTGAATAAAAATCTACTCGTGGAAAAAAAGGCAGGTTTTAGAGAGTTGATTTGTATTTTTAGCAGATGAATCAAAATTACGACCGCAAACACAACTACCTAATTGAACGAATTCAGTGGGTAACTGGAAGGATTAGCTGGATAGCTGAATATCTAACTATGAGCGTTGTTTTCTGTTTCTGTCTCATTCAGTCATGAGAACTCGAACAACTTTGTACTTTTATCCTTGTGTTACGGCCATAATTTTTGTTTTATTTCTTCATAAGGCTCTGCATATGTTTGTTCAAGAAGTTTATAACCTAACATCGAACCTTCTACAGTTAAAAGTAAAGAGCAAACGAGTGAATCAAACGCTCTTCCAGTTTCAGATGCTTAACCGCTAATTATATCCATGGTTATGGTGACCACCCAACAAGCTTACATAAATATAGCTGATCGAATGCTACAAGAAAACGCAGTACGAATGTACGATAAACTGGAAAGCAAAAGGTTGGCTTAAACAAGGCTAGGAGAGCAAAAGAGCGACGCGATTTAGATACTTCTAGATTCCAGACTTCATATGGCAGAGCTATGCAAACAAATGAGGGAGAGGACTAAAGATTTTAGCTCATTGGTTGAGGAACTCGGATGGAAGATCGTTGGCAGCTGCAAAAGAGGGTGGTACCGGATTCGAATGAACCTCAAAATCTGATTCCAGGATGATATGCATATGTTCTTTTTCAATATCGGCTCATTCCATTACCGCTTGTACGTGTTCTCTTAAGTTGGAGTATATCGTAATTATCATGACCATAAAATTATAATTGTAGAGGGTGCTGGCTGGGATCAAGAGCCCCAACCTTCGTCACCAAGTTACTAATCATTTGGTCAATCTGCAAGGTATATCAATAGGTCAATATTTGAGGAATTTTATGTAACACCCCGACCCAAACTATAAGTTTTTTCTTTTGGTAAGTTGTAATATTTGTTTTTCTATTAATTTCATATTCGTATATTGTGAAGGGAGATTCTAATTGCACCTCCCGGATTACTATACATACCTCTTTTAATTTTTGTAAATTTAATATTCCTCTTTTACCTTCCAACAAAATGAAACAACTAATTGTTCTTGATGTTCCTATCAGAATAGGAGCTACAATTCCTCATCTTTAGGCATGCATTCAATTAAAAGACCATCTGGGGTCTTTTCCTAAATCTTAGTTTGTGGTGATTCGATAGAATGGTTTTAAACTTGCAAAATTTCTGACTGATAAGCTAGGGTTCTACTTTTCCAATACAAATTTTCCACAAGTCTGCAAAAGTGTGTTTCAAACTTTCAATTCGTGCACTTGGCAATTAAAATCATCAATATATTGTGACAGGATTCAAGCCAGCCACTAATAAGTAACCATCTCCAATTAAACTTTTTCATATCAATGCTTTGAACATAAGGACCTGGGACTAATATGCAATGCACCAAGTATCTCAAAATCAAGTCAATAACTGGATAAGAAATAAATGAATTAAACCCAGAAGTTTTAGTTTATGGATGTGTAGATACTTAAGTCAGGCTTAACAATAATCAAGATGGGTTAATTTGATTTCTTTGGCTTATCTATTAAGTTGAAATCAAACAACTGAATTCGTAAAAAAAAAAAAAGCGGGAAGAAGTTGATGAAATCCCTATCACGGTGATGCATAAGAGGGTAAAACAGGAAAAAAATTACAAAAATTAAAGGAGCTGTTTAAAGTAACTGATCAGGTGTAAATAGAACCTGAATTTAGAAGTTTAATATCATCAAGAAAAAAATATAATTTTAAAAAGAAAGATTCGATTACTATTCCTCATCCTTATCCCCCTTCCGGCCGAATAGTAAAAGTTTCACACCACTTTGGCTCTTGTCAAGTAACGAATGAATAAAAAATTCTCGAAGTCCAAAGGTTTTTCGATGAGAGGCCTAGAGACCTAGACGTACGATACTGTTCAAGACTTTCACCTTGGCCATGGGTTCTGGCACCAGTGGTACTTCTTCATGGAGGGCTTAGAGGTAGACGATGATCGCACTCCCGCTAAAACTTCTTAATTGCAACTTTGAACGCGAAAGAGTGCGTCCAGGGGGTCTTGCATTGGGTGCATAGGGCTCGACTAACGCGCACCGGTGAACTGGAAAGGATTATGTTAGTACTTAGAACAACTCTATTCGACTAGCTATTGTTGACACATCAGTCACAACGGTAATATTTGACTTAAAATATTAGTTTCAACCGAATATGCATTCTCAAGTGGAATTTGACTAAACTCATCTGTAGTCAAATTTGATTCAAAGGCATGAATTAATCAAAAGTATTGTATTCATATTTCGTTTATTCTCTCTCATCTCTCACAACCTTGCTTCCTCATCTTTCTCTCTACCCAAATAATTATATATTAAAAACTTATTTAAATTAGACATTTCCATTGGAGTAAGGATTAGTCAAAATATGAACATGTTATAGTTGTCATATCATAAGTCGAGTTTTGAATTTAAGAATGCAAAATAACTAATTAGTTGGAGATACTCTTAGTAGCCTTGGAGAAGAGAAATTCAAATCTATCATTTTACCAAGTGATTACATTACCGACAAGTAACCCTACAAAATTGAACATTAGGGACATGTAGCGAGGCCACTTAATAGTACTGGAGGTGACGTTTTGCTCGTAAAAGTGAGCAACGTGGCCAAAGGGGTACGAGTCAATCTTTACATTTATTATTTTTTTTTAGAAACCAATAGTTCTATTAACTTCAAGAATTTAAAAGACATTTACAACATAAGAAGTCTTATACTGAGATAAGTTGTGGTACAAGCGCCAGACAAATGACAAGGTTACGAAAATTAAATTTTTTTGAAACTGGTGAAATTATTTTGCCTGAATTGATAATCGGATATGATACTGCCGCTGCATGGCAAGCACTCTTTAGTTACGATTCATGCATTGTGCGGATTTGTGCCCTTAAAATAAGAGCTGGTCTATTAGTATTAGACATCTTTATACGTACAGTAGGCTCATGTAGATTATTCCATTTTTAAGTACTAGTGTTTTTCCACTCGGTAAAGCCATGCCCTAAAGCCCTAAATTCGCCTGCAAAGTATGTTTCATAATAACAAGACTACATGCGTGCTCTCGTAATTCTTGTATATATGAACCAATGCATGTATGCACTTGGGTAATTTGTGCCCTTGATCAATTTAGTCAACATGAGAGAGAGAGAGATTTTCTAATAAGTGATGGAGATGGTTGCTAAATTTGATTGGCTAAAGCAAAAATATGTAAATACATTTTCAAGCAAGAAACCCCAAATTTACTTATTGTATGCTCTTGCATTGACAACACCTAATAATAGGTGAGAGAGAGAGAGAGAGAGAGAGAGAGAGAGAGAGCATTGATACTTAGCTGTGGTCGTGTTAATTACAAAGTTGCGGTGTTGTATTTATTGTCAAAGAAGAAGAAGGAAACCCTAAATTATGTAACTTCAGAAAATTAAAGGATAACAAGGAAACCTTAATGACTAAAGAAACCAAACCATACAGGACAAGGAATTCGAAGCTAATGGATTCCTTCGATTTCTATTATAACTATAAATATAGCATATGCATTCATCAAGCATTGGCCGGTATTTTGTTATCCAGCGAGTTCTCTATTCAACTTAAGTTGATAGCTTGATTAATATACATGGAAGACGTAGATGAGGATTCAGTTTCAGAGCTCCCAAGCGAAATCATACACTCAGAAATACTTTCAAGGCTACCAGCCAAGTCCCTGATTCGCTTCAGGTGTGTAAGTAAGACTTGGTCTTCTCTCTTCCGCAATCCTTCCTTTGTCACAGCCCACCGTAAATTCCAGCGGCAGTGCCCTAATAAGGAGATGACTACTGTCCTGCTCGATATTTGGGACAGTTCCGGCGCTAACCAACACCTGCTATCAGTCCAAATCGGCCACGAAGCAAGTACTCCTAGTGATGATCCATCACAGGCTGTAGCCACCCACCTTCTAACATTGTCCGCACCATCTGAACATATGGTTTTCCGTTCCTACGTAGTACAGCGTACCAGTGGCTTGATCTGCGCTCATCGCTCTAATTATCACTCAAAGCAGAAACATGAGCTTGCTGATCATAACCGCGCCATTCGCGTAATTAATCCTAGCACTCGAGACTCCATTACTATTCCTCAGCCTTATCCCCCTTCCGGCTTCATTTCGCACCACTTCGGCTTCTGTCATGTAACGAATGAATATAAAATCCTCCTAGTCGATCAGATTTGGCACGGAACAGTTAGGCGTCCGACAGTGTTCAAGATTCTGACCTTGGCCATGGGTTGTAGCAGCAACAGTGGTACTTTTCCATGGAGGGCCTTAGAGGTAGACAAGGATGACGCTCTCCCGGTAGATTATATTTTTTGCAGCAGAAGTGTGTGCGTCCAAGGGGCCATGCATTGGGTGAACATGGCTCGACTGAGGCCTTCTGATGATCTGAAAAGGATTATTATAGTAGCTTTCGATGTCGGAGATGAGAGATTCAGATCGATCATTCTACCTAGTGATTACAGTTCCCACGTGTATTTCGACATAATTGAACTAAATGGATGTGTAGGTGTGGCATTTTTTATGTTTAGTACCGAAATGTTGGAGATGAGGATTTTGAAGGACTATAAAAATCAGGAGTGGGTTAAGGAGACTATAACCTTTCCCGTTCGTTGGAGGAATGTGGAACTACAGCCGCTACTTGAACACACTGGAGGTGAACTTCTGCCCTTTAATGTGAGTAACACGGCCAAAGGCATAAGAGTCCATTTTTACAATACCAAAACCAAAAATTTCAAAACTTGTGAAATTATTTTGCCCCAGTCAATTATCGTAGATGATAGGGCCGATGCATTGAGAGCAATTTTTTGTAACGAGTCTTGTATCGTGCCCTTAAAGTAAAGAGAGCTGGCCGACGCGTATTAGGACAGAAAAAATCCATGTAGCTTGGAGGAAATTGTGAAAAGAAAACATGGTCAGAGATGAAAGAGAAATATCGAAATCATTGTATAAAGACTATAAAACAATTTTCTTCCTTCTTACTCTTATTTATAGGAATGAGCTTCCCAACTGATCACAAAAGCATGGATGCTGATACAACGTTGTGCACTACAATACAAAGGATGGTTCGGATACAAAGGAGGCACCCCGAGCCATCCTTATCTTCATAACCGCCTGTGGAACTGACTACGCCAGGACAGGAAAACAGTTCTGAGGTTCCAAGAGATGATCACCCCCTAAAGTCATCAAACATTTCATCGAAAGCAATTCCACAAGTCCAAATCTCGAAGCCCTCAGCTACGAGATTGGGCAGGTATTTTCCTGTAAACAAGGTTCCCCAGTGATTCCAGATGAATGCAATAAAAGGTGAGGCATAGAAAGAGAATCTGAACAGGAATGAGAGGAGATTAAATGAGAATAGGTAGATTTCAATGTAAATACAGAAAGATTCAAGATGCAAAGCCAGAAACTCTAGAAGCACAAAATAAATTAGAGAGAAGTAAACATTTGCGACATGGAATGCAGAACATGCTTAGTGTATCGCCAATCCATTGCTAACAACAGCAATACAACTCCTAATCAACTCAATACACTACAATTCTTGTAATTCTACACAAACAAACAGCGTTCATGAGTAAATGGGCACATCCAATATCCTGTTTTTCCTACCAGTCTAACATAAATAAAGTCGATGAACACATCTAAACCCAAATCTATCTATAACAGAAGTATTGGCATTGCTTCAAAAAATTCCAACTGCCAACTAATATAGGATAATAGTTACCTTACATACGCAAAAAAACGGCCAAGAGTTCAGCAGTTTCTACAATCCAGCAGTCCTAGCAGCTTTATACCGCAATTTCCTATTATGATCTTCCTGCATTTCACACCATTGGTGATATCAATCATCCAAAAGAAAGCATCCAATTGACACATACAAACACAACACTGCACTAATTCAGTAACTATTTGACTGCCTTAACTAAACCGCATTCCATTTTAAGTTACTAAACTGAGCAAATTCTCATGATCATCATCATTTTTAGTAATGCTTAACTATCGACTGCCTCAACTAAACCCCACATCCAATTTTACACACTAATCCTCCCAACATTGTTACCTGCTCTCGAATCTTCGCCGAGCTGTGCTCCACTTGCCTAGCCAAGCTTTCGATCTTGGCAAGCATCTTCTCATACAAGTCCTCCACACCACAAGTGTAACTCACCGCCTCCGACCCCATCAGCCGACTCAAGCTACTCACCTCCAGCCCCTCGGCGCACATATCCAGCTCACTCTGAGCCTTCAACCCCTTCTTCAGCTGCCCTAAGCTCTCTTCTCCCCGGTCCACATTCATCGGCGAAATTCTCAGCTCACACGGCAGCGCCGGGAACTGCGATCTCGGGCTGAAGGCGTCGTAGTGGCCGCGGAACGCCGGGCCGATGTTGACAATGTCGATCGACTTCGGCTCGAACGAGCGAGCTGATGACCGGAACTGGTAGGCGCGGTACTCGTGGGTGTGGATCGCCTGATCGGAGATCGGAGAAGCGAAGAGGAGGAAGAGCGAGGGTTTGAGGGAGGTGATCGGCGGCGGAGAGCTTTGGATCGGGAAGGAGAGGCTAGGGTTGGAGGTTAGGGAGGTGGAGACGGCGAATTCGCGGAGGGAGGGGCGGAGGTGGGAGCGGCGGCGGCCGGAGAACCAGCCGAGGAGGTGGGAGGAGGGGGATTGGGACTGGGCGAGGCGGCGGAGGGAGGGAGAGTCGACGCGGCCGGAGGGGGAGTAGAAGGAGAGGGAGGAGGAGGAGCAGAAGAAGGAGGTGATGGTGGCGATGAGGGTGGAGGAGGAGGAGGAGGAGGAAGAGTCGTCGTCGGAGAGAGTAGGGGCGAGGAGGGTGACGTGGCCGAAGATTAAGCCGTCGACGGAGGAGGAGGAGGTGGAGAAGCGTTGGATCATGGAGGCCAGGGCGGGGCCGGAGATGGCAATTTTCTCTACGGAGGGATCTTCCATTGCACCAGAGAGAGAGATGGAGAAGTAAAAATGGTGAACGGGGACGAGGTTTGGTAGATGCCAAGTGATCTTTAAGATTGCCAAGTAAAGCTTTCACCGGTAATAATTGAAAAAACACGAGTTAATGGAATGAAGGTGTGCATTAGTTAATTCATAATTGCACAAGTATTTTAATTCAAAGTGTTTTTGTTCGAACCACGACATTACATAGGATCAAATAGTTAAAATAAATCTCAGCAATTACGTATACAAACTACTATCGACTTTAATTATGATTGATGTATATTTCTTTCAACGATTGGCGTGACAGTAATATTCTAAAATAGTGTGATTACAAATCGATTATAATCACAACAAGTAAAGTCATGAAATTTTTCTTGATTTATTTTCTCTATCTATATTATATTATGTGAATTTAGCTTTTAGCTCATCCAATTGTTTTTTTTATTTGGTCGATTATTTTCAAGCATGCACTTCATCATCATCACTGTGCACATGCTATTCATTTTCAATCCTTTTGTTGTAATATGTCATTTTAATTTCCATTACTATCTTATACATCGTAGTTCTTACTGGTACAATAAAACATCTATACATAATATTCATCTCTTCATGCAATTTGCTCGGTGCATTTATAGATAGTTGTCAAGATCTTCATCACATAGAATTTCAATGCAGAAAAACGAAGTAGTGAAATGTGCTCTGCTTCCATACTTGCCCGCTTCCACATATAGGACATGAATATCAGAAATGGAGCTCTTTCCTAAACATACTTTTCCTGTGCTACTAGCCATACTGTGGAGATGATAGAGTTAAATAAAGTGATACGAAATTTTGCTCCAACTGTCCTCGTTCTACAGTTTTATGAAGTTATGAACACTGATATAGACTATAGAGTGAGCCACTGAACTTATTCAGCCTCAGACCCTAATCACTATAATCTGGTTTTTTGGAAAGCCACACTAAAAATTACTCAATGGGTAAAATGGTGCAAATCCAATATGGCTGGTATGGAAAAATGCTTTGGTATCAACCACAGAATGTAGGAGGATGTAAACAATTAAACTTTGCAATTGCATATTGATCATGAATTCTGCTGATTGTTACAGAACCACAACTCGTTTTGAGTACATCATTATTATCCTCAATAAAAAGAATAACACAATAACCTATATATACGTATACTAGTAACAAAAGAATTTCATGCCTACATATCCCCTCTACTCCTTTTGAACAAATTTATAGATGAAGATGAGAAACATTCTTTTACTCGGTTGCTGATGCTGGTACTTCTGTTCCTTCTTCAGCAGAGCCAACATGTGCCTCAGGCGGCTTATTCTCTTCTAGCTGCTGCAGAACTTGCTGAGCCTCTGGTCTTGCGGCCGGGGAGGGATCCACACAATGCAGAGCCAACTTCAATGTGTTAAGCAGCTGATCACCTATGATCGGAACATCCCTTATAAGCTCCAAATCAAAAACTTCATTAGTCCACTCCTCTTTAACAATCGATGCCACCCACTGGGGCAAGTCCAAGCCATTCATTGGCTCTCCAGGCGATTTTCCTGTTAGGAGCTCCAATATGATCACTCCAAGGCTGTAGACATCAGTCTTTTCGGTGCTCTTCTTGGTCTTTGAGAGCTCTGGCGCGTTGTAGCCGAGGGTCCCTGCAGTGGCAATCACATTGGTGTTGGCAGCAGGGGTCATGAGGCGAGAAAGGCCATAGTCTGCAATGTGAGCATTGGTCTGCTCATCGAGTAATATGTTGCTGGATGTGAGGTTCCCATGTATGATGTTCTCCTGGTTGTGGAGATGGCACACTCCTCTTGTGACTCCAATGGCTATGTTCATCCTTGTCGGCCAATCAATGACCATTTCTGGTCCGCGAGCTGCATAATCAATAGACATTACACATGAAATTGAGGACCTTATCTAGACTTCTACAAAACTCTAAAATCAAGACTACTCCAAAAATTTCATGAGCTAGTTAGTTAACTTACCATGAAGAAATGAGGCAAGGCTGCCTTTAGGCATGAAATCAAAGACAAGGAGCTTCTCTCCCTTGGGACCCAAGTAATAGGCCCTGAGTGCTAAGAGATTTGGGTGACGAATCTTCCCAATTGCTGCAGCTTCAGTTTCGAACTCCTTGTGACCCTTTGTAGTCTTTTCCCTCAACCTCTTCACTGCAACCTGATTACCCTCCTCCAATGTTGCCTTGTATGCTGTCCCATATGTACTCTTCCCCATTATCTCGGCAGTGGCACACAATAGATCATCAGCAGTAAACACAAATGGCCCATCAAAGTGCACAAGCTTCCCACCAGCTTCACCCCCAGATGAAACCACAGCGCCTGCAGGAACTGCCTTGTCGATACTCCCAGTGGCCGGTTGCTTGGCGGTTTTGCTATTATTTCCTTTCAATACAGACCTCTTCCTGATCAAACATAGCAGCAAACAGCAGCAGAATAGAAGCAGAACCGCTAGGACAATACCTGCTGCTATGAAAATTATGTCCCTTGTACTCAGTCTGTGGTGATGCTTTTTCTTCAAAGGCTCTTTTGTTGGTACTGTAAGATTCTGATGTGGTGGAGAAGAACATTGAGTCGAAGCACTGTAGCCACATAGCTGGAGATTTCCCACAAAAGAGCTGGAATTGAACTTTTTGGATAGGAGAGATGGGACCAAGCCAGATAGATTGTTGTAAGAAACATTGAAGGAAGTGAGGTTGGCTAGGCTGGTAAAAGAAGTAGGGATTTCTCCAGTGAAATTGTTTTTGGATAAATCAACTTGATTAATCCCAGAGATATTCCCAATAGAAGCTGGAATATGACCGCTGAACTCATTACTCCTCAGATTAAGTACCGAGAGGTTTTGCATTTTCTGGACTTCTGGAATTTGGTTATCTAGGCGATTGCCTTCTAGATTTAATGTCACCATTGAGGACAAATTGGAAAAGCTTGTAGGAATGCTTCCATTGAGAGCATTGTTGGATAAGTCTAGCTTCTGGAGCCTTGTGAGCTCTCCTAGTTCATTGGGTAAGGTTCCTGTAATCTGGTTATTGCTCAGAGACATCTCTTCAAGAAAACCCAACTTGCTCAAAGAGCTTGGGATAGTTCCAGAGATGAGATTATGATCAAGGGTCAAGAACTTAAGCTGGGAAGTCCTGTTTGTTCCACCCCAAGTGCTTGGAATGGAACCAGAAAGGTTGTTGTGTTGTAGAGCAAGAAAAATAATGGAATTAGACTTGGTGAGACTAGTTGGGACTGAACCAGAAAATGAATTGAAGCTCAAATTAAGCCTAAACAACCTAGAGGAGTTTGCAAGACTAGGAATAGAACCACGAAGTGCATTGTTGCTCAAATCAAGAGTTTGAAGAAGATGGCAGTTACCAATTGAAGCAGGGACAGCACCCGAAAGCCGGTTATTGAAGAGGTATACCCCTCTGAGATTGGGAAGCAATCCGAGAGCCGCAGGGACAGGACCACCTAGCACATTGTCATGTAAGCTGAGCTTTCGAAGCCCCTGAAGCTGCCCGATCTTCTCGGAGATTCGACCCCCGAGTCTCTTCCATGGAAGCTGTATTGCAATGACCTTCCCCTTGACACACTTGATTCCAGCCCACCCACCAGAGCAAACTCCATAGCCACTGTCGTTCCAGCTCCGCAGCAAGCCTTTCAAATCGATAAGCTCCTGCTTGAATGCTCGAAGTGCTAGATAATCAGCTCGGCTGACAACTATTCCATCTCCCTCTCCAAAAACAGGTCTACAAGTGAAAACAAGAAGCTGAACAATGAGTAAGGCATGGATGAACTTATTGTCCATCAAAGAACATGAAGAGAGCTTCTGTTTCGAAGAAGACGAGCACCAATTTTGATTCAGATTACTGAGTATCTGTTATGTTCTTAGGTAGAGAGAATGGAAGAAGAGAGGTGGTGAAGTTGGCAAACAAATGATGAAATGAAAAGCTAAATAAGAAGGGGGAGAAATGATTGAGGCAGTTGGAGGATCTGAGTGGAAAAAATAATTATTGTTTAGGGTTTAGAAGAGGCAGAGGACACAGAATCAGGTGAAGAATGGGGTCGTTTTCTTGACTCATGAGGCATCTTTCATCTTTGTTAATGACAACGGCTAGTTTTTCTTCCCATCATGCACTTCCTCCATATAACGGTAGGGTTGAAAAATTGGGTCGTAAACAACGGCTATTTTTCACTGGTCAGTACCCGGCAAAAATAATAATATCAATAAAGCTATAAGCTGCTGCTGCCGCTTCGAGCCAAGAATAACAACCAAAATTGGTTCGGCCATATTGTCACTGCAGCCAGAAATACTATAATGGCCGTGCTCTGACCACAACAGTTTAGCTGGTCTTTTTGACAGCATGTTTACCTGTGCGAAACTTTTATCATGAATGCTAAAGTTTACCTTTCTGCACAATCATGAGCTAAACTGGTGTTGAACTGTTGATTAAAAGCATTGTTCTTTGAACTGGTGTAAGAGAACAGTTTCATTCAAATCTCGAGAACCCTATCACCTTTAAGACTCACTAGCTAGCTGTCGCTGAAGAGCAATGAGGGAGCAGAAACTGAAGACTAAAGTCGTTCTGGGGATTCGTTATGCGAATTATACCTCATACAGTTAACTACTGTGCCTATTGGGAGTGTTGGCAATGTTCACGGGAAGAGGCCTTCCTTCCCCTTGAGAAACAAAAGGGGTACACATATAAAGGCACCTCAATCAATAATCGCCAAAGCAACTGAAATAAGAAGCAGGAGTCACAGGAAAGGTCCCCTCAACCAGCCCTTACCCAACCCAGGAGTGAAGATAATGAAAGGGAGACAGAGTCTAAATCGATAACACATGCAAAAACTGAGAAACCAGCTTTTTTGAATAGTAGATGTGGTTTGAACTTCTGAAGCAAGCAGTTTATCCCTCAGGAATCACCGAATCAGAATGTGGTGCGGTCAACTAAAACCGGCACAAGACTTGCTAATGAGATCCTCAATCTAATGAGAACCAAAAGTGATATCCTGATCATAATATAGAAACTATTAAAGACCCTTGATCTCCACTCCCAACTTAGACCCTGATGCAGTATCGCCTGCAGCCTTGTATGTAAATTATTTCCATCTTCAGTTCCGCATATATGTGCAGTCGTGATTTCTCATAAAGCTACCAAGGCTATGATTTCAACATCTCTGTTAGTTTTGCACTAGGTTAACATCAATCTCATTCACACGTTCAGTAGATGACCATGAAATTCATGTTCAACCACCATTGGATTTTTACAAATCCAAATGTTGAAAACAAAATAACTCAATTTTAAAAAAATTCTCCTTACTTTTAGATTTACATCAAATGATAGTTGAGCATGAATTCATAATCAGCTACCGACCGTGTGAACGGAACTAAGATTAACATAGATGAATCCATATACTGCACTCTATCCTGGACATTAAGCTCCAATCCTGATCTATTAAAGATGCACATTATATCATTGTATTTATTAAACAGATTCATCAAAGCATATACCTTTGAGGTTCCATATGTACCATCTAAACCACGTAGATGTAAAGAACTAGGAAACTGCAGCATTAGTCTAGAGTCAAGGCGGTCACAAAAAGAATATCATTTCTAAACAATGTGGAATTAGGTCGTTTCTAACAATGCAGCTGTTGTTAAAAGCTTTAGAAAACATACATTCAGGAAAGTGCCACAAATTTAGAAAAAAACAACAAACTAAAACTGGCTTATGGAGATAAAATATAATCAAAATGGGCAGAGTTGAACAAAATGTCTCATCCAAACTAGTAATCAAATGTCGTATACAAAGCCTAGCGTGCCTGATATCGAACAATGTAGCTATAACAAAGCAATCATGAATTTGCGAGATCATATAAACAAATTAGATTCCAAATTTGCACATCATAGAACAAAAAAATATCGATTATATCAATGATCTGTAGCAATTACAATTCGTATCTGAATCAAATAAAGGGAAAACAAAAGAGGACCACGACTCTGATAGACAGATCCAACAAGGGAACAATGAGAGTTTGAATTTGCTAACATCTAAATCAGAATTAAGATACACAGATCCATACAGATTGCACCAAAAAAAACCACCCTACATATATATTTATAGGACAAAATCGTCAAATTTATTTGTTTTTTTTTGCTGGGATGAAAAAAGAAGCTATATATGAATCAACTAATTTCACCAATGGCGGTGATGATCAACCGCGAGCGGCAGCCATTGCCGGAGCGGTGGCGGCGGCAACATTGGAAGCTGCGCCGTTGAGGAAGGACAAGAATCCGGTGGAGGCGGAAGTGTCTTGGTCATCCAAGAAGAGATCTTCCGGAACCCTAATAGCACCGTGAACAAGAACGACGGCGACTCCGACCATGAGGGCGGAGATGAGGACGGATCCGACGGAGGTGAGGAAGACGACGAAGACGCTGAGGGCGACGAGGCCGAGCAAGGTCTGGGTGTCGGAGAAGGTCCGGCCGAAGATGACGAGGGGCTGATCGGAGGGGCGGAAGAGGTAGAGGAAGAGCCAGGCGGCGAGGAGGCCGAGGAGGACGACGAGGGAGAAGGGGTGGGTGAAGAGGGAGACGGCGACGATGGAGGCGACGACGGCGAGGTAGTTGACGCGGAAGTAGGAGTAGTTCTTGCGGACGCGGACGGTGGCGTCGGAGAAGGATTCGGGTTTGGCGAAGGCGGAGCGGTCGGCGAGCTCGGCCCAGGGGCGGCGCTGGGAGAGGCCGTTGCGGACGGTGTCGGTGATGTGGTTGATGAAGGCGCGGAAGGCAGGGGTGGCGATCGGAGGCTGGGATTGGGACTCGATGGAGCCGGCGGCGGCGACGGTGGTGGTGGAGATAGGGAGGACGGGTGGGACGGTGGTTGACATTGTCGGTGGATTTGGATCTGGAATTTTCTTCTCTCTGGGATTTTGTGAAGGGTTGTAAAGATCTGAGAGAGCCTTTTTGGGTTTATAAGAGGAAGGTGGATGGAAATAGACGTGTTTTCTTTGCTTAGCGGTTACGGTTACGGTTATGACGACGAAACCCGGGTAAAAAGTAAAAACCCGGGGGATTTTTACTTTGGAAACAAGGTTAAAAAGTTTATCAACTGGGGTGGGGGGAAGCTTCTGGGGGTTTGGATTGACGGTGTAAAACCGGTAATGAGTCAACGAAAGTCTCTTCCACTCAATTTCCTTTTTTCTATTTTTTCTAGAAGAGTAAAATAGGGGCTAAATTATTTTAGGACCTCTATTTTGATTTTATTTTTCCTCTTCATTATCATTTTCGGACTTTGGTAAATCGACCTCCTAAATAGGCTTCTTCGCGACCAACTGTGGTCATTTTGGTCATGATATAGAGCAAATAGAAGTTAACAAGATAATCGGCTAGCATAACAATAACCGTCAAGTGAAGCAGACAGAGAATTCAAGCGTTAACAAGGAAGAATTCAGGTGTGAAAGAAAAAGTGTCATAAAACAAAGGACTTTGAATAAAACACCTAAAAATCTAAAATAGATTCACACAAACTTAATCTCTATGCTTTCATGGATATAATTAATCTATGGTTGCATACTTGGAAGATTTGAGGGACTCTAATTTAGAATCTCTATCAATAAAGCACAACAAAAATCTAGAGCACCAGATCATCAGCTACAAATTAGACATGAATCTAGCTAACCAAACTAAATAGATTCCAAACGACAGCGGATAATAGATGATGCCTTCGCTGGTCAAGATTTAAACTCCAGTAGAAACTTAGTTGAAGTAGAAGAACTGAAAATTACTGAAAGATATAAAAATGCAAGACAGCTTAATGACTACACCTCCAATTGAATCAGAAGAACCAGAAAGCATGCAAACAAACCCCGTCTACCATAGCATCATTAATGAGTACTAATGATGAGAAATGACTGTTGAAATCCATTCCAATCTTAGAGCAATTCCAGCGGCTCTGTCTTTTGACAGAGTGGAGCTTCAACGGTGAGAAATGACTGTTGAAATCTATTCATCATCTTAAGTGAACAAGAAGTTGTGCCAACGCTGGCAGACATGCATTTAAATGTTTCCAATAGGTTCTAACTGAGCACACAAATAAAATAACAACGTTCTTGCCAGTATTGTATGATACCAAATCACAATTGGCAATAGAGTTTGCTGATTTTTGCATTTAGGACATCCTAAGCACATCTTCTAAAAGGTTGATCCATTCCATCCAAAGTTGGAGCCCTGCAAAATATTGAAGCATCAGATTCATTTAAAGTGGTAACACATGGAAACAGTTTTCTAAAGAAACATGAGTTTGATTCTCGAGAAAAGCTACACAGAACTATGCAGTTTTTAGATAGTAAAGACATATTTACATGATCTAGTTCTGGTGTAAAGCATGCAAACACTGAGCATGTTCTTGACTCTGATGCGCCTAAACAAACAGGAAGAATGCAATGAGAAAAAACGCATGCATGACAATGTGTCAAAGACCCTTCTTCTGGAAACTAAGAAAGGTGAGATGACTTGCCTTGGTATCATAGAACTTCAGAAAGAATCGTGACTTGGGCACAGACAGCTTGGCCTCAAGGATTGAGGAAATTGCAGCACTCAACTTCTTGTTCACATCAGGGCTCAGGCCACCAATGGAGACCAACTCACCATAAGCAGCTGGCTGCTCAGTCCCTCCAAAAGATATGGGAACTGATCCCTTCAGCACAATCATGACATACTGCATACATATCGCCAAACACAGGTCTACATATCGGTCCAACATAATCAAACAAGAGCGAGAAACAGCTAAAAAGCTTTAAGAAACCAACTAATAACACAGTACAAAAAAACATAACTATAAATCAAAAGCTAAGTAAGACAGACATTAAACTGATATTTAGATAATTCAAGAACCAAACTCAGGGAATTAGGGGGCGAGGTGTCGGGTATCAACATAATGAGCCACGACTATGTATCCAGCATCACCCACTTAACAACAAACTAAGAACCAAATGGCAAGCAAATCAAGTATAAAGAAAGGGCATTGCCTTCTCAAAGATACAAAACCCACATGAAACTAGAAAGTAAGATTGTCTCATCCAATATCGCTGGACCGTTTTACTTTCTCCTGAAATACAACTCCGTATAAGCTGAAACTCTATAATTTGAGACAATTTGAGAAGCTAAAACCAGCAATAGAGAATATGCATCTCCCATCTCTAACATGCAACACCTACCAATACTTGAATATTACCCCATTCATCTCTTTTGAGCTGTCCGCACATAAATTAGGCCTACCCAAATTCATGAACATACAATGAAAATTACCGAACTGATTTTCGCAATAGCTACAAAGCAGTGAAAGTTTATCGACTATTTAGTTCAATCAGGAGAGAGAGTCGTACAGCCTCAGGTTTGCCGATGAGCTTGGCGACGGTGGATGTGGCTTCAGAGAGGATGGAGGAGGTGTCGACACCTTCGAGGCTGACGTTGACGGAAATGTTCAAACACGGCATCCTTTCGTTTCTCTTTCTCTCTTCTTTTCTTCTCTTTGGCTGCAATTCTCAACTACTACTAACCCTCTCACTCCAGCACTCCCCTAGATTTTTAATGTGGCAAGAGAAGTTTCATCATCAGATTACCAAAATTACCCCTCATGCCAGTCTAGCACTGTCTCACGAACGGACTTGGGCCTCGCCGATGGACTCAACTTGGGGCTTAGCTTTTGAGAAGACTCCAGTCGTAACAACTTCAATGCAGTCCATGTCGAGTGTCTATAGTCGACACAATACGATCCGTTAACACGTAAAATAAAATAAAAAAATTAGACACAGACACATGATTTACGAGATGGTTTTACCCTTATTTTACGTTTATTTTTTTGTCACTCTATCCATGGCAACTTAGAAGAAGATGAACCTCCTTTCAAAATAAAAAGAAGAAGAAGATGGACCATAATTAATTTCAACACTAGTCCTCTCGCAAAAGACGTTTCAAAATTGAAAAATTATCTATTGTCCTCCCAATCTCCTTATTGTTTCACATATTACAAAGCGCACTAGAAGGATTCCATAGATAATTGGTAGACTAGTTGGAGCTAATTTACATATAACAAACTACTCAAAAGTATCAGACAATAATTTAGTTTTCAAATAACTCACTACTTAATTTGATAGAGCAAATAAAGACCAAAATTTACAAATAAGAACCAAATGATGGCAAGTTGCCACATGTCATAAAATATTTTATTTTTTTACTTATCTTTGACCCATAGTGTTTGCTATCATCAATGAATAAGTTATATGCTACTGTCGATTATAAAAACTAACTGCTACTATCGAGTTAAAAACCAGCTTCTACTGTTGACTTGGAAGACACCTGCTACTGTCGACTTGGAAGGTACATGCTACTGTCAACTATAAATCTAGCTGTTACTGTCGACTGAGAAACTAACTGCTATTGTGAGTTTTGATGAGTAAAATTTAAAATTTTAAAATTTATCAAAACATATGCAATATGGTACTTAAATGAAAAACCCATGACATAAGGAACAACTTTATATATTAGCTCACCTTCAAATTGCCGGTGGTTTGGCAGAAAAACTTAAATTTGCTGGAAAACAAACTAAAAAATAAGGAGAGATAAATTTGTTAGATCTATAAGTTTTTAGTTAATTTAAATAAGGTATAGTACCAATATGAATCAAACTACATGTATTTGATGTATGAATACATACATTTAATGTATCGTAGAACAATATAATGTTTAATTATCTTTTATAAAGATTTTCTTTCGACAAGAAGGAAATAATTACAACCGTGAACCCCTCAAACAAACCTACATTTTATATGCCGGAACATGCATAGATGCGGCTGATGCCAAACTTGCAACCACTGGTGGATCAAGCCCAGGGCTTGCCCTGGCTGGAGCCCATGCTACAATATTCATCCCAAAATTTCAATATATTAGTGCTAATAAAATATGTATATATATAATTGAATTATTAGCATATATTTCTTATACATGACGCTATTCTTATTTTTAAATCTCATAAAAAATCTTTAAGTATTTTTTTTAATATTGACATTCTATATATTGAATATGAAACTGCAAATATGAATTATTAAGTTTCAATCTAATTAATTTGAGAAAAAATTTGTTTGAGTATTTTAATTTGTCATCGATTTTTAGAATATTATTTCATATTCATTAACACTTATTTTTAAAGAATTTATAGACATTAATGTTTATGTGGTTATATATTGTACTGACAATTTTTTTTTTTTTTGCATTCTTTCAATTTCAAGCCAGTTCTATGTTCGTATCCTAGATCCGCCACCGCTTTCAACCTAGAAGACACAACATACATGCTTTAATAAAGCTACGAAGTATTCCCATTATATATGAAACAGGCAAGCTGCATTGCTATGCTCACCAATTTGTATGTAAACTTATATGCATCGCTAATTTAGTAATGCACACTCGAGCTCATGTACAGTTTAGGGGGTGACTGACGCACGTCCTATCGTTTGCAGTGTGCACGCGACAACGACCACGGTGTGAACACAAAAGTGCAGTCATTTGATCAGGCGCTATGTTCCCGGGATATTAAAATAGTAGTAGTTAAGTAGGTCATTTCCATGAGATGTCTTTATCACTTGACGAAACAGTTGAGACATGAGAGACGACTTGATATTATATGATTGGGGCGGTAATATTATATAATTTCATTCTAATTAATTCATATATTAACTATTAAATATATGAATGTACTACTAAATCGGTACATGATACACGTTATAATATACCGTGTCATAATTCAAAATATAATTGTTAAATAGTATAAATTTTTCGTGTACTATGGTACCAATTAAAATAAAAGTTTTATAAAAAAACTCCAATATATGCATTCATGGTGAGTCAAACTTGATATTTTTCCATACAAGTTGAAGTCAACTACTACTAGGATATTATTGTAATTACAACAATTCATGCAAAACAATATATATTCTTAAAAACTATATATATCCATAAATATTTCAGCCATAAATTTAGTGAAAAATAAATCTCAACCGTAGATTTTTGTTAAATTTATAATTTTTAGACTTTGGAATGTTTAATTTATGACTTTGTGCTTGATAATTTGGTTGAAGTTGTATAAGATTTTTTATTTGTGTTGTTATTTGTTATTACTTATTTAGATTGTGTCTTTAAATTTTTGGGACATAAACATATTGATAGAAGCTAATTGCCAATTGTATCAACCGAGTGCTAACTGTACCAATTAGTTAGTATACCAACGTTATTTGTTAGTTTAAATAGTATTTTTCATACTAATTATATGTTAGTTGGTATATAATATTAGAAAAATCCACCCTAACTTTATAGTGTGGTGCCATGTGAACACCAAGATCATAAATGTACCAATAAAACGATAATATAGTGTGTGGCATCTTCGTATTCTTTTCACTATGTGAAAACGACTAGGGCAAACAAACTAATTAAGGGCATGTCAAGATTAGTAAGACTATGTGAAGCAATTAAGCTTTAAGATCTACATGTAGGATTTCCATTCGTTTCAATGTCACATTTTTGGTTAAGCAGTCCACTGCGAAACCAAAGTTATGAGTTGTGAAACAGGTATAGTGTCACTGGCGTGGTCCATGCATGCCTCATTGTATATGGCAACCTTAAGAGTACATATAAATTATTTGAGTCACAATCTTCAACTACAATGGGGAGTATTGGGACCATTGTGAATTCAACATTTGTGTCATTGGTTTCGTACGTTTATAATTAATGGAGTTTTGCACCACACGTTTCGGGCCAAGCATTATATGCTGAGCATCACTTTTATTTCGTTGGCCATCAAATGACGGAAATCTTAGCCATTGTGCTTGACCTACCTCTTACAACAGCGATTTACATTACAGTTTGGATCCCGCAGGAGTACTTACATCAACAACTTTAAGGAAAAAACGAGTCCTGGGGATGACGAGCTTCGAGTTCTGCAGAATCTTGCCAAGCGTAGCGATCAGCTCCCGCTTCACCGCCTTTGTAATGCCGCCCAACGCCACCAATTCGCCATACGCCGCCGGTTCACTTGTGCTCGCACCAAATGATATGGGAACTGATCCCTTGAGTAACACCATCACATACTGCATTGCAGGTCATAAGATTAAGTTTGTGAGTCAAACTAGGCACAAATGTGAAATGGGTTGGCACCAACTTGGGGATTAAAAGCACTCAAAAATATTAAATGGGAGGATGATGTTCCATTACTATATAGTGTCATCAAACTCATCAAGTGGTACTAGAAAAACTAGTGTTAAATAGTAGGGCATTACTCTCCACTCCAAATTTTGACAAGGGACAGAACAGCTTAAATTACTAATGCTTAGGCAATTTACATTTTAAGATGCCTAAGAATGTTTCCGAATAATTTAGTGAAAGTTTAAGAAATTAATTTTTTATTAAAACAATATTAACAAAACGCAAAAATTAAAAAGCACATGATCCGATTAAATTTGTTAAATGTCTCATTAATTAAGCAATCACTAATTTACTAACAAAGAGATGCAATGTAAGAGAGTATAATGTGTGCGATGAATCACATATAAGATACTAATTAATAAAGAGGAAACTAGACAAGTAAAACTTGAATGCTCATGCTTCTCGGTACACAACGAGACAAAGTAAATGCAAATGCAAGTTAATGTGCATACTTATCGGTAACGACTAAGCTACAACAGAGTCATGATCGAATCGCATCCGTCATCATCGCAACGACTAAGCTATACGCGTAAACAAAACAGCAACCCCACCTTGAATAACTGCTGGTCTGCTGGAGTTGCTCGCGGTGGCGCACGGCCAAGAAGAAGAAAGCTAAATCGAAGAAAGAATAAAAAGAAGAGAACCACCTAGATTGCAAAAGATTTAGCCATGCCAAGGTTGCCAACCATATTCCAAGTCATCTTATTATAATTCAGATATACACATGATCGATCAACCACAACAACAGTTGACCTTTCAACGTGGTGCCATAGAGGATTGAGTCTCCAATCACAGCCATGTGTAGATTAATGAACCAGGAATCTCCGATCTTACTTGGTTGAACAACCAGTCCTGATCATCTACCCGATACTATTCATACAAAATACTATAAGAAAAATCTGGTGCTCCAAATGTATTGGAAGAAAGATAGGCAAGGACAATAAAATCAAAGCAGACTTCCGTTAAACGAAAACATAAGGCAGACGGAAAAAGACTGGAATTTTTCCAGATATCTATGGCAGCTATATGTTTCTGCAAGCAATATAAACAAGATAATCCAGTGGGGATATATGTTTAATTTTAGTCAACATCACCTATTTTGGGGGATAAAAGCTAAGCCTCTAATTAACTAATTCTTGCTAGAAAATCATGTCGTTTGTGGATTCATATACCAAACACAATATAACATGAAACTGAAAAAGATCGAGGTGATATATTCAGAGTGTGCGAGTGAGAGTGTGAAAGGGAGGGAACTTACGCCTTCGGGCTTTCCGGTAATGGCAGAGATGGCTTTCGTAGCTTCGGAGAAGATGGGATTAATGTCAACTCCGTCTAGGTTCACGTTGGTGGAGAGGTAAAGGCAAGGCATCTTCTTCTTCTTCGTCGTCTACCTTTAACTTTCTGAGTATCTGAGATTCTGAGATCGGATGGGATCGATCCGATTACAATAACTCACTCGGTCTTGAAACTCCAAAGTACCGTTTGAGCCTTCGTCCAGGCAGGCTATTATATATATAGTGGAAGCTCGAGCTGTGCAGCTCTATTCCTCTATAGGGACACACATATTAATTAATAAGTTAATTCGTTAACTTATATCCACGTTTTCAATGGTATATTATATATAGTTTAGAATTTACAGTTTACACACTCAGGGAAGGAAAGAAGGAGAGGTGGGTGTGTACAATGTCGATCATATATTTACACGAATCAGAATCTGAATATGAAATGAGAAAACAAACAACAGTGACTTAGACCCATGACTGCACGTCTGCACATCTCTCTCTAGTTTTTCTTCTCTTCTAGAGCTTGGAATAATATGATACCTTATCTTATTTCAAACTAATTATAGACATCAACTAATAATTAGGTCAAATGATTAAAAATGGATATTTCTTTATAAGATTGATTACTTGTGAGGTCAAATTTCAAGAGTGAGCTTAGCATACGCATCCCCTACATTTCCTACGTTCCTGCAACAATAATCCTCTAAAGGATCTTAATATGGCATGTTTTGATAATTTGAATGGTATTATTACCTATTTGAAAAAAGTTTGGCATATCCAACAACATTGGTGTTTTAAGTTTCAAAATTCTTGGGATAAATAAGGCCTGAAAATTGTACCTACTGGTAATTATTTTCTAATGAAGAATATAGTATGGTAAGTTTCTACACTTCTACATATCATAACACCAGGGTGCTTTTTTTTATATATTTCATAAATCACCCCATTACAATTATATAAAGAAAAGACTTTAAAGCTTAGTTTTGTACAACTTCACTTAAAAAAATGTTTTATGTCGACTTTTTAAATTCATAGTGTTTGGTAACTTCAGAAAAATCAGTTTTTTTTTATAGAATTTATAGTTCACTCACAACAATTTTTAGAAGCAACTTGAATGTTGTTTTTATAAGCTATTTTTATTCAAAACTTAATAAATGTAAATATTTTTCTGTAAATTCTCAAATAACACCCTTTTATATAATTATTCTCAATAAGTTAAAACAAATACATGTCTTTTTTGTTGTTAATCATTATTTACAGCATTTTTTTAAAAAAATATCAAATAATTTATTTATAAAAAACACTTATAAGAGTAATATTTACTAAACACAAACATATTTTAATTAAAAGTTGATTTTTTGACAGTATAGTATAAGTACTACCGCCATGGGTAAGAGCAAATAGGCTTTAGATCTAGGGCCCAAAAAAAGTAGGGGACACAGACATGTTTTAATTAAATTTTTTTTTGACAGTACAATAGCAAGTAAGCTCAGGTCTAGTACCCCAAAAAAAGTAGGGGCCTTTTTTTCTTCTTCTAAATTTAGATATAAAGTTTCAATAAAAATAATAAAAAATAATATATAATTAATTATTAGTTCCAAAATTATGATTTTTTTCCATTTTTGTAAATCTAATATGATATTTAACTCTTGAAATCATAAATTTAGTATGAAAATGATACATTACATTGCATTATGAATGTGAGGATCTTAAATTTTATTTAATTAGTTAATAATTTTTTTAATTAATATTTTTTTTTTTTCGTCTAGAGCCTTAATAAACACATAGCCAGCCCTGAGTAGAATAAATTTTTTAAAAGTCGCATCCATACCAAACTAGTTGTAACTCTCCTTTGGAAAATGTAGACTTGAGTTTTTTGTTTTGAAATAGCTAGGTCAAGCAAATAATTGAATTAGTTGGTTGATCACAAATCACAACAACATTGGCTCCAACATTAACCGAAAAAGCTCCAACATTAGTTGATCACAAGGCACTTGCAACATAAATCCATAGAACAAGTAGAAACGAGACTCGAATCAAATGAAAATACAAACAAAACTACAGTGGAATCACACCACATATAATTGAGAAAAGTCTCGAATCATTACACCAATTCTCCAAACGCTAAATCAGGCAACCGTTGACTGAAAAAAAAAAGTGTAATTAGAGCCCCCGATTTGGATTTTTCACCTCACTTGATCTCTTTAATTATGCTCCGTTTAGGTCATTGATGTCTTTGTTTATAATCCGGTTAGGTTGGTTCACATGAATATACTACTATCTTTTATGGTCATGGTAGCAATTAGCAACGACTAAGTTCTTAGTCCTTTGGTCAAATTACATATTTATACTAGAAAAAAATTAACAATGGAGAGAACTCAAACTTTGTTTTCTTCATATCAAATTTCTTGTTAGACTGCTAAACACACTACTTTTGCCTATGCCTCCAACATTATTCGGTCTATTCTGGTATAATTCAACTTCATATATATGCATGGAATTTTTCTATATGTGACATAATCCGACATTATTTTTCCTAGCTGAATTAAGCATTAAGGTAAACGTGTTAAATGTGTTTATTAAACCTGACGCCAGGTCTCTTCTTCTTCTGGTCGAGGGCATTGTAGCAGACTCTCTTGCTAGTTGCTACTCTAGAATTGGTACGCCACCAATCTGGTATCCCTGCATTTCGCCATCTTCTGAAGCATTTATTTTAGTCTTTTGTTGCATGCTTATTATGTCTCTCCTGGTTATGCAGTCTTGGCTCTGCCCTTAACGGGTTATTAATATAAAGAGTTAACTTTTTGAAACGATAAGAATTATTCGTTCAATCTTTCCTCTTCTTAAAACCCCAGTTGTTCCGAAACTAGCGCTGCAGCTTCTCTGAATGTGCATAGCCTTATAACCTACCTAAAAAGTTCTGTAACAATTTCTTGCAAGTGCTCTAGATTGAGGGATTTGAAACTTAATGTTTAAGACACATATCCTCAGTTTCAATGAGATTTTATGATATGACTCAAACTTGAGATGAGAAAAAAAAGATTCGAGGTTGTCACCACCAAGCTCAGATTTTACTAGTGTTATGTCGTTCGCCTTTTAAATATTTTAATTTATTATAACTTTAAAATTAAATTCCTAATGAAAAAAAAAACTATGTGTTCGTAGCTGCATCTCATATCAGATAAAACTCTATTTTACATGTTTGATCTGTCATCAACTTCATTTCGTTTGATGATTTAAGTGCTGAAGCCTTGAAGGTCATGTGTTAATGCATTTATCAATCATCCATCAATGTTTTGAATCCATTGCAGCAATGCAGCTAGCTAGTGACAATGTGACATGGGAAAGTAGTTAATATATTGAAGAAGTTCTTAAATATAAATAAATAAATCAAATTACTGAAGCGACGGGTTCAAACTTTCAGTAACCAACGACCCGGCCCAAATGTCTCTGTCAATAAAGCGGCGGGTTGCAATGGCCGTTGTCTCTTCCCGGGGACTCCCCTCACTGTCACTACCGAAACTGCAGAACCCAAGCAATGGAGGCCCACGCGACCGGCGCGTGCAATCAATCCCTCAACCTCCAATCAATCTCACCCAGCGGCGAACCTCTCTCCACCGAAACCCTAGCTTCCCTGAGATCCCTAATCACCAACCCCTCAACTCCCGCCCCCGCAATCTCTTCCATCGCCGAAACCCTAACTCGCTCTCTCCACCTCAGCCGCGACCCTCACCGCACTCTCAAGCTCCTCTCCGACCTGGCCGCGCACCACCCCCACCTCTCCCCCCTCGTCTTCCACTCCGTCCGCTCCAACTCGCTCCTCTCCACCGAGTCGACTCGCGTCGCCGCCGAGTCACTCGACGTCCTGGCTTCAATCGGGGACCGCAACCAAGACCTAGCTCCCGCAGTTGAGAAAATCGATGACCGGCTGTTCGCCTCGCTCTGTTTCAGTCCCTCGCCGGAGGTACGGCCGTGGCTGCTCAGAAACGCCGGGAGATTCAGCGTTCAGCCTTATCTGTTATCGATTCTGTTTCTAGGGTTTACGAAGGATCCGTATGCGGATGTGAGGACAGCGGCATTGGATGGACTCGTTGGTTTGAGTGAGAGCGGCGCTATTGACGACGGTGATGTCATCAGAGGTTGCTACTTCCGTGCCGGTGAGCTTCTAAACGACATGGAAGTCGGCGTTAGGTGCGCCGCGATTCGAGCGGTGAGCTCTCTCAAATTGATGATTTTTAGTGACATTGTGAAATGCTGATGCTTATGCTAACTAGCTTTGTACACTTGATGAATGTAACAGGTTTTGGCTTGGGGTTTAACACTCGTGGATTGCGATTCGGAGGCGAAAGCTTATTGGTCTGATGAAGTATTTGTTAAGGTAAATTTGACTCGGCTCAATTTTTTTGGAGATAATTGATTATACTTGAGTTTGTGCATTGTGCTTTGAAATTGAGCTCTGTCTATGTAGACTTTATCTATCAAGTGATAGATGTTTTAGGTGTCATGCATGCTAAGTCTAACATTTTTGAGCCACTTACGGATACAAATTATTGTCCAAAGAGGCTTACTAACCTATTCCGGTTAATTTTCTCTAGGAGATCATTGAGGATATCACCACCATCTTACCTTGCATTATTGAATGGTAGGACTTTATTCCCTCCCTATCATTCTGTCTCAATGAGTGTCAGAGAGTTTTTAGACATCATTATAGGCCATACAGACTTTTATGTCTTATGCATTGGTTATGTTTGTAGATTTGTTCTGTGGTAAGGGACATGAGCGTGGAGGTCAGGATTGAAGCTTTTAATGCTCTTGGGAGGATAGGGATGGTGTCTCAAGATATTCTTTTGCAAACCCTGTCAAAGAAAGTCCTGGTGACCCCTAAAGAAAAGAAATCTCTTGCTCAGAGTTCCGATGAACAAATGGAAATATCAGGGTGTAGTTTTGCTGGAGCTTTCATGCATGGACTTGAGGATGAATTCCATGAGGTAACTATTGACTTTCACACGCAATGAACTTTACCAGATGCACACTTTTGAATATTAACTATTTTTCATCAATATGTAGGTACGAAAAGCTGCCTGTCATTCTTTGGGTAAACTGACCAAATTGTCTTCCAAGTTTGCTGGAGAAGCCTTGAACTTACTGATGGATGTACTGAATGATGACTCGGTGCTTGTGCGGTTAGAAGCTTTTGAAATTATGCATCAAATGGCAACCTCTGGTCATCTGAAGGTGCAAGACAAACACATGCATATGGTATGTTCTGTAATTTTAGTTGATAATCTTGTAGTTATACAGGATATATGATTTCATATCTGAGAATTTGATGAATTACTATTATGAAATCAAGTTTCATCTTATACTGTGAGGCGTCACAACCCATTAACTTTCACCTATAACTATTGGTGTATCAATTAAATTGACTAAAATTGCAAGGTGGCTTTGACTTGTTATATCGTGAGAGCGACTCCTATTCTCAATTTTTGGGTTATTCATAGATTTCTTATACTGTCTCTTTCTCCGTAGGATATTGATTGCTAATGTTTTGTCTTGTGGTTTGTTATATTATTACAATGATTTAACATGGTTAGTTAGAAATTGGTAAAAATTCTTTTTACACCAGGTAGGTTCATGATTCAACTTAAGCAAGGACTGCTTATATTCTCTTTTCGGTTATTTGATGATGCAGTTTCTTGGCACTCTGGTTGACTGTAATACCCTGACAAGATCTGCAGCGAGGAAAATACTTAAATTGGCAAAGCTGCCAGACTTAAAGTTGTTCAGATCAACCATTGATACCCTTCTAGATAACTTGGACATGTTTCCGCAGGTTAGCTTTCTATTGACTTGTTATTGGTATAACTTGCCAAATATATATATATATATATATATATATATATATATATATATATATATATATATATATAATGTTTTGTTTCTTCAGCTAATACAATTTCTTTTCCCTTCTTGTTCCCAGGATGAAGAAGATATATTAAATGTTTTGTTTCATATCGGACGAAATCATGGAAAGTTTGTGGTCCGCATTATTAAGGAGGTTTCTCACCAGGTTAGCATGCTCTCACATGGTCCTTGCTCATTTATATAAATAAACACCTTTAGCGATGTTTCTTTGTGAGCTTGGTGGCATCTGAATGCAATTTTGATTCTTGCCGAGTAAGTAGGTTTGTTCTAGTCTGAGTTATTTTGAAGCAGGAGGAACTATACTGTGTTAATCACCACATTAAAAAGAATTTTAAAAGCATGGTGCAGCATAGCACCGAGGAATATATTTAATCATTGGCTTTGGAAATTACCTATTTCTATATGTGGCATGAACGTTGAAACTCGAAATTTTGTTTTTTTTATTCTTTCTTTGGTGTCCTTTGATTCTAATGTGAAACTGTAACATTAGTGAGAACTTGATATTTATTTCTCCTGTTTTTTTTTTTCATCTTTCAGATGGAACCAGTGGCTAATGGCAAGTTAGGCTTTGATAACGTGAGGGTGGCGGCTTTGCTAGTTCTGGCCATCTCTGCTCCACTCTCACAAGAACGTGATTGCAGAATTCCACCTAGTATATTTTCTTATGCAGTTACGTACCTGGGTAGGATTTCTAGTGCTTTGAGTGATGTTATTCATCAAGATGGCTTGTTGAATTACTTGTCTCATTGCAGTAGATCCTCTGGACCATATGATATAAAGTTTGACTTTCGAGAAAGGGAATTACCTGGTTCAGTTGCAATGCCATTGCCACCAGAAAGAGGTGGAATCTCTGAAATCTTTTCTCCAACAGTTAAGGAATCAAGGGAGGCTGGAACTTCTCTTGTAAAATACAGCCTAGATGTGCATGATGTGGAGACCAAGTTAATAAATGTTGTTCTTGAAAAGGTGAAGGATATCTGGCCATTTGTACAAGCTGGATACACAACTGAAGCACTCAGGACTTTAAGGTAAGGAACTGTTGTTTACTACCCTTATCTGGCGACCTATTGTCTTCCCCTTCCACTTTCAAGACAGATATTTGTTGCCCCCTTTGTGCTTCATTTATATTTTGTTTTCTCTTCATAGTTTAAGGTATAAACCAATGATGGTCTATACAGACTATTTGCTTGTTTTAAACGTTGAGACACCACTACCATATGTGTGCTTTTGAAACTTAACGGGTGTTGAGTTATTTTTTTCACATGTATTATTTTGATTTGTGTTATTCTTCAGAGCTTCTCACCTTTGTTCTCATTTTTTTTATGTCTTTTGGTATATTACCTTGTGCAGAAACTACAGAAAAGAATTGGCAACATTGGCGTCTGGGTCTATCGCATCTGGTGGTAGCTTTGCCTTTACCATGCAGTATCTCAAGATCCTGAAACTGCTTGCAAAGGCATGGGTGAACATCCTGCCTTCAAGCGGGATGGGAGACATGGACTTTGTGTTGGAAAAGCTTGACGCGAGGCTTAGTGAACTGAAGAGTATGTTTTTAAGATTGTCCAAAGAGGAAGAGTTGCATATTTTGGAGCTGATACTTGTGACCTGTATGCTCAAGCTATCTAAAGTTGAAATTTGCTGCCATCTTGGTAGTTTTAGAAAACTCTCATGTACAATGGCACATGCGGAATCTCTCCTTCGAGATGGAAGTGGTTCGGGAAGTGTTGAACCATCCAGGTTTATGATTGAAGTTAGAAAGTTATCATCTGAAATTGGAACCTCTGTCAATGGCAGTTCCTTTAATCCTATTCCTTTTAGAAGAGCGCTCGAAAGTTTCTCCCTCAATCAGCTTATGTTGTGTGGTGGACTAAAGCAGATAAAGGCAGATCTGGACATAGCTGACAATGACAACGATCATCCTCTTCGCTTTGTGGCAGGGTTGCCAGTTGGTATACCGTGCCACATCACTCTCCATAATGTTTTGGTCCAAAGCAGAATATGGCTCAAAATGACTGTCAATGGAATTGATGATACTCAGTTTGTCTACTTGGATCCAACCCTTCTTTCAGGCTGCGATGACCGTAGAAGAGTTACGTTTATCGCACCATTTTACAAAACCCCGAAAGCATTGTCTTTTACAGTCGGCGTTTGCATTTGTATGGAACATTTGTCTGAAGTTGACAACGCATCCTCCCTCAAACGTTGTGGACCTAGACATGAGCTTTCATATCTTTGCCAAGAAAAGGAAGTTTTTCTCTCTATGGTTAAGTGAGAACTCAAGCTTTTCTTTTCTGCCTTAGTTGAAGAAATATAAATATCATTAGAAGAATAGTAGTCTGTTATGTTTACCTCCATCATTTGCTAATTCGTGTTCAAATTGGATTTGAGAATGAATGCAATAGACTTGAACCAACTCTCATAGTATTACTATATAAAAGCCATGAGAATGGATGTCTACAGTTAGTTTCTCATATCAAAGCATTGAGATCTTTGATACTTCTGGTTTCCAATCCACCACCGGACCTTTTCTCAAGATGGATCTTACTGCATTGATCCCCAAGACACCATCTTGATTTGCCAAAAAAAAAAAACACCTAAAATCACAAAAGACCTCACTATAAGCACCTAGCATGTTCATGCTCCTCTATTACATATTTGATGGGCAACGAGTTTGCAACCAGATATAACTGCAAGTAACATCTTGATCAGTCTGAGTGAGCAATGGCCGATAGGAAGCACCTTTTGCTAGTCAACCCATTCATTTCTCGCCAACCTTGGCCCTCCCTGTAGCACTCAACCTATACAATTATGTCAATGAAACTCTGTTAAAGTACAGCACAAAAGTTGTGCGCGACTGGTGCCATATATACATAAGATGTGCATGGCATTATGTAACTTACAGTCTCTGCAATCATGGTATCCTCTTTCACTCCTCCAATTACATAGATGGCATCATTGACAACAGCCGCAGCTGCATATCCTCTAGCGTGGTTCATTGGTTCCCCAGGCATCCATGACTCGAGGCGTGGGTCAAAAATTTCTATACTCGACACCATAGAATCTCCATCATAACCACCCAGAGCATACCTATAGAAGTATAAGTCTATAATTAAGAATTCATAGAAAAAGAACTGAGGAAAAACTATATAGCGATCGCAAAAACAAAAAGAGTAGATTATAACTTGCAGTTACAAACTAATGACTAGTTTTGCATTTTTTAGGGTGGATCTGATCAGAGCACCCCTCAACGACAACTATGGCAGAGTTATCTTCATCATGAAAGTTTGCTAAATAAGGGCATTATTAATAGATGATCTACTATATTTTGCTAAGCTATACTTGTACCCAAACTCGCGTACCAAACTATGTGCACAATTTCATGCATACAGGATTTGAAGTCTTCATGAGCACACCTGAGATGCTGAGAATACAAGTCAAACAAAGGTACTTACAATTTTCCATTCAATGCAACCAATGAATGGGAACCCCTTTCTAATGTCATGCAAGGAGCTTTCTTCCAGCTATGCTCCCTTGGATCAAACCTATCAACCGACCTGAGATATGATCATTATCGTGTCAACCATGAAGCATATTTCAGGATAGAATAGATATTTCTGTATCCCTAGACATGCAATTCATCTGAGATATCCAAAAAATTCAGATGAACAGGATCGAAAAAAGCGCAACATGAAAAACGAAATAATACTCGAGTGTTTGAAACTGGACTGCAATTTAATAACTGTGCTAGCCTAATTGTGCATCTAAAAGTTAAAATTTATGTAGTTGCATCTAAAAGGAATTTCTTTTTCTTTTGTTGGCCAAATGCACCATGGTTCATGCATCGTGTTGACTACGGATGATCAAAAAGGCAATATCTTACTTCAAATAATCCTTTCCATCAAAGCCTCCAGTAGCATACAGTACCCCGTTCAATTCTGCTGCGGCAACAGAAAATCTCTGACACAAACAAAGCCAGATCAGGAACCACAAATTATAGTATTTCCTATGTACAACCATATTCTTTTGTACCTTTTCTAGCATCGACTGCGTACGGATCCATCGACCAACATCAATATCTAGCATCTCAACATCAGAAAAGCATTCAAATCCATTGCCTCCACCCATTGCAAAGATTTTGTTGTTTGCGGTAGCTGTAGCTAAGCTCCCCTTTTTCTCTCTTAAAGAAGGGCAAACTTTCCATTGGTTGTCAGCAGGGCAGTATGATTCAACTTTATAAAACGACCAAAGAAGAGTTAGAAAAACATTAATGCCAACAAGGAGGCTTAGATCGAGAAAGACTTGATACCTGTATCGTACCACACAGCACCATCACCACCTCCAATCACATAAATATCACCATCTAGTTTGGCAACAGAAGCATATGCACGAACTGAGATCATTGGTCCGAGAGATTTTATCACATCTTGAGAAGGATAATAAGAATCCCACGACAATAACCATGATTTACCATCATATCCTCCGAATAGATATATTGACTCCTTAGGATCCAAATCCAGCATATCACACGATACAATATCCTTCTCTTGTGTGATGAGTACAGACTTGGATTCCAACTTCCCACCGTCTTTTAACTGAACATCAGACACAGCCTGCTTTTCATCAACATGTGCAGGGGATCGTGTAGACTCAGATTCCAACTTCATAGCATCTTTTAACTGTTTGATTTCAAACTCTGCCAGGTCCTGAAATCCGAGGAAAATACTTAATTGAACAATGAACTAATTGCTCTATTTATTTTTAATGTCAAACAAAAGCCTAAACTAAGAAATATAACGCCCAAACTAAAGCAATGTATACAAGTATGTAACTATGAGCAGCTAAATTATTTAATGAATGCTGTAGGTGTTAGAGACCAATAACAATAATCGGTATAAAACTGCCTTGAATCAGTTCAGTGCAGCCATGCAGGGATGAACAAATGCAGAATGCTTTTAACATGAATAAACAGAGGAAACTTGGTAAAGAGATGGATGCATGGAATATTTAGCATAAATACTGAATTAAGTACCAGCTTATGCTCCAAATTGCCAATCATCTTGCTCTGTTCATTCCTGAAAGCCTTTAGCTCTTCTACCTCTTGAACCAACTGTATGAACAGAATAATACATAAGTAAAATTGGTTGAATATAAAATGAAAGCTAGCAGGTATGTTCATTGAATACATAATAATCACGTACCTTATCAATCCGTGACTGATCAGATGAGGATCGAGGACTCAGCGCAGACAATGAGGAAGCACTCCCTCCACTCTTCTCAGACCAGGAATGAGACTTCGCTACCCTCATATCCCCTAAACCCAATGGTCCGGTTGGATTCCAATTGACTGCTACCAGCGTTGCATCAACAATAGCACTATCTTTAAAATCTATCGACAAAGGCACGTTTTGACATTGACTGTTGAGATCACATTGAAGAGACAACTCTTTCAGTTTCATGCATATGAGCTGCTGCTCTTCTTGTTCAGCCTCTTTCACATCTGACATGTAGTTTCCAACTAGCGTTGTAGCCCCTGAAGTAAGTGGTTTAAACCACTGAGCTTCCACTGTTGTCTTACATGACGGTTGCATTGGAAGATTGGTCTTCCTGTTTGGTATTTTCTGCTGTATAGGAGTACCTGGAGCAATCGCACAAGATGCTAATAAAGACATCAGCTTGTTTGTCTGAACATGATCAAGCTCAAACCAGAATTTATGTGGACTGTAGTAATTGTCTGCAATAATCGGTTTAAACTGACTTTCAAGCAGTGGTTGGCACTGCAGCCGGACACGAATCTGAACCTGAAAGATAGAACGCAAAAGAAAATTCAGTCTGGAATGCTGTCGGTTGACTGAACTTGGATGGTCTAACAGAAAACTGTAACTCAGATTAAACCAATGATAAGAAGCTTTATTTAGCACCTGTGCAGGATATTGTGTTCTCACTGATCCATCAGTTGTCCAACCATATGGATCAATATTCATTTGCCCATAGCTAGCAGCCTCATAAATTCCATGAAGTTTCCTATCAGTATAGTTGAAGAGAAATAGTGGCAAGCCAGGACTAATATTCTTCACATATATATAGTGTGCACCCGGTAAACCTGAAAGAATTTGAATGCATCACATAAGTTTTGGAACCAAACAAAAACTTCAGCCGGATTCCGAAAAGGAAAAATGGACAGAGTCACAAAACCAATAATCCAAAAGTTCATACTCAATCAAACGGGCTACTATACTTTGGGGGCTCATTAGAACTGAATATTAGGTGGGGAATCTGCTTGCACCATAAGTTAAGAACCGGTGAATTTACTTCGATACCAAATACCATTAGACTGTTGTTTTAATATTGTGAAGTATAAGAATCTAATAAAAAACTAAAAAACAGCAAAAGATGCAAGAGATTCAGGCTACAGACCAAAGAGTTGTTTAGATAGACACTCCATCATTGTGTTGATCTTGCAACCAAAGATAACTCCCCCAAGGTGATCAGTTCTCAATTTTCTTGCAGGTGCAGTGTAAGCTGCCAGGTCTGGTTTAGGAGCCATAGTAAAGGGTTCTGTCTTCCTTCCAGCTCCCATTTCCAGGTCCCAAAGGGATACCAATTACCTGAATGAGAAAAAACAAAGGTCATGTACCTTAAAACAGTATTATAGGTAATTGGAATGCAGGCAGACACTGATGAACACAAAACTGGGAGGGGGAGGGGGGATTGTAAATTGGCGTTGAGAACCATTTAATGCCTCGGAAATCAGCGAAGGTTTTCAGGCATAGACTGTCTGCAACAAAGCCGTTACAGATCAATTTCAACCGTTTAGATATAAGCCTGAAGGAGCAGCGCCGTGATAAGAGGCCTAAACAGAATTTGTATATCTCCAGTGCCTCTAGTTCTTCTTTCTTAACCATCTTTCCATAATTTTCTTCCAACAATCAGAATTACAACCAGAATAAAATTGGGAATATAATTTTTTTTCCCTTTAATGCCAAGTCTTTCATAAACGCACAACAATGAGTAAAACAAGAAAAGCCAAGTCATTTCATCAATGAGTTCCTTTAAGAACAAAACGGCACAAACATGGATAAAACACAGCTAAGGAGGGCCATTCAAAAAACTGAAGCATTGCGAATTGATTGGCGTCAGGAACAGAATCAGTAACCAAAAGAAAATGCATAATCACAAAGTCTAAAATGTAGAATCTCAACCAAGCAAGAAGTTCAAGAAGAAGAAAGAAACAGTTCAAATTCTTAGCTACTTCACACAGATGAAGAACATACTTCAGACAACATGGGTGGATATCCAGTCATACAAATTCAAAGCAATAGATAATCATATTCAAGACTACGCATAGAAAACCCATTCATTCTTTCTGCGCAAACAAACAAACACTACAACTACACAACAGCAGCAATTGAAAACCAAAAAAAAAACATGCAAATTTCCATCAAAGCACCAAAAATCTTGAAAACCCAGAATGCAAAAACCGCACAAGCACGTTTTCTGTAACCAAACAAAACCAAAAAGCTATAAAGCTTGAATCTTTATCATCCCCAACCTCAAGAAACCAATGAAACTAATAGGCTAACTTGAATACAATCAAAACCCACCAACTGAATCAAACAAGATGATCAAGAAGATGGCAACTGCTACATTCTGCATACCTTGAACTCTTGAAGTGTGTAGAACGAGACCCAATAAAGTAATTTGTATCCGGGTCTCAACTGAGTACGTCTGTGTTTCTCAGAGAAAGTGATGAAGGTTTATGGGAGAGGAATGGGTCATTGCCTATATAGTATCTGCGAGCGCCAAAAGGCACTATCAAGTGAGCACTAGTTTACTCACTCTTTCAGGGAAAAAAGACGTGCGATGATCCAAGACTACACCCCTAGCGCATTTTAGCATCAACAGAATTTGTGTGTTTTTTACCTACTAGGAAAATAATTGGACCATTTTCTATGTGCTTCAAATTAGAAAAGGTGCCAAGGTTAATTCTATAATTCTTTAACAAACAAACAAACAAAAATGGAATGGAAAAGTTTAACAACTTCATCCAGTAGGCTATCATGGTAACAAGACAAACAACTTCATCCAGTAGTGTGTTCATGTAGTCCATGTATGGGGAAGGAATCAGTAATGTATGGCAAGGGTTCAAATTTGTGAAGAAAAGGATTTGTGTGAAGAAGAGCAAAGTTTGTTGATTTAGAAAGGAATTATAGTAAGCTAAAATGGCATGATGGATTGAAAAGGCATGAGCCTTGAAGCATGTAAATTGAAAGAGTTTTTTTCACCAACAGTCCCTCAACTCTGGTGTACCTACCAATGTGATACCTCAACTCTTAATCGTACCAATGTGATACCCAGACTCTAGTATTGCTATCATTGAAGTACTTCCGTTAGTTTTTTTCAACTTTTTCGTTATCTTGGTGACGTGGCAAGTACGTGAGGCCCACAAATAGGGTTAAAAGACAAAATTAACCTCATCTGAGAGGAGCAATGTTTTTCCCGCCCTTTACCTTGAGAAAGACACCCAACAATTCCAATTTTGGCGCCAATTTTCCCTCCCTACTCCTTAATTTGTGTCTCTTATCTAAACTAAAGAACTACCGCCAACCAGTCGACCACAATCTGATAAAACCTAGATCAATCTCATTTTCTATTTTTACCCTAGCACTTGTTAAACTAACAGAATAAATATAGAAATTTATATGGAACATCTCATTTCCACAATCTCATAAGAATATAAAAACACATAACTTAACGAAATTCAAATACATGTTTAAGTACCATTAGTTGCCACCTTTTATGTTGATCTGCCATGATTTTTGCTTGTAAGAACTAATGGTACATGTAGTTGAATTTCGTTAAGTTATGTGTTTCTATATTCTTATGAGATTGTGGAAATGAGATGTTCCATATAAATTTCTATATTTATTCTGTTAGTTTAACAAGTACTAGGGTAAAAATAGAAAATGAGATTGATCTAGGTTTTATCAGATTGTGGTCGACTGGTTGGCGGTAGTTCTTTAGTTTAGATAAGAGACACAAATTAAGGAGTAGGGAGGGAAAATTGGCGTCAAAATTGGAATTGTTGGGTGTCTTTCTCAAGGTAAAGGGCGGGAAAAACATTGCTTCTATCAGATGATGTTAATTTTGTCTTTTAACCCTCTTTGTGGGTCTCACGTACTTGCCACGTCACCAAGATAACGAAAAAGTTGAAAAAAACTAACGGAAGTACTTCAATGATAGCAATACTAGAGTCTGGGTATCACATTGGTACGATTAAGAGTTGAGGTATCACATTGGTAGGTACACCAGAGTTGAGGGACTGTTGGTGAAAAAAACTCAAATTGAAAAAGAAAGGTAGAATAGAATCACTGGTTTGGGTAAACTGGCATGCCAAGTTTTCTTTTTATATTTGATTTTTAGAAGGTCAAATGAGAGTGAGAGAGACTTCATGACAACTTCCGTGGTCGTGCTAGCCATATATCTATCTTTGTTATAATTGTGGTACTATAGGGAACAATGGTGAAGATGTAAGCCTCAAGAATAACTTCTGCAACGAATCATGGTACTAAACTGGAACTCCGGTGAAAATAGTTTCCAGAAGTATGTATAGTAGAAATGGTAACGTATAGAGACAAATTTGTCGCTCACCCCTATTATGTCTATTTCATGTCCACCACTCTAAATAAATGTCAAGTGTCTTTTATAATACTATAATTATAAATTTGTTAAGAAAAATGACACTTACCGTTTACTTAGAGTGGTGGGTATGAAATGGACATGATAAAGGTGGTCGACAAATTTAATTCCGTAACGTTAGACAACTAGAACTTTTGACGTGAGATTCAAAAAATAACATGTGAAAAATAACGAAGAAATGAAAATTTCATAAAGTTGCAGAACATTGCTCTCAACCCTTGAAAGAGTACCGGAAAGTAATGATAGGGTTCGGTCTTGCCAAAATCTCTAGGAGTATTGAGACAAGTTTTCTTGAGTTTTGAATAAGAAATGGTTGTAGGCTTGTAGCTATTTGATGTTTCTCCACATGCGTACTTGCCTAGTAAGCTGTATTAGTCCTTAGCTATATGCTCCTACGCTATGATTGAATGCTTATCTGATTGGATTTCATGAGTTAAGATTAAACCGAGACAAGATTTTGAAGTGTAGCGTTTCATTCATTTAAATGTTTTAGTTGTAAAAGTATGTGACACAAACTTGTGTGCAAAGTAAAGATTATACTACTACTGAAAGTGCAGGTTACAATTCTTGTACTGTATTGAGGTCCTCTAATTCTTTCTCTGGATTGCAATCCGTGGGTTACAAACTTACAATCCCTATTGATTTATGGAGTAAGCTATTGCTCCGTTTAATTGGTCTAGTTTGATAGTTAAATCAGAACCAATTAAAGAAAATCAATGCTTTCAATTGGATGCTGCTTTCGTGACTTAGAGTACACGTGTTTTAGGAATTTTGTTATTTAATTAATTTTCTCTAATCTACATTAGCATAACAAGGAAAACTTCTGCCATCATCTACAAGCTAGCCTAGACAAACCAAGTCATTTTGCAACATAACAATTCTAAAGCTTCCTGGAAGGTTTTAGACGATATACAGGCCACAAAACAGGAGCAGTACAGTCATTGTAGTGGCACCGGTGAGTCTAGGAACTTTGCAGTGTGATTTAGTCATCTCGCACCAGCAGTGTTACGGTAATGTCAGTCTGAAACTCTGAATTCCGATCAATCTATGCTATGGAGGGTGTAGACTCAAGCTACATCGATAATGAAGTCTTTTAACTGTTGAATCTCAAGGCGTGCCTGCACCTAATTTGTCAAGAAAGAAAAACTCCAATTCAATATGACATAATGGTTTTATATCTTAATTTGTCAATCAAAATGCCTTGAACCAGTTCAGTTTCAGTGATGTGAATGCTTGCCTAAGTCATAATGCAGTTTTATTTAGATGAATCGGAAGTAAAAATAAAGTGAAGAAGCAGAAATGTACAAAGACGTGCATTACCAGCTGATTCTCCAAATTGCTCATCTTCTCAGTCTGTGCAGTCCTAAAGGCCTGCAGCTCTTTCACCTCTTGAAGCAACTAGTACAAATGGCAGAGATACATAACAGAGTAGTGAGTGGGAGAGAAAAACTGAACTAAATGAACATTAGAATTTATAATTGAAGTGTGTGGCCTACTAATATTAAGTTTACCTCAGCAATTATCCACGGATAAAACATGGAGCCAGGACTCCGTGCATAATTGTAGCAAGAACTCTCTCCACTCTTCTGGTCAGACTGGGAGTATGGACTCTCTGCCCAACTATCTGCCACATCTCTGGCCAAAGGTGTGTTTTGAAATTCATTGTGGAGATTTCGTTGGAGAGTTAACTTCTTCAGTTTTGTGTATATGAGTTGAAACTCCTCCTGTTCAGGCTTCTTTACATCTGATAGAGGTTGGAATGAACTGTAGGTTCCAAACAAAGGTACAGAATCCAATTTCAGACTTGAACTATCCAAATGCCCCCCCCCCCTCTGAAATAAGCGACTCAAGCCATTCAGGCTCATGAATTGCACTAAGTGAGGGAAAATCTGGAAAATCAACTTCCCACTTCACTGTATTCTGAACTGTAGCATATTTTGAATCCCCATTCTGACTTGAACTGCTCAAATGCTCAACCTCTGAAGTAAGTTGGTAATCACAAACAGGTTCCTCAATTGTGCTACTTGAGGGAAGAGCTGGAGCATCAGTTTCGAGCTCCTCTCTATTCTGTGGTACAGAAGTTGCAGAAGAGGGTGCATGACACAATACAGCTTTCTTCTGCATTGTCTTACATGATGGAAGAGCAGGAGATTCTGCTTCCCAGTTCATTGTAGTTGCAGTGGTCAGATTCTCAGCTCCTGAAGTGGGTGGTTTAAGAGTTTCAGCTTTCTGTATCGTACTCTGACTTGGAAGAGCAGGAAAATCAGTGTCCCAATTGGGTACAGGAGTAGAATTCTCAGCCTCTGAAGTGGATGGCTTAGGCAATTCAGTTTTCTGTATTGTACTACATGATGGAAGACCTCGACGATCAGTTTCTCTCATCACTATATTCTGTGCTGTTGGTTTACCTCGAGAAATTGTCAATGGTGCTAGCAGAGACAGCAGCTTTTGTGTTTGATCATGGTCAAGCTCAAACCAGAAATGATGTGCTTGGAAGTAGTTCTTATCAAGTATTGGTTTATACTGATTTTCAAGCAGGGGTCGGCACTGCTGCCGAACACACACCCAAAACTTACAGTAGAAAACCAGAATACATCAGTAAAGCCTTCTCTTAAGTCTTAACCAAGACATACAGGAAAATGGTCCTCTCTGACCTATCAGCGGTCCATCCATATGGGTCTATATTCATTTGGCCATGAGTAGTAGCCTCAAAGATACCATATAGCTTCCTGTCACTATAGTTGAACAGAAATACTGGTAAGCCAGGTGCAACATTCCTCACATATACAAAGTGCCCAGCCGGTAAACCTGAAAGAGTTCAAATGCAGCACATCAATTCTGGACACAAGACTAAAACTAAACCAAGGAATCAGAAGAATGCACACAATCCAAAACTTTGTTAGTTGAAATAGGTTTTATTACCAAATACAGCAAGGGCAACAATATTTAACTAATTTAAGAGCCTTAAACATAAACTCCAACAAAAATTAATATCAGTAAAGCATTGGTTTAAACATTATGAAATAATACAACAGAGCCAAACTATAAATCAAAAACAGGAAAAGCTGTGTTTAGGAGAAAAACATGCAAAAGATTTTAGATACAAACCAAAGAGTAGTTTAGATAGACATTCATTGATTGTTCTGTGCGTGCACCCAAACATGACTGCAGCTAGCTTTTGCTTCAGCAAATTTTTAGTAGACAAATTAGAGGATCACAAGAACTGATCACCAGAAAGAGAATAGGTCTCAGTTTTCCTTCCTGCTCCCATTTTCGACCACAACAAGATCACCTGAATATGGAACAAAGGTCATGTACCTTAATTGTGTGCAAGTGAGTAAATAGAACGCATGCTAAACACTAACAGACCAGTTACATTAGCTTATAGAACTTCCTTCCTATTCTTAGTCACTGCAAGCATACGAACAACATGCTTCGAACCTATGGCACACAATTACAGCATGCAACTCAAAATAAAATCCACAATGTTTTAACATTTCACACATAATACATGCCTGGAAATTAGCAGTGCCAAAATTGTTCATAATTTAATTACAATCACCAAGTCTAACAACACCAATTTATACTATAATGAAACAAATCAATGGAAACATAAAACTGTCTAACGATTTCCACTTCTATAAAGGTGGCGGCTTTTTTGTAAGAAAATTTGTGGACTTATCACATGTTTATTTGAGTAAACAACAATCGATAATTGATTTAGACTATATAATAAGAATATGGAAAAGAACTCAATTCTAGTTACCTAATCAATGTGTATATCTATTGATATGGGATAGAAAACCTATTTACTTGATTATTAATCTAATACAAGTTACAATATCATTAGGATTCTTACAGGTGAAGTTATGTTTAAATGAACTTCCTTTATGGGAAGGGTTCAAGGCAAAACTTAACTTATATATAAGAATGTGCAAGTCCCTGCAACCTCTACAACATAGAGCATAAGTTCTTGCCCCATTCATAAGAAGCTCGAAACCTTAGAGGATTGTAGAAGACTTGTACATAAGACGACTTCATGACGTCTTCAATAAACTACTTTGGTATTATGTATTAATTCTATTTCGTTAATCATATATGTGAATGCAATTGTGTCTGTACTCTTGTGAATGATCTTGGCATCAGATTTTTTCATTTTAAACCTACAGTCATAATAAAACAAACAAGTAGCCAAAACCACAATTACAGATCAAACCCCATCATTTCCAAGCTAAGTTCGTTACACTAATCAAACCCTAAAACCAAAATCTCCCCAAAGTCAACCAACTCACAAACAAAGTAGCAAGGATTCTTAAGCAACAAAAGGAAATGCATGCACAAGCACAATTCAACATCAAACATCCAAATATTAACTAAAGTCTCTCCTTCCCTACTTGAGAAGAGGAACTGCTGGTCGGAACAATTGAGCCAAGAATGTTGATGCTGGTGAGTGGATCCGTGGCGGGGCAACAGAGGTTGTTCAGTTCGGCGACTTGTGCATGACTACTACAAGGACAGAGCAAGTAAGAAGGTTGTGTAGACGAGTTGATTGATGCCAGCAAGCTCTTTAAAACCAAAGAAATCCACAACAAGGAGGCAAAATCAAAGCTCATAATCATGATCAAACAAGAAAACCCAGAAAACCAGTCGGATTTCGGTTACCTTTCTGTGGAGAGACGTGAATGGATCAGAGAGAACTTGAGTGGGTCTCTGCGAGTGTCAGTGTGTGTGAGAGAGATGCAGAGAGAGAGAGAGAGAGAGAGAGAGAGAGAGAGGGTTTAAGGGGAAATGAAAGGGTTTTTTGCCCAAAATATGAACACTGGGCGCGCGAAGTAGAACTTACTAGGATAAGAAGGCCCAGTTCATATCAGCCCAATGGTTACAGTCCATGTTCTAAACAACTTATGACACGAATAATGTATAATTACGCTCTTATCATACGTAAACCGTATACCGGTCGTCATAAGATTAGCGACAATACGGATTATGGTGCAGATTATAATTTTGATAATAATCTTGCATCAGTTGCATGGGCAGTTAATTTTGATTTTGATGCAGATTAATGAAATTATATATGTGTGCTTCTAAATTAAGGGCTCTCGGGCCAAACAGATTAAGTCAAGGCTCGATCTCCACGACTCCATTAGCATCATCAAGATGCAATAGTGCTGTAGCATGCTGTTGCTAGCTCTCCGACTTGCGCGCACCTGGGGAGTTGGTGAGGAATGGCAGGAGGTCTGGTTAGATTCTGGGTTTGGTTAGTCAAATGGATAATGCCAGTGTTGTGTAACCTCTACGTCAAATCAATCAATCAGTCACTTGCATGCATGCTCGTCCCGGCCAGTAACATTTTCATCTACTAAACTCAGTAACTCATGAGCTCGCAGCTAGCTACATATCTAGCCTCGCCAGAACTCCTTGACTGCGTAGACCAACTTCATGTAGTAGTGTGGAATTATTCCGATCGGTTCTTCATTTGTGTGTTTTTCTATTTGGATCTTATTCTCGTGTTTTATTTTATTATGTATTGCCACGAATTGCTCCTGTCTTAAACATGTATTTTGATTAATGTGCCAACTTTAAGTTACAATTATTATATTTCACATCCCCATCGGTCAATATTGCATAACCTTAACAATATATATAGTAGTTGGACAAACTCAATCTAGTGATTGAATGACATACAAATCTAATAATTAATATACCGAAAGACATTGTACGTACATTTACTCTTTAAACTCAAATCTTCGCTTTTATCTCTGATCAGAATCCTAAATTTTGCAATTAGGCTGAATGTTACTTTCATGTTTAAGTGACAAAACACAAACAGCTAAAATAAATGTGATCGCCCCATTTTCAGCTACCTTGTTCATACTGAAACACTCCTAACTCAGCAAGTACTTCTGGAATGAAGAATCCATTACAAAGTTGAAATTTCGTCATCGAATCTTTGACAAATACATACCTCCGCTCAATGTTTGCCGGTTTGGTATGCATAGGACAATTATTGTACAACAACAACAATTACTAATCCCCAACTCAAAACTTGATGACATCAAAATATATTTTATGTGACTGTAGTTTGATGTATTTGTGCACACATCAATGTCACTTCTATAATGTAACAGAATCATTGGTGCCCTTGTTGGTGTAAAACCAAAGTCTCAGTATTTCACCAAAAAGAGGGCTCCTAATTCTGGGTTTTGCCTTGGACCTTTGCAGCCCTACTATTCAATAAGTTACCATTGATTCATTTTGGGGACGACTAGCTGGTACCGTTTCACGTCCAAACAAACAGCAGCATGGTAAGAAAGATGGATCAATGAGTTTTCACTTTCAGCTTCAGTTTCAGAGATGAAAACTCAATTGCCATTAAATCAAGTAATCCAAACGAGCCCAGAACCTTATCTTTCTGTGTTTTCCTATTGAACTGACAAGTTGGAAAAGTATGGTAAAAATTTTGTCCAGTTATTGAAAGCTCTTTAAAATGGTTTCTTTTCTTCTTTACTAGTCCATGACTGTTGCTATCTGCTGAAGAAGCTAATAGTTTTGATCCTTTGTTTTAGAAAAGATCGTTTGTCCATAATCCATGGTCACTTTAGAAGTTTTGGAGGCAAAGTTGTGAGAAAAGTATAGAGAATTAGAGATTGATCATGAGTATAATAGAATCTTGGCTATCTTGTGTTTTGGTTCTTTCTAGCATGGACTAAATTGGTTTTGTGACTTTGTCTCAACTTCCCTATGCTCAAGAGATTTTCATTTCATTTGTAGTTTAATACTACGGACACAAACTTATATTAACATGTTTAGTTTTTTTTTCTTTTTTAGAAATGATCAAGAGGAATTTTATTTGGACCTCCGAAAATGTTGTGTATAACTCCGTCATTTATATATATATTTGACATTTTTTACTCACATAAAGACTTGTGAGGACAAACAGATAAATTACATATATTATTTTCTTTGCTCTATTTCTTCCGCTTCTTTTTCTATATCGATCAAGTTTTATTGAATCTCTGTCAATTTGGCAATGTGACATGACATTTGGGTTCAAAATAAGTGGATGATTTCGAGTTCTAAATCAAGTTGGGTCGAATAATCTCGACATAGGGCCTATCAACCTATGTACAAATGTACCACTTAATTATGTACTATATCAATCAAACACGGTATTGATAATGTTAGAGTTCTTTATATTTACAGATGGCATGACCTAAAAGCATACTTGGGGCCAGTATTGTTCGAATGTGTACTAATTAAGTATAATTAGGACAGTTCATACCTTTCGGAGTAGGGATGATTAAAGCCTCTTTAATCAAGTATGGATTGCAACACAGGTCAAAAGTGAAAAAAAAAAGTAACAAAAAGAAAGAGTTACTTTGAACATCTAGCTAACACAAGATTGTATCCTACTAACCTTTCCCAATTTTCACACTAATTTCAACCTTAAATTAAACTTCTTGCCGGACCTGAAACCTGTACGTCTTTGGCAGTCTGGGTTTTATGGAATCACGCCAAATCTATGGTGATGTGTTTTTGGGATATAAAATCATATATAATGCTAAATGTAAAGACTTCCGGAGCGCCATTGCCCTATAGAACCCTACGATGAAAGGGAATGGGATGCAAACCGTCTCCTATATTACAATTTTGCCCTACAATTCATAGGTAGGTTTTGGTTTTTGGTTAAATCGGATCCCAAAATATTCTCATAAATAATATTAAACCCACTTCCTCTGTATAATCCAATTTTTGGTGGTTGCTTTTTTTTTTTTCTTCTCTTTTTGTATCAGAAATTCTGGGGTTTCTTCACAGAGTGGGGTTTGAAAGGGACGGTGGTGTCCCCAGTCTTGAAATTTAAGTCATGCATCCACAGTTCCTTTTGGTACACTACTCCTTTGGTACATTCATTGATGTATAATCAAAGATTCAAAGGTGTACAACAATGGAACATACTGTTGTGTCGCTTTTATGTGTACGAGCTTCCTTGGATGCTATCATTGGTTTGGGATTCTGGGTACCTCAAGTGAGGAGCAATTGAGATTAGTGTGAATAATTTGGGTTAAGTAAAAAGTGATGGTTTAAGGAACAGTTTGATTACGATCAAGGCCCACTATTTGCACTAGTTAACGGAAATAATTACTCCTTTGGTTATAATTTCGGCTTACATTGAGTTCATAATAGGCTTTTAGATGGTGGCACTTTGTTCATCATCCATAATTGTGTGCTCGGTTGTGTTACAGCCTAAGAACACTATCATGCTTCTCATGCTTAAGATACATGCTACGGTGGTTTAGATTTGACATATTTGTAGCTATTTGTTGTTTCCTTTTTGCTTTATTCGGTCTTCATTACATATAGAAATAAAAATACAATACGCGAAAATGGATTACAAAACACTTTGCCATTGTCTCTAAATGATTTATATAAATCAACATATGTGAGGAATTTTTCAAACAAGAAAAATTAACATGTGATATGTAATTATTATGCAACTAATGAAACTAACGATACTCAAATAATCGTTTGCCTCTAATGTTGTTAATGTAACGCAATCAAATCTTTCAATTTTAAATAGTTACATTTCCTTGAAATGTATATGTAAATCCAAAAGCTCTTACATTATTCAATCCAAACCTCTTCAGCTTCACTAGTGACTAGTTTCATTTTTTGGAAATTTTGGACTACTATGAATGTGACATCAAAGAAAGAAAGACAAAATATAATAGTAACTACCCAAAAAATTGTCCCGGTAATTCCAAATCGACATGTTAGTGATTACTAAAAATGGAACATTTCTTAAATTTACCAAAAGTTTATATTTCCTATAAATAAATAGATAGATACTGTAAGTGGGATTTACAAAATAAAAAAAACATTAAGGCCTCTCTGTACGCAGCTTTAAGGCGTGGGGGGCGGAATCCCGGGCCCACACTCCTCTGCGAAAGGCCAAAGAAAGAAGGTTTACCCCTCCCATCGGGGCCCCACCGTAAAACCCCTCCAAACCCGTGCCCCGCTTCATACTCGCCACCGTTGAAACCCCCTCCCTCAATTATTATCACCACCTCTCCACTCCGGCTCGGCTCGGATCGGCTCGCTCATTTTCCCTCGAAAACCGTACCCCACCATCTCAATCCAGCGCGTGCCCCCCACTCCCCCATTCAAAAATTTTCCACTTCAAACGCAACAAGTACAGGAGACACTTCTTGTCCCCTGCTGTTTTCCAAACCAAAACTAAAGCCGCTTTTGAAACTTCAAACCGAAATCGCGGCTTAATCCAAAACCCTCTCTCGCCGTGTCTCTCTGTTTCTATTTCAATTCAATCCTCTGTCTTTTTTCATCCCAAATCTTTGTTTGTTTCTTCTTCCCCATCACTTCCCCCGTTCTCCGCAATCATACTCCCAGAAGCTACTGAAGCAGCCCTTTCAGAGAATCAAATCCAGACCTCAAAACCCACCTCATCAAATCCGTCAAAACCTCAACTCCCCACATTTTCATTTTCATCACCAACAAAGATGGACTCATCATCTTCCCCAATGCCTCTGCAGCAAACCCCACTCGCCTCCCCAAAGCCTTCCACCAAGAAAAGCTTCGTCTCTTCTCTAATGGACATCGCCACTCTCAAAACCCCGTCCTTCACAGAAGACACCTACTTCGTCTCCACCCTCAAGTCCTCCGAGAAGAAGGCCCTCCAGGACCTCAAGGACAAGCTCATTACCTCCGACTCCTCCGACGCCGCCATGTGGGACGTCAAGCTCCTCGCCGGTGACGACAAGGCCGACGTCATCCTCCTCAAGTTCCTCAGGGCCAGGGACTTCCGCGTCGCCGACGCTTTCAACATGATTGTCAAGTGTTTGGAGTGGAGGAAGGAGTTCGGGGCCGACGGGGTTGCGGAGGAGGATTTGGGGTTCAAGGAGCTCGAAGGTGTTGTTGCTTACATGCATGGCTTTGATAGATGTGGACATCCGGTGTGTTATAATGCTTATGGTGTTTTTAAGGATAAAGTTATGTATGAGAGGATTTTTGGGGATGAAGAGAAGCTTAAGAAGTTCTTAAGGTGGAGGGTTCAGGTTCTTGAGAAGGGTATTAACGTCTTGCATTTTAAGCCTGGTGGGATTAACTCTATTATCCAGGTGACTGATCTTAAGGACATGCCCAAAAGAGAGCTTAGGGTTGCTTCCAATCAGATCCTCTCGCTGTTTCAGGACAACTACCCTGAAATGGTGGCCAGAAAGGTACTTAATTCCTCATCTGGGTTGGTTAATTATGCTGTTCATCTGGTTTGTGATTATTAATTCATCGTGTTGGGGGGGTTTTTGTAGATTTTTATCAATGTACCGTGGTACTTCAGTGTTCTGTACTCGATGTTCAGTCCGTTTCTGACCCAAAGAACTAAGAGCAAGTTTGTGATATCCAAGGAAGGAAATGTTGCAGAGACACTCTACAAGTGAGTCCTTTTACATACCAGAAAAAAGAGTTCTTTACTTTGTTGTGTTATTAGTTATCTTACTGTGAGTTAAGTAATTGAGAATCTTTCACTGGGTCTGTTGTTGTTGTTACCTTCCTTTTGTTTAAAGGATTTAGAGATTCCCAAGTCTCAACTGGGTTTTTGGATCATTCCTGTTTTAGAGGTTTATTGATTTCTTGATTCTTCAAACAGTTCAACCCTGCTGCTCTGTACTTGCTATTTTAAGTCGATTTCCACTTACCTGATATGGGTCTTTGCTATACTGAAACAGATTTATTAGGCCTGAGGATGTTCCAGTTCAGTATGGTGGACTGAGTCGACCCAATGATTTGCAAAATGGTCCTCCCAAACCGGCTTCCGAGTTCACTGTCAAAGGAGGAGAGAAAGTTAACATTCAGATCGAGGGGATTGAGGTTCATTATTCATTTCAATTTTTTGTCTTTTGAACGAATTTTGAGTTGGTTGGTTAATTTCTCTTACTGTTGTGTGCGATCAGGCTGGTGCAACAATTACATGGGACATAGTTGTTGGAGGGTGGGACTTGGAGTACAGTGCTGAGTTTCTGCCAACTTCACAAGGAAGCTACATTGTTGCCGTGGAGAAGCCGAGAAAAGTGGCACCCTCTGAAGAAGCGATCCGTAACTCCTTCACTCCAAAAGAAGCTGGAAAAATGGTGTTCTCAGTGGACAACTCTGCCTCCCGGAGAAAAAAGGTTGCCGCATATCGCTACATTGTCCGGAAATCCGCCCCTGTCTAAGCTATAAGCTTAACTCCAGTTATAATATAATCTACAAGGCTTTTGTATTTTGGTTTCAGATGTCCTTTTTGAGGTTATGAACCTTGTTTTAGTCTAATACCAGTGTAATGTATAAGAATGGTGGTTTTTATCTTGTGGAAAGCATGGTAACTTTGGTGTTACCCAAGTCTAAAGTTGTGTTTTTTTTCTTTGGTGTTACCCAACATGAAAGAAGGAGCATTGTGATCAATGTGATGTCCTGGTCACTTGGTATTGAAGGGGGTGCTTTTTTTCTGCTTTTGTTTTTGGGCAGTGGTTCTTTGCTGGAAAAAGAAAAGCTTGGTCTGATGACCACATATGATGATATAATAGAGAAATGGAGCTTGAAAGGGAATTCCTGGTTACTTGTCACAGTCTGTGTTTGATTTACAAGGGAGTGTAAGTGTGTTGGGTTTAACAAAAGGTTGCAGAAGGTGGGATGGGTTGAATCATTGAAAGATATTTGATCAGACTTCAGGTCTGGGTTTTTGGAAGTATTGCTTCAGGATTTAGTATTTGATTTTCAGAATAAAGGGTGGTAGGGGTGGGTCTGTTCATATGGAGCGGATTAGGCCACGGGTCTTGCAACTCATCATGGTTTAAGGTTGCTTAGTAAAATGTCCAAAGCTCCGAAAGGACCAGGAGAATGCTTGAATCTAAGTCTGTAACTGACTTCTAGCAGATGTGCAAACAAAGTAACAAATTATTCACATAGAAAATCTTGAATATGAGAGTGATCTATGGTGTTTTGATGTATACTTGGTCCCCTTTTATTGCGTCTCTGGACGTTAAAACAAAAAGTAACGACAGCTTCATAAAACAGATTCCATTGAGAGTGTTCCATGGTCTTCAAATGAACAATTCAATTGAACTTTGAAGTTAAATCAAACTTAAAATTTTGCTCTCAGTTTATTGAAATTGTATTTCCCTCGAGTGTTCCTTAGTCTTTTGAAATAAAAACTTGTACCCCTTTCAATGCTTCTCTAAGGTAACAAGTAACAATTGCTTCTTAAAACAGAATTCGCTTCTAGTCCTTTGTTTTATCATAAACACAAACGCAAAGACTCTAGTCTGTGTTTGGATCTTGCATCTTCTAGTCTGATTTTCCTCCTATTAGTTCCAATGAGTTGCTTATTGAAGTCATGAAGTGAGATTCTACGGGCACGCTTGCATCCGTTATATGGGAAATCATTTCCCCTTTTTACATCTCTAAGCCTCTTTCGGATTTTAGATAAGCACGACATTTTGAGCATAGTAAAAAGCATGCAATGACATTGAAAGAGACTACACCATTGTCTTGGCAGCGCCAAAAGTTTAGAAATGATGATGTCCAGAGTCCAGACTACTTTGCCATAATGTGGTTTAGAAATGAAGTATGATTACCAGATGGGTGTCAATATGACAATATACAAACATAATTTTGAGGTATATTTAGTACAAAGATGTTGCTAAGCTCATAATTCAGTATCCATTATTACATCGCACTTCTAAGTAACAAGCTAGTAAGAGAGAAACTATGTACATTTCCCCTAAACAATTCTAATCCAGAGCCCCCTTTCTTCAATATTTGGCAGCAGAAACTAAATTGCACTTAGAAGACATCAACGCAAACACATATATGGAAATGATCTGCACTGTATTGAATCCTCAAACCCCGATTGGCAATCCTTCTGTTAATTAAGACCATATTTCTGGTCGTCAAAGATAAGAACTGATTAATGAGCTTCAACCTCTTCAACATCCTTTGATGTTTTCCGCTAACTCAAAACGCCATCATAGTGAGGAACATTCAAAATGGAATTCACTCTTGAAGAACCATCAAGATCATTCCACCCTTCTTTTGTGTCTTCTGAGATCTTGCTATTTACAACAGACAGTTCAGTGCCTCCTCCCTCGGTTGGAGCATTCGACTTAGTGCTGTAATAAGAAACAAGCGCCGGTTCATTTACTTTTCCCCGGTTTGCATGAGACATTGAGTGACTTAAAGAAGGTTGATCTTTCAGGAACAAGCATATAACTGCACAATCATCAATTTTAGATTCTGGATATTTTCTTTTCCATGCTCTCACAGCTCGTTTCGCTACCAATTTCGCTGCGTTGGATCGCCTCTTTGCAGAAGCAACTATCTTTACCACATTAGCATTTGATAACGCATCCCAAACCTGCACCAAGCATTAGCGTCACATTATTTGCTGAACAAATTTAATGACTAACACTAATATTTCACAACTTTTCCATTTGTTCATTTTTGACTACCAAGTAACTTGATCATGAAGTAACAAAGTTATGTTCTTACCCCATCAGTTGCCAAGACGACAAATTCATCATCGCTTGTGATGGTTTTGTAGCAAACTTCAGGAATGGAGATGAGGCCATAATCTTTGAGGCAGAAATCTCCAAACGCCCGTGCCATTGCTAGACCAGGGCAGTATTCATCTGGCATCCATAATCTGTACACTTCCGGTTCTTCATCGACTGCAAAAATTCTGCCATTGCACTTTTTAATTCTTTCTGCTTCACCTGAGTAACTCAATAGAGAAAGAAAGAAACATCAGATGCCCATACACCTAATAACAACTTGGTCAAGCTCATATGGAAAAAGATATTAGAGCAGAATTAAACTCACTTGGAGTGTTTGGTTTTAAATCTACTGTGAGTTGGACAGGAACGATTTGATTGTTCTCTCCCCTAGTGCCAAGAACTGCACGAGAATCCCCCAAATTTGCAATAACCAAGTGATCACCCTGAAAATCCAGGCATTATTAATTTGAAAAAGGAAAGCAACTTGTTTCAATTGCATTTCTTGTAATGCAAGCTTGAGTGGCAAATTGTTTTGTTTGTACCTGTTTAACTACAGTTACAGCTGTTGAACCACTGCAGAAGCTATCGATGGTTGAATCGAAGCTAAGCTCTTCATCCATATCCTTGAATGATTTTACAAAACTGGCTTCCCATGAAGAAAGAGATAAATCTTGACTGCCTTTGCCGATGGGTGTTGTGTTACCTTCTAGATTGAAGAAACTTGAAGATATACTAGCATTGTCAAAAAGATCGGTGTTCAGCTGGTAGATTTTGACAACCTGAGAGAGCTTTGAAGGTAAATGGTCTCGTACATATCGTGCTATCTTGTGACCATCAGGGCCATGGCCATCAAACACACCACAGAAGTACATGTCCTTCTCAGCAAAATCCTAATAAAATTAAGGGTAAGGCATAACATTAATGGATCTTTAATGAAATTAATGATATCATTATTGAAATTACTTGCAGAAGTTCATGGACAATAACACATGAAATGGTAAAGAATCCAGAAAATGTTAAGAACAGATGTAGCAGAAGAGTATATATATGAGACCATTAATCGCCAAAAACCCTAAACAAAAGCAAAAGCCAATGAGCACAAATGGATGCTCTTAAAATCAATCTAAGATAACAATCCGCAAAGAGTGGCTTCATGTAGAACAAATTATCAACATTGAATTACCTCCCAAACTGTCATAGCATCTTGATTGATCCCTTTTTTCCCTTGTTGAGTGTACATAGAAATGTACCTAGAAGAGCCTTGCATTCTAATCCGGGCTCCATCGTCCCCATACTTTACATTGTTCATATCATCATCACCCTCGAATTCAGTATCATCCTTACAATAACGCCCATCATCTATGTTATTCCCATAATACAAGGCATCTTTGGTGCAGCAACCTCCCATATTTATGGAAATAGGTTAGGTTCCTTTACAATGCGACCCCAACCAATATCCAAAGAAGCCGGAGATATGCCACAAAATCAAGCTTAGTTTCTCTAAACCCCAAAATCAAGAAATGTTGAATGAAGAGGCGGAATTAGCATCTACCAATTAAGAACAACAGAAATGAATGAGAACAATCACTAGCTAATTGCCATCTTTGGTTAACGATCAAGAGCACGACACATTATGTGAAATTTTGATAATAAAAAGTTGCATGCTCCTCCCCTTTTGGATATTGTGGGTGTTTTCTGAGAATTTCCTGTTTAAATCAGAGACCCTTCAATCTCAAAACATCAAAAACAACAAAAACAAACAGCTGCAACAGCAATACCCTTGTTCTTGTTAGGGAAAAATGGGTTAGAGAATCCTAATTTTACTTATATCTACATATGGATATGTATACTATTTAAAGTGCACCACATAAACATACATGTTATGTGCTAAAAGTGACGTGTATTGAAGATTTGATGTTATATTGTTAGCGACTTGTAATAAGTTGTTTCTTAGCTACCGTTACAAATAATGATGTATTAAGAAATTATGAAGTTTGTAAACAAACTACTAACTAGATTGAAAGCCGTAATAACTGTATGATCAACTTAATTACTAGGCAGACTCAAATCCATTCTGTTTTGGCTAACTGCTTGTAGACCAAAACAGGTTGTAATCTAAAAGCTTTTTGGTGGTCTATTGATCAGTCAACAAGTTTTTAGTTGGAAAATGAATGTAATATAGTTCGACTCGATCACGACCACCTATAGAACAATTATTGTTCTGTTTTATATATTAACGACTCCATCTACTGATTTTCAATGTGATCCAGAGATGTGGAGAAGATAAATCACTGAGATTCGATATCTGTTTCTACATAAAAAGATGATTAACATAAGCTATGGTACATAACAGTATGTGGGAGGTTCATATATAAGGCAAATTTTCTTTTGTAGTTGTAATTGTTCACATTATAATTTGGTACCTTAGGAAAGTAGGTATCATGACTCTGATCGCATAATGATACATTACAGTTCGAGACTTTAAGCAAACACGAACCATATAAATTTGATTTGTGGTAAACAATTGAACTTGCCGGCAACATAATTCACATGGCCTCATACTCGGATATTTAATTTATACTGTAATCCTCATCCTTTCTATTTCAGTGACTAGGTACTACTTAATCTAATGCTCATCGATGGCACCTACAATTTCCTCACTTTTTGCCTATTTACGTACATATGACTATTCACGGCTCTAATGTGTGTGTTGTCATATGTGGACTTGTTTGGATCATTTAATCATAAACATAAGTCGTTATGTTGTCTTATCTAAACGAAACCCAATTCTCAAAATTATATTTTTAATTTATTCTAATATCTTATTAATTTTTTTTATACATCTACAATTACTCCTAAATTTCCCAAATATTATAGCTACAAAATACCAAAACTCTAATTGACAATAGTTTCGTCTAGGTAGTAAATTTATAGATAACCATACTCGTACTAAAAGAAAAATGGATTTCGTGTCCACATCAAATCTGCATGAAAGCTGTTTAATATGTAGTTATTTTCTATTTCCAAACACCGTGTGTTGCAACGACAGAAGTTAATGAAGATTGCATGAGCAGCTACTAGCTAGGCTTAGGCTATCTCAAACAACATCAAAGTTTTTTTGATATCGGGTATGTTGTAGCACACTAAATTAATATTATTCATCAATTGGATATATTATAACAAATTAAATTAGTATTATTCATCAATTGCCTCTAACAGTAGTGTGGTACATGCAATTTAATTATTTATAAATGAATTCTTATTATAAAACAACTTCGAAAAACCATAATTTTGAAGTAGATGCACTAAGTTCCACTTTCCTTTTCAATTATGTACACTCATTTGTGCTCTATTTGTGTGCCCTTTGAGAAATTGTTGAAATATACCTTGTTTATCAAAGAAAACTGAGGGAGCAAACTCAAGGTGGTGCAAGTATGGTTTGTTTATTTTGTTTCGGAATTATTTACTGCACTCCAACTGTTCGACAAAATGACTCATCGTATCAAGGATTTGAAATTTTAGGCAAGTAGCATGAGCTGGGTATATATAACAGACCAATCAGGGACATAACTCTAGTGAAACATAACATATGCTTAAATTCCTAATGCCATGTGCACTTGCCAAAGCGCAGTGCTGTTCACAGAGGAAGCTGCTGGCATTGAACCAATTATAAATCTCAAAAATCGGTGAGATCATGATTGATTCAAATAAGTCAAAGGGAGCTCAAAGAACTTCCTACTCTGAACCACAAATATGAACTTTCCACCATACCTACAACTCACCAGGACAAAGATGCAACATTATCCAATATGCAAACAGAACAGATGACCCTTCACAATTGTTGGGTTGTATTTCAGAACCCTAATTGGAATGATTTGGTTTACAGATACTGGTATTCTAATCAGTTCTACAGCGACCTTGTCGCGTCTATACCTAGACCAACTGAATTCAAAGAACTGTTGAATTTACCTGATGAAGCCAGGAGAGATGGTTTTAAAGGTTTACACCAGCATTGCCTTATTTAGGGGCCCAAAACTGCACTGCTGGAGACTAGAATATGCAACGTGCTATGATGTTCCAAGATTTCTCCAGGAATGGAACAAGGAGAAGCAGGACATTGCAGAGTAACTGTACATAGACAAAGCTGTTGCTGAAGCATACATGAAATGGAATTCAGGCCTACATGAAATGGCTAACTCAGAGGGGAAAACTATGCAGAAGCATAAGGACAGAGTTATGGGAGTTACAAGTTTAAGCTTCAATCTTTACTGACATTCTAAAGATGAACTCGATTCCACACACTATTAAGAAAAGGGTTTTAGCATAGCCAAACTGCATATATAGTGCGAGTATATATCCAGCTAAATAGTCAACACAAGAATCCCAATATGAACATGATAACACAAATCAAATCAAGTGTACCAATAGAGACTGACTGTACATAAAGTAGAGGAGTATTCTTCTGGACTAAAATGAAGTAATGAAAATTTCATTATCAGCTGCAAGTCTTACAACCATGAAGCTACTTTGGAGTTTTTAATCTGTAAAACAAAATTACAAAAGAAACTGAGAGTATGACTAAAACCAAAGAAACCTGTAATGTCACCACCACTGATGAACAAGAACCCCACTTTGCCTTAGTGAAGTAAACAAGTCCAAGCACTGGCCATAAGTTTTTTCATACTTTGCACTTCTCTCACCAGGCCGTGTCCTCTGCCACCGATTGTAATGGCATTCAAGGAAGAGCTCATCAATCAAACAAATCGCCCCGGTCTCAAACAGCCTCGGAATCAAATCAAACTCTGTCCCTTCCACATCCATCTTCATCACCACAAAATCCTTCTCTGTAAAAGTATTCTTCACCCAATCCGCAAAATCAAACCCCTGAATCCTATCCACCTCCTGCCCATCAAACCCGGCCTCCTTCTCCGACTGCACCGGCTGAATCCTCCCCATTCCCCTACCCTTCTCCTTCACCTCCTCCCCAGGGTCTCCATTAATCTCAAACGACAATGTCTCATTCCTCACCCACGCCGCATACGGCAGCAAAGTCACCCCCTTCTTCACCTTATACTGCTCATGAAATGTCTTATCCGCCTCGATCGCGAAAACCTCGAAGGTCTTGTTCTGCTTAGGATACTGCTTCTTGAACCAGCTCCCTATACTCGAACCGTAGCTCCTAGCTCCCACATCAACATAAGCATACCTCCTCTTAAAGCTAATATCCACAATCGACGGCAAGTACTTCACATTCTGTATGTTCTTCTTCAGAGTAATCCACGGCTTCAACGGCTCGATTTGGATGATCGGCTCAGCCTTCCTCACCAGCTCGAGCTTATGCTCCGGCACCGAGCACTTGTTACCGGCATTTGACACCGGAGTGGAAGCATCGCACTCCTTTTTCAACACCATCTCACGTATATGCGGCATCGACGAATTAAAGCCGTCGATATCGCGTGAAGTAACTAACTTACAGCAATTGAATAAATCAATGAAAGAATGGAAGCTATACGTATCTTTGGCTCCAATATGGACCACCGCAAACCCTTCGGGCTTGAGCGTCCTCACGATCTCCGCCGCGAACTGCGCCGCCTTCGGCGACTTCTCGAGGCGGCCGTAGCCGGAGAAGACGAAGTCGAAAGACTCATCGGCGAACGGCATCCGGTGCGCCTCGCCGGGAACCACCAGAGGCCTCGAGGCCTTCTTGAAAATCCCGACGGCGTTCTTCACGCCGGTCTCCTTCAAGGCGTGGACCTCCTGCCCCGTCGGCGTCTCGACGCAGAGCGCCCTCGACTTGCGCGAGAGGAAGCCCTGCGAGATCAGATCTTGGAATACGCCCGAGTAAAAATGAACGGCCTTGATCCACTCCTTGCTGGTGTAGAAGTCGCTCAGCCTCTTCGCCCTGGTCGAAACCGCGCCGCTGGCGGTGGCGGAGGCGCCAACACCGGTGCTGGTGATGACGAGGTTGACATTCTCCTTGAGAAAACAGAAATTGCCGACCTCGCACGACTCGCCCGTCACGGTGATGACGTAAGCGAACCGGAAGAGCACGATCACAAGGCCGAACAGGAAACAACGCACCAGAACGTTCTTCAGGAACCCGGGCTTGGGTGAACCAGGCTCCATCGATCTCTCTAAAAATTCACAGCTTTCTATGTAAAAAAGTAAATTCAACAGAGTACAAAAAATTTGTGAGGGAAAATTAGAATGTGTTTGAGAGAGGGGAGGGGGGGAGTTTAGGGTTTAGCGGGAGCAGAAGCGAGCGGAGGTGTGGTTGGCGCCGACGAGGGCTTGGGCGGAGAGGAGAGAGTTGGGGATCTTAAATATGAAGAGAAAAGGAGGAGGGCTGTAACGAGAAGACATAGCTGGCTAAGGGAGTTTACATATTCTGTTAAGGGCCGGCTCTAAATGAAACTGAATAGAGTTTCGCTCTGGTTTTGGGGGAGGGGGAGGAGGAGGAGGAGAACAAGACTTTGATGTAGGAATAACGGAGTGAGGCGGTAGTTGATAAAAGACCCCCCGACGCGGTCACGCCGTTTGGGGTACCGGAATAGCCGGTCAGATGCTTATGAAAAAGGGAGTATAATCTATAAGATATTTATTGGGGGAATATATCGAGATTGCCCAATTTGCTAGTTGGGGGTATGTGACGGACTGACGGTGACGTTTTAGCTGATTGGGATAACGGAAAAGCACGTTGACTCTCCATATATTTATTTTTGGTAATTATTTTTCTGTTTATGTGATAACTACATAACTTATAACCACTTGGTATTTGTTTTTTAGGAGAGTTATAACTACTCTATTAATGTAGTTATTTTGAGTGTTTTAGTAGAGTTCTAGATTTAGGAAGTCAAAAAACGAGCTAAGAAAGTGATGAGTCATAGACGAGGGTTTGGTCATTGTCCGTGTAACTAAAAATAAAGCCTAAAATGACACGTGAAGTAATTTATGACTACCAGTACTCTAAAATACAGGAAAACATATTGAATGTGTGAAGTTTTTTTTTATTTGCTTATTTTATCAACTCTTACTTTCTAAAATCATTCAACTACATTCTAATTTACGAAATGCGGATGATATTATGTCTCATTATATCTTGATTGACATATACATTCACTTATTATTGGATTGATATATAAAAAGTTTAATGTCTTCTTGAACAATTCAACAAGTGTTCTTATCACTTTATTATTAATTTTATTTTAAATTATCTTTAGCAAACATTATTTGTGAAAAATGCAGCATATTTTCAATCAAATGATGCAATGTTTTCCTAACCAAAGTGATTGCTTACCATACAAGCATGTGATCCCAATAAACGGATCTTCAATAAATGAGTGAATATATAATACAAATCATGATTAATGCAATAATGTGCTAAATTTTTTAAAAATACAATTTGTTACCTAAAGATTCCGGGGAATACCATCTGCTTCGTACTGTTCAGAGTACCCTTTGCACTAAACAAACACAAGTCAAATTCTCGTAAACTGACGGCCAATTTATGTCAGTCAGTTCCCTCTGATTTTATAACCTAGGAAATAAATGAAGCTTCAAAAGAAGAAGAAAAAATGCTCACTGGGTCAGTCGGTGACGGGTCGGCCCACCCACGGGCTCTTCTTGGATCACTACACCCACGGGTCAGCCACGTCCTCCCCAATGCGTCGCACCGACCGCCGTATTAGCCGTTACGAGCTTCCCCTTGGTTTTATACCCGCCATGAAACTTGGACCAGTTTAGACCTCGCTCCAGGGGCTTGGGCTGCCTGCTAGGGCCCAGGAAAAAGACACGTGTCGGTAGGATTGGCTGGGCGTCATATTAATAGGGTCGAGCTGGCATGGAGGATGATCCAAAAAAAAATGGAGGAGGGAGGTCCACACGGCACGGCGTTTAGCGGCGTAAGGTGAGAAAGTGACAAAAGGAACAGCGAGCGAGGGAGGGAGGTCCACACGTGAACGTATAAAATATCACTGCGGTGGTGGTTGCGGTGGTTGTGGCGCCACCCAACGCCGGACTCAACGGTCTTATTGGCGAGTAGCTTTTGTGGGCGGGGTTTTTCTTGTGTCGTTGCTTTTTGCGTCTCATCATGTTGTTGTCGTCAGTAAAAACAACTTATTTGGTTCATTATCACGGGGATTCAATCTCGCCTTTTCCCTCCAGTGATGATTCAATTCCAGTGATTTCCGCCTAACTATGTGCTTTGACTGGTTGGAGTGATAAGTGCCACTCTCTCCTATTAGCTTTGATCTGATCACTAGGTTTGCCCGATCGATCAGATTTCACACATGATGAGGGTAACTAATGTCTCGCACGAATTAGAGCATTTCCAATTTCAACGTAATTAAGACTGAATACGTGAATGTATCATGTTTGTACGCCAACTTATTCACCATATTACTAATTTTTAAGATCTTATTCTTGCAACTTGTTAGACGCACTCCAAGTTGTAGTTTATAGTTCAAGTTACTGGATGATCAACAAGGTAGAGAAACGAACTTCATACATGTTGTTACAAGAAATACAGTTTGATGCTGCCATACATGAAAACGGATCGAAACAGTCTTTCCTTCAATGTTGTATGGTCTTGCTTGCGTTGTTAATCTCGCGATTAACTACTGTTAAACCCGGTAGATGTAGCGATGACTATTGAGGTTGAAGGAGTATAATTCGCAATGATTAAAGAGTGTAAAGCAATTTACAAAGAGATTAAGCATCTAGATTTTGTAAAGAAAAGGACCCCATATATTTCGGGTATAATCCAAAGGCATCGTTATTGAACATATGTCACGATTGTCACCCTTCTTTTTTCTTTCTCCTATCCCTTGGTCCTTACCGTTCATATGTTTTTTTAAGAAAAAAAAAAAGAAAAAAAATTATATCACCAAAATAAAGTTACAAATAATGAAACACCGTTAGATTCCACACACTCCGTCTGACCAATACTCCTAGTCATATGACTATCTCATTTGTGGCTTTGTTGCTACATGTCAAGCAACCACTGGTCATCTCTCTTTATTTGACAAGTGTCCATGTGACACATCAAACGTGACACGGATGGGGACTAAAATACTTAGCAATTAAGCTAAGTTTTGGACTAATGGGATGCCGCCACGTCATCACGTAATGCAACTTCGACGAAACTTTGAAAAATTGTTAAAAATAGTTCGTAACTCTAAAAAATTCACTGAAAAATACGGCAAACTCGTGACGACCTCTACTTTCTATTTTTGAAAAAAAAAAATTTGACTTACTTAAAAAATCGGGATATTACAGCACACCACCAGCAAAAATCAATTGAGAAAAAAGAATCATCGACCTCTGACCTAGATAAAACTCAGGTTAAAGACCGACGCAGGCCTGCGCTCCCCCATATCTGAAGCCACAACCCTGCCATCTCAAAACCATCACAGAGACCGGACCAACCCCTCTAGATCGACACCAAAGCATCATTGCCACTAGCGTCGCTGCAACCAAACTGTGATCACAAACCAAACCACTCCTGGAGCTGCAAATCTCTCACAATCCACCATCTTGGCTAGGCCGCCTTCTATTGGAGGGAACACAAATTTTCCTCAAAAACCCTAAGAAGTTCCGAGTTTGGCAGAGCTCTCGGGCTTTAGGTTTTGTTAATTGTTTACCATTCATATGTTAGGTAGCTTCAACCGTATATAGTTGTATTTAACTTTGTCGAGAGGATGAAGTCCAAAGATGGCGTTTGTCACATCCTTTCCTTATGTGGTTTAGAGAATAAGATACGTTGTTGGGTGTCTTTTTCTCCATCTATCTTGATTTAACATGCAGACAAGAATTGATGTAGGGATTAAGATGAAACCAAACGGTGTTGTTTGTGGTAGTGTGATTAGTTATGCTTCTCATCTACTTCAACTATCAAAGAGAAAGGAGTATAAGTGTAATACCCGAGATTTCTAATCTCGATTACCGACACATTATGACTAATTAATCGATATTTACTTTAAATGTCAAGTATGTAGTTTAATACATCTTATTAAACTACACGTCGCCACGAGCTCGAAAATGTATTCGGAATATTTTTCCGACACTCGGTTTTATTTTTTACGAATTCCTAAAGTTGTGTTTTATTTTAAAAATAATTTTCTGTTTTGGGTATTTGTTTTCATGCTTTTAAGAAAAACCCCAAAATATTTTGACCCGGACCCAAGGCCCGAGCCCAACTTTCTCTCCCTTTCTTTTCCTTATTTCTTCTCCTCCCTCATTTCTTTTCTTCTTCGACTCTTTCTTCTCTTCTGCAACTCCACCGAAGACTCACTCTATCTTCTCCTCCTCACTCCACTGTCGTCTGGCAAAGGTTGCGGCATGCAATCCCACCACCATATTCACCTCATATTCCCTTTCATTCCTACATCTTTCGATCATCCTTTCACCATCGTTTTTGGTGAAATCGAAATAGAGGCAGTGAGATGCCTTGGGTGATTTTCCGGCGAGGTCTTCAGCTTCGGCAAACTCCTTAGTCTTCTTCTGATAAGCCAAGCCTATATTCTTTAAAACCCAAACAATTTCTACCTTTGGTTTCGTCGAATTGAAGCCAATACAATCTTTCCATTTTCGGTATCCATTACCGCCGCCGTGCTCCGCCGTCGAGCTTCCTCCTGGTGAGTCTAAGAACATCAACGAGCCCATTCACATCTAATGGTAAGCCCAGCTTTTGTTTCTGTCCCCTAATTCGATTAAGCCTAAATTGTATTCCAACGAAACCTTAATCCCATTTTCTACACTCTTGATTATGTTCTGCCTTATTGCTCGATGGTGAGGCGAGTAATAGATGAACGTAGGGACTTCTAAGCCAGTGCTGGAAGGTTGATCAAGGAATTTGGGACAATAGCAACAAATATGGACAAGGCAGCAGCCCCAAATCGAGGCTAAAAGCATCACTGCCTTCACCTCTGCATTTTAGCTCATCAGAGGTAGAAAACTATGTTTTAATACCTATGTAATATCTCATTGTTGTTGTTTGTTGGTTTTGTTGTTTGTGGATTGGAGTTGATTTAAACGGAGGTGGTTTGGGAGACCGAAAATAGGATCAGAAAGATAAGGGTGAAAATGTTGGTTTTTACAATTTTACTTTTATCCATTCATTGTTTTACCACATGGTGAAATTACTAAAATGCCTTTGTCAGATTTACTGTTTCTAAAATACTGTTTTACTATTTGACTTTGACTTTTACAGTTTTATCCTAAGTTACATTTTACTTTTTACTAAATGATTTTGACAGTTTTACTTTTACCTAAGGTAACTTAGTGAAAACCCATCGTACTTAAAATGGCGACAATTCATGTAACGTTTAGTTACGACTATTCAATAGTTCTAATTCTAACCCGGTTCGAGAAACGAGAATTCGTGTAACTTAGAAAAGTGTTGGTAAATTATTAAATATTATCTTTACGATTTAGGGTATGTTTAACTCTAAAGCATGCTTATTATCGTTCAATAAGTATAGTTGGACTATTTTCGAGTCATTCGAGAGTTAGTCGAAAATTAGTCGGCCAACTTAATCAACTCCTGGTCAACCCAGGAAAGACTTGGTCAATGAAAATTCAACATTTGACTTTCCTGGTCAAACTAGGAAAAAAAGATCGAGTCAACTTATTTTCGATATTTGACTTTGATGTTGAGTCTTTTATACCTCATGAACTCATAGTTGATGTTATGAGGATCTTTCGGAGACTTGGAGTAGCAGCAGCAGCTATACGTTGGATTTGGATATCGGCTGAAATTCTGCATGTCATTCCATGTAGGGGAGCTAACCCTTCTTTGCTGATTTTGGGCCAATTATAAATGCATAGCCTAGTTCTCGGTTGAATGATTTATAATGCATTAAATGTTGTGAAAACTCGAGACTAGGCACAATTTTCGAGATAAGGTAAGTAGTGAATCCTCGCGTGTGTTGACCTGAGAGTGACATGAGCCTAGCATTCTAGGTAATCCTACAATGTCGATGACCGTGAACCTCCGGCGGGGTAATGCCCTATTTATTATTAGATCCATTCTTTTCTATACTATTGAGGGCATTCCGTTTAAATGGACACTCTCACTACTCTTTTATTATAATAGACATGTAGTTGGCCTCGACTATTTAGTCGCTAGGATCGGTCGAGCATTGCTTATAGTTGAATTTGTCTTACCCTACCTTTGAAGCTCCATAAACTATTTAGCATAATATTTCTCAAACTTGCATAATTGATATAAATGTGATTTTCTCTGGCAAAAACCTACCCTTAATGTTATATAAAATTATATTTTGATATCCTTACCCGATTTTCACACCTCATGGGCGAGCTGACCCCTACTGGGCAAGCGAGGACGACGCTCACCCCTACTTTAGTTCCTTTGCAGGTCCAATCGTTATTTCTAGAGTTAGGAGCCTCATTTGAGAGTTAGTTTTCATGTACGCCTTCATGCATCTCACTTTCATGTCTTGTATCAATGTTTTCGAGTAAAGTTTCCCGAGATTGTTTTCTTAGTTATTCTTACCACTTTTGTTTTTAAAAAATTTCAGTTGTCTACTTGTTTAATTTGGGCCGGTGGCCTCAACACTACCTTCTGCATTTTTTGTTGTAGAAATTCATTTATTTTTGCGGAAATGTAAAGTGTTATCATTTTATTTCGTGAATGAATTTGTTTTGTCGAAAAACTTTTATTCACTAGTTCACGTTAGTGAGTGTTTTAGCGAAACAAAATCACTCTATTCACTTGCTAATTTTCGTCATAATCTTAATATATTGTTCATGTTCCTTTCCAGATGTGACAATAAGCATGATTCTCTGTCAAACGGTGGGTGTAAGGTGCCACAAATTGTAAATAGCATCAATAGTCTCCAACACCATGGATTAGTATGCATACGTGCTACATTGCATTTATATGCTATAAAAGGCACTCGTGTGCTAATGTGGCACATTGGTGCTACTCGTAACACACACGAGTGTGTGACATGATGCATGTGTATCACAACCCTGATTAAAACTCGCCACATGGTCATAGTGCTACAATGTAGTGTACCATTACTGGAAATGATAGATAAATAATATCAGTTTAGTGTGCTACCAGTAACATCAACTATTGGAGAGAGCCTAAGTTCAAATGTTCAAGACAAACTAAAACGTACTTGAAAATATAAGATATAACAATAACGAGTAATAGCAGCGGAATATGTAGAAGAATTTCACTTTTCTATTGAATAATTCATATTACAAGATTATACTTTAATCTATGATAATATTATTCTCAAAAGAAAAATACTTCTTACTTGATAGTCACAATCAAGTATGAAATAACTTCACTAAGATCGTTGCTTCAAGTGTCGATACAACCTTATTAAGATCGTTGTAATCACACGTATGTCGACTTCACTAAGCTTGTCGATGTTGTCAATAAGGTATTTTTCAATTGAGTCACTAAGATCTCCTAGCAACTAAGTTTTTCTCTCCTCAATAAATATTTCTTGTCTTTTCTGCATGTGTATTCGGCTACCTCATGCAACCTAACTCACACACACACACACACACACACTTCTCCTCTTAACCCTATAAAGAAATTCCACTCACTCATTACAACCTTCATATTTCTCTCACCTAGAAAGGAATAATCCGTATTTGAAAATACAAAATGAATTGAATAAAAGGATAGAACACCTGATCTCTATCCTTTTACATAATCAACCTTGATTACAATTTATTCTTTAATAAATCTGAAAATATATTTGAAAACACCCTTCCAAATACATCTAGATCTATCTATAGTAAAGATAGAAAATGAAGAAGGAATTCCCAACCTATATGGGAAGAGAATCATGCCGTGAAGCATTCCTAGTCTAACTAGAAAACTTCATTAATGCTCATTTGACAAATCGGCCTTTGCTTTATGATACAACAACTTGTTATCCAACCCTTTGATTCTTCATCAACATCGTAGAGGCCAATACATGGTACTAATGGGAAACTTCATTAATGCTCCTTTGACAAATCAGCATTTCCCTTATGATACAACAACTTGTTCTCCAACCCTTTGATTCTTCATCAACATCATGGAGGCTAATACATGGTACTAATGTATGGAGCTAACCCATATCAAAATTACATTCAAACGACTTTTCGGATGACTATATTATGAATGAAGTAGCAGACATGAAGAAAACGAAAGATACAAGTTAGTTGGAGGTCATTTTAATCGGAAATAACTTCAGTCAACTTGCAGACAAAACCAAAAATGAAGAAGAATACTACTAGTAGTATCAGTAGTATGTACATTGTTTTCCCACGTGTTTTTCTTCTAGGTGCATATATATGTCACATCCTTCAAGAAATTTGAAGGTGTTTGATCAACAAATTGGGCTCACATGAATGGTCGCTTGATGTCATTGTTATACAGTACAAGACAAGATAGTAAGTAGTAGTACAGCCACGAAATTGAAATGAGTTTCTTCCCTTGAAAAGAAGAGATATTCCCAAAGGTGTGGTTGGGATTTTTATGAAGACGTCTCGACCTTTCTATTTCAATGGTAATGACATGACGGATTATGGATAATGGCATATAGAACTTGAGAGTTCCTTCCACAACAAAGGGACCAAGTGCTCCTAATTCATAGCGCGCCGACGATAATTTGGTGCTCGTTCCAATCTTATTGGTTAAGGAATAAGGACCTTCTTGATCCTATAGTGTATGCCATTGCATATATGAAAACGAAGTTTTGCTTGAAGTGGTATATGACTAAATACAATCGTCAAAATCACATATTAAAGAAAAAGTTGTGAAACTTTGAAACAATGCTATTTGCAAACAAGTCTTGGCAGGGCCGGCCCTCGGGCTAGGCCTAGCAGGTGGCCGCCTAGATCCTACAACCCAAGTAGGCCCAAAAAAAAAGTCCGGTATATATTTTAGATAAAAATAATATTATTTATATATAAGAAATTAAGGTAAAATAGAGAGTTTTATGTATTTTAAATTTTCCTTTGTGGCTACGACTCTGCGAGTTTTAGGTAATTCTCCCAAGTTTCAATCATATTATTTTATTTTTTTTATTTCATCGGTTATATTTATAATTATATCTATCTTATTATAATTGTTTGTCATTTGCTCCTCCATGAAAGATCAACTTTCTTTTCTTTTTTAGTTTCCAGCATATTTGGGAATTGGGCAATAGAGAAATAACAATTTCAATTCAACTATTGAATTCAACTCGTGGATAAGTCTTGTCTGCAAATTTCAATTCGCAAACTCTTTTCAATTCACAAATTATCTTGCGTTCGTAGAAACAAAAAAATTTGTGACTAAATTTTTTTATTCTGCCTACATTAAAAGATAATGATTCTTGGTTACCATAGTTCATGGGGATTGAGGGTCGACATCAGCCCATTTGGGGTCTGTTCTATAATGTCGTGAACAGAGAAGCTAATGACTCATCTAAGCATGTATAATGGAGCCTTGGCCCAATCAGGATTTGATTGATGAGCTTTACGAAAACCCAGCTTAACTGATTATGTGACTGGAACCACTGGTTAAATCAAATAGTGTCGAGGGAAAAGAAAGAAGATGCAAGGATATTGTAATATTTCAATTCCTAACAATTTGTGTAAGGTTTAAAGGTTGCACTGGGACACCAACCTCATCGGTGGATTAAGAAAATGGTGAAGGCTAAAAATGAAAGATGCTATACGTGAACTAGTGAAGTCATCTCGATCATAAGGATTTTTAAGCAATGCAGGAAGCTTAGACCTGATAACTGGAAAAATTTGATAGTTGGAGTACTTGAAGGGGAAGTAATTGAAGTAGGTTTAACTCACCAAGCGATCTTTGTTACTGAGAAATACGATGCATCTTGGAGTAGTGAGGATGAAAACACTCTTTCATTTCCTATATGAGGAAATATGAAAATTAATTCCATCTAACTCAATCATGAACTCAGATTTTTAATCGAAACCATAAGGCCTCCATAGAAGTTTGGTATATGTAATTACAATCACTTGTCACCTAGTCTTTCATCGAGTGGGTGGGGAGCTGAAGGTGTCAACCCTAACGTGCTCAAGACTTTCTACACAACATATAGTTTGAGCTGTGCACCAACTAAATAAACTAATATTCAAAGCACTAGAGTGAGCCTTCTAGACTTCTTGTTAGAATGTACCTTTTCATGTTTATGAATGAGTCTTCCACCAGTACCTTCTAGACTTCTACCAGGACTTGCTCAATTTCTCAAAAGTCGACACTTAGTGATACCGCGAACATCTAAGCGAACTCATTTTAAATCTTTATCTTTACTGTTATCTATTAATATAATGTTGTCACTAATCAGAATTTAACTATATCAAACATAATTCGTCACAAAATCAACTTATCACCACAGCACAGTGTCTATATGAATTTGACGGAAATTGATCGCCGGAGTACGACGTCTGTAAGGATTTTTATGACAACAAGTTTCATCAAAATGGGAAAGAAACTGGTTGACATTAAGGCATTTATTTAGTCCTAATTAGAATCTCAACCGTCATGAATACTCGATGGAATCGTTTCACATGATCATTACCCCAACTCCCCAACTCATGCAAACATTGGAATCATCCAGAACAAAGTTCCCCATTGCCAGAGTGCCAGACAGTTCACCCTAGTTACAATTGTCCACCAACACTCCTATGTGACACCTTTACCCCAACGCCATCCTTTCTCGCCACGTTTCTCACTCCATAGCCCAATTACAACTGTGTACCCCCAAGACACGCCAAACTGCCGACTAAGCACAAGAACATCACACGCTGACCTGTCCATTTCACTCATCATAAACCAGTCAATTCTCGATTCCCACATCCTCACAAATCATCCTCGGTATCAGTTTCCGCACTCTCGTTTTATGATGACGAGTCAAGACGAAGCTTCGACCAAACATGACCAACAACAACAGAAATCCCCGCCCACGGCTCCACCTGCTGCTGACGTGGAGAGCCAGTCGGAGGCGGCACCGGCCGCAACCGGGTTCGGGGTGGCCGGGATCATACGGCGGTGGAAGAGAAATGACATGGTGACGAAAGGCGGGGTGGCGTTGAGAGGGCTGTCGTTGGTACTCTCTTTCCTGGCCTTCGTCATCATGGCCAGTAACAAACACGGGGATTGGAAAGACTTCGATAAGTATGAAGAATACAGGTATTGGTTGTTTTGTATTTCATTGATTTCAATCATGGAAATTTGGGTATATGATTGATCGGGAAATTTGTGTGGTATAGGTATTTGTTGGCAATAGCTATATTGGCGACGTTTTATTCCGCAGCACAAACTTTTAAACATGCCACCGGAAAAGAGATGTTTCAGCGCCGGACGTCCGCCTTGGCGGACTTCATTGGAGACCAGGTCTGCCCTATTTGCATCTCTATGTTGACTTTTGATTGGAATAAACATCTTACCTAATCTAAAGAAATTGTTTCGTAATAATGTTGCTAAGAATAATGTCTCGTGGTGTTTATTTTTATGTAGAGTCGTCTTCAAACACTAGAGGTAGAGTCGTATGTGTAATAATGTAATGAACATGTTAATCAGTTAAAGAGATCAATCAAGGCTATACATAAGGTGGTTGGAAATGAAATGCATTGTATGCAGGAAAACTTAGCTATCACATAAAACATGTGATGAATTTGCGTAAAGGTCTAATTACAACAATTGAGAGAAAAAAACAAAGTTGATATGACAAACAGACAGGTTTTATTATCTGAATCTTGTAATAGGAGCGTGATGTTTACATCAGTGCCTATACTATTGGAAGAGAGTGTTGTTTTGAGACTGACATTTACAATACTTGTGGGTGGGCTTGCTGCAGATTATGGCATACCTTCTGATATCATCAGCATCTTCGGCGATTCCGTTAACAAATAGAATGAGGGAGTCACAAGACAACATGTTTACAGACGCCTCGGCATCTGCCATTAGCATGGCTTTTCTCGCTTTCGTTACCCTTGCACTCTTGGCTGTCATTTCTGGGCACAAGTTATCTTCTCAGTCTTATATATGATAGAATTGACAGGCTTCACTTCTTTCACTCCAAAATTTTCTTTCTCCTTTCATCTTCTTGTGTATGTATGCATGTAAATTTACTTGGGAAAGCGAGTACTTTAGTGCTCGCATTCGTTCATGTAATTTTTGAATTGGTTTGGCGTGATCCCACGCATTAGGCCATTGTGCATAATCTGATGATATATGTAAGATATGATGTACATCTTATTTTACACATGAATACATACTTTTCTTCTGTTCAATAGCAAAATCTTACCGTTCTTTACCTTATATAATTTTTTTCTGTTCAAAGATGCCTAAAGTTTCAAGAAGTTGTGAGCAAACAAAGTTTCCATAAATACACAGTTTGCTACTTTGCTTCAACCATAAGAATAATAACAATGTTTATCTCCTTACATAAGATGATAACACACAACAACTAAGGGTCTAAGGTATATGTATAATGCTACGTGTTATTTTTCGATTCTGCTTGAGCAAATTTTACATGCACAAAAAGAATGAGGCCAACTGTTGCAGGTTTGGCCTCAAAACAAATAAAGAAATGCAATTGACCCTGTATATAACTAACCCTTATAGAAACTTGTGGAACTATACAAATCTAAGCCTAATTCATCTGTAAGTTCTGTTTCAGATATTCGATTCCAAATGAATGTGTCATTTTCCTCTTCCTCAGCTTTCACAGTTCAGAGTATCCATAACTTCCTGTGTTCTGCAACATTTTGAGAGTATAAGGTGATTGGTTCTCTGATGTTGGCTGCTTCTGAAGGGAGCTTAGGTAGCTCAAGTTGTTAGAATGAGTAGGCAAGGCCAAAGGCCTCACAGCTGTAACTGATACATTGCTGTTGCTGTTAGTATCAGAAACAGGTCTAGTACTGGCGCCATAACCACCGCTGCCGCGCGCCGCAGGAACATCGTGGTTGTGTTTCCCTTCGTAAGTTGTGATCACAGCCCTCATATCCTGAGATGCGCGCTCCACATGTTTCCTAACCGGACAGCCAGTAAAAGTACATTTGTAGTAGCTCCTTGGATTTGGATTTCCCTTCACCACTTTCTGTCCATATTTCCTCCACCTATACCCGTCATCCAGAATATCAATTTCACTTGTGGTCTGCACCACAATTCTAGGTTCTTTCACAATTCTACTCCCGGGAGCTGCATACGTCTCATTTGAGTTTTCTCCCTTCCTGAAATTTGAACATACAATTAGTACCATAACTCGGTGTAGTTATTGCTACACATATAGATATTAGATACAATCATACAAATGGCATCACAATTTTTCTCAGCTTACCATCTTTTGGCCTCGGGCTCATTGTCATCATCAGCTCCATTTGAGTTACTTATTGGAGAATTTTGCTCAAATTCATCCTCTCCTCCCACTGAGGCTGAGTTGGAATCCTCTTGCAGCGTGACAGGTTCAGTTTTTGGATTGTATATTGTCGAGGACTCATTAGAAATCCCATACGTTGTTTGCAGGGATTGTTGAGAGGACGATCGTCTTGTCGATTGTGGCTTGGCATGGTTGTGACTACCCTTGTACACAATCTGAGTAATCTGTCCTTCCAATGATCTCTCCACCTTCTTCTTTGTAGGGCAATTGGGAAATGTACACTTGTAATAGCTCCTTGGATTTTCGCTACCTTTCACTTGCTTCTGTCCATATTTTCTCCAATTGTATCCATCATCTGATTTCTGTTCCCTTACATATTGAGTCGAATGAGTGCTGCAGTGTGTGTATTCAGGTTTTGGAGCAGCATTGAAGCTCTGAACCGGCGCATATTCAGATTTCTCTGCTACAGGTTCTTCTTGCCTTGAGGTTTTGTCGAAACCCCACGATTGCTGCTGTTGACTTTTCAATGATTCATCCTATTAACAAATCAATAATGAACTCTATCAGAATTATTAATCTTCAATAATAGCAGGACCACATCAACTAGACAACTAGAAGGATAAGATCATAAGAAAAATGAGGCACAAAGATAACTTAGAGAAAAGAACTCACCATTGATGAAACCATGCCTGAAGAAGATTGTTGTTGAAGGCTGAACGATGGAGATGATGCTGCAGGTTGGAACGAGAAATCCGTCAACATTTTCTGCTCCTTCTCTGCTCCTTGGCTTTCTTTCGAATTGCTCATCCAGTCAAAAATCTGACTCGAAAAGGCTCCGGTGGTCGGAGATGGAATAGTCTGCAACAGAGAACAAACAATATTAGCAACTCAAACCAAGGCAACACAACCCTAATGAAACAGAGAGAGTTGCAGAACATAAACTTACGTTAGAGTTAGCCAGGAACATGGGGGAGCTGAAAAAATCAGTAGGGCTGAAACCGGGAGTGTTAACCAAGTAAGAAGAAGGGGAAGGAGGAGGAGGAGAGAGAGGGAGAGAAGGCGGCTGGAGTGACTTGAACTTAGGAACTTCGGGTTCCGTTGAACGGTCGGAGAGTCCCCAGCTCCAGCTTCCGGTTCGGTCCTGGTCAAAGTTGTTCATGTTGCTTGTGAGGAGATGAGTGAAGGAAGAAGTCATGGTGTTCTTCTCTGGTTTCGGAGTTGGGTTTTTATGGAGATTAAGAATGACTACGAGTATTTAAAGGTGTTGAACAAAACTCAACAAAGTGACGTAGTAGAGATCGCAATAGAGAGAGCGATGTGTCTTCAAGCTATTTCGAAGAAGGTGGAGAAAAGTTTGACCGTGGAAAAATGTTCTCGGTCAAAGTTGCGGGTTTGAATGGACTGGACACGTAGGCTTGGACCGGCGGCTGGGGAAGAAGAAAAAGAAGAAGAAGATGATGAAGAAGATCTGTGCTGCTGTGAAGTGGCACCGAGGCATTTGGCTCTGTTTTTCTCCTCACTCTCTCTTTTGTAATTGCAAATTTCAGAAAGATTTGCCAATTTTTGGTGTAATTTTTTGTTGTTAATACGAGTGATTTGTCTTTTCATTCTTTATTTTTTCCTCAATATTTATGAATTACGACATTAGTTTGTCAATTATTATGTTCTTCTCGAGATTTGGTAACTTGTTGCTTTTAAAGTATAATTTGGTACGAAAAAAAACCTTTTTTTTCACTCATGAATGTCTCTATTAAGTATTAACGACCGAACCATAGAACGGATCTTGGTGTGAATGTGTGAAGTAGTATAGTCGCCACAGTTCCTTGTAATTATTTCTCATAGATGTTACTTATGCTCAAATCTTAAAAGAATGTGGGTCTTTTAAGAATCTTGGACTAAGTTTTGTATTTTTTTTAATCTTTTCTTGGATAGCACTGGATGGTGTATGTGAGATTCTAGACACACGTTCCTTATACTAAATTTTATACGAGTATAAATGGAAAGCCTTTTGGTAGACTTGTCATTGTGAATTTGTTATAACCCAATCAGGCAATGAGTTATAAAAAATTGGAGTGATCTTAGAGAACATTATAATAGTAATTAAAGTTCTTTGCAGTTTGCTTGGATGAGGGGTGACTGGTGGCGTGATGGATGTAAACAAATTCTTAGTATTGTGTTTTTGGCGAACAGACCAACAAATGGTATCAAACAGAAGAGAAGAGTGCAAACCAAAATCAGCAACTCAAGCAGAACTACTCACATTGCCTTCAATCTAAACAAACATAACATTAGCCAAGACTTAAACCCATACCGCCATATATACAACAACAAGGAACATGCACATAACAATCGGCAAAGATTTAGGCTCATTGCTCGAACCAGGAGAGCCTAAAACCGATCGAGCCTAGAAAAGATGTCGTAGCAGCATAGCGATTGTTAGGACAACTTTTCAGAAACACCATCGAAGTGATCGAAGCTTATACATGTTCATGAACTATTTTAAACTTTTAAAGGTTGCAGTAGGAAGAAACCAACGATGTTACTGACAAATCACAAATGTAAGTAAATATGAGCTGACCTGTTATAAATCTGCCATTAATGTTGGCAATATTGTCTTCGACGCCCTAATGACGAACAGTGTTCAATGGTTTGATGAACAGATGAAGTCAAAAGAGTACGTCATAAATTTGTGACTTTCGTTTGTAGATAAATAATTTTCAGTAATTAAGTTTTGTAGGATATCAGTTGGTTTTAATGCAACTTAGGTTCTATGGTGTAGTGGTTAGCACTCTGGACTTTGAATCCAGCGACCTGGGTTCGACTCCCGGTAGGACCTTTTATTAATTTTGTTTGAAACAACACGTAACAAAACCCTCTTCAGCAAGCAGAATTCCCAGCACCATTTCTCTATTTTACAACTTACTTTTCTCCTACAAACTCCATTTTACGATCAGTCGATGGCAAAGCAGGAGTTGTGCAGTGAACAGCATCATAGCTTATGTTAAAAGTTAGTCTTGTTGAGTAGCTTGTTGGTTGTGGAACTGTTGAAGTTTGTTAAAGCGGTGTTCGGCTCTTGCCTCAGACAGGTTCTCAGTTTGTTATGCACCACTGAAACATGGCGAATTAGCTTACTCATTAGGAGCCCTTAACCTAGTAAACATGAACGCACAACACAACTTTCACCAAATCCATTCACCAAAAACGATCTCTTATACATGTTTTGAGGTTCTGATGGAAGAGAACATAAAACTATAGCCCTAAACAAGAAGCCGAAAGATACCAACTCATACGTAGTATTATCATTATATGTAGGCCGCATCTTTCAGGTAAAGCAAAGAGCTGGATCTCATTGAGGAGCTTAAAACAGTGTTTGCATCTCACCCAACCTGAAGGATGTGGAACAAACTCACGGTATGGCATCTTCCAACTGTAATTTCCAACACTGAGGATCGAGTTCAGCCTGTGGATTATACAAAATAATGTCAACACAATTTATAATTATGATTTCTACATAAGCTGGAATTTATAGTCTGAGTCGATATGCTAGCATTTATGTCGGTAATACGGGATAGAGAGAACATAACTAAATGCAGAAAGGAATGAATGCACTATCCTTCTAGTTACTTAAATCGTTTGTGATATGAAATTAGACCAACTACATTCATTAATTTAAAATGTTCTGCAGTTCAGGCTTACCCGGAAAAATTTGTCTCTCCACTGAATCACACAACCACGTGCTTGTAAATGTTCGACAAGACCTTGAGGAAGCAATGACTTGAAGGTTGTCTGGAGCTTCACTTTTGTTAGCCCTCTGCATGCCAAAAAGGCGGCTGCAAGCCCACTAGCAGTCAAACCCTTCAAGTGTAAGACGTTTAACCTCTGCAGGCAGCTGATGCTGGCAAGTGATAACAGCCCCACATCCGTAACAGAAGTATATGACAAATTAATCTGCAAAAAATGGATGAAAGAACTGATAAAATAAAAGACTTCTCTAAGTAACTGCTAGGCTCCCAGGAAAGCAGAAGTACCTGTCTAAGTTTCTGAGAGAAGTGAGCAAGAGAAATCATCCCAACATCATCAATATTGATACACTTCTTTATGTCCACCTTGACCAGTTGCTTGCATCCCACAGCAATTGCAGCTAGACCCAAAGATGTGATAAGAGGACATCCTCGACTTTCTACTGTGTTCAACCTTGAGCATTTCGATAAGGAGATTAGTGAACTGTCTGTAATATCTTTACAGTAGGCTATATTAATCATCTCAAGTCCAGGACAACCATGAGTAATAGCTGCAATGCCAGAATCTGAAATTCCCATGCACCTGAAGAAAATAACCAGAACAGTTATTACAAAATCACAACAGCTTGTAATGACATTGGGATTTGTTTTTATTGAACTACTATGTACACTTTTCGAACAGAGCACTTTAAGATTACTCATGTTAAAATAGAGTTGCATTTTACTTCATCTATTTCATTAAATGCTGTAATCTACAATATAAATAAGTGTTAAAAGCATTCAGCATTATAAGCTGTAATATACTGTTTCTCTCAATCTAGAAGACAAAAGAAACAAAATGATTAAGAGAAAAGCTCATGTATTAAGAACTACAAACCTGTACAGATCAAGCCCTACAAGTTTCGAGCAGCACATGCCAACATGAGCAACTCCCTCGTCAGTTATGTTTAGGCAAATTCCTAGTTTCAAGCTGGAGAGTTCTGAACATCTGGAGATCGACATCAAACCTGCACATATTGGAGACATATGAGTACGTGATTCATATAAGTATGTAAATCAAAGTAAATAATAATTAGATTGAAGTTGAGTGGGGAAATTACCTTCATCATCAATTTCATTATCGGTTATGTCAATCTCTTCAAGAAAACGGCATCTCTGCCCTATGAGGACAAATGCCTCTTTCGGAACCAGGGTGCACGACTCCATCCTAAGAGAAGTGAGTGCCGTGCACGATACTGTCATATGTTCTATGGAAGCATAAGTTATCTTTCTGCAACATGTTATGTCCAACTTCCGCAGATCTTTGTGTTTTGTCAAAAGTGAGGAGAGCCCCTCATCTGTTACCCCAGGACATTTACTCAAGCTCAGCTCCCTTAACGACATACACCAGTTTCCAATCGCTTGGAGTCCAGCATAAGTAACTGAGCAACCATCTAATTTGATTGATTTCAACATTGTAAGCCTTTTCAAACTATCAGCAAGAGCAGCAGTCACCTGAACACAAACACCAGCAGAGTACACATCACGAGTTCATACTCAAACTATAACCGGTAATAAAACAACACACAGAAATCTAACACTTACAGGAGAACCGTGGGACAATACGAGTTGCTCTAAAACTCCGCCACTAGTTAGGGAAGCCAAGCCATTATGACCAATGTTCTGACAACTTGATATGTCAAGCTTCTGTCAAGAATAAACACAAATCCAACAGTCATACAAAAGCATATAACAATCTTTTCACAAGTACACTAATAAGCAAGCAAAAATCTCAAAGCAGATAATTTTTTGGGCACAGGGCTAAGATCGTCTTATACAACCTAGCATCAAATCTATTTTTTCCCAACCTTTTACTAATTTTTCTGGGATAATTGGAAGGATAATCAAAAGTTAAAGGTGTTAAACTTTTGAGGAGCACACATGGAATCCACAACCTAATTATACCAAACTCTAAATTATTAATCAAAGATGCCTAACACAAGAGGGCATAAGAAATACTGAACCAGCTAAGCATAGATACCTTAAGCGACTTGCAGCCATGTCTGAAGGCTGCAAGGCTGTCATCGTCGATGCCAAAGCATCCTTCTAGAACCAAATCCTCAAGATACGATAACTCAAAGATCGACGGCAAACACTTATCCGTGATCTGCAACACCATAACCAAAACAACATCATTACAACTCGGAAACCAAAAACAGAGATTCAGATGATTTATATTAACCAAAGGTTAAATCAAATAAAAATTACCGGCAAGTAAGACAGATCCAAACTACGAAGATCCTTACACTTGAGAGCAAGCAACTCAACTCCCAAGTCACCAACACCAAGACACCATTTTAAGCTGACAAGCTTGAGCTTTCTACAGCCTACTGCTATGCATCCCACACCCATGTCTGTAATCTGCTTGCACCTTCCTAACTTGAGCTTCTCCAAGTTCTTGGCTTGAGCCAGAGCCGCAGCAGCCGAGTCTTTGAGTTCGGTCGCATTGGATATGTCAATCTCGATCAGATGTTTGCAGTTCAAAGACAAGCTGAGAAGCCCTGTTCCGGAGAAGTAGTTGGACTCGGAAAGATCGATGCTTTGGAGGGTGGAGTTGCACGCACTGGAGATTGTGACGAGGTTGGCATCGGTGACACGTGGGCAGAGAGTGAGATCGAGGCGCGTGAGAGAAGGGTAGCGAGCGAGGATGGTGGGGAGGTGGTCGGAGCGGAGAGGGGTGAGGGTGCGGCGGTGTTTGGATTCTAGGGAGTAGAAGGACTTGGAGACAAGAGAGAAGGACTTTCTGTCAGTTGGGCTTGAGTTGAGGAAGTCGAGGATTATGAAGATGATTTCGTCTGAGAGGAAATGGAACAAGTTTGTGTCGGGAATGGTCTTTTGGGTCTTCATGGGTTGATGAAGGGGAGGAGGGAGTTTAAGCTCTGGTGTTGCCATTTTCTTTGTGGATTGATTGTTGGGATTGTGGTATGAGGAAAATGAGAGTTTGGACTTTGGAGAGGTATTTGTTTAAATATGGGAGAATGGGTTTTATGAGGATTTGAGGTAACCGTGTGTAGGAAATTCTGGTTTTCTGTTTGTGTAGGTTGGGTACAGCTGAGGAGGGAGTGAAGATGAAGGGCAGAAGGAGGACTAAAGTACTGTTTTGCCCTTGCGGGAGTGACAGATGGAGGAGAACTAAAGGCCTATTTCTTGTTTGTTTCGCTTTGAATGGACGATTTTACCCTTCCTTTGCGACCAAACAAAACTGTGCTAATTGCTAAAATTTGCCATTCCAATCATAATTTATAATAATTGACAATCGGTATACTTTGTACTAAGCAACACCGAGAAACTTACACGTCTAAGTGTTTGTACTAATTGAAACTATGCTAAAGAAGAAGTCCAGTTTGGTTATAGTGGGCACATGAATAAATCGTAAACCTTGGCGTTTATTCTGATTTTCTCAGGTTACATGATTAAATTGTTACATGCTTTGGTGTTTATTCTAATTTTCTCGGGTTATGTTACATACTCCACATTGGTCATCCTAAAGTATTACTTTGCTTTCGAACCATAAATCAAATAAATTCACATTGTTAGTTTGATGACTCGACAACTTTGGTCCATGTCTTTAGTTTTTCTTCTTATATGGAAAACTTGCGTATATCTTAGTATGTAAGTGCGCATCTGAATTCTATTCTCATTTACCTACTTTTTACAATGTAAATAAAAATTGTTTTCATATTTTATTGCATCAAATAAATTGACGGATGATCATGAGACTACTAACTTTTATCATAACTGTTCATTTGTTTAATGCAATCAACTAGATAAACGATTTTTATCTACATTAATCTTTTACAGAAATGATATGTATTAATAAACTAAAATTTTAACGGTTAAAATCATGTTTTTTGTATTTCTAAAATTTGCATACATAGATTACACACAAATTTTTTTCTTTTCTAAAAAGGAACAATGTAGCCTTTGTGAGAATACCAAAGTTGCCTGAAAAAATATAAGGGTAGTGAAGTCATTTAGGCAGTGAAAAGAAGGCTCCGTACGGGAAGGACGGAGAGTAAACACGGAAAGCAAATAGGGGCAGTATAGGAAGAAGGAGAGTCGTTTTCTTATCGTGAAAGCAGCAGCAGCTTATCTGGTGGAGGACATATGTGAGGAAGGACAGATCCAACTGCTGACAGTACGTACAACCTGACAAAACAGCCCACAAATTCATTTTCTTTTTAATTTAGATATATAAAATAAAATAAAAGGAACGAAAATGGATATAAGATATGATATATATAATAACAGTATATATTGCCGTACTTATATAGATGCTTTGTGGTAGTACACCTTACTCAGATAAGAACGGTTCCGAGTCAATCACATTTTGTAGGTGACGACTCATGCAGGCCCTATCTACCCAACTCGTCTCTTCTTCTCACATTGCCCCTTCTTGTTTCTCCATATTACTTCTCTTCTAGTTTCTATGCCATTCTTCGATCTGCAGATTTGGCAATGCAATCTTGCTCAATCTTATAATTCTTGTGGAGGCCAGAGAAGCAGGAACATGCATGGAACATGATCTGGAGAAAGGCAGATGGGTAGCTCGTTGTGAATAAATAAATTGGTATGGAATGTGTTGCATGATTCATACCAACAGCTACCTAGCTAGGTCGTTTTCTAGTTGGGGTTAGGTTTGTGTGGTCTTTCAAATTTTTGATTCAGGAAGCTACGTTTTCATGACTGAGTGACCTAAACACTATTATATAGGGGACAATCTTATTGTGTTTCATTTTAGTTGTTTGTCGTGAAATTGAAAATAGAATCCCGGTAAGTGTTTTGCTATCAAATGAAATGTTGGACAAAAATTATCTCTAGCTTGTTTAGTTAAAACTAGATATCGAGTAATGTTCATCGATTTTCTATGTGACTAATAATATCTAATACAAGAAAGAAAAAATGAGTAGACAATGTGGTGTTAGACGAAACATTCTAACTCTACTACTATATAGCAGTATAACTGGAAGTCCTCTTTGATGTCAACAAATTTACCAATTTTTTAAAATTCTGAAAAATCTCATTTGTTATGAATAAATTAGTCTATCTAACAATATGTTAGAAGAATAATATGATAAAATAAACACAAAATAAAAAAATAAAAAATATATATATGAGATTGTAGTTGAGAAAAATAAGAAAATGATAATAAGTTTCATCCCAAAATTAATGGTATAAAGCTAATTTATCTTAAAATGTGGTATTATACTGTTAGAACCATCCCTCCCCAGTACAAGCCTTATGGTCTCATTTTCTTCATCACAGTTTAGACTTTAGAGCCATCGAAGTGTAACAAGGAGGTACATTCTTCGTACACGATATACTTATGATAAGTGACTAAAGTATTGCTTGGTGGACAGGTCTTATACCAATTAATTTTAATTTCCAACCAGAAGTTTACTCATTAAATCATTGTAGTTGTCATCTAGATATGCGTCCCATTCACAGCGAACGCATTACATATATAATTATCAGTCCCATCTACCAAACTATTCAACAAGTAAACTAAACCCAAGAAATGGCAACCGCTCATTTTCGTGAAATTTAGTATTTAGCTGCATGCAGTGGGGGTCAAATGAAATTCGATATTGAATATGAAATTAAAACGTACAATTTGATTAGGTATTGCGTACCATATGAGCTGTGACCATGACATGCATTACTGGTATTCCCAATTAATTAAACGTACTACATTAGTTTAAGACAATATTAATCGTACGGCAGCAGCTAGCAAGGTACCTTCACCACCTCTCCCTATCAGTGATTGAATCAAGATTCAGGAGAGTCGAAATCCCTGTAGCTAATTAAATCAAACTAAGTTTAAGAAAAAAAAAACAAAAATCAGCATATTGATCAATCTGAATGATCGATCGATGATGAACATAATTAAGAAGACAAAATCTTGATGCAATTGGAAATTACCATTACCGCGGAACAAATGAATCGATTATCAGGTATGTTGAGATTCAACTGGAAAGAAACCAAACTTACGAAGAACCAAATAAAAAAAACTACGTACATACGATTCATCTGTCTTCTTAGGCAGAATATGGTTAGCTACGATGAATTGGAACTCAATAATTGAAGTAAACTTGATGAGATCAGTGAGGGGTTGATGAGTATTACATTACAACAAGTGTAGTCGAGTTCGTGAACATAAGCCCCCCACCACGTGATCTAATGTCTGGGCGGTATTGCTTTTTGTGGTTAGCAATCCTTAATTTTCGTCTTCGGACAGAAGCCATCAGTGGCTACGTACACTACTTGGTAGACAACTGAAATATCTCTCATTTCTTAGTCTCGAGTCTTGAGTCTTGACTACTTCCGGCACGGCGCGTAAGGGAACAGAAAATGAAAGGAAAGACGTACGATCACTCTTAAGTAGTCTCGTATTCCAAATAATCGACCAAGGAATGAAGAGGTCCGTGTTGATAGATCCCGTTTTGGCTTTCATTCGGCAGATGATTCTGCAGCTTGCAGCAGCGCTGCCATAGCAACTTGGAATAATAATTTGTCTAATAATTGTCTAAATCAACAGTACGTAAGTTTTAATGAGATTGCTTAATTAATAATTAGTCATCGATCACTGTGTGTTGTGGATCCTAACTCCTTACGAATGAGGTTAACTTATTATAAGTGCGTCGAGCAATGATCAACACAAAGACTTGGATGCCAAAAGAAGGAAAAAATTTACTAATTAATTGTACGGTATATGAGTTTGTTTTTCAATCAGTGTACGTTAGTCATATATATATATATATATACACATGTGAAAGATTGAAAAGTTCAATTATATATGTTTATTTCATATGTTTAGTCGTCGAAAACGTAGCATGTCATCATCCTCTTCTTTGAAGTCGTTGAATTCAAGTCATTAAACACAATACCTTCGAGTAATTGAAAGTTAAGTCGTCAGCCATAAATTGTACGGTTCATCATTGCCTGCATTTTTTTATCCTTAATTCCTTACTTTTGACTTTCTCTTAAATCAAACGTCGATGTTAAAAGTTTACTGATCTTTATATATATGTTTAGCTAATTATAATCAAGCAACGACTTCTGTTCATGTTTATGACTTGAGTCCCGAAACAAAGAAGAAACAGAAATCCATTGTACGGCAACGAGGGGCTTCCTTATATTAGTCGATAGGTTGAAAATTATGAACACATATCTTAGTCATTGAAAATGCTTTGATCTGTGCCTTCTGGAGAAAAGTCGCAGTATCAATCGTAAGGTTTAAAATCATTGTCGAAAAAAATTGTAACGTTTACAATTGCCTGCATTCATTTCCAAGTTTTGACCAATACAATCTTCTGGAAAATTTTGCCGAGTTTATATAGCACAGATTCAACATCCAAAACATGACCAAATTGCTGGTAGTTAGAATTGTATTGACTTTATTTCTTGTCACCTTACACAATACACATTGATCCATTCACATATTTTTCTTAAACGGACATTCACTACAAAAGTCATAGGTAAAAGCCACAAATGCAAGTCACAAAAGTATGGATTTGTGACCTTTATTAGTGGTGTAGCCATTGTGACAAGATCTCACATTTGCATTCAAATGTGGCAATTAAATTAATAATTTAATTGTCACATTTGCATCAAAATTGTGGTATTTTTTTACAATGGCCACATGGGTAACACCTATAGCCACATTTAAATGTGCTTATTGAACTAACTTTTTTTGTAGTGATTTGAGCGTTCAATCGCATGTGACGATGGATGTAGTTACTTTGTGTCAACTATTCTCCAAAGCCTAATTAAATGTATCTTACTGCAATTATTAATCAAATTTGAAATACGTATGAAACATAGAAGCCTGATGATGGCCCAACTTAGAAGTTTCATAATTTGCATCAAATATGAACAAGACTGCAGATTGTGAATTTTCAAACGAGAAGGGAAATGGATGCCCAACTATTATGGATTTTCAGATTGTGAACAGGTGAAGCATTTCAGGAAGGAGGGTAGTTTCTCAAAGTGAAGGAGGTGCTTTCGGACACGGTAAAGGTGCAGGGTGTAGAGTAATGCAGCCAATGTTACCGCAGCAAAAGAGACCAAAATTAACTTCCAGAATTCCTGTATATTGGTTGGTAACAATGCAAACAGCATTATAAGTTTAACAGAAACTTTACGAGAACTGATCACAAATGTAACCGAATTACGCACTTGCACCAATATGCTCATGACAATGCAAATCAAATAGACCAATTTAAATTAGAAGAATTTGAGTAATTGACCAAGCTAGGTTCTGTCATAAATAAGGCACTTGGTTTATGGGAAAGGGTCTGAAGTTTTCCCTTAACCTATGGTTGATAAATACTCTAGTGATAATGATCAAACCTACTTGTAAGTTTCACTAAAAATGAAACGGGTATAGGAGTGCTAATTAATCTGGTAAACATGATTACCTGTGGATTCGATATGATTATTCCCATGACATAGCCCATCAATTCCATGCTGGACTGAAGGGAGTTTTGAACTCCTCCCACTACACAACGATCTGATTCAGGAACTTGATCCTGTCCAAAATGAGAATAGGAAAACGAAGTCATTGAAGTAGCAAGAAAAATAGTAAAGATATGGGAGATACATTACCCTCCTTTGTTACCTGCATTTGTTGGATGACAGCCAAATCAAACATCCACAATCCAAGCCTAGAAGTAGCCACTCCTGCCATTAGCATATATGCTGACCAAAGGCTCTTATGGATCCAGATTGAAGCGACACATAATAAAAGGAAGGTCCACTACATTGAAAAAAAAAAAGCACCAGAAATATGATGTTCAATTAGTAAGTAACATCCTGGTACGTGGAAGTCCAACAAATAGAATGACTTAAAATAATTAGCGTTTGAGAGTATCACTTTGAAGGTTGCTTACCTGAGACCAGATAGACCAGAGTCCAGTTCTAAGTGTTGAGATATGAGGTTGCAAGATGGGATAAACAATTGTTGCAGTAATTCCAATTGCAGCGCTTATTCCACGAGCTATCCCAATGGTGTATGCAGGTATGCCTTCCCATTCCAAGGTAGCTGTCATCAATGTTCCAAAGCTAGAGTAACAAAATTCATTAAAATCCTTAGAATACAAAGCCAAATCCACTAGGGGGATGTTGAATATCATGTAGAACCAAGAAAAGGTAGCAATGATTCTTGATACGTGAAAAGTTTTCTCGCTAGACAGTTTGTCTAGTATGTTACCAGACTCAAATACAGATTCTGGTTATGTAAAAGCATGTGTATATATGCCATATGAAACATAACATAATAATGTTGGTTTACCTGAGTACAGTGAAAAATAACAAAGCCAGAGATACTCCGGGCAGTACAACATCTTGCTGCAAATACACAATCCAAGCACTAACACAAGGTAACCTTGATACAATTTTATTAACTCTGGCAATCCAGCTTTCCTCAGCGAATCCCGAAACATTTTCATTTTTAGAAAGCAAGCTACTCGTCTCTTGAGAAGTAGATGCGCTAGAGCGTTCAAGATCACTCTGAGAAGGTCTTGTTATCTTCCTTTGGTTGCTTTCGCCTAAAGCTGGAATCCCATTATACACAGAAATGAATAGCCAGTATTCCAGCCAAACAGATATAGTATTCCAGAGTGCTAAAGTTAAAGCAGAAGCTTGTAGTGATACAAAGCTGATGATGAATCCGGTTACCACAGGAGCACATAGCTTTGAGAAAAGATCAATACGCCTAATGACGGAATTCATGTTTGTTAGTAGCTCTGGAGGATGCCCCTCTGACATCACCACAATCCTACACCAAGAATATGTATTTCAGTTATTCTGTATTACACATACTACTTCATACTATGGCAATTCAAGAGGTAATGTGTACTTTTACTGAAGTCAGACATTACCAGTCTCTTTCGACTAAGATGGTACCAGCCAAAGTGGATAGAACTCCAAGAGCTCCAGAGATGTTGGTTAAAATGATAAGTAATACAAATGCACTGAAATTTGTGAATTTAAGATCAGGGTATATCAGTAGCGCCATCACGGTGCCTCCAGCAATCATAAAGGAGAGATTTTGTGTTACTAACCAAAGTCGAAGAATCTGTCCATATATAGAGTTGGGAAAAATACTCAGATGTTAACATGATGCACAAAAAAATCTCTGGTCCTCACAGCTGCATTTCCTTATAAATTTTTACTTCCAGAAACCTACCTGCACATATGTAAACCTATCCACCCACTGTCCAACCAAAGGTCCAAAAAGCGCAGTAGACGCTGATTCCACGACACCATATGCAGCAGCAAAAAGCAGAGAGTCTGGCCATACATGTATCATGTATAAACCAACAGAGAATTCCCACATTCTGCAAAACAATCAGGGAAGGTTGGATATAAATCTGGAAAACAAGAAGCCCCGCCCCTATTGAAAATTATCTTTAGCATCTAAAAATTTCTATTCACTTTTGACAAAAAGAGGGAACACTTAAACATAATAAAGATCTAATTTTAAGTTCCTTCAACATAGGACTAGGCTCATTTTACTAGCCTAATAGGTTGATCAGTAGCAAACTTATTCATGCCTTTAGAGCATCTATAGCAGATGAATAATGATCATCAAGTCAACATTTCAAATAATAGAAATCATTTTGACATGAAGGGGGGCACAAAAACAGATGGATTTAAGTTTCTCAAATAGATGATTAAGCTTGTGCAACTAGCCTAGCTACTAGCTTGATTTGCCGGAAACTTGATGCTACCCCCACAGCACAGTATCTGCCTATATAAGTAGAAGAAGGAAAGGGATCACAAATTCTTTTTACTAAAAACCTAATCACTCAATTCCGCAACACAGTATAATTTAACATGTTCAGAATCTTCAGTTTAGTATGATCTAGTAGTAGTTGTTTGGTTAATTTCAGTAGCTCTTTCAGCAAACTTTTATTTTAATACTAAAAGAGTGAAAATTGATTTCAAGATTAACAGACTAATGTCTTGATGGAAGTCCAATGTATAGGTGGGGACAGGGCCTCTACCAAAAGATATCTAAAGAACAATGAGACAAAAGAGAAAGAAATCAAGTCGAACCTGGCACCCCATCTGGCCAAAAAGTGGCCTATGTAAAGATATCTGATCAGAATTGAAGGAAGAGGATCATATTGAGAATGATCAGGAGGGTGTTCTTGTGCATGGGCCAGAAGGGGTTCTTCCCTCTCCTGCTTCATTTTTTCAGCTTCTAACTCCTCTGTGCCTGAACCTTGTAGAGGTTGTTATTGAGGACCATCAATAACAGAGAGCACCCTTATTAGCTTGATGACGATGACAAATATGACATCGTTATCGAATATATGAAGACAGCGCCATCGATTCATCATCATCTAGATAATAGGTGCAATTAGAGCGAGTAAAATACTGTTTGTTACGAGGTGCGTGATTGAATACTGCAGATAAGAGAAATATAACAAAGATCTTGCTGGTCGACTTTGTTGTTATTTGGGGAGAATCCATGTTAGTTTTTCATTGATTTGGATCTATTCAGAACGGATTGATTAGAAAACTGGGTGTCCATCATCCTCTGCGGCTCACACGAGAGGAAAACCGTAAGCTAGCTACACTTCATATGTGGCCACGTCGATCATATTCGAGAATCAACATAGAGATTGTATAAAGTAGAAACAAGGGTAAATTCATTCAATGTTATATGAGGTATGACCTTATGACCAATTGGACACTTTGGTATCCAATGTTTCAAAGATGACAGTTTGGTATTTGAAGTTAGATTTTATATGACATTTTGATACTTATATTTTCTAATGGAAATAGACATATAAGTATATATTTATAAAAATACAATAAAAATATGAGTTTTATGTGTTCATCATTTTTAAATCTTAATCATTTTATGCATTTAAGTTAATGTTTTTGGGTCACTTTGACAACATAAGTCAGTTTTATGTTTATGAAATTTAATCGTCTCACAAAACTATTTCGTGAGACTATATCTAATTAATTAAAAACATTATCGTGAGTATTTGAATAAAAAATTCTAGATTTTCTAAATAAAAATCTACTTTCTCACTTTCAATTAAAACTTAAAATTAATATATATTTATTTTCTAGCAAATGATACAAAAATGATGAATACCATGGTGATAGAAATTAGTCTTGAACCCATAAAATTATATTTTTATTTTTATTTTGATAAATAATATGTAAATGTTAATTTTACACTATATATTTAATAAAGAAATCAACATAAGTATCAAGCTGTCCCATAAAATCTAACTTCAGGTACCAATGTGTCTTTTTTGAAATATTAGGTACTTAAGTGTCCAATTAACCATACCTCAGGTACCATAGAAACAATGTCATTTACATATGCAAGCAGAGGACAAATACGAGATTTCAAAACCAAAACGCCATATTACTTGAACAATTGGATGGGAATACAAACAAAAATTAGACGATCTGAACACAAAATAACTAAATTTCGTGTTAGATGAGTGATCAAAGATATAGTTTGGGGACACTGAAGTTGCAGATCAACACTAATATACGGCAGCATTTTTTTTTAACAAAGAATACAGCATATGTCTATGCCTTGGCTGACAAGTTGCGTACAAACATAACGTATCTCGATATTTTGAAGCTTGAGAATGCATCCGAGGGTTCTTTTTCACATTTGGTAATTGTTTACAGCTGATATGGGGAATGGGAGGCTTATTGTTTACAAGTTTAGTTGTTTGGGGTTCAATAGTCAAAATTGTACGCAATGCATATACATATAATAACTCGTTGTGATGATATAGATACGATAATGATACGATAAGAATAAGTACTCGGATTGATCAATATGCTATAGAAAACTAAAATGAAGTGAGCTTGGATATATCACGATTATGAGAAAGTACTTTGATTGATCAAATACGCTCTAATAACTCAAAATGAATTGCAATGGAATGATGAGATAATATCATCTCCAACCCAAAAGACTATTTGTAGTTCCTGAGCTACACTGTGACACATTAAATCGGTACTATTAATTAATTTGACATCAACCACTTTCAACTCACAATGTAGCCATTTAATATTTTTTAATGTGTTATGTACCTTTTAATTTTAATACTATCATTTAATTACAACTTTACTTTTATAAATTTAATAAATATATTATGAAAAATTAAAACTTTAAAATTTTATTTCATAATATAAAAATTACATGAAATTTAACTAATTAAAATAATTATTATCTTATATTGAATGATTACCTTTTATCTTATTTTATAAAAATTAAAATTACATGACAACTTAACTAATTTAAATTTCATAAATTATATTTCATGGTTAAAAAATATCAGTACTCATGATTATTTGGTGTATTAGTCGATATATCCGAATAATAGTTATTTACATATATTTTTCATTATATTTATTTTAGAAAGTAAAGTTGGAAATTATTCATTCTATTTTACATGATTATTATTTGTTGCTTTTATTTGTAAAATATAAGTTTAATTCGAGTTTTTGTAATATATTATTTCAACAAAGAAAAATACAGTTTTTTTGTTCAAATAATAAAATATACTTATTCACTAAAAAATGTTGTTATGTATTTATGAAATTATTCACCAAAACAACAATAAAAATAGATATTGAGACGGGACCCATGATATTTTATTGTGTCACAAAAGTGTGTCAAAAGTAGTCCGTAAATGTTATTTTTATATATTTTCAGGCTACTTATGGCACATTAGCACATGAAACGAAGTGGGTCAAAATTCTCTAATTGTGGTACAATAGCCCATAAGTTGGAGATCAAACAGCTTAAAAGGTCAAATATGCACGCTAGCTAGCTCATATTTGGAAAGGGACAAAGTCGATCTTAATATAATTAAGAAAACGTTTATATTAACTTGATGTTATATTAAATGATTTGTCTTCTTAACAATCAATACTTAAGTTATTTAATAGGGTTTACCTAAACCTTTTGTAGTTTTGCGAGTAATTAGATTATTAGAGGGGACAAGTTTTTTTTTTTGCAGTGAATAGAGTAATAATAGGTTTTTTGTCTGCATATGCAGTCATGCTAGGTAAATTACAATTTACCAAGTAGCAAGAGCTGCAGCTGGCCACTGTAGCCTGTACTTAGAGGGAAGTCCCATGCTTAATTATTTTGTTTTGGCAATAAGAAGGATATAAATTTAAATTTGTAAGCAAATCTTTAATCTGGATCGGGAGTACATGCCTGCTGCCGTTTTAAAAGAATTTAAAGATGAAAAAAAATAGAATAATACTCTATTTTTTAAACAAGCTTTGAAAAGAAACTCACACATATTTTTCGGAGCATTCCAGAATGCACCGAATCTCCAAGAGCCGAAGGTTCGAATTCCCGTACTTATCTTTGCAAGCTTGCACTCTCACCAACGTTCCAAATAGACGGTGGTTCTGAAATCTCACACTTTGTTATGTTTTATTCTGGTCTTTGAGGTTTCTTCTGCTTGGAGGTGGTCATGGCAAATTGGCGATGACGAGATGGAAGATAGGCGACGAGATCTGGATTTAGAATTTGGGTAAGAGAGATGAGATTGGGTTTGTTGTTTAGTGAAGTGTTTGAAAAACCATTCTGATGGGCTCAGCGATGGAGCCACTGGCAGAGGAGGAGAAGTAGGTTTGTACACCATTGGTTGATTGAAATATGAATTGTGTGATTCTATGTACCATATGAAGGAGATGAATATAAATTACGTCGAGTTCCCGAACTCATGATGAGGAGGAGTTTGTATTGAAGGTTGTGTCTTTACCTTTTAGTTTCTATAAATCATTGGCTTAAAAAATCCAGATTACGATGGTCTTGAGGTTGGAGAAGAAGCAGCAGATATCGAGTTATAATTGTTAATATGGCAGATGTAGGTATCTATTCAATTGAGTTACTTTTTTGTTTTCTTTTGAAATTAACTCTGCAATTATAAAGCTGAGTAACTTAAGTCCTAAAATGTGGCGAGAAAAAATTTAGAAAAAAAAAAAATTAAGGCCGACCTTTATTTACACCTAATATTTGTATTAGTATTTTATTTATTTTTTAAATCATATACACAGTAATTTAAAAGCCTAAGTTATTCATATGGTCAATCTGACCATCAGATATGATCAATTCATATTTTTAGGCAACCTATTAAAATTTATTCAATTTGGATCTCGTATAACTATATGAACATCAGGTCAACCGATTAATATGCATTTATCCATTACAATACCACATTGACCGGGCACCTTATAAATAGAACTACGAATTTTGACTACATAAGTTAACTCCCCATAATTACGTGGTCTGAGAGATATAGAGCGTTTGGCCTTCACATCTCGGGAATAGGTCCACTAGTGGTGTTTTCGATTTTTATGATGTGAGAACGGTTAAACAGTGTCTAAATTGGATGAAAATTTTACATAACACCTAAATATATATACTGAAAACATTGAACGGTGCGATTGATGTCTAGACGTTTCCTCTATATATTCAGTTCATAATGTGACACATTTATATAAGACCTTTTATGAATGTTAAAATATTTTAGTACACAATTCGGTGATTTATAGTCTAAATTCCTGATATGATCAATCAGACTGTTAGATGTTTCTGGTCTATATATTTAGGCGTCCTATACAAAATCCATTCCGTTTAGACTTTGTATAACCACCCGCACGTCATATAAACCGAAAACATCACCAAAACGCATAAGCGTGGACTTATTCTTGGGATGCGAAGGCCGAATCTCTTTTATATCTCTCATAGTCTCATACCACTTAATTATGAGGAGTCACGTTGTGCGGTTAAAATCTGTAGTCATATTTACAAGGTGCCCGGTCAATGCGGTTTTGTGATGGATAAACGACTATTATTTTGTTGACCAGATGTTCGGGTTGTCATACAAGTTCCAAACTGAATGAAATTTTGACATGATGCCTAAAAATAATAACTGCTCACATCTGACGGTCTGATTGACCATATTAGTAACTTAGGCTTTGGATCATCGAATTGGCCACTAAAGTATCATAACATTTATATTAGGTTAGATATAAAGGTGTCACATTATGAACCAACTATATGAAGGCGACGTCTAGACATCAATTGGACCTTTAGATGTTTGCGGTATATATATTTAGGCGTCCTGTAAAATTTTCATCTAATTTGGACATCATATGACCATTCGCACGTCGTAAAAACCGAAAAACAATACAAATACGCCCTAAGGGTACACCTATTTCTCATATGTGAAGACTGAAACTCTTTTACATATATTAGACCATGTAATTATCGGGAGTCACTTTGTGCTGTTGAAAATCCATAGTCCTATTTAAGAGTTGGTCATGTCAATGAGGTTTTGAGATGGATAAAAGCATATTATTCGGTTGACTGGATGTTCGGATAGTCATACGAGATCCAAACTTAATGAAATTTTGACAAGATGCCTAAAAATATGAACCGCTCATATTTAACGGTCTGATTGACCATATCAATAACTTAGGCTTTTGATCACCGAATTGTTCACTAAATTATCACAACATTTATATTATGTTAGATATAAATGTGCCACAATATGAACCGACTACATAGAAGCCAATCTAGACATCAATTATATTATTATTTACATATATTTAGGCACACTAAAAATTTCGTTGAATTTGGACACAATTTCACCATCGGCATGTCGTAAATCTAAAACTCCACCAATATGTCCTAACGTGGACTTATTTCCGGGGTGCTAAGGCTGAAACTATTTTACATATCCCAGACCTCGTAATGGAGGTAACTTTTGGGTCGGACATTAAGAGTGGGCCGGTCAATGCGGTTTCGTGATGGATAAATATGTGTTTGGGTTGATCAGATTTTCTGATTATCTAACGGAGTACAAATTGAACAATTTTTTCTAAAATGTCTAAGAATATGTACTGATTACATTAGGTGGTGCCGATTGAACATAATCCGAACTTGGGTTGTCGTTCGATGTAGTGTCCACTAAAGTTTGTACATTAATAAAGCTTTTAATCAAATCTAATAAAATAAAATGTGTCTTCATGACTCAGGAATCTGTGTGGTGGATGAACTTCAGTAGCATAATAATGTGAAAGTTAAATAATTAATCAATTGCATATTATATAGCTAGAATATAGCATAAAATTTGATTATAGATAAACTCTTTATCCGATTGTATAAATTGATTGCATAGTGTTAGCTTTTGAAACATAATTGAATGTAGGCCGTTGAATATATATCACATCAATAAGTCGATTGTATAATTCGATTGTATAGGGTCTTGACACTGTAATCAAACTAATAAGCACGTCCTATATTTGAGCGAGGTTGTTAGTCAAAATCCTATTAGGACTATGACACATAGTCCCAGGGTTTTCTTTTTCTTGAAACGACGTCGCTTGGTGCCTTCTTTAAATAAGCTTCATCATTTAGTCCGCAGATCCGAAAATCCCACAAGTCTGAAGGGTTTTTACCCGGCTCGGCCCACGAGAAATCTCGCCAAAGCCCGCTTATATGGGTAGAGAGCCGGGCTTAGATTAGAGATGTGAAACCTAGCCCAACCCGTGGGCCCGGCCCCCTGAAAGCCCGCAAGGCCCAACCCGTAAAATCCTGCCAAATAATAAAATATTATACATACATATTTTATTAGATTTAGAATAAAACTATCGCATTATGAAGCAACTATATGAAGTAAAGTTTTCGGGATCGACCGACACCAACCGATATGATCGGTATATATATTTAGTGACCCTGTAAAAATTTCATCAAATTCGGATCTCGTTTGACCGTTGGAATTTCCGGTAAACCGAAACAACCCTAATATGTCATAAAGGAAGACCCATTACCAAAATGCGAACGCCGAAAACCGTTTGCATATCTGAAATCACCTAATTTTTGTCACCGATTGTGTGTGGTCTCACCAAGGAAACCCATTTGGCAAAACCCCGGTCAATGGGGATTTTAATATGTTAAAATGCCTCTTTTTTGGTTGACCATAGCTAAGGACGATCAAACAATGTCCAAAACGGACAAAATTTTGACGGTTTCCCTAAATATATATACATATCACATCTGCTGGTGTCGATCGACCATATTTCAAACTGGAGTTATTGATCGCCGAAGTGTCCATTAGTGTATCATAACCTTTATATTTGGTTTATAATAAAACTATCGCACTATGTAGTGGCTATATGAAGGAAAATTCTCGAGATCGATCAACACTAGCAGATGTGATTGGTATATATATATTTAGTGACCCTATAAAAATTTCATCCAATTCGGACCTCGTTTGACCGTCGGAATTTTCGGTAAATCGAAAACACCACTAATATGCCCTAAGAGATGACCCATTATAAAGATGTGAACGCCGAAAGCCATTTGCATATATGAAATCACCTAATTTTTATTACATATCGTGCAAGATCGCATTGAAGAAACTCATTTAGCAAAGCCTCGGTCAATGAGGTTTCAATATGTCCAAACATATCTTTTTAATTTGACCGTAGGTACGAACGGTCAAACCATGTCCAAAATGGACGAATTTTTACGGAGTCCTTAAATATATATACCGATCACATCTGTTAGTGTCGATCGACCATATTTCGATCTGGAGTTGGTGATCGCCTAAGTATCCACTAATGTATCATAACCTTTATATTAGGTTTAGAATAAAACTATCGCATTATGAAGCGACTATATAAGGAAAATCCTTGGGATCGATCGACAACAACCGATGTGATTGGAATATATAGTTAGTGACCCTGTAAAAATTTCATCCAATTCGGACCTCGTTTGACCGTCGTAATTTTCGGTAAATCGAAAACACCACTAATATGCCATAAGGGATGACCTATTACAAATATGCGAACACTGAAAGCCGTTTGCATATCTGAAATCATCTAATTTTTGTTACCTATCGTGTGCGGTCGCATTAAAGAAATCCATTTGCCAAAATCCTGGTCAATGGGGTTTCAATATGTCAAAACGCCTTATTTTCAGTTGACAGTTGGTACGAACGGTCAAATCATGTCCAAAACGGACGAAATATTTACGGGTTGCCTAAATATATATACCAATCACACATCTGCTAGTGTCGATTGACCATATTTCGAACTGGAGTTGTCGATCACCGAAGTGTCCACTAATGTATCATAACATTAATATTAGGTTTATAATAAAAGTTTCGCATTATGAAGCGACTATATGAAGGAACATGCATATCGTCTTCTTCCCCGATTCTGCCCTTTTTTAGCCATTTTGATGCAGCTTGCCTTGCTAATCTAGATAATAAAAGGGAAACAATATAATCCAGGCCTATACATGAATTTGCCACTGTGAGTAAGAGAGATGAGTTTGGGGTTTGGTGTTTGGTGTTTGTGTAATTGGGATTGAAGAATCAGTCTCATGAGCTCGACAAAGAGACGACGGCGGTGGCTGAAGAGGACTTTGTAATTTGATCTTCATATTACCGTATGCTAAACCCATGCTGTTTGAGCTCCATGGCGTCGCATTGGAAAAGAAAATTGATGGCAGAGTGCGACGGTGTTAACTTAGAAAATGGGAAAGATCATCTTTACTCCAAATTAGAAAATTTGAAGATGGAATAGAAGAAAAGAGATGAGGATTAGCGAGCCCTGTACAAAGAGGTCATCAGAGCTTCAATTTGTGAGCTTCAAAGCATCGATCTGCAACTTCCTCCAATTGGTGAGCTTTGGGCTTGAAGACATGATTGATGGGTCGTCGTAGCGGGTTAGCTTATCCTCTTGGGCATTGGTATTGAATGAGCGAGAAATAGAGAGGAGTTGCTGAAACAAAGTGAACAAGGTTGAAGATCTTGAAGAAGATAAAGATCTTAATAAAGTGGAGAAAATTAACTTGATGATCTTGTTTGGAACGACATAAACTAACAGAGAACAACAACAGAGCTTGGAAGGGAAAAACAGACCCATAATATTCACCCATCGAAAAAGAATTAGTAATGACCAATCTCAGACTGACACGTAATAAGACAAAAGGCCAGGCTCTCGGAGGTCTTGTGCTCGACAAAGGAAGCCATATTTTTCATACTCAATCCATGTAAGCAACATTATAAGAGTTTAGAGCATATTATATATTTTTATGTATGTTTGAACTACCCTTTGACGACCTTCTATGTAGAGTTTTATTTTTTAAATTAAAATGTTAACTCATTTGTATTTCAGCAAGCCGACAATAAGAGTTATCTTTTCTAACTCAAATAAACTAATTATTCTGAAAAAAACTGGCAAACAACTAGCTATCTCTAGGTACAACTAGCAAACAAAAGTCAAGATTTACATACCTTTTCATGGTCATGAAATACAAAAACAAACAGTATACATATGATGTAGAAACCGACCATTGTATAACTGTGACGCGATTCAAATTATGTCTTTCCAACATAGGGAGAAAGCTCCGGCTCTGCCAAGTTTTCAAGCTGAACCGCATTATGAAACCGCAATCCAAAGGCCACCACTTGCAAGTCATCCATTGGTCAAACCCAAATGCAAGCCCAACGGCCCAAACCCAACGCACCTAAAGCCCAAGCCCAGGAAAAAGGTCAAACTGATCTTGACCGCCGCCATGCTACCGCCATCAACGACCTCTGCTGAAGGCAGCCCCTACTATCCTCACCACCTCTAACTTCCCACAATATATCTAGAAGACCCTAGGGGGGGATTTGAACAAGATTCCCTACTTCCATCTTGTGCGACCAGATCTATGTCCGATTCGAGAGTGATTCTAGACTCATCGAAGCAAAAACTAGATCCACTTCCAATGAAACAAAAAACCTGGCCAGACCTTACCGCCATCACCAACCTCCCATACGTTGCCATGAGAGCCGCCAAGACAAGCCCTAGGCAACCTAACGACTTGAGGAACTGTGACACCCTGACCCGGATTCACTAACCTTGTCCGGATTAATAGAGATTAATCAGAATCGTGGTGTTCAAAGATACTACTGTGACGCCCTGTACCTAGATTACCCGAAAGTAATTCAGATATAGGGTGTATTTTACAAAATGAAGCAAACCACATGCTATATACATAATCAAAATGGAAACTATAAACAATTATCTTACATATCTACAATATTAAGGCTACGTAACAGGCTTCTCATGCCTTTTTCTCAGAATAATTAACATCCAACTAGTAACATTAATACCAATTGATCAATCATCCCAATATAATTGGTTAGAACATAGGTATTTCCAGAACCCCACAGCCGCAGACTTTAAACCCCAAACAATGTTCCCAACTCACCATCTTTCATTATCTTAACCATAACTCATACCCTGAAGTCGCTACATGTACTCGGATATTGAGAGAAACGATCAAAACCCTTCCAGTTCGTTCAATGGCCAACATACTACCACAACCAATTAGCCATTAGGCATAAACCCATTTATGGTATTGGACCAAAGCCCTTATGGCTACTAGACCAAAATTAGCAATTTAGAGATAACCCATCAAATGGAAGAAGAGAAGTGATTAAACACAAGTTCACCTTCACCGTACAAGATGTCAAATCCAAAGATCAATTCAAATTGAAGCATATATACATATATATCTTTGCGGAGCCCAAGCAAGGAGGAATATGAAACAGTAATCCCAAGACCAGGTCCTTTCGCAAACACCACAAAATATGGGGAGAAGTCTCTTTCTCTTTGATTCTCTAAGACCCGAACTCCTCTCCAAAAGTAACTTGCTTAACGATCTCAAGACCGAGCGGTACCTCCCCCCTTTTCTTTCTTTTCCCTTCTTCTCCTGTCTCGATCAGAAGCAAAGGCAAGCGGTCCCTTTTGAACTGATCCAAACCCTGTTAAATATCATCTCAATCCACGGCTGGGATTAAACGGTTTAAAAGATCAGACGGTCCAAATATAACCGACTTAATTCATTATTAGATATTTTATTAAATATTTGGATAATACTGACTTCATAAAATCTTGTAAAATAACTCGAAAACCCGTAAATTTCTAAAGAAATATTCACGAACTCGTGGTTTAGGATAAGTGAATGACTCCATTATTTTACCTTTTAAATATTCAAGATATTATAGGAACATATTCAAACGAGGGAACAAGAAGACCTCCCTCAACCACCAAAATCGTTGAGGCCAACAACTAGATCACAGGAAAATGGAGGAGGATTATGGTTTCCACCATTGATTTTGGAGATTTGGATCTAACCATATTCGGATCTGAATTTTATTTTAACTTCTGGTCTCTAGCGGCTTTAGAGTGAAAAGAAGAATTGGGTTTTGTGTTAGAGTTTTGTTGTATAATCATAACAATTATGTGATTTATGACATAATTTGTGCGAGCATTCATGTCAAATTTTCATTGAATTTTTTTTATATTTAGCCAAACTCTAAATTGTGCAAATGTTGTTACAAACAATTCATTTCCTTTGAACCAATGCATTTGTTGTGAACTCGTTTTCATACTATCACATATGCATATCCATGTCTACATTCTCTTTGGTATCTACTAATAAGGTATATTATTCTTGAGATTGATTTCTTTTATTGTTTCGTATTGTAAGTATTTTTGTTCTAGGTATTTTTGTATATTATTATCTAACAGAGGTATATCATATAAACCAATGTGTCTAACATATAAGTTGTAAATAAAGTAAACTCTATTAGCTAGGTTAAGAGCATAAGTCTTCTACTTTAAAGATTTATTTTTGATTGATATCTACCTTTGAATTAGACTACAAGTTGAAGAATGAAAGAGAAAGGTTAGTGCAAAGGTTCATACGCAATTTTTTTTTAAAACTCAAAAACTACCTTTATAATAGAAAATTTAATTTACTCAAATTTATTCTTATTCAAATTTATAAACCTTTTGATATAGATATATGTAAAGTAACTTCCTTAATTCTAGCAATATTGATGAGTTGAAGAAAACTGCTAAAATCACAAATAATCTACAATTAAGGTATTTAAACTAGAATTTAATTTTAATAGTTGACTAATCAAATTAAATAGTGGCAGTATGTAATTTTGATAAAAATGAAAGGTAATATATTATCATATTTTGTAATATTTTAGTAAATTGAACGAAATTAATATGTGAGTTTATTATAAAAGACTAAAAATTAGGTATAAAAAATTAGGTACTCGATTGGATCAATATTACTTGATCTTACTCTAGCTCTGTAATGTTTATTTTCTACTCTGTTAACAAGTTGAGGCTGGGGAGCCCTATCGCTTCACTCACAACAGAGCTTGGCGGTAGGAAGTGGACTAGACGAGCTCAATCAGAAACAAGGGAGTAGCATGGTGGCCGTTGCATGTTTATTTCGACTTGAGAATCTTTACATACTTCAGTAGTTCAGTAAATGGTAATTATCGGTGACTGTTATGAGCAGTAAGAGACTGCATTTTCGGTGAGAATCTAGTAAACGGGAATCTATAACTGTGAAGAATGGATTACCAAAAACTTGGATCATTTATAATTTTCACATTTTTGGGCCGAAATTATTGTTTAGGGTTTTGGTCTTTTATATACATTCTGCTGAGAGCATGAGACCGATATGTTTGATTGTAATCAACTAATCATTGTATGCTTGGGCCTTCGCACAATCGTTAAGGGCCGTTTATGTTTGCATCATTCGTTTTTTGGTTTTCATGTTAATCTCGATTCGTTATCCCTCATTGGATTCTTCAGGATCTGTGCCAACGAGTTCATTTCCCAGTGAGAAAATTAATTATTTCTCACTTTCTTCACAAGGATCCTAATTCTCTGATCCATGAATCTTTCTATATCTGTTTCTAAAATATTCTGTTCAGAATCTAGCTATATGCTGCAATAATGCTGCCGTTGGAATTAGAATCGAAATATCACACTATTTAGTCATTGTTCTATAGTTTTAATCCGATCCATGAACGATACATGCCATTTAGCCATATTATATATATGTTACAGCATGTTGATTAACAAGAGAAATAAAAATGGAGTAGTAAATTGTCTCAACGTACAGTTTTGCTCTCTATCATTGCTACTGTCAGCTTAAACTGTTTGATACTTTTGTAGCGCTCGATCGGCAGCTCGGGTCTAGCTAGCTTTGATTTATTATAAGCAGAAGATTGACACTGCTTGATGAACAGTTCCAGCAGCTTAATCAGTTTGCTAGGAGAAAGCAAAAGGAAAGACAGAAAGGATAAAGCTGATTGGCCGGCGGAACATACATATACATATGTACGATCACACCACCGCGATCAATTTTGCTCACGAGCTAGCTACTAGTTCTGGCTCCAGTTCTGAATAGCTTGCAACACCGCTTCTTTCACCACCTGTGCATCTATGCTATCAGCCTCTGTTTGATTCTACAAAACCAAGTATTGATAGGGTGATTAGGATCCTTCATTAATTCAGTTTACATATAGCTAATTAGCTAAAAGAAATCTCAGAGAAATTGATTATTAAGGGATATGATGCTTGCTACCACTCGTGATATTTGTGTGAGTACTTGCTATGGGGAATCCAAAGGTGTCGTTAGTACTTCGTACGAATGTACAAACTCACACGTGCTGGTTGTCGTACAACCTTCAATACATACATTCAAGGTATACGACTTGAATGAAAATATTTAGTGGTTGTGTATACAGCATCAAACACATAAATTGATTAGCTTATTGGAATTCTTACTTCTCCTCCAACCGCTTCCAGTTGGAAATTCTCTGTACAAGAAACCCTCGCATCGAGCACATCAAGGCCCAGGTCTTCAAAGGCTTCTAGTATTGAAACGAGCAAACCTGGGTAGTTCTTTTCTGATAATACACTAATAAGAAAACCCCTTTCTAGGGTTTCCACAGTAACCTGCTGCAAGTATCAAGAATCAAATTAATCGAGAGTTCTACATCTCATGGTGTTTAATCCAAAAAGAAATTAAGACTTCTTTCCTCAGTTAGAACGTATGCCATACCGCAGGTGATAATGAATTTTGTGAACTTCCAACGTCTTGACTGTATGTGTCCACTTTCTGCTTCAACTCCTGGATGTATTTGGATGCATCAACTATAATTGAAGCTTTGTTCATCTGTCAAATCACAGATATATACAGAAACAGATATATGGTGAATATCCAAGGGAAAATACAGTAATAATACATGAGGTAGATCGATCCGCTAGGTTTTGATTTTGCATTATTTAATAAAGAAAGTGATCGAATACTGTAAGCTTATCGGATCAATTACAGCGGTGGATTTCGTGGCGGCCCGAAGCTCTTTATACAGAGCTGCTTTCTTTCGCTCCCTTGAAGAACTCATGCTTTCAATCGATCCAACCTCTTCTTTTCTTCGCTACGGCTCTAAGTTTCTCTTTGTTTCTATTTTCTTGTCTCCCCTGTCATCCTCTCTTATATATAGGGGGATAGAAGCGCGTTTCTAAAGAGGGAATGTTTGCATGAGTGACCTCACTCCCCCACCAAGATTAATTAATTAAGTAATGTTTTGTTTATAACTAGTGTATATAACTATATACACGTATTGGTGATTAGATTATGCCTAGAACGGGGGGAGCTTCTGTGCGGCCTGGTATCATGACAGCAGGAATGTTTATTTTTTGTTGCTCGTTGAACTTGGTTTAAATGTCCAGTAGTACTAGTAATCATGCATATATTACAATTTTTACTGGTTTACTGCATTAAATAATAGCAATTACAGTATAATTGGTCAATCGACTCCTAACATATCAATAGTACGTTATTTCTGGCTGCATTGAGTACCGATGATCGTGAGAGACTAATTGATATCGGTTGCATCTACTGGGAGACATATATACTATTCCATGCCCTAAAAATCTTCTTACCTTTGTGCTTCACTGCATGTACGTCTGTCTAAGACAAAATAGACCCGATAACAATATGCACGTAGGGACTTATGCACATCAATTAAGAAGCTAGAAAAAATATATAAATTCAATCTGAATGTATTATCAAGTATATGATTGAGGGTATTTATTGGTTAAAATTCAGATAATTGAATGACGAAAATGAGAAAGATAAGTGAGAGAAGGACAGGACGATCAAGGTGATGGATTGATATATGAAAGAGTACGTACATATATACGTGCGTGAGAAGTGAGAGGAAAGAAAGGGTGAGAAGAGAGTAGTGTGTTTTGTTTGAGTAGCTTAGATTAGTGCCCGTGAGGCAACTAGTGTTTGGCTTGGAGGGGATTGACAGCTAAACAACCTTTGACGCTTTGCTTCGCTGCTTTCGATGCTCCCTCTCATCATCTCAAGTTCTCAACTCACAACAAAACTCCCTCGCAATCCCATCACGTGTAGATTCCCTTCAAAATCATCATCATCATCTCTCTCTCTCTCTCTCTCTCTCTCTCTCTCTTCATCATCATCATCATCTCTCTCTCTCTCTCTCCGTTAACTGTGTCGCTTAAGATTACTTCAGCCTAAACTAATTCATACTCTTTCTATAATCCCTATTAGAAAAACCATGCATGGCTCTAAGTTTCGCGTGCCACGCACTCTCTATCATTAAGAGATCCTCTTGATTCTTTTATTTAATCATTCAAGGAAATCGCAAATTAGCAGTGCTTGCTGCTAAGTACACCGATGTTAATTAGTTTTAAAGATTAAACTCTAAATAGACATAATAGCCTGCGTGGTAGAGAGTACAGAGTTCTGCATCGTGTTCTTTGTACGTATTTGCTAATGATAACCTGAATGGATCTATTTTTATAGTTCAAACCATTTAATATTTATATTTACTGGTTCAATATGGTGACTACGTATTGTCCGACTCTCCGACCTAGTCGCACACGAACAAATAATGATCAAGCTGGTATCTCCCCCGGCTATATGTATATACTCACATGTGTGCCTACCTCTTTAGTCATCGCTACGAAATAATCTATCCAAACCTGCATGCATACCCGCCAGCTCCAAACTTAGTTTGTTTGTCCATTTTTAGCTCTTATTTCTTAGGGTTTTTGGTTCTACCGCGCGCGCTCCTATACAGCTCAATATAATTTTCCCAAAATGATAATCTTAATTTATTTATGAGGTCAATTAACTTCATTTCCTCATCCTTTGGTGAAGTCATGAAGCATATGGAAACTTTAAATTAAGCTATCTGCAGATATACACAACCAATTTATTCGAACTACGAAGAGAATGATTGGCATGCAGCGCAAGTTCATCCTCTCCCAGCTAGCTCTAGCTTAACTTATGCAATGATTAAGCGCTGAAGAGAAGTTGACGCGATTTGTTGTTTTCTAAAAATAACTGGATAAAGTGAGTGAATAGTACTAATAATTGGACAGCTTTAGTACTACTGGTTTTGGAAATTCCACAGCGGTCTCCAATCTTTCTAGCTAGTCAATTGAGGCTAATCAAAGCTAGCCAGTTTAATTACATTTTGCTAATCAAACAACAAAACTTCGCACTACTGTTTGTAAGAAGAGAGTTTAATATTAATCATCTATCACCTACAATTTCAAAATATCCTGATGACAACTTGTGCGCTATATATACTAGCTATTTATAAAATGGAATTGAACTTGGAATTGAACATAATTGATTAACCTTCAGTCACACAGCAGATAATTAATATCCGTGTTAATTTATTCTGATTTCCTAATCCGCGCGCAGGATAATATTAATCTGCATGTGGTATTTATCACTGATCATGTCCAGCAGCATAGGGCATAGAAGTAATTAATACATACTGATTATAACCTAAAATTTCCATAATTCCATATATACCTGAAAATCTGGGTATAACGAAATCAAGAGTATATGGTGTCATCCCATATAGGCTGGATCTGAACGTAGCGTGTACTAATAGAAACCCTAATTATATTTTAAATTTTGTATGAAATGATAATTGTGCAAAAGAATACATTTTAAGAAGCATGATTGGACTCCCTATCAGACAATACTGATTATAATACAAATAGTACTAAATTTGGAAACTCGTCTCGTGACTATCCTAATTTTTCTGGATATAATTTTCTTACACAACGAGAGATTCCAACCCCTTCAAAAAGAACGAGAGATTATAATCTCTCTTGGAAATTAACTGGAGGGACAAATGTAGCTGCAATATGCAAGTAATTAAGTGGAGTAACTAGCTAGCACAATGCCTCTTATCTAACTAAAAACATGACAAAAAAAATGAGAGAGAAGAGAGATAGCGATCATAATAAATGAACACCAGATTCTGGGTTAAGCGAGTTTTGAACAGTCATTCAATCAATGCATATATTCAAATAATGGAGATCCAGGAATCTGGGATTTTTCTTTTCCTTGAGAAGTTGACATGAGAAAGCCTTCTTCGATCATTAGTGGGAGTTGTTGCATAGCAGAGCGGAGAAGCGTTCTGCTCTTGTAGGCCGCATTACCCTGCATCATTCCGCATTGGCATAGACTGAATGTCACAGTCTCTTTCATCTTGATTTCATTTTTGATCTACATAAGGCTATATGTATATTTCATGAGTACTGTCCCCAATTAAGGTGAAATTTCATACGAATTAATACACGATATAATTCCCATTGTTTCTATAGGTGTTTGAATTCGTTGAAGTAACATTGAGCAAGTAGTGAGATTCGATGATGAAACCACAAATGTGTAGTCTATAACCAAAAGAATCCAATCGATTACCTGCGAAAACAAACTAAAGGATATTTTTATTTGATGGCTAATTAATATTGATTATCAATTTATCACATAGGAACTCAGTTTAAATTCACGATTTCAAGGTTTACTAGAGGATGGAGCTGATAATATGGTACCTTGATAAAATAATTATTCCTTTTCTTTTTCTTCAATTTGCAGTTGCATCAAATGAGAGCTTAATTTTTTTTTATCTACTCAACTCAAATTGAGACAGAACCTAATGTGCGTTTGCATATCTGCTCAATTTGAGTACATACAATAGCATGAAATACCTTCCGGTTTCCTTGCTAATATATATTCAATCACTTGAACTGGACACTAGATGTGTAGATCGATATATGCATTCATTTAAAATAGAATTTTAGTCTGGAAACAAAGATTACCTTGCGATACGTACGTATATATATATATATATATATAGGCCCGATCAGGAGCGAACCGTCCATATGGTGCAGATTCGCCCGTTCCGGTGATTGGCGACGCGCAACGATGGCGCGGAAGGTGCTGGTCGTGCTCCCCCCTTTCGACGCTCTTATCTGTGCCTGCCGGAGCTCTATCGCAAGCCCACGACGGTCGTAATCTGCAAATTTCTATAAATTTCAAGTTTATGGAAATTTGCAGATTTCGGCCGTTGTTGGCCGACGATGGAGCTCCGGCCGGCACATACAGTTTATGGAAATTTACATATTCCAGCCGCCATGGGCCGGTGAGGAGCTCCGGCCAGCATAAACAGGAGCGTCGGGAGGGGGGAGCACGGCCGGCACCATCCGCACCGTCGTTGCGTATCGCCAGTCGCCGGAATCGCTGATATCCACACCTTTTAGTAGTGCGATCGTCCGCTCTCCATCCTATATATATATGATCACAAACAGATGTCTGCAAACCCGAAAAAAGTGCGAACATCTCTGTTTTCTCAGCCATCACAGTCCGATGACGGCGCCTCTCTTGCCGGATGGTGTCCATGCCTTCACCTGAAGCTTTTTCTTGATAGTGGAGCCCCCAATTACCAGTTTATGATCGACCTTCGACATATTTGAAGTTTAGGTCAAGGTTGCTGCCTAGAACCTTCGAACTTTGACCGAATTGGCTTCCATCTACATTGAGACGTCTTCTGGGATGCATATGGCCTCAATTCAAGAGAAGCGCAACTGTCCGCGCCAGATGGAGTTGAGAAGAAAGATGTCTGCACTTTTTCGGGTTTGCAGACGTCCGTTTGCGATCCTTTCATATATATATATATATATATATATATGCCTGGTAGCTGCTAGCTAGATATAGTTTGAACTTTTAAGCCACAACCATGCATGCAAATTTTTTAGTGAGGGCCATCGATCTATCAATTTTTAATTTTTGATAAATAAGAATGAGATCTTCCGAATCGATCAAATGCTGTATCATTTTTACGGCGTTAATTGGTCGACGGATTACAATCACCGGAGACTGGCGGCACCAGGAGAGTAGTACATGATATAGAATTCTGTTGTGATGTGAGACTAGCGATCTTGGTGGCATTAAGTTCACGGGCAATAAACAGAACAATCTCACATATATAATTAAACCATGTAGCCAGAATCCTAGATAGTGAAATATTCTTGATGGAAACACATAGCCACATATAATAAGAGACAAAAACGTTTTGTAAAATACACTCCAAGATGGAATTCTAGAATTACTCGATCGTGGAGCATATATACAGCCCATTTTTGTCTCTTTTCCCCACATGTGGGATTAGCCCTAGCTGCCTCCAACATATGCATCCATGTAAATAGTAAATGATCTCAACAGATGGATGACATATGTTTTGAGAGAAATCTACGATACATTAATAGATACTGAACCCCATTAAAATAGGAGCCAGGTCCAATATATGTCGCTTCGACTTGATAGAAAGGTTACAGCATTGTATCTGTTTGATTGTTTATCAACTTAATTAACAGTAGTGAAATAGGTGTATGAGGCGATTGGCCACCAACTCCGAAGATATTGGCAACGATTGAAACCTCTACTTTGATACTGTGGCCTTCCATCCTTCATTTCTGATTAGGATTTCAGAAACCATGCCTGCATATATACTGATCATGCTGGGGACGAGTATTCTAACAGGGACATGTATCTTATCATCTGATGAAGTGATGATGGTTCTTCTTGACCCTAAGATTTGGAATAAAGAGTGTCCCTATGCTAGACGAATCTAGGGACTGATTGAATATCATCTCCAGTTACTGGATGATCTGTAGATGACTAGTTTGTATTAAGGTTTAAGGATCAGACCAGAAAGAAAAGGGTCATGAGTAATTTTTTGTTGTTGGATACGAAGGGTAAGGAGTAATTACTCCATCTATATATTATATTAATAAAATCAGAAGAGAAGTACAAAAAAGTCAAATGGTTCAATTTTTGAATTATCTAATTTATCTATAATTTATTAATCATCACTATACGTAAGTATATTCTCTTGAGAGATAAAAGTATAACTTCACAAATAATAAACCCAAAAATAAAAGTTTTTTTATGATTACCGACTTGCTCACCCACAATCTTCATAATTGAAGGGAACTGTCAGACCATGATCTCAGCACTTCTAACAAGTATTAGGCTAGTATTAATGAATTTGTGATCATGCTTACTGGTTATATATTTATCCGGCCAATATATTGCAATGCTTATTGAGTTATCGGTTACAATTTTCCTTTTATTTTTCCATTCATCATGTCAGAATTAGGACTGTAAACAGTTCTAAAATGGCAAAAAAAAAAAGGAACCGTAAACCAAACCGTGATACTAAAACAATCCAATTCTTGCATTCCCGAGAGTAAAAAACATTTAGAACAGTTACAGTTTCAGTTCCTAAACGAATCTGTTGGTTCTGGATAAAGCCTGTGAATTACAATCAAGTAAAGCAAACTCAGAACGCAATTCAACCTTAAGCAATTAGGCAAAAGTCCATATATGCAGGATAAAGCCTTTCTTAGATGCATTATCAAATATCAGTAGCAAACTAAAACGTAGAGGTAAGGGAGAGGATAAGAGTGACTGAGTGAACCATTTCATCGAATAGGTTGCTGGCATTATAAAGTTCAAATCCCACAAATGATCATAGTTATTGACTTACTCGCATTTCAAAGTTCAAACCCCATATAACCATCACACACAATTACACACAATAGGCATTTCCATATGATCTTAAAACGAAAACAATTAATTAGAAATTACTAATTGCGATTCGGGGTTTGAGATTGTAATACCCCAAATTTCCGGGTTCAAATTGTATGAAATCTTGAAAATTATTAAAACATGGAAATTGAATAAATCGCATTTTGTCGCTTCAATCGACGATGTCAAACGAAACGAAACCGAAGCTTAAAAGTTAACAACGTTACATTTCCGCAACACGGGATTAGACTTTTACTACGTCGCTCGTTTCCGAAAACTTATTGACTTACTCGCATTTCAAAGATCAAACCCCATATAACCATCACACACAATTACACACAATAGGCATTTCCATATGATCTTAAAACGAAAACAATTAATTAGAAATTACTAATTGCGATTCGGGGTTTGAGATTGTAATACCCCAAATTTCCGGGTTCAAATTGTATGAAATCTTGAAAATTATTAAAACATGGAAATTGAATAAATCGCATTTTGTCGCTTCAATCGACGATGTCAAACGAAACGAAACCGAAGCTTAAAAGTTAACAACGTTACATTTCCGCAACACGGGATTAGACTTTTACTACGTCGCTCGTTTCCGAAAACTTACTTCACGGAAGTTGTCGAGCTCATCGATGCGAACTCGTAGAAACGTCATGTACTTTAATCGGACGTCGTATGTGAAACTTATTGTTGATGGAAGTTGGTTTCCGATTTTGGAAATTGTATAAAAGGAAATTTTTGGAAACCCTAGTTTCCAAAAACATAAATTTCTCTCTCTCTCTCTCTCTCTCTCTCTCTCTCTCTCTCTCTCTCTCTCTCTCTCTCTCTCTGCAGCCGCTCTCCCCCTCTCGACCGACCTCCCTCTCAAAAAAATCATCCGCTGAATCTTGTGCCTCCGGCCGGCGTGGCTCTCACCGTCGGTCCCAAGACCGTTGCAAGCTCGATTTCTCCAACCCGCGGGCGGGACGCGTCCTCCCTCGCCGCCGTGAAGCCTCGCCGACAAGCGGCGATTTCTGGAAAATCTTACCGCCAATTCAAGCGTCATTGCTGGTGAATGAAGCCATAGAACCTTTCAAATCGACCCTTGGGTAGAGTGTAGCACGAAATTAGAGCTCAAATCAGAGGTTCTAGCGTCGGAGGCGAACTTGGGAACTCCGAGACTTTCCAGCAAATCCCCAGCGATTTGGGTTGCAACAAAGGTATGGTTGTGCTCAGCTCTGCATGTTCTTCATCTTTCATGTTGAGTGTTTGTGATTTTGTTGAGTTTTGGGCGGAGTTGTTGGAGGTGGCGCGTGGGTGGTTGTGGAGGTGTAGGGAGACGACATTAGGCCGTGGAAGGGAGGAGGAGAAGAAAGGAGAGGGTTTTGGGCGGCGGTGGGCAAGCCATGCACGCCGGTTTGAGCGGCGCGTGAGCTCCACGCGCTACTACTGTGGGTTGAGCGTGAGCGCCACGCGCGGCTGCCGGAAGGCGGCGCGTGAACCCCTCGCGCCGCCACGTGCGGCGGCACGTGAACAGTGATTCCGAATAGTAAATTTTATAAAAAGTAAGTTCTGTACGGTAATTGTAAAATAATTTCTGTATAGTAATTGTAAAAAGTAATTATGTACAGTAAATGTAAAAAAGTAATTTCTGTTCAGTAATTGTAAAAGTAATTTTCTGAATAGTAAATCGGTGATTAGTATTTACTGTAACAATAATTACAATAAAACAATACATTGGTGTACAATATACGTAAACAGTATGTACATGAACAATAATACGTGAACCGTAATTACGTAAAAACCGTAAATTGCTGCTCAGTAAACAGTAGTACTAATTCGACATTTAAGGTTTTATGTAACGTTTCTAACCACTTTTTATACAACTAGGTTATCGATAAAACAAGTGAATGAATTACTTTCGGTATTGTGGAAATTACGCTCAGGAAAATAAGGTGATTAAACCTTACTATGACGAGTCTACCCTTGGTGGTGATTCATAATTACGCTTTATTTTAAAAGACCGAACTATGATATGTATATGATATAGTCGGTTGTGTATGTGTATATTGGTAAAAACGATACATATATATGAGTTGCTATATTATATACTGTCATATTCATATTTCTAAATGAGTTTATTCATAGCACTAATATTTATGTTATTTGAGCATGAGTAGCTTGATTTTTGTACAATAACATATAAGGATTGTATTATACGTGGTTTTAACTTGTGTCATGTTAAAACATTTTTCTGTCTTCGGACCTGTTGGCATATTGGAACCTAGCCTTGGCCGGGTGACAGTTACAATTTAGTTAGAGCTCTAGTCTGTCTACCGGTGTACTGTATGAGAGGTAACAGAGGGGTTACCTGCATATGAGTACCCATATTTTTGGGTAACAAATGGGTTGCCCAATGTCTGATGACGTACTGCATGAGGGGTAACAGATGAGTACCTAAGTCTCATGAGTACCCGTATTATAAATGTATTCGGGTAAACAAATGGGTTGCTTAATTTCTCCTGAGCACTTATATTTTCAGATATTATTGGACATCGAGATGGGACGTTCTGTGACTTATGAGTGCATTTATAATTAAATGTTTTCAGTATTTTTCTCTTGTATTACTATGCGTCTTATACTGTTGTTTTACTCATACGAGTTGCAAAACTTACCGAGTTTGTGTTTACAATCCCGGTGCACCTATTCGATGGTGTAGGGGATAGTTCTACAAGTGTGGATTAGCAGAATTGAAGTACTACTCTGAAGATTTCAAAGTTTCTTTATTTCTATTTTGTGGTGAGAATTGAGAGGATTTTACATTCCCATTTGATATAATGCTTGAATTATAAATTGGTTTTGTAATAATCGAATCGACTAAGATGTACTATGAACTCAGTTACAATACGCTGTGACTATAAGATGATTTCGATTTATTGAGATTATTTTAGAGTTTTTCATGGCTTCGATTTTTTAGTTTAACACTTGAAATTTCGAGGTCGTGACAGAGATAAACTAACCGGGTACATACTAAGAGATGAGAGACGAATTGGGATTGCGGTGCATACTGAGTGGAGCCGGTAGTGGTCGGAAACTCGGAATCGAACGCGGAGACGATGGTGGAGATGGAGGTCGAGGGAGTTGATGGTGAAAGGTGGAGGCGGTCGGAGGTGGAAGAGAGGCTGAGAGGGAGAGCTGGAGGAGAGGGAGAGGATGAGAGAGGTGGTGGGGTGGAGGGCTGACAGACTTGGCGCCATCGGTGGAGGTGGAAGCGTTTGAGTTCGGCTACAAGGGTTGCTCAGTTGGAACGAAGAGTTTGCACTTTGCGAGATCGCCAAGAGATGCTCATTTACTTCATTCACATAGATATCTAATCTAATAGTAAGTATTAATTATATTTAATATACAACGGTTCCTATTTATTTTGACTCTTAGAACCGAACCGAACTGTATATAAACGGTTCGGTTATACTAAATAGCTTCAAATTTTTATGTAGTAACCGAACCGAACCATCCTTAAATGGTTCGGTTCCAACAGTTCCGTCAGGAACCGAAACCGCTTAACAGTCCTAGTCAGAATTTTCATACGCGGCTTCTTCAACTGAAGTAGAAGTTCGAATGAATTGTCAATCCAGATAGAATTAATTGGAAGCTGGATTGCTGGCCCTGGCTATATTTTATTTCATCCCATGGAAGGTTGAGGACCAACGCATACATGCAAGTGATCGATCAACCTGGCCATACATTTCACGCATAATAAGCTAGCTAGTCGGTTTGTCATGACGTCATTGGCATTCATACATCACTTCTTTCGGCAAAAGAACCCTAATATGGCATTCATGTAATAATTCTTATACAACTTACTTGGGAATGGACCGAATAGTACTTGTGTGTTAGAATGAGCTGGAACAGCTAGGTAAAGCATGACCATGTTACTCATGGTGTGTTAACAACTAGGATTAATCATTAGGATTAGAGCTAATATTCTCCAAACTCTCCTATAAATAGATAGCATAGCTTTGTAACAATTCATCAAATTATCAATACAAATCCTCATATTCAAGTTGGTATCAGAGCATGCTTACTTGGTTGGTTGCAAATTTGCTCCACTGTTTTTCTCCCGTCTGGCGTAGGTGTTTTTGCCAGACGTCCGGATAAGCAGAAATACTGCCTCCGCCGTCGCCTCTGCTCTCTGACGTCGTCTCCTCCGGTGCCACTGCCTCTTTCGGAAGCCAGCCCCGATGCCGCTTCCAATCACCCAGATCGGCGTGCCCGTGCCTCCCCTCGGTCCGACCTCAGCTCCGTCGTCTCCCCCTCGCCGACGCAGCAGCAGCGACGACCCGAGACCGGGTGATCCACCTCAACCCCGTCATCGCCTCCTTGCCGACGCAGCAGTAGCGCCGACCCGAGACCCGGTGCTCCGACCTCCGCACCATCATCGCCTCCTCGCCGGCAGCAGCAGTAGCGCGACCCGGAAATCCTCCTCGTCGGTTCCAATTGTGTTGATTTCGGAAGAAATTCGGGAATTTTATTAACCCCAAGACCCGACCCGCGATCCGATCCGAGATCCGACCCGCGATCCGACCCGAGATCCGACCCGCGATCCGACCCGAGATCTGACCCGCCCCTTTTTCTGCTGCCTTGTCAGTGCTTTTTCACCGACAGTGCTTGTTCACCGAGGCAGGTTCCTATCAGTTTTTTGTTTCCGCTGCATTATTACTGATTTGTGATTTGATTTGATTTACAATGGGTTATGGAGATGAAGACGAGAGTTCTCAGGTCAATGATATTCAGAAATTTGAAGTATCTGTCAAGAATTCTGACAGTGGTTCTTTTGGAGGAGCCAAACCCAATGGGGCCAATTTCTGTAAATGGAAGAAAATTATGACAGCCCATCTCCGAGGAATGCACAAGATAGGACATATAACCGGAGTCACTAAGGCTCCCAATGCAGATGCGGTTGTTGCCTACACTAAATGGGACGATGATGATGGCGTTGTAATGTCTGTCTTGTTCAAAGCTATGAATGAAGAGATACTTGACCTGGTAGCAGAATGTGATACCGCGCATGCAATATGGACTACATTGGAAGTACTATTTACTAATGACTCTGATTTTATACAGGTTCATGAGTTAATGTGCACAGCTTTTGCAATGCACCAGGATGGGCAACCGGTGGCGCAATATTTCACCAAATTGAAGAATATTTGGGCTGAGATTGATGTGAAACGTCTTTGCATGATCAAGAATCAAGAGGATATTGTTTGGTACCAAAAAGAGAAGGAGCTTGAGCGAGTTCACAATTTCTTGAAAGGTTTTGATGCAAAGCATAACAGTGCAAAATGCGAGCTACTCAGAAAGACCGAACCTCCTAGCTTAATCATAGGTTTCACATTTATCCGTAGGGATGAGTCTCAGCAGGAGAGTCTTCATAAGACACAAGTTGAAGTTTCTAGCCTCACTGTTCAGGCTACATCTCCAGCACCATCCCTTCAGCAAGCCACTTCAGCTCCACTCCATAAGCGCGGACCACCACCAGGCTTTGGGAATCAGCCCCGCCCTCTTATTGCCATGATACAAACCATGCTCGTGCAACCTGTTGGAAGTTGTATCCACACCTTAGACCCCAGAGGCCTAATTATCGTCCTAAGGCGAAAGCAGCTATTCAATTAGTCCCGGAACCAGATATCTATGGTGTGGTTGGACATGATCATCATACAGCAGGAAGAGCAACACCCACAACATCATTAGCTGGTCGTGGTAAGATTGGTATGACTTTACATATTTCTCACTTTGTTGGTTTTGATACATAAATTATTGATTCTGGTGCGTCCGATCATATGACTTATGACAAATCTTATTTTACTATCTTATCTCCTCCACCAGTACCATATGTTACTAATACTAATGGTGATGCCTTCCCCGTATTGGGGAAATGGTCAGTTCGTATTACTCCCACAATAGAACTTCACAATGTGCTATATGTACATGCTTTATCTCATCATTTGATATATGTCCCACAATTAAATACTGAAGCTAAGTGCTCTGTGACATTTTTTCCTATGTATGTGATATTTCAGGATCTTCTCACCGGGGAGTTAATTGGTCGGGGGTATCTAAGGGGCAGGTTGTTTCATCTGGATCAGACGTATGCGGGGAAGAAACCAGGGGCACCGTCTCGGATCGCTTTGCTCTCCACTTCTGATAAGCTAAGTGAAGTTTGGTTATGGCATCGTCGCTTGGGGCATCCATCTCTTAGTGTTATGAAAACATCCATGCCTACTTTGTTTCTTGGTGTGGATGAGTCAGTTTTTCGTTGTGAAACATGTGTTTTGGGCAAGAGTCATCGATCTACTTATTCTCATAGTACTTCTCATAAACCTACTCTTCCTTTTGAATTAATTCATTCTGATATTTGGGGGTCCTCCAAAGAGTCTACTGTGACAGGAATGCGGTATTATGTGTCATTTATTGATGATTGCACACGTCTTTCGTAGATTATTCTTCTGAAAACCAAAAATGAGGTTTTTCCGGCTTTTCAAACCTTCTATACCACTGTCCAAACACAATATAATGCCACAATTAAAATTATTCGTTCTGATAATGGGGGAGAATATGTGAATTGTGTCTTTCAGGAATTCTTTAACGCACATGGAATTGTTCATCAAACAACGTGTCCTTACACACCTGAGCAGAATGGAGTTTCCGAAAGAAAAAATCGTCATTTACTTGATATGGCCGTGTGTATTCTCTTTAGTGCCCATATGCCCAAATACCTTTGTGGTGATGATGTCCTAACTTCTGCTCACCTCATTAATCGTTTTCCATCCCGTGTCCTTGGAGGCAAAGTTCCATATGAGGTGCTTGCCTCCCATGTTTCCTTACCCTATTTTTCTAATCTTCCCGCCCGTGTTTTCGGTTGTGTTATTTTTGTCCATCTTCCAAAACATCAGAGGTCTAAGTTGGATGCCCGAGCAGTTAAATGTGTGTTTGTTGGATACAATGGACATCAAAAAGGGTACAGGTGCTATCATCCACCTACTAGAGAATATTATGTCACTATGGATGTTACTTTCTTGGAGGACATGAGCTATTTCACGTCTTCTGATACTGCTCTTCAGGGGGAGAATTCATATTTTGAAGAGCTGTATCATAAAGAGGGGGAGACAAGTCAGTCAGGAGATATGGTGCCAGGTTCGATTGAGATTAATGATATATCAGCTACACATGCACCACTAGATGATTCTGGTATAGTCACTCCAGAGCTTCAGCTACCAGAAGCTGACAGCACAACTGCCCCTCCTGCCTCGCCTACTGTTGTTTATACCCCTGACCAACGTTTCCCTGGTACAGAAGATCACTCATTTGAGGTTAGTCATTCTATTGGGGCAAATAGTAGTGAAGCTAATAGTAGACAATATGTCTTGCCAAATAGGTCTACTCGGGGTCAGCCAACAAAAAAATATGAACCTACCCTTCAGGCTAAAGCTAAGTATCATGTGGCAAACTTTATGTCTACCAAAAGATTGTCTAAGTCATATGAATCATTTGTGAATCAAATTTCTGCTGTATCAATACCTAACAAAGTGCAGGATGCATTGGGAGATCCAAAATGGAGGAAAGCGATGGAAGAAGAGATGGAAGCATTACAAAAGAACAATACTTGGGAGCTTATATCTTCACCATATGGCAAGAAGGCAGTGGGATGTCGTTGGGTGTTTACAGTGAAGCAGAATCCAGATGAGTCAGTGAGCCGGTATAAAGCACGCCTAGTAGCAAAAGGGTTCACCCAGACATATGGCATAGACTATGATGAGACATTTGCACCTGTTGCAAAGATGAACACTATTCTGGTATTGCTCTCTTTTGCTGCTACCTTAAACTGGCCACTTAGACAGTTTGATGTTAAAAATGTATTCCTTCATGGAGAACTTACAGAGGAAGTGTATATGGATCTTCCTCCTGGATATGTGGTAGCTTCTCCAGATAACTTTGTATGCAGATTGAGAAAGTCTTTGTATGGTCTTAAACAGTCTCCTCGTGCTTGGTTTGGAAGATTTTCACAATTCATGAGGAAAATTGGCTACAGACAGAGTAATTCAGACCATACATTATTTCTCAGACATCAACAAGGGAAGGTAACAGCCTTAATTATATATGTTGACGATATGATAGTTACTGGTAATGATACTATTGAGATGGATAGATTACAGAAGCAGCTAGCCACATAGTTTGAGATGAAGGACCTAGGTACACTCAAGTACTTCTTGTGCATTGAGGTAGCCCGGGAAAGTGATGGAATCTATCTGTGTTAGAGGAAGTACATTCTTGATCTGCTAACGGAGACAGGTATGTTAGATTGCACTCCAATTAATACTCCTATTTAGCAGAACCATCGGTTAGCAGAATACCCAGATCAAGTGCCCACTGACAAAACTCGTTATCAGAGGCTAGTTGGACGCCTGATTTATTTGTCACATACCAAGCCAGATGTCGCGTATGCAGTAAGTGTAGTGAGTCAGTTCATGCATAATCCGAGCGTGGATCACATGGATGATGTTGTGAGGATTTTGAGGTACTTAAAGTTAGCTCCAGAGAGAGGAGTAATGTTTTCTAATCACAACAATATCCTTGAGATTTATGGCTTCACAGATGCAGACTGGGCTGGAAATATTACGGATTGAAGGTCGACATCAGGGTACTTTACCTTTGCTGGAGGTAATCTTGTTACGTGGAGGAGTAAGAAACAAAATGTGGTAGCTCGATCTAGTGCTGAAGCAGAATACAGAGGTATGGCTCAAGGAGTGTGCGAGTTATTGTGGCTTATGAATTTGCTATAAGATTTGGGTGTTAAGCCTAAGTGTGCTATACAGTTGTACTATGACAACAAGACAGCTATTGATATTTCACAGAATCCTGTGCAGCATGATCGTACAAAACATGTAGAGGTTGATCGTCACTTTATAAAGGAGAAGCTAGACGCTAAGATCATTTGTTTTCCGTTTGTTCCTACAGAAGAGCAACTTGCGGATATACTCACAAAATGAGTGTCTAAAAAGGTCTTTTATGACTCACTTAGCAAGTTGGGCATGGTTGATATGTATGCGCCAACTTGAAGGGGAGTGTTAGAATGAGCTGGAACAACTAGGTAAAGCATGACTATGTTACTCATAGTGTGTTAACAACTATGATTAATCATTAGGATTAGTGCTAATATTCTCCAAACTCTCCTATAAATAGATAGCATAGCTTTGTAACAATTCATCAAATTATCAATACAAATCCTTCATATTCAAGTGTGTGTACTATGATAGATCAACTAAAGATTAGCTAGCTTTGTTATTAATAACTTTTTTTATACGAGCTTTGTTTATAACTATAAATTTTTGGGCTCGGGCGTTGCTACTGAGACTTGGCCACTTTACAGGCTATGTTAGCTGTAACCCCTTAATCCCATATGATTGCGGTGTTTACAGGGTTATCAACTTATCGTTCCTCTCAAAGACTGCCACTTATAGTTGTTACACCACAATTCGCTTCAATCAACATGTTTGGTTATGTAACACTATTGTAAAAAGCAGATGAGTGCGTAGACATTGATAGAGTACAGTGATAATTATATAGTTATCAGTTATCAGTTCTTTGATAATTATATAATTATAGAATATTAAATATTAAAGTGTCTGGATCTGATCTTTTTGAGTTGGGTCTCTGTGTGTGTGTATATATACTGATATGTTTAGGCCCAGTTGCATAGTAATGGTTGAAATTAGAACTGCCATTCTTTCTCCTTGTAACAAAAGGAGAACTGAAAATATTATCATGCATTAGAACTTACAGTTTACATGGCATTAGAACCATGTACCAAATGGAGTCATTTGTTATGGCCATCAGGGAAATGAAATCCAAGAGAGCCTGCTCTCTGTTATTTTTCTCATTTTGAACCAAAATTCTGTTGCAAGGAAAGTTAGGGAAAAAAATTGAAGCAATATTGTATGATATGTATCTTAACTTCTAGATGACAAAATGCCTGCAAGGTACATGCTATCAATTGTTATGGCCATTAGGCAAAGAGTGTCTTTTTCTTTTTCTGATCAAGTAGTAGCCAAGACCTACAAAGACAGCAAGAATGATCACCCCATCAACAACTCCTACCAAGATCAACACCCATTTTTTCACATTGGACTTTCCATGACTCCCATGACTTAAGCCCTTTGGAACCTTAACCATGTAACTCAACCCACTCGTCCTTTCAACTTGTTTAACTCCAATCACCATTATATATAGAAAGCATTCTTCATTGATATACAATGCAGATGCACACTTGCAATCTTCCAAGCACAATTTACTACACTCTTCTTTGGTCACATTAACCATCTTACGATCCCCACCGGCCCTTAACACACTAGTGACATTCTCCAATTCAAGCATTTCGGCCTTACCTCTTCCACAAAACCCATCTGATGGAATTTCTTCAATGCAACTAGTAGTACTACCAGTACTAGTCTCATTTTCTGCTGTCAAAACTTGAATGCATGAACAAGCACTTGATAAGGTACAAATGCCATAAGGCTTACAGGCCAATGGAAGATCACAAGTTGTGTTGAGTGCTTGAAAAGAAGCATCAAAATTTTCCAAGCTGGGTGAGTAAAAATAAAGCCTCAAATTCCCTGTTTGGTTCCCCAAAGCCATAAACCGCAGGGGCTGAATTGTTTCCTCAGGCGGATTAATCTGCGCGATTTTCTTACCTTTATCATTGTATATCTCCAATCCTTTTAGACCCAATTGAATAAAAGCAATATTTCTGTTCTTGGAAGGCTTAAATTCCCAATACGAATAGTTTTTCTTACCAGTATTCAAGTAGAGAGCAATCTTGCCGTGCTCAATTTCCATCGAGTAGTATGAACTTGAATTGCTAGGAAACGAAGTCAAGCGTGACGCCACGCTAAGTCTTTGACCCCAGAGCATCACATCAGTAGGAAAGTTAAAACTCTGCCATTTGATCCGATCCAAGCCATCAACTAGTACTAGATTCCCTGTCCTCAGTAGCTGTAGCCTCTGCAACAATGTAACAACAAGACTCAATTTTGAGCACATATCATAAACCAAAGTCTGTACATTTTTTTTCTTCCGGGAAGTTTTGAAATAGCTAGCTGGATTTACCTCCACACCTTGTCCAGAAGTCCCAGTTCTCCATCCCACTCTGTCATTTGGACCCTTCAGCCTTAAATCTCCATCATTGTTGAGTTCAAGGACGCATACATTCGATGTATAAAACTTGGAGTAATGGCCAGAATTCCACACCTTCACATTTCCAAGAAAGACTTGAAAGGAGCATGAGTACTTCCCATTGAAAGCTTCAACACTCAATGAAGCTCTGAAACTGGGGATGGTCTCAATGGTATCATCCATGAGATAAGCTCTGCCAATGAATCCCATGGTGTATTCAACAGGCACTGCCAGAGTGAGGTTGTAGCCATTATGAATCTCTGGCTTGGAGTGGCCAGGAATGAGGAGAAGAGTGAGGGAAATGAACAAGTAGGAGAGCAGCATTAGTGGAAATGATGCAGGTGGGTTTGCAAAGCAAAGCAAAGCATTAAGGTTTTGTGGGCAGAAATTGATGGGAGGCGACAGAGAAGGAAAAAGGTTGGGAGGAGTAGGAATGTTGGAACTTTTCACAAAAGGGAAAGAGCTTTCATTTTGCTTTCAATCGCTAATGTTATACAAATGTGGGATTATAGTGGGGTTACTCATGGCACGCTGGAGTTAACAGCCTACGAATTAATTAAGGGCTACTTGTTTACAGTCTCTCCATGTGAGGGCAATTTGAAAAGACTACATGAAAATGGATGTGTTTTGAGGTGATATTCTTCTTGTTTTGTTTACTGAAAATATATGACGTTATTCAATAAAATCTCGAGATTAATGTGTCGATTCAAAATAAATTAACTCTTTTAAGGTTTCTGATGTGATATTGCTAGGCTTTTAATCGATACCACCATATTCAATACTCGGTAAAATTTGAATTATTTCTAGTATAAGTTGCAATTGTAAGGGTCGTCTTGACCGCATTTCAAAAAAGTCACCGAGTCCATTTTATGATCCAAATTCAACTAATATTTGATGATATCTCTTCTTGAATGCAATATACACTTATTTCCAAGTGTAATAATAAGGTCTATTGTATTATTTGTCGTGCAAATTAAGATTGGAGATTTGTTGAGTAATTTCTTACTGTCATGGACTCACGATTCACCCAAATTTCTTCTACCACCCAAGAATTGTTTACCGATTACTTACCAAGTTACCAACCTAGAAGTTATGAACCCCATTTAAAATGTTACTCGAGTACGTTCTCGGTGGGCAGCAGGCAGATAAGGACCAGGGATCCTTTTGGTTCTGAGTGGCGTCTATCGTTCCGCCACGTGTCAACCGCAGTGAGACCCACCCCATACACTTTCCTCGCTGACATTGCTCTCGCGCCACCGTGACGTCTGCAAGACTTTTCCCGCCACAATCTTGGGCCGGCGTCCGATCCTTTCTGATTAAAAAGCCGTGATAAAAGCCCAATGAACCAAACCCACTGGGCCTATTCTCGGCCATCTGAATTCAGACCCCGCCGACATAAATACCCGTAGAAGAAGAAGAAGAACCGCCAAAGCCAGAAGTAGGAGTCATTGAGCCTCATAAAAATACGCCGATCAAGATTCCGGGTTTTATTTAATGGCACCAATATGCGGTGGCTCTTCCACTCTTCGACCCTTTTCTCCTCGGCCTTTCTTCGTCGTTCATTCTCGCAGCCTCTCCTTCCCCGCCAAATTTATCCACCGCAAAAGATGAGTTTCAAGAACGACACCAACTCTCCCAGTGGCACTTCCGGCATTTCCTCCGACTCCGTAAGCTCTTCTCTTTCAATCTTTTGCTTTCTGTGAAGTTCTTATAATTCTTTAGTTGGTTTTTGTTTTCCTAAACTCTAGAGGTAGTTTGGTATTATTATAGGTTTCAGCTGCTAATGTTGGAAACATAAGTTGTCCGATGTTATATGTTGGAAGTGTTCCTATTCTGATTTACGGTTATCGGATGTTAATGGTTGGAAGTATTCCTGTTATGCTCTACGGTAGTTCTACTGGTGGGGTAGTTGAGCCAATCCTTTCGAGTGATGTGAAGCAGTGTTGTTCACTAAGTGATGAAGTGGGATCACAAGTTGATTTGGTGTTGGAGGATAATAAGGAGGATACTTGTGTGATTTCAAATTCAAAGAGTGTAATAAGTAAATTGGAACATGAGGGAGGGAGTACAATGCCGGATTGGGAGAGCCAGTTGAGTGAGTGGTCTTTGCCTACGGAATTTGGGAAGAAAAGGAAGCACCATCTTCGTGCACAAAAGCGGCATTTTGTACCAAGAAACTTGAAGTATGCACCTGTTAAAAGGAATTCGGGTTTATCTAAGCGTTTGTGTCATTATGAACCTTTTGATATATGCTTGTCTGCTCTTCAAGATTCTTGTAATGCAAGAATGATGGAAGAAGAGGATATGTTAGAATTTGCTAATCCAGAACGCATGGTGGAATGTACAGATCCAATAGTACTTAGGCCAGGGATGGTCTTCCTGAAAAATTATGTGAGCCTCAGTGAACAGGTATTTGTTCTTTATTTCACTTCCAAATATGATTTTAGACTTTTAGTTATTCAAAACAGAAGCAGGTAACCAAGTTATTGGGTACATCTTTATCTAGACATAATGATTGGCATATCCACACATGATCAACAATACTGACTCTGGTATCAGTGGATCCTAAGTCCAAAGTTTTTGTTAAGTAATTGCGCTGATAACTATCCTGAAAAAAGCATGCATGTGATGTTATTTTCTGCTGCAACTCTCTAGCTTACTCTCCCTAATGTTATGGGTTATTAGATGTCTGTTCCTTTTAAATTCATTTTGAGTTCCTTATCATGTGACCATGAACTTACTATTGCCTAAACTTATAGGTTGAAATCATAAGGACATGTCGGGAGCTTGGTTTAGGCCCTAGGGGGTTTTATCAACCAGTTTTCCAGCAAGGAGCAAAACTTTGTCTGCAGATGATGTGCCTGGGCCTGAATTGGGATCCTGAAACTAGGAAATATGAAGATATACGACCAATAGATGGCACTGGGCCTCCTACTATTCCTAATGAATTTAGTTTGCTGGTTGAAAGAGCAATGCAAGAAGCACATGCCCATCTCAAAGATAAAATCGGATGTAGCAGTGTAGAAAAAGTGCTCCCTTCGATGACTCCAAACATATGCATCACCAACTTTTACACAACTAGTGGAAGGCTTGGTCTTCATCAGGTATTTACATTACTAAGATACACTGTACATAACTATGTTTGATAAGCAGTGAGCAATCCTAAATAATTGATGTGTAATTTGTAAAACATTTATTCAACATTCAAATAGTAGTGTGATTAACTGGTTATGGACATAGGGGGAGCAATTGTTAATGTTAAATTGTTGATATATTTGTGCTGATTTGCAAGAGTCAATTTTTTAAATTCATTTGTTATTTCAAGAGTTTCTATCTGTGCTCAGATGAAGTTTTGATTTTCAGGATCGTGATGAAAGCAAAGAGTCTCTCCAAAAAGGATTACCTGTCGTCTCAATATCTATAGGTGATTCTGCAGATTTCCTCTATGGGGATCAGAGAGATATTAAAAAGGCAGAGAGTGTTGTTTTGGAATCAGGAGATGTGTTAATATTCGGTGGTCTTTCAAGACTTATATTTCATGGTGTAACATCCATCATACCAAACTCAGCTCCAAATAATTTGCTGGAAGAAACTAGGCTTCGTCCTGGCCGTCTGAATCTTACCTTCAGACAGTATTAGAGACTCGGTCTTCATGTGTAATCACAGGTGTGGCATCTTTACTACTTGTATGCAGAATTTGATATTCATTATCAAATGTCATAATCCAGTGGATGGAGTACAATTTTAATATATCTAGCGGCTGATAGCCTCTCAAATTTGCTTAGTCTTCTTCAGGAAACAAGCTATGTTAAGAATAAATTACTAATGAGTTCAGCTTTGAGATTTACGCTGTGACTGCAACTTGTTTCATTCATTCAGCATAAAATAATTTCTGATTCCTCTCTAGTTTTATTGACCGTCTGAATTATGTTGAGCTTCTCTGTAACTTTGTCAATCACGCTGTGATTGTAACATCTTTTGTTCACTGGTATCAAATTGAAGGTCTTAATCATTCTATTATGGAATCTTATCATCTTACTAGAATCGTTTATCTTCTTCATCTGCATTTAAATGCTGTTGTTGTGCTTCTTTACCTCTTTATCAGACATTAATATTGGTTTATCGTTTGTATATATATCGTGTTTAATATGTTCGCCTAGAAAGTTCTTTTGGTGGTGCACCTGTTTTATCGTGCTTTTGTTGTGAGCTTCATATTCTATTGGACTCAGTAGGCATCAGTATTGTCCTATTAGCTGAAGCATGAGTTCAGTGATGATACATTGAATGTTATTCTACTTGAATTTATATAATATAACTTACACTTAGATTTATATGATCTTAAGCAAGTAGACCTGGATCGTCTGGGTAACTTGTAAATTAAAATTCAAGCCACATATGCAAGGAATCAAATCGGAGTTGTCAAGATAAGATACTTACCTAAAAACAATATGGAGTTTGATCTAACGTAGGTCCCTTGTCTTCTGTCGACTTACTTGAGCATCAATTATATTCACCAGCTCATTACGTACTGAGCAGTATGCTGACTGGATATAGGTGACATTTCTTCCATTTGTGAAAGCTTCTGAGCTTATGAGTATATCTTCTAACCTGCATATGTATTTTTTTCTGTCATCATATATGAACGGCAACCCGTTCAACCTAAACCATCTCGTCTTAAGGTTAGGTGTTGTAACGACTCCAAAATTTCGAGTATAAAAACTCAAAATTCTAAAGTCGTGAAACACCAAAACAATCTCAATGAATCGAAATCTTTTAAAATGCCACAGCGGATCATCTCTGAGTTTAAAATACAACTCAGTGAAACCGATTATTACAAACTAAATTATAATTCGACATTATAACAAATGAAAATGTATAATCCTCACAAGAAAGTCGCACAAAATCCTCACACAAGCTGGAACTAAAAATCTTCAAGCCCTCTGAGCGGTCCGTCAATTCCCGCTAATCCACACCTGCGGAGTATCCACTACACGATCGAATTGGTGCACCGGGATTGTAAACACAAACCCGGTAAGCTTTACAGCTCGTATGAGTAAAATGAAAATATAACTCGCATATCAATATATACGCAAAATCCACAAATCAATAAATATAAATGCACTCATGAGTCAATGGACGGCCCATCCGGTTGTCCCAAAAATATATGAAATGAAAGCACTCATGAGAAATCGGGCAACCCTTCTGGTTACCCAAATACATTTATAATACGGGTACTAATGAACGCCGGTACACATCTGTTACCCCTCACGTAGTACACCGCCGATATTGGGCAACCACCTGCTACCCAACATCCAAAAATATGAGTACTCATGAGCCGATAACCACCTGTTACCCCACATGCAGTACTCCGGCAGACAGATTAGAGCTCTAACTGTATCGTAACTTTCGCCCGGCCAAAGGCTAGGTTCCGACTTGCCAAACACGTACAATAATCTCACATCATATTGTACAAAAATCAAGTCCGAAGACAAATCAACATTTTAACAATCTCCATGTTAAAATCACGTACAATAATCTCACATCATATTGTACAAAAATCAAGTCCGAAGACAAAGCAACATTTTAACAATCTCCATGTTAAAATCACGTACAATAATCTCACATCATATTGTACAAAAATCAAGTCCGAAGACAAATCAACATTTTAACAATCTCCATGTTAAAATCACGTACAATAATCTCACATCATATTGTACAAATCAAAATCACATGCTCGATATACAATCTCGTCATCAAAATAACATCATCACGATAAAATCATAACAGTATATATGTACCTATTTACCATTTATACAATATATATATAATCCGCTATATCATATACATGTCATATTTCATAAACACGTCCGAAGAAAAAACGTTTTAACAAACACCATGTTAAAACCACGTACAATAATCACACTCATATTGTACAAATTAAATCACATGCTCAATATATAATTCTCGTCATCGAAATGACCAATTCCAATGAATTCATAACAGTATATAATATAGCAAACTATATATATATGTACTTATTACCATTTATACAATATATATGTAATCCACTATATCGTATACATGTCGTAATTCAATATTAAAAACTCTTGCAACATCTTGAATCTCCACAAGGGTAGATTTATAAATATGTGAGATTTTACTCACCTTATCGACTTGAACGTAATTCCACAATTTCCGAAGATAATTCATTTCCTTGATTTATTGATCACCTTGAAAAGATAAGAAAAGAATTTAGAAACGTTTCGTAAACTTTTAAATGCCGGAACAGTAATAATCGGTTACTGTTCAGCAATTTCTAGTTTTACGAATTTACTGTTCACTGAGTACTATTCACATATTCACCATGTATGTATTACTGTATAAATACACATCCATTACATATTATTGTACGAGTATACTGTTTACGTATTTATGTACGTATAAAAACTATTCAAATGTAAATATTGTCTCAGTAAATATTAATTACTGATTTACCATTCTGAAATTACTTTTTATATTTACTGAAAGTAATTTACATTTACATTTACCATACGTAAATAAAATTTACTTTTACTGTACGTAAATTACTTTTTACATTCACCGTACGTAAAAATAAAATTTTACAATTTACTGTGTCGAAGTCACTATTCACGCGCCGCCGCACGTGGTGGCGCGTGTACCCCACGCGCCACTCACCGGTGACAGCGCGTGGGGCCCACGCGCCGACACCAACCAAGGCGCGTATGACGATACCGCCGCCTCCAAACTCCTCCTATCTTCCTCCTCTACCCCCCTCCACGGCATCACGCCGTGCCTAGCCACCTCAACGCCTCCACACGCACCGCCTAAAGCGGCGGTGTTCATCAATCCTCCGATCCCGCAAAATCAACCCAAATCCAACAAATTTCAATCCCACAATCACACACAAGCATCAATCACTTCAATTCTTACCTAGATCGTACGGTGGAGTTGTTGGAACTCGTCGGAGAGGGATGGATCGTCGGTGGAGCTCGATCCTTCAAGGGGGCTTGCATCGGCTCGAGTTGCGTAGTGATAGCTCACATGCGGCGTCGGAGGGAGGAGAGGGGTGTGGATCGTGTGCTCATATCGGCGGAGGGCTGGAACCCGTCGTTGCTGGGCTTGGTGAGGTTCGACGATACTTCGCGGCGACGCTAGGGCTCGTGCCATGCTCGGTGGGTCGTCGCGTCGAGCTGCTGAGCGCCTTGGAGCCGGCGGTGAGGAACACCTCCCTCAGAGGAGGGAGATCGAAGGTGGAAGCCGAGAGAGAGAGAGAGAGGAGAGCTCGGGTGGGAGGGAGAGAGAACGAGAGAGAAGAGAGAGGAAGTGGGAAAGGGAGGCGGGGTGAAGGGTTTCCGAAAATGGAAACCCTAACCCTTCAATTTTTCCTTTTATACCATTTTCCAAATCGGAAACTAACTTCCGTTGTTAATAACTTTTACGTACAACGTCCGATTCGAATGCGTGACGTGTCCACGAACTCGTATCGACGAGCTCTATGACTTTCGTGGAGGAAGTTTTCACAAACGATCGACGCAGTAAAAGTTGATTTTTACGTCGCGGAAACGTAACGTTTTTCTAAATAAACGTTTCGATAACGTTTCCGTTTTCGATTTACCGCTTCGCTAAGTAAACAAAATTCGTTTAAATAAATTTCACAAATTTATGAACTTAAAAACAATCCAACATTCGCTCCGAAAAATCGGGTTATTACAGCTGCTGACCATCATCTGTTGTCATTGCTTGAATTGGTGATCACTATGAACTTATGGTTTTTTCACTTTCAAATTTCAATTAATTAAATTATTGATGTGTGGAGATTGTTTTGAACACGGACCTTTTTCTTCGACTATGTTATTTGGGAATGGCTGTCGTCTCAGTGGGATGTTATTTGTTGAGGATTGTTCTAACATACATATATTATAGCTTTGCATCAGTGATAGAGATGTGGAAATCCTACGCAGGAAACACGTCAAGGTGCCATCTGATTAACATGGATGTTGAAATCCATTTTGTTTGCGATAGTGACTTCTGTATTAATTTAAACAGTTTCGATTGTAGTTGGTCATTCTGATTATGATTATCTAATTGAAGAATTATAGTAGTTGTAAGTGCATTATTTATTGCATGCTTTGCTTCACCATGGCCACAACTTCAAAGTTGCTTGATTAATATATCGAATTGTTTACAGTTATTGATCAGTTAATGGCTATAATCTACCCTAGCATAATTGAAGTTCTTGTTGCGCTCGGAAATCCCAAACCTACTTGCCTCCCACCTGATTTGTGATTCTCATTCGTGTCGTTACTCTTTTAGATGAACAGGGGCATAGGGCTCTCATATTGCGCAAAAATTCAAGCAGGTTCGTTTGGCTGATGTTACTAAGCTTGATCAAGAGTGTGTCATCACTCCATTAGAAACAGTGCAATACCTGATGTATCTCATCTTCCCCTAATTTGGAACCAGGTTCATTTCGCTGATGTTACTAACCTTGATCAAGCTTCAGTTACTGGCTAAAAGCAACCCCAAAATGTATGTGGTGGAGGCGAACATGTCCTCATTATGTCCAACAAACTCATATTATTGGAGCAAATTATTGCTTTGTAAGATAACATATCACTTGGCTGATCCAGTACCATTTGATCTAGTGTATTTCGAAGGTGAGATGTGAATTCAACCCAGGCCAGACTAAGTAATACTACTAAAAGGATTTTTTTTTAATCAGAGAATTAGTCAGAGAATCTTAAACTAGAGTTGTATTTCAGATATAAAAAAAAAATCACTTGGCCGATGACTGAAAATTGGCTCTCACACCCATAACATTTACGGCACATGAAAGTGATGAAAGTTTGCACAAAACATCCCAAAATTGTTTTTGAAATAAGCATAATAGCACTGAGGCAGGACACCTTTTACATCTACCTTCATGCTTGGACAAATATGTCTGATTTTTGTAAGATTTAGTTTCTGAATGTGAGGTTTCCTATATTACACTTCGTTAATTACCTTACGCAATAACTACTGGAAAGTATGATATGCATTTCAGGGAAATTCTCATATGCACTTTGGGGCTGGCAATATGATATATATTGATATGTTGATTCCCCTTTCTATGTATGTTAGGCAAATTTCCCTTGTATGATTCGGATTTAGACATCAGTAGGAGCCGTTTCTATGTAAAATACAATGAGAGACGTATGAGCATTCTAATGCGAGAAGTAAAAAGATCGATGTATGTAAATTTTCATTTTGAAGGCTGAGATCTAAATGACATGTTTCAATAATTACAATCTTATTTTACTTGTTAAGAAAGGTAGAGACGTAAAGTAATAATGCTGTATAAGAGTTGGATTATTTACTTATATGTTATTATTGTGGACGGGCAAGTGTGATATATCATACTGCAAGCAAATGACGGTTTTTACCTATTTATATATGTGATCTTGAATTTATGCTCGAACTCCAAAGCTGTCAAAGTAGCCCGAATATTGTGTTGTAAATTTGCACATTTGAAGCATTTTGCACGCATTGAGGAACTAATGAAGAAGCCTCGATGATATTCTTGACGAAGTCCTATATTTTGTTATTGTGAGGACCATTGTTAATCTAAAAATGTCCATGTCATGAGACTTCAAATCGTACTTACTAAGTTCAGACGCAAGTAGTTTCTTTTTACTACTTGGGAAGATTAGAGAATCAATGTGTAATGTGTTACATACATGATTAAAACTTCAAAAGAATGTGATTGAACGCTGTTATCGTTGCACTGTTTTCTAGTACCTCCTTGGAAAGCGACAAGAATTGTCCGGTCAATTAAAATTAAAAATTGTAAAAGAATATACTAAGCTAAGTTAGAAAATTATTCAACCACAAACTCAAGTCATACTACATGCCACACTATATTCCAGTAAATAGAGATCAACAGTACTTGTGGTCTAAATTGTTTTCCCTTTCTTACACAATTCGAAGATTCATAATTTAAGAACAGCAATGTCAAAAACATGCACAAAAAATGTTTTAGAAATTAGAAATCATGGAGTCAGCTTCATGTTAGTATTAGTAACATATTCTCAAAGAAGGAAAGTACGTCAGGGGGATTTGAATCTGATTCAACACATCCACGCCAACCAGCTATTATCAATTTATCATTCAATTTCATTATAACGAAATAGGAAAACAAGTCATAAATAGAAATCTGCACACACAAGGCAGATTCATTTTTACCACTTTGATGGCGATTTTTTCTGTTTCTCTCCCTTTCCATCTAGACCATCGTGAGTAGTTTTTCACCTGTAAATTACCGAGCCAACAAACCAAACCTACCTCGTCCTATATAACCCCCTTCCATCTTCTTCTCTAATATTAATATATCTCCTCCTATCACATATAGATTGTTTTGTACTCACTCTCACACCCGAAACCAAGGCCACCCAACAGTCGCCTGCATTTTCGGAAGAGCAAAAACTTCGTAAAATAATGCAGGGATTTGTAGGGAGAAGGTTAATCTCGGGAACGAGACAATTATGTAATCAGCTGCGACCATGGCAAAGCTGTTGTTTCTCGCAGGTGGCTCAGAGGGAGGAGGCCAACAATGGCGTCCATATTCCCAAACTGCCCCCCTTCGACTACTCTCCTCCGCCGTACACCGGCCCCTCCGCCGAGGAGATCTTGGCCCAGAGGAAAGAGTACCTCAGCCCCTCCATGTTCTACTTCTACAATAAACCCGTAAGCATCCATTTTGATTTTGATTTTATATTTCGAATCGATACGTACGTGATCCATGTTTAACCAGAAGAAAAGTAGAAAGCTTAGCTAGGGTTGTCATCAACTCATCATCACATGTGTTTGGAACATGGTAAATGAGGGCAAGACATGATTCACATGATGATGAAGTTCGGTAGTTTTGGAGATCTTATTTAATTAAAACGTTGTTTGTGATTGGCAGCTGAATATTGTCGACGGGAAGATGCAGTACCTGTTCGACGAGAATGGCCGGAGGTATTTGGACGGTTTCGGAGGGATTGCTACGGTGAGTTGCGGCCACTGCCACCCTGATGTGGTGGAGGCCATAGTGAACCAAACCAAGAAAATACAACATTCGACGATTCTTTACCTGAATCATGCAATCGGCGATTTCGCTCAGGCACTGGCTTCCAAGTTGCCCGCCAATCTCAAGGTTTGTGTCTCGTTCTTCTGCCTAATATTATTTTGTCAAGTTGTTTGTTTCCGTATTTGATTTGACGGTCCACGTTTTTCGTCATTTATAAGTAATAGTAAATCTGGGAACAGAATTGTCATTATCGGTGAAGAAGAGGGTGAGCTAGCGGTGTCATCTTTTGTTGTTATGGGGGGTCACATTTCCTACCCACGACTCCGTCGACGTCTTTGTGTTCATGATTGCGAAGTTATCTTGACAATTATCGAAAGGCCCTAAAGTCATTGCCAAATTTGGTTTTGTACATGAAAATTATTGTTAAGTTCATGAAGAGAGAATATGTGAACATATTACGTGTTGTATACATATTGGGAACTTCCAACATTTACCTATATTTTGAAGTAAAAATTAGCATGTTCCGAAGCTAGATAAAATATGAGAAGTAGCAATCTTGATATGAGTAATGTTTTGAACCACCAAGTTGGTCTTTACCGGTGACTTGTTTCACTGAAGAGTCAAGACAAGGTCAAATTGTTACTATGAAAGAGTAAATTCTTCCAAATAGCTTGGTGTATTAGTGTGAGATCCAATTAGGTTTACTTGATTTTGGGTGGAAATGTGTTGTAGGTAGTGTTCTTCACAAATTCAGGGACGGAAGCAAACGAGTTGGCGATGTTGATAGCGAGGTTGTACACGGGCTGCCATGACATAATTTCTTTGAGAAACGCATATCATGGCAACGCTGGTGGCACTATGGGCGCCACCGCCCAAGCCAATTGGAAGTTTAACGTTATTCAGGTACTTCCTCATCACCATATCCATGTTTATCATAATCATTTACTTCCACACACTACTATTGCAATGAGGTGGTGCATCAGTACTCATTTACCTTTCATAGTAATGTAACTTTTAAAAACAAAGTAACTCCTTGTAAGTCACTTTATCAATTATCATCCCACGGTAGAAAATATATACCTCTATCTTCAGTTTAGCTGGTGAAGTTATCTAATCATAATGGACAATAGGCTTTCATATGTTGATAGTTTTAACATTAATGATTTGGTGCAAGGAGAGCCCACTACAGGATATAGACACCACCTAACGTTTTGGGATCTTTCAGATCAGATGAACAAACACTTCAATGATGCAGGAAAAGAACCTACCATGTATTCATAGGAAGAAATAATTGAAGCACCACTATGTGACTATGATGATAATGATGTTTAAATCAGTGTTTAAAGTAACATTTTCTTCATGTTGCTCATTTAGGTTTGGGGGTATGGGCTTCTTTGTTTAGTTTCTTACATTTAGAGCTTTAGTTGAGTATAGAATGCATAATAGGATAAACATATGATAGTGAGGTGTGGACCGCCCGCGAGGAAACCAGTTTTTGCACATCACATTTAGATATGACAACGTGATAAACAATTCCAGCATCTAAATGACGCTTGTGTTCTATCTTAATTCTCTTTTGAATAATATAAAAGAAAGGCGTTTGCATTCTTGAATATACTAGTTACCTTTTATAATACAAACTTAATCACTCAAATAATTGTAACACAATAAGGTGGCGTGACGGTAATGTCCTTCAATCTATATAATTTTTAAATTCACTACATAAATCATCCATACAAAATGTTTTCTCCACAAAGTTTGTACATAGTTATTTATGAGAAAGAAGTTCTTTATTTACATAAATCTGAACTTGTAACAAACTGTAAGTTGTTGACATTCTAAGTATTGATCTGATGAACAGAGTGGAGTTCATCATGCTATGAATCCAGACCCATACAGAGGCGTGTTTGGTTCAGATGGTGAGAAGTATGCCAAAGATGTCCAAGATCTCATCGACTTTGGAACCTCTGGCCATGTTGCTGCATTTATATCGGAAGCCATACAAGTATATCATCTCCTCTGCCTCATTATTGTATACTAACTATTGTGCTACTTTACCCTACTTAATTTCTAACTCATTTTGTTTGTAAATGTCACAGGGAGTTGGCGGAATTGTAGAGTTGGCCCCGGGTTACTTGCCAGCTGTTTACAATAGTGTAAAGAGAGCAGGAGGCCTTTTCATCGCCGATGAGGTCCAGTCTGGTTTTGCTCGCACAGGAAGCAACTTCTGGGGTTTTGAAGGCCATGGTGTCGTGCCTGACATTGTGACATTGGCCAAGGTTGACTCAGTTCTTATGCTTTTCTACATAAGCATCGATTATCCATTAACTTATAACGCAAGCAATATGCTTAGTTGAGTTTTATATGCAGCCAGGGTTTGTTTCGAACTGTTTCTAATTTCTCATTGGTATTTACAGGGCATTGGAAATGGCATTCCCCTTGGTGCTGTGGTAACCACTCCTGAGGTTGCAGAGGTCTTGACTCGCCGCAATTACTTTAACACCTTTGGTGGCAATCCTGTATGCACAGCTGCAGGACTGGCTGTTCTGAAAGTGATCGAGAAAGAAGGACTTCAAGAAAATGCACTTGTTGTGGGCTCATACCTTAAAGAAAGACTCAATGCTCTCAAAGATAAATATGAACGTAAACTCTCCTACTCTATTTTGTTTATGCATTTAAGCACTATGCTGCATTTTATTGCTGCTTATCTCAGTTATTTATGATGGCTGCTTATGCAGTTATTGGGGATGTGAGGGGAAAAGGATTAATGCTAGGAGTTGAGCTCGTGACTGATCGTGAACTGAAGACACCAGCCAAGGTTGAAACTGTACATGTGATGGAAAAAATGAAAGGTTTGTGTTAACCTTTTAATCTCCTTGTCTTAGTCATTACATGATCTGCAACTTCATTTTTACCTTGCTTTTCGTTTACCATTAGATTTGGGAGTCTTGATCGGCAAAGGGGGCTCCTATGGAAATGTATTCAGAATCACACCTCCCTTGTGCTTCACTAAGGAAGATGCAGGTATACTTTCTTCACTAACATCTTAAAATTTCAAGAATTACTACGGATTGCGAGATGCATGTCTGTCCAAAAGTTTGTCGTACCAATTGTGATGTATATCTTCTTCTTGCAGATTTTCTTGTGGATGCAATGGACTACACAATGTCTAAAATTTGAAGCGTCCAGGATGAAATTGTAGATAAGATCCCTAATGAATCATTCAGAAATCGGTCTAAGCACCGTTGTACTATTATCCTGTGACAGCATTTAATATATGTAGGTTTGAGCTTCAATAATTCTCTGTGATCCTGAACAACGAAGAGCCAACAACTCGTTGTCTCTCACTCAGTTGATACCCTGGTTTTTACTTGATTATATTCCTGTACTTTCATATTTATGGATTTCTCTTCATATAACCTATAGTTGTATGCAATGGTCTAAATATCGTTTATCGGGATCATATCGGTCAAAGTATAAAATGATGTATCGGGGATATATTGAAAATATACCAGATTATATCGGATATATCATATTTATTATGTTTAATTAAATTTATTAATTTTACTACAACCAAGTACTAAATAAAAATATATAAATGGTTTCAAATAATAATAAAAAATGTCTAAATAATGATTTGTATAGACAGATAGATAATTAGATAATGGTTTGGTCGATAATGTGTTCGGTTTCCCGGATTAAGATAGATAACTTACATTTATACTCCCACAATTACATTTTACACTTACATTTGTTGAAGGAAAAACATCATTAGTGTGTCTTCGTTAATGCAAATAAATGAATAAGTTAATGACGTTTATGGTCAACGGATGTAACGGATCAAACATCATTATGTAGCCTTAATTGCCATTGTAATTACCATTTATTTCTATTGTAATCTTGACCCCTATATAAAGGGGATTATCAATGAGATGAGTAGATCATTCTATTTTCCTTACAACACGTTATCAACATGTGGCTTTAACCATTGAGTTTTTCAAAGAAAAGGAGAGAGATCAAAACCCTAGCAAAATTCTACCGCAGCCCTTCAACCTGCACAACATTTATTCTGACACATTATATTCATCCAAGCTAGAGTGGGGGCAACGAGATTGATACCTGAGCAACAAGGGTTTCATGTGGATGTTAAAAACAAGCGATGCGGTCATACGACACTAAGGTGTTGAGAAAGAGAACGCGTCAATTCGTAGGTGTTCGAAGATGTCGAGCCTGGGTGGCACATAATGGCCGACGACAAACTTGGGAGCTCAAACCGCAGCAGCATGAGCGAATGGGGCCATGACAAATTTCCAAACGATAAGAAAATTTTTATGTTCTTTTACTGCTTGAAGTTCTTATATATAATTGAATATTGACGACATGTTACATGTTAATCCCAATTATATAGCTAGGGCACAACGTGATCAAGCTATTAAACCATAATTCACCTGATGATGAGATCCATCGGCGCCGTATGCCACCCTCCTTCTCACTGCGTCGATCCCACCCACACACTCGACCCGGATCTACTCAATCTAATCCACGAAAAAAAAGGAATTTTTTTTTGGGAAATCAGAATTTACTGAAGTGGTAAACTAAAAGGTATGTTTAAAAATTATCACATAGTGATTTTTAATTCACTATTTCATTATTTCTGTTTTACCAAAATATTATACGGTAATTATGCAATTTACCATTTAATTATTTCATGTTTTGTTGTCAACTTACCACTTATTGTTATGGTAAGTTAATCATATATATATATGATTAAATGTGACCTAATCATATAATTCTAATTGTTTTGTACGTAACATATCACTTACACTACGACGATTAATGCGAAAAATGCGATGAGAAAGCTCCTCAATTTTAAGAGCGACACAAATTGATGTCAATTCAAAATGTTTCAGACTTTGATTACAGTCTGTCACTAATTTTCCAAGATATAATTGTAATGACTATTATATATGCCTAAAATTTCGGTATTGAAGTACCTTTGGATTGGACAAGACCTTGATGCAATTGTTGACATACAACCAAGGTTATGAAATTTTCTCAATGAATTGAGAATATTCGAATATTAATCGAGATATACGCGGTTCGATTTTCGGGTTCGATTTTTAATATTTGACTTTACGAAGTACCGCATAAAATAAAGCAACTTCACAAAATATTGGTATGACATGAATAACTGAATGCAAAGAAATACATTATGCGATCCCCACAGTAGTACTGAAGAATAATCGTACTATATCCGTGCATATAAATAATAATATTAATAATGATCGCTAATATATAATCCTTCGGGATTCAAAATATACATGCATTATGAGATGGAGATATCGTTTTACGATTCTATCAAATTACTCTAAAGAATTTGGGTTCATATTCAATTTTCATGTCTTACCTATATACTTTATTGGCACTTTATGTAACAATGGTCAACAAGAGACAATCGAACCCTCATAGGTTTTAAATATTTATGTCAATGACTTTCCATATGAAAAAATAATACTAATAAGTGAGATTACGATTGACATCTTTTACATTATCTCTAATGATTGCGGATGTAACCGCGTATTACAAAAGTTTATATGTCCATTTAGAAAGTATATACGAAATTGCTAAATTGAATCCCACAACATCAAAACAAAATGAATTTCAGGATCTTGATATATTTGGGTTTTGACATATATGTGTATATGTATATTTAAAGAATTATATACATACACTCATGTTTTGGATAAATAGAAGTAAAAACAAACGAAACAAAGAACTGTAAAATCCTAGAAATATAATTTTATGGAGGAATTGAAGAAATTATTTCATCCCCATATTTCATAGCCCCCTGAGGCTGAATCGTGAAATGTTTGATGCACACGTATATGCACTAACACCATATTATGCTTCGTATATCCATTGTGATTAGGTATGTAAAGCTAATCATTCAAATCTTATCAATTTCTTAAAGAAATTTGGATTGAGATAATCCTATGCAAAGGACATGTATTCTCACTATGTTCAAGGATTGAATCCAACAACAATTATGTGGATTAATTCAACCAACTTGCAGATACTTTAAATAATTTACAGTGTTGGTTGATGTGTCGACACGCTGGTCACGTGTCATCACACCATTCACTACTAAAACTAATGTTACTTATGCTAGTTACAAACCCACTTGGTCTTACGAAAAAAGACTAAAGTACTAGTCTTGATATTGCTAAATTGTAATGCGCACCAATCTTTCCGTTTATGGTAATGTAATTTTTGCATTAAAAAACTTATTACTCACTAGTTTTTGGCTATCACCTTAATCATTGTAAAATGAATTACAATCGATAACATCGAAGAATCGAAATACTTGAGCTCGCTAGGATTGACACGGATCTAGAATCCTTGAGCTCAATTAGATTAACCTACGTGCCAAATTGCGATGACACATCGCATAATGGTGAAGCCAACTAATGTGAATAAATGTTCTCACTGGAGACGAGCATCCATATAGTCCGATATATTGCAACTTTGACAAGTGATCTCTTTTTTCACTAGATATGAAATATCACTTTGATGAGACAGTCTTCCCGTCGTTAGGGGGAGATAAGAACAAACAATGTTCAAGTGGAACGACATGAATTGTCGTGCTTTGTCCTCACTGTGTCTCATCTTGATCCTCACTATTACACAAAGTGTCATGATCACAGATATTAGCTGCAAATAGGCTTACAAGGTTCAATGTCCTAAAAAGAGGACATGAAGCCACCCAAAAGGAATTGGGCATTGCGTTGTCACCATAGATAGTGGCATGTTGGCACCATAAAGTGGCATAAATGGTGTCATAGGTCGTGGCTCTCCAAGGAAGAGGGGGAGACCACCTTATGTTCGATATATACTCGTTTAAAGGAATAAAGCGAGTTTGGCACAATTGGATCCATTGATCCATAATCTCAAATCTACCTCATGAGAATTCCTGGATTTTGGTTATTACTGGGGGACGCCTCAGATGTTAGAACAAATCCTTGAATATATAGAGATCTCTACCAAATACAAACCATATGAGGATGTAGGATATTGAGTCTTCATATCGAACCATACTTCGTTGAGAAATAACAACGTAGTAATTTTGGCCCAATGGAAAGAAGCGATCCAGCATGAACTAAAGTTCACTAACAAAGATATAGGTATTTGGGCAAGTGTAAACCCTATCATATATCTTTGTTAGGATGCGTATGAGAATTAAGAGTATAGACTCACCTTATGGCGCAAGGTCTCTCACAAACGCACTGGAATCGACTACGAGGAAATATTCTTTTGTAATAGACTATAAAGATATATTCTTGTAATGGAAGTTATTGCACTCCACTACCTTATCAGTTTGGTAGTTTCCGAAAAACTGACAAATGCAGCTTATAAATGGTGAAATAAAGTATCTCTATGGGGATCGAAATTAATAAATATACATGAAAGTCATAGAACCGACTTTATCCACCCAAGAAATCGTTCTAGATCACGTAGCGTTACAAAAGGAATTGAAACATTCACGAAGTAAAATACTTGATTATGAATAGGGATCAGATGTGCTATGTCATTGCGTATTCAATATGGATTTGCAGAGTCTTTTGATGAACTAAAAAGATGTCGCCATTACAAATCCTAAGCCGAGAATAAAAAAGATTATTGGGAAGACACAGTCTCAAAATGGATCTTGAGGACTGTAATATTGATGATTAACCATCAATCGGCTTTTAAGCACTCTAAATGTTAAAAGTGAGGCTTCCATAGCTCTCATGATCAGTCGAAGTCTTTAAAGATAGATCCGTTTTTGTATAAATGAAAGATGACGAATAAGTGTCAGGAAATGAGATTTCATATACAAGTGCAAAGACACATTATTGCACTTAACACAATATACTTGACTCGACCTCTCATTCGATGTATAGCTTAGCGCCCATGTAATAACAATACCTAAATGTTTAGGTTTATAGTCCCTATAAAGAAAAGATAAAACAACATGATGAATTCTATTCACGTCGTTACACATTTGACGTAAAGAAATACGTACCAAATAAGATGCATCATTAAATATGCAAAAGTTATCAAAACTCTCATGATTAATGTAAAGATCAGGGGGAGGTGCAGACATCAGGGGGAGTCTAGCACATATATGTTAATCTTAAATGTAATAGGTGCGTTGTGCTCTTTTCTCTTTCGACCAAGGTTTTATTTTCTCCCATTGGGTTTTGTTACTTGGCAAGGTTTTTAATGAGGCAACATCTTATGCACCATTATATTTTTAAACTCGGCACAAGGGAGAGTGTTGAAGGAAAAACATCATTAGTGTGCCTTCGTTAATGAAAATAAAGGAATAAGTTAATGATGTTTATGGTCAACGGATGTAACGGATCAAACACCATTATGTAGCCTTAATTGACATTGTAATTACCATTTATTTCTATTGTAATCTTGACCCCTATATAAAAGAGATTATCAATGAGATGAGTAGATCATTCCATTTTTCCTACAACAACATTCAATTTTTTATTTTTTTTATATCCTTTACTCTTACATGCTTTCCCAAATTGCCCTTAACCAAAAGCAAATTGATATTGCTCGATCTAGTCTGCACCGGAAGAAAATCTGTTGTACTTTTTTCTCTATCTCTCTCCATGTCTCCTATTAATTTTCTCTAATGTGTCTCTCCATGTCATCATATTAAACAACTCTTTTACAGCGTCAGGTCTATGAGAATTTCTATTTTTTTAATATCATTTAATCAAAATATAAACTGATATTAAGATTGAAGAATATCGGGACGAACCCAGATCTTAAAAACCCCTGCTGCTCTTGGTAAGGAGGGAGGGGATTGTATTAGTTGTTTATAAATGATAAATTGAGGAGAGAGCTTTGTCCTTTCTCATCTGTGCAAACTATCCCAAAACCAATAGCTAGAACCATCTCAATTATGCTCACCACACTCCAAGATTATATATGATATGTTTCAGTGAGGTGGACTTGTGAAAAGATTTGGAGCTCTTGATGGTTTTTAGATCCTTTTGCATAAGTAATTAAGATGAGGTTCACAACTAATTTGGTTGGATCATAATCTAGATACGAATGTGGGACTGGAGATTTTTTTTAAAGTGTTTCTCGTTATTGTTTGTCTGCATCTCCGGTCTGTGTTTCATGAAGTTAGAGAAGAAGACTTCACCGGAAAGCAAAAGGACGATAAACTTGCGAGGTTTTAATATTTTAAAGAGTTATAATTATATATTTTCTCATAACCTTGATGGTGTTAATGAGCTGTTAAGTATGGTGACGTGGAGAGACACATGTCAAAAAATGAATGAGAAACAAGGAGTGGGACAGAGAAAAATAGACAGCAGATTTTCTTCCGCACTGGAAAAGAATCTGCTCTTCTGTCATCTTCTTCAATTTTCTTACTCAGAACCTTGGCTAGTGTAACCAATATACCGTATTAGTTATATGACAATTGAATTAAAGATTGAATTATTGAAACAAGATGGTAAAGCCCATCATCATGGGAAAACCTTGGTTCCATTCTCTACACCCACCCAATTAAGCTCTCTCCTTCAGCACCCACTGCTTGTTTCCTCCATAACCACCGCCACCTTGTTCATTGTCTCCGGCCAGTCATTCGTATAAGTCTCAATCCTTGATCGAAATATAAACAATCCACCCCCGTCAGCAATCCAAGGGAGGACTTCCAAGCCTTATCAGAAATGGAGATGGTTGAGTTGGTGATGGTTGAGTCAACTGGGGTAATTGATTTTCCATCTTTGTGGTTCAGTGGTTCAGAAATTTTGATGAGAGAGAGGTCTGTTCAGTTGATATCAGTTTTACAATAAGCTAGGGGTACTTTGGTAAATGGCATATGAAAGGGAGTTAGAATGTAAAACTTGGAATGTAAATTTCAGATCCTTAAGATACTGGTGTTTGAAATTATTTTAAATATCAATATAAAGTTTTTACGTTAAAGAATATGAAAGTTTTCACTGATTTGAGATGATCGTGTCTCGATTTTAGATTTAATCATTTTTTCTTTCTTCGTAAAAGTAAAATGATGATATTTTTATTTAAAATAAAATAATAAAGAATGTCTTACATATCTAGTCAAAATCGGGTTGACCAAATATATCGGATTTTAATTATAAAATTAGTGTTGACCGATAACTTGAAATAATATATAAGATATCGTATCGTTTTTTTAATATCAATAATATATCGAGATATTTAAAACAAATGTTGTATGTAATAGATCCGGTTTATGAACTATCCGTAACCATTATGAGGTTTCTAGACTTCGTTTCATTTCATTATCTTCATATAAACATGATGGGAAGGACATTAAATTAGTAGAGGTTGTTGGCACTATATCTACAAGGATGGGGAACTTGAGGATTGTTGTTTGTCAAAACCAAAGTAAATCATTGGAGTTATCAACCAGAGCTATTTGGTTCAAGTACAAGAAAACAGACATGAGACATCATATCTGATCTTGGAAAATAGTTTGTTATGAAGGAGCAGATAGCTGATTATAAAAGTTAACTTCCACAAGTCAGTTTGCAGTACAACCATGGCATTGACTTCTTTGGCTAATCCTACCTCTCTGGTTTCATCAATAAAAGATATCCACAATGATCTTCACCGGTCATACTCTAGTAGAGACCTGTGCAATCGTGCAAGAATCAAGGGGAGATTTTCTTCAGCTGATAACCATGTTTGTTATTGCATCAATCGTATCCATGCAACATTAACAGAACCAGAACGAGAGAAGAGTCCTTTCATGGGAAGTTCCTCGTTCCATAGTCAGGGTTATATCAATCCAAATTTGCTACGATCATATTCATTTGATCCAGACTCGAGTGAGCATATGAACACAGAGGAAAATGAGCTGAATGAGGTGGAGAGCTCTCAGGAGATTAGTGAAGGGAAGGAACTAAAGAGAACCAGTTGGCTAAAGAGTCTTTTCGAACTCGGCAGAAAGATGAATATTTTGCAGCAAAAAGCTGTATCCTTTACAGACAACTATCCTGATGAGGAATGGAGATCCAGATCATATGATCGTGACCTTTTCTCCAGATATTTGGTTCGAGTGCCATGGTCAGATGCCAAATTATTTTCTCAGTTAGCCTTCTTGTGCAACTTGGCTTATATAGTACCAGAGATTAAGGTACATATATTTGTTAACCATACTGTATACATGTAATATACAACATGACTAAAATGTTGTTATATATACCTAATCAGACCTGGTCATGATTATTGTGCAGGCCACGGATTTGAAGGCATACCATGGCCTACAATTTATAACATCTTCATCAAAAATCAAATCAAAATTTGATCAGAAGTCCAATCCACTGACTGCAGCGTTTCGTATCCGAATGTTCTCAGCAGAAGATTATGTCCGCGCAATAAGCCAATATCAGCAGAAGGTTGCCAGAGAAAACTCCTGCACAAATGGAGGGAGCTCAAGCAAGAACAACAAGTCAGAGAAATATGAAAACATAACAAAAAAATTGACGTTAATGTTTGCAGCAGGTGATGAGGAAAACCAAGGAGCAACAAAGGACATCAAGTCGCTGCAATCCTTACCTTGCGAGTGGTTTGTTTGTGATGATCCCACTACGTATACTCGTCATTTTGTGATTCAGGTTTGTACTTTCTACTCTTCATCCACGCTCTGTTAAGCCACTGAACTCTACCATGATTTAGCAATATCTTCAGAAGTTTCATTAGTCTTCCAAGTTTCTAACCAAAGGTTTCTTGAATTGCAGGGTATACACTCCCTTGGATCCTGGCAGACATATTTCTTATTTGAACCCATTGAATTTGAGGTAGGAATGGATAATATATTATGATACAAAATCTCCATTGCAAGGAAATAAAATGAGAATTTAAATCAACTCTAATCAATTGATATCCTTATGCAGGGGACTAATGTACTTGTTCATCGAGGAATCTATGAACTCGCTAAGAAATTTTACCATCATTTCGCACCCAAAATAATCGACCACTTGGCGAGACATGGGGAGCAAGCGAGGCTTCAATTTACTGGCCATTGTCTTGGAGGAAGCCTATCTGTTATAGTTTACTTGATGCTACTGACTAGGAAGGTCGTGGAACCCTCAACTCTTCTGCCTGTCGTAACATTTGGCTCCGCTTATGTGTTCTGTGGAGGCCAGAAAATATTTGAACAACAAGGACTGAATGAGCTTGATCACATCCGCTGTGTTATGCTGCCCAGAGATATTTTTCCTAGATCTTTCTCCTCCAATTACCCAAATCATGTCACAGCATTTCTCAAGCTGTTACATGGTCCATTTGAGTCACTCCCTTGTCTAACAAAGAAGGTAAGTATCAAACCGCACAACAAGTTCTTAAAATCAAACCTCTTGTGGACTTAAACTCTGATACGTTTTTTTTTTGCCTATGCAGAAGATGTTGTACTCTCCCATGGGTAAACTATATATTATTCAACCTGGTGAAATGTCATCTCCTCCACACCCTCTACTCCCTTTACGGGGCGATCTCTATGCTTTGGAAAGTACCAAAAATGGATTCCCCTCAAGAGTCTTGAGAGCCTTTTTGAATTCCCCACATCCACTAGAAACACTAAGTGATCCTAGAGCTTATGGTTCAGAAGGTAAAATTGGGAGGGATCATGACTCGAGCAACTATCTTCGAGCCTTGAATGGGGTCCTTAGGCTATACACCAGAAGCACTGTCAGGAATGCAAGAAAGCAGAGTAATAAGTAAGATCTAGAGCTACTCCTTCCAAATGAAAATACAAAGTAAAATCCTAGCAAGGCTAGCAATATACATGGAACAAGTTTACTATGTATCAACAGATGTAACAATCTTGCTGAGCATTTTTGGATTGTTAGGTTTAGTGGAGTTAATTAGCTTGTTTTTGCTTTGAGTTGAACTTTGGTTATGTCCTTCTGTTTTGGACGCATTTTAAATTTTCGAACTTTTGGATTTTGATTTTTCAATTTATGCTTAGATGGTTAGTGTCTACATGGGATGATTTGTCACTCTTATGTATGACATTTGTGGTCGTATGAGTCTTGAGCTCGTATTGGCTTATACTAAATAAATTTGTTTCATTCCCCTAAAAAAACAATCTCGTCGAGCATTAACAAGGCCACAGTAATAATTTCAAGCGTTATCATACCAACTCACAAAAGCATTTTATGTTAAGCAATCCAACATTACCCCTAGATATTTCCCTAAAGTGGCTTTCTGTTGAATTGCTAGTACAATATATTCACAATGTCCAACCTTAGAAACTATTAACAGAAAATTCTCTGATCATGGATATAGTTTATCTTTTAAACATGTTGGTAATCATCAAAATAATTTACTCCAGTATCTCTGAAATGTGCATTTTTTAACGAAAAAGAATTGGCTCAGACATATGAACTATAAAGAGGCATCTAAATGCCACGGCGAGGCTGCGAGTTCATTATCATTTGGCTGCAGAGCTGTTCTAACATTCATGTTTTTGGAATCCTGAAAACGAACAAAAACATGAAGATTATGTGTTTTTTTTTTTTGGAAAGGGTCATGAAGATTATGTCTAACATGAAGATGATTGTGTTAGAACGAGAAGTTATCCTAAAAACGACGTCGTAGTAGCGCTCCGGTCGCGCGAGAAGGCGCCAAATGACGCCACGTAGCGGGTTCGGATCGTGTTCTTGATCCAACCCGAATACTTAGGGAATCCAATAAAGCAGACTCCAAATCAGATTAGGGTTTTTGCTAAGAAATTGAGCTCCAGATTTTGTCATCTTCATCAAGTCCGATGACGCCGCCACCGGGTCCTTACTCCGGCAAGAGCACTCTTGCTCTGGTAAACTCTCATTTTTCACCTCTGATTTAATTTCTGAATCCAATTGGTTTTATGGAGAAATGATTCTAATTCTTGTTTGAATTTGTGAAGGTTGCTCGTGTTTCGGCATTGACTTTCGGTGTGGTTTACGGAAGCGTCAAGCATAAAATTCTCAAGGTCTTGGTTTAACCTCACTCATTTTATTCAGATCTGCTTCTTGTTTTTGTGTTCATATTCCTCTTGAGAATTCATTGATACGCTTCAATTTTGTTACTCTAAGTTCTATTGATCCGGATACAAATGACTTAGGTGGTTATTGGGAAAATTTATGATTCAGTTAACTGCATTGTTCGATTAAGTACCTTTTTGTATTCGGAAACTATTGAAACTGTTTCTGTTATGGATGGTCTACTGTAAATCAGTAATAGGGAAATTTGTTTCCTCATGTTCTTAAGGTCCTGGGCTACTAGTCCGATCTTCGGGTTCATTCAACAGGAATGGGAATGTCTTTAAAATGTTTCACCTAGCTTTCATCAACTGGTTTTATTTTTCCAGAGTCAGTAACTAAGAATAAAACTTGTAGAATTGAATGAATAAATTAAGAAATGAATGAACATCATGTTGATATCTGAGATGAAATTATTGTGGAAGCAATGTTGTGGAACTAAGGAACCCACATTATGTTCTTTGCCTTGTGACGAAATAAGGAAGAGGCTGAGAGGGAGATAGAATCTTTTTTCCTGTGCTGTATTTTGCTAGTTTTACATATTGGTTATCTTACAACTCGGTTTGTATAAATGCTCACTGTTTTTTTTTCCTCTTGTGATTTCTAGTCGAAGGCCAAGTCTCTTGCCAAAGCTCAAGCAAAGGCTCATCATTGACGCGCTAAAGTGGCAATGCCTGTGCTTGGATCGTTAATATTCTTGCTGGAAGAACATCTACAGTCCTGTTTTAGTTGATATTTATTTGACTGATTCAACCTTTTGTGAGCTTTAAAGTTTAACATCATTATGAAAAATAAATTGTTTAGTTGATTATTCCATACCTAATTGATTCAAACATCTCCACAATTCATATTTAGCTCACGTACAACAGAGTTACATGGTAGGAAACATTGATAAGAGAATTCAATTCTAAAGTCACGATACAAAGAGAGGCGATGAGATATGGCGATCGAGGGAGGAGCTATGTGGACTAGTATTGCGGATTCAAGTGAATTTGTAGTAGAGCACTAAACTAAAAAGTGAGGTGTTAGAAAGAGAGAGAGAGATGGTCGTAAGTTCTTTTTTTTGTCTGAGAGACGAGAGATGTCACAAGATTTGATTAAGTCAATTAGGTCTACGCTTATTTTAGTCTTACTCTTTTTTTAATAAGAAAAGTAAAAATATACTAAAACAATGACGTTGACCGTTGATTTCCGATTATTTAGATCGATCTGATTTTGTTTGGTTTATGAGGGACTAACCCAAAACCCAACTCAAATATAATCGATTCGGTTTGTTTTTTTATATTTCGGTTGGGTTTTCTTAAATTTTTGATTTTTTAGGATTCGGTTTGAGTTCATATATGGCTTTTTTTTCGGTTTTCGAGTCCACATGTCCCACCCCAACTAGGAAGATTACAAAATGAATGAGAATGAGAGATAAATAGGAAAACATTATGCAATATCTTTTGGTGTACCTACAATCAGTTTCTGGATGTCTCAGCATTACAAGTATACCTTAACTTCTTAAGGTTGGAATCTGTTTTCAGATTGGGTGCGGTTATTGTCACCCTACTATCTACTTTGTTCACCCATTCTATTTATTTCATCCCACATTTTAAATTTAACATTAAATTTACTTATTTTACCAACTTTTTTTTTCCAAAATTGTCTTTAGATGACATATCGAATTATAAAAGATAATTTTTAAATACAATCTTTCAATTAATTTACACCAATATAAAATGAATGATACAGTTTTTAAATAGAATCATAATCTTATTCATATATTTCTTCCTTAATTATATATATATATATATATTTATTTTAATTTTTTCTATAAAAAAAATTAAGTGTTTATCTAATATAAATTCTAAAAAATTCATAGATTAACAACTTTGAGTTGTGGAAAAAAAATCGTAGATTATCAACTTTGAATAATGAAAAAAAATTGATTTTAGTGTTAGAATTTTTATTTGTGATGTGCACCAGGTATTATAAAGATGTTATTAAGTTAACAATAATGATTTATGATTTTAATAACAAATTACATATGAATATCGAACAAAAACAATGAAAATTTTCAATCAATAGGAGAAAAATATTTTTAGATCGGGTGGAAAAGATTAATATTTCATGACAAATTAAATATTTTTTGTATACCTATAATTAATTTATTATGTATTTAAAAAAATGTGTATTTAATAGTCATTTTTACACTTTAGATAATATAGTCTTTCAATAATTGAAATTTATGTGAGGTGAATAAAGAAGTTAGTGTGGTGGCAATAGCCGCACCCTTTTAGTTTTCACCATTTTTTATTTTTCATTTTTGGTTCTCTTTGACTTCGCCCCTTGCTTAAAAGCTTAGCTAACATGATGAAATTTTCCCGAGTTAATTCGGTATATATCAACCCATTTGATTCTGTGTACCCTTTTTGCATCCTCAATGAAGCATTCTCTGTTTGTTAACCCATAATTTAATGATTGAATGCTAGGAGTTGGGAAATTTAAATGACTTTGTTTACCTTCATTGCATTGGGTTTGGCTTGCTCTATCGATGTAGGTCTCTCTTGTGCGACTGCCTTTGAGTATTAGCTTTGATGTATATATTGACCCTATTGAACTGAACTGATAAAGTGATATTGAACCATTGGTAGTTACACAAAACAACCATTTAAGTTTGTACTGACTGAACTTAGGGTAAGCCCTAACGGAGAGCACAGTCGACAGATTTAGTAATTTTCCCGACAATTTGGCTCATCACATACTGTCCGGCTAGGCAACTTGTAAAAGTGGGCTGTATGTCCAAAATATGCACAGATTTTTATCTATCAACTCCATCATTGAAATTTATTTCTGGAGATGCAACAAGGAGGCAGCATCAGTTTAACCTATTAAATTCTACAGATAGGTGATTCTTCACAAGCGATGGTTGATGCCGTAGTGGCTAGATCAACTATGAACCGGGGAATGTGCTTAAATATTGTGATCAACTGAAACTCTAGAGCTTATGCCGAAATAGTCTATGAATGAACACTAATTAACTTCAGTACGGATGCATGAAATATTGATTTTGGTAGCCAGTAGTCATACACTTCAGGACTCTTTCGCATGACGGATGTACAATTGAGTTTCCACATTCTATGTCTTGGTAGTAAATATGCCAATCGAAACAAAAAATTGCATCTTATTATGAATATAGAAGCATCATACATTCATCATTAACAACATCCAGATTGTAACACAGAAAAGTACTGAAAAATGAATCTCAAATGAACTAGCTAGCTCATAGCAGTAGCAACACAAGATCGTTAGCAATGATAGATAAATCACCACTTACAGTCAGCATCATGAGTTCTGCAAAGAGCTAATGATCATGTCGAGCAAACATCGATGAGTACACAGGGGAGTGCCTGCTGCTGCCTGCAGAAACATCCCTTGTATTATGCAGAAAAATCAAGCCAGAGACTTGGATGGTGGATGAAAGAACAGAAACCATGTCAATGATTATAACAGCGAAATCCCGATACAGGTGTATACTCTTTCGAAAGAATACACACACCAATATTGACATTGCATCCTGAAATCTAGCCATCTTGGTGCTGCCGGTCTGAGCTAGCTAGACCTAAAATTCAGCTTCTTTTGTCATGCGGACTGATTATGTAATGGTGATTAGTACTGAACCAAGCAATATTTAAGAAGGTTAGTATCGTAATTGGCTGGATAGATCGATCTGAGAGAAAGGTTTCCCATGAAGATGATGACATTATGGACTCATGTATATGTGTAGGCAATGTATATAGATTATACAAATCCTTGTACCTCCATTTTATATACCCTCAGAAGGAGAATGTCGACACTCGACACTATGCATTTATTTTAGGTCGGTCAATTATGACTTGTGAGTTGTGACAATGATTTATATGTTCTTCTATTTAAGAAACTCTACATATATATTATTGTTTGCTTAGAAAATAACATTAGAGATAGTTCTCCTTTAGAGATAAGGACCAGCTATTCCTTAACATTCAGAATTTTTTTCATGGTAAATTATCATATGATTTCTCTCTTCAATTGGATTTGTTGATTTTAATTCGTTGGAGGGTACAAGATTTGAGTGCAAAATATAAATATTACAGATTTTGAACTCAGGAAGTAGAGAATCTAGTGAGGACATGGAATTCTTCAGTGATTTGAGTCACTTGTTTTTTCAGTTACGGATTCACGCGTTAAGCATAGCGAACTATTCTTTCATGGTTTCATCACTTTCATGTTCGTCTTTTACTAAAAAATACCGTATCAAGTGACATACCTTTTTTTTTTCTCTCCAAAAGGTTGCACCTATGTGGGTGCCCCTCATAAGCAAATGAAAAAAACTAAAAAGACTGATTAAATCAAGTTGCACTAGTGATTAAGTGTCAAACCCATAAATTTATCAAGTCGTTAACTAAGATGGCACACATTTGTAAAACACTGCCGTCAGCTAATTCAGCACAATGCGAGCATTATACAAAGATAATTGTTGCGATTCATCATGTTCAATTATTCACAATCCAAAACAAAAGTGACATATTCTTTAGAATCCCACACAGCTTGGCATTGCACTTTTGATAAATTAAGAGAACTGTTTAATCTTTTACACCAAAAGAATAAAAAATTGGTTCCTCAAGAGCTGAGGCAACTGTTATCATACAGCAAATTTGACATAATGTACACAAACTATATAACAAAAATTGAGGATGAAAATAAGAACCTTGTGTTAAACTCTGTAAAACCATTGTAGCTGATGAGACCAGCTTAGGACTGATGTACCCTTTGAGAGTCTTCCACAGTTTGACTGGTAAGCGAAACTCTTTCCAGTGACAATTCTTTGCTGACGAGTCTAAATAAGACTTGCAGCGATGCTTTTATCTTTGTTTCTCTGTTTGACAAAATCATCCAAAATTTAGATGTGATCACTGGTTTACACAAGAATAGAGGTCAAGAAATGTATCTTATTACAGTAATGTTTCTTTGCCAACTTTTTCGACATATTCATGTATTTCCGAAAGAGAAATTTGCTATTATTATGGTGTTGTCAGCCCCACAGTAGCTCTATGAGCTTATGACTCGGTAATATGTAAGTGAACCAAACGTCATAACCTTTCTGGACATCCATTGGGAGTAAATGCCTATACCCATAACGTTTATGTACCTTTTGTTTATTTGTTCATAGTTACTCCTCAATATGGGTAAACAAGAAACGAACAAAAAGAAGAACAAATATTCTCACCTTGATACTATGAGCTCAGAAAAGGATGGAAATAGAACAAGAAGGTGTGAACGGTTATCATAATGATTTTCCCTCGATAGGGCACCTTTTAAATATGACTGCAAGGGAAGAACAGATGCGGTATCTGAATGAATTATTAGTTGGCCCAACTCTTCAAGAACATATATGATTTCTTCAAGCCTTGCTGCTGGCAATGGACGTCCACCTGCAAGAATAGCTGGGTGTCTTAATGGTGTACAATATGGGGAATGTAAACTGACTTAGGAGAAATATGACAATAGAAGAGAATAAGATTTATAAACTAAAAGCAAGTTAAAAACTGGGATGATAATCAATAGAATTTACACAGCACGTACCTAACTCATTCTCGTCAATCAGAAATCTGCTTAAGATGTATTCACATCTCATTATCAGTACCATGATTGCAATTCTGCTTACCTCAGATCTCACTGTATTCCAATCATGGTCTTTGGTGTCATAACTGATAACATAATTAACTGTGTAAGATTACTTCTTAGGGATAAAATGGTTGTTAAAAGGTTCATACTTTAATATTTAAAGCTAAGTACATTGGGAAGTCTGGATAAAAATAAACAATTAAAACATAGTAATGAGGGGAAAAGATAGTGGAAGAGGAAATATTAGTGCCTTTCTTTTCTTTGTTTGGAAGTTTAAAGTACGAGAAAAGAAGACACTACTAAGATAAATTGATGATTGTACTCTCTTTTTTTTTTCTTCAAGACATCTTTTGTTTCCCAATAATCTTTTCATTCTTTAGTTGAACTGTTGAAGGATGCAAGAGTTTGCATATATTTATCCTAAAATGCGACAAGTATACAGAACTCGACAATTACGTGCTTGAGGAAATTAACAAGATATAAAAGGTGCAGTATAACTGTACAACAAATTACCTGCTCAAGGAAAACAACTTCTGTAAGCAAATCAAGGAAAACCTACTGCAGTGGGAAGGCATGAGTTCCACAAAGTCAACAGGTAAAGAACAAGTTCGTGAAGCAACACGATCCAATGTGGAAATGAGACGCTGCAAAATCTGTCAAGGTCAAAGCAAATATTTTAAAACATATTGAAATAGACAACAGTTAGTTATGCAAGACCCTACCCAATGCAGGCAATTTGTATTTACTATGATGGAGAAAGGACAGTAAATGTTGCACCAAGGCCCAGTAGACAATGAGCTCAAATCTTGAACTCAAAAGAGACATCTATGAAAAAAATAACCAGCAGAGCCCTCAATCAGGCTCTCATCACGGGAAGTTCAATTGGAGCAATTTGAAGAATTACATAGCTTTGCACAATTCGCTCGAGAAAGCTACGAAATAAATTGGCAAGAGGTCAAATATTGTTTGAGTTGCTAGACCAATCACAATAGCCCTCTTGCAGTTGGTTATTGTACTATTCAACAGCATAATTCAACATAAAGATATGCTTAAAGATGTTAGTATCATCTTCCGAACCTGTTACTGATAACACATCAAGCATCAAAACTACGCACTAGCACTAGTACTAAACAGCATGAAATAAGTACACTTTTAGAACTATCCATTATCAAATCTACTATCATAAATATATTCGGGTAAGAAAAATTACATCGATAGGTGCATCACTTGGTGACTTCAGAATTTTGTTACCAAGAATGTCCAAGATAGTCATCTCAAGAGACTCGTCCGCTTTTACATCCACTGGTGAGAAGGAATCAGACGGAAGAGCTCGGCCACAATAACCCACAAGGAATACTTCATAAACATCGGCAACTTCCTTCCATATACGTATTCTTGCAGGCTTACTAGAACCTGAATCTGATCCAGCATTTACAATCGAGTTGCTGGCATCATCAATAAGAATGTGATTGAAGCCTTCAACAGCTAATCTCCAAAGAGAACCATCTGGATTGTCCCTTCTTGTAGTCATACACCTGAGAAGAAAGCACGCTGCTGTCATTTGCTAGTCAAAAGGAGCTTAATTGAATAATCAAGATAGACCATAAAAGGTATTGTCTGATGACTCTGATCATATCTTGCAAAATAATCAACTCCTTATGTTTTATTTATTAACATATGTATTATATACAGTATAGATGATAGTCTTTAAAAAGCCTGCCGTTGATCCATCTATTAGACAAAGGGCAGCGAAACCTTTCATCTTCACCTAACAATAAGGATAATTAATAGGTCATTGTCATCACTCATCACAGATCTAGGCATATTTCATCAGGTCTTTCCAAAATTTTCACTTTCTACAGAGTTTGATATTTCTATACTACAGTTCCATCAAATGTCCCTTTCTGTCAACCTTATCTAAACAGTCAATAGACAGCACAACAAGTTTAGCATTAGACCAAAGAGCCTTCAGTACCTCCCAAGACTTTGAATAATTTCAGGATACAAGATATATTTTTCAACTGCTGGAGCATGTAGGAAAAGATCTACCAACAAGGGAACAAGCTTTTCACCAAACATATAATTAGGAATGCTGGCTGACACTGATGTCTTTAATCCAGAACTAGGAGTATTTCCTACTCCTGGAGTCATCAAAGCCGTCCCATTAGGTCTTTCTTGTTTTATTTTCAAGTGAGCATCTGCAAAAGCAAATTTTTCAAATTTTCTTTAGCTACAGCTGAAAGTCAAACATATTGGGGAAACTGGTCAATACTATACCAGGATCTCGGTCACTAGTGCTAGCTTCCCCGGTATCATCATCCTCAATTTGTGCAGTAGAATTCAATCTTGGCAGATATTGAGAAAAATCTCGAAGAAGAATAAGCCACATTGAAGAAATGTGCTCTGTTGGACATAGCATTGGAAGAATCTCAAGCACGGTTCGTAGTACAGGTGGAACATTTCCCTGAATAAGTCAGCGTCAGTTTCTCATACTGCCATAGAGGATGGATAAAAAAATCTGGTAAATTAACTCACTGTTACTGCTGGTAGCAATAATGTTTTGTCAACCTTCTTTTAAAGTTGATAATATACTCTATGATAATAGTGACTCTGACACAGAGCTCTTGAGATACTGATTTCAGAGTAATAATTTATTACAGTATACATCAAGGTTATTCGCCTGGTATGCTGAATTTTGTGCTCTCCTACCCCAAGATCTCTTGGTTGACATTAAAACAGTTAAAATAAATGCATCTAATTCAAGCTCATAATATATATCCAGAAAACTCCTTGGCCAGCTAGTTGCCAAATGAACACCACTCCATTATGTACAAGTCACTGTCAGTAATAGTGTTTCAGCTGGAGTTAATAAAATTAATACCACTCACATATTCAGTTTCACAGTTATCCTTGGAAACTATGGTTTGTTTGATAGCCAAGTGTATGACCGCAAGCAATTGTATGTACAACCGATCATTAAACATCCTTTGTGCTTGCACATACAGTTCCCCTGTTTGAAAAATCCAAGTAAGAAAAAGCTTCATTTAATTAGAAGGTAAGAGTAGCAAATACAAATGGCTGGGCAGCTGTGCTAAGCACGTCAAGTTTTCAAATCAAATCAACCAAGGGAAACATTTGGATTGATATTTAACAGAGTCAAGTAAAATTGATGCACTATGAAGACTGCAAAATTCACTGTGTGGCTTTGCTAAGCATGTTAAGGGTTTGAAAGAAGATAGCAAAGGGCATATATCAGGATTGATATTTAATTGCACCATCACCCATTCATGCATGTTTAACAAAGTTGAGTTGAATTCAGCATTACCGAGACTCTGCAAAATCTCCTGCTTCACCTTGATGGCTGCATTTCCACTCAGGTTTGTTGGCTTTTGAAGAACAAGCTCATAAACATCTAGTACTGATTCAAGGTAAGGCATCGGCAAGTTCCCCTGATTGACATCAGATACAAATATGAAATTATAAAACTGTTCTCATAATGATCGTTCTGTACTACCATTATTAAATAAAACAATAGTCATTCTTGCATAAGGTTAAAAACATAATAAAACCAACAATTAGAAGACAAGAGACAATTATAAGAACCCAGTTGATAAACATAAAAATAATACAGTTCATTAAATTATCATCACCTTGGAAGAATGAGAAAGAATAGGTGTCTGTAAGCAACTTATTGCAGCAAGGGCAACCTCTTTGCTTCCATTTAGGATACTATTCTTCACAAATAAAAGCAAAGATTCCCATCCTGCAGGGTGAAACATCAGATGTTGGGATTGGCATCAAAATTTGTATAACAATAAAAATCTCATCTATCAGATTTAAGTGTAACTTACCTGACCAAAAATTGCTTAAACTTCTAAGAAAAGGAAAGAATGAGCGTAAAATACGGGATACGCCACCAAGGACCAATACTAATGTCTCATCCCACTGTTTTTGAGCTGTGTTGCGACTGCAATTTCAGTTGCCAAATGATTTAAAAACTTTTCCTTATTGATGCATACCAATAAATTAGTCCGTAATATTTTTCACTTTAGAAGAGTATAACCTGTGATGTATGAGCATGTGAACTGCTTTTCCTCCTCGAGTTCCAAGTTCTTTCCCATGCCATTCATCTTTTGATGAAGTTGCAGCCTGAGGAAAAACAACTCAAATCAAAACAGTACATGACCAAACAAGTTCGTTACATCATTCACAACTAATTTAACGGACCATGTGAGAAGCACGATCAAGGGTAGGAAACACATAATTCCAAAGGCAATCTTCCCACATGCTTTTCGAAAGTTTTTGCCCATAAGTTCCAAGTGTCTGAAATAATGTTCTGACCGCTGAATTTCTAACCTGAAATAAAAAGTTTGTTAGCAATGGAGGAATGCAACAAAGCTATTGGGATAGCAAGTAATACTGCTCAAACTCCTGATTGGAGGGGCTATATAGTACAGTCTGAAAAACAAATCAGATGTAACACTAAGAATATATTACTAAAATTACACAATTTTAATAATAAAAAAAAACTATATGTATATATAGCCAAAGCTTAAGAGAGATTTACACTATCATAGACACTGTCATATGTTCAAGGAATTAAAGCAGGTTTAAATTCTATGTCATTAAGACAAGGAAACTATCAAAACAATGTAAAGAAGACCAAAATGTATTTCAATATGTTGTAAATGCACGCACACTTGCAAGAGAAACGGAAATTTATTGTGGAAGATCTACGAGGAATGTATATATTTTATATACCACCAGATGACAATTGAGAAGCCACATGCTTAGAATGAACAAAAAAAGTTGATTAAAAAATAGCAAGTTACCCACCTCTGGCCTCTCGTCGGCTCCAAGCTTTTGGAGTAATGAGAAAACAGAGAAAAGCAGTCTATCACTGTCAACCATAGTTAATAAGCGAACTTGCTCATTGGCATTATCTAAGCCATTGACTGTTTGTTCTTTTGGTACACCACCATCCGATTCCTTTAGACTAAGATGCACATCAGACATCCCTGTAATATTTCAGATAGGGTCTAATCAGTTTTTGCACAATTTTGACACAAAATAACTAATGAACTGACAGCACGAATTGTAATTTAACCTGTTTCCTTTTCCGCGCCAGGTCCACGGATCAGAGCTTTTACAATAAAATCAGTTGTAGTCCATAAGAGGCCTATTGCTGTCAGACTTATATTCAGCTCTGTCTTTTGAGCACTGTATGCTCCAGTCACATCAACACATCTGAAACATAGATGCATCACGCACACAATCCTGTAAGTGTCAAATATGGGTAGCTGTGGTAATAATAGTTGTTCATGTTGCAGGACCAATGCTGAGTAATTGTAACTTATATACATATGCAGATATCAGCTCTATGCACAAGTGTGTATATGAATTTTTGAAGCCAGAGTTTGGAGCCTTACACTTGAAGGCAGTCTGCAGGTATAGTAGAAAGTCCATCATTCATAATCACCCGTAGGCACTACAAGAAAGAACATACAAGGGAAATTGGATCTAAATGACCAACCAGACCGATAAATATAGTAATATATATAATTCTTCATAGTAGCATGGTCCTGTTGGACTCAAGCAAGAGCAGCTATCAGGTTGCATACACAAAGAGATGTAGTAATAAACACAAGGAACAAGGACAGAGATCTTGTATTAAATATGCATACATACACAACAGAAAGAGAGGCTACAATTGCCAAAAACTAATTGTCAAACAATCTTTTTTAAGTCAGACAACTTGGGAGAACAAAATTTAAAATCAGAAAGGAGGGCTCCAATTAGATTCTTTCGAGAATTGCCTGAATAAGCTCGATTACCACTCTATCAGCACCACTTAATAGCCTTATTGAGTGTCAGAAATGATCAGGGCATGGTTGTGTAACATAAAGAAAGGTCCAATAAATAACGTAATTCATTTACCAAACAGCTCAGATCTTTTACCAACCTGAAACCCCAGAGTAATGAGCTCCTTATCTGATGAGTCTGCTACAGACCTTACAAAATATATAATAGTCAAACTAATGTATTCAGAGACAAAAGTGAAACAAAAAGGACCACACGTGGAAAGGAAAAGTAACTTAAGCCTACCTCAACATTTCAAGAATATTTGGCCAACTGTAGTGTAATTTCTCCCCATGCCTCTGTAAAACTTAGTGGTGTCAGAGGCTAAGTATGACATTATGCACAAAGGCTAGAAACCAAGATAAACAAATTAAAGAAAACATGAAATGAGATTTTTTTAATTATGTATACCTCTAAAACATGAAGAAGAATTTTTAAGGACCCAGAACGTGAGTCAACACTCTTAGTAGAAAGATAAAGAACCCTTAGTGGAGATATAACAGCACATTCAAGTGATCCCAAAGTTGTGAGTCCAGTAACCATCTGTAGGGGTATAGAAATTAATGATAAGTAGGCCATTAATTCAGTAACTAATTTCACTCGGCCAAAAGCAGGTGATAGTTCTCACACTATGAGATGAGCCATTGGATCTGCTTGTTGTGTTGTCTGGGAACTGGTCTGAACCTAACACGGCACATATTGATTCATCTAATGCATCAAGGGCCATATTACGTAAATGCTGGTTAGAATTTTCTGCAAGCTGTAAGATAAAAACGTGTTAACAGGGATAGATGAAACAGAAAGGGCATTATGCGTTCGAAGAAAAAATTGACTCTGATCACCTCAAGAAAGTGACCAACAACTTCATCCCACAATGGCTCCACTCCTGCAATACAGAAGCAAGACAATTACAGATCAAACCAGGAATACATTTTATCATTCACACAACATATATTCAATTAGAACGATTCCAGTATATCATAAAGGAAAGAAATGATAATGATTATACCATTATGATCAGGAATCAAGTCTTACATAAAGCGCTTTCTAACCACCTTGAAAATGGTCAGTAAGAACAATTACCTTGACAAGTCAAAAAAGACACATCTCATACTAAAATTCAATAATACAGCTGATGTCTAGCTTAGTTTAGGAAAACTTTTATATACATAAACAGATATAGTATATTAAAGTGTTTACATATATACATAAATGTTGAAGTTGGGATTTAAGATACTATAAGCTTGCATATCTCAGATACTTAATGCTAAGAAATCAGAAAATGGAAAAGATCCATACTCAAAGTATTATTAACGATGGGATCATTTTGGAAAAAACTGCGAAGATTGAAATAACGTGGAAAAGATTGTACCAGGAATAATATCAATATTACAACAATTTCAACAACTACTACACACCTACTGCATTTTAGCTTACAAACTGACATGAGGTGCACACAACTGTTTCACTTGTAGGTTAGTAAGAGATGTCATGCATAATTTACAACCACAGCACACTTTTGATCTAAACTTTGATACAACTTGTAGAGCAGCAAATATCCTCTCTTTTATTTTCTGAAAAGTAACAGCTTTTACTGAAAGATCATGAAAAGAAAAACTATGAAAAGATGGTCAAGGAGTCCGCATAGGAAAATAGCCTAGATAGATCCTAGATTACAGCTGCAAAACATTCTAATAAGATAGAAGATAAGCTATAGTTCCTAAAGTCCTCAGAAACAGAGCCCAAACAGACGCCCAAAATCCAACTCTCCCAAAGTTTTTCCACCTCTTCAACGCTATAAAATCCAAACGACCACAGCAAACATTGCCTTTGAACTGACCTCTATGATTAATATACATCACTGAACGGAAAGCCATTTTATTATGACTATATATTGCATTTTCAGTGACATTACTTACTGTGTAAATTATTGACTAGGATGGATATCATTCTCTCCACCGAAAAGTTTATGTTTCCAAATTTTTGACTTGCTGCAGGTACAGATCCATTTGAAATCCCAGCCATACATTGCTGTGACAGTTGTCCCAGTGCACAAAGAAGGGACTTTACTGCAGAAATGTGCATTAGAGCTGAGCTCTCGAACAACTTTGCACCATGGAGGAAAGCAGAAAGTCAGAAAATGTACTGTAGATACTAGATGAGAAATACACATGCACACATGAAAACAAATATAAAAAGAGCTTCATAAGGACCTAAAACAGTTTCCCTTAGTTCGATTCAAGATGGAAAGTACTGATTATGTTAAATTTGGAAGTGGGGGTGACAAAATAAATTTAAAGAATATAGTTTCAATAATAATAGTGCCTTGTACTTTTATATTATGTAGAACACGTGTCTATTAATTCCATATATGTTTTCCAGGTAAGTTTATTTGAAAGGCTTTCGAAAGGCAGAGGTTCATCGGGGTTTACCTGAGAATTCAAAGATGAAAGGATATTTATGTCACTGGATTGACCAGATGATTCTCTTGTGAGTTTAGGCACAGCAGTGGACACCTCCTGTCAAATCAAAACTATTAAACTAACATAATTAGAACCTTATATTAGTTACTATATTATTATAACAGTTTAAACAAACTATAACTAGAGACTTGCAAAATTTTAGATTTGGGATGTTTTTTTTTCTCCTGGGAAAGAAAATGGAAATGGAAGGTGATATCCACACCCTTCTGTTCTACTCATCGCACACTCTGTTGTGTTCTAATTAACACACAAATGGGTGTGTGAATACTATTTTCAAAAGAAAAGGATGTGTGAATATAATACCATGAGATTTAATTATAGCAGAGTTAGAATGTTAGTGGACAAGAAGTCACCAAAGAGCCAAGTTACCAAGATGAAACAAACAATCAATGTTAAAAAAGATGCACAAAAGTGCAATCATTATCAGAAGATCTATCACATAGTAAATAACTATGTAGCACCGACACTTCAAAGGCTGAAGTGTCGGAGTGTCCGACACTGCCCGACACGCCGACACGGCCCGACATGGTGTCCGACACGCCACGTGGCTTGTCGGAAAATGTTGACTTTTTTGACACGGCCCGCCACGTTGACCGACACGCCACCTACTGTTTTCGACACACCACATCAGCATTTTGAATTTTTTTTCTTTTTTTTTTTTAAATCTAAGCCCTAAGCCATAACATTAATTTTGAGAATCTGCTAGATGTGAAAAAGAAGAACATTAATATATATATATATATTTTTTTTTTTACACATTAATATATATTAAATTATATATAAATTTCCGTGTCGCGCCGTGTCGGGATCTAGGATTTTAAGATTTGCCGTGGCGCGGTGTCGCGCCGTGTCGGTGTCGCGGTGTCGGTGTCGGTGTCGGTGCTACATAGGTACTAAATAATAGTACAGAGGAACTAAGATATCAGACACATCATAAACTGGTCTGATTGGGAGACAATACATGTGTTGGGTCTATAACCACACAATGGAATTGGTGGGTCAGTAGTCAATACTCAATACCACCCTTCCCCTTCATGGGACATACTAATTACACGTGTTGCAAACTTGCAATTAACCCCCAGAAGATTGTTGACTTATCAAGTTAGGATTGAACCTTCTCCAAATGATAGTTATTGTAAGAGAGGCCAATCAAAGTACATATAAAAAAAATTAATTGCAGAGACATAAGCACATCTAATTTAAGATCTAAACTAAGAACAACCAAGAAATGTACAAATGAATGTAAAAACTACCATAAAATGCGATAAAAGTTTTCAATATAATGATCCGTCCACCTAGCAGTACAATACAATTAAGAACTGAATAATAAATAAAAAAGCTCAGCATTTGCCAAGATTACCTGTGTGGTGGCATGCGGAGAATGGATTGTGCGGTCTAGGGCTGCTAAAGTTTCTAATACCTACAATAGATCATTGACAAGTATGATATGAGTATGAATTCGACATTTTTTTAGACAAACAAAAAAGTACACCAACATACCAAAACCCAGGATGGGCCCAACACATTGTGTAATCTATGAGCAATGTTGAAGAGAGTTCTTAAGGCCTGAACAGGAAATAAAAATTTATAAGTATATATGTACATAATTGCATTGAGTACAGAAATGAATTGGACAAAATATAATACGCTATGAAACTGGCTGTATACCTGGACATTCTTAGGAGTGAGAACAACACTTTCCCTATGGTCAACTTGTTCAGAGCGTTTGGACCCAGGAGACTGTAGAGTAATGCTGAAATCTCAATATAAACCCAAAAGAGCATTACTCTCAATATAAACTCGAAAGTTTAATATTCTCAACTGCCTGACTAAGAAAGGTAACTAAAACAAGATATCTAGATAAATTGTTACCTCCTTTTTTCTGCTTCAACAGGAAAAATGATTGTAAACTTGCAAAGTGATGCTAAAAAGGAGTTCAAAGGTTCTACAGCACCGAGAACTCCGCATGCCTGTATTGAAAGCAAACCATATCATAATTCAGAGAAAAGGGAGTTATCATGAAACCCTGGCAGGGTAATGCACGTCAACAGCAGCAAAAGACAAAAGAATCACTTGAAAGCCATTTTGGGTTGGAGGAAGCAATAAAACATAGTTGAAATTGGCAGACAATATGCAGAGTTAAAATGTCAAAGTTTTGTTACCTGGGTGAATGCCTGATATGCCTTCAGTATTTCTAACACAATAGCCTCACCTTGTGACCTTCAATTATAAGTTAATTGCATGAAAATTATGACTGGTGAGAAATAAGGCATAACTGATTATATGTGCATGCTTTATTAGAGTCTAACCTTGACAGAATAAAGGACAATGCATCTAGTATCGTCAACCATAATGAATCAACCATTGAAAGGCAGAGATGAACAGCGTCTCCAGTCTTCTTCGCAGGTAAGTCATAATCACATCTGGGGGATTCAATCTAGTAGACAGGGCTTTGTCATATAAAATGTTACTCTTAACTCAATGGCTCTAAGAGTATTAGAATGTATGGAACAAGATTGTTAATACCTCTCCGGAATCTACTGCTTCATCCGTCAATGTAGCCACTGTGAAGACAACACCAAGCAGACCTTCGACTGCCAAGGTTATAGAATGAGCTTCGCTAGCAACCAATACTGCAGCATTGGACGCATCATAGTCGAGGCTCCACTCAACTCCTGTACATAGTGAAAATGGTTACCTTTTGCATCAAGGAATACAACAAGTGATGAAAGTGCAATATTTTTGTAGGTCTATATTACATGTATGAGTTGCATTGCATATTGATGTATTAAATCAAGTGTATCATATTATTTTAATCAATCATAATATATGTTTAATGCACATTGTTCACCATAGGAAGCCAGGGATAAAGTGTACAATAAAGATTTCAGGCCTTAAAAAGCAGGGCATCTGAAGGTTTGTACTAGTCATAGCGCATCAAGACTATGCACTGACTTCAGACCTAACGGACACTCACTCCAATGCTATGTTTAAAGATCTTGACCAGCCCATGATACTAAAAAGGATATGTTGGACCACCCAATCGGCCACCCAATCCTTTTAGCTCGAACAAAGCCTGCCCTTAAGCTGACCGACAAGGCAACAAAACTTTAGGCTGTTAAGGGCTTTAGAATGTGTGTATTAGGCTTTAGATATGTTGGACCACCCAATCGGCCACCCAATCCTTTTAGCTCGAACAAAGCCTGCCCTTAAGCTGACCAACAAGGCAACAAAACTTTAGGCTGTTAAGGGCTTTAGAATGTGTGTATTAGGCTCAGTTCCCTTTAAATTAGTTCATAATGTATCAAACTGGAAGCGAAAACCATACTATATTTTTAGTTTTAGAATGGTGAGAGCCAGTTTAACAAATCATTGACTTGTATGACGCATCTGTTGGCAAATTATTTCACATTCATGAGAACTAGTTGTCAATCAAAACACAATACTTTCATGTCACTCATTAATACAAATGAAATCATAGCTTCCTTGCAGTTCTGGTTCAGTCTCTTTTTTTTATTTGACGAAATGATGTTGAAATACATGATTTACCTTTAGCTTTACTGTTAAACATCCCTGCAACAGCTGCCAGGCTCTCCTCACTAGTCTCTTGAACCTGTAGTGCTTAGATTTCTTAGCCGATGGCAACAACCAACAACCAATTATATATATGAAAGATGGTACAATTCTACAGTATACTTTCATTAACCGTAAGAACACGTGCTTTACTCTAGTTAAAAGCATAAAGACCATCTACCCTATAAATCTGAGATGCAACTAAGCTGACAAGAGAGAGCGCTACCAACAACCAATATACCTCACTGCATTGATATACAAACACTAATGGGACTGAAATAAATTTCTTGGGTGGGCAAGTTGTAGACTACAACACGCTCATAACTGTATCAATAAAGATATGGGAAGAACAACTTCACTGTACGAGGTAGAACCCTGTTTGAAAACATGCTTCATGACATGGCGTGCAGTTTGTCTCAAGACATTCAAACACATACGATTACTATTGAGCAATCTATCCATCTCAAAATATAGAAATACAGTCACATACAACCATTCTGAACCACAATTAAACAATATGGCTAGGAAAGATAAAGAATAATATCTTGCCTGTACACTTGAAACTACTCTAGCAAGAGCTTTCACCATTCCCTCCACAACATTCGTGTTCTTGGGGTTCCTACAAGGGGATGAGAAAAACTAATTATACAAAATAATGCTTCTAGGAAGCTTCACGTTATAACCAAGATTGGATACATAATTTGCACTTCAAAAAAAAACACTCAGCATGGCAGATAGTCTTCCGGAAATAATCATTTCTTTTAACCACCAATAATAACATTGATAGGCCAAATGCCTGGTTTTTTTTTAAGAGAACTTTCCATTACTATGAAAGAAAAAAAAATACATGACAGTGAATAAGAGTTCACAACAAGCATAATTTAGGGTAAAAGAAGAATGATTAGTGCACGCTTTAACTAGAAATGATTCAGAAAGACAAAACCTAGAAAATATCAAAGAAATATAGTCTCATTAGTAGCCAAATTCTGGCATACATGAAAAATAATGAGGTGCAGAGATAGCCATTTCAGAAGATCCTGAAAGTACTCAAGGAAGTTATGTACTTGAGAGCAACATGTATAAGACAATAGGGGTTAATAAGAAGGTCAGTACACTAACTAGAATCCCTTGTGGAAATACGTAAGGACCACTGTGTGAGTAACAAATGGCATAGAGCAATATGTGTATATGTATATAAGTGTATGTCCGATAGATTAAAGACTAAAGGCATAAAAATTAATGATTACCAAAGGATGGATCGGTAACAGCATACTTACATATCGAAGTTCTGGAATAGAATCCGCAATGTTCTTGCCTCCACACAAAATCCCTGGCAAAACTCTAAATATTACAAAATACTCACAATATTGAGGATTACATAATCTTTCATACGCAATGCAAGCAAAAAGAAAAAGATATATGTATATGTCGTAATGTCAAATTACCCTCAAGATCTCAAGAACAAGAATACGGTGCCATAATGGCAAATCAAGAAATGTGACCTTCACCAACATACTAAGGAAGACCTGCATTTGAATAAATTTACTTATAAGTCAACAAAAGGAGTCGAGAGATGATGAGTAATTAAGTTTCAGCCAATTTTTCAATTGTCAAAATCAACGGTAACTTCTAATGAGAGGAGTAAAGGATAAAGGATTGAGGAGTCCAACATGCGACAACATAAATACAGAGATTGATCATGAAACAAAATGTCAGTAAATGGGAATTGGAAAAAATTGAGTTTGGAATGAAATCAGTCCCAAAATTCTGGCAACTTAATGGTAGACTACAGAAGCCCAAGAGTGAGCTCAATAGAATTTTCTTGTGAAACTTCAATGATTAGATTGCTTATTTTTCTCTTGTTTAACTATAATTGCAATATCTTCTGGTTAGGATAATCATATACAGGACACACCTCACATTCAGTGATAAGGGATGAACTGTAAAGCCGGATAATATGGGCAACTGACCGCAAGACCAAGCGACGAAATGACGGCTCTCCTGCTTCCCCTTCAAGCTGATTCGAAGTTAAACATGATTTAAGAAGCCTCATTGAAGTTTATTCAAAAGAGCAAGCACTAAAAGCCCCGAATATATCAATTGACTACATGTTACATACATAGAATTACCTCCGCATTTGTACGAAGAGAAGTCATTAGAATTGAACATATCTGGTGACGCAGGACCTGTTGAGTTCAAAACAGTTGTTCTACTATGAAAACTTTACCAGAAAATGTATCGAAGCAAAGGAAAAATACTAACAAATAACACTGTTAAATTCACCTGCTCATAAGGAAGCAAGGTTTGGAAAACAGCCACATAGTTGGACAGAACAAACCTGGAGAATATACAAGGAGTAAGCTTGATGGAATTCTCATTTGCAACATCCCTGTGACTTTGTTTCTCTGTATAGCAATCTAATATATATACTTCACAAGCATTATACTAGCAAATAGATTCTATTAGTTCAGTGGAATTCAATATGGAAAATAATGTGTGCTATGTATTACGTGATGCCTCCCAATTTTATACACAAATTATTATGTGGAGCCACTTGATTAAATATTGTGACAATACATATTCAATGGGACTTGAGCAAGCTAATATTCTCAATCTTTGGCAACAGTTGGAGGCTTCCACCAAAAAATAGCTTTTTACTGATAGAAACTAAAAAAAGCAAAATACAAAGGCACAAGTCTATCAACAATATTATATATATATATATAGAGAGAGAGAGAGAGAGAGAGAGAGAGAGAGAGAGAGAGCGCACTAGAGCATCAGACCAAAAGCCTGAACTGCCACTAAAACAGCCCAGACAAAGAACCATAGAGGCCTAGAGACTACAACTGAACCTAAAAGGGATTGAGGAAAGACCATATTCTTTATACTCCCAGATACAGTCCCATAAAGATGTCCATAGTTCACTCACTCTGACAGATCTTCCAACATGGCACCATCATGGGCTTCAAAGATCATAGGCATCAAGGGAAACAATTACATTGTGGATTATAAATGAGCCATTTGTGGTGCTAGTCCCTTGCAGCCTTCTTACTGCTAGATAGGAATTAAAGAAACTGCCCTTAATTTAATGTGCTTGTATTGAATAGCAGGCTCTGAGGACTACGTGTTCTCTCTTGTGCTTCGATCTGCTTCTATAAAGTTTATATTTTTTCTCAATATTTTATATATACAAATCTAATCTATACATACATGCTACTGAGGCCTAGTATTTATCTCCAACAAAGCTACAAAGTTGGAAAGAAGGAACCCTTAAATTCTGCCCACCTTACCCTCTACATATGCCAGATTATAAATCCTAGTAGAAATATATTCAAAATTGGAGAGATAATTTTCTTTTGTTGAAGTTAAAAGCATTATATTCCAATGTAGCGGATAGGGATCCATGACCTAAAGCTGAGAATCAGATAAAGAGTCTAACAATCAGAAAACATTAGAAGCCAGCCTCACCCTCCAACAGAAAACAGATCCAATATCGAGAGAAGAGTGAGCGTGACTTATATACAGTAGAAGATATGTAACTTTGACATATGTATCTACTATTATAGGAAAACAGAGTAGGTAACAAGATTTCTTACTCCAGTATATCAAGGGCAAAGGACCGCTGCAGAGAACTGACTTGTAACCAGATTGCCTATCAGAAAAGTTGACATCACCGTTACTGTCAGCACTAATATACATAAATAAAGGAAATAGGAAAAGAAATATACCAATAACAATTGTATGCCCCAAACTTAAGGATCTAGTGATAAACTTATGGTTCTAAGGAAACTTTATAAATAATATTTAAATCAGCACATACAGATCCACCTGCAGCAAGAGCTGTCAGGTCTTCAAGAAGACGAAGCCCAAGCTTTCCAGCTTTAGTTAGGGTCTCCCTCATCAATGATGACCGTCCGGAAACAGATCCATCCAGTGACCTGTCAAGATTGTGTTTGTTATACAACTATGGTAGAGGAAAAATATTAAAACCAAAGTGTGACCGCCAGTAGTCCACGAAATTTTTATTTTTCAATACAATACCGCAAATGAAACAGAGATACGGATTGGGCACTTAGTCACACTTTACCAAAACACAAATCAGCAGCATAATGAAGCAGAAAAATAGCTGTAATCCAAAAGTGTTGTCTACAACTAGACACATACTCTGAAAGATTGATGCTGCAACTAACATCACCACTAACTGGACTGGTTCGAGAGATGTAACCTCCAGAACTAAGCTTGCCAGCAGGAAGACACTCCGCACAAACCACATGATCAAAAATCAGTGCTACTGCTTGCCTGAAAGTAGCTGCAGCAGTACTGGAAATTTTCCATCTTGAGATAGGTTTTAGATTGAAAAGAAAGAATAATTCATATGCAAACATGAAGTAGGAAAATAACAAAAAAAAGGATGAAATAGAAATGGAAAGGTATACGAATCAACCACAAGCTCCAGAATTAACACTATACAAAATGTAGTTAACTTACTTGCGCACACTGTCAGGGGACCTATTTTCGAGAAGCCGAAGGCATATACCAAGAGCTTGAGCCATATCGTCCTGTATGTTGTAAAACAATTACAAGTATGAAACCCCATGGCCCAACATGTTATTGATTAAAAACAAAACATAAAAAAACAACAAAAAGGCTGAAACAATGGGATGCAATGAAATTTTTTTTTTTCTTGATATATAGACCATTATTAAATACTGAAACTTCAAACGAGAACACTACAATAAAGTTATGCTTGTTACCTCATTCTGAGGATGTAAAGGTGACTGCAGTATTATCAATACAGTCTGCAGGGTCTTAAGTTGAACACTCTCGTCGGTCATTTCAGCATGCTGCCAGAAGCAGATAAAGCATGTAAGTCAAACACTCTTATCAGCCATTTCAGCATATAGTTACACGCCACTTATAAACACGAACAGACGAACTTACATCCTTCAAGGTACAAAGTATCTCATGCAAAGCCGATGAAGCAACAGCATCATGAGATATAAGCTTTTGTAGACAAGAAAGTCCAATAACACTCAACTTCACAGTCCTAACTTCACAAGCCATCAAAAATATCCTCAATATGTCCTCATTCTGCGCAATCTCGCCAGGACTTGACAAAGAACGAAGCTGCAAATCAAACATAAATCGAAATACATAACTAATCAACCTCGATCACTCGCCGAAACCAAATAAAAAGTGAAATTCACTTCTTTCAACGTATACTACAGCACACAATAGTTAACCTAATGCACTAAGAATTTGCATTGCAAGAATTTAACCGTACTTGACTGCTAAGCAAGATAGGGACAGTAATTTACTAGTGCTTTCCTAATTGTGCTTAACTAGTTAATTACTGTAGCTTCAGCTCCATGAATTGAGATTAACCTAATTGAATTGAATTGCTAAACTTAGATTGCTCTACTTACAATATGATCAGCTTCGGTGACTGTTATAGTTTACTTTGAGCTATTCATTTCTTCTAAGTTTCAATGTGAATTTGCAGTAACACGGATGTAATATTAGAGAGGATTGAGAGAGAGAGAGAGAGAGAGAGACCTTGATAATAGCGTGCTCAGCGCCGTCTTTGACAGCAGGGTAGCGACGGCGAGCCTCGGCGGAGAGAGCGCGGAGATCTGACTCGAGCACCGCCATGAAAGCCATAGCTAATTGGTGGAATGAGAGAGAGATCAGAATTGGCTTAGAATGTGAAGAAGGGAGAAGAGCATGGAGAGAGATCAGGGAGGTGCTTCGTTTTCGTAGTAGAAGAATAAGAAGAAAGATCTTGAGAGCGAGAGGGTGTGTGTGATGGGTTAAGAGACTTGGGACAGTGGAGCTATTTGGGCCTTTGAATAAGATTACAGCATTTTGCAGCAAATGCTAACAGTGTCATGTGACAAAACTCACAAAAGTAAAATGGAAACATATAGATTTGTAGGCACTAAAGAAATTCACCCACTTTTCGATTTTATATTCAGATTTCGACCATTTAGTTTGTAGATATATATAAGTGGATCATTATTATAAATTTTTGTTCAAATTGAAATCATTAAAACATTCATAAATGTGATTTACTCATTATTAATCTTTTTTTATATAAAAAAATTCATTATGAACTTAAACAGTTCATGTTTGACAATTTTGGTATGTTCACTAATTTGATCTACTTTGATACTTTAGCCATTACCATATTGGATGAAAATTGTACAAGTAATATATTTATATAGACCTAAAATCTAAACGGTTGAGTTGAAAAAATATAATCGAAAAATATGTTTAATTAACAATTAAGTCTTTGGTCCTTGACTAGTTCTTAACAAGATGGTCCTCATTGAAAAAGCTCTTTAGATTTGTATATTTATCTATGAATATTGTGTTTGCTCTTTATGAAAAAATGTTAGTCTATAGTTTAAGATTGTGTTTGTTCATGTTGACAAAGTCAGTACCAATTTTAGAAGTATGAATAAAGAGTTCCATGAATAAAAACTCTCAAAATATAAATAATTTATGAAGAGAGCTTGCCAATGTTGTCATAAAGCCTAGGGCACGTTGGCCTTATTGCAGATCAGATATGGTTCATAAAATAGGATCGTTTCTAAATTCAGATGTAAGATCCAATTCGAGTTTAGTAACAGAATTAGTACACTTCGATTTAGGTCTCGTGTTTAAGGATCTTGTTCATGAGACTTTGTCCACTAACCGAGTTTCTAACACTTGATCACGTCTGATATTTGACCCTCTGAATTTCATCATCAAAGCGATTGCAGAAACACACAATCAATGTACATGGAGCCATGAACTAATGACAGTATTCAAATCTTCTCTAGTCTGCCACTGTTTTGGTGCAATTAGAAAATTTATCTTTTACAGTGAAAAGTGAAAACTGAACTTTTCTTCAGTTACAGGAAAAGGAAAAAGAGCAGTTACTTCCCCTCCGCAGCAATCCTCTTGCGTATCTCATGAGCTGTATTGAAAATGCCAAGAGTTGGCTTGTTGCACACAAAGCACTTCTTGTTCTTTGAATGATGCTGTGAATGAAAACAGAAAAGGTTTAGAAAAAGCATGCAAGGAACACAAATTGGAAAATACAAAGGACAATAACAATAAATAAATAAACAAATAAATAAATAAGTAAATAAAAAACCTTCAGTGCACAGTGCTCGCAGAAGTAGTGGCTGCACTTGGTTACAACAGGATCAACAAAAGGTTGTCTGCAGATGAAACATGCAAAGGGTAACTCGTCATCATCCTCCTCCTCATCCTCATCATCGCCATCAACTTCCTCGCCAGCCTCACGCAAAGCTAAATTTCTTTTCCTGACTTTCTCCGCTTCATCCCACTCCCTTTCCATCTGCCAGCCAGACTTGTAGTCCCCTCGATCATGCATAAACTTGCATGAATCTCCATACCCACAGTAACCAGTCTCTTTGTAATCCTTACATATATCCGGCTGATAATCAAATCGCGTCGAAGCTCTGATGTGGGCAGAAGCCCTGAGAGGCCCATGGGAACCTCCTGCTTTCTCGCTGGCCACCGTTAGCTCTCTACGGAACCCTGCCTTGTGGTCCGTGTACCCATGGATCCCTTTATACAACTTTTCATCGCCTGTGCTTTTCCCGCTTCCCTTCAAGGCCTCCTCTGACTGCTTAAGAACTCTCTCGCGAACTGCCCGGGCGTCTCTAGAGAAATCAGTCTCTGTCTCCAAAGTTGCTGTTGCTCTGCTATCATGCTCAACTTGTATTTCTTTTGAAGACTTAAACTCGAGGATTACTTTCCCATCATCAGCCGTAGAGCTTTTAGAGGATCCACTAGAGAAAAACAACTTGCCATCAGGCTTGGCAGCTTTTCTTTGGCTTGGTAATACCGCACTCCCAGAATTTGATTCCTCATCGTCCTCTTCAGCAGTACGCTTCCTAAAATTCTTCTTTGGCTTCCTGAAGAAGTTGCAAACTGGAAACACCGAAGAGCAATGAATATCATACAGAAGGGAGCCAGATAAACAAAATTCAAGACAAGAGTTAAACTTACCCTCTCCAGATTCTGTATTTCCACCGGAATCCGCCATATTAACACAAGAAAACAAAACAATTCCAACAAATTAGGTCTTATAAGGAGGGCAGTCGAACTCCACGTATCCCTTCGCAGCTGAGTAATTAGATATAATTCTCCTTTGCTGATCAGTCACTGCTGCTGACAAACAAAAACTGAGTTATTAAACCAACCAACAAAGCTCAAACGAATGTAGCAGGCACCACAACTGCATGTGTTATTTATACAAACTAGTATCAACAGATGTGCGTAGGTTACATTGTTTTCTGTGGCTAATCACTTATCAGCAAATCTTACACCATTATTACCCATAAAAACCAAAAAAAATCGCAGACTACTAATAGAAGGGTTTAACAACCGCTTTGATTCAAATGAAGCTATTAAAATGAAAATCCAAGGTATTGAAATCAACTGAGGCAAGTCTTCTTGTTGCCAAATACCTAACTGAACCCCCGTGGCCATAATGACAGAATCTATCGGTACCGCAATTAGTTCTACTATTTTACTCTTCTTTTATTATTCGCAAAGCAAAACTAATTGAATCTTGTGTAGTAAAGCTCAATATCCAGCCACTTACAAACTAGAAAACAATCCGCAAGCTTCCAATCGTCTATCAACTTCTTATCAGTTCAAAATTCAGAAATGTTTCAGAGCTATTCTCTACAGCTAAACCTAGAAATAACTAGGGCTCAATAGAACCAGTAAGGAATATGTCGATTCGCGAAATCTACGATACCCGAATCCAAATACGATGGGAATAAATCGAAATAGAGAGAGAGAGAGAGAGAGAGAGAGAGAGAGAGAGTGGACTTACTTGTATTGCTGAAAAGAATGGTTTGGGGACCTTAGCGCTCGAGGATGTGGTGGAAGGAAAAGGGTTTTGCTGTGTTGCCGCGTTTATTATCTTCGGAAGATGAAGGTTGCAGACAAAACAAATAACCCCAAAAGACTCATCGATCAAAAGAGAAAAAACAAACCCAAAAAAGTTGTAATAAAAATAATTTATAGAATATTAAATACCTGATAATCGAACCTATTACCTATAATTATATTTTATAACACATGTTAATTTCATACTGAGCATTTGTTAAATGTGGTGGTGAGATTCCGTTAGCAGGCTGTTAGGTGAGTAAGCAAGAAATGTCATGTGTCACAATTTAAATGGGGTACATCCGTACAGGAGTGGGAATAGGGAAATTGAAATAGAAGATCAGATGCCGAGCATATGCAGTGGTGCCCGGCAGTCATGCAATTCAGCCCAAAATTTGCCGGTTTTCAGGTCAAATTTGATGCAGCGCAAAAATAAGAGGGAATGGAATAGTGGCTATACCCAAAAAAACAGCAATCACTCCGGCGAAAATTGCCTGCCGGTTTAAGGCCTTGCACGTGATCTATTTCTCCCCTCTTTATGTTCCTCTTTCCCTTCCCCATCTTCAGCCCACCGTCCATCCAATGTAATTGCTAAATCGACGACAACTCCCGCTGCATAAAAACTGGCACATAAATGCACTATGCAATGAATAATAATTGATGGAGACAAGTTAAGTGATGGATTGATGGAGGGATTGGGGTGCATATGCTCTTAGATATTTCAATGCAAGAGAAGCTAAGTTTAGATTTTAGACTCCGCATATCCTTGCGGACCTTGTTGAAGTCATCAACTGTCTTTAAATGCTACTCAATTGCATGTACATCATACAACTGCTCAAGACACGTACGTATTGCCAACAAAGGCTTGAGTCGATGTGACACCCAAAATACATGAGCGCCTGAATATGATCTTGGTAGGCTAACTTTTTTATCCTGAGGTCTTCAAAAGGGAGGATAGTGGTGGCGTAGTCATTAGTCATTACTACGAATTTATGCCGGCACATCAACAAATCATATTTGGTTTTTTTTTTCCTTGCAAATCCAAGATGTCAAATTCGGGACAAGTAGGTTGATCATATTAATCATAACATGATTTCTTATCAAGTTGAGGCAGTTGAGCACATCTCTCTTGTCACCGCGACTATGCTAGTTATTTTTAGTCAAAACGTTATTCAATAATATTCCTATATATGGAAGAAATAATTTTTAAAAGTACTTATGGAGTTATGCACTCCATTTTAGCATAAATGCATTATAAATTTATAGTGCAATGTCTCACTCGTCACCCTCGTGAATCAGGTAGTGGAATCAAGTATCCACTCGCCGAACAAATGAGACACAAATTGGAGCCAACACTTGTGTAAAACACAACATTAATGTTAGTTTTCAGGAACACCAACAATCGCATCCAACCGATAAATGAGGGACATCCTTATCACATAGTGTGTGTTCACATTTCCTTGAAACACTATATATGATTTGAGCCTGACCAAACGATTCAAACCTTATGAAAATATTGGCCCATCCTTTCCCTAACTTAACTCGGGTCCTGCATGCATACATGTGTCTGTATAATTTTGTCTCTCTAGTTTCTTTTCATTAATTTCAGTCAATATTATATAGTCCAAATGCATGCACCATTTCATAGTCGCATACACATGCAGGTTCAGTCTTCAAAGCATGATGACACCCTAAATCTGCCAAAGATTATCGGGATGCCAATTGGCCCATATAGAAAGTTAGTATAGTACATTAGCACTGCAGTTTTTTATGGCTCGATTAATCGGGATGAAGTGAATGGCATGTGATTGCGTCACCAGTGACACTAGCATCCGGAACCTAATTCCCTATTAATTTGTTCTCGTGTCAAAATTCATTTTACTTTTTGGTAGTGTTACACGATAATTGAAGATGAGTTTCATGATCAAGCAGATCAACTACTGATTTTATAAGTGAAATCGATATTTATTTACATTTTAGAAAGATATAATCTTTATATTAATAAAAGAAATAACACACATGACTTTTCATCTCTAATTAGTCATTTCTTTTTTAAAATAACATCCGTTAGAATTTTTAATTCTACTGACGCTACTAATAAATTGTGGTGTTGTAGATTAAAATCTAAACACCAAGGTTGTTCGATTAATCACCCGATGTTCCTTATACAATCACATAATGTCATAATCTATCAATATTTGGTCCTAGAATTATAGTAACTAATCACGCCAACATGTATTATTAAATCCTCCAACTTTCACTTTGCTAGTCAAACAACACCAAGAACGAAATGACATAGCAATAACATGTAGTCACGTAGTGCACCATGACTCATAGGCATATATTTATCAAAACCTTTTCAATATGTTCCCCTCCCCAACACACGTGACAGGTGAAAAAGAAGAAGGAAAGCATTGTAGATTTGTAAGATCCTTTTCCCTGTAAATTTTTAAGATAAACCCCACAATCGTAGGGTACACCCACAACGTGACCCTAGAGGGGTTGTCATGCACAAAAAGCAATGAAGAAAGCTGGGCCATGATATTGTGTATTTGAACTTTGGGGCTCTCTAGGAGGTCAACCTTTCACGTTTTGGTCCCCGGAGAGTGGTGGTGCCTCTCTTCTCAAAATACGCCTGTGGTCGATTTCAGCTTGATTCGAGTAGACCCACAAGAGAAATCCATATTCGATATTGCTTGGGTTTGCTGGGTTGGAAATGGTTGGGTGGTCGACTGTGAGTGGCTGAAGCCTATGCAGCGAAATGAGGTCGCTGCTGCAAAGGACCATGAGAGTCGAGAGTCGAGACCCCACCGTGCGTGCCATGGAATAAAATTTCCAGGAATTTAAATCCCGAAGGTACCCTGAAAATTTGATTGTGGGATTAGCTTTGCTTCTGGCTACCATACCATAGTACCATACAGTGCTGGCTTTAACTTTTGGTCGATGTTGTTGGATCATTTGGATGGAAAAGTTTCTCTACGCATTTGTTTACTTTTTCGAACATGACAATTTATTCACTGTACTAGAATACTTGAAAGTTTTGTATGACTTCTATATTAAATATAGAAAAGAGATCCATAATGAGCTGAATTGAAACAAGATGCATATGTTCATCTAATACAAAAAAGAAATTTTTAAGAATGGTACATATGAGCTTTGTTTTATTAAGAATCAAGATTATTCAACTTCTAAAAATATCACATGATTACATATACTATTTAACTCGATCTACTTTTGATGTATTGTGCTCCATACTCCGTTAGTTCATATGGTTTCCATCATACTTTCAAGGGCAATTTTGTCATCTATGTGATCATTAAAACTACTCATTTATACTTCTCTTTTGGGAAGCTTCTTCAAAATGTATTGGTGTAAGTGAATCAACTGAGATTCTTGATCCTTTTAGGGTTTTAAGATTAACAATTATGTTATCTGCTCTGGGTCATATGTGTGACTAAGGTGCTGGTTGCTTCAAGTATTGAAAAGGGATTGTGCACCACCACCATCAGATGCACAATTCTGAGCCTAGTCTATTCCAGCAATCCTGCTCTTCATTTCTCCTCCTCTAGCACAAAACCACTTTTTAGTTAAATCAACACGTTGGGAAGGAGGAAGTGTACGGGCCCAAAAACTTTCAGGTCTCCTCTTGCCATCCCCGCTTTCCGAAGCATAGCCATAATAAGGATTATCGCCTGGCTGGCATATAGTATCAAGGTCGTGCGTATGAGAGAGAGAGAGAGCTACTTCGAATCACTCTCATAATTTCCTTGATCGGGGAAGCAGCTTCTGACTCTATTTTCAACTAAGATGCTGGTTTTAAAAGGCAATAACTTTTCCACTCGGCCATGAGTTTGGGAATACATTTTTGCCCTCTAGTTTTTTAATAATGACATATTATTTAACGGATTAGTTAACGTCTTGTACCTAAGTTGGGTATAATTTATTAACTCATGTACTTATACGATAATTTCAAAAGTTAAACAATTTTAATTCTTAATAGAGCAAAGTTCATGTACTCTTCTTAATTTTTTCCAAATACAAAATGTAACTATAATATGAGTAGCTATTGAAGGACATATCGATTGTAGTACATATAATGCGTAACAATATTAACTTGAGTGGGTATTTTGGAAGAAATACAAAATTTAACTCCATGACAAGGTGAATCTCCCAAAAGAATAACAAGAATACTTATTACATGCTAGTAGACGAGCTCTCAAAAACAAGAGCCATGTGTTAGAACTCGCTACCAAGAATAATTGGTACTAGACATCTTTCATAACTCGCATATGAATCAACGATGCATGTGTTTAATAAGATTTTAAAAGAACCATGGAAAGAAAAAGAAATTCCTATAAGATGAAAAAATCTGGAGAAAGTTAGTCCTCCCATATATCAAGAGAAGTCACCATTAAACTATATTAACATAAGTAAACTAAACGAAAATCACTAACAATTCTCATTAAAAAAAACGAAATCACGATCAAGGTAATTGCTTCATAACAACAAATCGAGAATGACCTTCATATGCTGCAATAAGTCACGTTTGATTGAGCGTATGTATTGCATTTTTAAAAACAAACATGTATATGTTTGAGGAGAAACGAAATGAGAATAATAACGACATAATGGAACAGAACGTAACTCTTTATTGATTGATAATGTGACCAATATATAGGCATTAAATAACCAAAATCTCGTATGATTCGGAGTACTAATCTATTATAAATATGTGAATCTATCTCTAACAGGAAACCTAATAAGGCTAAGACACACACAAGAGTATAATAGTAATTCTCCCGTAACACTCTCCCTTGTGTCGCATGCCTAGGTTGCATGGTACACACATCATTGCCTCAGTAAAAACCTTGTTAAGCAAAATAAAAACTTCTTGGGTGAAAACAAAAGCTTGATCGAAGGGAAAAAGAGCACAACGCACCGTCTACATTTGATAGCATCATGTGAGGTAGACTCCCCCTAGAGTCTACTAAACAACTTCCCTTGATTAGTGCAATAATCATGGAGTACAAAAAACAACGTATACAACGTTCATTACATGCTTCTCAAACGTAGTCTTGGGCTAATGATTAATCATTAATCTAACCACACATCATTAGATCATACATGTTATACATAGCCAAACTTAGATATTAGGAAACAAGATTGCATAACAACTTAAAACAAGAATTTGCAATGAAAATCAGATTCTCGGGTAGAATGACTTTCACTCACTTAAACGGCCATAACTTTTTCGTCAGAATAGGTATCAGCGAACCGTAAAATGTTATGGAAAGTAGACACCCGTGGCTTTTGAATGACATAAAGTTCACAACCTAATTCGACCAGAGCAGTTCACAGTGCTCTGTCGAAGTTGACTAACTTGAAAATTCTTGGACATAACTGTCCTACTTTGCTAAAACGACCATAACTCACTCAATACGATAACTATGAACGAATGGTTGGTGTTATTGGAAAGTAGACACATAGACCTTTCCAATTGTACCAAATTCACCATATTTCATTGAACGAGATGTCCTGTAGGTCTCGTTGAAATTGACATACAAAACTGGATAGATTTTGATTTGTCACATTCAATGTGTCTTTCACAAAGGAATGGGGGGGATGAACCAATGAATGACTGATTTTGGTCCGAGACGGAATCATATGTATCCTCTATGTTAACAGTGTCAATATCAACACTAACATGTACACTAGTGTATATGAGCTGCTGGCGGCGTTGGTGTGGGAGGAATGTATTGATTCGCTAAAGGTAGAACTAGACACATGGTCTTGAGGTATTTAAAGTCTCTCGGGCACTCTCATATCTGCGTCAAGATCAATTTACATATATGTTATGACCATTATCATATGCGGCAGATCAGTTTTCATGGACACTACTACTGATTAAGTAGCATAAAACAATTATGTCCATTACGAGATAATATGACTCACCGTAGTCAATACTAGGGTAATGAAACGATCTTTGCGCCATAAGTCCTGCAAATATCGCATGACTTCATCTTTCTCATTACAATTATGAATAATGACTAATATAACAAGTCTAGTTCAACATGTATTGATTCTTTCCACTTCGGTCAAGTTGTTCATCGTTGATACTTTACAACGGAATAAGAGTATAAGCGAATACATCATCAATCATAGGAGATCGATCCATTAAGCACACGCACGTGCTTTATACGATCAATTTGAGAGATTTTTATTCTTCTCTAACATCAACAAAGGAGTCGGTAGCGTCCCACATAAACTTAGTTGATATACATGTTTAGAGAATATCTCTTGATGATGAGCGAAATACTTGTGCCTACGCACCTCGCTTCTTTCTGGATTTTTGATTCCAGAGAATAATGGTCTCCACCACATCTAGGTAGGAGCCAAGACTGAAGCTATGACCCTTACTAGTCCATCTTTGTGTTTGCCGCCCTTGTTTTGTGGTGCAATACCACGGGCACCGACAACACCACAACGTACAATGGTGCCATCACCGGCTTCCTTCCCACTATCAGGGATGGTGTCAACGGTGCTATGACCAAGTCATATGAAATTCTACCTTATTTTGGAAGTTCCAACCTTACCGGCACATCACAACATTTATGTGCGATCTTGTCACTTTCGCAATATCAGTAAAGTCATTGAGCATCGAATCTTTAAAATTCCGAAGGTCGATAATGCGTTGCACTTCAGTAGTGCGAGATTTGAATGAGACATAGTGTCACACCACGTCAATTCATGGCGTTAAAACTGGAATGAAAGCATTCCATATCTCCCTCTGACGACGGGAAGTATGTCTCATCAAAGTGACCGTTTGTTAATATCGTAGGATATAGATCCACAATGTAGATTGGAAATAGTGTATAAGTGTTGGTAATTCATAAATCATAACCAACCAAAATATTTAATCGTTTCATATAAACCTATTGAGATTACTACAAGAGAGACACATAAACAACTAAACCAAAGAGGCGTTAGTGAAAAGAACGTTTGAACCGTATCCAGTGACCATCTGGTACGCACTAAACGCTTGGTGAGTTGTGGATCTGAAATGATTAAGTATCGCTGCATGTAACATCATTACATATCCCCATACAAAAATCGGCAGGTTAGTACCCATAACCAAGTCTGAACTCTACTAGATCGTGCAGTGAATGAACATGAGGAATAATATGTTCAACGACGATTCCAATAGACATGCAAAACGAAATCATCAAAGGTCTTGGAGGTGAACTCTCCAACGGTATCCAATCAAATAGATTTGAGAGGATGGGAAGGGTGGTGAGCCCTTAGTATGATGATCATAGCAAAAAACTTAGCAAATACATTATTCTTTGTGGATATCAAAGTGATGTGTGACCAACGCGTCGATGCTCTTAACCTTTACCATAAAAATACGAAAAATGTCTGTATTCGGTTTGATATGGTCCACTAATGTCACCTTAAATACTTTGTAAAAATGGAATGTTCTCGGTTAGACCCTTATCAAATAAAGGACTTCCTTGAAATATAGCAAGAGAACAAGATTTGCAAGATGAGCGATAGACATCCGAGATTACCGTGGAGGTATTAGAAAACACGGGAGACATCACAACATCCTGTAAATGAGCTCTTGTAAAGGAGGGGATGCCGCCACCAACGACCTGAATGCCATGGAGCCGCCGAGAGGGGTTGGCTCGGCCTCACCGTGTGCAGCACGGCTGCACCGGTGAGGTGGTCTCCCAATAGATGATCGTGTGAATTTCAAAGAACTCGAATCATCATATCTCGTTCAAAATGACCAAAAATGATCATATCAAAACCGAGAAGACAGCAAAACCGAACCCATGATTCAAAGAATCTTGAGTTTCATAAAGCTACTGCTACAGGCAAGCAAAACTATGTCTGCAGGCTAACAAAGCTATTGTCAATGAAATCTGACAGATTTATTCCTCTCCATTCTCAACACAAATATCAAGATGAAAATTCATCATTGGCATATATGACCTTTTAAAACTCAGCAAGGCATGAAGATATAAAACATAATCTTCGCACGAGATCGGTAAAACAACTATCTATCCCCTATAACAGTGTGGGTGGTTACGCAATCAGCAAGACACTCGACTTCGCCGCGGGACATCATCAAAATAAATTAAGAGAGTCGACAACACGGGGAACAATTTCAAGCAATACCCCATAGGGCATTGTCAAAAAGAGGATTGAAAACAAATAGTCCAATCCTATCGAATGTATCATATGACAATAGAACTACATTCTACAACTTAAAAGTTGGAAAAATATGGTATTGGAGCAGTTGAATATCAAATAATTAGGATGGTAAAAACCATCTAATTGGTGCTGGTGACACCAATAATAATAAAATTGTTTGAGCTATAACACGACGTGGAGAAAAACTGAAAAATTAACCAGAAAACCATGTCAACATAACTCAAAACTGGGTGAAATTTGGACTAAGAAAACATGACAGCAAAAACTGCATGAATTATGTAGGAAAAATAACGAGAAACGACGAAAAAATCGCCGAAAACCGGCCGAAGTTGGCCGGAGCTGCAGGTTTGACAGGGGACGCCAGCAGGAACCGGGTGGTGGCACCGGAAACACCGGCAAGTGGACCGAAGGCAGACAAAACGCCAGAAACGCCGGAACAATAACCGAAAAAATGACGTCAATTTTAACGTTCCGAGGTCCGTTTTCCAATTTTAAGGTCCAAATTCACAATATACTACTATTAGGGTCTCATGTAACAAAAAAATGGGTAATTTAAAAACCACGTGAGTTGCAAATGTTGACCATTTATGCTAAGGTAAGACAAATAAAATTCTTACGAGATCATCTTGTAAACAGATAATACAAGAAATTTTATTGAATATGCCAATATTTAATACAACACAACCAAACTTCTAATTCCAATACACGACTTAAGCTAAAGTCAAGCAAGAAACATGGCAATCTCAACGTCATACTTGAAAAATAGTAAGCAGAAAACATAGTCAAAATAGATTGACTAAACAAAAGTTTGTAGGAACAAAATCATGCATATCGGATCGGGCGGAGCCTTAGCCTGATGCTAAAAAAATTTCTTACGTGAGAATGGAAGAATGTTACGTTTCTATCACTAAAATTCCCTCAAGAAATAGATACAGGTGTCAAAAATGGCATGTGTTTCTTGGATGTGGAACATGCATCAAGGTCAACTCTGGTAATACAACGTCATAGACGATTATTGAATCACGTTAAGTGTGTGTGTCTCATGGAATTATTTTTATTTTTGAGATCTTTTGTCAACAAATAATGCTGCATCAGAGTAATGAATTTCAACTCAAATAAATAAGTACGTAGACCTTGAGATTATCGTTTATAGACATGAGTTTAAGAAAAGTCAAACATTCAAATAACAGTCGCGATGACGACGCATCCATAAGAAATGAGGGTTGTATAGGTTTCGAATAATCGAAACTATTTAAATATGTAACCGAAATTAAAAGGGTTGTGATGTATATGGTTATAAAATAATCGATGAATATCGGCGATTCTCATGATCGCACCCAAAATAGCGGTGCACTCAGGCGACCACACGAAATCGATTTATTCCCTTTAAATAATAACGTGACTCCCCCAGGACTGTCACACGAAAAACGTTGACCAAGAGGGAATCATATCCCTTTTTGGTCTCATCGGCGTTATAAGAAATGCCAGAAAAGAGACATGAAGAATGCTAATAGCGCTCAATAATATATATATATATATATATATATGTTCACAAGCATCAACTTTAAGAAAAACATACTTATTGGTTTACCAAATAGACCGTATATAATTAAACTGCTTTGCAAATCGATCGTCATGCATGAAGCTGATTGATGAATTCATTTTCGATCGTCGTACTGATGTCATAAATTGCGCGTGAGTAACGTCCGTCTCAGGCATGGATGTCATCACAGTGGTACGACAATTGATCATTTTTTCTATACGAGCACGTGAAACATAGTTAGAAAACTAAAACGTGCAAATAAATGATTAAAAATAAATAGGAACATAAAAGGAAATAGAGTTATAGGGCCAATAGGCCATTGGGCTCGGAAGAGTCTGAGGCCCAAAAGGGATGTTGGGCTAGCAGAAGGCCAAGACCCGGGCTTGGGTCGGGTTTCAGAGGAATCGGGTCGGATCAACTGTGAGTCCAGTCACGGCTGCCGCGGTTCCTCGTCGACGATTTGGGAATCCGGACTGGAAAAACGTCATCAGGTATGCGTTAACTGCAGATGGAGGCGCATGCGAGGCTGGGATGCTGCGTTATGCTCGGAGATCACCTTGAATGACCGGGTCAAATTCTATTTGATGGCGACCGACGTCGAGAGGAAACTGATTGGGGATACGCTAGGATTTGATGTTGGTTTCTGCTTGATGGCGGCGAAGTTGAGTAGCGCTGGTCTAGGCAGAGAACGCACAGGTTATGGGTAGAGAGCGCAAGGCGGCGCTGGTTTCTCAAAAACGGCGGGGCCTCACTAGGGGCAGCCAAGAAAGCGGAGGTGACGCTGGACTGCTAGACAAAAAGTCGGCCTACGGCTAGTGCACGCTAGGAGGGAGACGCGTTGGGCTGGCGTCAGAAGAAGAAGACGGAGGCCGGAGCGGTGTCGACCGATGCAGGTGATGAAGGAGACGGGGTGCCCACATAAAAGTCTGGGTGCCCATAACAAATCTCATGTTTTCTCTTTTCTTCTTTGTCGTCCGACAACTATTTTTCAGAATCTGATGTAATTTTCCGGTGAAGTCACGGAAAAAATGATGCCGGAGGAAAAAGATTTAGGACAAGGGTTGAACATTTTCCTGGTGGTCTCGTTACTCAGACATTGTAGAACAAAGTGCATGATAACGTGTTTGAGGAGAAACGAAACGAGAATAATAACGACGTAATGAAACATAACGTAACTCTTTATTAATTGATAATGTGTCATATATATAGACATTACATAACCATAATCTCGTAAGATTCGGAGTCCTAATCTATTACATAGATGTGAATCTATCTCTAACAGAAAACATAATAAGACTAAGACATACACAAAAATAGAATATTAATTATCCCGTAACAATATATTGTAAATATAAAAGATTAGTCAAGTTTGAACTCAGAATTCAATAGCTACTGACCATATATCAGGGCTTTTATCAATGCGGTTAATTTTCGCTCTTTCCTCGCAAAAGTCCGTCCCGTCAGTTCTATAAAGTTATGACTAAAATGCATATAGCGCAAATTGCTCCAAGTCATGAGTTTCAGGAATTTAATTGGAAGATCCAAAAAATAGTGAGCTTGGTACCAAAAACATTTCATTGAAATGTCAAATCATCCTCACTCATCAACAAATCTGTCTCTCATCTCCATTGCTAAAGTAAAGTCAACATCCCCCAAAAAAAAAACCCAAATGGTTTTACACCTCATACGCAAACAATCAACTCAAACAGTTACTTCCACTCCCACTGTCTCACCAAAAACAAGCAATTACTCATCATCGTCCTCCAGACCTCCACTCCTCCCCACCGTTTCATCCCCCGTTCTTCTCCTTCCAACGTCACCCGCCCCCGTTGAAACCTCGCTCATCCCCGTTAAACTCCCGTTTTCACCAATCTCTGTCAATCACGAGCACAGTTGTTACTTTACGTGCTCTCTCATACGACCCCATCTCGGACTTTTTTATTTTTACCTTGCAGGATATCCACTGCTTCACTCCTTATAATGCAAAGACTTTAGTCCCTTTCTGAGCTCTATTGTTTTCCTTCTATATCCATGCAAAACCAACATCCAGACCTGTAACCTCACCATCCTCATCAGTCATCATATATATCTCTGATCGTCCTCCCCTCTACTAAAAAAACGTCACTACTCACTACCCCTTTCGTTTTCACTACACCTTTTCTGGTACCATACGGCAACATGCCCGTACTTCCCACTTCACTCCAATTGAAAATTCGAAACCTCTGCTTGAAAATGTGTTTAGTTTCAAGCATGTATATTAGAAAAGTTTACTTCGCTGCGGTTGTTTTTTGTAAATTTTAGACATCCTATAAGTTTATCAGGTTATCAAGCGACTACAGTCTTTTTATTTTTTGGTTTCGAATCAAGTTATCCTAATTCTTGGGAGTTCAATAAGAAACTTAATGGAATTACACTGTAGTTCAACGAGTATGATCTTTGAACTTTCAATACTTTAAAATTCTAAAAACACTAATTTTTGTTTTCAGTGCTTATGTATATTAGTTGAGATTATAGATTCCATATGAGAAAATGAGAACCTTGCTTATGGAATTAGGGAATTTACAAGTTGAGCCACTTTATAAATCTTCAATTCGTTTTGGATATAATATTATAATATTTTATCGATATTATAGCAGGTTATTGAGAGTGTGCATGTTTTGCGGCCACGAACACTTCATGTCATTCCAGTTTTAATATAAGTCGTTTGAGTGTATAGCTAGAAAATATACGGAAGCATGTTAAGAAGCATAGATTCCATGCAAAATCATGAGAACCGTTGTGTACACTATAAAACACTTGATCATATTACGTTTTGGAATTTCAAAATTGAATAAGATTGAGTTTGACTCGGATTACGAGCTTAAATTTTTAAATAATCTGACCAATGTGTTTAGTGAATTAATTTATTTTCTAAGTTCACAAACTTCAATATATTTTTTAGAAAAATTATGAAAATTATAAAATAAAATTTTTAAAAACTATTGCTGATTTTTCGAATCCCACGAACTTGACATTCGAAAGCATGGGCTGATTATGCAAATTGTCGTGTATGATGGACCTGTTATTATCAAATATAAGGAATTTGGACGTTGGATGAGACAGGAAGAAACGTGTACGGCCTGCTTATTGCTTGAGCATGCTCGAATAAGGAATTATAAATCTAATCGGAGTGTTGATTCGGTATATATGGAACTATGGAAGTGCTTGATAATCATGTAAGCTAAGGTCTGGACATATATGCGCAATTGATAGTGACACAGTGACGTCAGGGTACGTGCGTCACCGCATCAATGCCTATACTATTCACAATCCCTATTGGCACATCTGCCGAATTGACATGGATCTCAATCTTATCACGTCACGTAATTTCATTTTCCGGTGAGGGGTAAGTTCTCTTTATTTTTTTCACGAAATTATGCTATACTTGTTTTGAAACTTGATAAGTGTGCAAAGGGATGTTTCTCATTCATAATTGTAAAATTCAAGGTATGATTTTGCATTTACATTATGCTGATTTGAATTTAGACTACTTTACCAACCATACACAATCAAAGTTTTATTGCTTTTATGTAAGGTTTGAATAAGGTAAATGTGGATATATTTGGTAACTAAGCCAAGTTTGGTATTTCTTATAGAAGCATCTGATATGCATTGTTACGTTATAAAGTGTTGTCAAACGACAAAAAAAAAAACTTTCACACAAAAAGATAAAAACAGGAAAAAAAAAATTAAACAACCAAGAATATGCCTTATAAAAGAAAGAAAAAAGGACGATAATATGCTTGTTATGGCATCAGAATTTACTACTAATTATCGCAATATCAAAGATTATAAGTAAGTATCTGTGTTTAAAGATAGTCATTTGCCATTAACTCTCATTACACACATAGATAAGGAAAGTGTAAATACTTTTACATAAGAAAAACCTTTCAAATTTACGGGTCTTCATAGGTTTACTAGTCTTGATCAAAATAATCACAAGTGAACTCTCATCGTTATCACAAAGAGCTATAAATTCAAAATTTCACTTCTAAATTCTCAACGTATGCTTTTACGTTTATAGAAAATATCATTGAAGGACAATTTTTAACACCTTCTCTCATATAAGAACACTCAAAACTTTGTTCCCACATAAGTTGGCCCAAATTGTTTTCATGCTTGGACGAAAACAACCTCTGTTAAAGCTGATTTAACTCTCCCTCGGTAAATTACTCACTCGACTCTCTCCACTAATCCCTAATTTCTCTCCAACTCCCTTCGCCACCAGCCCAACACAACTCCCCCACCGGCTTGACGATCTTTGTAGTGAGCTACCATTGTCTCTGACTTTGTGCGATGCAAGCTCAACACGCGCTGATCTACTTTGCCACCACTCCTCTATTCCACGCTTTTGCCCTAAAGATGGAGATCCGAAGCGTCAACCATGAAGCCTTCATGCCTCGATGAATCAACGAAAGAGGCTCGTATGCTCGGATTGTAAGTATAGATCGAGCTCCGACTTTGTTTCCTTCAATTTTTGACTTCGCTTTTCTTCAATCTCCGCTAGTGGGAGCAATCGACGTCGGAGTAGGTGCATGATCGTTGTTGGCAATCTCTCTCTTAGATATGATCGGATCTAAACCGCACAACAATTAGCCGCCGATCGCGCGCCTTCGTCCTCACCAAGGCCGCCGTCAAAGGGCGCCCTCATTTGACCCCGCAGTGTCTGCCACCAACCGCCAACTGCCAACCGCACACCTATGTTCTAGCAAGACAGCCATCGAAGCCAGCCATCCTCCATACTAGACACAATTTTCCGGCGATCCATGACTCGACTGAGCCACCATGCTCTCTTCTCGATATGGAAGATTTTGTTTCGCTCAACTCCAACGTTTAGCCTAGTTCAAAAAGAGTGATCATGATTTGTTCTTGTTTGTATGTCCTGGCTTCAATTACATAACGTGGCGGGCATAGCCTGTATAGTAGCTTTCGGTTGAAGACATATTAGCATTTGTTTGGTGGTTCGTCAAACGTGAGACTTGACTATTCTATTAATTATGTTCGTTAGTCCGAGACTGCACCAAACATGGGTCATGAATTATTGTACCCTAATCCGAGTCAGCACAGTCCGCGACTAAGCAAAGACTTAGTCTGAAATTAGACATTTCGGGGAAACAAACGTGCCCTTATTGTGCTCGGTAGTACCTTTTGTTTTACTTCAGATTTTACTATAGTATGATTTTTTTGCGTGTGACAATATCTTTTATTATTGTTGGTAGTAGCTTTGTTTGCGATTGGTAGTAGCATTGTTTGTTGTTAGTAGTAGCTTTTGTTATGCTTCATAATAGCTTTGGTAGACATGAATAGTAATATATTTTGTGTGGCTCGGTAGTAGCTTCGTTTGTTGTTTATATTAGCTTTATTTATTTTTGTTATTTGCTTTGTTTGTTGTTAGTAGTGACTTTTGTCTTGCTTCATAGTAGCTTTTGTCTGGCTTAGTAGTATCTTTTGTGTGACTCGATAATAACTTTTGAGATCTCGTCAGAGGCTGCATGAAATCTCATCAGAGTACGTTTTACTAATGGTGACAGTAACTTTTGGTGTATGTGACAATATCTTTTATGTCATTATTAAAGTTTGCCAGAGTTATGCGGAAGCTGCTTGACACCCTGCCAGAGCCGATAGGTGTTTTTTGGAACATTACTAGAGCTGGCCAGAAGTTGTCAGAGTCGGCCAGGATCTCGCCGAAGCTGATAGAAAGGCGTTGGAGATCTTGCTGGAGACCTAGCTAGGGAGGAGATAATATTTGAGTGTTTTTATAACTCTAATGACAGTCTGTAATTTCATTCAACTTTAATGCCTATAGTAGAAGCCATTTTATGAAAAAAATGGTCTTATGTAGAAAAAATGTTTGAGTGTCCTTAATTTAAAATATAAGCCATGAATTGGACTAATATGTAATTCATCATTTTATTTATCGGAAAATCATAGTATTTATTATTATTTTTTGGTCGTACAGTACACCCAATGAGCACTAGAACATGAAATGACAAAGTAAGACTTAGAGTAGGGTAGTGGTAAAGCTGTTGCCTGATGGCATAGGAGAAGGCGTAGACCCCATGAATGGTTTTTGCCGGGAAGGACAGTCCGAATAGAGGCCACAACAAACTCTTGTCCTAGAATATAGCTCTTAGCAAAATAAGGGAAAAAAAGAAACACCATCCCTACAGTAAAATCAGAGTATGACTGCCCCTGACACTGCTGACTTGGACTGTCCCCGGTAAAAAATCGTACCACCAACACCCCCTCTTTAAAAAAATGCGTGCCGACTAAGAATGGTTTTTAACCGCACCAACCTTCGCTTTCTCGTCAGAGGGGTAAAACAATAGGAAGAAAAAACCGTACAGAGAAGATCGGAAAACGGGCCCGACCCGTGACCCGGACCCGATAAAGATCTCGCCAAATTAAACACACTCTCTTTCTCTCTCCTCCATTTGTGCTTCTCTTTCTCTCTCTCTTTTTTTATTTTCATTTTTATTTTCTCTCTCTCACGCTGTGCCGCCACCATTGTTTTATGCGCTTCTTCTTCTTCTTCTTCTTCCTCTTCTGGCTCGGCTCGTAGGGTTTCTAGGGTTGGCCGGAGGCGAATTTCCGAGCTGGATTCTCTGTCGTTCCTCAGGCGAATCTCCATGCGCCGCTGGTTTAGCGGCTTCGTTGATTAGAGCACTCACCTCTGTAACAAAAACGAACCTCCACTTCTTCCTCTTCGTGTCTCGATCTCAATAGGACTCTAGGTTTTCCGGCGGCGGATGGTTTTTCGATTACGGCGGAGGTGTTGATTCTGAGTGCTATGTGTGTTCTTGAAGGGGTTTTGGTGATTTGAATGGCATTGGGGGATTTAATGGCCTCCCGGTTTTCGCAATCCTCGGCGGCGGTTGTCTCCAACCACTTCGACGACTGCGATTCTAGCCACAACGACGGCGATTTGAGAAGAGACTCGGAGACTGCGAGTAGTAGCTATGAGAATGCCACCGGTGGTACGGGGACGACGACGACGAGCATGGCGTACTTGCCCCAGACTATTGTGCTGTGTGAGCTCCGGCACGACTCGTTCGAGGCCCGAGTGCCTACTGGTCCTTCTGATAGCGGTTTGGTTTCGAAATGGCGGCCCAAAGATCGAGTAAGCTTCCCCTGTTTGATTTTGATGTTGAACAGTTTTGATTATAGCTCTAGTGAGTGTTAATTTTAGGATCAGTGACCTGAAAATTATTTGATTTTTCGCTTTGTTTTAGCCAATGTAATGATATGAAAGGTGAATTGATTATAATTAAGTAATTGATGTTTTGTGCTACAACGTTTCCACATTTGCGTGCTGACTTTGGTTGTACTGATTGTAATCATTGTATGATTTCCATTCGTTGAAACGGATTCGATTAACGGCTTTTATACTAGCAGTACCTGTCAATATGTACTTACTGATGATAATTTGATGGATATCAAATTATTTGTAGACAAAATTCAATAGTTCTATAAAATATAAAAGGAAGTGATATCCCGGAATGTATGATGTGGCAGGAAATTACGGTATTATGGTTGGAACACTTCGATGGATTATATATGACCAATTGAATTTCCTGTAGTTTCTATTACTGAGATGGAGCGACTTCAGAATTATTATACTTCGGATGAACTCCGTTTGACAAAATTTTATGCATGGCTTTTGGAATATTTAAATTTTTATAAAGTATCTTCCGTCTCTATTACGCAGATAAGGGGTTTCTAGAAGTATTGGTGATACTTCTGATGTTATTAGACCAAGAGATTTGATGTGTAAAGTATACTTCTTACATCATTGGGGAGTTCAACATAGTTGCCTTTGGATGCTTAGGATAGTAGGGGTGGTTATTGAGCTGTTTCCTATGTGAGTGGCTGCCTGTCATCTGATGTGGTTTAATATTTGGTTATGTAGCTGTGTTTTAACAATGCATTATGTATATGAAGTTCTTACTTTTGCAATGTGCAATTATGCTGGTATGGAAACCAATGACCAATCCTTAATGCATGGGATTTTGTAAATATTATATAATATTGTACTTGAAATTTACATAAGTTAAGTTTCTTGGTTTAGTATCTGCTTGTAGAGATCCAAAAAGCTTGTATTGATCATGTATATGACTGCTGCTTTCTAACTTCCAATTTCTGTGCAGATGAAGACAGGATGCGTAGCTCTAGTATTATGTTTAAACATTAGCGTTGATCCGCCCGATGTAATTAAGATATCTCCCTGTGCCAGAATGGAGTGCTGGATAGGTGCTATTATGCTGCTATTTTTTTTTCTATTTCTTTAGATGTTGATCATGTATTGGTTGTTAACTTCTTTTTTCTTTTTGCTTTATCCTTCCTAATGTTGATTATTTGGTTTTGTGTGTTAAGTGTTGTGTCGAGATCCTTCCATTACTTAGAATGCTCAAAGCGCTCGAATTCAAAATCGATATTAGGGACTATAATTATGTTTTTTTGTTGCATATGTTCATATTGTTTGATAAAGGTCTAAACATATTCTGTTAAAATCTTTCTGCCACATACATTTGTTTACTTCCTCATGTTGCAATTTATTCCTCAGTGAACGTCTCATTTATACTGGTTGAGGTTTGTTCATGTTTTCTTCTGTTTTTTGCAGATCCATTTTCTATGGCTCCAACAAAAGCTCTTGAAACAATTGGTAAAACCTTGAGTACACAGTATGAAAGATGGCAACCAAGGGTGAGTGAGTCCGCTGGTGCACTGTTATTTTTCTAGTCTTGTTTTACATTGAGTATTGATTTTGGCTTTTACAATTCTTACAGGCTAAATACAGGGTCCAGCTTGATCCTACTGTTGAGGAAATCAAGAAGCTTTGTAGTACATGCCGCAAATATGCCAAGTCTGAGAGAGTACTTTTTCATTATAATGGTCATGGGGTTCCCAAGCCAACTGCTAATGGTGAAATTTGGCTATTTAATAAGGTTTTTACTAAATTGAAGCCTTCTGTCTTTATGATGCAATGTTAATTTTAATTTACCCTCTGTCATAACGTTTTTTTTTTGGGGTGCAGAGTTATACACAGTATATCCCCTTGCCAATTAGTGACCTTGATTCCTGGCTAAAGACACCTTCAATCTATGTCTTTGACTGTTCTGCTGCTGGCATGATCATCAATTCATTCAATGAGGTATCTGACAATTGAGTTATACATGTTGTATGAATTGATGTATGTCTTTAATATTGCGATTTGGTATAAAATTCTTAAAGTCTCCACTTCTGAATAAATTTTTCGACTACTTGTTTTTGGCTCAGCTTCATGATTGGGCTGGCTCTAGCTCTGGATCTCCAAGAGATTGTATCCTGCTTGCTGCTTGTGAAGCACATGAGACTCTTCCACAGAGTGCTGAATTTCCTGCTGATGTCTTTACTTCGTGCCTCACAACTCCCATCAAGATGGCTCTAAGATGGTGAACTTATTTCCTTGCTGATGTCTTTACTTCGTGCCTAGCTATATTCTGGCATGCTATCATTCCAATGTCTTGTATGAATGTGATGTATGTTTCATTACGTATCAATAATAAGTTAAATTGGGGATTCTAATTATTCATTTGTTATGTCTCAGGTTCTGTACACGATCCCTACTGCATGAGTCTCTTGATTATTCACTGATAGATAAAATTCCTGGCCGTCAAAATGATCGGAAAACCCTTTTGGGTGAACTGAACTGGATTTTTACTGCTGTCACTGACACAATTGCTTGGAATGTTCTTCCTCATGGTAATTTTTGAATTTATCATTTGGTATTCACGTTTATGGTCTATCATAGTCTAATATCTTCGAATCACCTGTTTATTTACAGCTTGTATGCATATATTTGTTTTGCAGATCTTTTCCAGAGACTATTCAGACAAGATTTGCTAGTTGCCAGCCTGTTTCGAAACTTTTTACTTGCCGAGCGGATTATGCGGTCTGCAAATTGCTCTCCGATCTCTCATCCACAGCTGCCTTCTACTCATCAGCACCACATGTGGTACTAAAGGCTATAATTCTTAAGTTTATGCTTCATCTGTTATTGAATCATTCATCACTTTTTTGTGTGCACTCTGCAGGGACGCATGGGACATGGCTGCTGAGATATGTCTTTCTCAGCTTCCATTGTTGGTTGAGGATCCTAATGCTGAGTTTCAGGTGCTTCATATCATTGTGGATTTCTATGCATTTGCATGATTTGTCTATCAAAATTTTCTGTGGATTTCTTGTGCAGTGGTGTTTATCATATTGACTTCGACTTTCTGTAACTTTTTTTTTGTTATACCAGCCAAGTCCATTTTTCACCGAGCAGTTGACTGCTTTTGAGGTATGGCTGGACCACGGGTCTGAACTTAAGAAACCGCCGGAGCAGTTGCCTATTGTTCTTCAGGTCTGATACTCTACGTGTCACTTGAACTAGTTTGGGTTGACTAAAAGCTTGGAGCATTAACTATTAAAAACATTTGAAGTCATCCTATCGTATTGAGTTTTGGTTGCCATGGTGGGTTGACCATGGTCGTAAATTGTTACTGAGGCATCCTTTAGGATTTTACACCATTGTTAGTTGGTCATCTACTATATTAATATTAGTATAAATATGCACACCATGGTAATATAAATACATTCATTATAGCCTGCTGCCGATTTAACTTGGCAAAATGACATGGTAGTCCTAGGAAGTATTGGTCAAGATTATTTCTATTTCCTTTGTCCATTCAGTGATGACTGGCTTCTTGGCATCTGTCTCTGCATGCCAAGTGCTTCAAGAAAAACATTACAAAAGAGATAAAATTATCAGAAGAAAAATGAGAAAGGAAGTAGGAGAGGTTAATTTATAATAGTGGGTGTGGGGAAAACGTGTGGGTCTGTTAGCATTACTTAGGAACCTGATTTTCTTATATATATATATTCTGCTCATCTAATTTTGAAATATTGTTAATCCTCGTGTATCAACTATTTATTAGGTTTTACTTAGTCAATGCCATCGGTTTCGAGCTCTAGTTCTCCTCGGAAGATTCCTTGATATGGGACCCTGGGCTGTAGATCTGGTATTTTTCTCTTGAATTTCCATCCCATATTCCATCTGATGAGTAATAACTAATCACTAATGAGTCATTACTATTTCAAATCATTTTTGTTTTATGTAGGCATTGTCTGTTGGAATATTTCCATATGTATTGAAGCTGTTGCAAACGATGACACCCGAACTACGTCAGATTCTTGTATTCATCTGGACAAAAATTCTTGCACTTGACAAGGTATATCTGGATCTCTGCAGAACATTCTTTGCAAGGCAATACTACTATGATATATTTATCAACCACTATGATATACTACTATGATATGTATAGTGTACTGAATGTCATAATGTCCCTTTTGGGACTTATTCGGTGCTTTATCATTCATGTCTACATGTCCAGTTTATCATTGAAATGATACTTGCCTTAAACCTTATCAGCCAAGTCTGTTCCGTTCCATTTTATTTATGTAACGTCTTTATGAGCTACTTTTCAGTTTCTATACAACAGCCCTTTTTTGTTAGATTGGTACTCATGCTGTGCTGTTTCATGGTTTCCAGTCATGCCAGGTGGATCTAGTGAAGGATGGGGGTCATACATATTTCATCAGGTTTCTTGACAGCATGGAAGCATACCCAGAGCAGCGTGCAATGGCTGCTTTCGTTTTGGCTGTAATAGTTGATGGCCATAGACGTGGCCAGGAAGCTTGTATCGAAGCAGGTTTAATCCATGTTTGTTTGAAGCACCTTCAGGGCCCAACACCAAATGACACCCAAACTGAACCCCTATTTCTTCAGTGGCTTTGCCTTTGTCTTGGGAAACTATGGGAGGATTTCACAGAGGCCCAAATATTTGGTTTGCAGGCAGATGCTCCTGCAATATGTGCTCCTCTACTTTCTGAGCCCCAACCAGAGGTTTACTTTTTTACCATTTGAAGACTGTTTTTGTTCTTTAACATATCACACTTTGGACCTTACGTTAATGTTCTGTCACTTAGTTATTGAGATGATTTACTTCAGGTTAGGGCTTCTGCTGTTTTCGCATTGGGCACCCTGCTTGATGTGGGTTCAGGATCAAGTAGGGATGGCAATGGTGGAGATGATGAATATGATGAGGATGAAAGGATCAGGGCTGAAATTAGTATCATTGGAAGCCTATTAACTGTTGTTTCAGATGGGAGTCCTCTTGTTAGAGCAGAAGTTGCTGTTGGTATGCATGAGCTACTTTATAGTCATATTTTTGTGGTTGGAATATTCATTGCTTAGTAGTTGTTATGAGATTTTGACTACCAGTTAATGGTCGCATAGCTTGTATTGCTTCCTTTCCATTTCCATTTCAAACATTAGGCTGTTATCTACGATGAAGAATTATCTAGTGGGAAAATGTATTAATGTATGATTTCTTCTTTGTTTTGTCAGCTCTAGGACGCTTTGCCTTTGGACACAACAAGCACCTGAAGTCAATTGCTGCTGCATACTGGAAACCACAGTCTAATTCTCTTGTGACTTCATTTCCTGCTATGGTAACTATTAAAGGTCCTGGTAGTGCTTCATCTCAGATTGGTCCACTTTTGAGAGTTGGCAATGACAGCTCATCGGTTCGGGATGGAAGAGTTTCTACCAGCAGTCCCCTGGCAAGTTCTGGAATTATGCATGGATCGCCATTGTCTGACGATTTATCTCATCATTCTGATTCTGGAATATTAGATGATGGTGGGAGCAATGGTATTGTTAACCATTTGACACCCAAACCCCTGGACAATGCAATGTATTCTCAGTGTGTAGTAGCTATGTGTACCTTGGCAAAAGATCCATCTCCACGAATTGCAAAACTTGGTCGCCGTGTATTAGCTATTATAGGGATTGAACAAGTGGTGGCAAAACCTGTAAAGTCCACTGGTATCAGTGTTCGACCTGGTGATTCCATTACAGCGTCTCCAATTGGATTGGCTCGATCATCTTCATGGTTTGATATGAATGGAGGTAATAGAATTTTATGGACCAAAAATGTTAATAAGTTGGCATGCTCTGTTATATTTTTTCTCACATTCAGCTCCATTTTATGACAGCATGTTGCTTTAGGTGTCAGATTAATCTATCACTGCACCTCATCTGAGTTATTTGGTTTTCCACTGTTATTGGCAGGTCATTTGCCTTTCCGAACTCCACCTGTCAGTCCTCCTAGGCAAAATTACTTAACTGGAATGCGGAGAGTTTGCTCCCTAGAATTTAGGCCTCATCTAATGAGTCCAGATTCAGGATTAGCTGATCCTCTTTTAGGCTCTGGGGGAACTTCTGGTGCCTCAGAACGAAGTTTTCTTCCTCAATCAACAATCTACAATTGGAGTTGTGGTCACTTCTCCAAACCACTTCTTATAGTGGCAGATGACAGTAAAGAAATTTTAACTAGAAGAGAGGAAAGAGAAAACTTTGCCATGGAGCACATAGCTAAATGCCGGCACTCATGTTGGTTTTCCTCTCTAATCTTTCTGTCATTTATGAGTCCTAATTAAATAGTATTTGGTAATGAAATTAACATATACTTCCATGTTATCGGTCAGCTATTAGCAAGCTTAATAACCAAATTGCAAGCTGGGACACAAGATTTGAAACGGGCACGAAAACCATCTTACTGGAACCATTCTCTCCTATTGTAATTGCGGCTGATGAGAATGAAAGAATCAGGTTTGTAGGATTTTACTTGTATTCAATTTCTTTTGGCATTTTGAAATGTTCATGAGATATAGAGCTTAACTTTGTTAGGTAGCATCATGTTGACATGTTTTTGAAATAGAAAGCCTCTGTTCTATCTTAATTCTGGTTCTTTCTAAACCATCTCACGAAGATAAAAATACAAATGTGGTTGAAAGTCTTCAACTTATTACGGCTTCTGGTAAAGTGTGTCAAATAGCTGTGACTGCTGTTTGTCATTTTGTTAACAATGTGAGTGCAATTTTTCTGTAATTTTTAAGTGATATATCAAAAGGGACTGATTTATTATGTCTTTATTGTTTTGTAGGGTATGGAATTACCAAGAAGCCAAGGAGGCTATCCTTCTGAACAGCTTTGATAACCACGATTTTCCAGACAAAGGAATCTCCAAGCTTTGCTTTGTGAATGAACTTGACGACAGTTTGCTTCTTGCTGCTTCAAGTAAACTTCTACGCTAAGGGATATAAATTGCTTGGTTAGGAAGCTTTATCAGTCCAAAAATTCCTTATACTTGCCACTTATTTTCTCTGTGATCATATTTACAGGCGATGGAAACGTTCGGATTTGGAAAGATTATACTTTGAAGGGTAAACAGAAGCTTGTTACAGCATTTTCTTCAATTCAAGGACATAAACCTGGTGTGCGAAGTCTGAATGCTGTTGTGGATTGGCAGCAGCAATCTGGATATTTGGTATGCTTGCTTAAGTTATTGTGCTTATGGTATGATGTACATTTTGTCAATTTTCCTTTGTTCTTATTGTGTACTTGCTTCATTTTTACGTTGATAGTATGCCTCTGGTGAGCTATCCTCCATCATGCTTTGGGATCTTGAGAAGGAGCAGCTTGTTAATTCTATTTATTCTCAATCAGATTGTAGCATTTCAGCATTGGTGAGTTATACCTGATCACGTATATTATGTATGCTTGCTTATAATTAGCAGTGTTTAATGAATTAATTTGATCTCATTAAACTTATAATTTGTTAGTGTATGTAATGAACTTACTGGAAAATTAATTTGATGATAAGCTATTCTGCCTTATCTTATCTGTGTAGGCTGCATCTCAAGTTCATGGAAGTCAATTTGCAGCTGGTTTTGTTGATGGTTCTGTTAGGCTTTATGATGTGCGAACTCCTGAAATGTAAGCACTCAAATTATCTTGTTGCATGATGCAAACATCACCAGTGGACTGCCTTTGATTTTGTAACTATTCTTTTATATACGACCTAAGGATCTATCCTTGTTTGCTATGACCGCTGTTCTTTTTGAACCTTTGGTCCTTTATATTGACATATATTCTTATTTGTTTTGCGATGGGAAGTGCATTCAGTTGATTTACTTACTGTGCCTCCTTTATACTTAGGCTTGTCTGTGATATGCGGCCGCACCCTCAAAAGCTAGAAAGAGTTGTAGGAAACGCGCAGAAGATGGAAAGAGGAGGTGTAGGGAACACTCAGCAGGCAGAAAGAGTTGTGGGGATTGGCTTTCAACCGGGGCTTGATCCTTCTAAGGTAAGAAGTGACAATTCTGTCATTGGCTATGATAAAGTATATTCCACATGGTCCATTTGCAGTATGCTTGTACATTTTTTATCTGTTACTGTAGCTTATCTGTCATGTTGCCTTCGTACAGATTGTAAGTGCATGTCAGGCTGGTGACATTCAATTCCTTGATATCAGAAATAGTAGAGATCCCTACATTACAATCATAGCTCACAGGGGTTCACTCACAGCATTAGCTGTTCATAGACATGCTCCGCTCATTGCCAGTGGCTCAGCCAAGCAGCGCATAAAAGTCTTTAGCTTGGAGGGTGAACAATTAGGCACCATTAGATACTACCCTTCGTTTATGGCCCAAAAAATTGGTCCAGTTAGTTGCCTAGCCTTCCATCCGTATGAAGTACTGCTTGCTGCTGGTGCTGCAGATGCTTGCGCGTCAATCTATGCCGATGACAATTCCCAAGGTAGATGAAAATGCAGATTCTTTTATGATTGGTTGGATAAGCCTTTTGTATTGGAAGGCAGTGCAAATAGATGGAGCCTCAATCGCAAGTTTGCTGTTGAGGATTACGGTGCTATTGAGGATTACTTGGTGCATCTGGACCATTGTGTGATACGTTCCACTGCGCTAACTTTGCTATTGATGGGTCTGGAAGTTCTGGAAAGTATAGGTAGGGTGCGCTCTACCATGTGTATGCTATAATATTCATTAGCCTCCGGTGTTGAAGGTCACATTTGTAGGAATCAATTCCTGCTTGTATATTGGGGGCTCTGGAAAATAATATGTTATATAGGTAAATGTGTGTAAATATCCTTTTAATGTTTTAGATCCCTCATTTTCGTGTGCAATTTTTCTTCTTCTCCAATTTGTAAATGATAAAGTGATTTGAGGTTCACATCTAAAATCAATTAGCAATGGATAGAGTGACTTAAACCCTTATAAATTCACAAGTTATGTCTCAATTCTCAATGTGATGTATATTCTCAACACGTTCTCACGTGTTAAATTTTCAAGCCATACACGTGGATATTATTTTGAGTGATGTGGAGTTCGTGTGGTCGTTTGGGCTTCACATGTGGACGTGGGTAACCCGTTCTGTTCTAATATCATAATAAAGTGATTTGAAGTTCATTTATAAAATAAATTGATAATGGATGAAGTGATCTAAATTTTTATAAACCCACGTGTGTTATTGATCATAATGATAGTGTTGCATGTAGATGGGCTATGTGGGCGAATTTGTAACTGCCTTTTCACCTCATATCTCACAAATTATAGTATTTCTTTTTCCTTTGAAACAGCCACTGGTGACCTGTAATTAGTTCTTCAAGATACATGAGTGTTTCATTCTCTCATTCTCAGTTCGGTTCGGTTTTTGGCTCAAATTGAAACCGAACTACTTTGATCGGTTTTTTAGAAACTCAAACCGACCATTTCTAACTGCCTTTTCACCTCGTATCTCACAAAGTTTTTTTCCTTTGAAACAACCACCGGTGACTTGTAATTAGTTCTTCAAGATACATTAGTGTTTCATCCTCTCATTCTTGGTTCGGTTCGGTTTTTGGCTCAAATTGAAACCGAACCACTTTGATCGGTTTTTTAGAAACTCAAACCATTCACCGAATCAAATTAGTCTAAATCGAAACAATTGGTTTAACTGAAATTCGGTTCGGTTTCGGTTTGGTTTCGGTTCACACCTCGTATGTAATTTTTTTAAAAAATTTCAAGATGTGGGACTCGAACTCCTATCCAAAGATGATGCCACAAATCACTACATCACACGCACTTCTCATTAATAACTATGTAAAAGATTATATTTACTCATTTTGATAGATATATTCAATAAAACATCAAAATGTCAACGTTGGGATTCAAACTCGTGACCTAAAATATAACAACCATGCGCTCTACCAACTGCGTTAGACAACCTTCTATAGTTCTATGTTATGTTTTGTTATTTTTTGTAATAATACCCATTATTTATTATTTTTTAAATCCATTAAATTAAATTCGGTTGGTTATGTTTTAAATCGGTTGGTTTAATCACGTAAATCATTTTCAAACCGTTTAAACCTATTTCGGTTCGGTTTTCTTTATTTTCTAAACTACATTTCTTCAGTTCGGTTATCCATACTATATTTTCGGTTCGGTTCGATCGGTTTTTCTTATTTAATCTGGTTTATGCCCACCCATACTCGCCACTCTTACCCTTGCTTTGATCTTGGATTTTAAGCTATAACAGGCGATTTTAGCCCAAGTCCACATTCAAGATTGCAAGGCACCTGTGAATGAGAACAATCGACATACCAGAAGTCCAGAACACAACCCGCCACCGTTAAAAGAGTGTTTTCAGGGAACATATAAATACATTGGTTTCCCCTCATGCAAAAGAAAACTGACTGCCTGTTTGTTTATCACACAGATTTCGCACATATTCTCCGAAGAGTTTTTGTCACACATAGGCACTTAGACTGTTGCAGTGCTCCATTTGAAGCTCGAGAACATGAATGACTTTGACTTGGGCCTCAATGCTTTAGACTACGAAATTTGGCTCTCTGAGGTCAGCATCGGAGGCGCTGAGCTCTCCAAATCTGCACACTTGCAAAAAAGGGTACCACTTTTGTTGATGTTCCTATTACCTTCCGGCCTAAGGATTTTGGCTCTGCGCTCTGGGATATGATTCGGGGTAAGGGTACTGGCTATACCATCAAAGGCCACATCGATGTTGACACTCCCTTTGGGGCCATGAAGTTACCCATTGTCAAGGAGGGGGGTACTACACGCCTCAAGAAGAGCAAGGAAGACGGAGGTGATGACGATGATGAGGACTAGAGTGGGAGGGGTTTGGCATTGGCATCTGCTTGCAATCAAACTAGTGGCTGTTGCTTGTTGTCTGTTTTTCTGTACGAGTATTTTAGAAAATAATAATTATTAAGGCGCTTGAACTTGAAGTTTAAACTTCTGTCGAAGTTTATTATCTGTTTGCAGAAAATGTTGGATAAAATTTAAATTTATCATATATATATATATAAAAAAGGGCACTTAGATCTACACTGCTATCAGTTATTACAACTATGCAAGTATATGCACCTTTTCAGTTTTGTGTGGAAGTTTTTGTAGTTGAACCAGGGAATTGTTTGGGTCTAAAGAGACGCACGTCTTCGTAAGAGTTTGTTCTCCATGCAAATATAGCATAGCAGCTCAAATGGGAATTCTGAAGTGTACCATGCAAACCCAATTCTTGGAGGTCAATCTTTTAAGGGGTCGAAGCCATTGAGATGATTTTGGTGCATCCTTGCCTGGTGAAATTGATCACCAAAAGAAATAAAACTCGTTGAGTCATGCAAACGGACCAATCCGTGGGAAGCAAAGCCTCCAGGGCCCCCACAACAACCACCACACTCCGATAGTCCGATTTTCCCTTTCTAGCAATCTAGCATGACTATATCTTCATTTGAGATCTATGAATTGAATGAATTTCTCTTGTTTTTCCCTTATTGCAATTAAGGATAGATTACCTAGTGCAAATATATATATGCAAAGATATATGCAAAAATTGAGCCTCCCGGCTGGTATAACTATCTTTGGTGCTTAATGAAAGCCGGTTTGCCACATACCATTCACAACACAAATATGAGATACTTCAGAGGCGAGAAGATGACTCAGAAATCATCAGTGGGTGAGAATAGAGAATAACATAACTACCTTAACTAGTACATTATGAGGAACCACCAGAGTCCTCAGTCACTTAACAATACTAGTAATAGAAAACGTTTAAGAAATGACAAGTCATAGGAGCAATGAATCTCCGAATACTGACAATTGCACGGCTACGAGCCTGCCAACCTAAATAGCATCCAGTGCATCTGAAATAGAAGATGAAGAAGATACGGATACTGACTGAGGTGCAACTTATATTCACATGGGGTGTTTAGTATATGCCAGCATTTCACTTTCTCCCGCCAACCATACCTTGGCCTGGAGTTCCAGGAAAGCCAGATGATGGGTTGCCGTTTGACACCTTAAGCTTTCCATCACCGTTGCCAAAAACATTCAGATCTTCAAATAATCGGTACGAGGGAATGAAGGGCTTTTGGCCTGCAGCAGTTGAGGGACTTCTAGGACCAGAATTTGTGGGGAAACCTCCGTGATTATCTAACCCAGTGGTTCCCCTAGCAGGAAAGGAACCATACTGCTGCAGAGGCCTTGCTCCTTGCGCCGGCATATAAGCTGTTGTGTTGTTGTGAGGAGTTGCATACATATTATTGGCAGACATATGATTTTGGTTGTTAGGATAACTAGGAGAAGATGCCCATGGTGGAGCAGGGTAGGCAGAAGAGTATTGAGGATACTGAGGTTGAAACTGTGACTGGAATTGAGGTTGCTGCTGTGGCTGTGGCTGTAAATGTGGCCTGAATTGAGGTTGTTGGGCCTGAGGTTGTGCCCACGGAACAACATAGCTGTTGTAAGATCCAAGCCCGGGATTTCCAGGATAAGCTTGGGAAGGATATGGGTTGCCTTGTGGAGCGGGAGAAGCAGGTATCTGATGCACATTACTGTTTGATGCAGGAGTGGGGGGAGGGATAGATGCTGCAGGAGGGGGAGGGGTGTCATTGGAGATTGTTGTTGTCGACAAAGTGATACTCAGTAGATCGATTAAGTTCTGCTCTTGGGTGCTCTTAGTTGGAACAGGTGGATCAGTTGGAACTAACGCGTTGCTTGGGACAGATGTTTCCATTGATGCAGCTGTAGGAGGATCCATGCTCACTAATGCTAAATCATCACCGGAACCATTAGGTGTGCTTTCAGCAGGCTTGGAGGGGCTTTGTCTGGAATGCCTGCATTCAATAGAACAAGCAATAATTAGGAACAAGAACAATCAGCTTAAGAGGGGATCTACGTCCACAGTACTTTATGCACCATTCATTGGTCATGCAAATTATCAGTAAGGTGCTTAATCACAATGGGCCTCGAGTAATGGAATTGAATCTTACATAAGCAGTGACAAAAAAAAACAATGCATTTTAATGACCCTTTAGAAAGAAAGAAAGAAAGAGGACAGAGAAAATGACAACGATCAGTCATAGACAACCTTCGAGCCAGCTGTGCAAATTCATCTTCCTCTTCATCTTCATCAAATTGGACCCTGGATGAGGAAGCAACTGGTGCAGATGAACTAGCTTCAGGTCTTGGACTGGAGTCACTAGTGATGGAGTCTTTAGTTTCAGTGTGCTTGGAACTGGATGTGGGCATTTCAGCTGGTTGAGGACTAAAGTTTGTAGTTGGCACCGGTGAGCCAGAAGCTATAGCATCATTCCTTGCGAGCAAACTTTGCAGACTGTCGTTTAATTCAAGACCCCGTGCAAGGAGTTCTTCATCTCTGCACAATGCAGATTAGATGATATCAAATATTGTACCAGCAAAAAATAAAAACATTTAAGCAAGCAAAGACCTGAATAGAGTATAATTCATGATCAGTCAGAAGGAAAATCCAGGAGCCTAACCCAGTTGTAGTTAGCATATTAATCAGCTTTTTCTGGTTGCCACGACACCGATCGACAAGTTCAACTATGACTTCATCTTTTACAGCCTACAGACACAAATACAAAGGTAAGCATCATATGCATTACTTATCAAATCACAGATGACCAAATTATTCTGCATACCAATCGGTCATTAGGATTCATAGCTCGCAGCATCTCACTCAAGAGCTCCATAACATTGCTCATCGAATCCAGGCTTGACAAACTATAATAATATTAAAAGAAACATAAATCAATGAGCAACAGCATAAACAGACGATTAATCCTTAAAAAGAGCATTGATAAAGACAGAATAAGGAAACACAAGGGACATTCAGGGAATTATGACACTGCCAAACTCACGTTAAATTTTCATTTTCTGTGGCCATTGTCTCATCGAGCCTTCTTGAGGAATTGCTAGGCATTCCATATCCAGCTTGAGAAGGTCTTGGTACTGAATTTGTAACAGGTGGTGCAAACATCGGAGCTGCATCTACTGAATGCTTTGGAAATTCAACTCCAGCCCGCTGTCATTCAGAAATTGAATAATTGTTGGTGTTAAGGTATACATACTTCTTAAGATTTTCATCATTCTTTAGTTAACGCACAACCTAACAGAAATCAACATATCAATGAGAAACACTGACATAGTGGATCGGAGGTTCTAATACATAGGTTCAGTAAAACACACACAAGTCCGTATCCAATTTTAATTGTTAGCTACCTAGGCATGAGATATGAAGAGTGAAAAACAAAAGTAAAAACTGAATTGGATAGCTAACTGCAGTAGTGCATACCCTTAGCTCATCATATGCCCAATAGTACTGAGGATGCTTTCCTGAAGGCCCACCAAATGCTGCTTGCCAAGAGTCCACCAATATCAAGATCTTATCCCTTACCTGCATATCTGTCTGCAGTTCCATACATATAAGGATTTGAAGTGAGATACGACTTCCAAAATCAAGAAATACCAAATTCAGTATAAAGCATGTACGAGACAAAAGATCAAGAACCAACAATGCCGATACAGGAAAATACTATGCACAGAAGGAATGTTGTTAAAGCGCAACTGCAGTACATTGGAATAGCTACACTAGAGGCCATTTAATCCATTTTCATTCTTATATCTTGTGCATGGAAAAACATGTTGGATTTTGCAAAATCATGCCCTCAAAACCCCATAGATCACACAATATAGCTTAAGAGAATATAAAGCTTATTAAAAAGGACTTCCAAACAAAAATCAGGGTGTGTATCAAACTCTTGAGAAACATAATTAAGGTAACAAAAACATCTTGTAGACTTACCTTCTTCTTCACAATTTTTACCATCTCCGCTAGTATATTCCTCTCTGCAATTTGGAAATGGATATAATCACCACAGTTCTTCACCATTGTCTCCAATAGCTACAAAGACAGGTTCATCACACAATTAACCAAGTGAAAAACATGCAGATAACACAAATCTGAAGCATGAGATTGTTTTAGAAAGAACTTACAGTCAAAGCAAGGAATTGGATTTTGGGGTTCCTATGCTGTAACCTTCTTTTTACAGCTTTTACCACATCCTTTGCCTGCCTGAGAAATCAAACACAAACCTCATCAGTGAACAAGCATAACTGAGCTTTTCACTATTCAAACTACAAACATTTTTTTTCTTCTAAAATAAATTGTGGAAATCCTTCTGTTTAAAAACACAAAAGGCCCTTCCATCAGTTTCAAGTCCCATCAAAGGGAAACACAAAATCCAGAAACAAATTGCCAAACTTGAATCAGAAGGAAAAGATAATCTGCACTACAAATTTACATGATCTGTATAAAAATTGTACCTCTAAAATGATTTTTTTAAAGAAAATAATAAAAAAGGTACAATCTTTATAGTCCTCTGTTTCTTGAATTCACTATTAAGCAATCCATCATCACTCAAAACAAAACAAAACAAAAACACAACTAAAACTCAAACTCAAAACAAGTTTAACTTTTGTTAGAAAATAAGAAAATAAATAATTAAAGCGTGAGTTTCATATGAACTAAGCAGTACAGACCATATATCAAACTTAAAAGCACATAAATTCCCAAAGTCAACCAAAAAGACCAAAACAAAGCCAAACCCCCAAAAAAAAAAAGCAACGAGCCTTGATTAGCATATATATTCATACCACTGATGAGAATTCACAGAATCACAGATATCGATGTTCATCGTCCAATCAGGACTTATCAGAAGATCACTCGTCGCCTTCTCCACCGCCACGGTGACCGCCGACGACGTTGATGACGTCGCCACTATCATCTTTCTCTCTGTTCTTCCTCCTCCTCCGACGACGACTAGTCAAACTCTTCAATTTCCGCTTGACATTTCCACCCGCCAAGCTCCTTATGAACCCTAGAGATATATAAAGACTGAACCTTTGAGAGTGTTGGAGGATAAAGATTGAAGCTTTTTGGATTAGAGAAGAAGACCCAATACAATGTTTTTGAGGGCTTAAATTTGTTGGAGAGAAAAAAGCGTCAAACAATTGTTGTAATCCTATAAACACTGTTTTCGAGCCAAGTTTCCGTATGCTTTTCCGGTCTCTCTCTCTCTTTCTATATCTATATATATATATATATATCTTTGGTATTTTCCCCCAGCTCACCCACCACGTGGCGTCCCCTCCTCCCATATACGGTCGCTATACGTACACAGACACACCTATGTATTTAGAGATTTTTGGTTTTTTAAATTTTGAAGTGAATACTTTTACCTAGTAAGTGGTGGTGATAATGAGCTTGAAAAGTCAGAGAATGGAATAATCTAGGGGACTGACTTGTGGATCAGAAGACACTATTGTGTAGGGAGTCCTTATCGGGGCCGGGCTTTGTTGTCTCTTCTATGGTGTGCGACACTTTTATGTGTAATAGCCAAGCGAGTAATTTGAGGCTAGGGAGGCAACTAATTGGGATTCCGATAGAGAATTATTGAGAAATAAATTTATCGTCAATTTTTATTATACTTTTATAAATAAATATTAAATATTTTTTATAATAATTATTATTATATATTTGTTGAAAAAAATACATTTGATATTTATTTATAAAATGTGCAAGTAGCCATAATAAAGTTGATCAACAAATTTACTTCTTGATTATGGTGTCATTTCTTGTCTCATTACCTAATGTTATGGTCTGGTTTGTGGGATTAGCATTACCCGTGTTGTTCTAGTAAAGCTTTGGTAGGGGTTTGGTGTTGATGCTATTACTTGGGAAGAAGATGATTCTCTTACTAGGCTAGGAGGGTTTATACTATTTCATGTCTATAACCTTTTGATTATTGAAGTAATTTTAAGCACATAAAAGAATGAAGTAAAGTAATTACACATACATAGTGCGGAAAACTCTCTATGGACTCTCTGTCGATTCTTTTAAAATTTATCTATTTGCCACACAAAATACAAAAGTACGAGTTTGAAGCAAAAATAACTTGTATTACAGCCGTTCTACGGTAATGATCAAATCAAGGGTGAAAAATTGATTATCCCCGGCTTGGTCCCTTTTAAATGAATGCCCCTTTTGCATGGTTTCAATATGAGATTCTTTTTTGAGAATGAATTATCAATATGAGATCATGAGATTCTTGGTTGCGTTTAGAATTATATTCCTGGCAAGATCTTTGCTTATGTTCTAGTTCCATCAGAGTACTGACTCAATGAGGTCGAGAAGATGATAATCTGATCCTTTTTGATGGGGCTCTACTGCTTTAGCCTGGAAGGGTACTGCATAGCTAGTTGATGGAACTTATAATAGAATAGCCTGCACAACACTTTGTAGGTGCATGTGATCTGCACTATTACATACACCACATTGGTACACTTCAAGGCATATGGTGAGTAGAGCAGTAGAACTGTAGGAATGTGAACTCGCAATATGAATTATTCTGTTCTAGTATATATTGAGACGTTGTCTTCAGTCTATACTCAATCCTGCCCTAATCAAAGTGGTGATCCTACTCTGCTTGGTTTCAGTTTGTTTTGATGTCTTTCCTAAATTTATGTATAGTACGTTTGAAAAGTTTTAATTAGTAGTATTATAAAGTTGATGCAATTAGCATTTGATGCTGGTAGCCTCTCCTTTCGTTATATATATGAAAGAACGGTGAAATGAGGTCGTTGCTTGAATTTGGAATCGTATTCCTAGAAGGCTTAAGTTCATTTTATTCATGTTCCATCAAGTGGGTCAAATAAAAATCATTGAGATCACAATCCGTGATAAACTATTGCTGTTGGATATGTTTATGTACGTAATCTTTAATACTGTGTGTATTTAAAAGGATTTAAAGGAATAATTTACAACATCAATAATGCATAACCATCACCATGATAATACTAATGCAGTTAGTAAACAAAGTGGATGACTCATATAAAAAAGGTTGCAATGTTGGAAACTACATGAGTGGTTTGGTCCTGGAGACCTTTGACTTCGGAAGTGTGATCCGTGTATGTCCCCTGCCGATCATAATATTAATTTTTGGCGTGCAGGTGATTACCAATTTAACCAGCAAGCTCTATTATTACTCGGATTCTTCTTGCCTTCAAAGCATAGTAAGTGGTGAATAGAAATCAAAGGGTAGAGTTGGTCATAAGTCATTACCAAGATTTGCACTACGCATAAACCCTAAATCTGCAGGAAGAGCTTGGGTTTTGGTAGAGTTCAAAGGCTAGAGTACGTCTACACTCATTGCTATTCGCATTTCAGACAAGTGTGAAAGGAATTCCTCATGAATGACGGAATGTTCTGTAGTGTTTAACTGTTTAAGAATGTTGAAATTTCATAGTCAAGAATCATTAACATTCTATATAGCTCGTCCTACCTTCGAAATTTCTATAGCGCGATGAATTTCTCAGGATCTTCCGTCCTATTATATATAGATGTACCAGATTCCATAAAAATGGACACGAAAGACATGCATTTCACATCTGTGTGTCAACAGTGACCAGCTAAAACTCGATTTATAATAGATTTTGTGCGACGGAGACCCTTGTGCAACACATGTAAATTACTGGTCAAAGTTTTGAAGTGCATTATGTCCGTGAGCTTCTAGGAGGGTTAATTTACTTGTTCTAGCTAGCTACTCAGGTAGAAGTCATAATCAATTTGATATATCACAATAGTTTTCCCAGTGGTCCTAAAGTCATCCAAAAAAAACATAGTGGTGGATGTTTTCTAATCCCTATGATCCTACCACATGAATTGTGATATAGACCAGCGCTGTGAGGTATGAATAAGAAAGCATGTTTGTCCCTATTAATGTCAAGTACAATCAGCCTCCAATTATTGCGTACCACAATAGTGGAGTCGATCGTGCTTCTACCTTACCATCGAATATCATTACGCTACATCTTGTTACCCTGTAAGCACCAGGCATATATTTCTCACATCGTCTAATTAATCAACATAGTTATTCTGTCAAGCTTGATAGCTCGATCAATGAGATTAATGGCGTATATAAGTACAATGAGATTTATCGTGCACTTGGTGGAATTTTTTTTGAAGGACACTAGGTGGATTTAAGTACAATGAGATTGATGGCGGATTTGCCCCAAACAAACAAAATATTGAGCATTGCTTCAGTTCTGGTTCAACTAGAGCATCATGATCTGATTCCCCATTTCCTCATCCTTGTGCAGCCTTTCCCTTTCATACCGATGAAGACAAGGAGCTATCAGTGAATTCTGTATGCAAGATAATGTTGATATAACAGAGGAATTAACGTAACCTTAGTTCACCTATATACATGGAAAAACCCTAGATGCCCGACGTCAATTTCCAAGTCCTTGGTTATTATCATCAACGGCTTATTCCCCATGATTATGTATTAAACTTTCGTTAATCCACATATGAGACATGACATGCATGCATGGATAAATAAGCATGCTAAACGAGACCTCATGATCAAGATCGACTTGTACAGTTGCATAAATCAATGTAGAATCTGTCAACTAATTTTGATCTCACTTTCATATTATCACATACTCGATCTATTACGTACTGGCTCCCAAAAAATCCATATACAGCTAAAGATAACTTGATGTAGCAATGAAACTATCAATACGATGAAGTACACGGAACTGACACCGTCTTATTGCGCCTGAGCAGGTGATCCCGGTGTCTAGTGTACGGACGTCGTTCTCGGATACGCCTAGGGCTGAGCTTGGGATATGAGAAGCCAACCATGATATTCTTGTTCTTCGCTTTTTCCTGTAGGTAATGAACGATTAGCACGTTAATTAATTCAATTCTTTGGTCATTATATGAGTTTTTTTTTGATACGTTGGTCAGTGTTTGAGTTGAACTGTTGAAGTTGGAATGGTTGGATTCTAGCTATCAAAAGAAATTCCGCTTTTGCATAGATAATGCCGGGATGTGAGAAGGTTGTATATTCATTTGAGAATTTGGTCTACTGGCAAATATCTCCACGGTACAATAGTTGGTGGTTAAATTAAGTCAATATCGGTACACTAATTGATCCATTCGTCACATTTGTTGCAATTAAACACATCCTTTCCTAGAATTCTACCAAAAATTATAGCGTCTTTAATTTCTACCTGTCGTCAGTTTGTCACTTTGTCATCCATGGTTAGATTGCCATAGTATCTAATCATTCTATGCTCTTTGCTTTCGCGAACTTAATGGAGAGTTGTATCTTCAATCTAATTTTGGTCCAGATTCCAAAAGCAAATGCAATCATAAAATACCTACCAGAAGTGACAGGATCGGAATAAAGCGGAAAATTATATATCAATGTTTTGGTTGTTTCGATCGGGTAGAGACGTAGAGTAACATACCACATAAAAATGTGATCATCAGTCTTCTCCTCTTCGGTCCTGGTTAATCTCATGAAGAACCACCACAACAGCATCTATGAAGGCGAAATCAACTTGAGGGTACACAGTCACTGCAAACACATCCTTTCCTAGAATTCTGTTCTTAATCCCGCAGTCCTTATGCATCTGCATCATTCATCATTATCATAACCAGATTTTATTTACTAAATTAAAAAAAGAAGTAAGAGAAATAACTGATGAGTACTTGGGAATAATATTCAACAACAATGTTCTTACTTGTCCAATGATAGTGTTGTGTTTAGAGTATATGGTGCATGCTCTGTCCCTAATACTTCCTTTGACCTTGAAGTCTTAAGCTTCTTCTTTACCAGCCAAGAACACATCTAGTTCAGTCTTAAATTGGACATGCCCTGACTTCTTGGCACTGAAAAGTAGATATTTGCTGTCCGAGCTATCTCCTTTATATAGTTGCCACCTCCTATGTACCGTCATAATCTGAATTGGAACACGTTTAGCGATATAATCGTAATGTAATGGAACTACTGGGATTAACATGGTTTTTATACATATAAGAATGAAACAAAAGGGTACGCCAATCTGGTGGAAGTATGGTGTGAGGATATCCCCCTAAATCTTAGCTTCTATCTTCGTCTTAATGCTGCTTGGAAGAAATGAATAATAGGTCAGTATATATCAGATCGATGTACAGATTGAATGTTTGATGCCTTCATATATATACTGTACCTTTTGTTGGAAGGTGAGGATAGGAATACCAACACTGTTGAGCAATCGTCTGAGTATCATGAAGGCCGAAACAAGAACCTTTTACGGTGAACATGACTTTTCCATCAACATCGGCCACTGTGAAGGCACCTTCCTTGATGGCCATCATCTTCTCGGAAATGTACAGAATCACAGGGTACGATGCCAAGAATTGTGAGCTAACCACAGATATAGGTTTAAAGAGCGGCGCAGCGCTTGGTCCAGCCGAAGGCATAGGCACAGAAAAGGACATTGGTACATACAGACGTGCACTTGCAACTCAACAACTTTTAGACGAAATAGATGAGTTTCAGTTCATTCACGCTTTGGGATAATGAACTTAGATGGACGCATACAATCTTCTCATTCCTTTATATAATGTTCTGTTAATATATAATTCCTTTCTTAGGAATGCTGATCCATAGATAAAGAAAGAACTTCAGTCAATTACAGATCTTATAAATAGGGGAAAGTAGATCAAGTCAACTTACAACATTCTGTAACTTATAAAGATCCATATAATTTATTCATTTGTACTAGATGGCCCGAAGCCAGAACACAAAATATAAGTACATAGCTACACAGTTCACTGATTCAGTGACAATAAGGGAAATCACTTATTCTTATCAATATATATAAGTAGAAAAAAGAGGATCATCAATGCATCAAGCATCATCAGTCTTGCCCACTTCTGTCCATGTTGATCTCATGAAGGACAACCACAATGGCAACTACAAAGGTGTAATCAACATGAGGATACACAGTCACCGCAAACGCATCTCTCCCAAAGAACATACTTTTAAGATCATGTTTCTTGTGCATCTGCATTTGACCAAATACCAAGCATCAATCAGCCTTAAAGACTACAAGAGAATTCTGATTATCCGGTCATCGGTCATTCTATAATGTTAGGACTACTTATATTAGTCATGCATGACGATCAGAGAATGATTCTTACTTGTGCAATGATAGTGTTGTTTCTATCATAGATGGTACAGGCTCTTTCCCCCCAGCTTCCTCTGACCTTGAAATCGAACGCTTGTTCATTAGTATTACCAGCCAAGAACACATCTAATTCTGTTTTCATTTGGAGAAGGGATGCCTTTTTGACACTAAAGAGTAGATCTTTGGTGTCTGAACTGTCTCCTCTAAATACGTGCCATCTCCTATGTGCCGTCAATATCTGAGAATATACATAAATAGATGTCAAAATCAATCAAATTCAGCTTGATGCAACCTAAGGTATTCATTCTCTTTGGTTTGCATAACTATTCCAAAGATCTGTAAACTATCATATATAAACAACACAATTGTATACAGAAAATGCACAACAAGTCAACAACCAATATGATTCAGCTCATAGTCTCCATGGGGTCCATTAAATTCTACGTATTAAATAATAGAAGACAGAGCTCGGAAAATAGAAGCAGGGCATATATATAAATAATAAAATTATAGATGTGCATAGAGCACCATCCAAATACCTAGAGGGAGTAGACGACAGTAATTTCATATAAGTAATTCACAAACATAAGACATTTAGATATAATTACTGATGTTTTAATCCCAAATCAAGCTAGACTTCATAGCATTCCTCTAGTTGGTGTGACATGATATACAGATCGATGGAAATGAATCTAATTCTTCTAATACAGACGGTACGTATAAAACCGCTGAACAAACAGTAGCCAATCACCAGCACAAACCCTAGCTTACAACGCAGGCCGGCTACTTAAAGCAGTAGCAGTAACAATACTAAGTAAAGAATATTGTTAACAGGATTCACCAACAGTTAAAAAAAGTTACCTTTTGTCGGAATGAGACAATAGGAGTGCCGGCGTTGTCGAGCAAAGTTCGACGATCGTGCAAGCTGAACAAGGAGCCTTTGATCTGGAACATGAGATTTCCATTGATGTCTGACACAGTGAAAGCACCTTCCTTGATCGACATCATCTTCTCTGTGATGATCAGATCCACGGGGTAGGTTGCTAGGAACTGCGGGCTGACCACCGTCAACGGGGTTTGCAGAGGCTGAGCACTCGGCCCAACCCCAGGCATCGGCACGGCATACGCCATCGTATCACTCACCCAATGGAGTCAAGTTTAACGCTTTCTGAGTATATCGATCACCGATCGGATCGATACTAATATTTATGTGGTTAGAATTTTGAGGTGGACCTTCTGATGTGTTTGTTAAGCATATAAAGAGAGTAAAAAACTAGGAAAGAAAGTGCCGGACAAACTTGTACAAGGTATAGGAAATTAGGGACGTGTGAATTAAACGGCACCGCCTGCAGGTATAGCTTGATTCTAAATTCCAACGTATCTGCAGGCTGTGATTTTGCTTCTGCAATTATCTGTTTTGTTAATTAAACACTTTGATAACAATTTGGGTATGTCGACCACTACTACAATAGTGGGCAAATGACACATTTGGCCCATTAAGTTTGCCACACAGAGAACAAAACGTGGGCGTTTTGATGTTTTAAGTGGAATGTAGTTGGTCTTGAAGTGAAGCAAATTTGTCGCTTACTCTTATTGTGTCCATCTAATGTCAGTTTCACACAAAAATATCAAGTACTCTTTTTCTAAATAAATTTATAACTATGGTTATTATAAAAGACACTTGTAATTTATTTGTGAGGTGGATGCAACAAATTTGTTTGCGTCTTGAAGACTGTTGATGAGAGCTATCCCACAATTGCTCATAAAAGCATTCCAACCGATTATGCATTTTTGGAGAAAAATGAGATTTTTGAGAAAAATTGTAAATTTTTCACTTTTACAAATTATCCATCTCATATTATAAAATAGAGAAATAAATGAAAAATAAGAGACAATTCTCTATATTTGCAGGATTTGGCAAAAAAATTACATAATCAAATATTAAATGTTACACTTTGTCCAACAATTCAAATTTAGATTACAACCAATCAAAAATGCAAATAATTAATTGCAAGCCAACAAGATAAAAATATGAAATACTTTATGGTTATAATAAATATTAAAATATAATATTTTATTGCTATAATTAATGGAGAAATCTGCAAAATAAAGAAGTTATTGGAGTTTAAGCATAATTTTTTACCGATTTTGAAATTTACTTCTTTATTTTAGATAAAATATCGAGAAAGTGTGATACAATAAGGGTTTCTTATAAAAAAATCACATTTAACACATGTATTTATAAAAAAGTCAAGAAAGATTTTAAAATTATAAAAAAAGTCACTCATTTTAATTTCTTGAACCGTTGTCCATCAACTTCATTCAATTTACGAAATTTGCCATTGAAACTAATTATCGACTTCTCTGTCTTTAGACTTTAGAGCCAATCTCGCCGTCCTTGACTCTAATGCCTCGTCGGATCTTCGCCGTTGTCAACTCCAAGAACTGGCATCCTAACCCAAGCTCGCGACCCGTTCCTTCTCGTCCTCCTCACAGACCTCAACCACCGACTCCTCCCAATTCTCGGCAACTCTCTCGCGAGCCTCCGGGATCACCTTGTTGTCGTGGTCAAAGATCTATGGCTTGCTCGCCGAGACAGAGGCGCGTCTCATGCGCGTTAAGGATGAGGACGAGCTCAATTGCTGCCTCGATGAGATGATCGTCTTCGTCATTAAGATCGTGGAAATTTACATGTGAAGCTCATGTCCTCATGGCTCTTGTTTCAGGTCGTCTTCGTCGTCGTGGTGTGGTTGAGGAAGTTGAGCTTCTGCGAGGAAACCGACCGCCGGAGGAGGAGCACGTCGTCGACGTCGATTATGGGTTTGCACATGGGTGCCCGGATCATTTTTCTAGGTGTCTGAATTTTTTTTTTTTGAAAGATTTAAGGCTAAAGGTTGAATGAGGAATCCAAACAGAGGCAAGGATAGCGACGAAAAAAACTACCGTCAAGTTACCCGTCAAACTATCTATCACATTGTCCGTCACATTACTCGTCACAACACAAATCTAATGTGACTATCAGTTTACCCATCATAGTACCCGTCACACCACCTATCACACTACCTGTCATAAACCAATATTAGTGTGATAGGTAGTGTGACAGGTCGTGTGACAGACAGATAATTAGTGTGATATGTAGTGTGGTTGGAGTGTGACATCACATTAATGTCGATATTTGGATCGTATGAGTTGATTTGAGAAGTTTAAGATCACATAACAGTAAAACAAATGTTCGTTATTTCTAGTCATTCTTCTTCTTCTTCTTCTTCTCCTCATAGTCACAACAGTCACATAAAATGCTATGACATGAGGTGTGACTGTGACAGCGGTTGTGACATGTATATAGTGTGATAAGAGTTGTGATCAGGGTTGTGAGTTGTGACAAGGGTTGTGACAGAGGTTGTGACATGTAGTGTGACAGGGGGTTGTGATAGTGGTTGTGACAGGTAGTGTGACATAGGTTGTGATAGAGGTGTGACAGGGCAATGTGTGTGACAGTGGTTGTGACAGTAAGTGTGACAGTGAGTGTGACAGTTAGTGTGACAGTTAGTGTAATAGGGTGTGACAGTTAGTGTAAATAGATAGTGTGATAGGTTCTGTGACAGTTGGTGTGATAACGGTTATGACAGTAGGTGTAACAGTTAGTGTAAGAGGTAGTGTGACAGTGGTTGTGACAGGAGGTGTGACATGCCGAGAGAAAATATAGAAATATGTGAAATTTTGTTAGAATTCAAATGAGATTGGTATAAGTATGCTCAAAATGAAGAGAATAGCTAGAATTAAGGGACCTTGAGCTTCGGTTTCGCTGGAATTACTTAGAGCACCGCCATCGATGGCGGCAACCCTTTGAGATGGTTGTTGCGCCTTGTACGGTTGATCGATTTGGAGTGGGTAGTATATCAAATGAAATAGGAGAGCGAGATAGTTCTAACTGTACCAATTTCGTCAAAATCTATCGCCGGACGGGAAAGTTATGGCAGAAATTAGAAAAAAGAAGGAAAAAAAAAGAAAAAAAGAGAGTAAGAAATGACAAAACATTCTATAAAATATTTTTAAAGACTTTTTTTTAATTTTGTGTTTTTCCAGTTAAATGTGATGATCTTTTTATAATTAATTAATAAGTAGTGATTTTTTTTTAGTATAAATTAGGAGATTATACCATTTTTATAATTTGTCTATACAATAATAATGGTTTATAGTTTCCTTCTGCACTACAGTAAAACCTGATTAAGTCCTACTTCTTTGTACCTCTTCTCTCACCCGGCAGTCCGGCACTCGCTCTTCTTTTCCACCGAAACCAAATCCATTCCTTCATTTTGTTTAGTCTCAGCACCATTTAAATTCATTTTTGGAAAATATTTCAAGTTTATTTAGTTACTCAGAAGTTCTATTCTCTGACTATCATCTTTGATGCAGAGATGCAGGATGGATGGATCCCCAATTTCATTCTAAACGTACACCAAGTTCAATCCGATCTCCCCCTTTCAGCACTACGAGACTAGCATATACAGCAGTTGCGAAACGAATCAATGGGTCATTGTCTCTCACAGTCTCACCTTCTTACTCAACAGAAGGCACTACTGCAAATGAATCCAGTTTTTCGTGGGTGGGGGTATACACTTTTGCGGTTTTACACATGTCCTATGGAAATTAAAGAAATTTTAATGCTTGTTCATTTTGTAAAGAGTTTCGATCATTTATATTGAAACCAAATTAAATTTATCGTCCATCGAATTTGTTTATTTGTTGCGGGAGAAACTCACAAAATTTTTGTTTGGTTTTCATTATTCGGAGGTTAATTGTGGTTAAATTTGAGGATGGAATTCAATGGGTTGCAGGTTCAGCAAATAATTGCTAGTTGATTACATTTGTGTTCTGTACCAATTTAGTGAATTTATCAAGAGACTACTATATGTTGCGTTGAGTGGTTTTATCATATATGAATTGTATATATTAGTAAGTTAATTTTACCCACTTAATACCTAAATCTGTTCATGTGTGGTAGAATTTAGGGCTTCCAATTGATAGTGAGCATTGTCTTGCGTGCAGGGCCAGTTTTTTGAAAGTTTGGACTCCAAATGAGGATACATAAAAATTGGATGATCTTCATGTTTCCAACTTAATTTCAGTAGGTATACCCTGATGCAATTTTCTAATGTATAATTAATGTTTTACAATTAAACTCTTGTGTCTTCTTGGTACTGGTATGGAAAATTTGCTGCACCAATATCATTGTTCCAGTATAATCAACTTTATTAGCGGCGTAAGTTATTGTGTAGTGTGTACTTTTGTTGTGAAATTTTAATTAAAACTCGCAAGCGTACAAATCATCGTTAATATAGTGTGTAAGTATAAGGTCGTTCCAACTAGGGATTGAGAATTGATTTAATCATAACCTAATTAATCTAAACTAAGAACACAAAAGCAATAAATATATGGTTTTAAAGATTTTCAAATAACAAGTGAGATGAGATAACGTATAAACAAAATAAAATATAGGGTATCAGAATCAACCACTAATAATCATATTTATGTATCGATGCAACTAATTGATTCTTCAATATCTTTAGATGACGATTCCCGTATCTAAATCCAGGTACGACACTTAGACCATAGTTTTTCTTATATATGGAAGATTTTTACTCATCTTTGATTTCAATTTCCTTGTAAGACTTGATTATCCATGTACTCTTTGCATCTTAATCTGAATCATTGACTTTAATGTAATGAAATTGAATGCACTTGGCAATGCAACTTGAGTTCTTCTTGAATGTTAATGAATCCAAACAGATTTCAGCTCTGATTTCTCGTCACTCAAACGATTATAACTTTCTCTCAGAGCATCGAAATCAAGATTCGTATTCTATAGAAAATAGACTTCAACATCTTTCCAATGATATATTGCTCATGGTCTGATTCGATCTGCAACTCTCACCGTAGCTCGGCAAAGTTGGATCTTCTGTACTGACAGATTTTGACAATGATGAATATAATTGCCATCTAATCTTTGTTAGCTCATTTTAGCTTATTTTCTTATTTTTTTTGGACACAAACATATAACACATTAAAATAACATAAATCAATCATAAATTAGATAACTAAACATATAAACCAAAAATATGAGGGATATAAATATAGGATAATATGAACACATCATACTTCATGTATTGACTATGGAGATATGATTGGTTATGAAGAAATAAATTCTAGAATTTCATAAATGATGATATTGGTTATGAAAGAATGTCATTAATTTATTTTTATTCATTTGTCTGTATTTAAAAGTTATAATAAGAGCAATGGAAATAGAAAAGAAAATGTCATAATAAGAGAAAATGAGAAATTAAAATGGTATGGACCCATTTCTGGTATTGGGAACCATGTGGCAATGTCCAGTGGTACTTCATTCAAATCACTATTTAACACTTGAAATTTAATTAAAAAAATCATATTTAAACCATTTTATCAAAGACTATTTTGGGTTTATTTCTAAAATCATACCCCTACACTCTAATACCCTAAACTCTAAACCCTATACTTTAAGACCCTATACCCTAAACCCCAAATTTTAAACTCTAAACCCCAAATTATAGTTCAAAATCATTAGTACCCATGAATGTCATTGCACAAATAATAAAAATTTGTAAAATTATAATTTTAGTGTAATAAATTCACGTGTCAAAATATAACAAGTGCGGAGTACCACTGGACATTGCCACGTAGTCCTCCGAAAGTATTGAAAAATTTATCCGGAAATGCAAATCAAAACCACACTTTTGTTTAATTGTGGTAAATATTAATATTGCAACGCCTTTAAGGCTGTAACCACCACAGTCTCATTAAGTGTGGCTGCAGCGTTGCTAAGGGGGTTAGAGTGTTAGACACATTCATATGTGGCTTTGGAGGTCCTATTGCCACAATTGGTGAATGTGCTGGTTGTCCATATTTGTAGTAGTGGACGTAATCACTTTACTCATTTTTCATTTCATTTCATACATTATATATTGCCCCTAACTTGCTTTTCATACGGTAAGGCTACGAAGATGAGTTGTGTAAAGTTTAAAGAAATAATGTCCTAAATCTGGAAAATTTGTATGCGTATGTCAAGACTTCTTTGGTTTCTAGTCCTTACTCGTTGCATAACATATGAGTGAAAACTGAAAAATAATTAAACACAAAGACAAAGTGCAAACATCATTCGAGTAAATCGAAATTAGTCTCCGCCTCCACCAGAGCCCTTTGAGTTTATCTCAACAAGAATGACAATAAGCGCGACGATGAATGCATGGTCAACACCTGGATCACTGTAACCATGAAATTGTCCTTCCCGGCCACACAACACGCTTGTAACTGTGTGCTTCTTGTGCTAACAGTGCTAATATTAGTATGCAATATTAGTATGTACAATTAGTGCTAACAGTGCTAATATCTGATCTGAGTATCCGTTCGATCTTTGAATTAAGTTAGTAATTAATCATATTAATTCTTACTTGAGCAACAATATTGAACTTGGATTTCCCAGCATAAGCGACACAAGATTGTTCAAACCAACTTCCTTTCACCTTGAAGTCAGGGGTATTCTCTGCTTCATTATGCGCTAAGAAAACGTGCAAATTCGTCTTCCACTGAACCACCGATGATTTCTTAACAGTAAAGATCAGATTCCTCGATTCCGTGCTATCACCCCTATAGACTTGAGCACGCATACGGCATATCTATCAACCATACATGTACAAATAGAAGGAATGATGAATCAGTGACATATATTGATATATAGCCAGTGAAGCATAACCAAATATAAAGAATGAAACACGTTTTGGTGGAATCAATTTGATTGTTGAATGTTTTTTTCTTTGGAAGAGTTGATTGTTGAATGTTGATACTTGATAGTAAAGGGGGATCAATGAAACTGGTGTGATTCTGAAATAATTAAGAGCGATTCGATAACTAGATATCTGACCGACTCTGTATAGATGATAACAACAAATCCATGAAATAAAATTTGCCTTAATTGCACAAAGGTTTACTGAAATGAAATTTGCCCCTGCTTTGTGCAAATGAGGATGAGTTGGTGAATGACCAAAACGTCAATACAATGACATGGAGTTGGAAGATTTTCAAGCATTCGATCTAGAGTCTCGAGGGTCAGAAAACTTCAGATTTGGGTAATCATCTTGTTGAGATATGAAAGTGTGTAAGACGTACAATTAAGGATGCTCCGTTGCAGCCTTGCCTTAATGATATTTAGTTTCTCTTTCTTTTAGGACTCTGCTGGCAAATCACCGATAAAAGTGCATCGTATGTGCATACGTACACTATTTAGCCAGCAAATTTACACTATCTATTAGGGCGTTGTACTCTTTTTTTTCCCGATAATATTAGGGTTTGTACATTATGCTTCTTCTGAAAACAGAACGACAGTAGTCATGATACATTATACATGTAATTGTCACGGGGAGGGTACACCTCAATTATATCTTAAGGCTATACCAACCTACATACTTAACATAAACAAATGAGTGAGCAAATGACAATTATAAAAGAAAACCACGTAGACATATCTGATCCTTCAATTATATTCAAATTAGTCTCCGTCCCCGGAACCAGAACTACCAGAACCACTGGAGTTTATCTCATCAAGAATGACAATAAGCGCAACGATGAAAGCTTGATCAACACCTGGATACACTGTAACCCTAAAATTGTCCTTCCCAAACAACACGCTTGTAACTGTGTACTTCTTGTGCATCTGCAATATAAATACGTACAATTAGTCCCAATAATACTAATTAATATCTCTTAGCCTCTGTATCCACCCGAGACATGATAATATAATTTGATGATAATCACATTAATTCTTACTTGAGCAACGATGTTGGAGGACTTGGATTTCCCAGCAAATACAACACACGATCGTTCAAACCAACTTCCTTTCACCTTGAAGTCAGGGGTATGCTCTGCTTGATTATGTGCTAAGAAAACGTGCAAATTCGTCTTCCACTGAACCACCGATGATTTCTTAACACTAAAAATCAGATTCCTCGAATCCGTGCTATCACCCCTATAAATTTTCCATCTATGATGTGTGCTTATCCACTATACAAGTAGAATATGCATGACTCAGTGATATAGCATTATAGCTAGTGATCGAAGCATGACTAAATGTAAAGAATGAAACCCAGATACGTACCTTCTTTTGGAGAGTGACAATGGGATACCCTGCACCGTTAACTATGACTCGACGGTCGTGCAAGCTGAAAAATGTTCCTTTGATTTTGAAAACAGTTTTGCCAATAACATCCTTGACTGAAAAGTCGCCGGAAGGAACTAGTCTGACAATTCTAAGATCAACAGAGTAAGAGCTGCAGAAGTCAGGGCTGATGATTGCTTGTGCCATGAAAACAGAATGAGATCAGCAGTTTACAAACACCTGTTATTAGATATATGGATAGGCAAATCAATGTTTATGAGTATTGGGATTTCATAGAAAATTATAGCGGACTAATAATTGAAAAGAAGATAACCTTTAGGTTGAGATGTTTAGTCAAGCATACGCACCTATAGAATGGATCTGCTATGTTTGGAGATAAGAAATTTGTGTAACGCTGAAGAACGAAGGAAAAGAAGTTAAGGGGCGCTAATGCATGCTAATTAAGTAAATAATACGCGGTTTGGTGGAATTAATTTGATATCGTTGAATCATTAACGTCGATATTGAAGGGGGTCACTGAACCTGGTGGCATTCTGAATTAATACCTAGGCATATTGAGAGCGATTCGAATTAGATATCTGACCGACCACATCATCTTTAAGAGCAAATGCATGAAATATAACTTCCCTTAATTGTGCAAAGATGTATTGAAATGGAATTTGCGTTGTTTGCTTTATGCATGCAAATGAGGATAAGTTGGCGAAGAACCGAGACGCGTCCCATGTATTGGATTTTGAAGGCTATCCGCTATCGAATAGAGCAAGTCACGAAGTCAATCAATAAAAAAGACATGGAGTTGAAGATCGTCAAGCAACATTCTATCTAGAGGGACGTCAGAAATGAAAATACTACTTGATGGTAGACCGCTTAAATAGGACATATTTGAGATTTGGGTAATCATCGTTCTGACTTCTGAGAAATGAAAGACAATAAAGATCGAGACTATCGAAGTCAACCTTTAAGTGCACAGGTAAATAAAAGAGATTCTGCTGCAGAATTTAACTCAACAAGATGATACATGTCTTAGGTGCGTACAAAGTACTTAATTAAACTATATACATTTTGAAAGAGAAAGGAATCCCACTTCCTAAAACTCCATAGTTTTGCTGGAATATAACTTGGACAATTAATAATGCACCAATTATAAAAGATCAAACGTAAACCAAATTGTTTGAATCACGCGTGGATCAATTCTACTGTAATTCATGGCCGGACTATTAATCAGAATTGATCTCATCAAGGATGACAATAAGTGCAACGATGAAAGCGTAGTCAACACCAGAATATACTGTGACATTAAAGTTGTCCTTCCCAAACAAAACGCTTGAAACTGTGTGCTTCTTATACATCTGCAATATTAATCAAAATCAAGTTAGACGATGTTATATTGTAAGCACTGTGTTCTAGTAAAATCAATCATCAAAAGTAAACAATTGATGATATTCTTACTTGGGCAATAATAGTGGAGGAGCTGCCAGCATATACAACACAAGATCTGTCAAACCAACTTCCTTTAACGTGGAAGTCAGGTGCGTACTCTCCTGTGTTAGTTGCTAAGAAAACATCCAATTTGGTTTTCATCTGAATCATGGAAGATTGCTTAACACTAAACACCAGATTACTCATTTCTGTGCTATCTCCCCTGAATACTTGCCATCTCTCGTGTACCGATCTCAACTAGACATACAAAATAGAAATCCATGAGCCGGTGAATTAATTTGTTAATCATAATCATTCCCTTTTTTACTAATTAAGCTCCATGATTAAGGGGATGGTGTCTGAGGTAATTGGCATGGCATGGACAAGTAAAATTTTTGCTAATAAATTATGATCGATATGAGTAAAATCTTATATGTTGTGCAATGTTATCATGACAAACTGTTGTTAGAAACTTAGAAATACATTGTACGGTTATGTATATAAAAGGTCGAGAAGAAAACATTATGAATCACGTAGTTGCTTGAACGTACCTTCTTTCGGAAAGATACAATGGGGTAGCCAGCAGCGTCGATTAAAGTTCGACGGTCACGTAAGCTTAAGTGCGCTCCTTTCACTTTGAAAACAGTGTTGCCATTGACATCCGTGACTACAAAGTTGCCGTCGCTTATGGTTAGAACTTTCCGGACGATGCCAAGATCAACAGGGTAGGAAGTGCAGAAACTAGGGCTGATGATCGCAACAGTGGGAGTAGCATACGCTACCGGAGCTGCGCTTGAGCTCGGCGGATAAGCCTCTGGTGGCGGTGGGGCGCTTGCTTGTTGCATGATGACTAACAGCAACCTCTTGGATTAATTGTGTTTTGATACAATGGAGGTTTCTTACAGAAGGATCGTTATTTATGCATACGTCGTAGGTTTTAAAAATCATTGGAACAACCGGACAAGTTGGTGAGAGGCCAATAACGTGTTCCGTATATTGACTGTTAACGGATCACGGCCAAGTCAATAGAAGAGATTGGAGACTTTTAAGCATAACTAATATTCTAGAGGGTTAGGTTAACTTTCTGTTGAACGTATTCCTCTTTGTCAAGTTCATCATGTGTATCTTATTCCATGGAACCAATTAGCTACGGCTGGTGTGAGTCGGCCATGTTCTACAGCAAAGATAACGCAAAGACTTCAATTTTAAAACCATGATAGCGAGGGAAATAATATATATTATTGATCGAGTTGCACAGTATATATGTAATTTAATAATTTATGCCTGCTGAAACAGAAAACAGAATCTCATAGCCAGGGTAATTGTCACCGGAAGGAGATAAAGAACAGTCAAACAGGAATGTGTACGTGTTTGCTTTGTATTTCAATCCCCGTTGTTTTGTTTGTTCTTATCGAGATAACGACGATTCTTCATTGGATTGATCCCCTCCTTAAGTAACCTCAGTTCTTTTTTTTGAAAACGAATTCTAGATGAATATAAGTGGCTTAACCCATATCCCTGATATACTCTGCCCGTCTGCCCTAACTAATGATGTACCAAATTTGTTCATCGAGGGCCGAATGAACACTATTGACAGATTGTAGTCTATCAAGGATCCGTTGACATAAACACTTGGATATACACATTAACTAGGCTAGGAGATCAACTAGTTAATTGAACTAAAGACTGGCACATAAGAGAAACTAATGACTTGTCACTAGCTCAAATAGTTATGGCACTATTTTCTAAAGACCCCCCAACCTGGAATCTTTTTTGCCCTCCTTTTTTTATCTCAATTCTCAAACAGACCAACAAACTGGGGGGAAGCATAAAAATCCCGAAAGTCTGACTGAAACAAGCGGAGGACATTCACCTTCCTCTCTAGAGTCTAGACTTCCCAACAATCTCAAAGTCACAACCAAAATGGTCAGAACCTCCTCCCTCACACCCAGAAGCAAATTCTTCATAAGAAAACACAGAAAATGGCCAGTCTCACCCTACAACACCAAATGGCACAAACTCTTCAACCAACACCAAGCTTTACAGACCCTCAAACAAACCCCACCACTACTAAACCCACCCCAAACTCTCCTCTCCTCACTCCTCCACTCCTTCAACACCTTCAACTGTGATCCAACTCCTCAAGCTTACAACTTTGTCCTTAAAACCCTGACCAGAACCTCCCAGTTCGCCCAAATCCCATCTGTTCTTGACCGCCTTGAATCTGTTGAGAAATTTCACCCACCTGAATCGATTTTCTCTAATCTGATTAGATTTTATGGCACTGCTAATCGTATTGGTAATGCTATTGATGTGTTTTACAGGATACCCAAGTTTAGATGTGACCCTTCTGCTGTCTCACTCAACTCTTTGCTATATGTGCTTTGTGGAAGTAGTGAAGGTCTTAAAATGGTGCCCCAGATTCTGATGAAGAGCAGAGCAATGGGGATTAGGCTTGAAGAGTCAAGCTTTCGGATTTTGATCACTGCATTGTGTGGAATGGGGAAAGTCGGGTATGCTATTGAGATTATGAAATGCATGATTAGTAATGGTTATGATTTGGATGTAAAGATTTGTTCTTTGGTGTTGGCTTCATTGTGTGAGCAAAAGGGTTTAGGGGGTTTGGAGGTTGTGGGTTTTGTGGAGGAAATGAAGAACAAGGTTGGGTTTTGTCCTGGGATGATGGACTATTCAAATGTGATTAGGTTTTTGGTGAAACAGGGGAAGGGTTTGGATGCTTTGGGAGTTTTGGGTAAGATGAAAGTGGAGGGAATGAAGCCTGATATTGTTTGTTATACCATGGTTTTGTATGGTGTTATTGAAAATGGGGATTACAAGAATGCAGATAAGGTGTTTGATGAGTTGCTTGTGTTGGGTTTGGTTCCTGATGTTTATACTTACAATGTGTATATAAATGGGTTGTGTAAGCAGAACAATGTGGAAGCTGGAATAAAGATGATTAATTGTATGAAAGAGTTGGGGTGCAAGCCAAATTTGATTACTTATAACTTGTTGTTGAAGGCATTGTGTAAGAAAGGGGAGCTGAGTAGGGTGAGGGAGCTTGTGAGTGAGATGTCCTTAAATGGTGTTGGGGTGAACTTGCAGACACATAGAATTATGTTGGATGGTCTGTTTTGTAACGGTGATGTTGATGAAGCTTGTGTCTTTATGGAGGAAATGTTGGATAAGTTTCTGTGTGGTCGCTGTTCAGCTTATGATGATGTAATCTATGGGTTGTGCCAGAGGGGTTTGATTAGTAAAGCAATGGATTTGCTGCAGAAAATGGTTGACAAGAATGTTGTGCCCGAAGCAAGAGCTTGGGAAGCAGTACTCCTTAGCTCAGGAACTGGACCTTGCTTAGTAGAGACTACTTGGACCAGTTTGGTGAAACCAATAGGAGCCGACTGACTTCACCCGTTCACAGATGATTTTTAGCCAGAGTATTGCATTGAATCCACAACTATAGTGTATTTTCTTCATCTCCAATATGAACGCGCAGACGAATGTTACTGCTATTGGGATATAATTCTATGATCAATATTGAATACATTTAGAGTTGAAGGTTTGATTTTTGATACTGTTTTCACTGTGTTAACAAACAAATTCAGCTGGTTTTGAGGTATGATGTTTTCCGGAAGAAATGAATGGTCTGGTGGACTATTCTGATTTGATTAGGTTTTGGTGAAACAAGGCAAGGGTTTGATCAATTGTTGGGTGAAAATGTAGGTGGGTGGAGTTCAACCTCAGACTGTATGTTGTATGGTGTACCTATGAACGATAATATGAGAGTTTAGATGTGCATCTTATAATGGTTTTGCATTGTGTTATTGCAGATGAGGATAGATCATTTGTTTGAAGAATCACTTGTGTTGGGTTGATTCCAGATGTTCAAGTTATAATATCAATGGAACTTGATTTGTAGCAACTACCAAGGAAGATGAGTGCAAGCTTAATATGATTATAATATTTTGTTGAACTTATGTAAAACTGGGAAGCTAGGAAGGGAGCTGTGAGCCCAATGATCTTAAAAGTGTTGAAAACCCTAAACATGTAGGATTGTATGCTGGATGGTCTGTTTCGTGAAGGAGATATCAACTCATGTCATTATGGAGGAAGGACTGTTTTGATGTTGTTTGACATTTGATGAGATAATAATGGGGTTTGATTTGTAAAGCAATGAACTTTGGTGAAGAAAAATGGTTGGCAAGAGAGTTTCACCCGAGGGCTTGGTAAGCACCATTCTTTTAACTTCTGAAACTTGTGTTGTAGAGACTACAAACTACGTGTGTCAGCTTGGTATAGTTGAAGTTGATGGACTTTAGTTACATATGCAATGCGTTAGTTTGAGACTTTTGGCTGGGGTTTCAAGCTGCATCCACAATCAAAGGTTGCATACACCATGCAAAGCTGAAAAGATGTTATTGCCTTTGAGTTAATGAATTGCAGGATCAGTAATGACTAATGGTAATTGAGTATGATTTAGATGTGAGGATTGTTAGTTTATATTTCATCACTTTGTTGGATTTCAACCTAGTATGACAGACTCGTATACGATCATGTCTTTCGTTAAAAGAAGGTAGGGCTTGGATGCTTCAAGCGTTTCGTACTAAATGAAAGTGGAGGGAATAAAACCTCATATTGTGTGCTCAGACGATAGTTTTACAAGGTGTTATAGCAGACAGGAAAAAAGGGAAGACGATGCATTGTTCACTGAATTACATGTGTCGGTTTGGTCAGTGTAAGCAAACTAATGTGGAAGCTGCATTGGAGATAATTTCTTGTGGAAGGGCAGGGATTTTGATTACTCGTATCATTTTGTTCAAGGCCATTCACAGGGTGTTGGAAGTGTTGGAGTGAACTTGCCTAACATAAGTGTATGATGGATGCCTGGATGGCCTCATTTGTAAACATGATGTCACACAGCTTATCTTCCACAAAGGGAAATGCGACTTCGGCTGATCTGCATTTCGACAAATGACAAGATAATTTAGGGGCATGGTGCTGAAGTAATTGAATTACTGAAGAAAATAGTTGGCAAGAACATTACTCCGAGGGCAACGGCCTTTTTTTTTTCTTTTTTTTTTTTGGAGGGCAACGGCTTGGAAAGCACTAGCCTTTAGCTCAGGATCTCAACACTAGACTACTACTTGCATTGTTTTGTATCGGTTATTGGTTGATTTGGTGAAAACAATGCGTTTGTTTCAATTGGTGATGTGAATCAATAACTGGAGTTGATTGATTTCAACAACACGATGCAAAGGTGAAGATGGAGTTGCTCCTTCCATGTGCATCAGATGCCTTTTCTTTTATCTTTTTTCTGAAGATGGGCAATTCAGACTGCCTATAGCTCACTGGCCTTTTGTCCATTTCAGTGTCCAAGCATGTTTGGCAGAGAGACTTGTAAGTACATCTATACCATTACCAACCATGAATCTTCTGTCCTTACTTGCTATGTGGTGCCTATGGTGGTGTTTTGTTGCTGTTGGCTTTATATTTACCAGAACCGCTTAGCTTGAATTGATAGCTTGGCTGACATAGATCAGTTGATGGGAAATTCCAACTAAAGTCACGAATCTTTTGCCTTGTTGGTTACTCACGAGTTGATAGTTTGTACCACATTGCCCCAATACTTTCTTGAAATAAAGATTAGCAGAAGAGATTTATCTGTTTTGACTGTTTCAGTCTGCTACTTTTCTCTGATGTTTTTACCTTAGTCTAATACAGTGTCATCGATTTTTCGTTTGATCAATAGTTGAGCATGACCCATTATGAACCAAACGTTCTACTTTCTGATTCAATATGAATTCTCAAGTCAATGATCTTGAAAACTTTGAGAGAAGGAAGTTCTGTATATGATTTGGTCAGTGAAGTCTCTATCTTCTGTGTAGAAAGCATTGCAGCCATTTGGTTTACTCAAAGTAAAACCTACAAGGCTACAAATGAAAAGTGAAGAGAAACAATTTGCTAGCTTTAACACTTTTCCAGTGATGTGATTGAGGCATCCCAAGACTCCTTTGTCATCTTTTTCATATAATAATGTGGGCGTAAGAAAGGTTTGTCTCTGTGGTGAGCAATACTTTCTGCAGTCATAACATTAACCCCGAAAGTTCTATAGTTCTCGGAGTAATGAAATTCGAGATTCAGGAGCCATAAGATTAAGCATTGTATGTTCTTTAGGAACTGGACAGAAGGAAGTGCCCAAAGGACTTGGCTTCCATACCAAACAGAGACGCAGTATGGAAAATATACATCAATTATGAAGATATATCATGTTTCAAGTTTTGGTAAAAGTTGATCATCTTTTCCGCAACTTATCCAAAAGTTGACCTTGTTTATCTAAAAAAATGTTCCCCTACCAAACACTTGATTCTACAGATCAAAAGCATGACAAGTTTGGTGACTGATCAATAGCATGCATGTACAACATGGTAGGACTATGAATTGCCTGAAAATTAAGGACTCTGTAATATGATTGATCGATCGATTGCATGTTGTACAGCATATTAGGACCTCATAAAGGGTGGTGTTTCTCTTGTTGTTGCACCAATTGAGTTGTCAATTCATTGCAAGCTAGGAGAAGTCACCCATAAGTTCCATAACTGTCCTCGGAAAATTATCGACCGGTAATGTGGTAGAAGCATCTCCAACTTTCAACTCTAGCTTGCTTAGCTAGTTAGCTCTCGTAATTATTGGCACAAATTGACAGCACTGAATTTGCAATGCAATCCTCTCACACCCTGGGGCCTCTCCCCACTATAAACAATAAGAAGGGCTCCAGCCAGAAAAACAAAAATGAAGAGATAAAGTCAGACCCAGTGAGAACTGAGTGTTCTCTTTCTTTCCTCTTCATCTCTACAAAATAATAGAGTACAGTTAATTTGCTAAACCATTATTGTTAATGACATTAGTATATAGCCATTATTGAGAGATCTGCTAGCTCCATGGTTTCTCCTTTTCAACAGCATCATTAATTTCCATATATGTGGAAAACAATCCTCATGCCGGGGACAACGGTGACATCTTAATTAAGACTTAAGGTAACAGGTTTAAAAAACCTGATATCAGATTAATTGTTCCAACCATGTTGGAACTTAGCTAAAACCATTCTACGATTATATATATCTATACAGCTCTACAGAGAGAGAGAGAGAGAGAGAGAGAGTAATTTTCCATCAGTTGTATTGGAAAAACAAGGATTAACTGTACGCATCAGATGTTAAAAACCTTCACCTGAAAAAACACATGCAAATGATGCAATAGCTTGCCTACACCCTAGCATTTCCGTTAATTTCTTTATCGACACCAGTATGTGAGCATTGCAAGGCTGCCATATCTATATTCTATCACTAAAGATCGAGTAAAAGAGTTGATCACAGACTGTGAATCGAATGAATAAAACTCATAAATTGTGATCCATGGAACTTACTGGTCGAAGCTTCTGCATTTTGATCTGAATGAAATCGTCTGTGTGCATGGTTTTTGAGCGCTGATGCTAATTAAGGTGTAGTGGTCATGGTGGGGAAGGGGGGCACATGAAGAACTAACTCACTGCAGGATCATGCATCTTTGATTTCCCATATCACAAACTAAAAGTGGGGTAACTTTTGAATCCAGGAAAGAATAGAATGCGCATGAGTTAGAAATGCACGTGCCCTGCTTCTCCATCTTGCTCAACTCACACCTCCATATTTTTTATCTGACTTCTCTTCTCATACCTGAACTTACAGAGAGAGAGAGAGAGGTGAGTAGTTTGTGACTCCCATGATCTGCATTGGCTGTCCTGGTAGCACACCCTTTTATAACAAGAGCTCCAAGCAAATGAGCCTGTAGTGTGTTAATTTAAGGGTGGGTATTGGAGATAAAGAGAGCAACAAAATACTGCAAATCTTAGTTGGGTGCGGGACCCTTCCTAATATGAGTTTGGGTTTGGGGTCCAAACAACTTGTTATTACTCACAGGACCACCCAATCACTTACCTAGCTAAGCTACTAGCAACCACAATATTTCCAATATGATCAGAAACTAAAATTAATATTAGTGCAGCTGGTATTGGTAATTAACTAGCTATTTGTCTAAATTATCTATGCTGACATATACCACCTTGCATCAACAGTGGTGTTCATCATCATCCCAAATCCAGTGGTGTTTACCGGTGCATTTTTTGGCAGTACCGTCAGGTTTTTTGCTTTTTAACATTGTGACCAAATTTCTTAATGAGAATATGCGATGATGATGACTGTCCATAAAAACCCTTTGTGTATTTTAAACATCAATTTGGGAGTACGTATATATGCACGTAAGGATCTTTCCAACCATATACACCAAATCAATGTCAAGAAAAAGCCCTAGCAAAGTGTTTTTCTGTATTCTCAATTTGTTCGCTCTATATCTGATGAAACTAACAAAGTTACCATTAAATAAGGGATAATGCATTAGAGCTGTCATTGTCGATCATCACATGACAAATAACATAGGTTCACCTTATTTTTATGATCTTAGAGATACTGGCTGCCTTAATAGTATATAAGTGTATAACTACCTAAATTATTAAAGCAATATAGCGCCATTAACGACACTACTACACTGCTCCTAGATGCGGTAGAGACTCCAATGGACATCACAGGGGCTTCTTGCCTTTCACTGAACTATTACAGCTGTTCTACTGACTTAGCTCCTCCTCTTTACAAACTAGCCATCAAGGGATTCAAGCCCTTCTAGTGAGAGATCCATTATTTTGTATAAAAAATAGATAACTCATTCACAACTTTTTCGATTGCATTTTCACATCTACACCGTTCAACTTTTAGAGTATAATGTGTAGATCACCTCAGTAAAATTTTAGCCAAAATTGAGGTATTTAAGGCATTCAAAACTGGAAATTAAACGTATAAACATGAACTGTTCAGGTTTGACAAATTTGGTGCGTTCATTGCTTTCACCAAGTTTGATACCTTAACGATTACCATTTTGACTGAATTTTACAGATGTGATCTACATATTAGACTCTAAAAGTTGAATAATGGAGATGTGAAACTGTAATTGAAAAGTTGATGAATGAGTTATCACTTTTTAAAACCAAAAACATGGATCCCTCATTTGGAATGGGACTGATATATATATATATATATATATATATATATATATATATATATATATATATATATATTCTATTCAGAGTGAAGCTTCAATCTGAAAAATTAAAAAGTTAAGTTCCAATTATGACACATTTTTCAGTCAAATTTTTTCATCATAAGTGATTCAATATTTAAGTATATTATTCAAGATCATATATATAAAGTTTCATCTAATTCTTCAATGGTTTGAGCGTTTAAAATTTAGAGTTACACGAACGGTTCATGTTGAACATTTTTAATTCATTCATTGATTTAATCTAATTTTAATAAATTAACAATGTCCGAATTGGATGAAAGTTTGTAGAGATGATCTTGAATAACATACATAAATATTAAATCACTTATGGTGAAAAAATTTGACCGAAAAGTGTGCTAAAATTGGAACTTCACTCTTTAATTTAAGAATGAAGCTTCACTTTGAATAGAGAATATATATATATATATATATATATATATATATATCAGAATAGATTAGATTAATTTCCATATGTTAAATACCATCACCTCGATAAAATAGTAAATAATATAGAGATTTTACACTTAGCTGTGTGATGAGCTTAAATGAATTAGCATCAAGTCTACGTTGTGCTAGCTCTAATCATACTTTCTTTAAGGTAAAAGACTTTAGAGAGGAAGGTTGCCGGACCTCACCGTTACGAAACCTGAATTCTCTTGCTTAATTAGTACTACCGGACATCCAGATATATGTGCTGCAATCCTAATTAAGAGGGACCTTCCATCAATTTGAAGATTCCATGAGATTGCAACACTGTTCTGTTTGAGGTCCATATTACCTGGGATGGCTGTTGCTTTGCCACAGAACATGCGTGTATTATCTCCATCCGTCTTCATCATCAACATTGCACCTGTCTCAATTTCTGCGACAAGTTCTTTTGTAATAGAACAAAAACTGTAAGAAGACCCAAAAAATAATTTAGGAATAAATGGATCTAATTGAAATTTACTAATTGATTATCTAAAATAAAAGGTTGATGAGGATAAATTAATATATATACCCGCTACATATTCTACGTAGCGTACCCTCTTAATGTTATTAGTCAATTTTTTACTCAATTTTTTACTGTGATTGTTTTTTACTGGTTCTTATATGTAAATAATTTTTTGTCATTTTCAACGCGTTCATGTTAATTATACCTTAACGTAATATGATTGGCTGGGTACAGCACATGGCAGTTGCGGGTACACAAAATAATTAACAATAATTTCAATTAATCAATCAATCAATCTTCTCTTTATTAATTACTTTTTTTCTTGTTGTTGAAATACGTATGAGTAATATATAAATGAAGTTTTTATTCATACCTCTAAAAACGGTATTAAGATCTCTTTATTCAGTAGATCTTTATTTTACTTTTATCAATACTTAAAATACTATTTAGACCTCTAAAGTTTTCTTAAAATGTCCATTATGTTGTAGGGAAAGTGGAATAATCTACTCATCTAATTGATAATCCCTTTATATATGGGTTAAGATTACAATAGAAATAAATGGTAATTACAATAACAATTAAGACTACATAATGATGATTAATCCGTTACATCCGTTGACCATAAACGTCATTAACTCATTCACTTATTTGTTTTAACGAATGCACACTAATGACGTTTTTTCTTCAACACTCCCCTTTGTGCCGAGTTTAAATATATAATGGTGCATAAGGTGTTGCCTCATTAAAAACCTTGCCAAGTAACAAAACCCAATGGGAGAAAATAAAACCTTGGTCGAAGGGGAAAAGAGCACAATACACCTATTACATTTAAGATTAGCATATATGTGCTAGACTCCTCCTGATGTCTGCAACTCCCCCTGATCTTTACATTAATCATGTGAGCTTTGATAACTTTTACATATTTAATTATGTGTTTTATTTGGTACGTATTTCTTTACGCCAAAAATGCAACGACGTGGATAGTATTCATTCTCATCATGTCGTTTTTTCTTTTCTTAATAGGGACTATAAACCTTTAGGTATTGTTGTTGCATGGGCGCTAAGCTATACAACGAATGAGAGGTCGAATCAAGTATATTGTGTTAAGTGAAATAATGTGTCTTTGCATTTTTATATGGAATCTTATTTCTCAACACTTATTCGTCATCTTTCAATTAGACGAAAACATATCTATCTTTAAAGACTTTGATTGATCATGTGAGCTATAAAAGCCTCACTTTTAACCTTTAGAGTGCTTTAAAACCGATTGATGGTTAATCATTAATATTACAGTCCTCAAGATCCATTTTGAGAGTGTGTCTTCCCAATGATCTTTTTCATTCTCGACTTAGGATTTGTAATGACGGCATCTTTTTAGTTCATCAAAAGACTTTGCAAATCCATATTGAATACGCAATGACATAACACATCTAATCCATATTCATAATCAAGTATTTTACTTCGTGAATGTTTTAATTTCTTTTGTAACGCTATGTGATCTATAACCATTTCTTGGGTGGATAAAGTATGTTGTATGATTTTCATGTATATCTATTAATTTCGATCCCCATAGAGATACCTTATTTCACCATTCATAAGCTGCATTTGTCAATTTTTCGGAAACTACCAAATTGATAAGGTAGTGGAGTGCAATGACATCCATTACGAGAATATCTCTTTGTGGTCCATTACAAAAGAATATTTTCTCATAGTCAATTCCATAGCATTTAGTGAGAGACCTTGAGCCATAAGGTGAGTCTATACTCTTTATTCTCATACGTATCATATCAAAAGATATATGATAGGGTTTACACTTGCGGTGTCGGTTTCACCTGCCCAAATACCTATCTCTTTGTTAGTGAACTTTAATTCATGCTGGATCGCTTCTTTCCATTGGGCCAAAATCACTACGTTGCTATTTCTCAACGAAGTATGCTTCGATATCAAAACTTAATATCCTACATCCTCATGTGGTTTGTATTTATAGATATCTCTGTATTTACAAGGATTTGTTCTAACATCTGAGGCGTCCCCCATTGATAACCAAAATCCAGGAATTCTCATGAGGCGGATTTAAGATTATGGATCAATGGATCAAATTGTGTCAAACTCGCTTTCTTCCTTTAATCGAGTATATATCAAACATAAGGTGGTCCCCCTCTTCCTTGGAGAGCCACGGCCTATGACACCATTTATGCCACTTTATAGTGTCAACATGACACTATCTATGGTGGCAACGCAATGCCCAATTCCTTTTGGGTGGCGTCATGTCCTCTTCTTAGGACATTGAACCTTGCAAGCCTATTTGCAGCTAATATCTCTGATCTCATCACTTTGTGCAATAGTGGAGATCAAGATGAGACACAGTAGGGATAAACCACGATAATTCTTGTCGTTCTACTTGAACATTCTTTGTTCTTATCTCCCCCTAATGACGGGAAGATTGTCTCATCAAAGTGATATTCCACATATCTAGTGGAAAAGGAGATCACTTGTCAAAGTTGCAATATAGCGGACTATCTGGATGCTCGTCTCCAGTAAGAACATTTATTCACATTAGTTGACTTCACCATTATGCGATGTGGCGTCGCAATTTGACACGTATGTTAATCTAGTTGAGCTCAATGATTCTAAATCTATGTCAATCCTGGCGAGCTCAAGTATTTCGATCATTCAATGTTATCGATTGTAATTCATTTGACAATGATTAAGGTGATAACCAAGAACTAGTGAGTAATAAGTTGTTTTTGCTAAAATTACATTACCCTAAACGGAAAGATTGGTGCGTATTACCATTTACCAATATCACGACTAGTACTTTAGTCATTTTCCGTGTGACCAAGTGGGTTTGTAACTAGCATAAGTAACATTAGTTTTAGTAGTGAATGGTGTGATGACACGTGACCAACGTGTCGACACATAAATCAACATCATAAATTATTTAAAGTGTCTGCAAGTTGGTTGAATTAATCAACATAATTTTTGTTGGATTCAATCCTTGAACACAGTGACAATACATGTCATTTGCATAAGATGATCTCAATCCAAATTTCTTTAACATATTGATAAGCTTTGAATGATTAGTTTTACATACGTAATCACAATGAATATAAGAAGCATAATATGATGTTAGTGCATATACGTGTGAATCAAACATTTCACGATTCAGCCTCAGGAGGCTATGAAATATGGAGATGAAATAAATTCTTCAATTTCTCCATAAAATTATATTTCTAGGATTTTTACAGTTCTTTATTTTGTTTTTTTTACTTCTATTTATCCAAAATAAGAGTGTGTGTATATGATTTTTTAAATATACAGATACACATATGTGTCAAAGCCCAAATATGTCAAGATCCCGAAATTCATTTTCTTTTAAATGGACATATAAACTTCTGTAATACGCGGTTACATCCGCAATCATTAGAGATAATGCAAAGGATGTCAATCATAATCTCACTTATCCTTTTCATATAGAAATTCATTGACATAAATATTTAAAACGTATGAGGGTTCGATTGTCTCTTGTTGACATTTGTTACATAGTGTCAATGAAGTATATAGGTAAGACATGAAAATGGAATATAAACTCAAATTCTCTAGAGTAATTTGTTCGAATCATAAAATAATATTTCCATTTCATAATGCATGTATATTTGGAATCCTGAATGATTATATATTAGCGATCATTATTAATATTATTATTTATATCCACATATATATTACGATTATTCTTCAGTGCTACTACTGTGGGGATCACATGGTGTAATTCTTTGCATTCAGTTATTCATGTCATACTAATATTTTGTGTACTTTACTTTATGCGGTACTTCGCAAAATCAAATATTAAAAATCGACCCGCGTATATCTCGATTAATATTCGAATATTTTCAATTCATTGAGAAAAATTCATAACCTTGGTTGTATGTCAACGATTGCATCAAGGTCTTATCCAATCCAAAGGTACTTCAATATCGAAATTTTAGGCTTATCCGCTTATATAATAGCCATTACAATTATATCTTAAAAAATTAGTGACAGACTGTAATCGAAGTCTAAAACAATTTGAATTGACATAAATTTGTATCGCTCTTAAAATTGAGGAGCTTTCTCCTCGTAGTTTGATATTAAATATATTTTTTCAAATTGTCGTACTCTCATTATTCTATACTCTTTTTGTAAGAGGGCATTTCATTGCTCATATCATATCCTCTATGTATTTTTCAAACGGTACATTGTTATCAATTGTCATGGATCGGTTTGTATGAAGCTACATGTTCATAATATTTGCCCTTTGCTTTAGGGTTATTTCTTCATTATTATCCATAGTTCGTTTTGAGAATTTTGTTATCTTTTTTTTTCCTGAAAGACATTTCTTTGTCTTGAGAGACATTTCTTTGTCATTTAAGATTTTAAATATGCTTCCAAGTTACGTGCATGAAAATATGTTTGCATAATTTGATCATAGTTGAGCCTTAGTTGGCTTGTAGGGAATGTCGGTACTCAAATTGTTTAGAGTATAATATATGTTGTGTTTGTTTAACCAACTGTAAATAGAGTACGAGACTTATTAGTTTCGCAGTCTAAAATTCTAAATAGACTTACACGAAAATTAAACATACCAACATACATTATGGCCACTTTGGAGCTTTATGAAATTGCTTTATCACAGTAAAAATATACAATTTAATTAATTTCCAAGAAATACAAATCGGATTGCAAGACCAAGAATTGAAATGGTTGTATTTTCGACGCTTCATGAAAATACTTTATCATAAGAATATGTTTGTCCTCTCTTTGTTTTTAAATTATAAAATTCGCATGAAATTTTGTTATCATGGCAATGCTCATATAATATGCTAAATAACATAATTATAAAAATTAAATAGACATAACATATGCAATAAATAGAGCATATCATTTAACGTGGGTAAATGATTTAGCAAGATGAAGCAATATACACAAAATAATTTGCTCACATATGCTTAATACGATATGTAATCATAATGCCAAAAAGTAGCATGATAGTTCATTCACGTGCCTAGCAACAAATTTATTTAATAAAAATGGCATAGAATATAACATGTTCAAAATTTGGAGAATACTTTGCTCACATAAAATGCATACTTTCATATATATATGAATGAAATTTTATAAGCAATAAATATAATTTAGATCTTACTTGTAAGTTTGCCAAATAAACTGCATATAATACTTTGTTCTTACATACGTCGAATTTGATCGTCATGTGAAACAGTTGCTCTCACGATTCCATTGTGAATGACAATTGATTAATCACATGCAAAAACAACCATATGTAAATAATTAATCACTTGTAACTATACAAGTCTAATTTAATTTACCTTTGAGTAACAAATGTAAATAATCTTATTGTAACACCAGTAAATTAGATTTACAGCAACTTATTTAATTTTCGTGAGCAGTAAAAATTATGAATTGTCAGGTAATTATTTAGAATTACCTTTGAATTTTACTAAAAAAAGGTGAAATGCCTTTTTTTTTGTTTGTGGGTCGGATTTGGGCCGGATCCAAGTCAAGGATTGAACATATTCGGGTCGTGGGGTGCAGCCACAGATATGCGCGCCGGCCGAAAGTGAAGGACAATGATGTCTCTCGCAGTCGTTCAGGGCAGGGAGGAAAGCTGATCTTCGCAGATCGAAGGAGATTTGTTAATGTGTGCAGGCCGTCGTCGAGATGCGTCTGACACCAAGATGGAATGACGACGAAGTTCTGGGCAGCGACACCCATAGATGGGTTGCGCGTAGCCGGGTCGAAGTTGGGTAGCGTATCGACGACGATAGGATGGTGCAACAGATCCTCGTTGGATCGGATGAGATGGCTGGGTGCCCAAATAAGAAATCTGGGTGCCCCAAGGCTTGCTACGGTCACGTCCACGACAGATCAATGGAGTCGTCAGGGCTGATTTACAGGTGGTAACATTAACGTCGAGGTTTGCTGCAATTATTGAAGGCGACGACGTTTGATCGATCTGGTCTGCAAAGATGCTGGATCGGAGACGACGACGGCCTTGGGCGATGTCATCAAGTTCTCATTGCAGATCGAGGCTGATTTTTAAGGACAGTGTTGACGTCGATTGGAGTGGGCGGCAATTGGAAAATACAACTCAATCAAGGCAAATCGGAGATAGGGTGCCTAGATTAATTGACTGGGTATCCGGCAAAAAATTTGATGTTGTTTTTTTTTCAATAGAATGAATTTTTTTTCTTTGACTGAGTTAGAGCAACGTGCTGATAACGTGTTGTAGGGAAAATGAAATAATCTACTCATCTCATTGATAATCCTTTTTATATAGGGGTCAAGATTACAATATAAATAAATGGTAATTACAATGGCAATTAAGACTACATAATGATGATTGATCTGTTACATCCGTTGACCATAAACGTCATTAACTCATTCATTTATTTGCTTTAACGAAGACACACTAATGATGTTTTTCTTTCAACACATTATCTAATTTGATATATCAAATCATACTAGTATCTATTAATTTCTTTCATATTCTATTTCAAATTCATTTATTATATATAACTCAAAAAATGCATAATAATTACACAAACTATCTTCTCAAATTAATTCGATCACTTTTTCACTCATTTTGTAAATTCATAATAAATTTATAAATTATATTTTTTCATTCATTGATAGTAGCATCAACGTATATGAAATATTCGAACTTCTAATTAACGAGTTTTTTATATCAACGTATATAAAATATTCTAACCTAATAAACGAGTTTTGTTTTTTTTGCTCAAATTGAAGTTTATGAGAAATTCTAGATAGTTATATAGTTTATACATTAAATAGTCCATATTTAATTTGATGTTTATCAACTACATTAATTTTTTGCCTAAAGATGTTTATAAAAAAAATGTAATCAATTAAATCATTTAATGTAATTTGATATCCCATTTTGGATTGTCTAGCAATAAATATAAAAGGATAATTATCCACATTTGTATTTTATAATAATTAAGTAAATAATTATTTCCCTTCATGTATTTTTATTGTTATATGTTTTTTGATAATTTCATATGCATTGATTAAGAAAAAACTATTTAGAAAAATATAGAGGTTCAAGTGTCAATTTTGAGATGTATATATATAAATTAAAACACGATGGAAATGAACTAATTTTAGACCCAACTTGATGGAAAGTTGGCTCCCCAAGCCTCTTTCCAAGTGCACTTTCTATGTCCTCGACTATACATGTCCTAGATGCTTCTCTTCTCAATCATGTTTTTCTCACACAGATGCCTAGAATTAGGATCACTTTAATTTGAATTTTGTTGGTTATTTCCAATCATATATATATATATATATATATATTCATATATTATAAATGTAAGTGTCTATCTTCTCCGGTGTTGCGTGTAAAACACAAAGAAGATGAATTCTTACCGCGCATAGTGCATTACTTCGGACTTCTTTTATTCCGGAACATAGAATGTTAGTGTATCATTGTTTATGGCTGGTAGGTCTCTTGCAAAGCCTTATCAACTACGTACTGCACAACACGCCTGAGGATATCAAAACTAGGCACTGCAGTATTTTTCCAGCTTAGTTTTGCTGGTTATCGTTGTATATATATTCAATAATATCAACAGTGAGTGCGTTTGATCTTGCCCCAACAAATGGGGTATAATTAATCCGTTACCCTAACGGGACCATGAGAGAGAGAGAGAGAGAGAGAGAGAGGATTCCATGCTCACTTTCAGATGATCGTGGAAATCTTGAGCAGCCTATGAGAAAACAACCAAAACAAAAACCTAATCTATAGAGCAAGCCATGTCCCAAGGGAAAAGATAATAGCTAAATAGGTAGATATCAAATCTGTATATGCATGCACATCGCTTTGGTGTGAATATTGCTAAGTAGGCTAGGTATAGCTATACAGCCTATACCTCAAATAATTGTTGCGACTGAGATATACTTCTACAGACTTTAATAATGTAAGATTTTTAGTTATCTCTGTTAGACAAATTTTGGAGGTCGAATAGGCACTTAAACGCAGTACGCGCGTGAGGCAGATTTCAAAATCGTCCATGCACACAGAGCCACATATACTATCGATTTATGTTTGAGTAGAAAGTTAAAAGATTGACAGAATAAAACACCAAGGTCCATAGCTTTAATTAGTTGCAAAGTTGCAATAGATACATACGGTAAGTTTTCTCACATATCAACAATCGACAACGCTTCAAAAGCAAACTCGTATTTTAACTAAGAGAGATTTTCCAACTAGGACTATTTTGTTGAAGACTTTTTAATTAATTGTTAATTAAACATATTTTTCGATCACATTTTTTCATCTCAGCCGTATACGTATTAGGTATATATGAGTAGATTAAATATATAGTTTTTCAGCCAATTTAGTGATTGTTACAGTATCAAAGTGTGTCAAATTAATGAACGAACTAAAACTGTCAAACATGAACCGTTTAAGTTAATAATGAGTAAATCACATGTATGAATGTCTTAACGATTATCAATTTTAATGAAATTTTTCAATGATATTATATATATTTAGAAACTAAATAGTTGATATCTAAATATGAGATCAAAAATTTAGTGAATTAAAGAGATCCTCAATTAGTTCTTAATAACATGATCCTCGTTAAAAATAGCCAATTTTTAACTAAATGTGAGTATGTGATGAGAGCGAGTGCGTCTAATTCAGCCTTGAGTAATGCAGTAGTGAATGTATGAAGGTTTGAGATCGTCTATATAAGTTATGCCAAATGTTCCACTAGTAAAAGCAATCATTTGAATAGTAATGCACCTAATCATAGATTAAACCCACCAAAGCTCATTGATAATCCTTGTCTTGCTCTCGACCACTTGTATCTCAAACTGCTATACCGCAGTCTACAAATTTGTCAAAACAATTACGATCTACATCTCGCAGTTCTTTGTAATTGTGTTTGATGATAGTTAAACACTTGAGCATTACGAATGACTATCCCAAGAATGAATTGCAGCCACTAATTGTTATGCTAATTATTATTATTTTGATTTCTACTTCTCAAGCCATTTGCGTGAAAGGCGAAGGAACTCGCGCCAGAAACCCTCAATTTTGGTCCAACCATGGCAACTACTTTATCAATGGACAGTCTTGTTGCATAATATGGTTTGGGAGCGTTGAATCAAATACTGAATAATGCAATTTGGTCCTTGTCAAAGAAATATCAACTTTGCCCATTGACCTGGCATTCCACTCTATTTAGACATTGATAGAGATGTGAGTAGTAGAGACAAAACTAAACAAATAATTAAGAAGAGAGCATAAACATATTTAGTTGATGGGAAAGCAGTGGAGGTAAGATACACTTTGGAATGTCTCTTGAGAATTAGGGTTAAATTAATCCAGTCATGTCAATTTTATAACCTATGCTTGACATCACATGCCAAAAGAAATACTATAGTGTGTTAACACAATAATTTAGTTTAAGCACTGAGTGGTTATTGAGATGGGTCCACAGGAAAAGGAGGAGACAAGTATGGAAGTAGGTAAAGCAAGCTGCCATTGAACGCTCAGTCATCGATCTTCTGTAATGGACATCTCACTTACATGCACTCGAACCATATCCCCCGCCAATATGATTCACATGATTTAGTTTATTCAAAGGGAGTCAGATAGATATATATAATGTAAACCCTATCGCATTGTGTATATTGATAAGGAATTTAGGTTTCATATCACACAAAAAATAAAATAAAAATATGGAATTTAGGTAATCGCATTGGAAGATTAGTACATCGATGCATAAAAGTTATGTCATTACATTGTGCGTTATAAGTCAGATGAATAATATCAATTGTCAAATGCATAGTTAGTGGTCAATCTAAATTTTTATTAATCTCAGGCTCTCAGTTCAGCTCAACTTGCAAGTGCTTAACTAATTTAGCTAGCTATATATTCCTCTTGTTATACTATTCATTTTTAAGGGAATTCATGAATGCCCTCCCTATCTCGTTATCTTAAGAAAGGGATTAGTGTCAGATCATTAACAGTTCAACATAATTATATGATAACTCATTCTGGTTGGGGCTGTTGTCAGAAAGTAAACAACTGCAGGTCACCTAAATGGTCTCAATCTTTTCTAGTTATAAGATTCAATACATATGATACGGACCACGTACCTATCCTTCATCCTTGATAGATACACGTACCACGTACCTATCTTTCATCCTTGATAGATACACACCCAAAAATACGATATCAAGAGATGCTGACCTGTAACATCTCTCTTAGATGACAGATTAGAGCTATATTTATATGAGATAATCAGACATAAACCCAATTTTGAAGCCCTCATTTAAATCTAGACCCACACTCAAAAGTTTTTTCAATCTAAATCCAAATTAATTATTTTAACCTAATATTTTTATAACAAATATTTTTCATTTAGAATGGTTTCACTTTTTTACCCTCTAGGTTGAGAAATTGAAACTCCTCCTTAAAATTAGTTCTGACCAACATTCTAATTTAGTTAACATTTAATTGTATCTATCATAAATGAAAATTGCAATTTCATTTTGGAGAAATTTGAGAAAATCGGGTATCAACATTAATTTAGAGAAATTATAGAATATAAAAGAGTGAAACAAATGTATGATTAAATGAATTTGATCTTATTTTCTTATTTAAGACGATTAATGATTAAAATTTGTCATAATGAGCCTTAAATTTTGCCTTAGTTTTTGTTTCTCCATCTCTTGATGTTTATTTAGCTTCTTATCACTTTATGTTATCAAAGATTTTTTTCATATATTTGGAATATACTTTTTATTTTCCCACATATTCAGCAGATTGAAAGCACCTATCATAAACTAAAACAACCCTACACACTATAATTTAAAGAACATAATGAAATCCTCATAATTGCCCAATTCCAACACTATGGATGCAGATCTTACTACCTACTAACCAATTATCCACTTTACGTATACATGTTAAACATGTGCAAATCATGTTACCTACTAAGTAGATTTTAATGCTCTATATAATAGAACTTTTTACCTCAACCTTAGATTCACAACAAAACATACCTACTCTACATATACAAATCCAAACCAAATTGTGAAACCCACCTACTCAATAGAATTATGAAACCTACAAATCTCAACCAATAGACAAGTAACCATATGAATCTTCTTACATATTTAGCAGACTTAAAGAAAAACATACATATTTCATAGAATCACGTACTCCACTAAACAATAAGGATTATGTTTTTTACCGGTTATATAGATTCTTCAGATTTAGCAAACACACACACACTGAAAACATAGAAGAACAAAAACACCTACTCTAAGGTAGTACTTGGGTAAGAGATTTAGAGGTGATAAGAAATTTCAAAAATGAAGGGATTTTAAGGTGAATTGATTAATATAAAGTGATGAGATATTAAATTGAAGCTACAATTAAACAATTTAGAAACATACCAATGTATTTGTACCAATGGCAAATAAAGTAATTTTCATCAAGAACAAGTTTCATTTCTTATACCAAATAATTCTTTTTTTATTTCTTATTTAACCTAACTGAAATAGTTTTAATGGTGGGTTTAGATTAAAAAGGATATTGATTTTTGGGTCTATAATCAATTACCCCTATTTATATCAACTTGTAGCTGATTAAACAAATTAAGGATTAGTTTTTAATTAATCCGTTGTAGCTGATTAAACAAATTAAGGATTAGTTTTTAATTAATCGTCAGTTTAGATGTCTAGATCCCAGATACAGTTCTAAATTGGCACACACAACGTTTGTTTGTGAACTAGTTAGTGTTTTTCCTTTCCATAGTGAGGGAAGATGTTGTTTTATGTTATGCAATGGACTGTAAAGACAGCCGACTGAAACCAAGTAAATAACCCTTCATTGCTACCTGCCGTTTTAATTAACGTTTATACTAGCTTCTCAGTTCTCACTATCATTGCCCTTACAAAGATAATCTGAAACTGGGGCCATTCGTGTTATCTGCCCTAAAATCTGTATTCTGTTCAGAACTTTATCGAGTCTAGAAGATATGCAGAAAACTATACCCTGATTTCCTGAGCGAATATCATCGTCATGATGGCGTAAGGTCTACAGTTAAACTTACCCAATTGGTAATTGAGGTATGTTAAGGCAAATGGATCGATCCAGATGTATACTGATCGATCCAGCTGAATCTAGATGTCAAAGAAGTGAAAATCATATATTTAATGAATCTGCCAAGGTAAAGCTTGAAGAAGACCACCATTAGACTAATAACTGTTAAACAACGACAAACGTGGCCCGTTGATCAATTGTACCAATACTGTCCCAACTTAGCCACCTCACAGGTGTTGAGTTTTAATCACAAAAAACCTCGGTACAATTAGTTATTATCAACCCACTTATAAGCTTTATTTTTTTTTGTCACTTCTTAAATGTGGGATCTCTCCTCTCCAACACGTCCCTCACGTGCAACCTAATTTTTAAGTATGCACGTGACAAATTAACATCCCACATACTGGGACAAAATAAACTAAGGTCTAGTAACCAACGACACTTGGTGACCATCCAATCGGAAAAATCTCTGATGACATGATAATGACACCCATCTTGGGCCCATGACAAAATGACACCCAACTCGGGCTCACGACATATTGGATGCGCGACTGGAGAGAGACCTGCTCTGATACCATGTTAAATAGCGACAACCGTGACCCGTGGACCAACTGTACCGATATTATCCTAACTTAGCCACCTCACAAGTGTTGGGTTTTAATCACAAAAAACCTCGGTACATTTAGTTATTATCCACCCACTTATAAGCTTTATTTTTCTTTGTCATTTCTTAAATGTGAGATCTCTCATCTCCAACAATAATTGAGTGACAGAGTGGGTGATAAGCATGATTAACTAGTCTAATCGAGCGAAAAAAAAACCGGAATTAATTTCTAAGTCGTACATCTTATTTTTTCGTCTTCACCAAATGGTTTGACCTAGGAGATATTACTGGTCTTCTAAGAAACAAGAGAAAATTCTAGAGATGTGTCGTTAAGTTTTAATTCATGTGGTTGATCTCTGAATGATCGAGAAAGCTACAAATTAAAGGATGTTCACATCAATCAAATTAGCTAATTGATGTAGGATCTGAGGATACCCATTGCTATTATATATTTTATACAAAATTATCCCGTTAAATTAAATATAAGTGATGTCGATCTTCTTTGGAAAGAAAATGAACAGAACAACAGGCTGTAGCGCATACATACTTCATCTCGATCTCACACTGACTCTTCGTCTGAATAGAGACATGATAGGATCGAGATCGATCAAGTTGTTTGAAACAATAATCTTGCCTGAAAGAAGAAACATAAAACCAAATAAGGGTGAGACCAAATAAGGGTCGACAGAGAAAAGTCATGATTATCACATACCTGAAAGAACAAACATAAGACTATATTACGATTCTGTAGTCCTTCTCCAAAACCCTTCGAAAGGTATGTAAGCTAGCTAGCCAGCCTTCCATGACTGGGATTGATCGAATAGCAAAGGCACCAACCGAGGTACTAATTCTAAGAAACAACTAGCTTAGTGCCTTATAACCATCACTAGGACAACTATGATGATTATGGTGTGGTCCTTTCTTTCTAAAATTTCCAAATCATTGAAGGGGTTTTAGGGAAACAATTTGCATGAGCTAGCAAAAGCTAAGATATTATTGTACGTTCTAGGGCCGGGTTACAACTCAGAAGACTAATTATATTGATAGTTACAGGTATATAACTCATAATAAATTTTACACCATTTTGCATGCATATAACTCATGATTCCATCGTTATGAGCTGCATATTCTAAACAGGATGTGATGGTTTTCACTTGAGCTTCTAGGTATTGATTAGTCACTATAACATTAGTGACGCACATCCATGTACTAGGCGGTGATAATTGATATAATTTACGATTATATACGGTACGATGTGATATTTAATACTATTCTCATTCGATCATGATTTCACGAAAAGTTAATATAACATTTATTGATGTACTACTAAGTCCCCACTTGTTAAACACTTACATAATTTTGGTAATTAGGCAGGATGTTTCGTCAGGTTCATAGTCTGAACACTAGATTGATTCAAGTTCATGGTTTACTTACTCTATCTAAGAGCCAATTATAGCTAGAAAGATACTATTATTGATTACTAATTATTCTGCTTTAGCTAATTCTTTGGTCACAAATTCTGGCTGCGCTAAGCTGTAGTATGTTCAGATTTATTTTAGTCTTAGTTCAGAATTCGAATTTTGCTTGTGGTTCATGGTTTAGTGAAGAGTAAGGACATCGGTGAAGCAACAATTAGAGAAGTAGAAATACCTCGGAAGAAAGGTACTTTCGTCTCGAGTTTGGGCCTGAATTGAGGTCCAACAATAGGTTTAAAGGTGGAAAAGCTGACTCCATGGCAAATTAAATGGGTTTATTGGCCCGATGGCCTATTGGGCATTGGCTGTTAACCACAGTACCACACTGCTGTCAGTGCTGTCGATCTTAAGATCTAACCCTATGCTCAGTAAACCTTAAATAAGTTGGCTAATCCCCTGTTTACTTACGTTAGGGAGGAAGTTTGGGTCTTCATTACTTCATAACTGACATAATTGTATCACATAGGCTAATACATGAGGTGGGCTCCTACGATATGGTTTTGTAGCACGGAGTTTTGGTTTTATGTCCCCTCCCCCCTCATACAAAGTACTATTAATCTAAATGAAATGAGGGTTGGTTTTAGCTTGTGTCCCCCTCTCCGAGAGAGAGAGAGAGAGAGAAGAGTCACATTGATTATTCTTTGTTCATGCCCCCTATACTTTTCTCTATTTTTCTTTTTTTTCAAACTTTTCCTATAAAAAGAAGCCGGCACATGCTTTAGTGTCGAAGTTTCACAACTCTGAATAAAAAAAGGAGCAAAACTAGACCCTAAACCTTAAGGGACATGTTCCTCAACTTCCTAGTATCGGAGGAAGCGCATGTTATGTGTGTGATGGTGTTGGTTGTAGAGTGCTTATAACGCCCAAATCTACTCATATCATGAAGGGATCAGTCCCATATCGACAGGGTCAAACACATATCCCACGTACGCCTGTAAGCATGGGCATAATTTCTCATTTCAAGTCGCTTCTTCTTTTATTGGTCGGCAATTTTGGCTACCCCTTAAATAATGCTTGATTGTGCCGGATTAGAAGACCCAAGGTTCTTAGTCTAGGCTTTTTGTACCCATTCCCGTTAATTACCTGGAAACACACTTAATACTTATAGTCTCTCCTCGTATTGTAGTTTCATTAATCAAGACTTCATACAGTACCCGCACCAATCTAAAGAGAACAAGGGTCCCTATTATGTAAAGTTCAATCTTCCCTATAGTAACCAAATACGTAAGAGAAATTTTGAAAAAAAAAAAAAACTGATCAAGTATGCATGCGTATGATCTAAATCCCTCTCTATATAACACAAATAAATGAAAAATTCTAGAGAACTGACCTCTTAAATTTAATCTTATTCAATGATTTCCAATGTAATCGGACAAGAAGAAAATTCCAAAAAACTTACCACATAAAAAAATTCCTAACAAACGATCCTTTCAACCTTAGACTAATTTATTTTATTCATCAGAATCTGACCAACAATAACCAAAACAATGACTCCGGTTAAATAAGTGACAAAATATGAACCAATAATAATAATAATAATAAGCGACGAAATTTGGTAATGTATTTGTCTCATATAACACCGGAAAAGACAACGAGCAACGGCCAGTGAGCAAAGTCGGCACTCCCTCCAAATTTTGGCCTTGCTCTCTGCCGCCTGAAAACTAATTCTTTAAAACCAAAACCCTCCCATTAAAAATCAAACCAATGCCCTTCTCACACATCACCACCTCACTCTCTCCCCTCTCTTTTCCTCGCCGATCATTTCCCGATGGCCTCCCTCGCTTTGGGCTCCAGCCTCGTCACTTTACTCCGCGCCAACCAAAACGACGCCGCACCACAGAAGCCTCTTATCCTCACTCCAAATTTCACCTCCCTCCGATTCCACCACAGCCTCACAACTCACGCTTCCTCCACCCGGTGCCGCGGCGCCGGAGCTCCACGCGCTGCTGCGGAGGCGGTGGTTACTGAGGGAGATGCGAAGGAGAAGGAGAAGGAGAAGGAGAGAGGTAGGGTTCTGAGAGTCGGCGTCGTCTGCGGTGGTCCCTCCGCCGAGCGTGGAATCTCTCTCAACTCGGCTAGATCAGTGATTGATCACATTCAAGTGAGCTTCTTCAATCTAATTGATCTATTGTAGACTTTGTAGTTACTATTACTTTGCGATTTTCGGAATTGAAATGTGCTTGGATTATAATGTGTGTGTGTGTGTGTGTGTGTGTGTGTGAAATTTTGAATCAGGGAGATGATTTACATGTGAGTTGCTACTACATTGACTCGGAGCTCAATGCGTTTGCGATATCTCCTGCTCAGGTTGGTTTGTATAGCTCTCATTTGCTGCGAAATCCTCGTAATTGTTGTGTTTTGGTTTATAAGGTCATGTACATTGACAGGTGTACTCCAACACTCCGGCAGATTTTGATTTCAAGCTCGAAAGGTGTGTTAGTAGTTTTGAATTCGCAATTTCTGTTTCGGTGTAGCTTGTGAGGAAGTGTGTTTAGGTGGTTAAGAATGTGTTTGTGCAGCCTGGCTCAAGGTTTCAAGTCATGGTCTGACTTTGCGGATCACCTTGCTGTCAATGTGGACATAGTGTTTCCGGTCATACACGGTCAATTTGGGGAAGATGGTGGCATTCAGGTATAGTGTAGTATAAAATTTTGTGCCATGACAAGAAGCGTGTATGAAATTCTTGTTCTTTTTGTTCTTTACTAATGTTTTTTTTTCAATGATATTTCAGGAGGTGTTGGAAAGGTATAACATTCCATTTGTTGGCACGGGATCAAATGAGTGTCGTCAAGCATTCGACAAGGTACGGGATGTCTAACCGGCAGTGACTATTATTATATTATGTAGATTAATATATAAAAATATGGAAAATGAAATAAGATGATAGTAAGTTTCTAACTGTCTTTCTCTTGAGTTATTGGCAGCACAATGCCTCATTGGAGCTCAGCAAACATGGATTTGTAACTGTACCCAGTTGTTTAGTAGAGGTACAATCTGTCAATCTGAACTTTATTGCGTTCTAATCTAATAAATTATCACACTTGTGTCAAATTTTTCTTTGTCCAGATATGAGGGATCAGCATTTTTATTTTGTGTGAATAAGTGCTGACATTTTCTTATACTAATAATTGTCTGGTTGCTTGACTTTTATCCTTTTATTATGAGATCATTAGTTGATCTTTTTATGTTTGTAATCACCTACTGTAAATATATCTAAGATAAGTTATTGAGGAATGATGATAAAGTACTTCTGATAGTTTACAATTTAATTAATTATGGTTTATGTACTTGTCGATTTTTCTCATCTGGTTTCTCTAATTTTAATGACCCATAGGGAAGTGAAGCAGATGAACCTGAACTGTCGGAGTGGTTTGTGAAAAATCAACTAGATCCTAACTCGGGGAAAGTTGTGGTAAGCATATTTAGTGTCATTACGAAAAAAAAAAGGTGGAATAGCTTTCTGATTAGGTCTGATTATGATCTATCCCTGTTTAATACATGTTCCAGGTAAAACCAGCACGAGCAGGTTCAAGCATTGGTGTTACAGTTGCCTATGGGTTAGCTGATTCTCTTGCCAAAGCTAATGCAATTATAACAGAGGTAGTTTTAATTCTTAGATTTATATTTTGTAGTCCCTTACCTCAAATGTTATGGGAAGATCTTATAGTCAATCCTGAACTTGGAACATGTTGGCTTCGGAGATGATTTCGGAAGGTGTTATACCTGCAATTTATTTTTGAAAAGATTTGGCTATAAGTTTCTGAGTAGGAAGCCTTCCCTTTTAAAATTTCTCTCTTTTGTTTGACAGGGAATTGATTCCAAAGTCCTTATTGAAATATTTCTTGAAGGAGGGAGTGAATTTACCGCAATTGTTCTTGATGTAGGGTATGGTACAGATTCTCATCCTGTTGTACTATTACCAACTGAGGTACATGTTCTCCATGATGAAGTCTTACAAATAATATGTATCAGTTTGATCCATTCTATAGAATTAGTGTATTACAAATAGCATGTTGAAGTTCTTCTCAAAAAAAAAAAGCATGTTGAAGTATTGTGGACATTATTACCATCTATCGTAAAAATGATGTAGGCACACTAGGTATGCTAATATTCTGATATGTATAATCAATTGTGTTCATTGAAATGACCAGGTGGAACTTCAATTCCGTGGTAGTGTAGATGTTAGAGAGAAGGATGCAATCTTCAACTACCGCAGGAAATATCTTCCAACACAACAGGTAGATCAGTGGTGGACCTTACAGAATTACATACTATTTTGGTATATATGTCTGCATGTTTGTATCTATCTAAAAGGTTCAGGACTTTAGTCGTCTATGTGCAAAACGCTCTTGTATTAGCGTATTCATTTGATGGATACTACACAGGTTGCATATCATACTCCACCTCGTTTTCCTATTGAAGTCATTGAAAATATACGAGATGGAGCATCTCAATTATTCAAAAAGCTTGGCCTTCGTGACTTTGCTCGAATCGATGGATGGTTTCTGCCTAATTCTATTCATGTACCGTCATCACCAGATATCATGTTTGGAAGGACTGAAATGGGTACAATATTATACACTGACATTAACCTGGTAAGAAGGGTGACTACTCACCTAATAATATGCGTTCTGGGTGTTTGTTCTTAGATTTCTCATCATCTTTACTTTATCATTCAGATTAGTGGTATGGAGCAGACCAGCTTTTTATTCCAGCAAGCCTCAAAGGTACTTCAGTTGTAATTTGGTCAGTAATAGAAGTCGATTATGGTGTGACTGATGGTTTATCATTGTTTAAGTATTTTGCATGTTGTCAAAATTTCAATAGTATCTTGGCATTTTACATCAATCACTACAACAGCAGCATCTTTGCATTGTTGTTGTGGCATATATGCCTTTAAGGACTACTTACTCAGGTGCTGTTGCTGTGAAGTTTCAGATATATTCACATAGCTAAATCATGAATTAAAATTCATAAAAAAGGTTTTGTGCATGACATTCTACCCATTTGTATTTTTTTGTTGACATAGTAGTTATTACAGTAATCCTTTTTTGGTGCCACTACTTCGCCTCAAAATACCCTTTTTGTATCTAGGTTGGGTTTTCTCATGCAAATATTCTCCGGAGCATCATTAATCATGCTTGTTTGCGATTTCCGCATCTTGCATCTTGTGATGGTGTGTCTGGCGATTTGCCAAAAACAGTAAAATCCCCGCTGCTTAAAGATGATTGGGAAGGCACTCAGAAAGTTTTTGTTCTTTTTGGAGGAGACACGTCAGAGAGGCAAGTATCTCTTATGAGCGGAACAAATGTTTGGCTCAATTTGCAAGCTTTTGATGATGTAAGTATTCAAATTCAGGGGGCCTCCATTTTCTAAATAAATATCGATTGGGTATGCTAAGATTTACTGTAATATTCAAAGGGTGGGACATTTCTTAGCTTTCAAGATGTGTCTAGAAGTATTCTGAATGGGGGAAGGAGATAATGATAGAATCAGTATTCCGAGAGATATAATTGTGTTGGTATAAGCATGATCTTTTATTGTTTTCCTTTGGAAGAGGAATGTTACACCAAGTTACAAACTTGCGTTTGAAGAATTTAGTAAGTCTGTTTTCAAGTCTGGTAAGACCATCTTCAGTATCTAGTCAGGGACCCAGGATCATATCATTGTATGGATATGAAAGTGTAGTTATCAGTAAATCATGTTCAACCAAATGCATAGCAGGCTTGATTTTGCTTGAAATTGACAATCTTGCTGACTGCAGCTGGAAGTACTTCCTTGCTTGCTTGCCCCCACGAATGGATATTCCTCCGGTATTGATGCGGAGAAAGATGAAGTTGATGCAACTTCCAGAACTGTTTGGTCATTACCGTATGTCTCTGTCTCTGTCTCTGTCTCTCTCTCCCACAATGGGTGTACATATATATATGTGTGTGCAGTGGGTGTAATTAGACAAAAGGCTTAGATTAGTGCCGTCTTGTTTGACCCTTGTAGTGATCCATCATCACAACCTACAAGTTAATTTTGTGAAACAGAAACTCATATGCGTTTACATACTTCTAGAAGATATGTCAATATTTTGAGTTAAGTATTTATGTATCATGGGCTAGGCAGAGAAGTCCTTTAGAACCATGATATCTAAAATCGCTACAGAATAAGCAGTGATTCATTAAATCATTTGTGAGTGAGCATGAAAAGTTCCATGGCTACTTATAACTTATAACTATCTTTTGATAGAAACTGTAGGGATAATAGGTCATACTTCTCCAAAACAGTTGTGCTTTATATAATATGCTTTTTTTTGTGAACAGCTATTCCCTTGTGCTAAGGCACACCACAGAGGAAGTTCTTGCTGCATGTGTAGAGGCAATAGAACCAAACCGAGCTGCACTTACATCTCAATTAAGGAACAGAGTTATCAATGATCTTATGGAAGGCTTCAAGAAGCATTCTTGGTTTACCGGATTCGATATCACTGATGAACTGCCAGTTAAATTCTCTATTGAAGAGTGGATCAAGCTAGCCAAGGAAGTCAAGGCAACAGTATTTATTGCAGGTTTTGATTTTTTAAACCAATCTCATATATGAATAGTAGCATTTAATTTTTCATCCACCGTGCAACGTTCTTACTAACTAGTGTCTGACTCATGAAATTTTAAAAACGTTTCTCAGTTTGTCGGGTCTTGAATATCTTTGCAGACAGAAATTGTAGGGTGCTTTTAGTTATTGATTACTAGTAGTTTAGAGTATATACACAACCCCTCAAATCAAATGGTTTGCTCATAATTATATCAAATAATTTTCTCTGTTATTACTTATCACTTAAAATTCTTAGTCGTATAGACATTACCCCTCAAGTCGGAAGCCTTAGCAGGTTCGACTTTTAATTGGTTTCTATACTTGCAAGTTGTATACTAATATGATCACAATTAGTGAAAATCAATATCAATAGGCATGTGAGCAGGATCTGTGCACTATTGCATAGAGATCAGAATCAGAATTGAAGTAATATGTTCTTTGTAATTCTTAATAGTGCATGGAGGCATTGGTGAAGATGGCACACTTCAGTCTTTGTTGGAGGCTGAAGGAGTTCCACATACAGGTATATTCTATAATCAAGACTTGATACAAGAATCGTTTTTCAGTTTTTATGGCTGACCATTTTTTTTATTTTTCAAATGAAGGTCCTGGTGTTATGGCTTCAAAGATTTGTATGGACAAAGTCGCTACATCAGTTGCCCTTAAACATGTACGAAATCATAGTAGATATCCAACAATAGGAATTGGACTTTTTTTGTTTTGTTTTATTTATGCTTTGATATGACTCGCATGTTTTTCTGAGTACATAAGCATTCTGAAATCTTTTAATGAACAGCTATCGGACTTGGGGGTTCTAACCATAAACAAAGATTTGAGAAGAAAAGATGAGCTCCTTAGTGCACCAATACCAAATGTATGGCATGAATTGACCTCCAAGCTTCAGTGTGAAACATTATGTGTGAAACCGGCAAGAGATGGATGCTCAACTGGAGTTGCAAGGTTATGGTAGGGTTATCCACTTTTGTTTTTGCTTTCAATGAGTGGTCAGTGATGATAACACTAAAAAGCTTCTTCTTCTTCTTTTTCGCACAAATCATGTTTCCTATGGAGTTCTGATGTACTCTGTCTGGTTTATGCATGCAGCTGCGATGGAGACCTATCAGTGTATGTAAAAGCATTGGAGGACTGTCTCCTTCGGATTCCCCCTAATAGTTTGTCAAAGGTATAAGATCTTAAATTCGTAATCATTGCTTTTAGCTAGTGTGACCTCTGTCCTTTCATAGCATCTTATTTGAGATTCAGTATACATTATTACTCCATTTGCTTAACAAATCATGTGTAATACTATCCAGTATTGTTACTCAGTGACAATTGAATTTATCTTATTTTTTTTCATATTATTTTTCCTTCCAGCAGAATTATTGAAATTTTTTTAAAAAAAGAATGTTGCATTTTCCTCAAGTCGCTGGCGCCAAGTAATTTGTAATGTGATTGAGCTGTGCTTCCATTCTAAGGCTTACTTAGACAATTGCCACTGAATTTGATCTCTCCATCTGGGGATGAGTAGATCATCTTTATATTGCATTACAATAAACTAAATACCTTCTTCGAGTTTTGATCCCGGTATTTCACTTTAGGAACATGGAATGATTGAAATGCCAAGCCCCCCTCCAGAGCTCCTAATCTTTGAACCTTTTATTGATACGGATGATATAATTGTTTCATCGAAGTCCATAAATGAGAATGGACATCACCTCATGTGGAATGGAAAGAGTAGATGGGTGGAAATAACTGTTGGTGTTATTGGGAAACAAGGATTAATGCACTCGTTGAGTCCCAGTATCACTGTGAAGGAGAGTGGTGATATTTTATCACTTGAAGAGAAATTTCAGGGTAAGATTTTTTTCTTGTAAATTTTTGTTCTACAGTTCAGGGTATTCTTTTTAAGCTTTGGGCAGACATCTGATTTATCATAAATTACTTGCATGGCAGGTGGCACTGGAATCAATCTTACTCCACCTCCATCATCAATTATTAGGTTTGTCATTAAAGATGGATCTTTTTTTTTGTTACAATTAAAGATGTTTCTTTTTGTTAAAAGAGAATTCTCTAGGTTGCAGCAAGTACTTTTACATTCTATAAAACAATATAAACAAAGGAGCCCGATTTTTTATGGATTCTTCATTCTGCATTCTTCTTTTCCCTTCATTGTTCCCATAACAGTATTCATGCATGGCATGTTTCTTCTGCAAAGTGTCATATAAATGGAGCCTAGGTATGAGAGTCGTATTGAAATAAGTACCATACATGAGTCTTGAGGTTTGAGATTAGTCGCAGCCTTGAGGTTTATAGGGAATCATTGGCACTTTGTTGCTTATTATGTTTCAGAATGTTCGAACATGTCTCAAGTTTGACTTGAAGAATCTTTCTTATATACCTTCGTAGTCTTCTGTCTAATGTTCTTTCTCCTTAATTCAGCCACGAGGCCTTGCAGAAATGTAAACAACATATTGAAATGATCGCGAACACTCTAGAATTAGAAGGATTTTCAAGAATTGATGCCTTTGTCAATGTGGATAGTGGAGAGGTAAGATATCAAACAAGCATCTTTCCTTCTTTCTTATGCTAAAACATGAGCAATTTACAATTTTAATTGAACTTCTTTTTGTTGTGAAATATGCAACCTGGTTGTCGTTTTTTTTAACAATAAAATGCCTCCTTAATGGTTGTTGTTGATTTCATTATTTGTAGGTGCTGGTTATAGAGGTCAATACAGTGCCTGGAATGACACCTTCCACTGTTCTTATTCATCAGGTATTAAGTTTGGAAACACATATTTTTCTTTTGGGAGAAATTGAATTCACTCATTTTGGATTTTGCATTGCAGTAATGGAAACATTTCCTTTCAGACTAAATGCTTTTCTTAGTAATCAAAATGACAAAAACATATGGTAATTCATACTTAAAATTTTTTGAATAAAAATTAAAGACCAAATGAACCTCTTCGGAATGACGGATGGTACATTTTTAAGAGCTCACAAATGATGCCACCCACAATGTAGATCATCAGATACTAGGAACTTCTAACCAGTTAGACCTTTATCTGTGCATCTCAGGCACTAGCAGAGGAACCACCCATGTATCCTCACCAGTTCTTCCGGACACTGCTTGATTTGGCATCAGAGAGAACCATATACAGTTCTTAGTATTGCCAATATCTCCACTTTTTCATTATAAATTCCTTTGAGGTGGCTTGGCCCTTGGGCAACCTTCGGTCACTGTTGATGTTTGTAATGTACTAGGAAGCAGAGACATGCTGTGTAATATAGTGAGGTAAATATCAAATCAAGGCTAATCGCCAAATTTCTACAATAATGGTTCTGTAAAAAAATCATATCATCATTATTTTTCCATGTAGAGTTCAGGTTTCAATGTGATGTGTTTGTTCATTTAGCCTTAAGAGTCACTTGTCTATCATGAGTGTCATTACTAGATTTGGATGCAGGACTATCTGCGGCTTGCTGACTACTTTCAAGCCCATGAGCATGCATGGACAAAGTAGCTCTGAAATGCTTTGCTAGCATCGCCATGAGTATGATAAATTCAAACATGGTTCGTCCACGATACATTCACTAGATCAGTGTACCTCTACTCGATATGTAGATACATAAATGTAGCGAAGAACTTATCCTCAAACATTTAGGTAAACATTACGGGACACATCTATGTCTGCCATTAGTAACTCGTGCTCTGATGCCAAAAGAGCGCAGTGTGGGCGGCATTAGTTAGGTTTTTTGTCCAGAAAGTTTTAACACCGTCAAAGACATCCCTCTTTCTTATCTCAGAGAGTTCTGAACCCATCTTAGGAGACAAGGGCAATGGATTCGTTAAATATTGCAACACTTCCAGAACAGTCTTGTCCCCTGCAAACTCTCCGGTAGCAGTATGGTATGGACTGTGCCATCACCTTTGACCTCCTTGTCATCTTTATCATCTACCCCAGTTGTTAATTCCCTAGAACAAAAGACATGGTGTCTCAGTGCACATGCGTATACATCCGCCCTCAATAGATCAGAAATTCAAAATCAACTCATCTGACATTTGTTCACTGAAATGTCAGCATAAGAGAACATTTTACTTGTGATCATACCGATCTTGGAAGTAGTTAGAAGTCCTTGGTTGCTACATTGCACAAGGAATCGTTCTTCGATCCCAGATTAATTTATCAGACTAATACCCCCTTTTACATGACGTGATTAATGTCAGGAGAACCTGGTCTTAGCGTCAACATTGCACTAAGGGTTATAGGGATATCCTCATTGTTACTGCCAAATTAATATCCTCTCCTACGCATCAGAGACACACTCGTGTAGCAAAAGTTAAAGAGATTCGCGGTCATTGGTCTTCTTATAATGAAGTTTACGTACCAAGTAACCCCAAGTTATCTGCGGGGTACAAAATTGGTTAGTAGTCTGATCTCCATTGTCATAAGCATATCCAGGTTTCAGTTAGGATCCATTAATTTACTTTTCGCTGCAAGAAAAAACATCAAGTTCTATTCACCATTTGTCAACTTTCAACATAGCAAAAGGTTTGTCTTTTGATTATACTTTTTCAACCGCAATACCAGCAGTCTTATTTTTTCTCTCGAAATTTCATATTTGGATTGCTAATTAAGTTTTGTACGTACAACAAAGCCTTACTCTAATTGGTAATCAATTATTAGTTATTAAACTAAATAGCTAGCAGAAGGCTTGGCAAAGAACGGTGGAACAGGTCCCTTGGCATGCTCTGCCACACTGTGAAACTTTTACTCTCCTTCCACCCTAGCGGCTTCAGATCCCTTACAGTCAGCCAGGTGTTGAAATATTCCCTGAACTGAGTGAGCAAGCCGTCCTTGATCGTCCACACATGAACCCAGTAAGCCTGAGCTCCTTCCCAGCCCTCAGCAATAACACAGTAGTCACCAACCTCAGTTATGCTTCTCGGCTCAAACTTGAAGCCAACGTGACCGGAATCTCCTGTGAGCACCCTCATCATGTGCTGGCACTTGGGAGGACCATGGAACCACCATTCCAGATCAGTAGCTAGAAACTTCGCCACCGTACGCGTCTCGGTTTTGCCTTTGGCCAGTGCCTTGTACAAAGCCTCCACAATAGCTTTGCTGTCCTGCATTTTTTGGGAGCTTAGAAAATAGAAATGAATGAGTTGCTCAAAATAGCTCTTCGTGTGCTTATGCACAAATGCTTGATGATGCTGCAGAGTTGAGAGATTTGAGTCCTTTTTATAGTAAAACTGAGAGCCAGAAATAAGGGTGGTGGTTGTGTTTCTTGATGGAATGAGGGATTGAATGGTGGAGATTTGTTCCAATGGCATGGAAGGTATAAGCCATTTTACTATATGCGAGATATTCTTCTTTCGGCTTTAAAGTACTTCTACCAGGTATATTATAATTTTTGGCCGGATTAATGTAATCGTAAAGCTCTATGCTCAATTTGTTTCTGGGGGTAAATGACATATAGTAGGGTTTGTATATATACTAGAGTTGAAACTTAAAATTAATGACCATTGTAAATCTAGAAGGTTCCTCACGTCGCTATACTTATGCATCATTCATGAGCATTTTTCCATCAATTATATTTATGGTATCCTTGTGTGAGAATTGACCGATTTGAAATCTCATGTCTGGATTGTTTCTAATTTGTCGTGCAAGACCGATTAGACCAACAACTTACCAGTTAAAGCTAACGAAGTGATACAAAACAACTTATAGAACTACTCAGTAGAGCAGTCAAGAAAGTTAGGAATACAGTAAGTGGCAATTAAGAATTGTATGTGTATGTGTATGTGTATGTGTATGTGTAGCGTTTGTTTCAATTAGGATTTGTGCCGAATATTAGCTGTTCCAATCTAACTCATATGATTGTAATCATCAGGCGGGACTTGGAACTAATTTCACGTGTTCTTTAATTAATTTCACATGTTAAATTACTTAATGTATCTTCTATATAATTCGAGTGCTACAGAATATCTCCTGACTTGTTTTCTAAAAAAATAAACCAAATCCATTCTTTGGCGAAATAATAGTGGAAGTAAGCTCATCAAATATCTTTCATTTTAAGATGGTGGTGGACGCTATCAATGGGATCATTATCCCCCCTTTGGAGGATTCGGAAACTCATAAAGGATATAAAAATTCTTGTGAAAGATTTTAGGAAAATTAGCTTCAAATATGTTCCTAGAGAAGCTAATTTCGTCGCCGATGCTGTTGCGAATCTCGGTCACACATTGCATGCGAGATCATGGGTTGATCAAGTGCCCTTTGAGGCTTCTAATGTCCTTGTTTTTTATTTTGTTAAATCTGGATGCCCTATGGGATTCTGTTTGTAATTTATTTTCTTGTATCAAAAAAAATCTTTCATTTTAATCATGAAGGGCCGGTCTATTTAAAATTTTCCTTTGTTTTGCATTAGACATTAAAATATGAAATAATCGTTCTTAAGGACGGGTTTATACATTGGTGAGTAGACGACCCACCAAGAATCAATACTAGCACTCCAAACTAAGTATATGCTTACTGAACTAAGATCAACGAACCCATTTAATAAAATTGGAAGAGCCAACGTGAAGGTTAAAGTTACGCGCGGTCACCTCTGCAATGGCCACTGGAAACGCAGATGATATTCTAGAAAGCTATAAACCCTAGCTAGGTGGGGACTGGGGAGGCCATGCACTAATGAGATCTTTGCCGAAAAACCGTAGGATCATACTGAATAGAACTTCTTAATACCAATTCCTTGTGCATTTTTCCTAAAATATGAACTAAACAGAACGCATACAAAGAAAAGCAAGTAGTAACTTGTAGCATTTTTCATTTTCTTCTATTTCGAGCTTAAGCCTGGCCTCTTAGTTTGTTTTAATCTTCACAGGGCTACAGAAGTGAAAGAGAATTACGAGATGGAGGGAGAAGTTAGTCATTCGGAAATGAAATAGTGACATACTCCACGGTGGCGGCTCAGGGGAGTCATGAGATCGATGCCGAGCTGTATGTCTGAGTCCGACCATCTTGAATCTCATTGGCTCGTCGTTTTTTAAGGAAACCACTATCTAGTGGAGGTGGTAAGTGGCCGCGACCGTCACTATCCGCCTGCCTGTGGCATCAAAATTCCATAAGTATCCTTTTCTCTTTGTCCAGAACCCTAAAGCTTTCGACTATGGAGATTGGTGTTCTTTTGGCTTGTCCTCGGATGCAGTCCCACTAGGGCCACTCCACTCACCCCGTCCATGCATGTCTTTGTGTATTCATATATTCATGCATGAACTCTTTGATCCTTATATATGTAAGAATTCCATTGATCTTTTATCTTGTAAGTGAGTTTTTCTGCAACTGTAAGTCTGTAATCATCATAAGAAACTTAAAAGCTACCTATGCACGCGTATAAGCTAGTAATTAAGTAATTAAGCTCGCCAAATAACTCTTTCGTTTCTCCATCAAACACTAATCGATCTAATATTTTTTGTAAATATATATAATAGAGAGAGGGGCCAGGAAAACATACATATAGCTAGGGAATGGATTTAACTACAGTATAACAAAAATCATAAGATATATAACTAGTCCGTGCGATAGCTAGCGTTTACAATTGTTCATGTGCGTTTAAGGGATTTTTAAGGAAACACTCATGAAGTAACCCTAACTATTAATATGATATATGCATAACATTTATTCTGAAAACATGTGTCTTTTGTATAAAAATAGATATAAGGATCGAAATTATACTAAATATAGATATGATCATTGTATGAATTATCGTCAAGTACTACCGAAGGCTCACCGACACAGAGTTTTGCAGGACATCCAACCATTAATTCACGGTGTTCATTCTTAGCCCAAATTGTGGAGGGAAATCTCTCTTTCAAACCAAACGTAGCCCTGACTTGTAAGGAAAACAAATTAAATTCAAAGAGAAATGCATGACAAAAGTATATTGAATGACAGTAGTACTAGTTGGTGGCCGTACATTGAAGAAAACCAGTTGTATCCAACCGGGACGGAACCCCCTAGTGTATACACTGAGATAGACATTCTCCAAATTAAAATCCAATCTAGAAGAGAAGCTAGCCCACATAAGCGAATTATTGATCGACTTGTACAATGAATTGAAAGCTCATATCTATGGGATGGGAGCCATTGAACCAACCATTTCATATATATTGTCTTCTACCCATCATTTTTCTGGATTCTCGAATCTTGCTGTCTGATGACTTTGTTCGTATATGGAATGTTTTGGAGAAATTCAATTTCATGTGATATGTATGCATTAATTGTTTTTAACGTTTTTGAATCTCCAATCCACAGCTTCTTGTCCACTGATTCCAAGTTACCTACAAATCTTCATGCGGTGGCGGAACTTAGAACCAAATTCTTAAAGGGCCAAAATTTCCGGAGAGACCAATTTAGTATGAAATTTTGATTTAAATACTAATAATTACACAATCATACCATATTTAAAAGTTAAATATAATATTAGTATATACAACTATATCATAATTATAGCAATTAAATCATAATTCTATGGTGTAATTATACCATAATTAAAAGAATTTTTTTCACTTGACGCGAGCTATGACCCCCTCACGCCTCTTAAAGGATCCGCCCCTGCTTTCGTGGTTTACAGAGGTTCTGTTTCGATTTAGATATATTTATTTTAGCGTCGAAAGAGATAATGACCGGCATTTTCATGTTGCTTGAATTGTATTTCTGTTTAGAAGTTCTTCTTCTTTAAAATGAAATACTTAACGACTTACACACTTGACATATAACCATAATTGTTTGAAATCTCGATCACTGAGAAAACTTTGTCAAATATCTAAGTATGTAACTCTTATATATATTTGAAGATAAACATATGTTTCAAATTCACTTAGACGTACGTATATTTTGAAGAAGAGAAACGTATCAAACTGCGTAAACCTCTTATATGATTTATGGTTACTTGAGCGAGCACAATCATCTACATCGTCATCTCCTTGATTATAAAGGCGTCCGTCATGGTAGGATGTGGTCCATTTTTCAAGCTTAAAATATACCAACTAGACTACGCGCTAGTTTTTCTTGTAAAATTGATAAATAACTAAATTGGGCAATAGAGTTTGGCAAATCATCGGCATTTGGAGTATGTAGTTAGCTTTTGAAAACTGATTAGGATCTCCAAAATGGACGTTGAACTGATCTGGTTTTGGTATGCAAGCTACCAAAACGTACTGTTCATCAATATGTCATCAAGATAGGTATTGGTTTAAGCCTTTCTAGTTATGTTTTGTCTTAGTTTAATGATAACTGATAAGATGCATGCATGATGCATTAGAATGTCTCATGAGTTTCAATAGCATTTTTGTCTCAATCGTTAAGCCGATTGTGTTGTTGACTGCCATTATTCTGCCACAAGAATATATAGCTAGTACGATCTACAAGTTTTGCGTGTTGTAGAGTACTAACATATATACATGGATCGATCAACTAGGGCTCTTAAAATTGGTTTCAGAAATTTTATCATGATGGGATATATATGGTCAGGCACGCATGCAGAGATGGGTTGAGGTTTGCTGCAGCTCATCCCATTTTTTCAAAAGAAACTCAAATTTTATTATATGTTAGAGCATAAGAAAAAAAATATAAGAAAAAATAGTTTGAAAGTCAAGACTATTTTTCTTATCCACCGCTCCATGACTCTGTTTTCTCTCATCTCAGTCCTCTGCAATTCTTTCACTCTAAAATTCTAATCACTTTATTTGAAAAATCATCATCCATAATCATATTAATTAAGAAATCTCATGTATATATCGATTGATTCGTATCAACTTCTCATATTAGTTTTTTGGGTTTATTTGTTATGTTTTTCTAGTTTTTTTTATCAACATATAGTACATATGATAATTCATTTAACTTGAATCTCAGTCTTCTGGCTTGTTCTAATAGGCGTAAACTATTATTTCCATGTTGAAATTATCATTGTTCTACTACGAAGTCCTTAAAATTTTTTTGGGCTTCACAGAAATTTAGCACATCTTATTATTAAATCCTGGATTTGTCTCTGTATATGGTACGTGGGTACCCCAACGACAATCAACATTGATGAATGAGGACTTTCAAGAACAATGCGAAGGGGATAGGATGGTTTAGAACCACTGAGGATCCGATGTGAGTTTTTGCAGCAGCTTGCATATTGATCATTGCTAGCTAGAGCAGTATTAATGGGTGAGTGACGATCATTTTAGTTGCAAAGTCACATTGGCTATGCTCATTGAGGTTGAGATATATTCAGTATTATGGTCAAAATGGGCCGTACGACTCGTTTCCATGCATGCACTTGTCACCTTCACGATCGATTGAGTAGTAGTAGTATGGGGTCTCCAATATATAAAAAAACTACTAACTGGCTGGCAAATTATAAGTAAATTATTAGCTGAATGCATTTTGACAGATATGTATATGTCGATATAGATGTGTGTGTATTGTAATGTCCCATTCACTTGGATGATTGAATCATATCTATCAATAATCGTGATTTGATTTGCTTCCTCCGATCAACATCATAGAAGAGATGATTTGATTTGATTTTGTTTGGAGAATCAATGATTTTGCATTATAGGTGGAGATGAGTTCCTAAAAAAACACTCGTAATTAAACTTAAATAATAAAATTTAAATTAAGTAGCCATACGATTTCAAGCTAACCTGGATTTGTGAGTATTTTTATCAACTTGCAAGTTGCAAGGCTTACGTACTACGGTACTAGAAGTAACTATGTGCCTATATTCTCGTTTCAAAGATTTGTTTAATGAATTTTTTCGAGATCGACAATTTTAAGCTAACATGGATTTGTGAGTATTGTATCAACTTGCTAGGTTTTATCTTACTATAAGTATCTATGTTCTTGATTCAAAGATGTGTTTATTGATTCTTTGTACAACGGTTTAACGAGAACACTTTGTACGTAGCGAAGCTAGTTTTGGTCGTTGTTTTATGAGTTTTTTTCACCAACAGTCCCTCAACTCTGGTGTACCTACTAATGTGATACCTCAACTCTTAATCGTACCAATGTGATACCCAGACTCTAGTATTGCTATCATTGAAGTACTTCCGTTAGTTTTTTTTAAACTTTTCTGTTATCTTGGTGACGTGGCAGGTATGTGAGGCCCACAAAGAGAGTTAAAAGACAAAATTAACCTCATCTGAGAGGAGCAATGTCTTTCCCGCCCTTTACCTTGAGAAAGACACCCAACAATTCCAATTTTGGCGCCAATTTTCACTCCATACTCCTTAATTTGTGTCTAATATCTAAACTAAAGAACTACCGCCAACCAGTCGACCACAATCTGATAAAACCTAGATCAATCTCATTTTCTATTTTTACCCTAGCACTTGTTAAACTAACAGAATAAATATATAAATTTATATGGAACATCTCATTTCCACAATCTCATAAGAATATAGAAACACATAACTTAACGAAATTCAACTACATGTACCATTAGTTCTTACAAGCAAAAATCATGGCAGATCAACATAAAAGGTGGCAACTAATGGTACTTAAACATGTATTTGAATTTCGTTAAGTTATGTGTTTTTATATTCTTATGAGATTGTGGGAATGAGATGTTCCATATAAATTTATATATTTATTCTGGTAGTTTAACAAGTGCTAGGGTAAAAATAGAAAATGAGATTGATCTAGGTTTTATCAGATTGTGGTCGACTGGTTGGCGGTAGTTCTTTAATTTAGATATTAGACACAAATTAAGGAGTAGAGAGTGAAAATTGGCGCCAAAATTGGAATTGTTGGGTGTCTTTCTCAAGGTAAAGGGCAAGGGCGGAAAAAACATTGCTCCTCTCAGATGAGGTTAATTTTGTCTTTTAACCCTCTTTGTGGGCCTCACGTACCTGCCACGTCACCAAGATAACGGAAAAGTTTAAAAAAACTAACGGAAGTACTTCAATGATAGCAATACTAGAGTCTGGGTATCACATTGGTACGATTAAGAGTTGAGGTATCACATTGGTAGGTACACCAGAGTTGAGGGACTGTTGGTGAAAAAAACTCTTGTTTTATTTACTGAGCATAGCCGACCAAATGAGTCCAGACTCCGTTCTAACTCACTTTGTTATTGTTCATTGGAGTTATATTTCCTCTGTTTTAATTTGTTAGCTTAATTTCACCAGCTTCATGCAACAGGGTGAACATACCTGCTAGTTGGTGGCCGTCGGCTTTTACAGAGGTTATAATGTTATATTTTATACTGCTACTTTTATCTTGTGAATACAATTTATTTACTTATAAAATAAAATAAAATAAAAACAAAAATTTGTTCGTACGCGGGACCCTAGTGATCGATGGCAATTTGAACTAAAAGAAAGTAAAAGTTGAAGAATGAATTCATGATTTCATGGAACTGCTTTCCATTATTTCCTTTCGCCAGATGAGCAGGAGTATGCCTGAACCCTCAGTACATTGAAATAATGAAAAAAAGACTACAAGATGCACCAACAAATGAGAAATCAAATTATCAACCCAGCACTGGAAAACTGAAGCAAGCAAAAAAGAAAATGTCTGAACAATTAAAAATTGACCGGAAAATAGTCCTAAAGCTTTACCAGGCTATTTCACAAGAATCTATGAAGAAAAGAGTAGCACCGTAGCTACCAAAAGTGCCTTGTTTGTAATACATCTACTCGTAGATTAAATTAATCTATCTGTCATGTTTAATGCATCTTAGCTGTCACGATCCCGAAATTTTAATGTGTTAAACTCAAAAATCGAGGTCATGAAAAATTTTAAAATAATCTCAGTAAATCGAAATCATCTTATAGTCACAGCGTATCGTTGCTGAGTTCATAGTGCATCTCAGTCGAATTGATTATTACAAAACCAATTTATAATTCAAACATTATATCAAATGGAAATGTAAAATCCTCTCAATCCTCACCACAAAATAAAATAAAGAAACTTCGAAATCTTCAGAGTAGCCCTCCAATTCTGCTAATCCACACCTCCAGAACTATCTCATACATCATCGAATAGGTGCACCGGGATTGTAAACACAAACCCGGTAAGCTTTGCAGCTCGTATGAATAAAACAACAGTATAACACGCATAGTAATACATGAGAAAAATATTGAAAACATTTAATTATAAATGTACTCATGAGTCACAAGACGGCCCATCTGGTTGTCCAATAATATCTGAAAATATAAGTGTTCATGAGGAATCGGGCAACCCATCTGTTTGCCCAAATACATTTATAATACGGGTACTCATGAGACCCAAGTACTCATCTGTTATCCCTCACGTAGTACGCCATCAGACATTGGGCAACTCATCTCTCACCCAATATCCAAAAATATGGGTACTCATAAGCATGTAACACATCTGTTACCCCTCATGCAGTACACTGACAGACAGACTAGAGCTCTAACTGAATCGTAACTGTCACCCGGCCAATGCTAGGTCCTGATTTGCCAACAGGTCCGAAGACAAAAAAACGTTCTAACATAATTCAAGTTAAGACCACGTACAAAACAATCCTCACATGTTATTGTACACAAACCAAGCGACTTATGCTCAAATAAAATAAATATCAATGCTATAAATAAACTCATTTGGAAATACGAATATGACAATATATAATATAACAACCCATATATATGTATCGATTTTACCATTTATACACATACACAACCCACTATATCATATTCATATCATAGTTCAATTTTTTAAAATAAAACGAAATTATGAATCACCACCAAGGGTAGACTCGTCATTGTGAGATTTACTCACCTTATTTTCCTGAGCGTAATTTCCACAATACCGAAAGCAAATCCTTCACATATTTTGTCGATCACCTAGTTGTATAAAAAGTGGTTAGAAACGTTACGTAAAACCTCAAATGCCGAATTAGTACTACTGTTTTACTGTTCAACAATTTACAGATTTTACATAATTAATGTTCACGTAAATATTGTTCATGTATTATTGTACATGTACGTATTGTTTACGTATTCATGTACACCAATGTACTATTTCATCGTAAATACTAATCACCGATTTACCATTCATAAAATTACTTTTACAATTACTGTACGTAAATTATTTTTACAATTACTATACGTAAATTACTTTTACAATTACTGTACGTAACTTACTTTTACATTTTCACTGTACATAATTACTTTTTACAAAAAATTTACTGTTCAAAAATTAATGTTCACGTGCCGCCGCACGTGGGGTTCACGCGCCACCTTCGGGAACCGCGCGTGAGGCCCACACGCCACTTCAAAACCAGCGCGTAGATCGCCCACCGCCGCCCAAAACGCTTCCTTTTCCTCCCCTCCTCTCTTCCACGGCTTAATGTCGTCTCCCTGCACCTCCACAACCACCCACGCGCCACTCCAACCACTCCGCCCAAAACTCCACAAATTCAACATGAAAGATGAAGAACAAGCAGAGGTGATCCCAACCATACCTTCGTTGTAACCCAGATCACCGGGGTTTGGCCAGAAAGTCACCGGGAAGTTCCGGAAATCTGAAGATCTTCTCCGACGTTAAAACCTTCGATTCGAGCTCCAATTTCGTGCTATACACCACCCAAACGTCGATTAGCGAGGATCTATGGCTCCATTCACCGGCGGTGAAGCTTGGATCGGCGGCGAGGTTGTTCCTAGAATCACCGCTTGTCGGCAAGGCTTCTCGGCGGCGAGGGAGGACGCGTCTAGCTCGGGGGAGGGAGAAGTCGAGCTTGCGAAGGCCTAGGGACCGGCGGTAAGAGCCACATCGCCCGGAGGGAGGTCGGGTCGAGAGGGGGGAGTGGCTGCGGGGAGAGAAGAGAGAGAGAAAATGAGGGTTTCCGTTTTTAGAAACTCTAGCTTTTAAAAATTCATTTTTATACATATTTCTAAAATCGGAAACTAACTTCCGTCGCTAATAACTTTCACATACGACATCTGATTAGAACGCGTTACGCGTCCACGAAATCGTATCGACGAGCTCTACAACTTTCGTGAAGGAAGTTTTCGAAAATGAGCGACGGAGTAAAAGTCGACTCCCGCGTCGCGGAAACGTAATGTTGTTTTCCAATTTAGATTTCCGAAGACGGTTCCATTTTTGATTTGACATTGTCATGAAGCGAAAAATACGATTTATTAAATTTTTTAAATTTATTAATTTATAAGAATTCATACAAATTGAACCCGAGAAATCGTGTTTTTACATTAGCAAAGAACATTACGGGGATAAAATAATGCAGTGCGCACTTCTATTTACTTGAAATGAGGATTAATGATTACACAGATTGGAATGATTCCGGATCACATAAAGAATGCCAAAATTGATTTCTGATTAAATCGTAAGTTGTAATTTGATAATTAAGGGACATGGGCGTAAGAATCATCCATAATTCATAAACATCTATGTAATGCATAGCAGGATAAGCAGCCATAGCTAATTAGTTGGTGGGATCATTTGAGTTTCCTCTTTATAATGAGAAGTAAATCTGTAGTTCTGTATTGGACTGCTCAATGAGCTCTATATAATTGTAGACATGTAGATGTAGTGATTCGCGAATCCAGGGCTACCGTATTCAAAAAGGCGACAAAGGAAAAGCCCATATTTCCGCATTGGACTAAACATGCCAGTTTGTCAAATATGAAGCAGGCCGTGTTTTGTTTTGAAGATCGCTGATCATATAATGATTATAATCTATTGGATTAAGTACCTTGTAGTTTTGTGGACCAATAATTGATCATTAACTAGATGAATTTCCCAAAAAAAAATATGGAAAATCAATTGGTAAGCAATCATATGTATATGCCGTTTAGACGTTGTGTGATTGATTCTATATACCTGCTGATTGAACATGATAATAGTCCTAATGATAGGATCCCACCATATCCAATCTCTACCTTACACAAAAAATTCTTATCTTCATTTTTTCGGAGGTTTACATATTGGATTTGAGATTATTAGTATATACAATACAGCCACAATTAGTTATTTGTATTTGGTAAAACATATGAACATATCATGCACTAAAAGATCATGATCACCGTCATTAAGAAAATGGAGTACATAGTTAAATAGAGGAAACGAACTACAAATTACGTACGCAAGCTACTTAATTCATCTAACATTAGTGCAATGCAATTAGGGCTTATAACTTATTGGATCCTTCCTCCTAATAGACTAGGGAATTACATGATTAAACTCACCCTCATGATTTTCTGTTGCTGGAATTATCAACCACTCATCTGGTGAAATGATCTGCTCATCTGCCTCTTCTACTTTCAAATTACCAACAGGCCTCTGGCCAAAATACCAATTAGAGTTCCCCAATGCCAATGGGTACTTAAACTCCTGAGGAACAATACTACTAGTGCTCTTATTACCATCTAAACTCTTCAAAAAAGAGAACCACCAAGTATAAGAAGAAGCTTGGTTCTCTCCCCACTGAAATTCAATGCCTTCTGCTTCCATGGCTGCACCCTCAAGCTCAGAATATGACATATAAGGCAGCAGCGACGGTGCCGTGGTTGACCACACCGGCTCCGGCAGAGGTATCGACTGCAATAGCTGCGTGGAAGTAACATTGGCAATAACATGTGATGATGACGACGGTGATGATGATGAGGAGGAGGATGAAGAAGAAGATGGAACTGATGACTTTGCTGATGTTCTGTGGTGCTGCAACGCATGGCAAACCTGTCTCCTAGCTTCAGCTACGTTAATGGTGAGTAGACCAACGCTTCTAGGGCGAGACCTTCTTCTTTGCTTCCCAGAAGAAGATGAAGAGGAAGAAGAAGAACCCCTTCTCTGAATATTTGAACTCATTTTTTTTTGTTTTCTTCTGCAAAGTGTTGAATTGAAGTCGATGATGTTAAATGGTAGACTTGAGAGAGGGACTGGTGAGAAATGAAGTTAAGTTGAAATTTTTGAAATGACATGATGGGTCAGAAATCTCAGAAGCAGTAGAACTGACACGTAGAGTATAGAGGATTCAATAGGACACATCAAATTTAAGTCCAAAGCCGAACAAGTCAGCATCAATATAAAACCTCTCGTACTTTTCCTGCAAAAGAAGCCGAGGATTTTCCGCCGTGCAAAACAGTGTTCTACTATCTTGGTCATTAAGTGCATCACACTAATGCTTTACAGTTCAGACAGTGAATGTAGCAGTACTTGTGTAGACTGGAGGGTTTGTGGTAGCAAAGCAACAAAGGCAACCCCATTCCGACGTTTGCGTTAGATTGTGCATGATGATCGAGATGGATCATAGAGTACTGCTTTCTGGGTCCAGAATGGTAGCACTGATCCGAAACTAAATTCTTGTAACAACCTTGTACAGAATGCATTTCATGTATGAATAGTCCAAAAACGAATCCAAATTTTGGGCATAGTCGGCATCGGTTTCACCAAAGAAATGTCTTCTTATGTGTGCGCCACTGAAACGTCAAGAACTTACGCAAAAGTAGCAAAACGCATATTCTGACCTTCTTAATCGATATGCAAATATGGGTGGTTATATTATGTCTTGCTGAATGAGTACCTAGTATTATGGTTGGAATGGCGGGAATCAATTAAGCCATATTTTGGATATTTACTATTATTTATGAGAATTCTACTCGGATTTTAATATATCATCTCCAAGTTTACACATGAAAACAAAAGTTACGAGGTACCTCTGCACCTCTATCGAGCTCTCAACTCCTTTGAAGATTCTTGCTCGGCTGTGCCCCATGATTCCAGTCGTAAATGCAGGATCTTACAGGAAAAAAACAAGAATCAGAAGGACCAAACTTACTGTAAGATATGAAGACATGGTACAATTTACTTTTGTAATTAGGGTCTATGCTTAATATAGTCTCCAACCTAGGTAGCTTCTGCAACTATTTGATTGATCAATCTGACAAAATATATATATATATATATATATCAAAAGCAGCTATAAAAAATTGTTACATCAACGATATCATCTTCAAGCTCCAGTAAACGTACATTCACCGGTTTGTACAAGTCTTTCACTGACTAGCTTCTGCCGGATTATTACTGTTCATGATCGAGGAAAGAAAACTAAGGAGAAAATGAGCGGGAAATCCCCGCATGCAGTGTTTAATTTAATGAAAAACGGAAGCAGACAAAAACTTACAACTCGATAATGAGTAGTAGTGTTTGACAGTTTGAGCCAGCTTCAAAGTCTAAACTCTAAAGCTATCTATCTATGGATTCTGATTCCTTAACTATTAATTTTTCACGAGGCTGAGACATGAAACTCAAGTTGATCGATAGTATATAAGAGAGCACGAGATATAGTCCTTTTGTAACCTGCACGTAGATGGCAATATCAAAATGAATATGAAATAACTTATTTTGTGTGTCTATAACAATATATATATATATATATATATATATTGTTTGAGTAGGAACGAAACGAAAATAATTCTGACGTAATTGAACAAAACGTAACACTTTATTAATTGATAATATCGCGTATATATATACATTACATAACCACAATTCCGTAGGATTTGAAGTCCTAATCCATTACAGAGATGCGAATTTATTTCTAATAGGAAACCTAATAAGGCTAAGACACACACAAAGGTAGAATAATAACATGACTAGGTTGCATGGTGCACACATCGTTGTCATACTTTCCTAAAACGGTTATAACTTACTCAATATGATAGCTATGAAAAAATGGTTAGTGTCTCTGGAAAGTAGACACATATACATTTCCAACGGTACCAATTTCACCATATTTTATTGAGCAAGCTGTCTTATAGGTCTCATTGAAGTTGACATAAGAAACTAGACAGATTCTGATTTGTCACATTTAATGTGTTTTTCACAAAGGAATGGGGAAATAGACCAATAAATGACTGATTTTTATCCGAGACAGAACCGTATGCATCATTTACGCTACAAGTGTCGATTGCTACACCAAGGCATACGTTGATGTTGTTGGAGCTGCTGGCGGCATTGGTGTGGATATGATTTGTGTTGGTTCACTAAGTGTATAACTAAACCCATGTCAAAGTAGTGATGCAAGTCCAATGACGATGCATAGGCGCATCACATCATAATGAAAACAATAGTGTCCCAACAACACTAAAATGTATGAATGTATAGCTCATTGAATATCTTCATCATCTATACTTAGACTGAATCGAGAATCAATAATTAGCTTTCATATGAACACATATGGGTATGAGTTCTTGCAACCGATTGCACTACGTTCTCTCGAACGTCTCAATCTGATTACATAAGCTCTCCATGGTATGGAGGCATTTAAAGTCCCTCGGGCACTCTCATATCTGCGTCAAGATCCCTTTACAAATATGCTATGACCGCTATCATATGTTGTAAATCAGTTTTCATGGACACCACTACTGATCAAGTAGGAGAAAACAATTATGTCCATAACGAGAGAATATAACTCATCGTAGTATCTTTGCGCCATAAGTCCTGCAAATATTGCATGACTTCATCTCTCTCATTACGCTTACGAACAATGACTAACATAACAAGTCTAGTTCAACCTGTATTGATTCTTTCCACTTTGGTCAAGTTACTCATCGTTGATACTTTACAATAGAATAAGAGCATAAGAGAATACATCATCAATCATGGGAGATCAATCCATTAAACACACGCGCGCTATATCGATCAATTGAGAGATTTCATTTCTTCTCTAACATCAACAAAAGGAGTATATAGCATCCCACATAAACTTAATTGATACACATGTTTAGAAAATATCTCATGATTATGGGCGAAATACTTGTGCCTACGCACCTCGCTTATTTCTGATTTTGATTCCAGAAAATAATAGTCTCTCCCTCATCTAGGCAGGAGCCAAGACCGAATCTATGACCCTTACTAGTCCATCTTTGCGTTTGCCACCCTTGTTTTGTCGTGCAATACCATGGGCGCAAACAACACAACAGTGTACAATGGTATCATCGTCGGCTTCCTTCCCACTGTCAGGGACGGTGCCAACGGTGCTAGGACCAGGTCATATGAAATTCTCTCATATTCTGAAAGTTCCAACCTTACAGGCACATTACAACATTTATATGCGATCTCATCAATTTCGTCATATCGGTAAAGTTATTGAGCATCGAATCTTTGACTTTCTGGAGGTTGATAATGCATTGCACTTATTGCTTACTTAGAGTAGTGTGAGATCTTATTGAGACATAGTGCCACACCACGTCAATTCATGATGTTAAAACCGTAATGGGAGCATTCCATATCTTCCCCTAACGACAGAAAGTATATCTTATCAAAGTTACCGTCTGCTAATATTGCATGATAGAGATCCACGTTTGTAGATTGGAAATAGCGGACAAGTGTTGGTGAGTCATAAATCGTAACCAACCAAAATACTTGATCGTTTCAAGTATACCCATTGAGATTACTAGAATAGAGGCACATAAACAACTTAACGAAATATGCGTTAGCGAAAAGAACGTTGGGACCGTATCCAGTGACCATATGGTACGCACTATATGCTTGATGAGTTGTGGGTCTGAAACGAATAAGTGTCGCTGCATGCAACATCATTACATATCCCCATGCAAAAATCGACAGATTAGTACCCATAACCAAGTCTGAGCTCTGCTAGATCATGCAGTGAATGAACATGAGGAATAATATGTTCAACGATGATCCCAGTAGATATGCAAAACAAAATCATCAAAGTCGTGGAGGTGAACTCTCCAACGGTATCTAATCAAATAGATTTCAGAGGATGAGAAAAGTGGTGAGCCCTTAGTATGATGATCATAGCTAAAAACTTTAGCAAATGCAATATTTCTTGTGGATAGCAAAGCGACGTGTGATCAACGCGTCGATGCTCTTAACCTATACCATAAAAATACCGGAAAATGTCCGCATTCGGTTGGATAAGGTCCACTAATATCACCTTAAATACTTTGTAAAACTGGAATATTCTCGGTTAGAGTCTTAGAAAATAAGGACTTCCTTGAAATCTAGCAAGAGAACAAGTTTTACAAAATGAGCGATGAGCATCAGAGATTGCCATGAAGGCATTAGAAAACACGAGAGGCATCACAAGCTCCTGTGAAGGAGGGGATGCCGCCACCGACGACCTGAATGCCATGGAGCTGCCGAGCTGGGCACAAGTGAATTGGTCCTCCAATCGCTTCGTAAACATGAAAAATAGATGATCATGTGAATTTCAAAGAACTCTAATCATCATATCTCGTTCAAAATGACAAAAAATGATCATGTCAAAAACCGAGAAGACAGCAAAACCGACCATGATTCAAAGAATCTTGAGTCATATAAAGCTACTGTTGTAGGCAAACAAAGCTATGTATACAGACTAACAAAGTTACTATCTAAGCTTGAAAAAACTACTGTCAATGAAATTTGACAGATTTATTCCTCTACATTCTCAACATAAATATCAAGATGAAAATGTATCATTGACATATATGACCTTTTAAAAATTAGCAAGGCACAAAGATATAGAACAAAATCCCCGCACGAGATCCGTAAAATAACTATCTGCGTCGTAGAACAGTGTGGGTGGTTAGCAATTAGCAAGACACTCGATTTCACGGCATGACATTCTCAAAATAAAATTAAGAGGGTCAACGACACGGTGAACTTCGGTAAACAATACACCGTAGAATATTGTAAGAGGGAGGATTGAAACAAAGTGCAATCCCATCGAGTGTATCACATGAAAATAAAACTACATTCTTCAACTTAAAAGTTAGAAAACATGGTATTTGAGCAATTAAATACCAAATAATTTGGGTCGTAAAAACCATCCAATTAGTGCAGGTGGTCACCAATAATAATAAAATTGTTTAAGCTATTAAATGACTTGGAGAAAATCAGAAAACTAACCAGAAAACCATGTCAAAAGAACTCAAAACCGGGGGAAATTTAGACTAGGAAAACGTGGCAGTAAAAAATGCTGGAAAAAAGATGAGAAACGATGAAAAATCGCCGAAAACTGGTGGCACCGATTGCCGAAAAACCGGCCGGCGGCGGCATGTCTGACAGGGGATGCCGGCATGAACCGTATGGTGGCGCCGGAAACGCCGGCAAGTCGCCGGAAGGCGGACAAAATGCCGGTAAAACGCAGGAAAACGTTATGAAAACGCCGGAACAGTAACCGGGAAAAGACGTCAATTTTGACATTCCGAGGTCCGTTTTCCATATTTTAAGGTCCAAATTCAAAATTTTGAGCGATTGGGGTATCATGTAACCCAAAAGAGGCCAGTTTAAAAACCACGTGAGTTGCAAACGTTGACCATTCATGCTAGGTTTAAAGCAAATAAAATTCTCAGGAGTTTCTTCTTGTAAACAAGAAATACGAGAAATTTTATTGAATATCCAAATATTTAATACAACACAAATAAGCTTCCAATTCCTATATATGACTTAAGCTAAAGTCGAGCAAGAAATATGGCAATGCCAACGTCATACTTGAAAACTAGTAAGCAAAAAACATAGTCAAAATAGATTGACTAATCAAAAGTCTGTATCAACAAAATCTTACATATCAGATCGGTCTTAGCCTTAGCCTGAGTCTCAAAATATTTGCTTACTTGAGAATGAAAGAATGTTACGTTTCCATCTCCAAAGTTCCCTCAAGAAATAGATACAAGTGCTAAAAAAATGGCATGTGTTTCTTGGATACGGAGCATGCATCAAAGTCAACTCTGATAATACAACGTCATAGACGTTTATTGAATCAGTTTAAGTGTGTCCCATATAATTCCTTATTTTTGGGATCTTTTGTCAGCAAATAGTGCTGCTTAAGAGTATTTAATTTCAACTCAAATAAATGAGTACGTAGACCTTGGGATTATCGTTTATAGACATGAGTTTAAGAAAACTCAAACATTCAAATAACAGTCGCGATGACGACGCATCCATGAGAAATGATGGCTGTATAGGTTTCGAATAATCGAAACTATTCAAGTATGTAACCGGAATTAGAAGGGTTGTGATGTATATGGTCACAAAATAATTGATGGATATCGGCGATTCTCATGATTGCACCCAAAACAGCAGTGTACTCAAAGAACTACACGAAATCGATTTTTTTTTATTAGATAATAACGTGACTCCCCTAGGACCGTCACACGAAAAACGTCGATCAAAAGGGGAATCATATCCCTCTTTGGTCTAATCGGCGTTATAAAAATGCCAGAAAATAGACATGGAGAAGGCTAATAGCGCACGATAATATATATATATATATATATGTTCAAAAGCAGCAACTTTAAGAAAAACATACTTGATAGTCTACCAAATAGACCGCATATAATTAAAATGCTCTGCAAATCGATTGTCATGCATGAAGCTGCTTGATGAATTTCTTTTCAATCTTCGTCTGATGACATAAAAATCTTGTGAGGATACGATCAAAATCGCATGTAGATGACAAAGGTATCGTCCATCCCGGCATGAATGTCATCACCATAGTACGACAAGTTATCACTTTTCCTACGCAAGCACGTGAAGCGTAGTTAGAAAACGAAAACGTGCAAATAAACGATTTAATAAGTCAATAGGAAAAGAAAAAGGAGAAAAAAATAGGTTTTAAAGCCCAAGGGTCTAGTGGGCTGGATAGTCCGTAGGACCAAAAGTAGTAGTTGGGTTTAAGGATGCATGCCAAATATGGTTGTTGGGCTTGTCAGAAGGCTCAAACCATCATTGGATCTTTTCGGGTCAGGTCAACTGGCGCGGGTCGAGATCTGCTGAAGACGGGTCAAGGCCGATCGGATCCTGTAGATTCAGGTCATCAGTATGTGTGGTAGATGGCAAGAAGGGCAGTAGCGATCTTCGAGGCTGCAGGATTGGAGGAATTCAACGACGTCGAGGGACATCGTCGGCGTTGCATGGGTCAAGATCTGCAAATCTAGGTATGACGCTGAGCCTGCTTGATGGCGAGGAAGGAGGAGGGGCAAGTTGGCGGCGACCGAATCGGAGGCGGTAGACCTTAACCACCGAATATCGTCAACAAACCGGCGTGGCGCCAATGACGAGCAGCGCTGCTGGGTCGTTAGGTTGAGCACTCCGAACATGGGTCAACGTCTACAGATGCGATGGAGGTAGGCAAGCTGCGTGGCGGCGGTGATGAGTCTTGGTCAGGGTAATCTGGGTTGGGAGTGGCACTGGACGACAACTAGAGCCGGCGTAGGGCTGGCTGGATGAGGGCAGCGACATGCAACCAAGTCGGAGCCGGCGGCCATGAAAGGTAGCAGTGCAATTGGGGAAGAAAGAGTTGGGGTCCCCATAGAAGTTTTCTGGGTGCCCTGAACAAGATCGATTTTTGGGTTTTTTTTTTCGTCTTTTCTGCGAAATTGTTTTCGGCATAATGAAAATTTGCTTCATCTTCTGTCAAATTTTTTTTCATGACAGAAAAAATTGTACGTCTTCTTCTGTCGAATTCTTTTCATGACAAAAGAATTTTTTTCAAAAATTAGGGTTCTAGACCTAGGAACGCAGGGTTAGAATTACGTGCTGATAATGTGTTTGAGGAGAAACGAAACGAGAATAATAACGACGCAATGGAACAGAACGTAACACTTTATTGATTGATAATGAGGCCTATATATAAGCATTACATAACCACAATCCGGTAGGATTGATAGTCCTAAGATATTACATTGATGCGAATCTATCTCTAACACAAAACCTAATAAGACAAAGACACACATAAGAGTAAAATAGTAATTATCTTGGAACATATATATATAAATGGACTCTTCGAGTTTTGGATCTCTAAAATTAAGTTGTAAAACTTATGAATGCTGCAATTTTGACTGGATTTAGCCATAATTTGCAGCACTTGTTTCTACAAATTAAGTACGTAACAAACTAAAAATACATGCAAATGATACGTACAACTCCTTCATTGAATAGTAGTGTGTTTGTTACATATAAACTTCTAATACTACATTGATTATAACTACGGGAGCACTTGCTATCAATCAGGACTTAATTAGGACCTGTATACATGGTGAGCACTTAAGTGTAAGATGCATACTGGCTAGTTTCGTTAACATTGCAGCAATTATATTAAAACGTAGATTAGTCATTTTCTATCTCCTTGATACGTACCTTAATATAGATTTGATGTACTCCACCGTACCTTCATCAATTGAAGACACAATATATATAGTTTACACTTTACAGACTTCTGCATTTTCTGATTTCTCTCTTTACATTTCTGCACTTCCGTTTCAATAAACCATTATTTCTAGGAAGTAGATCATGTGTACGCCTAGGAATTCGAAGTTGCAATATAAGCACGTTCATTGCTACTTTGTAGATCCCAACCAGCACTTTTACATGCATTAGTACGTTTGTCATTCAATAAATGACTATAGAATATTGGAACAATCAAGTATAATTTTGTTACTTTGTAGATGAAACAAATCATCTGATCATCGATGAGATTTAATAGACTGCATACCACAACCTAATATGAGTAATATCCTTCATATATATATAGTTTAGAGTCCGCCCCTTATTGTGATTTGAAGGATCCCAGTTATTATGTCCATAAAAAATTAAGAATGCAGAATACTTTTCTCTGGTCGTTTACTTCTATAACTAAGTTCTATAACAAAGTCGTAAACTTGTCGGCAGAAAGAGATGAGTAAGAAACATGAATTCGTAAACAATTATTAAACGTGGAAGTGTGGAACTTTTGGTTGATCATATTTAGCAGGCTAATAATTGTCCAAATTAATTGTCCAAATTTCTTGGCTGTATAAGCGTCTTTCCGCTGACTTGCTTCTCAAGAATCTGTTGCATGCTTTGAATTCTTCGTGAGGTTTTAATTAATTGGTTCATGGGTCAAATCTGCAGCTCTTAGTTGTCAAAATCAGCTGTCTAATTCTTGACCATGAGTCCATGACAGCTTGTTAATTTGATACACCATTTATCTTAGGCCCTTTAATTAATTAATTAATTACTTGCTTATACTGAACTCCTTTCTCTTGGATTAATTCCTCCAATTCAATTGAATCAAATTCCCAAAACTATGCTAAAACGATCGATGCCTAGCCGCCTAGTGAAACTGTATACAGTACATCGAAGTTTTATTTTACTAATTAAGAGACATTTGTTCTATTTTTTACTCAATTCCTATTGTTTATTTTTTATGTTAATAAAGAGCTTCCCGGTACGGTGGTGATACACAAATTTCACCAAGATTTAGCTACGATCCACAAGTATATTCAATCAAGAGTTCACTCATGACTTATGTAAGTGACTAGGTGTACCTATGCGCTGACTGTTGATAATAATTATAAAGAAGCTTACCGACGTATATAGTATACGTTCACCCAAAAACAATTAATTACTAGTACATGACATATATTAAATTAATCAATCAGGCCGGGGATTGGTTTATACAAGCAGAATTTTCGATAATCAATAATGCTCGAAAGCGTGCTCTTTCAGTGAAACATGGATCCCATGCTACTTATACAGTTATACATACTATCGCTCACAAAACCTGAGCACTGCATTCTGCATTCATGCCATTGCTCTTGAACCAAATCTAAGGTGATGGGTCTATGATTGGATAAGGGTTCTAATTTTGAAGCTCAACATTAAGTTTAAGGCACCTAAGTCACTAACTTTATCACCAAATGAATTACGCTGCATATATAATTCTATACTAAGAACCACAATATCAGATAGCGGAATGTATATATCAAGTACCCGCGTTGACAAAAATGAGATAATCAATTCAATTTTTCTCTTAAAACTAAATCCGGATGAATATTGAAGTAATGATATATATAAATCTCTAATACTCGTTACAAACCCAAATACAAATGGCAAGCCGGCCTCTAGGTGTTCTGTGCATGTACAATTTGATTAGCACCATACATGGGAAAAAGTTGAAACTAAAGAAGCTAAAATCAACTACAAACCAACACAATTCCTGGAGGTAGTAATTCCACCATCCACAACGAGATTATGACCACTTACATACTTGGATTCATCACTAGCAAGATAGAGAGCTGCCTCGGCTATGTCCTTAGCCCTCAAAGTCGGACCTTTTAAAGTAGCAAGCCCTCTCACAAACTCTTCCATCTTCTCCACCTCTTGCTCACAAGGAATCCCAAACCTCACACTCTCTTCTTCCTCACCGTCCTCGTCGCTCATTCTCCACGCGTTCACTAGCATCGTCGTGGCAACCCCGAAAGGTGAAACACAGTTCACTCTGATCCCATACCGGCCTAGTTCACAGGCAGCGTTCTTCGTCAAGCCAACAATGGCATGCTTGGAAGCTGTGTAGGCATGTGGCCCTAGCCCTCCGGTGACCCCGGCGACGCTCGCGGTGGAGATTATGCAGCCTCCTCCCCCAGGAATCATTACACGCGCCGCATGCTTGATTCCCAAGGCGGTGCCTCTTACGTTGACGCGCATCACGCGGTCGAACTCGTCAACGTCGAAGTTGACGATGCTCTTGTGTTTGGATTGGTTTCCAAGGATTCCGGCGTTGTTAAACATAATGTCGAGTTGCCCGTAGCGGCAGACGGTGGACTGGATTAGGTTTTCGATGTCTTCTTCAAGGCTAACGTCGCAGTGAACGAAGGTGACTGAAGGGCCTAAGGAATTGGCCAGGGCTGCACCGAGAGAATCCTCCACATCAGCAACGATTACTTTGGCGCCGTGTCTTGCGAAAAGCCTAGCTGTTGCTTCTCCTATGCCTCGTGCACCGCCTGTTACTATAGCAACTTTTCCCTCCAACCTAATTTATGTAAAAAAAAGACACTTCGATCAGCTGCTTCCGAAACATTAACACAAAACTAAACATACATATAATGCATTGTTGCAGTTTTTTTTTTTGATACATTGTTGCAGTTGTAGTGTAGACTTTATGTATGATATATCAACCCACAACACTTTTATCGTGATGGCACTATGATTTAACCATTAGAGTTGACTGCTTACTACTAAGCAGGAATTTTACGATGAAATCAAGTGTGTATATGTCAAAGGAAGCTGAAGAGTGATGATCATATGTGAAATTAGAAGTTAAAGTCTACCTTCTAGGATGTGGAGGACTGGTAGTGTTGCCTAATCCATGAATTCCATGAAAGGGTTTTTCAGGCATAACGGCAGGCATGGTTGCAATACTTTTTAGTTTTCGGCTTATAGGTAAGCAAACTGGAGAGAGAGAGAGAGAGAGAGAGAGAGAGAGAGAGAGAGAGAGAGAGAGAGAGAGAGTCTCTTGCTAGGATTGATACAATGTGGTGTTGATTGGGGAATGAAAGGGTTTTATATAGGAGGCATAGCATAGAATTTTCCGCATACATATATAAGAATGGGGTGAGTGGGTTCCATAAGAGGGTCTTAATTCTAGGTAACTTCCCCAAATTTGTAACTCTTCCTTTTTGCCCTTTGCATCGCTCGCTTTTCTTTTTGCAGGACTAAAGAATGGTTAGCAGATCTGTAAAAACGAATGATCTCTATGAAAGTATGAATTACAGCTAGCCACCTACCAATTATATATAGCTGAATCGATCTCTATGTACAACTAGTCCATGAATAGATCTTGAATAAGTATTAGGTAGATTTAATGATTAACACAACTTGGTCAAAATGTCAATAGTCATTGGTTGGGTCAAAGAACATATATGTCTAGATATCAAAGAAGACTTCAAGGAAGGCAATTGAAATTTTCACGGTTTCACCGTGTAAAGCTAAACAGTCGCGGTTTCATTACTTCATATCATCGACGTTACGTACCTGTATAATTGATTATAGCTGAGGCAGCAGATCGAACAGAGCCGAAAGAAGAAAAAAGCTAAACCTGGAGCTGGCAGACCATAACACACACGTGGAATTTGTAGGGTTGGCTAATGAAGACTGAACTAGTACTACTACTGGATTTCATGAGATTTAAGAAGAAAAATTTAGATTAAGCTATGCTTAAACTCCTTAAAGGTTGAGCTCTGCTGAAACAATATCACGTTAAATTAAACAAGGCAGAAGATTTCGTGACTCAACTAAGAAGATTTAGATTCTACCAACTTGCAAAGACAGCAGGCTGCAGGCAAACAACGTAGGTGGAGCTTCATAATGTCTGGATACTATCTAGGTTGTAACTTATGTTTCTTTTTGCAGGGATCGACCATCCAGACTGTGTATTATTCTTGGGGTTTTAACTTGTACCCCAAGCTGATAGCTTGATTTATATTAAATTGTCAAATGCATCATGCATTTGGAGCCCTACTGGGTAAAGCTGAGCAATAACCCATATAGTAACGAGAACCGTAACTGATTTGCTAAACTATGTTTTCAATTAAGTTTCGACGTACTCGATCGTGAATAATTTAAACGAATAGATATTGACCCCCCAGAAAACGAAGAAGAAGATCATTAGTATAATTTAAACATAAGTACCTTGACTTGCTTGTTTCATACTCGAATGTTGATTTATGATCAATTAAGTGGTAGTCACGATGCCTCAAGTTTATGACCAAGTACCAACTGCTTACTGCTACATATATATAACCAACGATTCATCCTTTCAAAGTTTACAAATTTGACTTGTTTCTCTCATTGCATTCAACTTGTATTATTTCATTATTTGATCGGTTCAATGAGATAAACAAATTAACAAACTTGATAACTTAATTGAGTGGTTTGCTGCAGTATCAGCATTACAGTATGGGTTATCATGGCAATAGGGAGGGACCAGTGCTCCATTGAAACTATGTGTTAGCCATGGAATCATTATGCAATGGTTTAAAGCCCTGCCAGATGGTATGAGGGGGGACTTAAAGCAGAGAAGAGAATCAAGAGATTAAGCAATTCCATATTGTCAGGACATTTATTGTTTTCAATTGAGTAAATCCAAGCACTAGCTTATTGTCACCTTATTAATTATAAGTGTGATTGTTATTGTGGGTCGTTCTTAATTAGGAAAAGTTTTTGTAACGAATTAACAAATGGGGAAAGATAAGATGCCATATATATGGACCTTAGTTTCTGTATTTTAGTATTAACAATTCAGAATGTGTACAAACAAATAGCACAGCCCTCCTCTTTATCTGGTTCCCCTTTGGCACATTGACTGTATTTGTATATCTGCAAACCAATCAAGGTGGGTTTGTGACGGCAAATATATGCTTCCCGGCCCGTTTGCTTAATATCTTCTTCTGCTTTGCCCCATGATGCCATATATCGAAACTCACAGAGCACAGTGTTTTCATTTGGTGTACATTTACGTGAAATAGTAGTGTAATGAGGTTAATGACTCGTGATGCTTATGTATTGCACTAATGGACCACACTTAATAGTGATGGGTTCTCATATCCCAAAAAGAAAAGGACAAGAGAGATTTAGTTTATGACCTGATCGCACATTTATTAAACACAATGAAAAGGAATCGTGAATCTATTCTTGCATTATTGGTATATATATGTTTTCTTTCGGAGGGGGTGAAGTCATAAAATCATTGGTATAACATTTGAAACTCGTTTGGGCCCTATAAGATATTGATGTAAAAGATGTAGCCCTAACATCTCCATTGATATGATTTAGTTTTCCTTAACTAGTGATCGATCGTGGAAAGCTATGCTAGGCCTCTTAGATGCCCGGGCGCTGGGTCAACCGGCTCTACGGACTCATTCAGGTTCAGACCTGAATTTAACACATATAAGGAAGAAACTTATGTAGTTAAAAGTTAAATCTAGAACCTTCAAACATAGGTAGCTCAAAGAATTAGGTTGAGATCAGCGTCACAGCGAACTAAATTCCATTTCACGGATCGGTTCCGAACGAGACTAATAGCCTAATTAATATCAAGAGTTTTTTTCACCAACAGTCCCTTAACTCTGGTGTACCTACCAATGTGATACCTCAACTCTTAATCGTACCAATGTGATACCCAGACTCTAGTATTGCTATCATTGAAGTACTTCCGTTAGTTTTTTTCAACTTTTCTGTTATTTTGGTGACGTGGCAAGTACGTGAGGCCCACAAAGAGGGTTAAAAGACAAAATTAACCTCATCTGAGAGGAGCAATGTTTTTCCCGCCCTTTACCTTGAGAAATACACCTAACAATTCCAATTTTGGCGCCAATTTTCCCTCCATACTCCTTAATTTGTGTCTCTTATCTAAACTAAAGAACTACCGCCAACCAGTCGACCACAATCTGATAAAACCTAGATCAATCTCATTTTCTATTTTTACCCTAGCACTTGTTAAACTAACAGAATAAATATAGAAATTTATATGGAACATCTCATTTCCACAATCTCATAAGAATATAGAAACACATAACTTAACGAAATTCAACTACATGTACCATTAGTTCTTACAAGCAAAAATCATGGCAGATCAACATAAAAGGTGTCAACTAATGGTACTTAAACATGTATTTGAATTTCGTTAAGTTATGTGTTTTTATATTCTTATGAGATTGTGGAAATGAGATGTTCCATATAAATTTCTATATTTATTCTGTTAGTTTAACAAGTGCTAGGGTAAAAATAGAAAATGAGATTGATTTAGGTTTTATCTGATTGTGGTCAATTGGTTGGCGGTAGTTCTTTAGTTTAGATAAGAGACACAAATTAAGGAGTAGGGAGGGAAAATTGGCGCCAAAATTGGAATTGTTAGGTGTCTTTCTCAAGGTAAAGGGCAAGGGCGGGAAAAACATTGCTCCTCTCAGATGAGGTTAATTTTGTCTTTTAACTCTCTTTGTGGGCCTCACGTACTTGCCACGTCACCAAGATAACAGAAAAGTTGAAAAAAACTAACGGAAGTACTTCAATGATAGCAATACTAGAGTCTGGGTATCACATTGGTACGATTAAGAGTTGAGGTATCACATTGGTAGGTACACAAGAGTTGAGGGACTGTTGGTGAAAAAAACTCTAATATCAACGACATCAAAACTGATAGTGCAAATCAAGCTACTGGGAGAGCTTGACAAATGTAAATGAATGATAATCAAGCACCTCTTTGTTAAAAATTAGATGGAAGATGAGGAACAACGGAGGAAATCCTCAAATCCGTCCGATTGTCTCATCACCCCTGTGGGTAAAATTAATCCCGGCCTGCACCAATAATGTCTCCAAGGGCCCAAGAACTGACTTGTGAAACTGAAGTGGGGTGTTTCATGAAAATACCAACGCAAGATATAAAATTTAGTGATTAAGATGCTACCACCTCTTTCCTGGCCACCAGCTCTAGCTTGTTGGTTATGTCTGTTCTTCTCTTGATCAGGTTCATTCCACCCAAATGGGATCACAACTAATTTTCTAATGAATACTCAACATGTTCTTATTTCATTTTTTTTTTCGATGAATTTCCAATGAATATCAACTTCTTTGAGAGGTAACCTTTCAAACAATATAATAGAAAATTTGAAGGTAATGTAAATATACCCCGTTTTATATAATTTTCATTTTCCCTCCCTCATGTCTATATGAAAATAGAGCAAGGTGTTTGTTTGGTAATGATGACCTTTCAAATATGTTTATGGCATATTAATTCTACATTAAGTCATGGTACTGGAGTGTAAAATAAATTTGTTTCCCATTAACAACTCAGCAAGGAACATGCGCTATTTCTCATTTTCTCATAACGAGACAATATCTTTTAGGCTTCAAGTGCATATGGGTGGGTCAAGCTAGCACACCATCACAACTAACAAGAAGTTAACAACAAGCAATTATGTTAGTGGCATGAGCAAAAATGACAGAGTTTGCGTATATAGTTAGAGAAAGAGATACATAGAAGCGTGACGGCTTAAAAACAACGGAGGGATTCAATTGCATATGTAGAAGCATACTTATTGAGCATTAACCAACACATTGTCCCTTCGTATTTGAGATCGAGTCGTTGTCAAGTGGAAACGAATTGAATTGCTAGTAGTACTCCACCAAACCACACCGCACCACATACCACTTGAAAGAGCTAGCACGCATCGCACTAATGATTCAAAGCTTTTAAGCAAAGCTTACATGATTGTAGGCTTCCTATATTGGCCTACTACTACTTGTCCTAGGTAGTTATGCAAGTCGTCAAAGCCGATATTGTCATTGTTACTCCATCAGTGCATTGTTAGTATCCACTGTCAAACCATACACTGATCGATCTAGTACTTCAATTGACAAAATTTTACGGGTCAGAAATTAAACAACAAATTGCATAGAACATACGATCGAAAATGTCAAATATTGCACAAAAATTTAACAATAATCATCCTCACACATTATGAAATAATTCGAATGATGTAATCTAACAATGTAGTAGCTAGTATAAGAATGTTTGAAATTATATTAAATATCTTGTTTTTTTTCATTATATCCTTTTAATATCTCGACTACAAACAACGGGGATACGTATATGTTTTAATTCAGATGACTAAGATCATAATCAAAAGCTCTTGAATTATTGATCTCAGCACATCTGAAGTCTCCATGCATGCATGTGAAGTATCAGCATAGTAGATTAAGATCCCAAAAAGGTGACTAGAACAAGCAAAAGAGAACCTTGGAAAACAAAAGCTAGCCAACAACTACTATACTAAAGAACAGACCCCCATGGAAAAATGAGTAAAGCTAGGCGACCCCGGAAAGCGAAGCCGCCCCATTTGGATTACAGATACCTCTTTTGCTTCTTTTTTCTCCACTGAAACCACTATAACCCACCAACCTTCTCTTCTTTCTCTCTGGAACCAGAAACAAAAGGGTCAATTTATAAAGATTGGGAAGCACTGACTCCCCAGCTAGCGAAGCTTCCATATCTTCCCCAACGAGATTTTCTCAGTACTGGTGAAACAGAAAAGCGTGGGAAAAGTAAAATTGATCAGGTGCACCCAAAACTACTCACCAAATTACCGGTCTTTGATTCTCTGGCGTCCACCTGGCTTTGTTTGTGGCGCTCACGTCCACCCCATGGTGGGGTCCACCACGAGAGTGGTCTGATTCTTTGACTAGATGTGCGTGGCGGGACTTTATTGGATACGGCATTGTTCGTTATAGTTAAGCTCCCGCATTCAAACACGATGATGGCGGGTGATATCATCGCGTATCGAGTGTTTGTCTGAGGGAGTTACCAACTGCTTTACCTATAATATCTAGAAATGTCCTTTCTTTCTTGGCCATCTCTATTGCTTTTGGTTAACCTATATTTAATGTGATGAGTTTAGTTCATGCCTAATATAAGTTCAAGTTCTAGAGTTTATGTCCGTCCACTTAACCAAAAAAAAGAGTTTATGTCCGTAACGAACTCCATATAATAATGAAATTTCATTTTCACCTTGTATTTCAATGTATGTTGTACTGATTTTGTGGTGAGTTAAAAAAAAGACACATGGGTTGATAACACACACATAGCGAGATCAACAATAATATCCCAGTACAATTAGATTGATCTTTCACTATAGGCGCACAAACTTGGCGCATCGACTTTACATATATACTTACCTGTGTGCGCAAATGTCGTAGTTAAAAGAAAATAACTGATAAAGAAAAATCGAGCTCATAAGTAAAATTCAATCGTCTAGAACTAACTATAACAATTTAATTTAGGAAACAACTCTATTGTAAATTTATTTACCTAACTTAGCACAAACAAGCATAAATTTTTTATGACAAACGTCTTCAAGTATTAGAGAAACATACAAATGTTCCAAAATCCAGCGTAAACCCAAAGACTCCATCATTATAGCCCCATTTCTAAGAAGGTGAACAAGTTTTCAATCATTTTGGGGCCAAACATTAACAAATACTTGTGACATTGAAACCAAGATAATTCTAACGCCAACCCAGGGAATTATAAAGAGCATAAACAAGTTAAAAAAGAAGAACAAGATCCAATACAGCCACCCCATGGTAAGCGCAATATTGCCCACCATTGCTTTCATTGCATTCCAATATTCCCCATAAAAAAACTAATCTTTTTCGTCTTTTTACTCTCTGTCTCTTTCTCTGTCTGTCTGTCTCTGTTTCTCTCTCTCGCACCACCACCGCATATTCACTCACTGTCACGGACTCTTCTCCTTCTCTCTCCACCGCCTCCGGGAAATGTGAAATTGAATTCGCGGAGGCGATTAGGGTTTTTCGGTAACGATTTTGAGGAAGAATGCCGTTGACGCGGTACCAGATACGGAACGAGTACGGCTTGGCCGATCCGGAGCTCTACAAAGCCGCCGATAGAGATGATCCGGAGGCGTTACTGGAAGGCGTCGCCATGGCCGGACTCGTCGGCGTCTTGCGTCAGCTCGGCGACCTTGCCGAGTGAGCCTCCTTCTCTTTTTTGTTGGTTACTCTTTGCTGTTGTTGATTTCAATTGCGGAAATTTTCATTTGGAAATTACTGTTTTGACCAGAATGCTGAACCTCTAGGGTTTCAATTCGGAGCTTGTGGATGATAATTTGACTGATGTGCTCAATTTCTAATTCGATTGACTCCGAATTTTTACTAGATTGACTCCGAGTAGTGTTATATAGGTATTGGATTTTACTGAGTTTTAATCCGTTGGATTGTGAATGTTTGCAGTAAGGTCAGACTTAATTACTGTTTAGGACTGAAGATTGGTCTCTGGAAATGAAATGAAATAAGGAGTTCATATTATGGAGATTTTGGACATGGATTAAACCTTGTTTAGTTCAGATTAAGTTCCTATTGCGTTGTTAAAATTTTAGAGTGGAGTGTTGTATGGTTTGATTTGACACATTTGAGGTAGGCTCATGAGGAAATGGTGTTGTGATGAATAGGTTTGCTGCTGAGATATTTCATGACTTGCATGAAGATGTCATGGCAACAGCTACAAGAGGCCATGGTCTAATGGTTCGTGTCCAACAGCTTGAAGCAGATTTTCCTTCGATTGAGAAGGCCCTTCTATCTCAGACTAATCATTCGTCGTTCTTTTCAAATACAGGTTAGGGTCCCTGTTAGACAAATGTTTCTGCATAACATGTAATGCATCTTTGTGGCAGTTGAAAGAAAATGATCTGATAGTTATGTTGTTACTCGTACATGACCAATGGGTCTTCTCCAAAATGCATGAGCATTGGAAAGGGACACAATTTTTTCATTTAATTATTAAAAGGAATGTAATTCGAACATGGTTGTGTAATGGCATAGTTCTATTGCAGGTGTTGACTGGCATCCTAATCTGCATTCCAAACAGAATGTGATCACCCATGGAGACTTACCTCGCTTTGTAATGGATTCTTATGAAGAATGCCGTGCTCCTCCTCAGTTATTCCTTCTCGACAAGTATGATGTTCTACTCTCTTATGCTACTCTCACCTAACATCTAGATAAGAATTAAAGATGAAGAAAGTCGGGAAAAATCTCATCCTATTTTTAACAGGTTTGATGTTGCTGGGGCTGGGGCATGTTTGAAGCGATACACTGATCCGTCATTCTTTAAAGTGGAATCAGCTTACTCATTAACATCAACAGATATGCAGAGAGAAAGAAAGATCCGTAAAGTAAAGGTATTTCTAAGAATATTCAACTTGCTGAAATGACTAATATATGTGGCCAGTCCACTGATGTCAATATGGGAAGTCCTTATGTTTCTCAACTATTACATGTGTGATATGCTTTCATGTTTGTTCATATCCATGTCGATCATCCATTCACGCATTTTTCATTAAAAGATTGAACCATACTGCGGTGAGTGTGGTCTTTGGATCCCTTAGGTGATTTTTGACTCAGGGCGGTTCATTAGGACATCCAATATAGGTATTAACCATCAGTAAGTGGGGCTATTGCTACCCCCAAATATACCTTTTTTCTTCTTCTCGAAAAGCACCAGGCTTTATGGGAAGCACCCTTAGTAAGGCATGACCACCCATGGTGACAACTTTTGTTTGGAAAAAAGAATTGATTTTTCTGGGTGGAAATAAAAGAATGGATTGAAGTAAAGAAAGTTTGAAACCTGTTTTTAATTTATTTTAACTGATATTCCTATTATTGATTTGTAAGTGTGCCTACATGCATGCCTGTGTGGAAACCAGGCAATATAACCTTCTGCACTTAGAAAATGCAAACTAGGTTCAGTCTTTTTTTTTTTAAAAAAATTTTGATGTAAGAAAGCACTGTTTAACACTTGTTTGAGAAAATATTTATTGTGTCTTTTGTGTGTAGCACAAGAAAGGATCTCGCTGGAGGAATGGTGAAACCACAGAAGTTTTACTGCCATCACATGCTAAGTGAGATCTTCTTGTTACTGCCTTATTACTATTCATGTGACTGTTAAATGTGCATGTTTCCTTAATACAGATGATTGAGTGGCCATTCATTTATTTTTTCTTCGAATCTCGCAGATTACATGAGTTATTTCTGGAGGAGCGCATTGAAAATGCTTACAGTGACCCTGCTCGTCGTGTGAAGTTAAAGAGAAGACATTTGAATGGATCTGCAATTGATTCAAGAACCAGGAAAAGTTACATGGATAAATTTGTGGACACTCATTCACCAGAGCGTAAACTGATTTGTGCAACTTCTGTTACTTCCCCGCTCTTGAATTTTAGCTCAGATAATAAGAATGAGTCGGGGCTTAGAATACTTGACATTAGTATTGTGAGTCCTGCAGAAAAGTCCTCTGAAAGGGGTAGTTCTAGTTCTTCAACTAATGACCAAGAAGTCGTATCAAAACAGTCGATGGAAGTTTTGAGCGGGGGCTCTTTCTATGGAGAAGTTGCAAAGGTATCTGAACCAAATTCTGATGGCAAAAGTGACAACAGCTATTCCAACCTCCAAATGGTAGCAGTTGAGAAGGAATTAGAAGTTGATGGAGAAGACAAAACTGAAGACAGTGTAGAGGGCTACATTTCTGATGATTTGCCCAGTGAGGTGGATAATTATGTGGATGCTCTTGCTACTATGGAGTCAGAAATGGATACCGACAATGAGTCCAGAAGTAAGAGCAATATACGCTTAATGAAGGTTGACAAATGCAGGACAGACTCTGATGCAAATGAGGAGGAACAGGTATATCTTCAAGCTCGGTCTTTGGATTCTCAATCACCTGAGAATTCTTCTTTGCCAGATGACTGGAATAATTCATTTGAAAGAGATAGAGCCAGTTTGAACTCTGATTCTTTAAGCAGTTTGGTTGAGAATACACCCTCAGAATGTAATGCAGCAGCTATAGAATTCCCATCCACTGAACCTTGTGGATCTGAGGATGCATGCTTTGAGGAAGGCATGAGCCCTGATAGTGAAGATATATCTTGCAATAAGTTGGCTAGGGAAATGGATCCTACACAAGAACATCCAGACTGTGGAGCAAACTCACCTGTGGCTTCATATGTGGAACCTTTATCAGATGAAACATCTTCTGATAAAATGAAAGTTGGTTCTGGATCATATGACATCAAAGAAAATGGGACAAATCTGAATCACTTCATAGCAGTTGTTTCCAATGATTCTTCTCAGGCTAAGTATGATTTCACGAAGACTTCCACACTTCGTCCAGATGAAGAAGGTGTAGTTAGCGCTTCTGATGATTTACACCAATTGAAAAATGGTGAACCATTGGCTTCTATAAATCACAGTGGCAATGAATCTGTGAATGAAGTGTTTCTGGCACAATGTGATGATGAAGATGCTGTCAGGAGCTCCACCAGTAGAAAAATTGATTCACCACATTTAAGTATTCCATCCACAGAAGAACAGCTCTTTCCTTCAGCAATGAAAGAAGTACGAACATCTTTGGGTAGTACATTACCGCCTCATAGATTAGATGTTGCAAAGCCTGTTAACAGGGTTTCTCATGTAGATGATCCTGTTAAACCAACTGCATTCAAAACTGGAGTTATACCGTGGAGACGTATCTCAAGAGAGACATTTCCTGAAGGGGACGCTCCACACACTCATGACCTAATAGAGCAGAAGGATAATCCACAGACACATGTTGTAGATGAGCAGAAGGATGCTCCACAGACTCATGTCCTATTTGACCACAAAATCTCTGGTTTCAATGAGGATATGCCTCACTGTGAAGATAAATTTAACACTGAAGAGCAGAAGGATGATCCACAGACTTATGGCCAAATAGAGCAGAAGGATGCTCCACAGACACATGTCCTAATCAACCAGAAAATCTCTGATATTGATGACGTTATGACTCATGATGAAGAGAAATTTAACGTTGAAGAGAGATCTAAGACTCTGGATGATGTGGAGATAGGCTTATTGTCCAGCAATGTTAATTCAGAGGGAGGAGATTCTGCTTCTATAGAAATTCCATCGAACACTCCAACTTATTCAGAGCATGGGGATCATGTACTTTCAGCCAATATAGAACCTGCAACAGTTTATATAGAAGACATGGCTGCATCCTCTGCTGCTGTGGCCAAATCCGATGATGTCAATGATTTTATTGATACATCTCCTGGCACCAGAAATCTTGATGAAGAGGAAGGACCTTCTGTTTCTACAGACCTTCCGTCAACTTCTCCAACTTATTCAGGCATTGGGAATCTTGTAATTTCAGACAATAAATTGCCTGAAACAGTTCATACAGAAGATGTGGCTGTGTATTCTGCTGCTGTTGCTAAATCTGTTGATGCCGATGATATTGAAAAATCTCCATTGAATTTTATGAAATACCCAAGAGAATCTGAAGATGAGGTCGCTTCTCCAAAATCCGTGACAGACTCAGAAGTGCAGAAGAAAGAAAGTGAAGTTATTCTGCCAGTGTCAGATTCAGATTCAGACCCAAAGAAATCAGTTTCTCATGGTCCTTCGAGTTCAGAGGTATTTGATGATCATAACTTCTCCCCGGATGTGCAGAATGAAAGTGGCATGGCTGTCTATGATGTCCCTACAGCCTCATCATTTTTGGAAATGAGCAATCAGGAGTCACAGTCACAATATCTTTATCAGAGTTGTGGAGAGTATCCTGTGTCATTATCTATGCATGCCCTTCCAGAAACTGACCTCCAAGAAGCTGAGAGGAAATTAGAAACTTTGTTGGAGTTGCAAGCTAATCAAGTTCAAATGGAGAACTTGGAAAGAGACAGAAGAAGTGATCAGCTAGAAGCTGCCGTGGAGCAGTCAACGGAGTTGCAAGCTAATCAAGTTCAAGTGGAGAATTTGGAAATAGACAGAAGTGATCAGCTATTAGCTGCCTTAGAGCAGTCACCGGAGTTGCAGTCTAGTCAAAAGGGCATGGAAGATTCACAAGACGATCAAGCTGGTACTAACTTATCAAATTCTCAATATGCACAGATTGGGTCTCGAAGTCACCCAGATAAGGAGATATCCAAACTATCATCCGTGGATCATATCAATCAAGAGACATGCTTGGATGACTCCCGTAAATCTTTGCCTGAAACTCTTCCAAGTCAACCTCCAACTTCAGAGTTATTTACAAAATCAGCCGGCCAGGAAACAGATATTTTAAAGCAAAACATGGAGCCATTAGAGTATATTCTTTCTAACTTAGTCCAGCCACCTGTGGTCAATCTTGAGGACACGCCGCCATTGCCGCCCCTACCACCTATGCAGTGGAGGTTGGGAAAGATGCAATATGCTTCAATAGCGTCACCTGGAGATTTGGGTGGACTTAGCAATGATTCGTCTTTCCCAACGATGCACTCACTGAAAGCTGACGAGAAACCTCAATTTGATCCACCAGCACCACAGAGGGAGCTATTGCAACCTCGGAACCCATTTTTATCTCTCACAGCAGAAGATATGGAGTCCCAACCTGGTATTGGACCTTTGGTGGTCCATGTTGTGTCTCCCACCCCATATCCACAAGTATGGACCGATAATGATTCTAATCATCAGTACAATTTCCCTGATTTTGGGGGAATGCAATTATCAATCCCAATCCTACAACCATTGGAGGTCTCTGGTAACAGCTCTGGTCACAGTGACGGTGTTTTAGAAGGAGCGAAGGGTCTGTCAAGTCTAAAGTCATTCACAGTTCCTGGCACTGAATCTACATCTACAGAAGACCCAGTATACTCTCATGAGGAAATTATCCATCCTCAACAGCTGACGCCAGAAACTGGTTTAGCTCTTGAGGTACTTCAACAATCATTCAATAATACCGAATTGGAGAAAAAAGCTAGACTTCCTACCACATCTGTGATAGCACCAACTATGGAAGATGAGCAGACTCAACATAGTTTGCCAACAACAGAGGGAGGAAAGGTTCAGTCTACTTCGAAGCCATTAACAGTATCAGGAACTGAATGCGCAACTTCTACAAGTGACCCTTCATTTTTTGATGGGGAAACCATCCAACCTCCGCAACAATCAACCCAGGAATCGGGTCTGGAGCCTGAGGATCTTTGCCGTTCATTGAGAAACTCAGAACGGGAACAAAACAAGCCTATTGCTACATCAATGACAGTGACTACTACGGTAGATGAGAAGCCTCAGCCTAGTTTGCCAATATCAGAGGGAGAAACAGCATGGTTGTCAAATACTTCTGATGTAATGCCGGACTCAGAAGTTGGAAAGTCTAATGGCACAGTAAAGAAGATCCCTCGTCCTAGAAATCCCCTCATTGATGATGTTACTGCTCATGGCCAAAGCAAGGTAACTGATGAACCAATTTTTTGCACTCAGAAAATGCTCTTTTTGAGATTTATGCACTGCGGAATACCTTAATAACAAGTTTACATTTTCGCAGTTGAAAAAGGCAAGTGAACGAATTCAGCCTCAGACTGAACCAAAGGTAGACGAAAGAGATTTATTTCTGCAACAAATTAGAACCAAGGTTAGACCAGTTTATTATAATTGTGCTTCTTCATCATTCACCTTTCCTCCTTTTTGGGTTCTCCATATTCCAAGAATCTATTAAAGACCGGACCTTTTTGTTGCCTCAGTCCTTCAACCTAAAGCCTGCAACTGTGACAAGATCCACACCACGACCCAACATTCAGGGTCATAACCCGAACTTGAAGGTCATCTCTCTCTTAGAGAAAAAAGCAATTGCAATCCGCCAGGTCTGTCTCTTTTTGTCTCTCTCCCTCTTAAACACAGAATTTTGTCCAGTCAGTTAATATTTAATAAAATGAGGGTTCTGATGCAGGCATTTGCGGGAAGTGATGAAGATGATGATGACAGTTGGAGTGATTCTTAAGAGATTTTATTCTACTTCAGATTTTCACCCTACAGTTAGTCTTTAACTGGCTGGTGGATTCTCTTACACCAGACTGGCGTTTCTGTAGCTTGTATTATACGACCCCCTCTCTTTCTGAAACGCCATCTTTAGTCACTCAGCTCTATTCGACATTAATCTAGTGCAAGGCAAAATGCCTATATACAAGAATGAAGCTGTCGCTCCGCGTGCAAGCGCACAATCAGTTTCAATCACCATATTGTTAAGATCTTGGCAGCTGTAAATTGTTTAAAGTGTTATAAAAGTAGCATGTAGCGTACTGAAAATGAAATTTTGTAATGTTTGTAATTTTGTATGTAATGGTTCTCTAGTGCATATACATGTATCCATATACTACGTATCCGGTTCATATTCTTGGCTAATTCTCACTTTCTATGTCAATTCCAACCATTTCTTGCCCAACAGCCCTCATGTCTTGCATACATGATTTGTACATATGAAATGTCAGAATATATCTACTAAAAATTATTTGTACAATTTTTCAAGTTCATTCGCCCGCATCTACTAACTTGAGAACGTCAAAAATCCAGACCGGCCCTCAATATCCGTCATAATAAAGTAGTTTAAAGACCTTAATCGATTGAGAACAATGGAACTGCTAAACACAAAGTGTCAGAAACAGGAAAGCGTGAGAGGAAGAAGATAGTGTTCGGGTGCGATGTTGAGGCTAAATATTTGGAGGAGAACAAGGGAGACTACATGTCAATCTCATATTGACGCCTTCAAGTGTTACTGTGCTTTGAAGGAACCAAAGACATCTGGAGAGTAGAGTCATGACCTTTAGATCTATTTTGATTTGAAATAAGAACATTTATCCATCTTGGGTTTTCTATTTACTAATGATTTCACCCGTCCTATGTTGATCTTGTTGTTCAAATTAATGAAATTATAGTTGCTTTACATCCTCAAAAATTCAAAGTTGATGGGTACGTGTGTTTTTGTGAAGAGTTTGCAGGATGTGTTTAGAAAGGTAAATTTGGAAAATTTTACTCAATATTTTAAGACTGGGTATACTTAGATATTTACTTGATACATTTAACAACACTCATTTAAATTACAAGAAAGATTAATAATCACAACAAATTAATATCAAATCACTGACTCTAACTCGGAAGTTAGAACCAAAAATTGAGCTACAACATTACTAGAGATTTGTAATTACATTTACATTTTAAGCATTAAGGATGGGGTGCCAAGGCCAAGGGGAGGACCATATAAAGTTGAAGTTAGTACACCCCAATTGTGTCACATAGTCTAGGGACTATTATCGACCATCGAAATTTGCCCGCCATTTGAAAACCAGATGATGAACGCCGTAGCCAGCAGAGCCTCCCCTGCAATCTCCAAGGCTTTGGACACCAAGCAATTCATCACTGAGGGCTTCAGCTCCTTCACTCAGCTCAAGCACGCCCACGCCCGCCTCCTCCGCCTCGGCCTCGACCAAGACCACTTCCTTCTCAACTCCCTCTTACGCTCCGCCTTCGATTTCGGAAACCCCATCTACGCCTCTCTCGTCTTCAACCAAATCACCCAGCCCAATATCTTTCTCTTCAACACAATCATCCGGGGATTGGTTTCGGTAGATTGTTGCGACGATGCAATTGGATTCTATGGCTCATTGCGGAAACAGGGCTTGTTCCCGGACAGCTACACTTTCCCATTTGTTCTCAAGGCCGGCGCGAGGCGTTTGGACTTTGAGTTGGGGTTGAACGTTCAAGCACTTGCGGTCAAGGCCGGTTTCGACTTTGATGTGTACGTGAAAACCAGTTTGCTTGCGCTGTACGCGAAATGTGGCTATATGGAACATGCGCATAAGGTGTTCGACGAGTTGCCTGAGAAGAATGTTGTTTCGTGGACCGCGATGGTTTCTGGGTATATTGGAGCTGGGAGGTGTAGGGAAGCTGTTGATACGTTTTTGAGGTTCTTGGAGATGGGTTTGAGGCCTGATAGACTTGTACTTGTGAGGGCTTTATCGGCGTGTAGTCAGTTGGGGGATTTACGAAGTGGGGAGTGGATAGATGGTTACGTTACGGAGATTGGGATGGTGGGAGATGTGTTTGTGGCCACTTCTCTGGTTGATATGTATGCTAAGTGTGGGCACATGGGGAGAGCGCGATCTGTGTTTGATGGAATAGCTGAGAAGGATGTAGTTGCTTGGAGTAGCATGATTCAGGGATATGCGTCGAATGGGTTTCCTAAAGAAGCCGTAGACCTCTTCTTTCAAATGCAGAGGGAGAATTTGAAACCGGATTATTATGTGTTGGTTAGCGTGCTTTCTGCTTGTGCTAGATTAGGAGCTCTAGAGCTAGGGGAATGGGCTAGCAATTTGGTGGATAGAAATGAAATATTCAATAACCCTGTCCTCGGTACTGCTCTGATTGACATGTACGCGAAATGTGGGAGCATGGTGCAAGGTTGGGAGGTCTTTAGAGGGGTGAAGAAGAAAGACATTGTGGTTTGGAATGCAGTGATGTCGGGATTAGCTATGAATGGACATGTCAAAGCTGTGTTCGGACTATTTGGGCAAGTGGAGAAATTTGGAGCTAGAGCTACTGGGAACACTTTCATGGGGTTGCTTTCTGGATGTTCTCATGCTGGTCTGGTTGATGAGGGTCGTAGATTTTTCAATAACATGACTAGGGGCTATTCCTTGACTCCTATGATTGAGCATTATGGATGTATGGTGGATCTTCTTGGCCGTGCGGGCTTGTTGGATGAAGCTCATCGGTTGATTAATAGTATGCCAATGGAGGCAAATTCTGTTGTTTGGGGATCACTATTAGGTGGATGTAGGCTATATCGGGATACTCAACTGGCTGAACTCGCATTGAAACAACTCATTGAGCTCGAACCATGGAACTCGTCTTATTATGTTCTTCTCGCAAATGTTTACTCCGCAAATCAGAAATGGGACGAGGCAGCCAACATTAGATCAGGAATGAATGACCAAACCCTGAAGAAGGTCCCTGGCTGCAGCTGGATCGAAGTAAACAGGGTTGTTCATGAATTTTTCGTGGGAGACAAGTCCCACGAGCTCTCCGACATAATCTACGCAAAACTCGACGAGCTGGCCAAGGACATCAAAGCAGCCGGTTACGTTCCCACAACAGATGTCGTGTTGTACGACATAGAAGAGGAGGAGAAGGAGCATATCCTCGGCTGTCACAGCGAGAAGCTAGCCGTTGCATTTGCTCTCATCGCCACAGGCCCCCATGACACCATTCGAGTTTCAAAGAACCTCCGCGTATGCGGCGATTGCCACCAAGCCATAAAGTTTATCGCCAAGATCACAGGAAGAGAGATCATCGTCCGAGACGCTAACCGATTCCATCGCTTCTATGATGGCTCATGTTCATGTAATGACTATTGGTAAAAATTTCCAAATTCTTACCGCCCGCAGTTAAAAAATCTCTAGTTGGTTAATAATAATAAATACCAAAGCCTTATCTCATTGATGGTAAAGTAATAGACTTTATCCAGTGACACAAGAATTTGCCATATATAATACAGACAAAATCGAGAGTCTGCAGGAAGAAGACTAGAAGAGGCAAAGGCAAAATCAACGACGTCGTTTGGTGTTCCTCTCTCTCCTTTTGTACCTTACCACCGAAGCTCACGCAGTCAAGCTCAGCCGTCTTTCTTCCTAGCAATTTCCTACTCTTCTTCTTCTTTCAATTATTTTTTTTCTCAGTCGCCAAAAAAAAAACCATCTACAGTGAGAATCGCATCGCCAAGGTAAGCAAATTCATTCAAGGCCTAAAAACCCTACCTTTTTTCTAAGTACAGCTTAAAGTTTGTTGCTTTATTTAATTCTAGTGCGAAAGTTGCTTCCTTTTATGGCCAGGCTGTAACAGTTGTCCCAAAACGACGTCGCAGAGAGAGAGGGAGATGGAGAGTTCGAGCAGCTCGCAGAGGGAGAAGAGCAGGGCGCCGCTGAAGGAGGTTGTATCGGAATGCGTGAAGCGGTGGTTCAAGGATACTCTCAAGGAGGCCAAAGCTGGAGATATTAATATGCAGGTGCTGGTGGGACAGATGTACTATAGCGGCTATGGTGTTCCCAGAGATGCCCATATGGTATGGTTTTTCAGCTTTTCGTATTAAGGAGTTGTGAATTGTTTTGCTTGTATTAGAACAACAAAGTCAATGCGATTGGGATTGTTAAAGTTCTGTTCTTGTGATGGTAGGTCTGGTTGTGTTTGTAGTATTGACTATTTTGGGTTTTGGGATTTTGTAGGGGAGAATGTGGATCACAAGAGCGTCGAGGACCCGGTCTTCGGCTTGGAAAGTTTGTGAAAAGCCACCGGGTTGGTTTCTCTATTTGCAATTGTTGTTATTGTCATTGTGTTGATTATTGTTGTTGCTGTTGTAAATGTGCCTCTGATTTGGTTGTCTGGATCTGTTGTGGTAGGCTATAATGCTAGTGATTCAGATTCAGATGAATTGAAGGGGGAGTCGTAGCTGGCCCAACACAAACTTCATGTGCAATTATAGTTTGAGCAAGTATTTCCCAACATTCTTACCTCTTCTTGTATTTGTTTTGTTTCTTAGAAATGAAAATGGTCAAAATACCGAGTATTATTCAGTATGGCAAGGATTTTAAATCTCTATGAGCTTTTGATCTTTGTAAACCCCTGACTTTGTTCCTTAGTGTGCTTTTTTAGTTCCTTCCTTTTTTTGGTAGCAAGACTCCTACGTATATGCATATTGCCATTAAGTTTATCTTGGCAAAATGTAGACAGTAGAATCATTTTTCTTAGTCAGTCTTTGAATCAGATTTCAGATCATTCTACACTGGTTGACTGCCTCCATTATATTGTTGCTCCACAGGTTGATATGGTTTTAGTTTTGGGTAATTGTACATACTCCTTAGTTATATTATTCTTAATTAAGTCACTTAAGTGCAATTGTCAAGGTCACAAGGGTTTATTGTCATCTCTGTTAACTTTATATAGGGATATTAAAATGCCTGGACAGATAGGAAGGGAGATTATATGGAACAGTGGATAGAGGGAAAAGGGACAAGGGAGGTTCGATTAGGTGTGTTATGTTTAATTGGTGGTAGAGAAGGAGGAAAAGGGGATGGGAGGAGTTGCATCTCAACTTATGGCCTCTCAACCCATTGAACATCTGTGATTTGTAGTAACATTTTCCCTTCTTTCTTACTTTTGTATTATGGAACAAAAACAAAGGGTGGGGAAATTATACATTTTCTTCATCCTTCATGATTTTGTATTACACTCTTCCAGTGTTCCATCCTTCCCAAACTTACTTTTGGTTCTAGCTTGTCCTTGTTTATGTTGTCGGTAGTGGTAGATATAATAGCCTTCTCTAGTAAACCTATCTTTGCATCTGCCATATTTCTAACACTAAAGAGTATAGCAACAAATTTCTCTTTGTTAAAAAAGATGATTCAACATTGCAATTTTCAGTTTTTTATTCGACTCACTTTAGGAAAACCCCATGGGAAGGACGTTTTATGGTACATAATTATAGGCAGTCAATGCAGAGGCCATATATTTATGATTATGTTCTTAAGGCTGACAGAAGTCCTGTAATTGACCAATTCAGCTACATAAATCTAATTTCTTGCTTCTTGTTGCAGGATGTGCTCAGAAATGTTCATGTTCTTCATCTGCATTATGCATTATGGATGCATTCTTCAATTTATCTCTTTTCCTGAATTTACCAATGTAATCATAACATTTTGTGTCATATAAAAACCGTTATTTTTTATTGCACTTCCATATTCTGTAGAACTTTTTGAGTTATTATGAAGACTTGCAATTTCCATCCAATCATAACAGAGTGAATTGCTGGAGAAAAGGGTATAGAATAGTTTCAGATAAGGTTTGAAGCAACGGTGATAAACTTTTGAAGTATGACATAACTTACTACACTTGATCTAATTTGATGGATTTCCCTTTTTCTGTATTGGTAAATAATATTCCAAGGTCTTAACTGGGTAGTTAACAAATGACTCTGGAAGTGTGGAACATTACGTGACATATGAAATTGCTATCTTCTCTTCTTGAGCTCTTAACATAGTGCCAAAACGTGCTTGATTCAAGCCCTTCGGAACTTGTCAAGTCGATCAGCTTTGTCTCTAGTGTCTGCTGGCATTTTTTGGGGTCAAACTCACAGATGAATATACCTGATCCTTATTCTTTTATTTATAGTCTAGAGACACCATTACCTGACTAGCCCTAATTTCATTTGAAAAAGGTAAAAAGGATGACAGGTTTATCATCCTTGAAATAAATCTAGTTTTTGGTAAATGAAAGTTTCTGATTAAGTCATCATCAAATATCACTTCGCAAGTATTCCAAACAAAAAAATCACTCTGCAAATAGGAAATTGGAGACAGAAACTCAAACTTTCAACTATGCAATATATAATTATCAGACTTTTAGTTTTTAATCTTTTTATACACCGAGACGGAATGGCAGTAACAAAAGCAAATACATAAATGAAAGCAGTTGAGTTTCGAATGATTGGCTCATTACCACTATTCTTCTATATTCCAAGTGTTACGATGAGCACTCCGCAGCCATTATGGCAATCGGAAGACTAGGATAAAAGTGATCAGCTGCAGTTTGGTCCAATTTGGTCATCTGGACTCCATGGTCAGTTCTCCAGCAGTTAAAGGACTAGTGAATAGTTTGAGCATGTGGCAGTGTGGAACTTCCAGTCCCGTGATCCAGAAGGCAGTACGTATCATAATTTGTTATCCTAGCTTAATGGTCCTTAATCAAGGCACTCCATCGACAGTAAAACAGAACATTTGTTCCATTTAAGATATTCTACTCAAATTGTATCTCATATGATTATATTATACTTGATTTGCAATCTATATATAAATTAAACAACTTAGCCTACTCTTACAAATCACGGAGGAAATCACGCCCGTGATTTCCTCCTTTAATCATGCTATTACACTAATCACGCTAACACTCACCCTCAAGTTGGCGCATACACATTAACCATGCCCAACTTGATAAGTGAGTCATAAAAAACATTCTTAGACACTCCTTTGTGAGCGTATCGGCAAGTTGCTCTTCTGTAGGAACAAAAGGAAAACTGATGATTTTCGCATCTAGCTTCTCCTTTATAAAGTGACGATCAACCTCCACATGTTTTGTACGATCATGTTGCACAGGGTTATGTGCAATATCAATAGCCGCCTTGTTGTCATAGTACAGCTGCATAGCACACTTAGGCTTAATGCCCAAATCTTGTAGCAAATTTCTAAGCCATAACATTTCGCATACTCCTTGAGTCATACCCATGTATTCTGCCTCAACACTAGATCGAGCTACCACTTTTTGTTTCTTACTCTTCCATGTAACAAGATTACCCCAAAAAAATGTAAAGTACCCTGATGTGGATTTCCGATCTGTAATATTTCCAGCCCAGTCTGCATCTGTGAAGCCACAAACTTCAAGGATATTATTATGATTAGAGAACATTATTCCTCTCCCTGGAGCTGACTTCAAGTACCTCAAAATACTTACAATAGCATCCATGTGGTCCACACTGGGATTATGCATGAACTGACTCACTACACTTACTGCATACGCAACATCTGTTCTGGTATGTGATAAATAAATAAGGCGTCCAACTAGCATTTGATAACGAGGTTTGTCAGTAGGAACTTGATCTGGATATTCTGCTAATCGATGGTTCTGCTCAATAGGAGTATCAATGAGAGTGCAATCCAACATACATGTCTCTGTTAGTAGATGAAGAATATACTTCATTTGACACAGATAGATACCATCACTTCCTCGGGATACCTCAATGCCCAAGAAGTACTTGAGTGTACCTAGGTCCTTCATCTCAAACTTTGTGGCTAGCTGTTTCTGTAACCTATCCACCTCAATAGTATCATTCCCAGTAACTACCATATCATCAACATATATAATTAGGGTTGTTACCTTCTCTTGTTGATGTCTGAGAAATAATGTATGGTCTGAATTACTCTGTCTGTAGCCAATGTTCCTCATGAATTGTGAGAATCTTCCAAACCAAGCATGAGGTGACTGTTTAGGACCATACAAAGACTTTCTTAATCTGCAAACAAAGTTACTTGGAGAAGCGGCCACATATCCAGGCGGAAGATCCATGTACACTTCCTCTGTAAGTTCTCCATGAAGGAATGCATTCTTAACATCAAACTGTCTGAGTGGCCAGTTTAAGCTAACAGCAACAGAGAGCAATACCCGAATAGTGTTTATCTTTGCAACAGGTGCAAATGTCTCATCATAGTCTATGCCATATGTCTGGGTGAACCCTTTTGCTACTAAACGTGCTTTATACCGGCTCACCGACCCATCTGGATTATGCTTCACTGTAAACACCCAACGACATCCCACAGTCTTCTTGCCATGTGGTGGAGATACAAGCTCCCAAGTATTGTTCTTTTGTAATGCTTCCATTTCTTCCTCTATGGCTTTCCTCCATTTTGGATCTCCCAATGCATCCTGCACTTTGTTAGATACTAATACAATAGATATTTGATTCACAAATGATGCATATGACTTAGACAACCTTTTGGTAGACATAAAATTTGCCACATGATATTTAGCTTTAGCCTGAGGGGTAGGTTCATACTTTTTTGTTGGCTGACCTCGAGTAGACCTATTTGGCAAGACATATTGTCCACTATTAGCTTCACTAGTATTAGCCCCAATAGGATGACTAACCTCAGATGAGTAATCTTCTGTACCATGAGAGTATTGGTCAAGTGTAGAATCAGTAGTACGGGAGATATGCGGGGCAGTTGTGTTGTCATCTTCTGGTACTTGAATGTCTGGAGTGACTGGAGACCCGGCATCATCCGGTGGTGCCTGTGTAGCTGACACATTGGTAGTCTCAATTGAACCGCTCACCATATCTACTGGCTTACTTGTCTCCCCCTCTCCATGATACATGTCTTCAAAATATAAATTCTCCCCCTGAAGAGCAGTATCGGAAGAGGTAAAATAGCTCATGTCCTCAAAGAAAGTAACATACATAGTGACATAGTACTTCCGGGTAGGTGGATGATAGCACCGGTACCCTTTCTGATGTCCTCCATACCCAACAAACACACATTTAACTGCTCGGGCATCCAATTTAGACCGTTGATATTTTGGAAGATGGACAAAAGCAACACAACCGAAAACACGGGCAGGAAGATAATGAAAAGAGGGTAATGATACATGAGATGCAAGTACCTCATATGGAACTTTTCCCTGAAGGACATGAGAGGGAAGACGATTAATGAGGTGAGCGGAAGTGATGACAGCATCACCCCAAAGGTACTTAGGCATATGGGCACTAAAAAGAATACACCGAGCCATATCAAGTAAATGACGATTTTTCTGTTCAGAAACTCCATTCTGCTCTGGTGTGTAAGGACACGTTGTTTGATGAACAATTCTGTGCGTGTTAAAGAACTTCTGAAAGACATGATGCACATATTCCCCCCATTATCAAACCGAAGAACTCTAATTGTGGCATTATATTGTGTTTGAACAGTAGTATAGAAGGCTTCAAAAGCCGGAAAAACCTCATCTTTAGTTTTGAGGAGAACAACCCATGAAAGACGGGTGCAATCATCAATAAATGACACATAATACCGCATCCCTGACACAGTAGACTCTTTGGAAGGTCTCCAAACATCATAATGAATTAATTCAAAAGGAAGAGAACGTCTATTAGAAGTACTAGGGGAATATGTAGATCGATGACTCTTGCCCAAAACACATGTCTCACAACGTAAAAGTGACACATCCACATTAATAAACAAAGTAGGTATAGATTTTTTCATAACACTAAAAGATGGATGCCCTAAGCGACGATACCATAACCAAACTTCACTTAGCTTATCAAAAGTGGAGAGTAAAGCGGTTCGAGACTGTGCCCCTGGTTTCTCCCCCGCATATGTCTGATCTAGATGAAAGAACCGGCCACTCAAATACCCCCGACAAATTAACTCACCGGTGAGAAGATTCTGAAATATCACATACATAGGAAAAAATGTCACATAACACTTAGCGTCAGTGTTCAATTGGGGAACAGATGTCAGATGATGAGATAACGCAGGTACATAAAGTACATTGTGAAGCTCTATTGTGGGAGTAATACGAACTGACCCTTTCCCTAATATGGGAAATGCCTCACCATTAGCATTAGTAACATAGGGTACTGGTGGAGGAGACAATACGGTAAAATAAGATTTGTCATAAGTCATATGATCAGATGCACCAGAATCAATAATCCATGTATCAAAACAAACAAAGTTAGAAATATTTAAAGCCATACCAATGGATGCGATCAGTATTGCTCCTCATGCTGTGTTATGATCACGTCTAACCAGACCATAAATATCTGGTTCGTGGACGAATTGAATGGGAGAACTCTCTGTGTCGTCTCCAAAAACCATTGAAAAAAAAGATCAGGATTGATGCAGCGGGAACACAATAGGATAAAAACGAAGTTGAGCCTGTCTTGGGTGCACCGACACTGTCGGTGTATCTACACTGACAACCAAGATAATAGAATTCGGGTCTCGGGTCGGGTCGAATCCGGGTCTCCGGGTCGAGTCAAATCCGGGTTGGATTTTCACCGAAATGTTTTTCCCCCGTCGCGCGCCTCTTTTTTTTCACAGGAGCTTCAGGGGTCGACGGCGGCAGCACCGGGACGGGAGTCCACGTCTTTGGGTATGACACCGACGACGGGTTCGACTTCGGAAAGGATGGGGCTGTCGTCGTTCGCCGAGGTTCTGTGCAGTGGTGGGTGAATCGCCGAGGTTCTAAGCAGCTGTGGACGGGTCGCGGTGGTTCTGAGCAGCGGCGGGCGGGTCGCGGGCTTCAAGGGATAGAAAAACAAAAAACTTTTCTCCGACGTAACCAATGAAGCTTGCTGCCGGACAGTGCTGTATTTATGTCCCTGTGCTTGTGGGGCAGAGGTTGGAGACCGAGCAACAGCGGCGGGCGGGTCACGGAGGTGCCGAGCAGCAGTGATGATCACAACTTGAAGGAGGGGGCAGTGGACGTCGTCTATGCCAAAATGAAGAAGGTGCAGTTCCACGCAAAAACTCAGTGAAACCCAGGAAAAAACAGAGCTCCAAAAAAGGCTCTGATACCAACTCAAATTGTATCTCAGATGATTATATTACACTTGATTTGCAATCTATATATAAACTAAATAACTTAGCCTACTCCCACAAATCACGGAGGAAATCACGCCCGTGATTTCCTCCTTTAATCATACTACTACACTAATCATGCTAACAATTCTAATAGATAGAGTAATGGTGGTGGAAGGGTTGCACATGCACCAGGCGTGATTTCCTCTTTTAATCATGCTATTACACTAATCACGCTAACAATTCTAGTAGATAGAGTAATGGTGGTGGAAGGGTTGCACATGCACCAGAGCAGCGGTGGGAATGAGGACAAAGTGGTGGTCATAGATATTATGCTAAAGTTTCAGGAACTACAGCAAATGTGCCTAGAAATAAGAGATGGTGACAGAGTATGGAAGAGGGTAATTGGGATAAGTAATGATATATAGATAGTTAGATAATCAAAGGAGTAGCTTGATCATGATGAAAGGAGGGAAGGGCAGTCGAAATTGAAAGCAAATATGGGTTCTGACCACAGGCAAGGAGATAACAAAGTGTAGGAAAGACTCAGAAGAGTAGTGAAAGAGTTAGCTAGAGACGATGGAGAACTGGAGATCATACATAGTGCATGGCAGGCACCAAAACTTGATGATAAACGTGGAGGGGTTTTACAAATTTAAATCCAGAGCTCAAAATTTCCAGTCAAAGCTTCAGGCTTGAAGGTGTCAGCTGCATACTTATGGACAAAGATATGCTGCAACTCCAGCCTTGAGTTCAAGATTTCCAGTCAAAGATATCAATATTGGATGCCTGTACTTGGTAGCTAGGGTTGATCAGTTCTGAATCTTGATATGATCATATACTATATGGACCACAAAGCAGCTGACCATCTCGACAGAGGGGTGTGATTAATGTGCATGGAACATTCTAGTATACATTGATGAAACCTATTACAAATCTCTTATATGAATTTCATTACCAAACTAGTCAGAGGCGGAATTACGTTGAGGGCAGGTAGGGCTATAGCCCAGACGAAATCTAGCTTTGTAATTAATTACCTATATGCCCTTCTCTTTATCAAATGTCAATTAGCTCAGTTGGTTAAGTGTCCGGCTAAAATGTAAGCAGACACTTCTGGTTCCGAATTCAAATCCCACCTCCTCCCTTTTTTTCCTTCTTTTTTTGCCTTCTTCTTTCCATTTTCTTTTTATTCTACCCCAGTACCCCATTTGTTTGCCTCATCATTTCCAGTTCTTTGTATTATATCCCTATTTTCTCTTTAGTTACAACTTTTCTTTATAATTTCTCTAATTATTTCATTTCCTACAATTTTTTTTTCATGCCTTAAAAAACCAACCCTACCCACTTCGAGTTCTTGGTTCCGCCCCTGAAACCAGTATCAAAATAGTATGAAAACTTGCCCTCTGTTCTTATTTTGTTATCACTATCTCTCTTCTTGACATAAATTTAACATACAATAGTTGGGAAAGCACAACAAATTAATGGGCTGGTGTAAGAACCTAACTGTTCATATAAAAGTAAATGATCTGGATAATCAGTGGCAAACTAGTTCCAACTTCTAGATGATAGCTAGACCATCTAGCTTGAATTTATATATAGCATCTAATATAGATGTACATACATAAACCTTCACTTGAATAAAAATACAAGCATTCATATTTCAGTAATCTGAACAGCATTTTCCTTATCTCCATAGACAATTTACAGTTTCAACTTTCAACCCATCTTAATTACCTAGTTTATTTACAGCTTGAAATTGATGCGTGTTTGTTTTAATACAGGTAGTGGGGAGAAAATTGTATGTAAGCTTAATTTTCCACTTTTGCTAGACTGCAAAGAGTGTTAAGAGGAAGTACATCAGATTTTTTGTGTAACGACTCTAAAATTTCGAGCATAAAAGCTCAAAATTTCAAAGTCGTTAAACACCATAACAATCTCAATGAATCGAAATCATTTAAAATGCCACAGCGGATCATCTCTGAGTTTAAAATACAACTCAGTCAAACCGATTATTACAAACCAAATTATAATTCGACATTATAACAAATGGAAATGTATAATCCTCACAAGAAAGTCGCACAAAATCCTCACACAAGCTGGAACTAAATATCTTCAAGTCCTCTGAGCGGTCCGTCAATTTCCGCTAATCTACACCTGCAGAGTATCCACTACACCATCGAATTGGTGCACCGGAATTGTAAACACAAACCCGGTAAGCTTTACAGCTCGTATGAGTAAAAACAAAAATAAAACTCGCATATCAATATATACGAAAATCCACAAAAACATCAAATATAAATGCACTCATGAGTCGATGGACGGCCTGTCTGGTTGTCCAAAATATGAAAACGAAAATGCTCATGAGAATTTGGGCAACCCTTCTGGTTACCCAAATGCATTTATAATACGGGTACTAATGAACGCTGGTACACATCTGTTACCCCTCACGTAGTACACCGCCGATATTGGGCAACTACCTGCTACCCAACATCCAAAAATATGAGTACTCATGAGCCGATAACCACCTGTTACCTCACATGCAGTACTCCGGCAGACAGACTAGAGCTCTAACAGTATCGTAACTTTCGCCCGGCCAAAGGCTAGGTTCCGACTTGCCAAACACGTACAATAATCACACATCATATTGTACAAAAATCAAGTCCGAAGACAAATCAACATTTTAACAATCTCCATGTTAAAATCACGTATAATAATCTCACATCATATTGTACAAAAATCAAGTCCGAAGACAAATCAACATTTTAACAATCTCCATGTTAAAATCATGTACAATAATATCACATCATATTGTACAAATCAAAATCACATGCTCGATATACAATCTCGTCATCAAAATGACATCATCACGATAAAATCATAACAGTATATTATATAACAAATTATATATATATGTACCTATTTACCATTTATACAATATTTATATAATCCGCTATATCATATATATGTCATATTTCATAAACACGTCCGAAGACAAAACGTTTAATAAACACCATGTAAAAACCTCGTACAATAATCACACCTCATATTGTACAAATTAAATCACATGCTCCATATATAATTCTCGTCATCGAAATGACATATTCACAATGAATTCATGACAGTATATAATATAGCAACATATATATATGTACTTATTTACCATTTATACAAATATATATAATCCACTATATCATATACATGTCGTATTCAATATTTAAAACTCTTGCAAAAATCTTGAAATCACCACAATGATACATTCGTAAATATGTGAGATTTTACTCACCTTAAAATCCGGATGCGTCTTCCACACACTTGTGAAGAATCACCGCCACCCCCACCACACCAAGACCGCCAAGTACATAATCATACCGAGATCACAACTCAATATCCCTTGCAGTGAAAATAATGAATAAGGTTTTTCACCCCAAATGTCGTTAAACTCGAGTTAAGCCACCAAAATGTACTTAACTGAATACATTAACGTCATTAGGTCAGGGAGTGAATCGACTGAGTATCGAAACCGCTCACTGACCATAACAATTTAAACTCGGTAACGCTATTGTTTCCGTAATAATCACTCAATCGTGATAAGTACATGATAATTGGCGTTCGAATTATTCTCATGGCACTACTAAGACTCGATACCACGTGTGAAGACACATCGCTGCCTAAAGTTACACATCCTAGGCATTTCACAACAACTACCCATCAACAATGTAAAAAAAAAAAAACTATTGATACCTTAGGCAACAACATCTTGATCGGAACTGCCATTACAAGGTGCACTCTCACTTCTACCATACAAGACTCAATCTCCAGGAACGCACTGCTTAGCCAAAGTGACATGCAAATTCGAATCAAGTCCACCACTGCTCAAATGCACTGCTCAGCCATGGTGAGGTCGAATTGGATTGCTTCACTGCCATTGGAAGTTTTATTGGGAGGGGAAGGACATCATAGACCCACTGCCACGCCGAGGAAGGCCGAGAATCAAGTCAGAAGGCTGCCATAATCGCCGAAACTCCCTGCAGCAACCAAACCGATTCCAAGGAAACATCCATTCTTTCGAGCTTCGATTCTCTCAATCCGACATGAAATGGTGCAAGCCACTGCCACAGCAAGCCTCGCACGACGGTGAAGAAGAGAACTTGACCGGTGAAGGAGCTTGAATCGCCGGGAATGAAACCGGATCGAAACCGGGTCATCGGGTCGCTGTCAAGCTTTCGGTTCGCACCACCTGATACGAATCGATACCAACCATCACCACGAGGCATGGCGCACAGACGAGGCGAGACGATATGGGCTGGTCGCGCGGTCGGGGGACACCGGACGGCACCAGAAATCTCGAGTCGGGTTGGCTCGGGTCCGGGTCAGGTCAGTCTTCAGACTTTGACTCTGAAGGAGGGGCGCACGAGGGGAAGAAGAGGGACAAAGTGTGTTTAGCAATTAATGAAACCCTAACAGAAAAGTTTCTATTTATACATCCCCATTTTCGGAACTCAAACTTCCCTTGAACGTAACTTCCTCATGCGATCTTCAAATAACGCATACCACGTGTCTACGAATTCATATTGACGAGCTCTACGACTTTCATGAAAGAGGTTTTCACAAACGAGCGACGGAGTAAAAGTTGATTTTACGTTGCGGAAACGTAATATTTTTCTAAATAAACGTTTCGATAACGTTTCCGTTTTCGATTTACCGCTTCGCTAAGCAAACAAAATTCGTTTAAATAAATTTTACAAATTTATGAACTTAAAAACAATCCAACATTCGCTCTGAAAAATAGGGTTATTACATTTTGATTTGTAATAACCCGAATTTTTAGAAACTAAATGTCGAGTATTTTCAAAGTGTTAAACTTTGTGAAATTAATTCAAGACGACAATTGGAGGTTTGCGACATTTCGAAACGGAAACGGAAACGTTCTCGGATCGTTTAATTAGAAAACGTAACGTTACCGCAACGTATAGATCGACTTTTATTCCGTCGCTCGGTTGCGAAAACTTCCTTCACGAAAGTCGTAGAGCTCATCGATACGAATTCGTGGACACATCATGCATTCGAATCGGACGTCGGACGCGAAAGTTATTAATGTCGGAAGTTCGTTTCTGATTTTGGAAATAATATAAAAGGAAGGAGAGGAGATTAAAAATCAGAAAATCAGATTTTTTCTAAAAATTAGCTCGGGTACTGTTCACCCGACCCAAAAACCTTCTCCGGCCGATTTCTCCACCATCCGATGTCGCCTCGTGTCGTGCCACCTATCAAACTGACGGGCTCGACGAGCTCCATCTTTTGGGCTACGCCTTGCACTCCGGCGACAACCACACACGGTGTAGCAACCGCCGGAAGTTACTGCTGTGGCGGCGCCGCCTCCTCCGGCCACCATGGCTCGAGATTCTTGGGGGGTTTTGTTTGTCTCAGTCCCAGCAACATTCCCACAAAAGGAATCGAGCCAAATCGAAGTGTAAGTACCCGAATCAAAATTTCAATTTTTAGGGTTTGTGAATAGTGCCGATTTTATGTTCTTCGTTGTTTGGACTGTTTAGACTTGGATTTAGACCTTGGTGTCAACTAGGAAGTTGTTGGAAATGTTGTTTAGGTTGTGGTAGTGAAATTTGGTGATGATTGGTGGCGGTCGGTGAACAGTAACGACGAATGAATAGTAACAGTAATTGTGAATAGTGACCTGTAACAGTAAATGTGAACAGTGGCGTGGTAAAACAGTACTATGAACAGTGTTTTGGTAAAACAGTAACTGTGAATAGTGGTTTAGTAAAAACAGTGATTAGTAAACATGAACAGTGTTCCGTGAACAATGTTTTATGAACAACATTTAGCTGTGCTGAACTCGTCACCTGATATTTTAAGTATCATTTTCTAAGCATTTATCGTGCTATTAGGTGACTGACGAAACGAGTGAGGAAATTACTTTCAGGGTCGTGGAAGTTGCACGCAGGAAAGAAGGTGAGTAAAATCTCACATATTTACGAATCTACCCTTGCGGAGATTCAAGATTTTACAAGAGTTTTTAATATTGAATTACGACATGTATACGATATAGTGGATTATATATATATATTGTATAAATGGTAATAAGTACATATATATATATAGTTTGCTATATTATATACTGTTATAAATTCATTGGGATTTGTCATTTCGATGACGAGAATTAAATATTGAGCATGTGACTTAATTTGTACAATATGAGGTGTGATTATTGTACGTGGTTTTAACATGGTGTTTGTTAAAACGTTTTGTCTTCGGACGAGTTTTGTTTTCGAATGAGTTTTGTCTTTGGACGAGTTTTTGTCTTCGGACGTGTTGATGAAATATGACATGTATAGGATATAATGGATTATATATATATATTGTATAAATGGTAAATATGTACATATATATATAGTTTGCTATATAATATACTGTTATGATTTTATCGTGATTTATGTCATTTTGATGACGAGATTTATATATCGAGCATGTGATTTTGATTTGTACAATATGATGTGAGATTATTGTACATGATTTTAACATGGAGATTGTTAAAATGTTGATTTGTCTTCGGACTTGATTTTTGGTACAATATGATGTGAGATTATTGTACGTGATTTTAATATTGAAATTGTTAAAATGTTGATTTGTCTTCGGACTTGATTTGGTACAATATGATGTGAGATTATTGTACGTGTTTGGCAAGTCGGAACCTAGCCTTTGGCCGGGCGAAAGTTACGATACAGTTAGAGCTCTAGTCTGTCTGCCAGAGTCCTGCATGTGAGGTAACGGGTGGTTATCTGCTCATGAGTACTCATATTTTTGGATATTGGGTAGCGGGTGGTTGCCCAATATCGACGGTGTATTACGAGAGGGGTAACAGATGTGTACCAGCGTTCTTGGTACCCGTATTATAAATGCATTTGGGTAACCAGAAGGGTTACTTAATTTCTCATGAGCGTTTCTTTTCATATTTCTTTGGGACAACCAGATGGGCCGTCTATTGACTCATGAGTGCATTTATATTTGTTTGATTTGTGGATTTTCGTATATATATTAATATGCGAGTTATATTTTCATTTTACTCATACGAGCTGTAAAGCTTACCGGGTTTGTGTTTACAATCCCGGTGCACCAATTCGATGGTGTAGTGGATAACTCCGCAGGTGTGGATTACCGGGAATTGACGGACTGCTCAGAGGACTTGAAGTTATTTATCTCCAGCTTGTGTGAGGATTTTGTGTGACTATCTTGTGAGTTTGTTGTGAGGATTACGCAATTCCATTTGTTATAATATTGAATTATAATTTGGGTTGTAATAATCGGTTTAACTGAGTTGTATTTTGAACTCAGAGATGATCCGCTGTGGCATTTTAAATGATTTCGATTCGTTGAAATTGTTTGGTGTTTAACGACTTTGAATTTTGAGTTTTTAAGCTTGAAATTTTGGGGTCGTTACAGTTGGTATCAGAGCCTAAGTGCGTATTTGGCGATTATCTATACCATTCGGGAGCGATGATCCGACTGCAGGCGGGCACCTATCACATGCTCCTCGGTATTGATATGTTGTCGGGTACGCGAGAGTGTTAGGAGCCATACCTTATGGTTTGGTCCTGTAGAGAGTATTGTGACGATACTCCGATGATTCACCTTCTTCTGAAATTTCATGATTGATATTAGTTGGATCTATTTTGTCGAATTCGAGACTTCACATGTATGACTGAGTGTTAATTGTTGAATGGTGATGAATTTGGAAAAAGGGCCGTGAACAGGGCCGAGGACGGACGAGAGGTCGCGGCCGAGGTAGGGTTGCAGGCCGAGTCCGCAATGTGGAGAACCTTTACGAGGAGGCTGCTCCACGGGCAGAACATGTTGACCCTGCTGCTGTCGTTAGAGACGACGATAGTCGTGTGTTAAGTTGATCAAGGACTTTAATCGTCTGTCAACGTCTTATTTCATAGAGGCCTGGATCATATGGTAGTGGACCACTGGATCGAGGGCATCATAATCTACTTTGAGATGATTGAGTACCCTGAGAAAGAGAAGAAGATGATATCGACACTTATTAGTGATAGTTCGGTAGAGGAGATGGTAAGATTGACTCCTACATCTATGAGAAACTCTTTATGTGTCACTTCGCATTTGGAGTGTTCCTCGAATTGGAGACAATGAAAGGCTTGTCCTATTGTGATTGGAAGTGGAGAGTTCTCTGCTTATTTGATCGTGATTCCGGATCACACCTATGATGTGATCATAGGAATTGATTGGTTGAGTACGCAGTACACGGTGATTGATTGTTTTGACATGGTGGGTTCATTCGTAGACCCAGGAAACCAGAGTTTCGTATCTTTGACTCGAGGCGGATAATGCCATGAGAGCTTGAGTCATGGCATATGTTGAGTATGTGGATCTGAAGTAGCTATAACAGACATCGTTGTGATATCAGAGTAAAGTGAGACGTTTCAGGAGATACTGTGTTATAGCCCCTATAACGAAGACGCCGTATGGATGGGACAAATGAATTCAAAGACTTAATGACTGGTACGATCAGCTTAGAGAGGCTACAATACTCTCTAAGTTTGACATGCGATCCAGATACTGGAATGCTAACAGGTTTGAGTATATAATTTCCTATCAGGGCAGAGAATTATCAAGGAGTCTTGATAGAGAGCGTTGACCCTATATTGAGGGATGTTCAATGTTTAAATGTTAAGGACTAGATTTTAGTTATGCAACTAATCTAAGTTGAAGCCTAACAAGGTTGAGATATTATGTTCAGGTAAGAGATGTATAGACCATAGGTTGGAGGTGGTTAACGAAAATTTTCGTGACTAACATCTCTAACGCTATTGGTAACATAGTGGTAGGGCGTATGATACGTCCATAAAGTGGTAATACAATTATTGAATTGAGATTCACATTTTGTCGACGTGACATTCCAAACTTGTTTTGGTTCGGCTATAGACAATTGATGTTACGCATTGTTCTTGGCTGAGCAACAAATATAAGGTGATAGAGAAATCTCAAGGTGGCGATATGAATTAATTATTTGCTAGATGAGCATTTAAATGAGAATGCTGGTCTTTCAGGATTTAATTATTTTGGTGTTGGGGATTGGAACTTCACAATGCCACAGGTCCAAATGAGACGCAATGGCGGTGAAGTAACTCTATTGAAGGTAAGGTATGAGATGACCTTAGCTTAATGATGTTTTAACGATTTGGTCGTGACAAGTACCTTCTAACTGGTAAAGAAATGGTTGAGGACTAAATTTTCTTTTCATGTGCAAGTGGCGTTAATGTTGGAGACTTAGAGGTTCTTTTCCTCTATGCATCAGATTGTTTATTGTTGGATAAGGAGAAGTTGACTGAAGTGTTCAACAAGGGATAAATTTTGCAATAAAGAGTACCCAATTATATTACTGCTTGCAGAGAAGTTATTTTGGCCGAATGCGTTGGCCATGAGAGTTCTTAATGAAAGTAAAGAAACAACTGTTTAGAGTGGTGGTATAGCGATCATTTTGGGTTAGTTTTGAGGAGATGGTGTACCTAATATCGGGTTCTGTTGAAGTAATTACTAAACTTATTAGTACTACAACGGTGGGAGAAACCAATATCTTAGATGATGCACTGGGGCATTTGTGTGGACCGTATGTCATGCATTTGAGGCATGTATGAACCAGGGGGTAAAGTATATCTCAGTTGTGGTCGTGTTGGATTTTGCGCTGTAAAGTTCACCTAATTTTCATGTTCCACCGTTGTGAGATAAATACCTTCTTTGTCTGAACCCCAAATTGTGGCATACCACTCATGGAAGCAAGAAGTTGTAATTAATTTTCGACGGTAAGTTTTGGTGAGTATGATGGGATGCGTGATGCGTCACTCTTGTGGTGGCGGTAGAGGTTCTCTACTGCCTTGTGCGTATATTAGTCGATTCTTTGGTGAAATTTTTGAGAGTAATTCTTAATCCAAGGTGGTGTTCTGTGGTGGTTGTGAACTCAATGAGTTAAGATTTCTTTATCGTGTTGCCGATACAAATATGGTACTTGAGTGGGTATCATGCACGACAACTTTTTATGGTTATAATAAGATGATCATGAAAGGAGATTATTTTGTTGATTGGAAGGAATGGTAGGTTCGTTATTCTAGCAATGCATTGTGGTGAAGTCATGAAGGTATTGTCGTGATAAAACACGTTTATTTGAAAACCACTATGTGTGATGAAAGTAGTAGGCATGTGTTAATCATTGATTTGACTCATGTTAGATGTTGAGAGTTTTGACCATGCTTAGTGGTAGGAGCTAACTCATGACGTGAGGATAGTCTGTCAAATCGCAAGAGAGTGGTGAACTAGACAAAAGAGGGCGTTGACGCCTCCATGCTGAAAACATCATTATGTTTCGGGAGGATGATTATATTTTGAGTAGCTCACATGCGACTATTATTGTTAGGACATGTGACAGATTGTCTGATGGAGAAAGTTTGAGGTAACGGAAGATAGGTTGAGAGCTTGTATGCTGGATTTTAAGGTAGCTGTGAAATCATTTGAGATTGATTGAGTTCACCTACAACGACAGTTACCATTCCAGCATCGGCATGGTACCCTATGAGGCACTTAAGGTAGACCATGTCGATCACCTATCTGTTGGGCCAAAGTTGGGTGTAGTGAGATTTGACAAGAAAGAAAAGTTGGCCGAGGTATGTTGGGCCTTTGAGATTCTCGAGAAGGTGGGAAAACTAGCCTTGCCTACTAGCATGTCGGACGTTCACAATGTCTTCTACATTTCCATGTTGAGGAAGTATGATCCTGATGTGTCGCATATGTGATCGATCATAACACCATTGAGGTGAAGGAAAATACCACTTTTGTTTTGAGCCGGTTTGTATTTTGAATAGATCCACAAAGAAGCTTTGGAGGAAGGAAGTGGAGCTAGTCAAGGTATTGTAGAGCCATCATGATGAAGGTGATGCATCATGGAAGCTAGGGTCAGATATGAAGACGAGATACCCACAGTTGTTTATTGAGTGAACTTGAATTTCGGGACGAAATTCCTTTTAAGGGGGATAGAATGTAATAACCCGAATTTTTAGAAACTAAATGTTGAGTATTTTCAAAGTGTTAAACTTGTGAAATTAATTCAAGACGACAATTGGAGGTTTGTGACATTTCGAAACGGAAACGGAAACGTTCTCGGATCGTTTAATTAGAAAACGTAACGTTACCGCAACGTATAGATCGACTTTTATTCTGTCGCTCGGTTGCGAAAACTTCCTTCACGAAAGTCGTAGAGCTCATCGATACGAATTCGTGGACACATCATGCATTCGAATCGGACATCGGACGCGAAAGTTATTAACGTCGGAAGTTCGTTTCCGATTTTGGAAATAGTATAAAAGGAAGGAGAGGAGATTAAAAATCAGAAAATCAGATTTTTTCTAAAAATTAGCTCGGGTACTGTTCACCCGAGCTCGGGTACTGTTCACCCAACCCAAAAACCTTCTTCGGCTGATTTCTCCACCATCCGACGTCGCCTCGTGTCGTGCCACCTATCAAACTGACGGGCTCGACGAGCTTCATCTTTTGGGCTACGCCTTGCATTCCGGGGACAACCACACACGGTGTAGCAACCGCCGGAAGTTACTGCTGTGGCGGCGGCGCCTCCTCCGGCCACCATGGCTCGCGATTCTTGGGGGGTTTTGCTTGTCTCAGTCCCAGCAACATTCCCACAAAAGGAATCGAGCCAAATCGAAGTGTAAGTACCCGAATCAAAATTTCAATTTTTAGGGTTTGTGAATAGTGCCGATTTTATGTTCTTCGTTGTTTGGACTGTTTAGACTCGGATTTAGACATTGGTGTCAACTAGGAAGTTGTTGGAAATGTTGTTTAGGTTGTGGTGGTGAAATTTGGTGATGATTGTTGGCGGTCGGTGAACAGTAACGCCGAATGAATAGTAACAGTAACTGTGAATAGTGATCTATAACAGTAATTGTCAATAGTGACCTGTAACAGTAAATGTGAACAGTGGTGTGGTAAAACAGTACTATGAACATTGTTTTGGTAAAACAGTAACTGTGAATAGTGGTTTAGTAAAAACAGTGATTAGTAAACATGAACAGTGTTCCGTGAACAATGTTTTATGAACAACATTTAGCTGTGCTGAACTCGTCACCTGATATTTTAAGTATCATTTTCTAAGCATTTATCGTGCTATTAGGTGACTGACGAAACGAGTGAGGAAATTACTTTCAGGGTCGTGGAAGTTGCACGCAGGAAAGAAGGTGAGTAAAATCTCACATATTTACGAATCTACCCTTGCGGAGATTCAAGATTTTACAAGAGTTTTTAATATTGAATTACGACATGTATACGATATAGTGGATTATATATATATATTGTATAAATGGTAATAAGTACATATATATATATAGTTTGCTATATTATATACTGTTATAAATTCATTGGGATTTGTCATTTCGATGACGAGAATTAAATATTGAGCATGTGATTTTGATTTGTACAATATGATGTGAGATTATTGTACATGATTTTAACATGGAGATTGTTAAAATGTTGATTTGTCTTCAGACTTGATTTTTGGTACAATATGATGTGAGATTATTGTACGTGATTTTAACATGGAGATTGTTAAAATGTTGATTTGTCTTCGGACTTGATTTTTTGTACAATATGATGTGAGATTATTGTACGTGATTTTAACATTGAGATTGTTAAAATGTTGATTTGTCTTCGGACTTGATTTGGTACAATATGATGTGAGATTATTGTACCTGTTTGGCAAGTCGGAACCTAGCCTTTAGCCGGGCGAAAGTTACGATACAGTTAGAGCTCTAGTCTGTCTGCCAGAGTCCTGCATGTGAGGTAACGGGTGGTTATCTGCTCATGAGTACTCATATTTTTGGATATTGGGTAGCGGGTGGTTGCCCAATATCGGCGGTGTATTACGAGAGGGGTAACAGATGTGTACCAGCGTTCTTGGTACCCGTATTATAAATGCATTTGGGTAACCAGAAGGGTTACTTAATTTCTCATGAGCGCTTCTTTTCATATTTCTTTGGGACAACCAGATGGGCCGTCCATTGACTCATGAGTGCATTTATATTTGTTTGATTTGTGGATTTTCGTATATATATTAATATGCGAGTTATATTTTCATTTTACTCATACGAGCTGTAAAGCTTACCGGGTTTGTGTTTACAATCCCGGTGCACCAATTCGATGGTGTAGTGGATAACTCCGCAGGTGTGGATTAGCGGGAATTGACGGACTGCTCAGAGGACTTGAAGTTATTTATCTCCAGCTTGTGTGAGGATTTTGTGTGACTATCTTGTGAGTTTGTTGTGAGGATTACGCAATTCCATTTGCTATAATATTGAATTATAATTTTGGTTGTAATAATCGGTTTAACTGAGTTGTATTTTGAACTCAGAGATGATCCGCTGTGGCATTTTAAATGATTTCGATTCGTTGAAATTGTTTGGTGTTTAACGACTTTGAAATTTTGAGTTTTTAAGCTTGAAATTTTGGGGTCGTTACATGATTTGCCTTCATTGACTGACACTGCAGATCTTCTGCCAAAGCTTGAATACGTACTAAAATTTGATGTCAAAGATAAGATGAGAAATAGACATATACCTACATAGACAATTGTGATTCGTTCTCAATCCTGGCTTTCAATATCGATGGGTTTCTGTAGCTTTCTGAATCATCAATCATGTATGCATGCCTTTCACACGTACAAAAAATAGTTCTAATTTATGCATAATTTTTTAACTTAGTTTGAGATAATCATCTGCATCTCAGAATGCCAATTTTGGATATCAGTTGGTCTTTTACGTGTCCTAATTGTCTAATTCCTTTCACAATATTATATTGGTTGATAGTTCTTCTCGTACATGTCCCAAGTTCTCATAGTCATTATAGCACTATAAGCCTAAACTTCTAATTAATTTGCTGCTTCTATGTCCCAAGAAGCCATTTTCCTAAGTGATATGAGTTTTGAAGTTTGATTTGATTATCCTCGATCTTGATCGACCTAAATTATGTTATCTGAACTTTGCAGAATCAAACCTTTTCCTTTTCTCAGTAAAAGGGAAGTGTTACAATGTTACATGGAAACAGAATACTTCTTCCTTTAGAATTCATTTTATGCGACTTTTAACTTTCCATGTTACTCCGATCACTTTAAATTTTAGCACAGAAATTTTGCTGAAAAAATTTAGTGGTGGAGAGTCAAGACTGGGATCATACCGTTCTGTGTGTGGACACTGTCCAATTTCATTAAACAAAATTGAGTCCAAGCTAGAAACAATGTCTTGCAGCTCCTCTGTTGAGTAGCAAATTGATATTAATGCTCATAGTGATACATATGATCCTAGCTTGAATCTCATTACAAAGTTTCATATTCAAAGAAAGTAAAACTCTAACAGAAATCAGTAGACAAAGAGCTACCTCTACCAACAAGAGAATGGTAATTAATTTCTTTCTCGTCGGCGTATGAAGTCTTACAGGCATATCCCACACTCCCACAGTAAAAGATAAGAAGCTATGGGTTTCTTCAGATTGAGTTACAAGCCTATGATTTGCTTGATGCGTAAACTGCAAACTAGAGACCGTAGTCTGATATTCAGAGACCAATGGACCAGACGAAATATGATTTGATCTCTGAAAATCAGAAAAGGCCACAAATTCTAACACAAAAGCAAAGAAATCTGAACCTTCTCTTGGCTCTTGAACTCAATTGCCAAAAGATACATGCCATTTTGAGCACCAACAGATACATGCCTTTCTGAGCACCAAGTAACCAGAATCCTAACTTATCACTCCATAACTGGATAACTGAGAGTTGATTCAAATGGAATAATAAGTTAGGATCACAAGTTAGCTGGTGCAGTAGCATGCGAAATGGAAGTTCGATTTACTAGCTATAGCTAAGTATCCTAATGATAATCTGAAATTCTGAACCGAGTTAACATACCGTTTTAGCACTAGGTAAATGGCATCCTAACTCAATACTCCATACTCATGAGGGAGCTGCAGATCAAGCTCTATGCAAATAGAGTACTAAGCTAGGATAACAAGTTAACTTGTGCTTTGGCATGAAAATCTGAAGATTGCTTTAACTAGGGTTAGAGTGGGAGACAAGACAGATAGAAGATAACTTATATAGGGCAGGTCAAAGCCTCTTGAAGGTTAGAATGAAGGGTTCTGAAATTCAAACCCAAATGCTGTCATTTTTAGTCAAAACATGCATTACTTGTGAAGATCTCTACTGCAGAAGTAGTACGATTCTCTGTTGTAGATAAAATGAATGCGAAGTAGAAGTTTTTCTGGTCAATTCTTAATGAATCATCACGGTCTTAATTGGTTGAAAATATCGCAGAGTTCCCTGCGAACTGTGAAGAGAGTGAAGACAAAGCTAAACGTACTGATTCCCTTTCTTAATTAGCTTCTTACTGAAAATATATTTGTCTGAAAATGGTAGTCCTTGACCACCTAGTGGTAGAACTAATCTCACAGCCTCACTAATTAGCGAGCAGCAATACTAGAGAACCAACTCCTCAATACGTGAACACTTTGTGGCAAGTGGCACAAGTCTAGGAATTACAGAAAATTGCATACACTATTTCATTCGACGTGTTTTCCCCATTCTCACCTAAAGATGGGCCCGGGGGGGGGGGGGCAAAATTTCAGTTTTTCCTCTAATTGTAGACCCAGTAACTATAATATTGAACTCTTTTCGTTCTCTAGCTAATACCGTGTTTGATTCGGATTTGTGGCAATCGTTATCTGTTCCGACGTTTAAAGTCTAGAAAGGAAGACATGTTGGTTTCTTTGTTATGTCTTTCACACTCGAAGTCGGTGTATATGAACAATTATAGGTGCTTGCTTATACAACAATGATAAATTGTCCTCCCCTGCACTGTCTAATACTCCAAAGATGTGAGAAACCTACCAAATTTGACGAAGCTTGTGCACTATCTACTTCAACTTCTTCATGTTTATTAGGACGTATATCTCTGTCGCCATGGCCTAATTAATATGTTAATTCTAAGAATTCTACTAGCCTAGAAGTTTGTCTTTGGATGTATAGCATCTTGAGTGGAATGTAGTAGGTGTGAGTGGAATGTAGTAGGTATAGTGGAGATAGTGGAGTGAGTAGGTGGTTAGAATGAATTAGCCTATATATACCATTGTAATCTGTATATGAATAATTAATTCAAAATCAAGCAATAATCAACTTACTTCCACTTGGTATCAGAGCAAGAAGGCTCTGTTTTTTTTCTTTTTTCTTTTGTTTTTCCGGCCGGTCGCCCTCTCGTGCTCACCGCTGCCCTCCGGCGCCTCTCGACTTCGCGGTCGAATTTCCGCTGCTCCTCGCTCATCGACCCGCAGTCGCCGCCTGCTCCGCACTCGGACCCGAAGTCGCTGCCCTCCGCGCTCCGTTCTTCCGGCTCCGTCACCGCTGCTCCTCACCGGTACTCATCGCCCGCAGTCGCCACCCACTCCAGAGTCGACCCAACATCGCTGTCCCTTTGCCGCTGTTGTTGCCCCCGACGTCGCCGTCCTCTCCCTCTGCAGTCACCGTCCTCTCCCTCCTTTTCTCTAGTCTGGTATCCACTGCCCGACCCGCTTTTTATACCGCTCAGCCCAGATTCGGTGCGACGTCACATGGGTATCCGACCCATTTTTTAGCCCAGCCCAGCCCAGTTCGTTGCGACCCGGCCCAGCCCAGCTCAGCTCAGTCCGACCCGGTTCTCCTGACCCGACCCGGTTCGCCTGACCCGACCCGGTTCTCCTGACCCGACCCGGTTCGCCTGACCCGATCCGGTTCGCCTGATCCGACCCGGTTCGCCTGACCCGACCCATCAGTGCATCTTCACCGACAGTTCCAGTGCACCGGCGGCAGATTCTTCTCCATTTTTTGCCTCCTCTACACTTTTTCCTTTTCCATGGGTTCTGGACACGAAGCTGATGGTTCTCAGACCTCTGATATTCCGACATTCGAAGTATCTGTGAAGGGTTCTGAAAGTGGTTCATTTGGGGGCGCCAAACTAAACGGCACCAATTTCCGTAAATGGAAACGACTCATGACTGCTCATCTTCGAGGCATGCATAAAATGGGACATGTCACCGGCGTCACTAAGGCTCCTAGTCCTACGGATATTGTTGCCTACACTAAATGGGACGATGACGATGGTCTTGTCATGTCTGTCTTGTGGAAAGCTATGAATGATGAGATAATTGATCTGGTGGAGGCCTGTCCCACTGCACAGGCAATATGGGAGACACTAGCCGGCTTATATACTAATGACTCTGATTTCATACAGGTTCATGAGTATTAGTGCACAGCTTTAGCCATTCACCAGGATGGGCAACCGGTGGCGCACTATTTCACCAAATTGAAGAATATTTGGGCTGAGATTGATGTGAAACGACCTTGCATGATTACAAATCAAGCGGATATCGTTTGGTACCAAAAGGAGAAGGAGCTTGAACGAGTTCACCATTTTCTGAAAGGTCTTGATGCAAAGCATACCAGTGCGAAAGGCGAATTGCTCCGAATGACCGAACCACCTAGCCTACTCACCGCTTTCACTTATATCCGAAAGGATGAGTCTCAGCAAGAGAGTATTCTTCCGGCACCGGCTGTGATTTCCAGCCTTACTGTTCATGCTCGATCTCCGGCACCACCCCTTCCGCTCTCCTTCATCGACAAGGACCACCACCAGGTTTCGGGAATCAGCCCCGCCCTCCTTGCTCTTATTGCCATGACACCAACCATGCTCGTGCGACCTGTTGGAAATTATATCCACATCTTAGGCCCAAAAGGCCTAATTATCGTCCCCAGGCAAAAGCAACAGCAGCTCTTCACTTAGTTCCGGAACCCGATATCTATGGTGTGGTTGGGCAGGATCATCATACTGCTGGAGGAGCACCTACCGCATCCATCGTTGGCCGTGGTCAAATTGGTATGGCCTTCAATATTTCTCACTCTGTTAGTTCTGATACCTGGATTATTGATTCTGGTGCATCTGATCATATGACTTATGCCAAATCTTATTTTACCGTATTATCCCCTCCACCCGTACCCTATGTTACTAATGCTAATGGTGAGGCATTTCCCGTATTAGGGACAGGGTCTGTTCGTATTACTCCCACCATAGAGCTTCACAATGTACTCTATGTTTCTGCTTTATTTCATCATTTGATCTCTGTTCCCCAATTGAACGCTGACGCTCAGTGCTCTGTGACCTTTTTTCCTATGTATGTGATCTTTCAGGATCTTCTCACCATACGGGTAATTGGTCGGGGGTATCTGAGGGGCCGGTTGTTTCATCTGGATCTGACATACGCAGGGGAAAAACCAGGGGGACCGTCTCAGACCGCTTTACTCTCCACTTCTGACAAGCTAAGTGAAGTTTGGTTATGGCATCGTCGCTTAGGGCATCCATCCTTTAGTGTTATGAAAAAATCCATGCCTACTTTATTTATTAATGTGGACGAGTCTTGTTTATGTTGTGAGACATGTGTTTTGGGCAAGAGTCATCGATCTACTTATTCTCCTAGTACTTCTACTAAAAGTTTTCTTCCTTTTGAATTAATCCATTCTGATGTTTGGGGACCCTCAAAAGAGTCAACTGTATCAGGAATGCGATATTTTGTGTCATTTATTGATGATTGCACACGTCTCTCATGGATTGTTCTTCTTAAAAATAAAAATGAGGTTTTTCCAGCTTTTCGTGCCTTCTATACCTCTGTCCAAACACAATATAATGCCACCATTCGCATTCTTCGGTCTGATAATGGGGGGGAATATGTGAATCATGTCTTTCAAGAGTTCTTTAACACACATGGAATTGTTCATCAAACAACGTGTCCTTACACACCTGAGCAAAATGGGGTTTCTGAAAGGAAAAATCGTCATTTACTTGAAATGGCTCGGTGTATTCTCTTTAGTGCCCACATGCCTAAATACCTTTGGGGTGATGCTGTCATTACTTCCGCCCACCTTATTAATCGTCTTCCATCTCGTGTCCTTCAAGGGAAAGTTCCCTATGAGGTGCTTGCATCTCATGTCTCCTCACCCTCTTTTCATAATCTTCCTGCCCGTGTTTTCGGTTGTGTTGCTTTTGTTCATCTTCCACAACATCAGCGTTCTAAGTTGGATGCCCGGGCAATTAAATGTGTGTTTGTTGGGTACGGAGGACATCAGAAAGGATACCGGTGCTATCATCCCCCTACTCGGAAGTACTATGTCACTATGGATGTTATCTTTTTTTAGGATATGAGTTATTTTTCCTCTTCTGATACTACTCTTCAGGGGGAGAATTCATATTTTGAAGAGTTATATCATGGAAAGGGGGAGACAAGTGAGCCAGTCGATGTGGTAACAGGTCCCGTTGAGATTACCAAAGTATCAGCCACGCAGGCGCCACCAGAGGTTGTTACTCAATCATCAGCCACACAGGCGCCACCAGAGGTTGTCACTCAATCGATTGAGACACCAGAAGCTGACAACACAACTGCCCCTCATGTCTCCCGTATCACTGTTTATACCCCTGACCAATGCTCTCCTGGTACAGAAGATCACTCATCTGAGGTTAGTCATTCTATTAGGGATACTAGTAGACAATATGTTTTGCCAAATAGGTCTACTCGGGAACAACCAACAAAAAAATACGAGCCTACCCTTCAGACTAAAGCCAAGTATCCAGTGGCAAATTTTATATCTACCAAAAGATTATCTAAGTCATATGAGTCATTTGTGAATCAAATATCTACTGTATCAGTACCTAACAAAGTGCAGGATGCATTGGGAGATCCAAAATGGAGGAAAGCAATGGAGGAAGAGATGGAAGCATTACAAAAGAACAATACTTGGGAGCTTGTACCTCCACCATATGGCAAGAAAACTGTAGGATGTCGTTGGGTGTTTACAGTGAAACATAATCCAGATGGGTCAGTAAGCCGGTATAAAGCACGCCTAGTAGCGAAGGGGTACACCCAGACATATGGCATAGACTATGATGAGACATTTGCACCTGTGGTAAAGATGAACACTATCCGGGTATTGCTCTCTGTCGCTGCTAACTTGAACTGGCCACTTAGGCAGTTTGATGTCAAGAATGCATTCATTCATGGAGAACTAACAGAGGAAGTATACATGGATCTTCCGCCTGGATATGTGGCCACCTCCCCAAGTAACTCCGTATGCAGATTGAGAAAGTGTTTGTATGGTCTTAAACAGTCACCTCGTGCTTGGTTCGGAAGATTCTCACAATTCATGAGGAAACTTGGCTACAGACAAAGTAATTCAGACCACACGTTATTTCTCAAACATCAACAAAGGAAGGTAACAGCCCTAATTATATATGTTGATGATATGGTAGTTACTGAGAATGATACTGTTGAGGTGGATAGATTACAGAAACAGCTTGTCACAGAGTTTGAGATGAAGGACCTAGGTACACTCAAGTACTTCTTAGGCATTGAAGTAGCCCGGGGAAGCAAATGTATCTATCTGTGTCAAAGGAAGTACATCCTTGATCTACTAACAGAGACAGGTATGTTGGACTGGACTCCCATTGATACTCCTATTGAGCAGAACCACCGGTTAGCAGAGTATCCAGATCAAGTCCCTACTGACAAACCGCGTTATCAGAGGCTAGTCGGGCGCCTGATTTATCTATCACATACCAGACCAGATGTTGCGTATGCAGTAAGTGTAGTAAGTCAGTTCATGCATAACCCTAGTGAGGACCACATGGATGCTGTTGTAAGGATCTTGAGGTACTTGAAGTCAGCCCCAGGGAGAGGAATAATGTTTTCTAATCACAACAATATCGTTGATGTTTGTGGCTTCACAGATGCAGATTGGGCTGGAAATATTACAGATCGGAGGTCAACATCAGGGTATTTTACCTTTGTTGGAGGTAACCTTGTTACGTGGAGGAGTAAGAAACAAAATGTGGTAGCTCGATCTAGTGCTGAAGCAGAATACAGAGGTATGGCTCAGGGAGTGTGCGAGTTGTTGTGGATTAGGAAATTGCTACAAGATTTGGGTGTTAAACCTAAGAGTGCTATACAACTGTATTGTGACAACAAGGCAGCTATTAATATTTCACAGAATCCTGTGCAACATGATCGTACAAAACATGTAGAGGTTGATCGTCACTTTATAAAAGAGAAGCTAGACGCTGAGATCATTTGCTTTCCGTTTGTTCCTACAGAAGAACAACTTGCAGATATACTCACCAAAGGAGTGTCCAAGAATGTTTTTTATGACTCACTTTGCAAGTTGGGCATGATTGATGTGTATGCACCAACTTGAGGGGGAGTGTGAGTGGAATGTAGTAGGTGTGAGTGGAATGTAGTATGTATAGTGAAGATAGCGGAGTGAGTAGGTGGTTAGGATGAATTAACCTATATATACCATTGTAATCTGTATATGAACAATCAATTCAAAATCAAGCAATAATCAACTTACTTCCACTATCTCTGCTTCCAATCTTAGAATTATTATTCTACACGCATTGTTCAACTGTTTGATTATTCTTTGCTGACTTCCACTGTTAACTCATTTCTTAAGCATAATTAATACGTTTTAATCTTACATTTGATTTGGCGCACCATTCTCGTTCGACCGCCCTCGATCACAGTCTCTATATATCAATTAATCAAACACGTAGCTAACGATTAATAAAGTGACGCAGACATACAGCTAACCAAGACTTGACGAGTCACTAATCGAGCAATTGCAAGATGATAATATAACTACGAATTGGTTTTACACAGGATTTTCAAACCATATTGTGTTCTATGTGTGAGCCTGGGACTTTCAGAAAGTCTTCACTTGAAATCGACCTTTTACCAAACCCATGTTATAACTAACCAGTCGATCTATAGCGTTGAATCAATAAGCTTAATCAATTAATTATAGTTAAGACTTAAGACCATGCTTGCTAGCTAAGCAAATCACGTATACATTTTTCATCTCCAATCATTTCCATGCATGAAACACATGCAATCATCACATACATAATTTAGCTGATCGAAATCCAGTTAATCCACTGTAAAAGTCGAAGCTATTGAATTAACTAGCTTTTAAATTAATCAAAGTCATTTTAAGCGTGTGGGGTAGTTGATGGTGAAAGAAATTTCCAACGATGCATGGATTCACTTTGTTTGGTATAAATATGAGCAAAATGTCAAATAATCCCACTAACAAAGAGAAGCGACACAATTCTCTTTCTGCAGGGAAATAATTGGAGTGGATGAAGAAAATAGAAGGCAAAAGGCAACAGAAAATTGCATTGAGATCAAACATGCATGGATCTGTGATGTTAAATTAAACGTTGCTCTCATGCATGACGTATACAGAATCATATACTAATTCGTTTGACTCGACCATTTCCACCAGATTGATCCAAAGAAAAGGTTAATATAATTGCATGAGTACTTTTGTAGTTTAAGCTATCTGATGCACTTCGCATGCATGAGACTTTTGAAACTTAATGATATTCAGTAAATTCATCGCAACGTACAATTAAAGTATTTAACCAGCCTTTCATTAAGAAAACAGGACAATGACATCTCATCTATTGATTTTGATCTTCATTAGCAACTCGTAAGTGACTTATACTGCAACTTTTATCTGGAAGCTATTCTATTTGATATTCAGACCAGTTTTTGTAGCATTGCCGTATCTGGAGAGGACACGCGAAAATTGTATCTACAATCATAAAACATTATAGCATATTTTGTAGCGTATATGTGTTTCGATTAACGTAAATTGATATTGTGCCATGAAGCTAGCTAGGTAGCCTAAATGCAACTCGATCTTACTGATAACAATCCTAACGTTCTGGTTATACATACTTCTAGTTAATTGACTAGATAACCTAGATTAATTACAGGAATATAGTAGAAGCCTTGGAGAATCTTTATATCGATCATATCATCTCAATGACTTTACGAAAACTAGAAATCTCTTGGCATTATCCACCTCCTTTCTGTCTGTAGATAATCCTTGATTTTGCACGTTTACATCCGAGCTAGTCTTAACCTCTTTAGGCTTTAATAAATTCACCAAGTAAAAACTAAGAACTTTTCATAACAGAGTTCTCTGGTAATATCAAAATATCGAAGATCATTACTAATGTAAACAGAACAAGAATCGATGAAAACCGCGTTTACCTATATATATTCTTCTGCCAGCCGGCCAGCCCAGCGCCCCAGCCTTCGAATTTTTTTTTTTTTTGTTTCTTTTTCATTACCTATATGATATACTTTCTTTTTCCATGTTGACTACTAGAAGCATTCTTCTATTTCTAAACGCAACTAGTCCACTGATGATAAACACAACACTCCCCCGCTATAAATACATAGGTTCTGTTGGTGTCATAACCAAGACACTAACCTAGATCCAGTCTTCCCCAGTTCCTCCTATACCCATATCTCTCGACTCTCTCCCTCTGAAACATATATCCTAAAGTCATGAAAAACTTCAAAGCCTCCTTGTCCTTCTTTTTTCTTTTAGTTGGAATAGCATCAGCTCAGTTGTCCTCTACTTTCTATTCCAGCTCATGTCCCAATGCCCTCTCCACCATCAAATCAGCCGTGAACTCAGCCGTTTCAAGCGAGGCTCGCATGGGAGCCTCCTTGCTCCGCCTCCATTTTCACGATTGCTTTGTTAATGCAAGTTTCTTCTCCTTATTTTCATTGCCTCCTTCAATAGATTCTATTATTCTTATGCATTTTGTGCGTGCGAGTTCATGTGCATGCAGCATGCATAAGGTCTCCTATGATACCTAATAGCACGATCATGTAGTATATATTACCGTTAGAACATCACAAGAGACGACCTGACCAATTAAAGAGATGAATATATATAAGTGAATTAAAGTTGGTAAAAGTAGTAGATCTAATGGTTGAGGTATACATTTTTGTTCATCCTATCTCGCTTCATGAAACTGCCGATATTTTGGACTTTGTTGATTGTTGTTCAGAACTTCAGTATGTCCCTATCTGCTTTGAATCTCCACGCGTTGCTCTCTGTAAGATATGCATACGTACAAACTTACAAGCACGGCCTTTCAAAATTAATCATGCATATTATGTATTCTGTTTTAGGTCAAAAGGTGACAATCAGTTTTGAATAACGCGTGTTTATAAACAGGGATGCGATGCTTCTGTACTGTTGGATGACACAGCCAATTTCACCGGCGAGAAGTCTGCCGGCCCTAATGCTAATTCTTTGAGGGGATTCGACGTAGTCGACACCATTAAATCACAACTAGAGAGTCTCTGTCCCGGTGTTTTCTCTTGTGCTGATATATTGTCCGTCGCAGCTAGAGACTCCGTTGTCGCCGTAAGCAAACTATATCATCCTTAGCTATTTGGTTCTCTGATTTATTTTGTTCATACGTAATTGATGTCTACGTACATACATCAAGTCAGATCTCATGACATTCTGTATTCTCAAATCAGTTGGGCGGACCTAGCTGGACAGTTCCATTGGGGAGAAGAGACTCCACCACCGCGAGTTTAAGTGACGCTAATACCAACATTCCAGCTCCCACCTTGAATCTTAGTGCCCTACTTACTTCTTTCTCAAACAAAGGCTTCAATGCAAAGGAATTAGTGGCTCTCTCAGGTTGGTTTTAGATCTTTAATCGTTAACTGTTGGCTCGGCGGTGACTTAATTTTGAAATCATTATAGCCTAGTCAATAATTCAACCTCACAAGTACTTGCTTTGTGTGTTCTCGTTCAATCAATCAGGGTCTCATACAATTGGGCAGGCAAGGTGCACAACTTTTAGGGCAAGGCTTTACAATGAAGCCAACATAAACTCCTCATTCGCAACATCGCTCCAAGCAAATTGTCCAAGCAATGGGGGTGATGCCAACCTTTCCCCGCTTGATGTCACAACCCCAAACACGTTCGACAATGCTTACTTCACAAACTTGGTGAGCCAGAAGGGTCTGTTGCACTCCGATCAACAACTCTTTAGCGGCGGTTCCACTGACGCTCAGGTGAATGCTTATAATAGCAACCCGGGAAGTTTCAGTACGGACTTCGCCAACGCTATGGTGAAGATGGGAAATCTTAGCCCTCTAACGGGCACCAGCGGTCAGATTAGGACCGATTGTAAGAAGGTCAATTGAGTTTACGGGACTAGATTGAGCCCGGTTGCTTCCGAGCTTCTATTTAGCTCTTGTTTTGATTAAACTAGTGAATTTGTGGACACATATAGATCAATAAAATCATCTGTTTTTGTCGCTTGGTTTGATTGGACCACCATAAATTCGTTCATCTGTTTTATCGAGATTAATATAGTGCCAAAAAAAACAAAATTAAATCATTCAAAATTTTGCCGGACTGATAATCAGTAACGCCCAAAAGTGCAAAGAATGGGCCAGGCTGGATAGTGATGTGGCATTTGGGCCAAGCTGGCATCCAGCTTGTAATAAAGCCTAGGTGAAGACAGTTTATTTGATTCTGCTATAAATACCCCAAATGATGCAATTCTGCATTAATCGAAAAATCCCGAGATCGTTTTCTCAGAATTCTCTCTCTGGCTGGTTCTGTAAGTTTTCTTCATCCTCTTCCTTTAGATTCAAGCATTTCAGTTATGGCTTCCATTTTATCATGCTCTTGATCCTGTGGCTTATGTAATCACTTACTTAATTAGCTTCGTTTCGATTCTGTTATTGCTTCCGCGTTCAGTGATTTTGCTTCGTCACTGCACTGAAACCCTAGCTTTTGGTTTGACCTTAGATCTGGTTTATTTCATGATAATTAGTAGCTATAAGATTGATTTGAGCTTGCGATTGTGTTTTTTGTGCTGGAAATGAGTAGATTCTTGCTGCGTTTCACTGTTCATATGGTTCATGCTTGCGCTTAGCCCTAGATATGAGAGATAAGCTTCATTTTCCTTTAAACGAGTCCTCGGTTTTGGTATTTGAAGTAGGTAGAGCTCTCGATTCACGCTTCTATGAGGTTTTACCTTCAAATATGAAAATCCTGTATACCTCACACTGTAGCTGTGCTATGCTTTGGTTGCTGAAGTGATATGTGATGCTAATCTGATCTCTGTGTTGATATATCTCTCAATAATATAAAGTTTGATGTCATAAACTCTGATTCTGTAACTTCTTGGTTGAAGTTTTGCTATAACTGCTGGTGATTCTGATAGTTCTTCAAAAACTTGTTTGGATTTGGATAATAGTGAAAGATATTGATTACTGTTATATTGAAATAAGAATGATCATGGTGTTCATGTTAAGCTGTTAACTTTCGAAATGTATTAGGGAACCCGACTTTCAAACAAATACAAGACAGCAGGTTTCAAAGACAATGGTGGTTGTTGGTCAGATTAAAGGGTTCACTATCTCATTAGTTTATGCGATCCAACTGGAGACTTGTTTGTGTATTTTTCATCTTTGATGTTTGAAACTATTGTAGTATGAGTTCGACGAAGAGGACATTATCGGAGCAGGAGCGTATGGTCATGTGTTTAACGGTACTCATACTCCAACTAAGAAATCGGTGGTGCTGAAGCGTATTCAGCTAAAGGAAGATGCTGAATTTACTGTTTCCATGCTTTGAGAGTGCTATATTCATATGGAGCTTAAGCACCCCAACATACTCGGGTAATTCTTGACATTTCACTCAATTTTTTTACTATATCATAATTTTTTTTTCCAGCTCCCAAGTTTACTCAGTTTATTGATCTCTTATTGGATAGGTTGGATTGTGTTTTAGTCTCTGCTGGTTGCCTCTACTTGGTTTTAGAGTATATGAACTGGGATTTGAGGGTGGAACTTGCAGCGAACAAAGAAAAGTACAAGGATGGGAAAAGAGTAAACGTATGAATTTTTTTTTTAATTCTGGATTTGGTACAACACTTGATAAATGGATGAGCACTGACTTTTCTTTTATCCTTCTATTTTTGGGTGCCTTGCTTGTCACATGCAATTATAGAGTCCTAGGCCAGCTGTAAATAAGATTGTGAAGAAGAAAAGGTTTAAAAAGAGAAATAATTTGATTTATACATTGTAGTGCCTGTTCAAGAAAGTACTTCATAGAATTGTCTTATTTAGGTCTCACAGTTGGAATATCGCAGTACTCTGCAGCCTGTCATAGAATGAAAACATAGTGTTTTTTAACATTCCTTTTTGCGTTCTTATTTTGCAGAAATTCATGAAAAGTCTTCTGTCTGGGCTAGCATTTTGCCATTCACATGACATTTTGCATCGAGATATAAAGCCCTGCTAGTCTCTGGTGACGAGTTGAAGATTGCAGACTTTGGATCTGCCATTCACTACCCATAGTTCTACCAGTGATAGTCCCAGTCTTACTCCAGCTTTGTATCTCTTCCTTCCGTTCTTGCAATTGAAAAAAAAAAAAGATTGTTTGATTAACTCTGTGTGTGTGTGTGTGTCTATCTCTCTCTCCCTCAACAACCCCCCGGGCAGGTTGTGACAGTTGACTACAGAGCACCAGAAGTCTTGCTGGGTTCTACTGTCTACTCAAAAGCAGTTGACATATGGGCTGCAGGTTGTATACTTGGTGAAATGTTGAGCCTGACTCCTCTTTTTGGTCTTGATGTGGACGCTGAATATGAATCTGTGCTGGAATGTGAGAAGGAAGTTCTTGGAAAAATTTTCAGGTGCTTGCCTTTGTCATCTTTTTAAGTATTTTGATTTGGGATGTTTTTGCATTAGTTGCCACTTTATTTAGGTTACTGATCAGATGATTATAGGTTTTTGGGTACCCCGGAGGAAAACAACTGGCCTGCACTGTCAAAATTAAAGTTTTCTGACCACTTTCAGTTCCCTGGAGACGAACCACTGGTAACAATCTTGGATCACTTGTAATTTTTCTTTTGATATCTAGTATGAATTCGTTTTTAAACACTAAATTGCAATCTTGTTTTAGGGCTTGGAAAAGTTGGTTCCAGGACTAGATGCTCTCCCAGATGCAAAAGATCTTCTGTCGGTAAGTTCTTACTTCAAGTTGCCTGAGTTCTAATTTCCAGATATCTTCTAGATGAATCCTATGAAATGACCCCTAACAACTTTTCACTGAAAAGCATGGCCTCAAACATTTTCCTTTATTGAATCTGTCAGTCTCTTTAGTTGAGTTTCTGAGTTTGCCTTTATGTTTGCAGAAGCTGCTGTGCCTGAACCCTCAAGCTAGAATTTCAGCTGAAGATGCTTTGAAGCACCCTTACTTTTCAGACGCTGCTGAGCCTAAATCCTCAAGCTAGAATTTCAGCTGAAGAAGCACCCTTACTTTTTCCGGGGTCTGAGTTTAGATTAGAAAACATCTTGGATATAACTACATGGCCACATCTCTATTAGCAAAATAGTGTTACTTTGATATTGCTAATATTAGGGCTTCTTGGGCAAACAGAAATGTTGCTGATACTAATAGTAGGGTATTGTGGGCAAACTGAAAAGAGATACAGTTAAGCTCGCTTCTCAGGTATGGATTGGCTTGCGGACACGAGAGTAGTTTTGAGTACGTTTTAGTTCAGTTCTTATATTGATATTGATGTTCATAGCTATCCTCTGATTTCAGCAGTTCTCATTTTGTCGGTAATAGTACTCTGCCCATGTTAAAGACCTAAGCTTCCTCACATTGTAGAATGCAGACTTCCATTTTGGTGGCTTTCTTAGATTATATACATTCCTCAAGTGCTCAATAATTGTCATTAACGTAGTCATGTGATCCCCTCCCCACCCTAAACCAAATACAGCCAACTACAAAGTCTAGAGCAATGTGCGTCATAACTTCAAGCCTTCCTCCTAATTTTCTTTCCGCACGCATACATTAGCTTTTTAAAGGCCAACTAAAACCAGCGCAGGATCCATGACGCCATTTGAGGTGTACTCTACTTTCACATACATTACAAAGAGGTCGACTACCTGAGTATAAAGAGAGACTTTGGACTTACGCTATGTTACTTATTTGTCAAACAAGAACTCTCCACCAAGTGTATTAGAAAAATGATCCTATTTTCCTGCCCTTGGTACAAATATACACCATCCATAGACGATAGAGAGGAAATTGGGAGATTACAGGGTTTTACTCTCAAATCCTCATCTTAGTTACACACTAATGTGATGAAATCATTGTTGTTCTTTTACTTGAAATGCTACGGTTTAAGCCCGCATTAATTTAAATGTTACCTGCACATAGATGTTTGCATACATACGGTTGTATCTCTACTATTATAAAGTGAAAAGTCATTCACCAAATTAATAACTTGGGGATTTAAACTTTCATTATTTTGCCACCACAAATACACAGGGATAACTACGTAAAACCAAAATAACTTGGATAAAGAAAAAACAAAAAAAAAGTAGAAGGAAGAGTTTAAACCGTGAAAGGGACGCGCAACAGTGAAGGATTAAATTAAAGAGAAGAGACGTAAGATTGCAAGAATAACAGATTGTAGCAATATCATGTTCGTGCAGTTTTTGTTCTTACACTTGCGTTGTGCGCATCCGGATGCTAGTAATAATGTCATTAGTAGAACATACAACATACATTTTTATAATTAGCTAAACTACAACAAAGGTCAAGCATACCAAAGTAACCAAGCAATTAGATCAACCACATCAACAATTGTAAAAAAACTTCAAACGACAATCAAACATACAAAACCTCTAGAGGACATTTTCTCGCAATCCAAACAGAATCTCAGCTCGTGTTTTGACAAGATTCTGAGTAAGTGGAGATGAAATTGAACAGCATATGCAAAATAACAGTGACAGAAGAGATGATTGAATCTTCCTCGAGAACAGACCGCTGAAGGAGGGCAGACTACAGGTATTGCTGAAGATGCCATCGCAGAGTTGTTACAAAACACATGGAATCAGTATACCAACCAACTCAGAAACCCAAGTTTCTAACAGATAATTAACTCTGCCCCATGGCTAATCATCACTTTACAAAGCAATTCATGGACTTGCTTCTCACTCAGCAACTTAGACTGTGATAGATGCTCAACATTCCGCCACTTATAATCATGTGATTCACACTGAGAGTAGATGAGGGTGATAAGCTTAAGGGCCACCGCATTGTTAAGAAGGTATATGACAAGCTTCATTTGATTCGATGTCCCGCGAAATCTACTGATTTCTATTTCTTCCAAATGTAAATATTTCATGTTATTCGAATACTCCACCTTCTCTATGATCCTGCTTTCCGAGTGTCTGGAAGAGATCTGCCATTAGATCATAAAAGAAAAATGTTAGATTATGTAATGCTCAACTGATTAATTAAATACAATTTTTCATGATTACTTATTAAACCATTGGTTCTCCAAATCACATGCCTTGAATAGAAGCTGCATACAATCAAGATAATTATCATGCTCAAACCAATTCAGTTGCAACGTTTAGTCATGTGCAAGTCATAATATCCATGCTAGATTAGGTGGAGAAAATTACAACTCAGACATGTTCACATATCATGTATCAAAAGATGAATCTAAAGTTTTCTGATAGATTTTATGGTTAGAAGGAACTTGGCTACAGCTGCATAAAAAAGTCCTAAATTCCTTGTTCCTCAGAAAGTTGGACTACAAGAAATTACTTCTAGCAAATTTGGCATGGATCCCTCTCCTCCATGTTAAATAAGAGTTCATGCACCACAAAGGTTATCTACTAACTCAAGAAATCTGGATGGCCAACGTGGACAACAAGAAAGTAGACTCCCATCCAGTAACCAGAGGTGATAATGTAAACCTCCACAACTTCTAATTAGCCAGACATGCATATTCTGGTCTAGAAGTAGAGTTTAGTCCACTATATCCAGTTATAAACGTAAAATGCTCAATAAAAACTGCTGAATGTCCCAAACTCCTCAGCCTTCATAATTTATTTTTTCTTTGGGCTTGACAATGCACAAAGATATGATCAGTGAGCTTTGCTGCATGTTGCATGTGAACCGCTAATATTGAAATGGAAGTGTTTGAGAAATTATTCCTGGTTGCATTACCGAGCAAAATATTGGCATCAATATTGCAAGTTAAAACGGCTTGAACCATAGTATCTAGTCAAGTTGAACAGGAAACTGGTGTTAGGTCCTGGAGAATTATATAGTTTGCCACTGGCCTTCAGGTGTTGGTTTCGTTTTGTGCTTCTAGGAGTCCTTTTGTTTTCTCATGAATCCTACTGATGTCTTAGTAACTTTTTTATTCTTGGAAAGTTGTTCCAGGAGCACTTCTATTCAAGTCATATCCATACTGGAAGGAAAAATCAGTTTCGTGGAAAACTTCAGTCATACGCTGTAAATTTTCAGATAAGGCATTGAATGCTGAATTAGATGGTGATCTCTCTATCCTATAGTGTTAGCCAGGGAAGGGAAGTGAGTTACAGTTTTGTTTCAATGTGCTAACCCGATTTCAAGGATGGTGAGTAGCAACAACATGGACTCCTTACTTTAGTTAAATACCCAGCATTTATTCTCTTATGCGTCCACAAGCCAGCTTAAAACTCCAACCAAAGCCATAACCTTTTCAGTCCGAATAGTAGGTTGCGCAGGAAATAAGAAAAAAAAATGAAGACGAAAGCAAGAAATTCTCCAGATCATTCCATCATCATTCATGCAATCTGACTTCCACCAATCTTTAGATTCTGAGCAACGAAATCCACTTCATTTCCAAATATGACCCCTAACAGTGTTAACTGAAAAGCATGACCTCTTTCTCCTACTCTCTAACATATGCCTAAACAATACCCCCTAAATCTGTTTACTTAAGTTTCTTTCTCATACAAAAAGCGAGTTCAAACAAGTATCTCTCAGGCCTGTTTTGCATGTGTGTATGTGTGTCTGAATTCTACAAACAAAGTTATCCTTGGTCATCTAAACATCAGATCATAATCCAACGTCGTACTCTGAATTCTATAGGATGTTTATTGCTCAAACTTAATGTAAATATGTAGCTGCATAATAATACGATATACTATTGAGTGAGCGATATTTCTCCAAAGAAAAAAAATAAAAAAGGTGCAAAAGATCTAGAAGTCATTATATTTACAGAAATATAAAAATGAGTGTATGCAGTAGTGTCTCAAAAAGAAACATGGCATATGAATCAGAAGGTAAATAAGTGTGACAAAAATTTGAGCATGATATCATTAAGAGAGTGCAATTTGTAGATAATGATGACTTACATTCATATTCAGATGGATCTTCTGCAGCATGGGGCAAGCGTTTAGAAGGTTAGTAATTGAAAGGAGGTCAAATTCCCTGTATATAGGACTAAAAAAGTCCAGTTGTTTGAGACAGCTGAATTCAGGGATCCTTGCATGTATACTCTAAGAACAAAAAATACAAACAAGGTGTCAAACCAAAGTATACTCCAGAGTGTGTCACTAAACAATCAGAATAAGCTAGAACTAGGATACTTACATTAGCTGTAAACCATTTCAGCGACAGGATTTGAAATTTGGGACGAACCTCTGCTGGTAGAAGATCAAAGAAAATCTTTGCCGCATATGGGTTTAGAAACGCAAGATGGACTCTTTCGAGAGGCGGAACAACCAAAAAGGAGAGCTTTAATGCGCGACCTTTAAGATCAATTGTTTGGAGTTGAGTAGCATTGAGCTCAATAGTGCTAGTTGGTAGATGATGATGGACGCGTAAGCCTCTCAATCCGGCGCTGGACACACACAGCGTCCGTGGCCATTCACATTCCTCCAATGTCAGCCATTCAAGGTCCAAACAAGAAGAAAGGACGCCGTCTAGACTGGTTTGGTCTAAAGGAAGATTCTTCAATTCAAGGGTCTTTAAGCAATTGAAAGGAGGAGGAGACTCAGGTGTCAGCAACAGCGAGCATGCTGACAACTTGAGACGCTTCAATCGAGTGAAAGGTTTGGGTTCTGGAAGAAGATCAAAAGGAAACTTGTAGAGGGTTTGACTGTTTGTATTGTTAAAGGCTAGCTCGATTGATTCAACTTGCATCGAAACTGCGAAACTGACCCACTTATCGATCGCAGGAGCAGACTCATTATCCAGGCAGAAATCCACCATGAATGTATTAAGATACGGCCCTCTAAACAAGTTGAGGAACCCATCAACTTTATCAACAAATTCAGACTTGAGCTTTTCAAGATTACTACATCCCTCGAAGAAAATTGTTTTTCCAAATATAGTCTCATCACTGAAGTAGATATTAGAGAGGGGAACCTGGATGCGGCTCCATCTACGAGACACTAACTTGAAAGAAAAAGCGTCTGCCACAGGTAGATAAGAGAGGATGTGAGTTACAATTTCATCAGGCAATTCGCTGATACAATCCACCTCCTCCGAGGCCATCTCGATCTCCAACTTTGAACTGGAAACTGTCGGGACTGTCGGGCTGGTGGAATTTCTAACAACAAGACGAGGCCGTCGAACCAGACTCGTTTGTTCTGGCCAGGATAAGCCAAGGGAGAAGTCGGGTCTGATTTGTCGATGCTGTTTTTCACACTAGTTTTTACGCTCGTTTTTAGTCGTTGGATCTAGTTAGGTTTAACTGGTCTTGATTAGATTAATTATTGATGTAACAGCCCATTCAAATATATATATATATATATAGTCCTTTATCCAGAGTGAAGGTTCACTCTGAAGTTTCAGAGTGAAGGTTCACTCTGAAGTTTCAGAGTGAAGGTTCACTCTGAAGTTTCAGAGTGAAGTTCCAATTTTGACACACTTTTCGGTCAAATTTTTTCACCATAAGTGATTCAATATTTAGGTATGCTATTCAAGATCATCTTTACAAAATTTCATCTAATTCGGACATCGTTAAGGTATTGAAATTAGATTAAATCAATGAATGAATTAAAACTGTTCAACGTGAACCGTTCGTGTAAATCTCAATTTTGAAAGCTCAAATCATTGTCAAATTGGATGAAACTTTATAGAGATGATCTTGAATAGCATATCTAAATATTGAATCACTTATGGTGAAAAAATTTGACCGAAAAGTGTGTTAAAATTGGAACTTCACTCTGAAACTTCAGAGTGAACATTCACTCTGAATAAGGACTGTATATATATATATATATATATTATGAAATAACTGTGTCTTTATTAAATGATATAATGGCTTATATATAAGTATTACAAAACTACAATCTCGTATAATTCAGAGTCATAATATATTACAGAGATGTTAATTTATCCTTAACATGAAACATATTAAGGCTAATACACAGATAAGGGTAGAATAGTAATTCAGAAACACTCCCCCTTGTGTAACATGCCTAGATTGTATGGCGCACAACGTTGTCTCGCTAAAGATCTTGTCAAGCAAAACAAAAATCTCTTGGGTAAAACAAAAGCTTGATCGAATGGAAAAAGAACATAACACACCAACTACTTAAAGATCTTAACATGTGATGTTGACTCCCCCTAAAGTCTATCAAACTCTAAAGTTTTGATAAACAACGCATGTCAATGTTATTCACATGTTTCACAAAAGTAGATTTAGGATAATAGTGAAAGATATTGATTACTTTATATTGAAATAAGAATGATCATGGTGTTCATGTTAAGCTGTTAACTTTCGAAATGTATTAGGGAATCCGACTTTCAAACAAATACAAGACAACAGGTTTCAGAGACAATGGTGGTTGTTGGTCAGGTAAAAGGGTTCACTAGCTCATTAGTTTATGCGATCCAACTGGAGACTTGTTTGTGTATTTTTCATCTTTAATGTTTGAAACTATTGTAGTATGAGTTCGACGAAGAGGACATTATCGGAGCAGGAGCGTATGGTCATGTGTTTAGCGGTACTCATACTCCAAGTAACAAATCGGTGGTGCTGAAGCGTATTCAGCTAAAGGAAGATGCTGAATTGACTGTTTCCATGCTTCGAGAGTGCTATATTCATATGGAGCTTAATGTCACGGACCTAGCCATTCGGCTGCCACACTTGGTCCATGCGACGCTCCATCCCCATGGAGCCAACCTTATCTAACGAGGCAATACACTGGTTTCGCCCTGCCTTGGGCTCATCAGGGGATCGGCTCCAGACCCCTACCTGTGTGTAGGGCGGCCAACTCGCCTCTTTGACGTTAAGTCCTCGACTAGCGACAAGCTCTCCGAATTTAACCGGGTCGGCATGCCTGAACCCCTCGGAAGGAGCAGCCATATATCTCCCACACATTGAATCTTGGAGCAAATCCCACATATCCTTGATGTTCTTTCAACCAGCAGCCCACGATCGACACTCCCAAAATAGGGACGTGACATCCTCCTCCACCAAACTTGGTGTACGTCCTCGTACACAACATCCTCCCTTGCGGCCGCGCATCCCTTGTGCGCCTGCGCATCCCTTGCGGCCGCGCATCCCTTGTGCGCCTGCGCATCCCTTATGCGTCCGCGATGCCTAGAGCGACGAAAAGGAGTTCCCAAAGATCTTCCACCCAACAATGACTTTGCGCCGGATCTCTCTTGTCCTGGACATTGCCACGGATCTTCTCGTCTGGTCCTCCCTCCTGGAGGCGACCCTGCCTACTTGACTCCCCCGCGGAGCCCCCCGTATTTTGGGGACACGGCGACACGTGTGAGCGCTTGGCGAACACAACGACAGCGATGTTGAGGTGGCTCTGATACCACTTGTCACGGACCTAGCCATTCGGCTGCCACACTTGGTCCATGCGGCGCTCCATCCCCATGGAGCCAGCCTTATCCAACGGGGCAATACACTGGTTTCGCCCTGCTTTGGGCTCATCATGGGATCGGCTCCAGACCCCTACCTGTGTGTAGGGCGGCCAACTCGCCTCTTTGACGTTAAGTCATCGACTAGCGACAAGCTCTCCGAATTTAACCGGGTCGGCATGCCTGAATCCCTCGGAAGGAGCAGCCATATATCTCCCACACATTGAATCTTGGAGCAAATCTCACATATCCTTAATGTTCTTTCAACCAGCAGTCCACGATCGACACTCCCAAAATAGGGACGTGACATTAAGCACCCCAACATACTCGGGTAATTCTTGACATTTAACTCAATTTTCTTACTATATCATAATTTTATTCCAGCTCACAAGTTTACTCAGTTTATTGATCTCTTTTTGGATAGGTTGGATTGTGTGTTAGTCTCTGCTGGTTGCCTCTACTTAGTTTTAGAGTATTTGGACTGGGATTTGAGGGAGGATTTTGGAAGAGTGATAGACGCGAAGGGAGAAAAGTACAAGAATGGGAAAATAAGATTGTGAAGAAGAAATGGTTTAAAAAGAGATATAATTTGATTTATACATTGTAGTGCCTGTTCAGGAAAGTACTTTATAGAATTGTCATATTTAGGTCTCACAGTTAGAATATCTCAGTGGTCTGCAGTCTGTCATAAAATGAAAACAAAGTGTTTATTAACATTCCCTTTTGCATTCTTATTTTGCAGAAATTCATGAAAGGTCTTCTGTCTGGGCTAGCATATTGCCATTCACATAAAATTTTGCATCGAGATATAAAGCCTGAAAACCTGCTACTCTCTGGTGACGAGTTGAAGATTGCAGACTTTGGAGCTGCAAGGGGATTCACTACTCATAGTTCTACCAGTGATAGTCCCAGTCTTTCACCTGATGTATTACTCTTTATTTTATCTCTTTCTTCCGTTCTTGCAATTGCAAAAAGTTTTTGATTAACTCTCTCTCTCTCTCTCTCTCTCTCTCTCTCTCCCCCCCCCCCCCCCCGGCAGGTCGTGACAGTTGACTATAGACCACCAGAAGTCTTGGGGGCTGCAGGTTGTATACTTGGTGAAATGTTGAGCCCGATTCCAAGTCCTATTTTTGGTCCTGCTGTAAATGATGGGCATGATTCTTTGCTGGAATATGAGAAGAAAGTTCTTGAAAAAAATTTCAGGTGCCTGCCTTTTTTTAAGTATATTAATATGGGATTTTTTTGCATTAGTTGCCACTTTATTTATGTTACTGATCAGATTCAAAATAGGTTTTTGGGTACCCCGGAGGAAAACAACTGGTCTGCACTGTCAAAATTAAAGTTTGCTGACCAATTTCAGTTCCCTGAAGACGAGCCACTGGTAACCATCTTGGACCGCTTGTAATATTTCTTTTGATATCTAGTATGAATTCATTTCTAGACACTAAATTGCAATCTCGTTTTAGGGCTTGGAAAAGTTGGTTCCAGGACTGGATGCCTTCCCAGATCAAAAGATCTTCTGTCGGTAAGTTCTTACTTCAAGTTGCAAAAGATCTAATTTCCAAATATGTTATAGATAAATCCTATGAAATGAGCACTAACAAGTTTTCACTGAAAAGCATGGCCTCAAACATTTTCCTTTATTGAATCTGTCAAGTCTATTTAGTTGAGTTTCTGAGTTTGCCTTTATGTTTGCAGAAGCTGCTATGCCCGAATCCTCAAGCTAGAATTTCAGCTGAAGATGCTTTGAAGCACCCTTACTTTTCCGGGGTCTGAGTTTAGATTTAAATACGTCTTGGATATAAATACATGACCACATCTCTATTAGCAAAATAGAGTGTTACTTTGATATTGCTAATAGCCTAATATTAGGGCTTCCTGAGCAAACAGAAATGTTGCTGATACTAATAGTGGGGCATTGCGGGCAAACTGAAAAGGGGTACAGTTAAGCTCGCTTCTCAGGTATGGATTGGCTTGCGGACACGGGAGATAAGAGAAATTGATTAGTTTTGAGTACGTTTTAGTTCAGTTCTTATATTGATATTGATGTTCATAGCTATCCTCTGATTTCAGCAATTCTCATTTTGTCGGTAAAAGTACTCTGCCCACGTTAAAGACCCGCGACTAAGCTTTCTCACATTGTCTTCTCCAAAAAAAAAAAAACTTTGTCACATTGTAGAAGGCAGACTTCCATTTTGGTGGCTTTCTTAGATTATATACATTCCTCAAGTGCTCATTAATCGTCATCAACGTAGTCTAGAGCATTGTGCTCATAACTTTCAGTGACTGAAGAGAAGCAAAGCCTTCCTCCTAATTTTCTCTCCGCACAAATACATTAGCTTTTTAAAGGCCAACTAAAACCAGCGCAGGATCCGGGACGCCATTTGAGCTGTACTCTACTTTCACATACATGACAAAGAGTCGACTACCTAAGTCATCAACTTTTTAAGTTCTCTACTTAAACAAGTATAAAGAGAAAATTTGGATCTACGATATGATATACTTATTTGTCGAACAAGCACTCCTCACCAAATCCAAGTGTATTGGAAAAAAAATGATCCTATATTTCTGTCCTTGGTATAAATATACACCGTCCATAGACAATAGAGAGGAAATTGGGCGATTACAAAGTTGCAGCTCTCTGATAAGTACCTAACACTCTTGGGTTGGAGATGACCTTAGTTATACACACTAATGTGAATATGTGATAAAATAAGGGGAGTGAAATTTGAACACCCAAAATTACAATCCACACCCCTATCCCATTTTTACTAGTGAAATGTCAAAACTGTCCTCATATGAATAATTTGAAGAGAAAGAAACAAGGATAGTTTTGACATTTAACTAGTAAAAAGTATGGTAAAGTGTGTGGATTGTAATTTTGGGTGTGCAATCACTCCCCTAAAATAATTGTTGCCAAGATTTTTGTTCCAAGTCTGTTTAGAATTCGCAAGTTGAAATCTAAAATGAAAGTCGTTAGGGAGATGTTACTCTTCCATTTGAAATGCTATTGTTTAAGCCCACATTCATTTAAGAAAAAAAATTTACTATCAGTATCCAAACTTTAGTGACAAGAACAATGTGGTATCCAAACTTATAAAACTACCATTGTGATACCCAAACTCGTCATTTACTATCAAAGATGGGCCGGAGGCCATTTTGCTGCACGGAGCCGTTAGTTGTCCATTTTTAAAATGACTAAAATGAGTTTTCTCTTCTTCTCCTTCTTTCTTCTTTGCAGTACTCACGGCGGCTTTGGGAGCTCATATGCACTCGCCATTGGGCTAACATCGGCTATGAAACCAGCAGTTGAGATCTGTTGTTCTAGCTCTCGGTGGCTTCCACAAGCTCCACTCCCTCTACATATGGCCTTTCACTAAGCCCCCTCCTCCTCCTTCTCCTTCTTCTCCAGCTGCTTCTTCAGCTCCGTCATCATCATCGTGGGCTGCGGCGACTCCACTAAACCTAGTGATGGCCGCGAAGCCGCACACTAGGTGGGGGAAGGATTAGGTGAATCTCTCAGCTCTTATCAATTCGGTTTTACGAGAAGATGAGTTACAACAACTGAATCCAAGGAATATGAGGAGTTCGAGCTCAAGAATATATATATATATATATATATATATATAATGGTGATCAAGTGCGGAAGTTCATACCTTACGTAAAGTACGGATTGGCTGATTCCGGCGACGGTGGGCCGCAGCGGTACGGCGCACCGACACAGCTGCACTACCCACCTCCCGAAGATCTTGTCTATGCCGGTCGGAGCTCCATCGGTGACCCATGGCGGTCGTAGTCGCGGAATTGCCGGATTTTGCCCAGAAATTGAAATTTGCATATTCCGGCTGTTGTGGGTTGTCAATGGAGCTTCGGTCGGCATAGACGGGATCGCCGGGAGGTAGGTACTGTGCCTGTGGTGGTGCACCATGCCGTTGCGGCCTGCCGTCCCCGGAAATCAGTGAATCCGTAAGGTACGGACCTCCGTACCTGAAACGACTTATATATATATGTATATATATATATATATATGATTTCGTAATTTTCGTTGTTTTAGTTTGTTGAATGTACTTCTGAGTTTTTGTACTTGGATCTGTTTTTTTAACTAGTATGTTTATGATCAAAATTGGAATGGGAAAGGAGGATCGAAGAAGAACGCATCGGAAGGGTTTGAGGTTGTGATTGGCGATAGTGAGGATTCGTTTGAGAGAATAAGAACAAAGAGAAGCCAAGTGTGTAGAAGGTAAATTAAATGGCTTTTTGCTGAGCCGCAACCCTCAACCATGAGTACTGGCAAGAAGAAGAAGAAGAAGAAGAAGAAGAAGAGAAAAGTTATTCTCGTTCTTTTTTAAATGGGCACGTGCGTGGGCACGTGAGCATTATTTTTGTTCTTTTTTAAATGGGCACGTGCGTGTGCACGTGAGCAAACTAAGTCATTAAGTTAGAGTACCACATTGATCTTACCACCAAAGTTGGGGTACTGATGGTGACTTTTTTTCTTCATTTAAATGTTACTGCACGTAGGTGCTTGCATACATACAGTTGTATCTCTACTACTTTATGAAGTGAAAAACCAATAATTCACCAAATTGAGAACGAGATTTAAAATTTTTACACAAAAAAAGGTATTGTACTTTTATTATTTTGCCACCATAAATAAACAAAGGGACAACTACGTAAAACCAAAAAAACTTGAATAAAGGAAAAAAATTTGTGAGAATATTACCAACGAGGTTTGGCTCATTTGACAAGGGCGGACTTGAGGTGTATCACTCACACATGTTCGATCTCCACTACCAGCATGCATCGTTGGTTCGCAATCTGTAAATTCTCATGCGGAAATCTATATCTGAGAGTTGTGTGACATGTATGTGTCAGTCGTAAGTCCTTCAGAATTGAGAATGCAAGTTTGTCCTAACGATAGTGGTATAGCGTAATCAAGTTCTCACCAAAACTTTTTGTATCCAAAAAAAATTGTGAGAAAGATTAAATTAAAGTGGAGACGTGAGATTGTGAGAATAACATATTGTCTCAATATCATGAACCTGCAGTTTTTTTTTCTTGCACGTGCATTGTGCGGGTTAGGATGTTAGTAATTTCTGAAACAAAACAATAAAAATTGTATACCCAACAATTAGCTCAACTACAACAAAGGTCAGGCATACCAGACAATTTGATCAACCACATCAACAAAAGTAAAAAATTCAAACGACAATCAAACATACAAAACCTCGAAAGGACATTTTCTCGCAATCCAAACGAATCTTTTTACAAAAAAAAAATCATTAAATAACTCATTTAATGAGATTTAAACCCATGATCTCAACATTGTTAGTTAAAGTATTTAACCAACTAGACCACGCCTCACCTACAACCCAAACAAAATCTCAGCTCGTTTTTTTTGACAAGATTCTAAGTGGAGATGAAATAGAACAATCTTGTCCAGCGTATACCAAATAACATTGAACAGAGCGCTGAAGAGGGCAGGCTACAGGTATTGCTGAAGATGCCATTGCAGAGTTGTTACATAACACATATGGAATCAGTACACCAACCAATTTAGAAACCCAAGTTTCTTCACCAGGAAGAAATCAACAGATAATTAACTCTGCCCCTTGGCTAATCATCTCCTTATGAAGCAAATCATGGAATTGCTTCTCAGTCAGCAACTTCGACCAGGATAGATGATCAGCATTTCGCCACTTATAATCATGTGATTTACACTGTGAGTAGATAAGAGTGATAAGCTTAAGGGCCACTGCATTGTTAAGCAGGTATATGACAAGCTCCATTTGATTCGGTGTCCCGCAAAATCCACTGATTTCGATTTCTTCCAAATGTAAATATTTCATGTTATTCAAATACACCACCTTCTCTATTTTCCTGCTTTCCGAGCGTATGGAATTGATCTGCCATTAGATCATAAGACAGAAATGTTAGATTACGTAATGCACAAATAATTAATTAATTTCATTTTTTCATGATTACTTATTAAATCATTGGTTCCCCAAATGACATGCCTTGAATAGAAGCTGCATACAATCAAGAGAATTATCATGCTCAAACCAATTCAGTTGCAACGTCATTTGCAAGTCATAATATCCATGCTAGATTAGGTGGGAAAAAATTACAACTCAGACATATTATGTATCAAAAGAGGAATTCTATAGCTTTTCTAATACATTTTACCGTTGGAAGGAACTTGGCTATGTTGGAAAAAGTATTGCTTTGATAAGAGCCATTTGAATCCCACATCTGAAAAGTGAAAAGTCATCCTTGGTTATAAGGAATGATACCACACACACTACTGCCGAGGCTTTTTGTGGAAAACCCCATACCCGAACTCAACCGGGTGGCTAAAGTGGGGGGAGTATCAGGCATTCTTGATCCCGTGTGTGTGGGATTGTTAGCCGCTTCCGCACAACAGGCTACAGCTGCATAAAAAAGTCCTAAATTCCCTGCTCCTCAGAAAGTTGGACTACAAGAAATTACTTCTAGCAAATTTGGCATGGATCCCTCTCCTCCATGTTAAATAAGAGTTCAAGCACCACAAATAAAATCTACTAAATCAAGAAATCAGGACGGCCAACCTGGACAACAAGAAAGTAGACTCCCATCCAGTAACCAGAGTTGATAATGTAAAGCTCCACAACTTCTAATCAGCCAGACAAGCATATTTTGGTCTAGAAGTATAGTTTAGTCCACTATCTCTAGTTATAAACGTAAACTGCTCAATAAAAACTGATGAATGTTCCAAACTCCTCAGCCTCCATAATTTTTTTTCCTTAGGCTTGACAATGCACAAAGATATGATCAGTGAGCTTCACTGCATGTTGCACATGAACCGCTAATATTGAAATGGAAGTGTTTGAGAGATTATTCCTGGGTGCAATACCGAGCAAAATACTGGCATCAATATCACAAGTTAAAAGGCCTGAACCATAGAATCTAGTCAAGTTGAACTGGAAACTGGTGTTAGGTTATGTGGGAATTATATAGTTTGCCTTCAAGTGTTGGTTTGGTTTTGTGCTTCTAAGAGTCCTTTTATTTTCTCACAAGTCCTACAGTTGCCTTAGTAACTTTTTTTAATTCTTGGAGAGTTATTACAGGAGCACTTCTATTCAAGTCATATCCGTACTGGAAGGAAAAATCAGTTTCGTGGAAAACTCATAAGCTGTAGATTTTCAGATAAGGCCATTGAATGGTGAATTAGATGGCAATTTTTCTATCCTATAGTGTTAGCCAGGGAAGGGAAGTGAGTTACATTTTTTTTTCAATGTGCTAACCTGATTTTTAAGGATGAAGAGTAGCGACAACGTGGACTCCTTAATTTAGTTAAATCACTAGCATTTACCCTCTTACGCGTCCACAAGCCAGCTTAAAACTCCACCCAAAGCCATAACCTTTTCAGTCCAAATAGTAGGGCGTGAAGGAAATAAGGAAAAAAAAACAATGAATACGAAAGCAAGAAATGCTCCAGATCATTCCATCATCATTCATGCAATCTGACTTCCACCAATCATTAAATTTTGCGCAATGAAATCCACTTCATTTCTGAATATGACCCCTAACAAGTGTCAACTGAAAAGCATGACCTCTTTCTCCTGCTCTCTAACATATGCCTAAAGTCCTAAACAAAACCTCCTGAACCTTTATTGAATATGTGTTGATAACAATCTGTTTACTTAAGTTTCTTTCTCATACACAAAGCGAGTTCAAACAAGTATCTCTCAGGCCTGTTTCGACATGTGTGTGCATGTGTGTCTGAATTCTACAAACAAAGTTATCCTTGGTCATGTAAACATCAGATCATATTCCAACGTCATACTTTGTATTCTATAGGATGTTTATTGCTCAAACTCAATGTAAATATGTAGCAGCATTATAATAGGATATACTATTAAGTAAGCGATAAATCTCCAAAGAAAAAAGTTTAAAAATAAGAAAGGTGCAAAAGGACTTATAGTCATATGTGTACAGAACTATATAAATGCGTGCATGCAGTAGTGTCTAAAAAAGAAACATGGCATATAAATCAGAAGGTAAATAAGTTTCACAAAGAATTGAGTATGATATCATTAAGAGAGTGCAATTTGAAGATAATGATGCCTTACATTCATATTCAGATGGATCTTCTGCAGCATGGGGCAAGCGTTTAGAAGGTTGGTAATTGAGAGGAGGTCAAATTCCCTGTATATAGGACTAAAGAAGTCCAGTTGTTTGAGACAGCTGAATTCGGGGATCCTTGCATTTATATTCTAAGAACAAAAAAATACAAACAAGGTGTCAAACCAAAGTTTACTCCAGAGTCTAAATGTGTCACTAAACAATCAAAATAAGCTACAACTAGGATACTTACATTAGCTTTAAACCATCTCAGCGATAAAATTTGTAACTTGGGACGAACCGCTGCTGGTAGAAGATCAAAGAAAACCTCTGCCGCATATGGGTTTACAAACGCAAGATGGACTCTTTCGAGAGGCGGAACAACCAAAAAGGAGAGCTTTAATGCGCGACCTTTAAGATCAACTGTTTGGAGTAGAGTAGCATTGAGCTCAATAGTGCTAGTTGGCAGATGATGACGAACGCGTAAGCCTCTCAATCGGGCGCTGGACACACGCAGCGTCCGTGGCCATTTACATTCCTCCAATGTCAGCCATTCAAGGTCCAAACAAGAAGAAAGGACGCCGTCTAGACTGGTTTGGTCTAAAGGAAGATTCTTCAATTCAAGGGTCTTTAAGCAATTGAAAGGAGGAGGAGACTCAGGTGTCAGCAACAGCGAGCATGCTGACAACTTGAGACGCTTCAATCGAGTGAAAGGTTTGGGTTCTGGAAGAAGATCAAAAGGAAACTTGTAGAGGGTTTGACTGTTTGTATTGTTAAAGGCTAGCTCGATTGATTCAACTTGCATCGAAACTGCGAAACTGACCCACTTATCGATCGCAGGAGCAGACTCATTATCCAGGCAGAAATCCACCATGAATGTATTAAGATACGGCCCTCTAAACAAGTTGAGGAACCCATCAACTTTATCAACAAATTCAGACTTGAGCTTTTCAAGATTACTACATCCCTCGAAGAAAATTGTTTTTCCAAATATAGTCTCATCACTGAAGTAGATATTAGAGAGGGGAACCTGGATGCGGCTCCATCTACGAGACACTAACTTGAAAGAAAAAGCGTCTGCCACAGGTAGATAAGAGAGGATGTGAGTTACAATTTCATCAGGCAATTCGCTGATACAATCCACCTCCTCCGAGGCCATCTCGATCTCCAACTTTGAACTGGAAACTGTCGGGACTGTCGGGCTGGTGGAATTTCTAACAACAAGACGAGGCCGTCGAACCAGACTCGTTTGTTCTGGCCAGGATAAGCCAAGGGAGAAGTCGGGCCTGATTTGTCGATGCTGTTTTTCACACTAGTTTTTACGCTCGTTTTTAGTCGTTGGATCTAGTTAGGTTTAACTTACTCGTATTGTCCGTTTTGGGTTTACTGACCCGCACCGCGTCAAACTATCCTACTCGTATAACTGTATAAGGCTATAAGCACAATGTCTTTACTATTTACCGGGTGATGTGGGATCCATGACTTGCATGTCAGTTAGTTTTTTACCTAGGCCGCTCATGTGTTACAATCGATTTCCCGAATGATATGGCAATTGACATGGAATTATTTATCTTTTAATAAAATACTAAGTAAATTTATTTTTCAATAAAATTAATAATTTTTGATAAACTATCTCTTTGAGGAGATTTTTTTTTTAATTTTCTAAAATAGGATCTAAGAGTTTCCACACCTACCCTTGTGGAGTTGTGGTGAGACCAATTCGTTAAGGGCAGCGAACCTAGGTTGAGTACGTTAAGATTTATCACCACAATGTGATTTTTCAGGCTTCCAAGTTCTTTAAGTGTCTCGAATCAACAATTTTATGTATTTCTAGCATTTTATGTTTTCTATTTTGTTTTAGATTTGGTTTGTTTCAATCTTTGGGCTTTTAGGATTACCCTAGTGTTACGTTCCGTTTTCGGGAGTATCAATCATGGGCGTCGCTGGTTATAAGAACATTAGGCATATGTGAGATTTGCTCTAAGATAACAAGTGTGGGTGATATATTGCTACTCCTTTCGAGGGGTTCAGACAGGTCGACCTGGTTCAATTCAGAGAGTTGAGGACTTAACGTCGAAGAAAAGAGTTGGCCGCCCTACACACAGGTTGGGGTCTGGAGCCGATCTCCTGATGAGCCCAAGGCAGGGTGAAACCAGTGCATTGCCCCGTTGGATAAGATTGGCTCCATGGGGATGGAGCGCCGCATAGACCAAGTGTGGTAGCCGAATGGCTAGGTTCGTGACAAGTGGTATTAGAGCCGCCTCAACATCATTGTCGTTGTGTTCGCCAAGCGCTCACATATGTCGTCGTGTCCCCGAGATGCGGGGGGCTCCACGGGGGAGTTGAGTAAGCAGGGTCGCCTCCAGAAGAGAGGACCGGATGAGAGGATCCGTGACAAAGTCCAGGACGAGAGATCCGGAGCGAAGTCATTGTTGGGCGATCTTTGGGAACTCTTTTTCGTCGCTCTAGGCATCGCGGGCGTACAAGGGATATGCGGGCCGTAAGTGGGGATGCCATGTACGAGGACGTACACCAAGTTTGGTGGGGGAGGATGTCACGTCCCGTTTTCAGGAGTGTCAATCGTGGGCGTCGCTGGTTATAAGAACATCAAGCATATATGGGATTTGCTCTAAGATAACAAGTGTGGGTGATATATGGCTGCTCCTTTCGAGGGGTTCAGGCAGGCCGACCCGGTTCAATTTGGAGAGCTTGTCGCTAGTCGGGGACTTAATGTCGAAGAAAAGAGTTGGCCGCCTTACACACAGGTTGGGGTCTGGAGCCGATCCCCTTATGAGCCCAAGACAGGGCGAAACCAGTGCATTGCCCAGTTGAATAAGGCTGGCTCCATAGGGATGAAGCGCCGCATAGACCAAGTGTGGCAGCTGAATGGCTAGGTTCGTGACTCTAGAGTTTGTTTTGTCAATATTTAAGCACTTTTAAAAAGGTATAGACTTCATTGACGAGTTTTATATTATCTCTAGGATTCTTCGCTTAAGATCTCTTCACTATCTTTTCCGATTTACCGCTTGTAAACTCTCCATACTTCGTATTACGTCATTAAGATTATTCTAGTGTTCATTATTTGGCTATGTTCTTTTACTTAATTTATTATGAGACCTGCGATAAATATGATTACCCTGAAATCATGATACGATCATCATCGATAATTCTTTTGAGAATTCAAGTTGGAGGTTAAAGAAATGACTAAATACCAATGTTTGAACCAATTATATCCTACCTAAACAGAACCAAACTGTTTGAGGAAAGTCTAAGCATAATTCCATTAATTTGAGAGCATGTACTTGAAGCATGTAAGCAATTGAGCATGGAGTTATGTTTTCAATAGTGCTTCTTAGATGTGGACGTACAAACGGTTTTTCCGTCTAGATTTACGTCATTTCTCTATGATTTGGACGTCGTTGACGTTATGTTTTCTCGCCGGAGTAACACCACACATTCTTAAACGCTACTATGATGAAGAAGAAGGCGAAATAGATCGGGATCGGAGGTTTGTGCGACAACCTCACTCAGAACTTCACGACTGATCATAGTGGACCTCCGACCCTGATCTTTTTTGCCTTCTTCTTCATAATAGCAACATCTAGGAAGATGTGGTACACTCCAACGAGAAAAAATGACATCGTCGACGTCCGGATTGTGGAGAAACAGTGGAAATCCAGATGGAAAATCTGTTCAGACATGAGATTTATGTACGTTTCTATACCAATATACCATTCAAAAATGCTAGTTTCAATGGCCCGCGCGCACATGGTGCACCATGCGCACCCCGCGAGTCGCATACAGCTACCGACAAGTTTTAGATAAACAAAGACGATCAATCCGGATTTGATCAAGGTCTATCAACTACTGCCATTCAGTGTATCATGTCTATTGTCTATGTAGGGTGTGTTAAGCTGCTTCCTTCTCTTCTGTTTCCTCTTTCATTCATTAATATGCCAAGAATAATATCTTCTTCTAGTACTCTATGGTGTCCCCATGTAGCCAGCCCTCTTTAATATTATTGATCGATCATCTTTGGCCTATACCATATGTTAACAGACAATTAGCTCTAAGGTCCCAGAGCTTCATTGTGTCACTAATTTATTTCCAAAGATATGCACCGACAGAGTATTAGAGATCATTTTCACGCAAGTTTTTCTCATTTTCTAGCTACTGTTTTACTCTCACATAATTGATCAAAATAGGCTTGTTCGAGTCCGTGACAAATCGACAAGTGAAAGCTACAACATGGAAAGGCAAAGTAAACTACTTTATAGAAAGTCATCATCATTCTCATGAATTTCTAAGTTTTAGGGACTTTCTTCCCGGAGCTCTTCTGCTACTAGGTTTATTGTACATGAAGTCCATGAAATGGTCCTTCTAATAATAATGGGGTAACACGATTGAAAATTGGAGAGCCACCGCGACGAATAAGGACCGTTCGAGGGTACGTTACATCTCACGTCGGAAACTATAAGGCCTTTCTAAAACTACAGTACATCTCATGTTTTTCTTCCCATTGCCGGAAACCCTAAACTAATTACTTTCTGTAAATTCAATCCGAAATGTAATTAAGAAGCTAGCATTCGGTGAACATTTGAAGAAGAGAGGCAAAAGATTCCCAACTAATAGACAAAGCCACAAAGGCAGAGCCGAGAATGCAACAATTGAATATGTGATAGGAACCTCTACGGCTCTACCCATCCTTCCTCTTTGCATTGAATTAATATTTCTGCAGCCACGAGCTAAGGAAATACGATACGCTAGTATGTATGTCCCCAACAACCAACTACCTAATGCAAAAATCCCTTACTCCCAAAATCCAAATGAAAACAAATTGCCATGGTCTCAATTTGTTAGATGTAAGAGCAACCTCAGACAACTGACAATATATTAGACTGATTAGAGTATACTTTGAGATCATATCACCATCTTATAGCCTATTCAATGAAATAACTCCGATCATGGTTACTATTGTACTCGATCTATAATGTAATAGTTCCTCAAAACTAATTATTTCTCATATTTTACATCATTTAACAGCTCCAAAATTAATGTTCTCATGTTCTGTACGTACTCTGCTCGTACATGTTTTGCCACAATTTACTTAATAAATGTTCATTGCCTATAATAAACACCTACATTAAAAGCAACGACTGAATGCCATAATTTAATTAGATATATCTAAAATGCAATTACCATATACCAGTTTAAGAATGAAGTAGAGGTCACTATAATAATACATATTATACACATGAAATATATAAACAAAAACATAAGCAAGATCCATACAAAGCATGTCTGGACTCTCAAAGAGGTACCTCGGCCATCAGATCCATCATCCATGGCCAATGCAATATTAACAGTAAGGAAATTCCGGTAACTGATCAAAACCGGCGACAATCCCTGTTGGCTCCACTAGCCATCACCCTACGAAATCCAAAGCATAATGCTGAAGCAGGTGAGCCAACTACGCCATCCTCTTCATAATCTCCCCTTGAATCAAAAGATGAGCTCGGGCTCGAAAACCTGCTCCGACAGGTAGTGTTCATAGGCACACGCATGGACATATCCGACTTGGAAAACAAAGAAGACGATGTGGATGAGGGAGATTGCGGAAAATGGTTTTTCTTCAGGCTAATCTTTAGGAACAAAACACGTAAAAGATTGGATCTTGAGTGCTTCTTGAATGGGTTTTTATTGGGATTGTTGGAGAAATAAGAAGGTGGAGGAGTAAGAGGAGGAAGCGTTTCTTCACTGAATTTGTGTTTAGGAGTACCAGGCTGAGATTCCCACATGAATGGTACATTTGCAGGTAATCCTCCATAGTAGACCTTGAAAGATGGATTGGCCATGGAGCTTTCCTTGGACAGAACCCTAGAGAAGAACTTGTCATCCTCCTGTTTCATTGCGAGGGACTTCTGGGGAAGCTGGTGGCTGGCGCCGAACATTTTGGACGGTGTATTGGCCGGGTTTGAAGCGAGAGAGAGAGAGAGAGAGAGAGAGAGAGAAAGAGAGAGAGAGAGAGAGGAAGTAGGAGAGGCAATTGGGTTGCCTTTTTCTTTGGATTGGGATTTAAATAAAGTGCGCAACACACTGAAGTAGTTGAAGTCAGCAAACAAAATACGTTCATATATAGATTAATTAACTTAACTTCAAAAAAAGAAAGATTAATTAACTCGTATGAGTGTATAACTCTATTGTTGACTTCACAATTTTAACCAATTTTATGGTTGTAATAAGTTCTTGACGTCTTTTTTAAATAAATAAATAAATAAATATATATATAGTAATCTGGTCTTTTGAAGAATGATTGATCCCAATCTTTCTTCTTTAACAAACCTTTTGTTGTATGTACGTTCTTTGTTCTTCTCCGAAGACCTCATTCAAAACAACTTACCTGAAGATTTACCTCGTAAGATAAATTTAGCGAAAAAAATGAAGATCATTTGTAAGTTGACCGTGATCCTAATCATCTTATGTATATGTTAGTAACACATACGTTTATTTGAATATATTACATAATGGGTTAGGCTAGAAAATAATTGAATATTAATCGAGTTTAACTGAAGTTATAACGCCAAATTTGCATGTATTCCTATTGGTACATGTATCTTCCACAAACTTATGGGTCGTACGTTATGGCCAATGGTCTCCGTATCGGGTGTGAACTCTGCATTAACAAATCAATCAGTAGGAAAGATTACATTTTTGTGGTCTTTGGGGTGTTATTCTGTTAACATTGACTCCTTGCAGAGGCCTGTTACTGGTCATATATTACATAGTAATTATTACTTCTGCAGAATAATTAGTTAAGCAGAATAGGGGTTTTCACTGACTGTTGGTATGAGGTTCAACCGTTCAAGTCAGGTTTTAATATACTAAGCCTCACAATGCACGATATGCCAACGGCAGAGGCTTAGAACTACGTATCAATGAGTAGCATCGCTAATTAATAATTACGTACTTGTTGGGTCTTCGCGATGGTGTGTGTTAGATATTAGATCAACAAATTAACTTAATTAAGTACTCAAATTGACCAAAATTGGATGAAGTTTTGTTCTACTTGCGTTGATAATCGACTAGAAATGATGAAGTTTGACGTGGACTGCAAATCTGCAATATTGTAGAAGAATGCGTCCGCCGGCCTCGTTGCAAAACGACCTTTGTGTAGTGAAATTGCTCTTTCATCATGTACGTGATACAAGTGTAACTAGAAGCTATAGCTTGGTTCATGCATGATGCATACCCTTCTAAGGACGTAGCTACGTACGGACTACGGTGAGTTGTAGTTCATCTTAAATTACTTTTAAAACTTGTATTTCTAACTAAATTTTAATGTTAAAATTTAAATTTTAAATATTAACACTCTCTAAATTTCTATATATAGTTTATAAATAATCGTAAATTATTTTCTAGCCTAACCCATTATGAAATCCTGGCTCCGTCTTTACACCCTTCATCCAACCCACGTTCAATTAACACCTTAATATATATCATATATGTTCTAATTAATTAACAAGCATCGTGACACATGTTGGAAAATGGTTAGAAAAACCATTTAAAACCAAATTTTAATTGATTAATTAAATTAAGTTAAACTTATAATTAATCAAAGATGAACATATATTTGAGTTCTCCATAATGAGGGCTACAAGATCATATGTTTGTTTGTGTAATTTGGTTTGTGGGTGAATAAGAAATTGTCACTCAAAACACAGTATAAATAGCCACCATCCTTTCATTGTAAAATCATCTCATTCAAAACACAATCATCTCCAACTCTCAAAACTCTTAGCTTTTCTCTGGTGATAGAAAGAGGTGTCTTTCGAGTTCGTTGAAGGTTCTAGTTAGTAGTGCAACTTCCTAGAATCGTTTAGTCGTTATATCCTGGGAGACAAGCGCCAAGCATCCTTGCACCGGTAGATGAGGCGTAAACGTCTTAAGGACAGTGTGGTATCACACACGTCTCGACTAGTTCTTCCAACACCAATCGTTCGGTATTTTGGTTGAATTTCTTTTCGTGTTCTTCATTTCTGATGTATAATTATTTATAATTCAGTTTATTAAATTATATATGCAATATATCACTGATTTTATAACAATCTTAAGACGTTTATCTTTGATATTGCTTATATAATTTGTATTCGATATTTATCTACAATTTTTCAAGTAAACTTACACCTTGTGTGTGTGTTTTAGTTTCTAAAAATGACTAACGGAGAAAATTCTGGAAATGGCAAGGGACCTTTGGTGCCAACTGTGCTTACTGCTCCCGTTGTACCTGTCTCAGTATCCCATGGGGAAAAACTTGAGAAGTTCAACGGTTTGCATTTCAAGAGGTGGCAACAAAAGATGATGTTTTATCTGACTACTCTGAATCTTGCAAGATTTTTGACGGAGAATGCTCCTGAATTCAAGGAAGATGACCATGGTGATCAAGCAAAGATTGCTGCTGTTAATGCATGGAATAATTCTGACTACTTATGTAGGAATTATATCTTGAATGGTCTAGCCGACTCATTGTATAATGTGTACATTAGCATGGGAACGGCAAAGGAGCTATGAGAATCCTTGGAGAAAAAATATAAAACCGAGGATGCCGGCGCCAAGAAGTTTATCGTGGGCCACTTCCTTGATTATAAAATGGTGGATTCCAAAACTGTGATGAGTTAATTCTCTGAGATTCAGCTAATCCTGCATGAGATTCACGCTGAAGGAATGCAACTAGGTGAAAGTTATCAAGTAGCATGTGCTATTGAAAAGTTACCACCTGATTGGAAGGACTTCAAGAATTATTTGAAGCACAAGCGAAAGGAAATGACCATAGAGGATCTAGAGGTTAGGCTTCGCATTGAGGAAGACAACCGAGGATCCGAAAAGAAAGCATGGATCAATGGCGTCTCTGCCAAGGAAAACATGATGGAACATGGTTAAAGTTCCCAAAATAAGAAAGACAACTATCCAGGGTCCAAGCTGGGGCCAAAAGGAGGCATCTCCAAAATGCCAAGATTTGAAGGCAAGTGCTACAACTGTGACAAGACTGGTCATAAGTCTGTCGACTGCAACAAACCAAAGAGGAATAAAAGGAATGAGGCAAACCTGATTGAAGCAGTCACTCAGGATGTTGCAGACATGAACCTCTGTTGCATGATATATGAGATGAACATGGTGGATTCAAACCCCAAGGAATGGTGGATGGACACTGGAGCCACCAAACATGTCTGTGCTGACAAGAAGATGTTCTCCACCTTCGAACCATCTGAGGATGGGGAGATTCTGTACATGGGGAACTCTGCAACCTCCACCATCAAGGGGAAAGGAAAGGTGATTCTGAAGATGACCTCTAGAAAGGAGTTGACTCTGAACAATGTCCTGTATGTTCCGGAGATCCGCAAGAACCTGATTTCTGGTGCAATGTTGAACTCTCATGGGTTCCGCATAGTGATAGAGTCTGATAAGCTTGTTTTATCCAAGAATGGAATGTTTGTGGGTAAGGGCTATGTTTCGGGTGGGATGATCAAAATGAATGTAATGACTTTGATCAAGAAAATGAATGAAGCTTCTACTTCCACCTACATGATTGAGTCTTTCAATTTATGGCATGGTAGACTAGGACATGTTAATTATGATACTTTGCGAAAGTTAATTAACATGAAACACTTACCAAAATTCCAAATTGATTCAAAACATAAGTGTGAAACTTGTGTAGAGGCTAAACTGACTAGATCATCTTTCCAAAGTGTTGAAAGAAACAGTGAGCCCCTTGATTTGATTCATACATATGTGTGTGATTTAAAATCAACGGTATCTAGAGGGAATAATAAATACTTTATTACCTTCATAGATGATAGCACGAAATATTGCTATGTGTATTTGCTAAAATGCAAAAGTGAGGCCATAGAGAAATTCATTCTCTATAAAAATGAGGTTGAGAACCAACTCAACAAGAAAATTAAGGCACTAAGAAGTGACCGAGGGGGTGAGTATGAATCGCCATTTGCTGAGATTTGTGCTCAGAATGAGATTATACATCAAATGACTGTTCCATACTCACCACAATCCAATGGTGTAGCAGAACACAAAAATCGTACTCTAAAGGATATGATGAATGCTATGCTACTCAGTTCTGGGATGCCACCAAACATGTAGGGAGACGCGATTCTCACGGAAAATTACCTTTTAAATAAGGTGCCCAAAAAGAAAGAAGAGAAAACTTCATATGAGTTATGGAAAGGGAGAAAACCATCCTACAAATACTTAAAAGTTTGGGGATGTTTGGCAAAAGTGGAAATTCCTAAACCTAAAAAGGCGAAGAATGGGCCTAAAACGGTTGATTGTATCTTTATTGGATATGCACATAACAGTTCGGTTTATCGATTCCTAGTCCATGATTCGAATATTCATGAAATCCATGAGGATACGATAATGGAATCGAGAAATGCATCTTTATTTGAAAATGTATTTCCACGGAAGTCTAGAGATGAATTTAATTCTTCTAAACGGGCACGTGAAGACAACCGAGCCGAAACTGATGATGCTCAGGATCAAGAATCTGAGTCGGAGTCCGAATCTGAGTCTGAGGTTGAACCTAGACGAAGTAAAAGGGCAAGGACCGCAAAGTCCTATGGACCTGACTTCCTGTCATATATGGTTGAAGGTGATCCCCGTACCTTCAAAGAGACAGTTAGCTCTACTGATGGTCCTCTGTGGAAAGAAGCAATCAAAAGTGAGGTTGACTCTATAATGCAAAATCACACTTGGGAATTAGTGGATTTGCCACCTGGGTGTAAGCCTTTGACTTCCAAGTGGATTTTCAAAAAGAAACTAAAAGCTGATGGGTCAATAGATAAGTACAAGGCTAGACTTGTTATTAAAGGCTATAGGCAAAAAGAGAGTTTGGATTATTTTGACACTTATTCTCCTGTGACGAGAATAACCTCCATACAGATGGTACTTGCAATTGCAGCGTTGCGCAAACTTGAAGTACACCAAATGGATGTAAAGACGGCTTTCCTAAATGGAGATGTAGAAGAAGAAATCTACATGGAAAAACCAGAAGGTTTTTCTGCTGCTCCTCAGAGTAAGAAGGTGTGTAGATTGGTTAAGTCATTATATGGCTTAAAACAAGCACCAAAACAATGACATGAGAAATTTGATAATGCCATGATCACCAGTGGATTTAGAATAAATGAAGGTGATAAGTGTGTATATGTCAAAAACACTGAAAATGGATATATCATTCTATGTTTGTATGTGGATGATATATTTATCGTTGGGAGCAACGATAAGATGATCAAGTCTACTAAAGATATGTTGAATTCCAAGTTTGACATGAAAGACTTGGGATTTGCTGATGTCATTTTAGGAATTAAAATTACGAGAACATCAGAAGGGCTTGTGTTGAGTCAAACGCACTATGTGGACAATATTCTTGGGAAATTTGACAAGGAATAATCTGGAATTGTCGGAACTCCTGTAGATTTGAATCTACATTTGTCCAAGAATAAAGGTGAAAGGGTTTCTCAATTAGAGTATTCAAGAATAATTGAGAGTCTAATGTACTTAACAAGTTGTACAAGACCAGATCTAGCTTATGCGGTTCATATGCTAAATAGGTACACGAGTAATCCTGGAGCTATGCATTGGCAAGCTATTGGAAGAGTACTCAAATACCTAAGGTATACTCGTACCTATGGGTTGCACTACATATCATACCCAGCTGTTATAGAAGGTTTCACTGATGCGAACTGGATATCTGACATGAAAGACTCAAAGTCTACTAGCGGATATGTATTTACGCTAGGGGGTGCAGCCGTGTCCTGGAAGTCCTCAAAACAAACAGTTATAACTAGATCCACAATGGAGTCTGAGTTTGTAGCACTAGACAAATGTGGGGAGGAAGCAGAATGGTTACGCCAGTTCATAGAAGACATTCCTAAATGGACAAAACTTGTGCCTGCGATTGGTATACATTGTGATAGTCAATCTGCAATTAACAGGGCACAAAGCAAGATGTATAATGGTAAGTCTAGACACATTCGTCGAAGACATAATACCATTAGACAACTACTCTCAACTGGAGTTATCTCTATAGACTATGTAAAGTCTAAGGATAATATTGCTGATCCTTTAACTAAAGGGTTAAACAGAGAGTTAGTTGAAAAATCATCGAAGGGAATGGGACTAAAGCCCACTGGAAATTAAAAATCACTACAGTAGATACCCAACCTAGCTGACTGGAGATCCCAAGATCTAGGTTCAAAAGGGAAAACCAAATTGTGGAGATGAGTTCGGATCACTGTGGGGAGTTCCCCAAGTCCATTCCTATGATGAAAAACAGTGATACCCGTAAAGATGAGGTTAAGTTAAAACTTTTAATTATTCTTATGCGTCGAGAAATCGACCAGAGTAATGTGGGTTACTCTTAATTAAGAGATCACCTATGCAAGAGAGAAGTTGGGCCGCTTCTAGGGGAGTTAATGAGGGCATAACTCTTATCAAACTACTTGCAGAACCAGGCGTGTGTTCCATAGCCAGAATGAGCACAAAAATGAGAACCGAAGTGTACCAGGGAGACTCCTGTGTAAAGTATGTCATCATTTACACAAATGACGAATAGTTCAAAGAGATCGCGTCTATTATTTAGTTAGTAAAGTAAGCATACTTTTATAAGGGAAGGTTCAAAGGGTCAAACCTACCTATCCTATGCAGGTTTCAACCGTAGAAATCTATCACCAAATTCTATCGAGTCTTTGGTGGTTAATTTCATTCATGTAGGGAATTGTTGGAAAATGGTTGGAAAAACCATTTAAAACCAAATTTTAATTGATTAATTAAATTAAGTTAAACTTATAATTAATCAAAGATGAACATATATTTGAGTTCTCCATAATAAGGGCTACATGATCATATGTTTGTTTGTGTAATTTGGTTTGTGGGTGAATAAGAAATTGTCACTCAAAGATGACTACTTAGAATGAGGGAAATGTATTTGTCCCACATTGGAAAAGAGAAGTTTTGAAAAGACTTTATATAGAATCCATTGTGTATGGATTGTAAAGTGTGTAAGCCCCCTTGTACCCTCTCGCGCACGCGCAAGGGGAGGGTGCAAATCCTAGGTCACAAGGGAAACTCGTGTATGCCCGTGCGACCTGCGGATACGAATGCAACACCGAATTGAGGGTCGGAACGCATATTCTTTTTGCATTTCCGAAAATTCGGTTTTGACTTTTCAAATTCTCTTGACTGTTCAAATTCTTCCTTTGTAACAAATAGTCATCATCCTTTCATTGTAAAATCATCCCATTCAAAACACAATCATCTCCAACTCTCAAAACTCTTAGCTTTTCTCTAGTGATAGAAAGATGTGCATTTCGAGTTCGTTAAAGGTTCTAGTTAGTAGTGCAACTTCCTAGAATCGTTTAGTCGTTATATCCTGGGAGACAAGCGCCAAGCATCCTTGCACCGGTAGAGGAGGCGTAAACGTCTTAAGGACAGTGTAGTATCACACACGTCTCGACTAGTTCTTTCAACATCAATCGTTCGGTATTTTGGTTGAATTTCTTTTCGTGTTCTTCATTTCTGATTTATAATTATTTATAATTCAATTTATTAAATTATATATGCAATATATCACTGGTTTTATAACAACACATTAATAAATTAGAGGGGTGGCTAAATTCCTCGAGGAATTTTTCAAAGTCTACTTCAAGGTCCCGGTTCTAACTTCACAATCAGCCAACTGATATGATTAATCATAATAAAACTATTCTCCACAAGTTCAGAATTATACTGATAATGTCTCGTTGCCCTCTTAAATATGGCAGTACCACACATAGATAGCAATGAGAAACCAGATCTGCATGAAAGTGAGAGAGGGAAATAAAATCTGTGTATGACGTAGAGAAGAAAGTGACTCAAATTTATTAGATTTCTGGTTGGGTTCTGCATGCCCCTGGAGCTCTGAAATGGCTTTCAACGGCTGCTCGATCTGTGAATCGCAAATCTTACACGTATGCTATTACTTCTTAGAGCGAGAACTTAATGTGCGTATTGACACGAGTATTATTTCATTTTCTTGTGCGTATTGTCACTCTCGTTCTTTGCTAGATGAAAGCATAATTAACTATATGTGTGTCATGCTCAGCTGGTTACCTATCCCTTTAGAGACCGTACAGAGTAATAAACGAAGTAGTTCACTAGGTAGTTCATGCTTCTTAATAATTGAACGTCTTTGCCTTGAGGGCATTGAGATAGAGTAGTTAAGGATCGAGGCTCGTAATTCATTCCATTAGAGCATCAAGCTGATTGATTGACCATCATACTACAGGTCGATCACAGAGCCAAAACCAATGACCAAAGTTTTTCATTGGATCGATTATCAAGGAAATCGATTGAAAATCCTAGACAAAATTCAACAATATTGAATTTACAAGACTACAAGAGGAATCTTGGCTTTTGGATAGGAAGGAACTGAAAAATTTCAAGTAGGCCGCCATATGTATCATAAATGACGATTTCGAGGGAGATATTCTGTGTATATTTTGATTGAATAATTAGGTATGCAACATACACGAGCTAGGTTTCAACAATTCTCAAAACTTCGTGCGTTAGGAATATGAGAAAGAGTAGTTTTGTCATTAGCTTATATAATCACTAGCATGAAAAGGTAACAGAAAACATATGCATACATAATTAATTAACCAACATATTTTATTTTCTTCTCGACTATTGAATAATAATGTACATAACTTACAAGACAAAACCTCTATTAACTTGATTTTTCAGCTGATTCAAATGGAATGCTAAGGTAACTAAGATATGAAGAGAGTGGAACTAAACTAGAGGGGAAGAGTAGAGTGCCTTAAGACATCAATTTTATATGCAACAAAATTAGCTTCTCAAAATATATAACGAAATGAAGACTTACAAAAGACGAGGCTAGTCGTAAGATATATTGGACAAGGACTTCAAACATCAAGAAATAGAGGATCCACCCAACAAGCGGTAAGTGAGAACAAAATGAAACCCTTTGAGTCTTGGAGAAGGGACTTCAAACATCAAGAAACCTTTGAGTCTCCTTCAACAATAACATGATTTAATTGCTGAATGAAACCCTCCTTCATGTAAAGCAGCAGCCGCTTCACAATCAAAACACTAGTATTACCTATCTTATTTTAGCTGCACCAGGATGAAGGTAATTACCATGAATCTATGATGATCTCTAAGAACAAAATGGCCAACGGTTCAAAAATCTGTTGTTTTTTCGATAATAATCAGACCACCTAACAAAATCAGAAAGAGAAAAAAAGAAAAGAAAAAAAAGAGAAGAGTACAGAACTCTAGGTAAGTGTTTGAAATAGAAGCCTTGGCTTCTGCGGGAAACAACGGGGAGTGCTTTTGTCCAGATTTTCCGAACGTTGGATCTAAACTGTACTTGATTACCCGCAACTGCAAGCCCAAGCCGAGAGGGGCAAAAGTGCTTTTTACGCGCTTTCATGATTATTGCTGGCGTTGGCCACAAGCCCGTTAGATAATCATGCTGCTTTTGTTTGCCGTTGAATTTCACTCGCGCGTAGAACTCACTTTTCAAATACCCAATGCTTATACCAAAGCTAAGCAATATTTTATTTCCGTAACTACCCCCAAGCCTTCTCTTTATTCAACGGCGAAATTTGCAAAATTTGATCACGGTGATGGGTATTTCCGGGAGACCAGTTTATTCAGTTTCCCTCTTGTCTCCATCTAGGCTCTCTCTCTAAAGCCGTGCTTCTTGGGTTGTCTCATCACTAGTTTCTGTGAACTCCGAACTGTGTGAGCTCGAACCTGAAAACCATACACCATTTTTTTTGTTTGACTCCTTCCTCTAACGTTAATATACATCAAAGGCTTATTGGGTGGTTTAAAGGTTCAGTCTTTGTTTTGGGCTGTGTTGGGATTTCAGTTGAATTGTCTGGGTGCGGGAAATGGAGCCCGATAGAAGCGGCGTGAATGGCGGGTCGGGTTTGCGGGCGGAGATCGACACATCGGCGCCGTTTGAGTCGGTGAAGGAGGCGGTGTGTCGATTCGGTGGAGTTGGGTACTGGAGACCCTCGAATACTAATAATAAGCATTCGGAGACTGAGGTACATATATGCTCTCTCGTTACCTTTTTTTTTTTTGCTTTGCTTTGTTCAGAAAGATGGGATTACTTCTGATCATTTTGATAATGGGTTATGTTTAAAGCAGAGAAACTAAGTGCATTGGGTTTTTGGCGGTATTGTTAGGGTAATATGACTATATGGGGATGTTTTGAGTGGAAATGTATTTTTATGTCTTTGAGATTGGTAGTTTGTTTCACATTTTGAATTGTGGTGGCAATGCAGTTTTAATCTGTAATACTCGTATTGGAGAAACAAATTGTTTCCATATGTAGTCGAGACTCTGGAAATAATTTTTGTTTCTTTGTGTGGAATTTTGTCCTGACTGTTTGTTTGTGCCCCATTGTAATTTGTCATGGGAATGCTTGCGTTTGCCGTCTGTCTGTGACATTGATGGAAATTATGGCTGTAATTCATCAATTTTAGACACTTTGGGAAGATAGGCATGCCAAATAAATAGTTAGACTATGATTGGTAACATTTTACAATTTGCTAAGATGTTTATTGCTCTATTTGGTGCTTTTCATCTCTCTGGTTGTTAGTATTCCTTATAGTGTCAAATGAATGCTGAATAGTGAACCTTGTGGGATTCTTTGTATCAAGTAACATTCCTATTTGTTAAATTTGGATCGGTGAATTTCTGTTTTGTCTGTCTTCTGTTGCGTTCTTTTGGGAATGGGAATGAACCACTATGATGGAGTCGTGTATGGTGTACCCATGATATTTTCACTGCAAAATTTGCACAGCGGATCATCCCAGTGTGTATCCCTTAAAGGGAACGTTAATTGTTTGATAATGTAAACTAGCTCTCAATGTCCAATTTGCTTCTACTGGTTTCTCTCAGTGAAGCACAGTAGTGGCTTGTGCATCTGCATGTATGTATCCCCTCCATTTCTGAAATTTCCAAATAGTGGGGATGATATCTTGTTTGTTTGCTTCATAGCCATATTGTGTGTTTAATTTGTTTCGCCTAATTGCAGCATAACATGGAAGAGGTTAACACTGAAAAGCTTGAAGAGCAGGCTTTACAGTTGGAAAAAGATCTCACTTTGAAAGAAAGGGAAACTCTTGATGTTCTAATAGAACTAGAACAAACCAAAAAGATTATTGATGAATTGAAGAAAAAGCTGCAGAAAGAAGTATCTGAAGTGGACCTTGAGACAAATATTGGTAAGGACTACAATCAGAACATGATTCCTGTGATAAACGAAGTAGACAAGGAAAACCATGGGGACAATGCCAGCCATTGCAATTCGAGGGAAGGTGTGAGCTCGTATCCTTCTTCAGCACCAGGTTTAATCTTAATGGAGTTGAAACAAGCTAAGGTGAACCTTACCAGGACTACTAGTGATCTTGCTGACATTCGGGCTTCTGTTCAAATATTCAACAAGAAATTAGAGAAGGAGAGAGTCGCACTTGAGAAGACCCGAGTGAGGTTAACTTCAAATTCTTTAAAAATGTTGTCTCTTGAAGAAGAGCTCAACCAGACAAAACAAAAGCTGCAATTGGCAAAGGATGCTGAATCTAAAGGCGCTCCTGACAAGTCTTTAGATATAGCAAAGGAGCTTCGGCGACTGAGCTCTGAAACAGAACAGTTCAAGAAAATGGCAGAAGCTGCAAAGATAGAGGTCTCGAGAGCAACTTCTGAGATTGAGCAGACAAGAAGTAAGATTAAGACTGCTGAAATCAGGTTGGTTGCGGCAAGAAAGATGAAAGCTGCTGCTAGAGCAGCAGAAGCTTTTGCTCTTGCAGAAATTAAGGCTCTATCAAACCAGGAGAATGCTTCTGGAGATGCACCAGAGAAACCTGAAGGAGTAACTCTTTCATTTGAAGAATACTCTACCTTAACCCGCAGAGTTCGAGATGCAGAAGAACTATCTAAGAAGAGAGTAAGAGATGCCATGAAGTATGTGGATGATGCAAATGTATCGAAAACAGAAATCCTGAAGAAAGTAGAGGAAGCAACTGAAGAAGTCATAACCAGTAAAAAGGCATTGGAAGAAGCTCTGAACAGAGTGGAGGCTGCAAATAGGGGAAAGCTGGCAGTGGAAGAAGCTCTCCGCAAATGGAGATCCCAGCATGGTCAAAAAAGACGTTCTTCGTTACACAACTCTACCAAATTCAAGAATCCTTGCCTATCAAGTCATGCCAGAGAGTTGCAGTTGCGTGACGTAAATGGTCTGAAACTAGTTGGTGATGAAACAATGCCGGTTCTAAAGCCAACCTTATCAATTGGACAAATCCTGAGCAGGAAGTTGATGTTGCCTGAAGAGGATGAAATGGAATTGACCGAAACGACACCTGTAAAACAAAAGGTGTCATTGGGTCAGATGCTCAGTAAGCAAAATGGTGACCAACCCTCTTCGAAGAAGTTTAATAAGGAAAGTGGTCTTAAGAATTTTTCTGCAAAGAGAAAGAAGTCCGGGTTTGCTCGGTTCTCACTTCTTTTGACAAAGCAAAGCAGGAAAAAGAAGAAGCCAGCTCCAGACTTGAAGTAATTAATCATCAAGTCAATCAGCTGATCCATTCAAGCACTGACATCTAGTTATGTATGCGTATGCTCGTGTTCCCTCTCCTCTATCTCCGATTCTTCTTTCTTTAGAATCTGTTATTACTTGGGTTGAGATTGTTTCTCAGACTCATGTATCTGTCAAGACTTTCTGTGTTGTTTGTGAAAATGTTTGCATTCAAGTTCCTTTCAAGTGTTTCACTTTCATTGATGCTAATGCTTAACTTTTGCTATCATACGAGTGAGTCTTGCTAAAATTGTTCAAGTAATGCATATGGTGACCACCCTGTTTTATGACGCAAATGGCCATAATGGGGCCAAAGAACCAAACCTTGCCTTGCTTCCTTTGCTTGTTTTTGAGCTCCAAATTTCAGAACTGCAATAGCAGAGGTAAACGGATTTGTGATGTTAGTGCTGAGTTGTGTATACATAAAAGGTCTACCATGTTGTACCTGTTCATGATTGTTCAAAGCTGCTTATGGTTACTGAAAGAGAAGAGATCTGTTTTGCTATATGTTAATATGATGCCTTGCAAGTTGGTAAAGCTAACCCAATTATTTTGTCAATCGGGGTCCATAAACTCCAAGCACCATAACTTTGACCATAAACAGTTGTAACTAACCAGTAACACAATTCATGTCAACTCAAGAAGGTAAGCCCCAATTGAAGAAATTCATTTCAGTTTTTTTTTAGGGTCCAATACTTGTTTATCAACAAAGAATTTTATAGCCCTTAAGCAGTGGCGGATCTAGGATCCGAATATAGGGTGAGCTTGAAATTGACCGAAGGCAAAAAAAATTTTTTGTCAATACAATATATAACCATATAAACATTGACGTTTATAAAATCTTTAAAAATATAAACAAGTGTCAATAAATATAGAAGAATAATCTAAAAATCAATGACAAATTAAAATACTCCAACAATGTTTTTCTCAAATTAATTAGATTGAAATTTAATATCTCATATTTGCAGTTTCATATTCAATATATAGAGTGACAATAATATTATAAGAAAATATTTGAGAATTTTTTATGAAATTTAAGAAGAAGAATACCGTTATATAGAAGAAATAAATGCTAATAATCCAATTATATATATATATATTTTATTAGCACTAATATATTGAAAAATTGGGATGAATATTGTAGCATGGAGCCAGACAAGCCCTGGTCTCGATCCGCCATAGCCCTTAAGTTGAAAGAGACTAGAGAGTGATGTTTTCTCTCGTGGAAATCGCATTCCGGACGTTACTTAGAATCCTACCCACAGAAGCATTCGAAAAAGAAGAAGAAATAATTGGAGGGATTTTATAAAAAAATCCAAAATAATGCCGCAACATGTTTGGAAACCCCACCGGAATGTACGTGTAGCTTAGCACATAGAAGCGTGACCCAGATGGGTAGCTATTGCAGCACTTTATAACAAAGCAAACAACCCAAGCAACAACGATTCTACAATTCAACGCCTTCCTTCTGCTCGACCCAAACCGAAAGGAACACCAGTTTCAGGTAAATATCTGTCTCTCCGATTCCTTGGTACTTCAGTTAGGCTTCCGTTTGCTTACCAAAAACATCATCGTAGGATTCTCGAACTAATCTTCTCAAAAGTCCACCACAACTTTGTTTCATGGTTTTGTTTCCCACGTTTTCTCAGCTGCCAAACACCAAGCTCAATTCTTTAGGACTTTGTATGATATCCCCATATCTTCTAATCAGTTTTCATCCATTGGTTTCTGCATATGGGTGGTATTGAATTGATATATGATCAGTTGCTCATGTGATTGGTAAAGATTCATGCTTTGTTTGATTGGTGATTGATGTCTTTGCTTGTTAATGCTTTTACTAGTTCATATGTTAGCAATTATATGAATAGCTGATTCAATTAGTGTTGAAGAACTAAACTCAATTTGAAATAGGTGGGCTCTTTTACACTTGATGTTAGCTGTTTATTGATTCGAACTACATAATTCATCAACGATATCATGAACTTATATTTGGGAAAGAACAATCATTGAACTTCCAGTAGGATTTTAACCAGTTTACTATGAAAGAGGTTGACTTTATTAGACTTGGGTGCGGCAATATGGTTCGGTTTAAGCTTTATGCTGGTGGTTTGCAGTATGCAAGTGAGTTCCTTAGCAAGGGGTTGTGGCCCTGACTTTAGCGCTAATCATTTCTTGGGCTGAAGAAGCCAGCCTGTACTATTTCACCTCAGTGCCCCACTTTTGCCCAAGTAGAAGTAATTGTAATCCTGACAGGATGCTATAACTTCCAGTTCCAGCAGCTGATACATTCGAATAGAGTCGATAAATGTTTGACCTTTGTGTTATTGAATCTTGTACTATTAGCTCTCATCTTAGTAGTTTAAGATAATTTGACTAGTAATTCCGTTCTTTTATTTGTATTGAGTTGCTAGATTTCTGATCGTCTATGGTTTGCTATAGACGTACTATGTACCATTTATACTGACTCTCATGTTGTTTAATGGAACTTCAGGCACACCATGAATATGCGAGTAATTGGCTTTGTAATTCTATATTTGCTTGGAGTTAGTTGGGCTTGTGATGCAAGGCATGTGGTGGTTAGTTATTCAGGTAATTTAGTCATTGGCCAATGTCTTCTAAAATTAAGTCTTCAAAAGTAACACACGAGCATTTTCTTCTATGAGAATGAAATAAATATTACGTCCAAACTGTATTACAGTTCAGAATCTCGTGCGTTATGCACATTTCAGTATTTTATTGGAAAAAATGCTTCCTTATACAATGAGTTGATTAATACTGTTAATTCCTGGTTCATGCAATGAACAATTGTTGCCTTTTCTTTCTAATGCAGTGCAAGAGAGGGAACCTCAAACTTTGAATGAGTTTTCTGGGAATAATAATGTGTGCACATTATGTGAGGAGTTTGCATCTCAGGCACTTGATTACATCAGTGAGAACAAGACTCAGACTGAGATCATTGGAATTTGGCATAACGCCTGTAATCAATTAAAATCTTTCAAGCAGCAGGTAAACTCTTTCTCCAGTTGTATTGATTGGTTTGTAGAATCTTGGTAAATAAAATGAGGGTCTGTATGATTGCAGCCACCAAAAGATTGCTCAGACATGAGCAAACCCACACTAAGTGATTCAAGAATAGAAGCTCACAATCACATCTTTACTCGATAGGAAATTACATTCATAATTCAGTCGGTCCATTGATTGACAATAATAAAAAATATATATACATATATATACATATATATATAGAGAAGATCTCAGCTGCGGATGTCCACACCGTGATATGTAGAGAAGATCTCAGCTGCGGATGTCCACACCGTCCTCACGGTGTGGATTCGGCGATTCCGGCAACTGGTGACGCACAACGACGGCGCCGATGGTGCCGACCGCTACCCCCTTCCAGCGCTCCTGTATGTGCCGGCCGGAGCTGCAGCATGTGCTGGCCGGCACATACAGGAGCGCCGAAAGGGGGGAGCACGGTCGGCACCATCCGCGCCGTCGTTGCGCGTCGCCGGAATCGCTGAATCCGCACGGTGACGTCCGCAGAGATGGACTATATATATATATATATATATATATATATATGTTCTTTGGCTGACTTACTGGTCTCAAATGGTGATTTGTTCCATACATGATGAATGACATTGATATGTTAGGTCATACAATCTTGCAAACTTTCACCAAATTCTAAGTGGATGGTTTGGTATGAATTTCTAGAGCTGTATATCTAATTGTATGCAGGGTTTAGCACAATGTAGTATGGCCGTATATGATTATAAAACATTGGGTTGATTACTTTTTACATTTTGCATTCAGAACTCTACAATCAGTAATTATTGTGCAGAATTTGGCAGATAGTTCTGTGAATCAATTAATATAACTCTATAAGTAGCTTTGGAGTTCTGTGAATCAATTAATCAGTTCTGAATGTTCATTTGTGCTTTTTGTGGGACAGTGTGTCACTTTGGTGGACTATTATGCTCCTCTCCTCTTCCTAGAGGTTACCTCTGTAGAACCTGTTGATTTATGCCGGAAGGTCAACCTATGTCAGCAAGTTGCAACCTTTTCCTCACAACTCAAGGAGGATAGCTGTGGATTATGTCATCGTACTGTTTCTGAAGTATTAGTCAAGTTAAAAGATCCTGATACACAGGTACCTACAATTATTAATTATAAAGAAATTTCTGAAAAAATCAGATTCAGATTTGCCATTTGCCCATATGCTCTTATTTCTTCTTGTTAGTTTAGTTGCCAACGCCCACACTTTGATCATCATATTCCATTTTACTTTCTATTGATTTTGTTTACACTTTCCAGATTGGAATTTAATCTAATATTTTAGTACAACTTCTATTAAAGATCATTCATCACAGCATTCATATATATGTTTTCCAAGGGTAATAGACACTTACTCTACTTTCTTTCTCTTTTGTCAGCTGGAAATCATTGAGATGCTTTTGAAGGCATGCAATTCTGTGGAGAACTATGTCAAGAAGGTAAGGAATTTTGAAAGTTGAAATTTATGTATTGTCTCCATTGTTTAATTGATCAATGAAGCTGAAAATTGATATCCATATGTGAGATTATACTGTTGCAGCATCAACGGATCAATAACTATCAATTGTCCTCGGCCTTCAGAACTCTGCGAAAGACTTTCTAGTATTCTCATTTGTTTGAACATCTTTGATACCAGTTATAAGCTTTATACACATTGGCTATATAACTTAAATGTAGTTGGTCTGGAAGGGATCCTGCATACAATTTTCTTTATTTTTTTCTTTTTTGAAAGGACATACAATTTTCTCATGTGTCAGACATCGTTGAATAATAGAGATAACCAGATTTTGTTACTAGTCATATGGTTACGTGGTTAGTGGTAAAACATTAATAGCCATGAGAGTTCCATAAGAATTCATATTTGTTGGACCTTGTTGAGGTAGGATGGTTAGGGATGGGGAGTAGGTGTCTCTTTTCTATAATTTCATTGTTCCATCAGCTTGATTTAGCTACTAACACGCTTTGCTATTTGGCAGTGCAAGAGGCTCGTCTTCCAGTATGGTCCACTAATTCTTGTGAATGCAGAGGAGTACCTTGAGAAAACAGATATATGCACCGCCCTTCATGCCTGTAATCCAAGCAGCGTTAGTATGAAAGAAGCAACATCATTGGAAATTGGATCCATGCGGGCAGACTCTTAGTCTAGGCAACAAACGATATAATGGAATTGGAATGCTGCTTGTACCACACTCAGCTTATGTATTGGTACTCTCCCTGGTGTGCTGTGCTGTGCTGTCATATGTTTGGTACTGGAAACATGGTCGAACATTCTGTAAAGATTCGCCAACAAATTGTTGAATCCTTTGTAAAATATGTAAGATAAATTCAAATGCTTACATAAAATGTTTGATCTCCAATGTTGTTCTCCTCTATCTATGATCCTGTGTCTGCGGTTTATTTTTCATCATTGTCTGCAGGTGTAATAGTAAAAGTGTTGAAAACTCACTTTCTTTTTACATAGGTTTTACCTGGGAAATGAAACAAAACTTGCCGGGATATTGTTTGGATAGACACCATAGGTGGTCTTATCCCTGTGGAAACTACATGTTGAGCATGTTTCAGGTTCACTGTCGCATTATCCTCTAGATATCTGAAGTGCTTCAATATTCGTCTGATAGTTCTTCGGTCCTGAAACTTCAATATTGCAGGGCAATTTTTTACAAGACATCTGTACATTGGCAAAATTGCTAGGTACGGTTGTACCAAACTAATTGAGTTATCAGAGAACAAAAAAAATTGTACACATTCGCTGGTGATAATGTGATATACTCATTGGCAGAAGGTTTTGCTAGAAAATGAAATACAAATTCTTTTATGTGCGTCTTTCTGTCATATTGTCGGTAAATCGCAAGAGTTAAAGTCAGACTCCCATGGGTGAATAATCCTGTTTGGTCACTTCTCCTACAGGCTGGTCTATCGTTCTCCAACAATTCGCTGAGAAAGAAATGGCTACTCTTGCAAAGTTCATACCAAATGTTTATGATGAGTCTTCGTTTTTTTAGTATAATTTCACTGAGACAATAGTTAGGAAGCACCTTACATCATTTGTCATCCTCATACAATATATGTTGAGTTATTAGATCTAACAGTGAAGCTTAAGTTTCTGTACGTATATATGACAAATGGTGTAATAGCGAGGTCGATGATCGAATAAGGTAACACCAACTGCCCAAGATCAGACCTAAGAAAGTTAAAACAATGAAGAGTTTGTTGATACGCCATACAGATTTTGTTACTGAAGCTCCCGTTGGGTTGTGTAAAATTTTGGTGAGGTTTCGTCTCTAACAAAGTTGGACCCTTGCTTACTGTCAACCAATACTTTCATTGAAGCATATATAGGTTTGAACCAAAGGAACATTTGCCAGACCACTTGATCCTTGCATCACAAGAAAATGAATTGTAGATTACAATTAAAAGCTGGTCCTCATCATAGTTGTATGTTTATTGAACCTCGATCATCATTGCATATGCTAGCTCCTCTTTGCGTGCTGGCTTGAAATGGTACCTTTGATTATTGCATGACATATTTGAAATCTCATATGTTCGGGATATTGTCTATGCGCTCATGCCCTTCGATGAGCTGGTGTATCTTTCCTGCTTCAACATTAGAGGGTGAAGATCGACAATAATTCTGATTTCTGGTCTCTAGATAATACTTCCAAAATGTAGAAGATGATACTTCGATCATCAATTAGTGGTTTATAAGATGTGATTAATGATTACAATTCGTATGAGATATGCAAGACCAATGCCCTACAGCCCTAAAGAAAGCTCACAACGAAGATCGAGTTTCATTTGTTAGAAAAGGAGACTTTACGTGTAGGTTAATTACATTCCGATAAAAGGAAAGAGTCTTCACTACTATGAAATTAAAGAAGGTATATAGTATATAGATGAGCTCTCTCTCAAACCCGCCTAATTCTACTCGATCGAGTGAACCGTTAATGGGATGTGCGTAATGCATACTTCTGATCTCTCTAATCTCGCATCATCATTAACACCTAACAGTTTGTTGAATTTTATATTATTTTAGACTTATAAGTGAAGGGTAATTTATTTTAGGCCGAGCAAGGTGTCTTTGGCAAACTTCAATACTCGTCACTTCAAGATTGATGTTCTTAACTTCTTCTACCTACATGAATTGGAAGCTACATTCTGAAGAATTATTATAACAGGATGTCTCTAGAAGAAGACTAGAATGTGGAACCTGATGGGAGCTTCATTCATTGAAGCTGAAGCGAGTTAATTTATACATACTAAGATAATAATAAAAAGACTTATACCAGCAAACTCATAATACATTACTCGACATTAACATGTTTTTTAGCTATGTGCAACGAGTTCCAAGTTTATGCTGGCTAAAGTATATCTCAACGAAATTTTTACATACACCCAGCGCGTAAATGATTTTTCTTATCTTCCAAAGAAAGTGCTGGACTGTATTAACTTTGAAAGTCCTTTTTTCTGTAGTTTTCTTTGTTTGAACTGGATGCCCTAGTCTTTTAGATATGAAAAATGATTATCATCTACTCTGTCAAGTCGAACTCTACAGAAATGTAGCTGTGTTCATCGAACCATCACAGTGACCAGCCCGGCCGGCGGCCTCCCGCCCAATGCATGCGTACCGACCTCAGAATTCGAAGCATAATTCATTGTAATCGATTGTGAAAAGGAATCGATCGAATGACTTATTAGGTGAACGCGTAACCAATTTGAAGGCATCAACATCAACTAATTCATTGAGTCTTATATTAATTTGTAGACCTAAGTTCCAAACCAAATTAAAGGATCGGAATATGCCAAACTAGCTACATCTTGTTCCTCCCCTCAGATCCCGAACTCATGGAAAAAGTGTAGATTACAAAAGTTGGTCTCTGCATTCTAAGGTTACATTTATATATCATCAATATTGTAGATGAGACACCCTAGCTACCCCAGAAGCTTTCTTTAGGATTGATTAAAAATGATGAGCAGACATGTTTGCAATTGCATGGCATGCACTTTGGCTTTGGCAAAGTTGAATATAGCTCAATCATTTCAGGAATATTACAAGCATAAGTGTATAACTATATTAACCTCGATCAGAAGAAGATTATTATCAGAGGTCTCCAGAATCTTGTGGGAGACGATTGATACCCACGAGATTAAGCAAGTGAGTTAACAAGATGCCAAAGATTAACAACGAGACATGAAACGTGTATGTGGTTTGGAATGCATCACCAGTTGAGACCTCAGAAATGGGTGACTGCGTGTTAGTATAGTGACCCAGGAAGGTGAGATCTATTTGCCAAACTCCAAATTATTCACTTCTGTGCTGTCGACTCGTCAATGGTTCTGCTGTGACATGATGTTGATGCATGAAGCTTCACAAGGCCTGCCTAACGCCAAGCCCTGATTTATTTCATGTGCAGCACCCCAATTTTGAGTCAATTCCACTTGATCGAGCTTTGATATTTTTAGTTCCACCACAAATTGAACACATGCTTTACACTCTTAATGTGAGAAAACCTTCATGATCTTCTGTTATGAAATCATAGCCAATTTGGTTTTTTAAACGTTTCATAGAAATTTATATGCAAGTATATACTAACAGTTGCAGACTTGCAGCTGAAATTGATTAAGACTTGTGAATGGTTATTGATATTGGCCTTTCACTCTAAAGAATAGATATCATACATGTGCACAATTCATATTGGGAGAGCTATAATACGTAATTAATGACTAATCATACACGGACACCTGAATTTGGTTTTAAACATTTCTAGATGATTAGCAAAATTGTGGTTACGTAGATGAAAGGAATTGATAGACACTAATAATAGTGATCAACGCGTCCGGTGAATATTAAAAGGAACCAATGATTGGCAATATACAAGTTTACAAGTAGCCAGCACAACCTGGGTATAATTAAAGGAATTAAGCCACCAATTAGGAGGGTATGACTATGGAACCCAACAATTTAAATCGATATCTTTCATGATCAATTTTTAATAGTATATCTGTAATATATTTGTAAGTACAAACCTATCTTACGGGTAAATACTTTGTGTTGTACATTACATGTTACTAGATCTAAATATTTTAATCAAATTTTCAAACCCGATTTTTCAATTATTATTTGTGTTGAATGTAGTGTACAATTTTGTTTGGCGTATAACTTCTTTTCCTCGCTTTGCAATGTGATATTCTTTATAATTTTCTATATTAATCTTATTCAAAATATTAGATCTCGAAACATAATAAAAGGAAAGACATTACATTTAATTTTTCCATTATTGAAAGGGACAAAAAAGTTAGCGAAAGATCAATAATTTTATTGGTTGGCGTTGGCCCGTTGGAGTGTAGAAAGTGACTCGGTTATAAACAAGAGGTGCGCAACGCTCTTGGCCCAATATAAACCCTTCTTTGGTTTTTTCCTTTCAACCTAAACCCGGTTCCACACACCAGAAACACTTCAACCTCTCCCCTCAAATTTCCTTTCTCTCTCTGCTTTCAGCTCTACAGAATTCAGATTTCTTCTTCATTTCTAAGGTAAAGTTCCAGCCTTCATTATTATTCTTGTTTGTTCTTCTCTGCTGCAAACTATGAACGTTTTGTTGAGTTTAGCTTGGCAGAGATTTTGTTTTCTGTAACCTCCTGTTTGGTCTGCTAACTCTGCTTGAAAATTTGGAAGTTGAGAATTGGGTTTTCTTTGTTTCTGTTCAGAATTGAGTTTAAACAAAAGGGCAGTCAGTTTTTAATTCACTTTGGCATCTAATCTTGATTCTCACATGATTACATGAAACAGATCACTCGTGTTCTGTTCTGTTCTGTTCTGTTCATGCATGACTTAGCATTTGGGATTGTAAGGTTGCATGTGTTTATGAATATCTGTTATCACAATTATTCTCATAATCATTGGAAGTTGTGTTACTGGATTTTGTTTTAAGATGTAGACATGCCCCAATTCATAGCTTGCATGTGTCAGAACTCAGAAGATAGATTCCTTATGTTTCTTCACCCAGACATTCTCAGTTTATCGTTAAGATTTTGAGAAACATGCTAAAGTTTGTAGCTTGCTAGGAGAAAGATATCAAAGTATGCATTCAGAACCATGTAAAGTAACAAAATTCTCATTTGCTTCTAAGATCTGAACAACTTGATAAAGTTGACAGCTTGCAGCGAGAGTGATATATAAGACCTGTCAAATTATGGCCAGACTATCATGTTTTTTAGAATTTCAGTACTATTATTATTCATTGTGTTTATACGATGGCTCATCTGTTTCATTTTGGTTATTTTTCAGGTGAGGATCTGATATAGTTGTCAGGCAGTCGGAAAATTAACTGATTGCTATTTCAGTTTCTTGACCGCATAAGTTTCGGCTACTCATCTTCTTCAATTTTCTCTGGGTTATCAAAGACGAAGGCGTAGGGAATGCTGAAAGATGTGCTTCAAAGTTGAAAGTTCTTCTTCAGTTGTTGGTGAGCGTGTGGCACTGTTTGAGCTGCCCTTGTTTATCAAGGATGAGATTGGACAGACTCACAGCCCATCCTGCTTGTATGCTCAAATGCCGTCTGTAGTAGTCAATTTGAGAGGGTACCTCTTGTCAAAACATTATGTTGATGAGGACGGTTGATCTCAAAGCCTTTTAGATTATTGAAAATAGTTTCTCTGTCATACACTTAGCTATTATATAGAATAAGTTCTACTGTGTACCAGAATAGAAGCCAGAAATGGAAAACAAAGGGAGTGTGCTGATGCAGCGATACGAATTGGGGAGGTTATTAGGCCAAGGAACCTTTGCCAAGGTCTATCATGCTAGGAACCTCATAACTGGCATGAGTGTGGCCATAAAGATAATTGATAAAGAGAGGATCTTGAAGGTTGGGATGATTGATCAGATCAAGCGTGAAATCTCTGTTATGCGATTGATTAGACATCCTAATGTGGTAGAGCTTTATGAGGTGATGGCCAGCAAAACCAAGATTTATTTTGTCATGGAGTATGTCAAAGGTGGTGAGCTCTTCAACAAGGTTTCCAAAGGCAAGCTAAAGGAGGATGCTGCTAGAAAATACTTTCAACAGCTTGTCAGTGCTGTTGACTACTGCCATAGTAGAGGTGTGTACCATCGTGATTTGAAACCGGAAAACCTACTTTTGGATGAGAATGGGAATCTAAAGGTTTCAGATTTCGGGCTGAGTGCCCTTGGTGAATCCAAGCGCCAAGATGGATTGCTTCATACAACCTGTGGGACTCCTGCATATGTTGCCCCAGAAGTAATAAACAGGAAAGGCTATGATGGTGCCAAAGCTGACATTTGGTCATGTGGGGTGGTATTATTTGTTCTATTGGCTGGCTATCTTCCATTTCATGATGCAAATTTGATGGAGTTGTATAGGAAGATTGGTAAGGGTGAATTCAAATTCCCTAACTGGTTTACTCCTGAAGTACGCAGGCTTCTGTCGAAGATATTTGATCCAAATCCAAATACTCGGATATCCTTGTCTAAAGTAATGCAGTCTTCTTGGTTCCGGAAGGGGCTGGTCCAAAAACTTGAAATTGCTGAAGTGCCAGTGAAAGAGCTGGCCCCTTTGGATGCTGATGCCATTTTTGGACCAGGTGAAGATAACAATTCTGTGACAGAGGCAAAGCAAGAGTTAGCACAGAAGCCTTCTAACTTGAATGCTTTTGATATCATCTCCTACTCTGCTGGTTTTGACTTGTCCGGACTGTTTGAGGAGGCTGAACAGAAAAAAGAAGTGCGGTTTACATCCAACAAAACTGCACCAACTATCATCAGCAAGCTGGAAGACATAGCCAAGCGTCTGAAACTCAAAATCAAGAAGAAGGACGGAGGGTTGTTGAGAATGGAAGGGTCTACGGAAGGCAGGAAGGGGGTTTTAGGCATTGAAACTGAGATCTTTGAGATCACCCCGACTTTTCACTTGGTGGAGGTGAAGAAGTCTAGTGGAGATACATTAGAGTATCAGAAGGTCATGAAAAAGGAGGTAAGGCCAGGTCTCAAGGACATTGTTTGGACTTGGCAAGGGGAGCAACATCCACAGCAACAAGAGCCACCACAACCAGAGCAGCAAGAGCAACAACCTTTGGCGCTCCCAGTTCAAGTCGTCTCTCCCCAGCCGGCATAATCCCATCAAGGGAAGATTGTAGTGAATTTGATTGTAGTATTTCTTGGTCTAGTCTTGAGAAGCTTTAGTCATTGAGACATTATAGAAGTACCAATTATGCAAAAAATTTGAAGTTTTCAATTATGTGTGGATACTTGCAGATGAATGTATGTGAAATAACTGTTTTTTACTTTCAATGTTCTTCTATTTAAATTGGACCATTGGAAAGAACAACTAGATTCATATAGGTTCTAGTATTGTAGCATTGATGTTCTATATATAAAGTACAGATTGATCGTTTGATCAGTTCTATGTATTCATAACTAGATGGCATAACGATGAATACAAGTTATGAACAAGCAAATTAGTACAAATCATCTGTGACAGAAAAACCAATCCCAAAAATTATCTAGTGAGAACGGACGGAAGCCGGAGAAGACACCAGAGCTTTCCATAGGTAACCTCCACTTGCCATGTCAACGCACGTCCAGAAACCAGATTTCACAGCAGATGCAACCTTGGATGGAAAGGAGGAGGAGAAGGATGATGCATCAGGTTCTTGGAGACCAGTAGTCTGCATGCAGTTTCCAAAGTCATTTTCCGATGAGATGTTCCGCAACAAGAAGAAACCGGCAAGCGTGGCAGACAAGAAAATCAAAATGAACCTTAGGGGACACATATTCTTTTGCTTTGCACACAAGAAGTGTCTTTGGCTGAGAGAGACGGACAGAGATGTGGGTTGTTATTGTGGAGCTGCTGGGCAGTCTTGTATCTCATGCATAAATGAGGATTGGTGTTAATATATAGTGCTCAATAGACGTTTACGCAATCCAGGTCGGAATTGGACTGGGAACGAAGTATGAGAACAAATCAGATATGGATAGTAAGGCTTTGTTCGAATTTTACACGCGTGCCTTACTATTAGTAGTTTAGTACGCGTTCCCTTGTTGACTCGTTTTTCTCGTTTAGCTATAATCGAACAAAACGAATAATTATTATTCGGAAACAACCCTAACAACAAACCGACCTTAGCTCAGTTGGTAGAGCGGAGGACTGTAGTGGGTTAAAACCTGTCAGGTATCCTTAGGTCACTGGTTCGAATCCGGTAGGTCGGATTTTTTTGTCGTTTTTCATTTTTTGGGTCAAATTTTCAATTGTTCCATCTTGGGTCTTTAACACTGGTACTTCTAGAGGTGTCAAGTGGGCTGAAAAGCCCGTCTGATCCGGTCCTAGTCTATTATTTTAATTGTTTGGGCGGGTAAAATTTATGAGTCGGCCCGTTAAAAAATAATTTTATATTATTTATTTAAATATTTAAATAATTATAATAATGAGAATTGAATATTAGGCTTTTTAAATATAAACATATTGATTGTTTCATTATTTTTACTACATTATTTCACAAATATCATCAAAATAGTGATAAAAAAGCCATAGTTTTTACATATGTAACGTTTTAGAAATAAGATTATCAAATGTATTATAGTATTTTATTTATTTTACCATTTTAAATAGTTATATAAAACAAATATTCTAATTACACAATTTTTTCAATATTAATTGCGTCTTATGATCCTAATGGCCGGGCCGGCCGCTTCTTGGACCGAACCCGACCCGACATGGACTTGGGTCGTGGCCCGGTACAAAAAATAAATAAACCGGCCCGAGCATGGCACATGCACAGTTTTAGTATGTTTGCCACCTCTCTTTAAACCAGGTGACGCATGATTATTATTAGTCGAGTAGCTTTCTATGTGTACCACTTTTTATACCGATGTTTTAAAAAATTGGTGAGAAGATTTATCGAGCATTCCCCATTTTATACAGATGCTGAAAATGGATCCTGCGTGTAATTGTATTGGCACGAGCAGGAAAATACAATGCTTGACAAAAAGCGCAAATAAGACCATACGAGGAGTATAATTCAAAGATCAGCGAACGCTCCCGACAACTTCCTAAAACATTGATTTAGCCAACAAAATCATATATTGGAAGGAATGAAAACGCTCATTCAGTAAGAAACAAATTTACCGACCACCATTCTTATGCCCACTTTGTACCCACCCTTTTAAACTCATGACATATGTCCAATTACTTAATTATTATCTAAATATAAATTGAGAAAAAACACATAACATGAGTTTAAAAGGATAAACACAAAAATGGTGGTCAGCAAATTTGTTTCCTCCTTCAGTGTGTGTTAGTCTGATACAGCACTGCCAATACGGTTAAACAAAAGAGCACCAATCACCATTTTGCAAATGTAGAATTTACCCATAGATGGTAGTAACACCCTCCAGCTCTAATGAAAAAGAGACTAATGAATCAGAACAGTGACACATCTAGCAGTTACCTGAGAGCATAAAAGCATGCATGTCACGTGTATTCCTATCGAAGCTAATGTAAGTAAACATCAATCTCCCTTATAAAGATGAGCAGGAAGATACAATGCATTCAGTATTCTAAACTCTACTCCAAAAGAGGCTATTTGCCTCTCTATTAGAGAACAGGAGGTGTGTTTTTTTTAGTCCCTCATATTCTCTCATTTTCTGTTTTCAAACATAAGACCAAAGCGACTGTACATCTGGGGCAGGAGGATAAGGACCCCTGACATGAGGCCTAACAACTGACGGCTTTCCAACACCTTCCCCTGCTGTACCCTGACCACTGCATTCAATCGATTCCCTCCTGAGAATAACCACAGCAAACAACAATTAGGTCACTTTATCAAAACCTGAACTAGGAAACATATCAAAAGCATATATAAATTAGTACCAATCACAGCATGTCACATCCCATTAAATTAATTAAGAAAATGCACAAATCAAACCATCCAAAAAACTACAGGCTGAGTCAAAATTTGGGCCGATGGCACCTAGACAAACACCTGACAGTCTGATACCATCCCCCTCTATCGACTTGGTAAGAAATCAACTTATCTTCTACATAAGCAAAAGAAGCAAAGAAGAGCTCAAGAAAACGTTGATGGGGCATGCTTAAACAGCATACGTCATTTACAGTGGAAATTACATGTCCACACCATTTTCAACTAAAACATCTTGACAAACAGATCATATCAATTTCACTTTTAGTTATTAACTACAACATCGGAGAAGCCAGTATAGCCGCTAAGACACAATAGCAAGACATGAAGTGAACTGGAACATCAACTAGAACATGTAGCTATACAGCCCCTATCACTTTGAATTTTTTATTTTAAACCACATAACAGAGGAAATCCAGCTGCGTGATGGCTAAAAGCTGTGAGCTACTACTTGGAAAACATAATTATGCACAGGATACAATGGGTAGATCTGAATAAGCGGACTAAATCAGGAAAGAACTTCAAAACCAACCAAATGCCTTGGAAGAGTTTGATAGCTCCAATATAGTAAAATATCCTTTTTCATCACATGTTTCTACAGAATATTCGAAATAAAGTGTCGAATTTTCAGAATGTCCTCCAGCATCTTGGTCTCCCAAGGGCCAAACAAGTGTTAAAGCCATGTTCGCTTGCCCTTCTCTATCATCATATTTTTCTAGTAGAAATACTTTATTTTCTCAGCAAGGCACCGTTTCCTAATACTACAACCCCCCCCCCCCCAAATCAAGGCAACAGGAAACCAGCCATAATCAATCAAAAAACGTTTCAAGGATTACACAAACAATAATAAAAAGAACAGTAAGATATAAGCTGGATGAGGTGAAATCCACTTACTTGGACCAGCCATTTCCTGGAGACAGCTCAAACGCATGATTGGTAGTTGATCTGCTGGGACTCCCAAAAAATATTTCTTTCTTCGTAACTTCCTCTGGAGGTTTGAGAGGAAGATGGGGTTCAGCAGTTGACAATGGTGGAAAATATGCCTTTTGTAACCAAGGATCATGATCACTTGAACCAGTCACGGGGCTGAATGTCCCACCATTATGGCCATTACCAAGGAAAATGCTTTGATGGCGAGGAGAGTGAGGGCCAGGAACCTGTTCTTCTGTTGAAAACAGTGACATATGAGATGAATCATCCTTGCTGGATCTGTTCAATTCAGGAGGTAGAAGCCAGCTTGCTGGGCCACCTGCTAAACCTAAACCTTCCTGGCCAAGAGGACAACTATTCCACATTTTCCACGTACCCTTATCATTTGCATTTGCATCATCTAGGGGTGGAGAATGCATATCGTGGGCCCTTGGTGTACTTGGAAAGCGATTACAGTTATGTTTTTCTCGTGAAAAAGGTGACTCAATTGGAGATGGCTTGTTGAGATCAGAAGAAGCAGATACATTCTTTAATGTGCGAGGCCTGTCCGATCCCAGATCTTTCACGAAGCCAGTCCCCATGTCCAACTGAAAATTATCAAGTGACTCAGAGACAGGCCCAAGCAAAGATACCGGATCAGGAACATAACATGGGTCTTCAAAAAGCTCTGGCTCTTCATGTATTGGTTCATGATGCCCTTCTCCAACGCGAGGGAACATGGGTTCAATTGCAGGTGAAAAGCCTAAACTGCTGCTAGGGACTCCTTTAGAAAAGGGAGATATGGTGAATGGTGATGGCAGACCAAAATTAATTGGATTGTCAAAAGATTGTATTGATGACGGTTGACCAGATGACATAGGAGTATGCACTTCTGTTTGGGACTTTGCATTTGGTCTACTGATTACATTTACAGTTGAGGATGCAGGAACGGATGATGAACGCGTAAATAATTGCTGCCATGATTTTTTCGGCACTGTCCCTGGCTGTGATTCGGACTGAATCTGCATGAAATTAGCTCAACATTATAATTTCTTAAAATATGCCTATGTCATTACTAGGCAACAAGACTTGAAACACTAGTTATTTTTCATCTTCTTTGCTTAAAAATTCCAACAGCATACATTTAACAAAACTGGGTAAGTTAACAATCACATTGGTGAATGCTCTTTTAGTCGAAGCCAGCTTCATAGATGCATAGCATAATAGACCTACTCAAGCAAATCCTACTATCTATAATATATGAAAAAAAAATTAGATCATAGAACTAGGCAGGCAAGTAAATAAAGTGCTTTGCAGTAGTACTAAAACTGAATTAGAAAAAGGTGTGAAGCAAGAATACTTACAGGGCGGCTAATACTTTTATCATCTCCATTCATCAAAGGTCTGCCAGCTACGCGCTCGGGTGGGAATAAGTCTTTCCTGTGGGGAGAGCTATGGACATGATCCACAGAAATGCTAGATTTGGTTTCTTTCGTCACTGTAGTATTGGAACCCTTTCCAAAGAAACTACCTCCACTAAATGCTTTTGAAGAAGAAAAGATTGTACCCCTCATGCGGTCAAGGTACCTAGATCCGGCATTTCCCCTCACTGAACTATTTGAAGATATATTCTTTGCAGCATACCCCACCTCAGTGCTTTGACCCTTGAAAAAGTCTGTCCCTGATTTCTGAAGCTCCTGACGTTCAATGTCATTCTTCTTGTCAAAGTCCCGTTTCCGGTCACTCTCCTTACCTGCTCTCTTTTCCAACTCTTCTACATCAGAATTGCTCTTGCTTGAACCCTTGTCTTTATCTTTCCTTCTATCCTGACGTCTCTTTTCTGCTTCCTTCTTACTATCCTTCTCCCTCACAGGTGGCGGTGTTTTCCCATGATCTCCTCTTTCAGCTTCCTTTTTCTCATCCCTAAGTTTCCTGCGTTCCTCCACCAGCCTTGCGACTTCCTCCCTTTGCTTCCTCTCTTCCTCTTCTAAGAGCTCCTTCTCTATCCTAGCTTGTCTCTTTTCTTCTGCTTTTCTGCGTGCCTTTTCTCCTCTACTCTCTTGAAAGTTGACCCCATTCTCACCCCTCTTGGCCAACATTGCTTTATGCTCTTCAGATGCAGCATCATCTCCTGATGAACTAATCCTAAATATCTTTCTCCAAAGCCATCTAACACTCAAGAAAAATGACGTCAGTAGCTTGCAGGCAAAAATAACAACACCCGAATAAGACTTCTCTGCCAAACAATTCTCATCCCCTCCAAAAACACTGCTCCCATCCTTCCTCCAATAACTAGACTTCCCACCTATAGAACCACCGACCCAATTCCCATTCTCCAACCAATCTTGACCACACATCCACCCATTTTCCGACCATACCTTTCCATTCAATATTTTTCCCCCTTTCCCAATCAAATCCTTGATAATTCCCGCATTCGACAGCCCTATCCCAGGTACAGGCAAGTCCAAAACCGGTCTCTTCGAAATATGCCCGCAATAAGAACACATAAACCGACCGCCGCCAGGATTCTGATCCCTATAAGGAGTCAAACAGTTCCTGCACCGCCTCGTCGCAGTCTTCCTCAACTTCTGCAACTCTATCGCCTCAAACCTCTTCCTCTCCCTAAGCCTGGCATTGCGCCTCAACCTCCACGCCGAGAGCTGGGGCATCAAAATCTCGTACCAAAACAAAGTAACTAGCAGCACAAACACGCAGGCAAGCCTCGGCGAAGTAATCTCAAACCGAAAGGCCGGCGGCAAGAGCTGAGACAGGGCCCACAGTCCTATTAACGGAATAACTAACCAAGGAAGCATTGTCGCAACCCGGCGAGACCACTTCTGAATCACACACAGTATACACATTATCCTCTAACCCCCCCTTGGGCCAATTTTTCGCAGGAAACAAAACCCTAGCAAAATCAAACTCTTTCAATTTCAACAAAGCAAATGCTCAAACCCTAACCCTAGCAAATCAAAACCACTCCTCCTCAATGCTCCAAGAACCCTAGCGCCACTAAAATCCTGCACCCCTAAACAAAATCGAAAAGGAAACACAATCATCCATAAACGGATTCAAGAAGAACAAAGCAATCGAATTCACTAGGGTTTATATAGATTTTACAGAGCTGCGGCGCCGATTAAAGAATGAGTCTGAGGATTACTTACAGATTCGAAGTCCATTCGCGATGGTGGTGGATTATGAGACGGGGGAGGGCGAATTACGAGGCGTAAAAGCGGAGCCGCCACTTCGGAATTCGGATTCGGGTCGGTCACGGCGGCCGTGGTTTGATTTTGCGGTAACAGCGAAGATGGAAATTTTCAGATGAGAGAGAGGGAGAGAAAAGATAAGAGAGACGGGAAAAGAAAATGAGAGAATGTAAGGAAAACACATTATAAAAGCAATCACTGGACCGGGCGGTCGAGCCGGTTTGGGTTTGGATGAAGCGGGTTCAGTTGAACGGTCGGTTGGGTAAAACTGTAAAAAGGATCTAGATGGTGCTTATTAATAAAGGGATATGGTATTTAGGGGTTAATATAGATGGGATTTTAATGATGGATGGGTACATTCAGGGAAGTGTGATTAGCGTGTGAAATTGTTTTACATCCTAAAATTATTACTTAATTCTACGTATGCTTCATTTATGGTCAGAGTTTGGCTTCTGTGTTTAGGGGGAATGCAAAGAGTGTCAAAGAGAAGGGCTTAGAAGGTGGTTTGGAGTTGACTAAAATGTGAACTATAGATGAGGTTTGAGAAAAATGCATTCACATAGTGAAAATATGCATTTCTCCAACCGATTTTCGTAGAGATAAAAGAAGATGAATATCTATCATCTTCATTCCTCAATGTGTTATTATAAATTTTCCAATGATTATTCACCGAAAATATATGAATTGAGATTTGAGAATGGAATGTGTGCATGTGTACAAAGACGTAGCTACACACGGGCTACGATGGGCTTAGCCCACCTCAAATTACTAAAACGCATGTCTTTCTAATTAAATTTTAGTGTAAAATTTAAATTTTAAATATTAGCCCACCCCAAATTTCTATATATAGTTAATAAATAATCGTAATTTTTTTTTAGCCCAACCCATTATGAAATCCTGACTCCGCCCTTTCATGTGCATAAATTTTTTATGTTGTTTTTTTTCTTCTTCTCCTCCGCCGGGCGCGTTGTCTCCGGCCTCCAGCATCTCCTCGCGACCACTGCAGCCCCTCTCGCGACCCCTGTAGCCCCGCTCGCGACCCCTGCAGCCCCTGCGACCCCCCTGCTGCCCCTGCACGCAGCCCCGCAGGGTCTCCTCCTCATTCGCTCCGCAAAAACATCTTTTTACCCCGCAAGTCCCCGCATCAAAGCATTCAAAATTGCTCCTCGCACATATTCACGCAAGAAACGTGAGATTCACAAGCACAGACTTCGCTCAAGAGAAGCTACTCCCGTATACTACAAACTTTCAAAGGTAAATTTTTCATAAACGTTCCCGCTTTTGAAGGTATAGATATATTATATCGGGCGATATTAGCCTTCTTCTTGTCTTAATTCCGGCCTTTCTTATAACGCCGACGAGACTATAGAGGGATGAGTTTCCCCTCTTGGTCGATGTTTTCTGTGTGGCGGTCCTGGGGGAGTCACGATTGTTTGAAAAGGGAAGTTAATCGATTTTCGTGTGGTCGCCTGAGTGCACCGCTGTTTTGGGTGCGATCATGAGTATCGCCGCTTGCATCAATTTTTTTTGTGACCAAATACGTCACCCCTTCTAATTCCTAGTATACTTGAATCTAATCGATTCTGTATTCGTTTTGTAGATGTCATCGCCATCTCGACCGGAATTTGGCCTTCTTGATCTAGAAGGAAAGGAATACCACCGTTGAGTTTCTGACATGGAGATCGCTTTCGAGAGCCGAGGAATCGAAGGCATGTTTGCCGACCCTCCTGTTGATTTCCCACCCATGGCTAAGACTCAGACTCTCATCTTTATGAGACGTCATATCCATGCAACTCTCAAGAGGCAATACTTGATCGTAAAAGATCCTAAAGAATTATGGGACAAACTACGCTTGCGGTACAACAACGTTCATGATAAGCTTCTTCCTGAATTGACCGTTAGATGGGATAACATCCGTCTATTGGACTATAAGAGAGTGGAAGATGTGCATGCTTAAATCTAACATGCATGTTGAGATTTTCACTCTCATAGCAGCCCAACTATAGTCTTAGAAAAAGATGCTGGTTAAGAGAGAAATGCGGCTCTAATAATCAAACACTTGTGTTCCAAATTCTCAAATTGACATGCAAAATAAGCTAAAATATGCAGATTTTCTGGCAGCCTCTACTCAAACTGACGTACTTACCTCAATACAAATCCATTTGTTCTGAATATTGGATATGTTGTAGGCGACACAATCCCAAACAACTTTACTAAAGAATACTTCTCGATTTGAGCTTCATTCTAGGTGTATTAGGCCATCCAAATTGACTGACAGAATAAGGGTAAGAGAATACCTTTAAACAAACGATGAGACTTCAACTAAGGCATTTGGTAATGTCATAAAGGTAATGATATAAATGTAGTGTACAAGTGTTTTTTTAGAAGGTTGAGATTGGGCTGGGCTCAATGATGTTTGAGTATTATTAACTCAAGGAAAAATAGGAAAAGTGACCAATTCTAGAAAAAGAAATGGTAAATTTTGCAAATAACTCTTACTACAAACCAAAGTTTTCTTTAAATCTCAAACTCACATGATTTCCGTAGATGGAGCTGTTGCAAGAGTTTCTGAGTATTACAGTTTTTCTCCCTACATTCAGGGTTTTTGTGAGTGAAAAACATCTTAATGTTGTTTTAGATTTACTACAATTTGTATTTCATATTGCACATAATTGTGTCTCAGATACTACAATTTGTTGGTATCTTTGAGGTCGAATTAACACAAAAAAGTTGTAATCTTATTCACCCCCTCTAGAACTTTCAAAAAATTACTATTTTGTAGAATTTAACCTCATATTCGCTCCTTGTCCAACACCTATGGTAATCACAAACTCCCAACTTCATAATAATTTATAATCAAACTTTTGTTGTCTGTTTCAACTAATATGTTCGGTGTTGTTTTAATTCGTCACCCATACGCTTAACTTTATATTAAGGACTGTTTGATCCATTACTATAATTTTCATGCAGTATCTAATACCTTTTGCTAGCTAAGAATAGAGGTTGCTCTTGAAATACTAAATGATTATTCGGTTAAAAACTCTTCCATTTTAAGCTATTAAAATGGGCAACGTTTTACATGCTTAAAATACTGATAGTCGAACATGTTGGTAATATATCAACCGATGTAACAAAGTAAGCCAAATACAAAGACGAATAATCCATAAGCCAAAATCAAAAGGTAGTTTTCTGTTAGGAATAGGTTTCCTTATTCAGTCGGGCACATAATATAGGTTTAACGTTTTTTTTTTCAATATATAGAAATTCATATAGCATTAAAAAATTTAGGTTTGAAGTAGTAGCCGCCGCACAAGGGAAGCAACAATCTATGGACAACATGGACGTCGACCCTCCAAACGATGACAGTTTTAGAGGCGGAGAGAATGGAAGTAGCGATGAAGAAGCAGTGAGCTATTGTTCATGGTTTGATTGCCTTAATGAAAAATCCGATGATTCCCATAATTACGCTATTCTGAAACCAGAAGAAATTGCCAAACTTCAGGAGGATGATATTGCCCTAGTGTCCTCTGTTTTCTGCGTAACAAAATCTGATGCATGCTTACTGCTCCTACACTCGAATTGGATGGTTTTTGATCTCGCCGATGCATGGTTTACCGATGAAAATAAAATCCGAGAATAAACAGGCTTGTTATTGGAGAAACCGCTACTCGGTACTGCCGGTGAAAACCAAATCAGTACTTGCCGACTATGTTCGGAGAGTAGTATCAGTAATATCTCAGCTTCTTGTGGTCATCCTTTTTGTGGAGATTGCTGGAGACTTTACATGAGAAAATCAATCAATGAGGATTTGATGTTCAGATGTCCTGAACCCGATTGTAGTGCAGGGGTTGGTCCTGATTTAGTCCAAAAGATAGAGCTGCCCTCAAGACGAGAATCAACATGGTACAAGAGGTACAAGCGTTATTACTTGAGATCTTATTTCAAAGATCAGAAGTTGGTTAAGTGGTGTCCTACTCCGGATTGTAATAGCGCTATCTGGTTGGATGCTAGCAGTTCTAGCACTAAATGTTGTTATGTCATTTGTGTTTGCTCTCGTAGTTGTTGCTGGAACTGTGAGGAGGAGAATCATCATCCTGTGGAATGTGAAACTGCAAAGAAATGGATTTTGAAGAACAAAGAGGATTATGAAACCAGGCAATGGATACTGGATCATATCAAGCCTTGCCCTAAGTGCAAAACACCAGTTCACAAAGAATACTCCTTCACCAAAAGCATAACTTGCCCTGCACCTTGTTCCTACATGTTCTGCTGGTTTTGCCTTGGGCCATTCTTCACATCTTGCGATTGCAAGTCTGCAGCCACCCCAGTCGATGGATACAAAAACTATGACAGATGCGTGTATTGTTACCAGCGCTGGATAACCAGCGGAAAATTAACGGAAAAAGCTGTTAGTTTATTTGATGAGATGAAGATGAGACATGGTCGTCGGTGCTTTTGATAAATGCTTGCAAACAGATAATTGAATGCAGGCAGATATTGCAATGGACTCAAGTGTATGCCTACTACAACTTGAGTAATGATGGCCAGCAACCTAAACATAATCTATTCCAGTTCTTGCAAGAACATGCAGAGTTTAGCGTGAATCGACAGTTTCTGATCTCGGGTAAAATTGATCCCTCCTCATCCTCACCGGTAGTGGAAGACAAAGATTTTTCATTGTTTCGTGTAAGACTGCAAAACCTTACAGATATGATAACGAATTTTTTTAAGAACCTGGTTAGGGGGTTGGAGCAGGGGCTTACAGAGACGTGCTGCGACGGAGCCAACTGGACTTGTGAGCGCTGTAATTCTATCAACCCAATGTCCACTGTTACCTGTAGGAACTGCACCGGTGACACCGAAGAAGGTTATTGGTGTTGTGACAGGTGTACCTTTTTCAATCCTGCGTCCAACATTACCTGTTCTGTGTGTTCAGAGAGCTAAATACACAGATATTCGATGCTGATATTATGTCATTTCGGAGAAGATGGTTTGTGATATCTTCATCTTGCTAAAGTACACATTCATTCTTTTCTTCCAAAAAAAAAGAAAGAAAGAATTTATTCTAGTTTTTTTGTTTAAGTTTTGAATATTTATCTTCCATCTTCATGATTCTATATATATGTCAATTCGAAATGTAGTTTTGTGATCGCCTTTCGGTCTATAATTTACTTGTTTGGAATATCATATGACGGCTCATGATGCCTGGTGCCCTGTTTATGTACTTGTTGGCAGTTTGGACTTTGGAACAGTATGTAAATAGAAGTTGCATAGCATAACATGAATACATGATTGAAATCTCGATAGTATATCCCCTAATAGCTAGCAATTAACTGTTAATAAGACGTTAAAAGAACACCAAAATGTCATACAATTGTGATTAAGATCTGATTGAATGAAGTCAAAATCGTATCTCATCCCATATATGCATCGCTCCAAGCTCCAACTAAACGAACGATACAATAGACAAATTGCTAATAGGTCCTAGATTAATAGCAAAGAATTGGCTCTCTCAGAAAATTGAACTCAAAGATCGATTATTAAAAAAAGGGGCAAAAAAGAACGTGATCCACGCGCTAGGGTTGATAAACTTGTTGATGTCTTTTCTTGTGCTCATTCAGCCGTGCGGCGGCATTGGTGCAAGTCTCTGGCCTTGTTGGTGTGCGTCATGTGTGGTTGAACGAGATGTGTGCTTGGGAATTGGATCTAATGATTGGAGATTAGGATGGAAGAAGGCCATGGTTTCTGGTTTTCAGTCTAAGATGGTGATTACAGGGGGGACGAGTGAACAACAAGTGGCGTTGGACGAGTTGGGATTTGTGTCCGCATGTACCTTGTTTGCTCTAGGTCGGCAGCGAGTTCCTTGTTTTGTCAAATGGTCGTTGCCACTTAATAGCAGAGTGAAACTTAGTGTCGCCAAAGTTATCTTTCGGCAACAATATAGTCGGAGAGCTTTATTATTAGACATTAGGTTATGTATTTGGGTTAAATACATATCGTTCTCTCAATTATGTCACTGCATTTCTAAAGCAAATAAAAACACAATTAGTGCGGTACTCTTTGCTAGTTGGTGTTTTGTTTGGTACTTGTTTATAAATTTATATGATATTATTTTCAGGCAGGAATTTAGACTTTACGTCCCCTTTTGTATTCGATAAGTTCATTAATGGATGCTTAAGTACAGCTACACAATCCCATTTCAAAAAAAAAATATTTGAACTCGTCAATTATTCAATCAATTGCGTACTAAACAATATCAAAGGCATCATGTGTTCATGTACGTGACTCCAGTGGCGAATGCAACAAATAATGTTTGTGGGGGCAAAAAAAAGAAAATTAGGCTAATGAAAATTGTATAAGCCATGCATAGATCTTCGAACGATTCCGGTAAATAACAATGACACCATTCTTATGGATTTCTTAAATTGTTATTGGGTAGAAGATAGCAAATAGATTACATACATGCAGTGTTTGAAATATCGGATACATCGGCCGATATATCGCTGAATCCGATAAGATAAGTACATATCGTCTGAAGTTATCGGTCAACCCGATATTTGACTAAAAAACCCAATGTATCGGGTCAAGCCGATATTGACCAGGTTAAAATCAAAAAACGAAAGTCTTATTTCTCACTGTATTCGACCATTTTGATTTGAGAACAAAAAAGACAAGGCCCTGTGAACATAAGAAAGAAGGCGATTGAAAGAGAAGACCATCTTCTCAAAAGAACTGAAGAAGATTGGAAGAAGAACTGAAAAAGGATTTGGCGTATGCGTAAGCAGAGCAACATGAGTCAATATTGAAGGTTGGAATAGGTAAAAGCCCTTCTGCCCCTTCTAGGTTGTGCGGTGGATTGTTAGATGTTTGTAAATTGTAATTAAGATAATAAGTTTAGTTATGAATTGGGTTCAGTTTGGATTTGGATTTAGTTCTAGTTTTTATTGTTACTCATTTTCGATTTGGGTTTAAAAGTTTATTTGCCTCTGGGTTTGATTATTTGAGAACTGAGATGAATATCTATTGTAATTGGGGTTAATTAATTTGAACGCAGGTTTTCATCTTGCGGAGTAGAGACTATAGAGGTGAGCTAGATGCCTAGAAGGATTACATGATTGATTTGAATGCTAACTGTAATAGTAAGTCACCTATCTGCTTGCGTTTCTTATTTGTTTGGAATTTTTTTTTGTAATTAATCAGTAATCTGAATTATAGAAGGATTAAAAGCAAACGAGTAACTGCAAAATAATTTAACAGTAAGTCTGAATTATATTATAAGACTGTGGTCTCTTGTTGTATGCTTAGTTGTTTACTGAATTACTGCTAAAGTTGAATGCATATGCATAATGTATTACAAGATTGAATTTGTGATGGCTCATAGTGTTGGTACTAGTTCTTCAAGAGCTTCTAATACAACATGAACTACTCCAACAACAAATACTCAACACAAGAAAGTTCTGAAATATTATGGAGACTGGCTTTGTTGGATATTGGTTGGGAGTATGGATTTTGGGAGGATCATAATCATAGGAATGTAGTTATTTGCACATTGTGTCACAAAAGAGTTAGTACTTGTGGAATAACTCGATTGAAATAGCACATAGCCGGTGTATTTTGAAATATAAGTTCTCTTTTCTTAAGTTTATTAGTACATTTTAAAGTATATGTTTATCATATATAATAAATTTAATTAAAAAATTAGTAAATCTGATGTATACCGATATATCCTTGATATATTCTCAATATATATTTTTTCTCTCGACCGATATATAAAAGATATTTAGACTATTGCATACATGTGTAATGAACATAGAGGAGATTATAGGCAATATATATCAAGATGCAAAGTGAAAGAAGAAGTTGACTGGGGGTAATGGCACGCCAAAATGTTAATAAGATGATTGAAATCTCGATAGTATATCCCCTCAATACTATAATTAACTGTTAATAAGATAATGTTAATAGAAGTTGCATAGCATAACATGAATACATGATTGAAATCACGATCTCAATCACAAATGTTAATTTTAAGATAATGTTAATTGAAGTCACCCCCCCCCCCCGGGCGTCCCGCCACTGCGTGACTATATAGCAGCTTATCATGTACATATAAAACAAGTTCACAGGGCGGCCGATATGTCGTATCATGCATATATATTAGGTTATATAGAACTGTATCAAGCTGTCGATGTATTAGTAGCTCGCAAGCGTTTGATTAATCATTAATGTGTACATCAATTATCGGATAAAAATCAAATGATTGATTTAACTAAAGCTTGATCCTATTCCCAAGTTGCGTGCAGTAGTAACTACTAAGATTGTCGCTTTACTTCTCTCCAACTATACTTGTTTATCTTAGAAGTACAACACTCCTTAATATCATGCTTAGGAAAAGAATTGTGATACTAGATATAGTGACAAACACTGGTTGAGCATCAATATATCATTATTATAAATAGGACCTATACTAAGTGCATACATCATATATGATAGTAATGACTTCAAAAATCAATTGTTTTCGGACATTAATCTGGTTCAGAACCATGCTTAGGGGCATCTCAAATAGTCTTATAGCTATGGTCAGCTTATCGTTCACTTCAGCAAAGGACGTGGAACAACAAAATCACTTATCTTAATTTCATCGGAGGAGTAATATGATTCATAGGTTTTGAACTACATGTATGTACTACTAGGGTCAGATCTAGGATCATAATGTTGGAGGGCTTTGAATTTGGCCGAAGGCATTCAACACAATCAAACTAATAGTAACTCAACACACCACAAAATTTAACGACATTGTAATCAAGGAAGAATAAAAGCAAATTCAACACAACAAGATAATAAGTAAAAATAAGGTGTATCGGATCGGGACAAAGGCGAGAATCAAGAAAAGGAAACTCGCTTGATAAGTGATCGATTGCTAGGTTTAGTGTGGCTGGTCACAGTAAAAGCATTCAATCAATGAACACACAAAGAGATGCTCAGTCTTCTGAACACTGCTTGGCCAGCAATACGCACTTGGTATTAGAAACAATCAAGTTCTACCAAATCCACACTACTCACTGTATCATTCAATCACCACAAATAATAACAGAAGTACACAATACTTACAACAATCAATATGCTCAAAATGGCAGACCAAACATATTGTATAGGGATCAAACAAATCAAATAAGGAGATTAGAGAGAGAAAAGAGGAGGAATCTTCTTGGCCTTGTAGCCGAGACAACGAGCCTTGTCAAAGTGAATGGGGAATGACCGAGTGAATTTGACGCAAGGAGAGACTCAGACAGAGACTCAGACGAAGGGAACGACTGAATTAACAGAGAAAGAGAGAGATAGATTATCTGTTTTTTTTTTTTTTGCTTGGAATATATGATATATAGGAAACATACTATATTCTCACGAGTTAAAGTGAAAACAATACTGATATTATTTGATACCAGTAGTAGTAGTGATCGAGCTTCCAGACTATTGTCATTCATACCCACCCAAAATTATAATTCTCTAAGATTTAAGATTCTAGATAAGATGAGGGATATACTAAACCGTCTAAACGAGACTCGCTATGTATATGACGTCAACAAGAGAAGTCCGATAGAACCCAGAGGATACGAGTCATACGACTGGTGATGGAATCAAATTCAATAATAAACAATGGCACACCATGAATCTTTCTTTATACGCTGGGTTTGCTATATCGACGGAAGCTACAAGTCAATCCATTCATGAATTTCTTTTTTAATTACAATAATGATCTGCATTGTTCAATCATGCAAATGCATAATTGCATATTGAATGGACCTTGTAGCTATACTTATCAAGATAAAGTTGCATGATTATGTTAGCTGGGGACCCTCTCTTAGTTGTTTATTTTATACCGATCGATGCCAGACTCCTTGGATCACTAGTATCCGTGGTTGCGAACCTCTCCTTCTTCTGTGTTCGCTGGTGACAACAAATAGGTCCTCATTTTTGTCAAATGTCTTCGTCTGTAAGGCACAATATTTACTCTATGATTTTACTATATTGGAGTGTCAAAACTTGAAACTACCGAAATCTAGTCTCATTAATTAGAGCAATCTAGACTAAACTTCGAACTAAATCATACGTATTTGAGGACAAAACTCGGTGGAAAAGGTTTTTAGACCGAACCCTAGGGTTTGTGTAGCGAGCGGCGGCGTAAGGCTCGTTCGGTTGTTCCATGCCAATCTGTAGGCGTCTTCTGCCGCGGGTCACAAGGGTTGAAGGAGCATTGCTAGAGAGTCTGTGGTGCGGCAGCAATGGACAATGCAGGGGAGAACAACGGTGCTAAGGCGGGACTTTGGCCGTGTCGCTCTACCGAGGAAGCAAATATGTTGATCCTAGATTCGCAGGTGTTGGTCTTTGATCCTAGTTCACAACTCTAGGGTTCTAGATCAAGACGACTTTGACGCCGTCTGGGATCCTTGCAGCGTCAGGTGCGGCATTGAGTTCTTCAATTGCAAAAGGGTGATGGACTGGGGAAGGCCACCAGACTAAGTGTCGTCGGCACCAGCTCTGACGGAGCTACTTGGATTACGGCGATGGTTAACTCAGGTGTAAGGATGCAGGCTTTGGTTGTGGGTTGGGCTATATTGCTCATGCCCATTGCTTTCCTCTCTCTAAACTAGTCTGAGTTTGATTTCTCGTAGGTTTTTGAGCTAGTGCCGGGGGACAATCCCTTCATCTTTAGGATGGGGTTCCTTTGGTGCGGTTTGGTTGAAAGGTACACCACTGGGTTGTAGGCCTGATACCTACGCACTAAGTCATATCCTAGGGTTGAAGATTATTTGCTTTATTGCTTTATTGCTTTTTCGTTTTAGTTAGAGTCAAGTTTATATTTCTTGTTGGTTTTTCCATTCGTAGTTGTAGTTAATAATGAGCTTGTTTTTTACATTGTAATGGGGCTTGCTCCTGCATGACCTACCAATATTTGGTCTTATTGGCTTACGCCGAATGAAGTTATTCATTTTCTCAAAAAAAAAAAAACTTTGAACTAAATCTTATTGGTATATATATATATATATATATATATATATATATATATATATATATATATATATATATATATATATATATATACACACACATAAATCAAGATGAATATTTCAGGATTCGTAATCTATGAGTGAAACAACCGAGCTTTACGAAGACAAATGTGCTATACACTAATGTATTTACTTGTATAGAGTATCGTAGCCGGACGCTTATCTATCGTTTCAAATTGTGAAAGGTATAAGCATATGTATATGACATACCAGTTGTAGAAGTAATTTTGAAAAAATCAAACTCAAACTATATATACCTATCATTCACAAAATGTCACATCATCCCCCATAATTATCACATGGATGGCGTGCTAGCTTACCTGACTTCCAATCCACTCCATTCCGAGTTGTGCATAGGACTCTCATGAACAAGTAGATAGCGGGTAAAGGTATTAGCCCATCCGTGAGGATCTGATTTCCATATTGCTTGTTCTTATTGCAATTGGATTTGCCCTTTACACCTGGAATACGAATACAAATTTTGTTTGGTTGCCTTCATGAACATAACCCCAAATAGTAATCTGGTTTTCTTCTCTGAATTTAGCTCATGTACTTAATCTGTTTTGCTATAAGGTTTTCAATTGAATCAAACACGTCTCGAGTCAATGAGATCAAGACGTGTGAATTTTATTATTACCAAACAAAATGTCAAATTCTGTGTTATAGACTCCCCGTGTGGCCATGTTAATGCTTTCGCTAACAATTGAATCTGCACGTATTTTAATCTAGTCTACTGCAGTCAATAACCATGTCAAAATCATCTAAGCAATACTAAGCTTTGACATCGAGAATGGAAGTTCCCCTGTTACTGCTTCCCTGTCCTTCATGGGACAACTGATATTCCCTTTTCCGATCACCATATGTTACCACATTGCGTGTCTTTTTCTTCTCTGTGGTATCCGTCGGATATGCCATTTCGAATAGCCTTTACCGGAAAACATACCATACTTCAAAACATCGGTTGTTTTGGAAAAAAAAAAAATTTTACATGCGCCAAATCAACTAAGGAAGTTATTGGAGATAGATATCTCCATATCACCATTTGTATTCATGGTTTGAATGAGAGAATGACGATTGTAACAATAAAAATCTATGTACAGATTGTGAGAAACTTTCCCATTTCTCGCGTTTTGTCAAATTCGGGGACTATGATCAAATACGAAGAGCCCCGTCAATGATTTCTCCGGCAATGTGTTGACTTCGCCGGGAATGTATCGCTCCCATTATAATTGAGCTTCACTATCATTCACCGGAGACTTGTTCTTCCGGTTGGTATACCAAACACGACAGCTGCGGCCTCAGCTTGTCCTTCCATATCTGCTGGTGGCAATTCTCCCCTATTCTTTCCCGCTTATTCAACTCCACCACCACCAGCTTCTCCGTCAGCCGGTAAATCCCAATAGAGACGACCAAATTACCATTCTGCCCCGCCAACTTCGCCCCCCAGCTCTTCTTCTCCATCACCGTCATCCCCTCAGCCAATGCCGCCTCCTCCACCTTCTGAATGATCCTCTCCGGCGTCTCCGCCGACACGAACCTCTCCCCGCAGTCAGATATCTCAGGCTTCCGGAACATCCCCGAGATATCAAACCCCGACGAGAACGAGATCAAATCAAACGCGTTCAACGGCGTGTCGTTGTCCTCGTCCCTCCACTCCTTCAAGTTGAAATCCTCCAAGTGAAACTTCACGTCTTTATACCCAACACTGAACCAAGGATCCTTGATGATCTCATCCACCGTGATCCTCGTCTCGACGTTCGTGTCCAGCAGCCGAGAAATAAGCCGTTTAAGGTCCGGCGAAGTCCACCTAGGAAAGCGAAACTCCCCCTTGTAGATTTTCTGGTACATTACCATGAGATTGGGGTCGTTGAATGGAAGATACCCGGCGTTGAGAACAAAGAGGATGATCCCGCACGACCATATATCCACCTTGGCGCCGTCGTAGCCTTTCTTGGCTAGAATCTCCGGCGCCACGTAAGCCGGAGTGCCGCAGAGAGTGTGGAGAAGCCCGTCTGGTCGGATCTGCTCCGTCACGGCGGAGAGCCCGAAATCCGATACCTTCAAATTCCAATTCTCGTCCAAGAGCAAATTCTCCGGCTTCAAATCGCGGTGATAGACGCCGCGGGAATGGCAGTATCCGACGGCGGATATTAATTGCTGGAAGTACCGACGGCTGAGATCCTCGCTGAACCTGCCCTTGGAGATTTTCCCGAACAACTCGCCGCCTTTGGCGAACTCCATGATGAAATAGATCTTGGTCTTCGTGGCCAACACCTCGTAGAGCTTCACGATATTCGGGTGCTGCAGCAGCCGCATGATCGAGATCTCGCGCTTCACGTTCGACGTGAACCCGCCCTTCAGAACCTTCTGCTTGTTCACCGCTTTAATCGCCACGCTCTGCCCGGTGCTGACGTCACGCGCGTGGTAGACTTTGGCGAATGCGCCGCGGCCGAGGAGCTTCCCCAGCTCGTACTTCCCGAACAGCGCCCCTCCCGCCTCGTCCACAGAAGCCACGGAGGCGGCGTCGGATGCGACATCGATCTCCGGCATGGCTTTAGTTCTGAGTATTTCAGAAACTAATTTCCACCATCATGTCAGAATTTCCCACTTTTACGACCTAACCCTTGAATTCTCTGATCTAACCCCTAAATTCTCCGACTTTTGTGAATAGGAACTCGACCAATAATGTGGTTGGCGAAACAGGAGGGTATGTAGAAATGGGGTTTCAGAGTTGGGATTGGATTAGGTTTTGATTTGATACGAAGAGTATGGAGAAAGGTGTCGTTCTGTTGTGGGAGAGCTTGAGGGAAATGGAATCCGATTATACGGAGGAGGATGAGAGGTTGTATTTATAAAGAGTTCAAACTTGAAAGGTGGTATACACCGTAAACTCGGTAAGGACACGTTAAAGTTTACTGTTCTTCCCCTTTCTAGGGACTTGAAGTTAAAGAAATTGCGGCCACCCACGTGGCAGTTAGCCAGTTACGATTTGGTCGTTGGTTGTTTTTTTTTCTCGAAAACTACTATTGCCTCGCAGAGTTTGGGATAACCTACTGTGGGGTTCACTGGACTCACTTGAAACTAGGGGTGGTCATAAAAAACGGAAATCTCGATTCCGTCCTGATCCCGTCCCGAAATTCATAGGGACGGGACGGGACGGGACGGAGGTCTAAAAACGTTTGTCCCGTTCCGATCCCGTCCCGTTTCATAATAGTGGGACGGGACGTGGGATGAATAATTTCTATCCCGCTTCGTCCCGTCCCGTCCCACCATTAATAAAAACTTAAAAATTCTTATATATTGTATTAAAATGAAACTAATTTATGTTCTTAATATCTCCAAAATTATTTCAACTCAAATAATAATGCTAAATTATAATATTTTGAACATAATATGTATTTTTTTTGTTAAAATTTCATTATTAAATGTTAATTTGTTAATGAAAAAGTAAAAATATAGGTTTTTATTTAACTTCATAGGAAGTTGGGATTTGTCCCGTCCCGGCCCGATCCCGTCCCGTCCCAACCAGGATTAATCCCGAGTGGGATGCATTCTTAAAAACCCTCGTCCCGTCCCGATCCCGTCCCGATTCAAAAGAGTGGGACGGGACGTGGGATGAGCCCCGTCCCGTCCCGTCCCGTCCCGTGCCCACCCCTACTTGAAACTAGAAAGTTGGCTTTGGTCGAATGGTTAACCCGACACACTGAGCACACGGTAAATAATAAGCTCTACTGCCTCTACAAATGAAAATATTGGTCAATCGACTCGTTTTGACCTTCTTTTTGTGAGCGACCGTAACTTGTTCGTGTTTATGACTTTATGCAACTGGAAATTTTCTACGTGAGTGATGTATTTGTGGAAAGCAAATTGACGAGGAAATATTCATTGTGCCTTTGTAGGTAAGTTATGTGATTAGTCATGTTCTAGCTCGAAGAACTATTTTTGAGAGAATTATTGGCTCGGATATCTTGATCGTGACTTGTTTACAATGTAAACAAAAAATAATATTTTCTCAATAATGACGTGAAAAGAGAGTTTTTTTCCTTTCTTTCTTTAGTCATTTGTACCATTTTGATCAAAAATCCAAATGACTTGAGAGTTTCATTAGTTAAGTGGGGTAATCAACATTTAAGTGGTTCCCTTCTCACTTTTCAGTTTAGAAATAGGGACCTTGTGCCACCATTTTATCATTTTATGAGCAAATAGCCCAGGAGTACATGTTTTCTGCTACGACTAACATTGATGTAAAATATTCACTGTTTAAACAACAATAATGCCCTACAACGTCAAATCATATTATTGATCTATACTGGCTTCGTAGTCACCCTCTCTCTCTCATACATGCTCTCTCTCTTAAATTAATGTGTGGATGAAACATAAAGTACTATGTTACAACTCATTCATGTGCAAGTCACGTGCCTTAACGGCTCTGTTAACACCGGTTTGTGTTTAAAAAATTCAACTGCAGTAAAAATTAGACTTTCATCAGCCAATTCTCTCCATCTCTCCAAATCCAGTCTCTCTCTATCGAGTCCAACGCTAGAATTTAATTCGCTGCCAATGAAATTTTGTTGGTGGTGAATGATCGTCTTGGAATTCTGTTGCGGGTGAAGTGCAGTGAGGACGCCGCCGCCACCACAACCACCGACCCGCTTGTAGCCCAAAAATTTTCGACTCAACTCAAATCGTGATTCCTTAGGGATTACAATCAGGGCCGGTCCTGTAAAATTTGAGGCCCAGTGCAAAGAAAAAAAAAAGGGCATTTCTCCACACAAAAAAATAAATAGAAAAAAAATTGGCCCTTATACTGAAAAAAAAAACAAACAAACAGAAAAAAAAAAATTTTGGAACTTGGCCCAGTGCTACCGCACTGCCTGCCCCCCTCAGGGCCGGCCCTGATTACAATAGATCAATATCTTTGTAATTACAAGATCTGGTGGAGGATTCAGGACTGGTATTATGAGGGCAAAGGTGGAGAATGGTTGTGTGGCTTCAATCTGGGATATTTGATATACAGAAGACGATTCCATTATATGCGAATAAGGGAACTGAAATTATGGGCTTCTTCAAGGTGATAAGGTATATTAATGAAAAGCTACATGCAGCATGTCCAATTACCCAATTCGTTGAAGGAAGAAACTGTCCCACTTTCGTATTTGCTTTTGATTTTTGATCTCTTCATTAATCCCAGGTTTTGGGTTTCTTTTCGGTTTGAATAAATAATAGTTCAATTTCTATAGGATTCGTCTATAGTACACCGCTGCATACCATACATACTGAATCGGACGGTGGATGGTGTCTTGAAATGCACGTGGGGTATGTGCGGTGTATGGACGGTGGATTATAGGCGCTGCACGCATGCAACGCTGCACCATATAATTTTCCAATTTCTATATGGCATTGATCTAATATTTATGATGGTGGTTGAGAATTAGGAAAACTTTCATGTTGTTTTGGGCAGCTGCAATGGCATTAGAGTGATATCTTTCATCTAATCCTTCATGTTCAAGCACTTGTTATTCTGTAAGGCTGGGCATTTTAACCTGAGGGCCCGAGAGACCGACCCGGCCCGACTGAAAAAACCCGACTCGGATCGGATTTGAACATAAAACTTTCGGCTCGATCTATTTTGGATAACTGATTTTGAAAAAAAAAAGATAGAGTTCGGGTTTTAAATCAAAGTTGAAGTTAAAGAATGACATAACCCGATATGTGAATCGAAGTGATCTGAATCTCCATTCAAACACTAACAAGAGTGGGTCATTCTCAGATCTCTTCACCTCCATTCCTACAAACTGACAAGACCTGATCTATGTTCTTCATCTAGTCGTATTCCCACGCTTCTTCTTCTTCGCAGAAACACCCTAGCCTTTGTTGCCATAGCTAAGGTACAAATCCTTAACCCGATATTTGTTCTTTATCTAGTCATATTTACGACTCCTATGCCTCAAAACCTACATAGCACGGAAGCTTGGTTGGACGACCGATTCCCGCTTCGGAAGCGGAAGCGGGAGCGGAAGCGCTCGGAAGCGCGGGGAAGCGCGACGGAAACGCGATTCCGAAAAAGGTGGGTTTGGAAGCGCGGCGGAAGCGTTGGCTTCCAAATTGGAAGCGCGATGGAAGCGTTGGCTTCTAAATTGGAAGCTCGATGGAAGCGTTAGCTTCCAAATTGGAAGCGCGGCGGAAGCGTTGACTTCCAAATTGGAAGTGTGATTCCTTCTCTACCTCTATTTCATCAATCAATGTCTTGAAACTCTTCTTGTCGTCTCATCTTCTTATTTATTCCGTTAAGCGGTTAAAGATGATCATCATCAATCAATCTAATATGTGTCAGAAATAAGGGGGAGAGATATCAGGAAAATCCAGATGAGAGAGATATAGAGAGAAGACAGAGAGTTGTGGATAGGGGTGGCACTTAAGACCGAAAAACCGAAAACCGAACCGAAAAAACCGGACCGAAACCGAAAAAAACCGAACCGAACCGAAAAACCGAATTATTTATAAAATAATGTCGTTTTACGTTTATCTTAGCGAATATTTGTTTTGATTAATGTGATTTTAGGTTTATATTATATGTTTCTCTTTTGTAGTGTTATATATGTATATATAATAATCTATGTTTATATGTATGCTCATATATGTATGTTTCAAATAAGTTTGCTAAAACAAACACACACATATATATACAAGCGGATGTGTAATTACTAAATCCGCCTCAATATGAAGCAACTATATGAAGGAAACTTCTCAAGATCGATCGACACCAGTCGATATGATTGATATGTATATATAGTCACCTTGTAAAAATTTCATCCAATTCGGACCTCGTTTAACCGTCGGAATTTTCGGTAAACCGAAAACAACACTAATATACCCTAAGAGATGACCCATTACCAAGATGCGAATGAGAAAATTTGTTTACATATTTGAAGTCACATAATTTTTGTCATCGATCGTGCGTGGTCGAAACAAGGAAACTCATTTGGCAAAGTCCCGGTCAATGGGGGTTTTATTATGTGAAAACGCATGTTTTTTTGGTTGACCGTTGGTACGGACGGTCAAACCATGTTCAAAACGGATGAAATTTTTACGGGTTTCCTAAATATATATACCGATCACATCTACTGGTGTCGATCAACCATATTTCAAACTAGAGTTGTCGATCGCTGAAGTGTTCACTAATGTACCATAACCTTTATAGTAGGGTTATAATAAAACTATCACATTATGAAGCGACTATATGAAGGAAACTTATCGGAATTGATCGACATCATCCGATGTGATCAGTATATATATTTAGTGACCATTTTAAAATTTCATCCAATTCGGACCTCGTTTGACCGTCGGAATTTCCGGTAAACCGAAAACAACACTAATATACCCTAAGGGAGGACCCATTACCAAGATGCGAATGAGAAAAGTTGTTTACATATTTGAAGTCACATAATTTTTGTCATCGATCGTGCGTGGTCGAAACAAGGAAATTCATTTGGCAAAGCCCCGGTCAATGTGGTTTTATTATGTGAAAACGCCTCTTTTTTTGTTAATCGTTATTATGGACGATCAAACTATGTTCAAAACGGACGAAATTTTTACGGGTTCCCTAAATATATATACCGATCACATCTACTGGTGTCGATCGACCATATTTCAAACTGGAGTTGTCGATCGCCGAAGTGTCCACTAATGTACCATAACCTTTTATATTAGGGTTATAATAAAACTATCACATTATGAAGCGACTATATGAAGCAAACTTATCAGAATTGATCGACACCATCCGATGTGATCATTATATATATTTAGTGACCATTTTAAAATTTCATCCAATTCGGACCTCGTTTGACCGTCAGAATTTCCGGTAAACCAAAAACAACACTAATATACCCTAAGGGAGGACCCATTACCAATATGCAAATGAGAAAAGTTGTTTACATATTTGAAGTCACATAATTTTTGTCATCGATCGTGCGTGGTCGAAACAAGGAAACTCATTTGGGAAAGCCCCGGTTAATGGGGTTTTATTATGTGAAAACGCCTCTTTTTTGGTTAATCGTTAGTATGGACGTTCAAACTATGTTCAAAATGGATGAAATTTTTACATGGTCCCTAAATATATATGTTGATCACATCTATTGGTGTCGATCGACAATATTTTGAAACTAGAATTTTTTAAAAATAAAAAAATAAATTTTTTTTTTCAAAAAAAAAAAAAAACCGAAAAAAACCGAACCGTTCGGTTCGGTTTTCAGTTTGCACTATTGAAAAACCGAATAGTAAACCGAACCAAACCGAACCGAACCGAAGTTAAATTTCAGTTTGGTTTACGGTTTGACCCCAAAACCGAACCGTTTAAACCGAATGCCACCCCTAGTTGTGGAGAGATATGAAAAAAAATCCATATGAGAAAGAGAGACAGAGGAAAGACGAACCTTTTTTTATTATCAATTTCATCTAAGTGATGTCTCTTTGACTTGCACGTGTCCAACACCTTCACACTATGTTGTACATTCTTTTGTTTGAATTTTGAAATCAAGCTTTAATAATGCTATAATTAAAGATAATCATGGGTTAGAAAATAAGTCATTAATAGTTATCCAGTTATTTTAATACTAGATAAAATAATTAAAATATAAAAATATAAAAATATTATATAATATATATATATTATTCTGACGCTTCCAAAACGCACCCGCTTCCTTAATTTTTTGAAAAAAAACGCTTCCGCGTTAAAAAACGCTTCGCTTCCACGTACCCGCACCCGATTCCATGCAGTCTAGCTCAAAACCCACATTGGTTTTTCTCTTTGGTCTTTTTGCTTTAGTTGCATTCTGGGTTGTTACTGCTTTGTGGATTTGATCGGGTTCAATTCCTATTTTACCTGGGTTTTGTTATCAATTGCTTGTCACATCTTGCTTAGTTGATTCTTTATATTTCTGGGTTATGTTCTTATGGTTTAGCTCACTTTCATTTCCATTGAACCAATTTGGATTCATTCTTGATTACTATGTTGTGTTCTTTTCTGGTTCCCCTCAACTTAATGCGTTTGATTGATGATTCTCTCTAGTTATCTCTACCTGCTTTCGTTTTTATTATGATTCATAAAATAAGTTGTTTCATAGAATAATCCCTTGTGTGACTATTACTCGGAAATCATTGTTCTGTTTATTCACATTTACATCACTACTCTTCATACTATCTTGGGTCCTTATTCTCTGGAATCAATAGAGGCTATGACTCTTGAGTTATAAGGTGATATCATTTTGTTTTGGTATTGGAAAGATATATGGAACCAGGAATCCATGTACGTCTAGTTATTGGAGAGTTGTGAGGTTAATTAGTTCATGTCAACACTAATTGTCAATTCAATTAGTATTGAAGATGATTATCTTTGAATTATTGAATCTAGTTAGTTATAGCAAGATGATTTTCATATTACCATTTTTGTAATTACACCATACACCCATATAGTTATATGTACATTGAGATTTGAGATACATACTAGCTATAATAAGATTAAAACAAAGAAAGGTAGATAGTATATAGCAGTACTACATCAACATAGTGTATAATCATGCACGCATCTGCTGCTTTATTTGCTAGGATATTCCCAGCAATGCAACAATTAGTCTAAAGATGTACTAAGCTGAAGAAATTGTCATTTGAGTTATACTGCAACAATAGGTTACAAGTATTATGCCAATGTATCTTAATTAATAGGGTATTAAACTATTTGCAAAACTTAGATGTGTTATTTTTTGTATGTGACAGTTTCCATATGCATAACTTCATGGCATCCGCTGAAGAATCACATAGTTCCAAGTATGGTACTGGGTCAAATGCATCTATTGTTCCAATACCCATAAATTCTTCAAATGGCCAAATTAAGAAGAAGAGGAAACGTGCAGAATCAAAAAGCCAAAAGAAATATGCCACAGAATCTGAAAATAGATGAAGATGATGAAGATAGAGTTCCGGCTGGAAAATCTTGGGTATGGCTGCACTACAAAAGGGTCAAGGTGCATCAAGTTAATATTTAAGAAGGTAAGAAAGTTCAAACTGATTAGCCTGAACTTAATGGATATGTAGGCTATTAAGATGAAGTCTGCAGAGGTTAAGGATTTGCTGGTTAGCCTCTGTGATTTGTATGCATCGTCATCAGGGCCTCAAAGTTCAAGCAAGGGAAAATCTAGAAGTGGAGGGAGCACTCTCAGCCAAGGCAGTAAATCAGCCAAATTTGGTTCTAAAAAGCAAACTGAACCTACGAGAAAGAAATTGGACATGGAACTATAGTGGGAAAGCGAGCTAGAAGACTCCCAAGAAGCTGTGGTTGGACATGAGGTGGACCGTTACCTGCTAGATCCTATTGAGAAGCCTCCCGATCCTCAAAAATGTAACTTGTTGGGCTGGTGGAAACTCAATGGAACAAAATATCCGAACCTTGCTGTAGGTTCCAAGGATATTTTGGCAATTCAAGTCAGTACTGTGGCAAGTGAGTGTTGCTTTGGTACTGGGAGAAGGGTCATTGATCCCTTTAGGAGTTCACTAAGTCCCAAAACAGTAGAAGTTTTAATATGTTACCAAAAATGGATCAAGTCTGAGAGCATTGGAAATGTTCAATATGTTCCTCATGTTGATGAGATTGAATTTTATGAAAGTGTGGAGGAAGGCATGGATTCCTCTTTTATTCATGTTTTTAGTTAGTGTAAATATATTCTTTATATGTTTTTTGTGTATGAATTATGGTAAATGGTGGCTTAAGTCTACAATAGTGGGTGAATTATGGTGATTGGTGTATTCATTTCAATTTTTCAGTTTTTTTCCTTGTTTTGGACCTGACCCGACCCGAAAACCCAAAAACTGAAATCGTGTCGGTCTAAATCGGTCTCTGTTTTCTGTCAATAAAACCCAACTCGATCCGATTTTTTTCGAGTTCGTGTCGGTTTTACAAAAAATCTGACCCGAGCTGACCCGAGCCCAGCCTTACTATTATGTGGTTGCTCTCTACGCTGCACTTGTTCTTGATTTGGAGAAGTGATGATACAAACCATTTGTCTCACCCAGTGAAATAAGATAATGAGAAAGTGAGGAACAGTAGAATAAGAAATTGACTGTTAGATTAGAGCAAGGCTAAACCAACAGACTGATCAATTTAATGGCACTAATTTCGACACGTGTCAATTATTATTAATGGTCCGCTTGCATCTTGGTGTTGTAAATAAGTTTATGTAATTATGCATATGTGCGCAAGTTTATTCTTTATTATGAAAGAGATAGGAGCTTGCTCTTATTCATCTAAGAGAATACATCATATAAGTAATCTTAGGTAGATTCTCTGCAACACAGAAACCCAATGTCAATAATGGAAGATGTTTGTTTTTCCCCTTTGATTAATGGGAAATGTAATTAGTAAGCAATTAAAATGAAAGACATAGTCGAAATCATCAGCTTATATTAAACACTATCTACTCCACTTAACCTAGAAGATTGAGTCATGCATCATGTGTAACATGCCTGCAGGTTAACCGGTGATTACTAAATCGCTATAGCTTATTAGCAACTTGCTTTTGCTGCATGTGTAAGGTTGCAAGCGCGGGATGCGAAAACCCTCAAACCCTGGAACTGGTCCACCGTCCAGATACATGGATATGATTGATGAAAACGTCATTTTGCGGTGAAGTGGGGATCAGATAAGTTGGGAGGGGTTTCTCTGTTTTCTTTCCAAGTTGTGTAAGAAACGTGCTAGGGTTGGGTCAGACTGGTTTTGAAATATACAAGCATCAATTGGTGAATATAGCATTATACGTAGAGCTTGAAACTGACTGCACTGCAAATTGTAAAGTTTAATTAGAAGGATATGGCCCCAGAGTGATACATTTGTTCTGTATTAATACAACAAAGATTGCCCATAACGTGCTACACAACTAGTGCTGCGACTGTTAGGCCGAACCATATTGCTCATCAGTACTTTCATCTTCTTGCCTGATCAATCATTAGGACATCCACTACTGTCTAGTCACTTTTAAGAAATAGTTACATGAGAGTTGCGACTTGGGGTTAAGTTCAAATGTATCATTGGGGAAGTTAACCTTAAGTAAAACAATCAAAAAATGATGCTAATTAATGAGAAATTCTTTTGTGCGTGGAGGTATGGTATGCAGCACCCTAATCCACCATACACATCTGTTGACATCCCCTTTATCAACCGTCAATTACTGTATGTATAGCATGTAGCTGTTGCACAGCAGCTGAACCCTAATTATACGCTCATGAAATATTTTCATGAGTGAAGCTATGGAGTTTGTCATTCCGTAATCCAAAGAACTTAGTATTTTGTAAACGGTCTACCTGTTCGATCAGATTTCACCAAAATTGTTCAGGGAGAGAAATTAAGGATCGGAGATGAGCTGGTGTAGTATGGTATCTATTGCATTATTGTACTTCTGTGTCTCTCATACGTGGTGTTCATCAAGCCAAGAATCCACGAGCAAAGAACGTATCAAACGAATCATCTATGGATCGATCTAATGACAGAGCATTGCAAATAATTCATCTCTCAGTACAGTAGTGTTCTTATCTGCAAACACCAAGACAATCAAATGATTCAAATGATTAAGCTCCAAAAGGCTCACTACTTTCTGCTGAAAAGTACGTGCTTGGTAGTTGAGAAAATAGTGGCATTAGTTTAAGCAATTCTGTATAATCAAAATTAACGTACGAAAGATGTGCTGTGAGGAAAAAAAATCTACAAGGATATACATATATATTCTGATATTCAGACATATTCATTCCCTCGATGAAAATCTATGAGATATTTACACTATATCTTGCATAAAAAAAAATCTGGATAATGCGTTGTCCTGAAACCTTTGCTTGTTCATATCTAGGAAATTTCCAAGAAAGAGAACCGTAAATAAAATATGGTCTCAGATCACTCATGTGAATCATTGTCAAGGCTAAGAAACAAATGCATGTGGACGACGCACAAATGCTTCCTGAACATATATATTTTGGTTTATTCAGTTTCGGCGATCCATATGATATAATAGTTCAATTCAGTGACTTCAATCTCAGTAGGGTGAGAGTTAGTACGTAGTGACTAGTGAGCATGAATCACGCATCATGGATCACAACATTATTGAAATGCATTATCACATGTCCGAATATATATGCCCGTAAAAGAATGTTGGCGGTTACTATTTGTATGTTACTCAACCAATTTTGAAGCATAAATTTTCTAATTGGTGCATTGATAGCCTTCCATGTGAGATTTCTATATTTTTGGTGTTGGAACATGTAAATATCCACAAAAAGATAATCTCACATCACTCATTTGGATATTCAAATATATTTTTAACTTTTTCGAAAAAAAAACATATAGAAATTAAGCCGAGACATCGATCAACTTCCATTTGCAACCGAGTTTTGATGCAAATTTTTTAGCTGCCTTAAGACCAAGATCAGTGGCCGGATCTCTTTCCTCCGGCCAGTTTTAGTACTGCATGATTTATATATTATCAAAACTTCCATACTTTCGAAGATTACTAGCTATGTGTTTGGTCTCCTAGTCTAAACAGGTGACTCTATCAAGGCAATGACGTTTTTGTCTAAGCCTTAGACGTGCTACACGTATTTAATTTGACGTTTGATTAGCTAACTTGTGGTGTTAAGTATTAACGTACTAAACTTTCGAGTATAAGTCTTTGAGACCGAATAAGAGCGCTTGTCCTATTCATCACGTATGCCACGAAATTAAAGACATCCTAGCGTATAAGGAAATGACTTGGAAGTTGCCAACAAGAAACCCTGTACGTGAAAAATAAATTCCATCACTATTGTGATTGTATATATGATAACAATCTAGCCATGGAATGTGCTGTAGTGGTTTTTGACCGCGACAACTCTTTGACTAAGGCTTAAATATGATATTAGTCAAGAGTTCGATCGTTGACGGAAGTATTACACACTTCTTTATTTCTAAATGGGTCAAAAAAATAGGTCTGTATTGGAGCATTGAGGACAGTATTGTAGCCAGGGCACCCAATTTCTAAACTACCAATTTCTAAACTACCGTAAAATTATATATATATATATATATATACATATATATGATGACAATGTTTCAATATCAGTGGGCTGAACCGCTGAACCCGCCAACAGATACGAACCCAGTTTCAAATACATCAATGGTGGTTCAAATAATGGCCTTCTGTGTAAGACCTCGACATTATTGGAGACTTGGAGTTGGAACATGTAATTATCCAGAAAAGAAAAAATCTCACATCACTTATCTGGAAAACTCCACTCGGTTTTAGCTTTTACGAAGAAGTTAGATCAAAATCAAGCAGAGCTATCTATCGGTTCCCATTCGCAATATTGTTCACATTCTGTGTCCGCACATATATGTTCAAACATAGCTTGCTAGGAGCCACTCCAACACAATTAAGCTGAGTCCACCTTAACTCCCGATTAACTGGTACAGAAAACACTGATTTGAAGCTAAACTGTAAATTTAGAAAGAAATGGAAGTTCATTTTTAGAATTATAAGGGCTAATATAACCCCTACACATTCGAAACGATAATTGCAGATCGAAAATATGGGAACGCGGCAAGCGGATTGAAGTGAATCTATGATCACTCAAACTGATTAATGAAGTACATGATTTAAGCTCAGCCCCTCACTTAAACCCTCAGCTGATCCATGCACAGGACACGTCTACGTAATTATAGGTAAACTGCAAAGAGAAGGTGATCGAATACATGCATGAGCTCATCAGTTAGCAAAACCGAATTAAGGGTCTAAGAAAGTAACTCCGATCCTTGACCCATCGAAAGGATGCAGAAACACAGGGGATGGAAATGAGGGAACGCGACAAGCCGACTGCTGAAGGTGTAATGCATGATCATATATTGAATTAGTGGGGCAAGGCTTTAAAGAGGAAGAGATTGACGCAGTTTCAATTTGATAGTATAAGTTCTACTTTTATGGCGTTGTAAAGAAGGAGACCGGTATATCTGGGTTAACTCGCATTTATGGAGGTAGGCAAAACACTGTACCAGACAATTTCTCCGCGACGAGTTTCGAGGAGAGAAGAAGAATATTTAGGAAGGCAGGTTTGTCACTGTTCAATAAATTGATCGACCAAACTTTCTAAACTGATCTCTGATCCTACCTACTTTTTAACTCAAATTATCAAGTGGATGTCTATTAACTATTTATGCTCGTATGTTTCGGTGGATGTCTCTCTCTATCTCTCTCCCTCTTATCGTACTGAATGGACCAGAGCATGCATGCATATATGTTGGAATCCATTATTTATTGGGAAGTACAACCATGAACGTGGAAACCAGAAACCAATATCTGTTTAACGTATGCAAATAAGTGAATAACTGAATAAGTTTTCGCTGATGGATGATCGATCGAGTTTACGTTTAACTCTTCATTTGCTTATCTACGTTAAATATTAGGAAGGACTAGCTGAAACTAGTCCTTTCATAGTGAAACCGTAAAATATCCCTTCTTCGCTTGAAACTAATCGATCATGAAGGACATGAATTAAGAAGCTAAGTCGATATAGATTGAGGACACGTCAACTTAATTATAGCTAAACTACAACAGGAAGGGAACAATAATGCATGAGCTAGCTCATCAGTTATACAAAACCAAATCAGTGGTTCAAGACTTGAAGTAACGTCCCGCTGAACCATCGAAAGGATGCAGATCGAAATAATACAGGTCTTGAGGGAACGCGGCAAGCCGATTCAAGTGTACTATTGCATGATCACTTAACAGGAAAACGATGATGCAATTTCAATTCGTATGTCTTACTTCGAGAAAGGGGGGTGTTCTTGATCTGGTGCAAGAAGTAGAATGGTACATCTGCGTTAACTGACTGAATCACATTAATGGTGGCAGAATAAACCGTAAAACCTGACCAGACAACTTCTGTAAAAACCGACAAGTTTCGACTTTCAAGGTGATAGAGAAGAACAGAAATTTCTTCTCAAACAAAAAAAATCGGAGAAGAACAGAAATTTAGAAAGGCAGGTTTGTCACTGTTGAATAGATCGATCAACCGAACGGTCAAAACTGAACTACCTACCACTCAACTCAAGTAGACAAGTATGCTTGTGAAACTGAACGGGAAGCGACAATTTTGCTGCCCTCTGACCCAAAAGACAAACCCGATAGGAAAGCGGCCACTTATTAATAGTTTCCCTTGGCAAGGCTGCAAATGTGAGGGATACACAGGGTACAATTGTCTTTTAGTCAACGCGCTTTTATCTTTTCCGTCCCATATCAACTTATCAAGTTTTAAAATGTGTTTTCAACCAGCTCGAGAGTGAAATATCTTATATCTCAGGGAAACGACCCGAAACGTCAAATCCGAGTCGAAGACGGCGAATACGATCGGAGAAATATTTTAAGAGACGGTTATACCCCTGGTTAGTTCCAAACGCAGTGTTTGGGGGACAAAAATGGGAATAGGCGGAGGGACTGGCACGTGGTGGTTCGTCCCTTTTATCGAAAGATGTGTTCATATGCGTTGATATGTTGAATGGATTATATATTGGGAAGTACAACCATGAATTGACCGGGTCAGATATTGTAGAAACTTAAAAGTTGTAACAGGTGTCTCTCTAACATAAGTTGCCGTTGGGATACCGTCGATCAACAAGAAATTAAGGCAAGCGTCGAAGAAAAAATTATTTGGCAAATATTTGCAGAAAATAATGGCATATTTTTCAACACAAACCAACCACAAGCCCATATCACCATAAGCCTCCCTACTTGCTTTATGGATGCGCTAAATATTGCTCCAGTCGAGAATCAAGCTGGAGGCCCGGACTGGAGATAACTTGTAGATTCAACAGGTCGCATCGAATATGGGGATCAAATTGGAGAAATTATGTGGCAAAGTTTTTTGCAACTGTGTGATACTACCAACTATTTTAGCCCCAAACTCATCGAGTGGTATGAAAGTTAGGTGAGCGGGAAAAAAAATTATCAACTGTAATGAAAACTCTAAAGAAAGTAAAAAAATATTGTTTACATACTATTCATCAATAATTCGAAAAAGATATAAGAATCTCAAATAAATAAGAGATATTAAGAACTGTTACATAAAATACTCTATAATAAGCTTATATGTTCAATACACATAAGTGTCTATCCAAGTATCCATAAATAATTCAAAGATTATTTCTCAAAGTTTGAAGAAGACATGCATAATATATTTGTATAGGTAAAGAATGACATTAGAATTTAGGAAAACATATCTAACGTTAATAGAATTCCCAACAAGATTAGTAATTATTTACCTAAAGCTGAGAAGCTTTGACCAGCTGATTCGCACTCTCCAAAATGGCCAAATTCTAATATTAGTGATAGTAAGAATCAAATAAGAATTAATTACCTCAATCTATTTTTCATTCATCTTTCATGTGCAAAGAAGTAATTTAAGTGATAGAAGAATTGATACAACTAAAGAACAATTTTACATGGTGCAATAGAAATAGAGCAACAAATCAGTGACTCGATGTCACAGTTGTGCCTTGAGAATAGTATAGGGCAACATACGTGAGAAGAGAAGTGAGCAACAATAGTGCAATAATCAATAGCCAATTGTGACGTTTGGTTAATTGTGACGTGTGCCTAGTTACATCACTTTATTAATTCAGGGTTGATATATTGGGTTGGGCATAGGTTAGTTGGTTAATAGGGATGTAAAAGTATGTTTTTTTTTGTATTTTAATGTATACTCAATTTTTAGAAGCTC